>NC_042620.1:264834822-266134912 GCF_901001135.1 Rhinatrema bivittatum | reverse complement strand
TAGGAACCGATACTTGCTCCACGAGGGCCCATGTTCCTAAAACCTTTCTCAACTCTCTTCTATTTTCAGAAGCTACCGCATACCTATATCTGGTGCTCTACTATTTCAAATTACAGATAGGAACCGGTACTCGCTCCATGAGGGCCCATGTTCTTAAATCCTTCATAGACTCTCTTCTATTTCAGAAGCTATTACATATCTATATCTTGTGAATTACTATTATAGATTGCAGATAGGAACCGGTACTCGCTCCACGAGGGCCTATCTTCCTAAAACCTTCCAAGACTCTCTTCTATTCCAGAAGCCATCTCATACACAGATATTGTGAGTTCTCATTCCAGACTGCATATAGGAACCAGTACTCGCCTATAGCTCCTGTTCCCGAATATACTGAAGATTCTCTGTTCCATAGAAGCCATCACAGATATCTACAATTGTGAGTGTATCATCTACTACTGGTTATGTATCCAGCATACCCTGTCTACTCACTACCTATAGTCTCTCTCTACATCTCAGAAACCCAGAGACCGCAATTCCAGTATCTGAGGGACTTCAGCCCTGCCAGACACATCAGCTCACTACTGCCACCTCTGGTGGTTCTACTTCCTGTCTAATAAAAGAACTATCTGTGTTTGTCTCCATACTCCAGCCTAGTCGGTAGTCCCTCTCAGGATATCCTCCTGGGGGCGCTGTCATCTGTCATCGGCCCAGGGATTCACCAATTTACATTAAGTGTTCATTCCTTACCCTACTAGAGCAGTATTATATAGACTGCCACTCTGTGGAAAGTCAACCCTCTACATATCATCAACCCCGCCTGCGGAGTATTACAATTGTTAGTTCCTCTCCTTTGGCGGAGTGATCCATAACTGATCGCTAACTCCTAGCAGCGGATTGATAACAGATTATTAACTCCTCCCTCTCCTGGAGGAGTTCCATAACTAATTGTTAACTCCTCCCTCTTCAGAAGGAGATCCATTACAAATTGCAAGCTCCTCCCCTTGGGGGAGCAAGATCGATATAACAGATTGCTAACTCTTCCCCTTGGGGGAACAAGATTGATATAACTAACCCTAACTAATTTAACTCTATCACTAACCCTAACCCTCATATAAATCTAACCTTAACCCTAACCCTAATGTAACCCTAGCCCTAAACCTAGCCCTAAACCTAACCCTAATCTTAACCCTATTGTAACCCGAACGACAGTATATAAAACTTGATAAATAAATAAATAACCCTAATCCAATTCCTAACCCAACCCTAACCCTTATGTAAACCTATCCCTAACCTTAACCCTAGACCTTACTATGACCCTGACTCTAACCCTAACCATTGTATAACCCTATCCCTAACCCTAATGTAGCCCTAGCCCTAATCTTAACCCTATTGTAAACCTTACTCTAACTCTAGCCCTAAACCTAATGCAACCCTAACCCTAATCCTAAAGTAACACTATCTGTAACCCTAACCCTAACCCTAATATAACCCTAACCCTAATGTAACCCTAACCCTAAAACAAACCCTAACCCTAACCTTAACCCTAATGTAAATATAACCCTAACCCTAAACCAGCCTTAACCCAAACCCTAACTCTAATGTAACCCTAACCCTATCCCTAATGTAACACTAACCCTAGCCCTAACCCAAGTGTAACCCTAACCTTAACCCTAATAAATCCCTAACCCTGACCTTAACTTGAACCCTAATGTAAACCTAACCCTAACCCTAACACTAACACTAATGAAACCCTAACCCTAACCTGAATCTAACCTTAACTCTAATGTAATCCTAACCCTAACCCTAATGTAACCCTAACCTAATGTACCCTACCCTACCTGTACCCTAATGTAACCCTATGCCTATCCATAAGCCTAACCCTAACCCTAATGTAACCCTAAACCTAACCCTGATCTTAACCCAAGCCCTAATGTAACCCTAATCATAACCCTAAGCCAAACTCTAACCCTAAAGTAACCCTAAACGTAATGCTAACCCTAATCGTAATCCTCATGTAATCCTAACTCTAACCTTAAATGTAACCCTAACCTAAGCCTAATTCTAAGGTAACCCTAACCCAACCATTACGCTAATGCTAACCCTAACACTCATACCCTTAACCTAACATCCTAAACATAAGCCTAACCCTAACACCCTAACACTAACCCTAACTCAAACTCTAACCCTATAACTAACTCAACCCTAACCCTAACCCAGATCCCAACCCTATCCCCAAACCTAAAAATTACATCAACCTTAACCTTAAATCAAGCCCATCCCTAACTCTAACACTAACCCAACTCCAAACACCCTAAACCTAAACTAACCCTTTGTTATTTAGTTTCTATGAAACTATATTGTCTGTATATGTACCTTTGTTAGTTATGCTTTTATTATGTGTGTGTATTTTGTATATCGCCTAGGCCTAACAGTGTTAGGCGATTAATACATTTTATAAATGAAAATGAAATGAACCCTAACCCTTAACCTAACCCAAACACCAAACCTAATCCTTTCCTAACCATAAACCTAAAGCTAACACAAATCCTAAACCTAATCCCAAATTTTAACAATAACCATAACCATAAAACTAAACTTAACTCCTAACCTTAACAATAATCCAACCCTAACCCTCAGCTTAACACTAAGCCTAACCCTAACCCTAATGTAACCCTAAACCTAACTCTAAAGTAACCCTAACCCTAACCCTAAATCTAATGTAGACCTAACTCAAACACTAACCCTAACCCAAATGTAACCTAAAGCCTAACCCTAACCTTAACCGAAATGTAACCCTAACCCTAACCTTAACCCTAACACTATACCAAAACCTAACCCTAACCCTAATGTAACCTTAACCTGACTCCTAATTCTAACATTAACCCTAACCCTAATGGACCTCTAACTCTAACCTAACCCTGATGTAACCATAACCCTAACCCTAACCCCAGCTTCCAGAGGCCCCACACCCTTTTGCAGTAGACGAGGACCGGAAGGCTTAGTTGCATCCTATCTCCCAGCATCCCCTGGGAGAGGACTCCAAAGGTCACAGCAAGCAATCCGGGCTTTAAACTCCACAGCCCCAGATTCCAGAGGCCCCGCACCCTTTGCTGTAGAAGAGGTCCAGAAGGCTTATCCGCATACTGCTCCCATCATCCCCTGGCAGAGGACTCCAGAGGTCACAGCGAATCTCAAGCACTTCAAATCTTTGAGTGAAGATCAGTTTAATGATGGTTGAAGAGGATTGGTAAGTATAGCTTTGGGAAATCTTTGGACTTAAAAAAGTTTGAAGAAAGTTGAAATAGTGGGATATATTCTTTAGAGTTTATGGGTGGCTGAGATAACAAGCAAGCCAGAGGGAGTTAATTCTAGTGTCTGTCTTTTGCACCCACCCACTCCTACTCAGCCCTTGATTTTTAGGCAGCAGACACTTTCTCATGAAAAATCAATCAGGATCTTATCTAAATCATACTATTGCACCAGCCCTTATTGACAGTTTAAACATCCTCTTGTAGGACAGTAGCAGATTAAATAGTAAATACACCTGTAAATTTAAAGTACACTAATTCCTACTCATTAGTATCCTAAACTTAACTAGGAACTCAACAAAACTAAGATGAAGGCAGCAGTCCAGCAGCAAAAAGGGGGCTTGCCAGTCTTTTGCATTGTGTCACATGTATGATTTTTTTTTACATTTTTTATTCATACATTTTCAATTATAACAATGTAAATGATAAACAGACAGGTAATACAATAAATGTTAGGGATGTGAATCGTTTTTTGACGATTTAAAAAAATCATCAGATATATTTTAAATCATCAAAAATCGTTAGAGTCGCGATACAATAGAAATTCCCCCGATTTATCGTGAAAAATCGTAAATCGGGGGAGGGTGGGAAAACCGGCACACCAAAACAACCCTAAAACCCACCCCGACCCTTTAAAACAAATCCCCCACCCTCCCGAAACCCCCCAAAATGTTTTAAATTACCTGGTGGTCCAGTGGGGGGGGGTCCCGGCGCGATCTCCCGTTCTCGGGCCATCGGCGCCATTTTGGCTGCCATTAATATAAATGGCGCCGATGGCCCAATAAAAAAAACCCCCACCCGACCCTTTAAAATTACCCCCTTAGCCTCCCCCACTCTCCCAACAACCCCCCCAAAACTTTTTACACATACCTGGTGGTCCAGGGGGGCAGCGATCTCCCGTTCCCACGCTATCAGCTGCGCCAAAAAAAAATGGCACCGATGGCCCTTTGCCCTTACCATGTGACAGGGCAAAGGTAGGGGGTGAACATAAGAACTCAAAGAGCGAGCATAATCATTACTTAACAATAGGAATATCAAGCGACTGATTGAAACCCTTACTCATTGCCATTCTGTACTGGTTGTGTCGGAAGGGGGTGTGAATCGAGGAAGAAGCAGAGCTGTGAGGGCTCAAAGAAAACATATGTAGAATTTTTAAGTTTAATGACACATTTGCAAGGGTATCATAATTAGGGATGTGAATCATTTTTAACGATTTAAATTATCGTCAGATAATCTTTAAATCGTCATTAATCGGTAAGGGACTCGATACAATAGGAATTCCACCGATTTATCGTGAAAAATCGTGTTTTTTTGTTAGTGCGCACAACACCCCCGGTAACTGTCGGCCCCTATGACATAGTGAGGGCAAAGGTAGCGCCGGCGCCATTTTGAATATTGGCAATACGGCCCGTGTGCAGGAGATCGCTCCTGGACCCCCAGGGACCTTTGGCCAGCTTGGGGGGCCTCCTGACCCCCACCAGACTTGCCAAAAGTCCAGCGGGGGTCCGGGAGTGATCTCCTGCCCTCCGGCCGTATTGCCAGTATTCAAAATGGCGCCGGTGCTACCTTTGCCCTCACTATGTCATAGGGGCCGACGGTTACCGGGGGTGTTGTGCGCACTAACAAAAAAACACGATTTTTCACGATAAATCGGTGGAATTCCTATTGTATCGAGTCCCTTACCGATTAATGACGATTTAAAGATTATCTGACGATAATTTAAATCGTTAAAAATGATTCACATCCCTAATTATGATACCCTTGCAAATGTGTCATTAAACTTAAAAATTCTACATATGTTTTCTTTGAGCCCTCACAGCTCTGCTTCTTCCTCGATTCACACCCCCTTCCGACACAACCAGTACAGAATGGCAATGAGTAAGGGTTTCAATCAGTCGCTTGATATTCCTATTGTTAAGTAATGATTATGCTCGCTCTTTGAGTTCTTATGTTCACCCCCCCCCCCCCCCCCAAATATTGCTTATTGATAGTGGTACTAATACTATTGATAATATGAAAAAATTTAAGTTGGAATTTGCTAATAAGTGTATTATATCTTCATAATACCACTTATTTTCTGTCACAATGTGTAATTGTGTGTAAATTAAAAATTCAATAAAAATAAAATTAAAAAATTAGCTTCATTTTTTTAAAGGGGTTAATAAACATGTGGATAAAGGTGAACCAGTAGATACAGAGGTAGATCTTAAATATGTACGCGCCGCGCGTATCTTATAAAATCCGGGGTCGGCGCACGCAAGGCTGCGCAAAATCGGCAGCCTGCGCGCGCTGAGCCGCACAGCCTGCCTCCGTTCCCTCTGAGGCCGCTCCGAAATCGGAGCGGCCTCGGAGGTAACTTTCCTTCTGCGTCCCCCCACCTTCCCCTCCCTTCCCCTATCTACCGCACCCCCCAGCCCTACCTACTCCTCCCCTACCTTTTGTTGTGCAAGTTACGCCTACTTGAAGCAGGCGTAACTTGCCCGCGCCACCTCGGCATCCCCCGGCACAGGCCGCAGTGCCGGGGAACTCGGGACCGCCCCCCCCGCCCACCCCCGAACCATCGTCACGCCCCCGGACCCACCATGGACCGCCCCCTGACACCAGACATGCCCCCAGGACACGCCCCCGGACTGCCGACATGCCCCCGGACACGCCCCCTCCCGGCCCTTTTACAAAGGGGCAAAATAGGCGCGCCGGCGCCCAAGGGCCCTGCGCGCATAAATCCAGCAGCATTTACGCACGCAAGGCTTTTAAAATCTAGCCCACAGTGTATTTGGATTTTCAGAAGGCATCTGACAAAGTCCCTCATGAGAGGCTTCTAAGAAAACTAAAAAGTCATGGGATAGGAGGTGATGTCCTTTCGTGGATTACAAACTGGTTAAAAGACAGAAACAGAGAGTAGGATTAAATAGTCAATTTTCTCAGTGAAAAAGGGTAAACAGTGCAGTGCCTCAGGGATCTGTACTTGGAAAGAAATACGACAAGTGAGGTTATCAAATTTGCAGATGATACAAAATTATTCAGAGTAATTAAATCACAAGCAGATTGTGATAAATTGCAGGACCTTGCGAGACTGGAAGATTGGGCATCCAAATGGCAGATGAAATGTAATGTGGACAAGTGCAAGGTGTTGCATATAAGGAAAAATAACCTTTGCAGTTGTTACACAATGTTAAGTTCCATATTAGGAGTTACCACCCAAGAAAAACATCTAGGCATCATAAAAGATAATACATTGAAATCATCGGCTCAGTGTGCTGCAGCAGTCAAAAAAGCAATCAGAATGTTAGGAAGAAGAGATGGATAAGGGGGATATGATAGAGGTCTTTAAAATCATGAGAGGTCTAGAATGGGTAGATGTGAATCGATTGTTTATTCTTTCAAATAATAAAAGGACTAGGGGGGCACTCCATGAAGTTAGCAAATAGCACATTTAAAACTAATCGATGAAAATTCTTTTTCACTCAGTGCATAATTAAGCTCTTTAATTTGTTGCCGAAGGATGTGGTTAGTGCAGTTAGAGTAGCTGAGTTTAAAAAGGTTAGGATAAGTTCTTAGAGGAGAAGTTGATTAACTGTTATTAATCAAGTTGACTTTGGGGTAGATTTTCAAAAAACGCGAATAGGCGTACTTTTGCTGGCGCATCAGGCGCCAGCAAAAGTACGCTGGATTTTAGTAGATACGCGCGGAGCCGCGCGTATCCACTAAAATCCTGGATCGGCGCGCGCAAGGCTATGAATTCTGTATAGCCGGCGCGCGCCGAGCCGCGCTGCCTACCCCCATTCCCTCCAAGGCCGCTCCGAAATCGGAGCGGCCTTGGAGGGAATCCTCTAACACCCTCCCCTCATCTTCCCCTCCCTTCCTCTATCTAACCCACCCGCCCGGCCCTGTCTACACCCCCCCCTTAACCTTTCTCCCGGGGATTTACGCCTCCCGGAGGGAGAAGTAAATCCCCGCGCGCCAGCGGGCCTCCTGTGCGCCGTGGCCGCGACCTGGGGGCGGGGTATGGAGGGCGCGGCCACGCCCCCGGACCCGCCCCGGGCCGTAGCCACGCCCCGTACCCGCCCCCAAAATGCTGCCGACACGCCCCCGAAACGTCGCAACGACCGGGCCCGCCCCCCGACACGCCTCCGACATGCCCCCCTCGGAGAACCCGGGACTTACGCGAGCCACGGGGCTCTGCGCGCGCCGGTAGGCCTATGTAAAATAGGCTCACCGGCGCGCAGGGCCCTGCTCGCCTAAATCCGCCCGGTTTTGGGCGGATTTAGGCGAGCAGGGCTCTGAAAATCCGCCCCTTAGAGAATAGCTTCTGCTATTATTAGCATCAGTAGCATGGGATCTTCTTGGTGTTTGGGTAATTGGCTTGCCAGGTTCTTGTGGCCTGGTTTGGCCACTGTTAGAAACAGGATGCTGGGCTTGATGGACCCTTGGTCTGACCCAGTATGGCAATTTCTTATTTTCTTATGTACCACCTGGCTCCTCCAAAATCCTCTGGGCTGTAGGAATCACAGTACATTCTTAGTATCCCCAAGGGTTTCCAGGATTGCTTTGACAGGTATGAAAACTAGGAAGGGGGTTGAGCCACCTTGGGTTATAGAAGAAGAGCAAATACTAGCTCAGTTCCTGCCTTTGCTCCTTCAGAGATTATTGCTGCTACCATTATTTCCTCTACAATGAAGCCTAAGACTGCACCTGCTTATTAACAAAAGATCCATAGGGGAATAGAAAGGAGAATTTGCGGAGGATAAATGTTTGAGGAAGGAATCAAATTGTGGAGGAGGAGAGATGAGGTCATGGAGGGGCAAGGCTGGCTGGCTGTATTTTTAATATTTGAAAGTTGGCAACTCTAACAATGAAAAGGATGTTTGCCAATGATGGTGGGACCTTACTGACAGTGATGAAGTCAACACACTGTAAACCCCCTCAAAGGGAAGTTTTAAAGGTGAAGGGTACTAATTTTTGTGTGGGAAGAACAATTTATTTAAACAGATTAATTGAGACCAGAGCTGCTACTTTCTAAAGAAGATGCAGACAAAAGATATACAGCAGGGCTCTTAGCTAGAATACAATTGGCCAATACAGTGCCTAGTAATAGCTACAGTTAGCATTCATATATTATAATGCATGCATAAATACCATGTCACTGAATTCTATCATATCTCAAACAATTATAGTTGTATGTCACAGAATTGTGTTATAATCTTTGATATCAAGATGAGGTGAACAGGTAGGCAGGCAAGCTATTTCCTTGCATAGTCATGAGGGTAGTCAAGGGCTTCAGGCTTTAGGGGTTTCCACTTTAATTTTTTTTAGAATGGAAATAGTTTGGTAGATGTTGCATCTCAAGTAAATTCACCATTTAACAATTAAAAAAATAGAATAAATAAGTTTTATTAAAGAACTGAACTGCAATCAAGTAGGTATTTTTCTTTTTCTTCTTAGTCACTGGAAGCAATTTTGTTAATTACTACACATATAAAGTACTTCACAATGCAATAATGCAAACAATACAATATAACTGTTCAAAACATTCGGATAACACTTTGTATCAATAATCCAAATATTGTATCTTTCTTATATATTATTTCAGAACTGGTTCCCTGAATGAATTCCAAAACAACTTCAAATAAGTAGAATTCTTTTATATCCTTTTATCCTTTTATTTTATTTTATTTATGATTAAATCTTTTTATTAAGTTTCACAAAAGCGGACAAAGAAAATGTGAAATAATACAACTCGGGAACACTGGTGGACTCTTACCAGTGCCCCTATGTCAAAAAAATGTTATTTTATTTTATTTAATATTTTTTCTAGCCCGCTCCCTCCATTTGGGGTGGGGTACATAAAAACGTACATAATATCCATTACATATGCAAACATTAAAATAAATAAACAAGATTTCTATCAAGCGAGATATCTGATAGCACTACATTCTTAAAAACATCTCATGGTACTACACTCTAAACACACGAGAGATCATATTTAAACAAGGAAGAAGTTAACTAAGAGCGGCTATGGAGCTGCTGGTTAATAAGATCCCTGAAAGATATGTTGAAAAGGAAGGTCTTAAGAACTTTTAAAAATTCCTTGGGGTCATTAATGACATGGAGGTATAGTGGTAGCATGTTCAAGAGTCGGGCCATATTCCTACTTTAACTTTAAGAACTGACTCTTTGTGTATTCTATATTTCAGATATTTAGAGAAACTTCAAGAGAATTAAGACCTCTGGTGATTTAATAAGGTTACTACAAATCTTGTATGTTTCTATTCTAGGTGAATACTCTCCTTTCTCTAGTTTATCTCTGGTCTGTTTCTAATAAGCTTTAATTTCCTTTTACTACTGCTAGATTGTCTCTGTTATTTGTGTGCACACTTATCTCAGTTCCCATGCAGCAATAGCTTATGAGCGGAGTTTGTGAGTGCTGTTTGAGAGTGACGAGTCAGGTTACCTTGGGATGGTGAGAAGCTTTAGCAGATAGAGAATGAAGCTAGCGTACGCTGCTTGATAGCAAAGACAGGCATACTAACTTGACCATATTGCCCATTCAGGTTCCAGGCAGGCTTTTTACCTACTACACTACATTTAACCAAATTAAAAAGAAAATCTAGCAACCTCCAACCAAAAATCTTCTACCAGCTAAATATAACCCTAGGTGTATATCTTGTCGGCTTAAGCCTGAATTTTTTATGTCTGGCATGCGTAAAATCTGAGGGATATGCGTGTGGCTGGGCCGTGCACGTACTGAGTGCATTTTAGAAATGACCCGGCTATGCACGTATCTCCCAGTATGCCCAAAAGTGCCGAGCCAGTGAAAAGGGGTGGGCCAAGAGGGCGGGGTCTGGGTGGGGAGAGGCGAGGCAGGGGCCAACTGGGACAGTGGCCATTAGGCCCTGTCCTGGGGAAGCGTGCGTTGGCTGCCGGCCGGCACACCGAAGTTACTTCTGCTCCAAAGGAGCAGTAAGTATGAAAACAAAACAAAAAAACAGGGCTAGCTAGGTAGAGGTTAGGGATTAGGTAGGAAAGGGGAAAAGGCAGGAAGGTTAGGTAGAGGGACAGATAAGTTCCCTCTCAGTCCACTCCTTAATTGGAGCAGATTGGAGGAAACTGGGGTAGGCCTACTCGTGACACTGAGCATTGTTTTTTAAAATCCCCCCCTGCACATGCGAGTTACAACCAGCCTTCACATGTGAGTGTGAATATTAAAATCTAGCGCACATGTGTGCGCAGGAACCTTATTTTATAACATGCATGTTGCGACGTGCTCATGTTATAAAATGTGGGCATCTTTGTGTGCGCAACGGGAACCGGGCGCACGTGGACGCCCACGCGGACTTTTGAAACTAAGTACTTAGTACTTATTGTACTAAGACACTAGCTAGTTACAATCAAAGGATAATTAGAACTACCCTAAATAGAGTCTGAGAATTAGAGAAGTGAATCGTGTGCCAGATCGTCTTAACGATCAGATTCGGCTGGGGGGGGGGGGGGGAAATCTGATCGTTAAGATATGTGAATTGGAATCGTTTCCGATTCCAATTCACATCGCTAATTTTTTTTTTTAGGGAGGCCCGAGCCGCTAAAAAAAACAACCCACCCGACCCTTTAAATTGACCCCACCCTCCCGACCCCCCCCAAACCTTTTAACATTACCTGGTAGTCCAGGGGGGCCTCGGGGAGAGATCCAGGGGGGCCTCGGGGAGAGGAGAGATCCAGGGGGCCTCGGGGAGAGATTTCCCATTCCCAGGCATCAGCTGTTCTAAAAAAAAAATGGCGCCGATGCCCCTTTGCCCTTACCATGTGACAGGGTATCCATGCCATTGGCCGGCCCCTGTCACATGGTAGGAGCACTGGATGGCCGGCCATCTTTACTCATCAGCCCCTATTTTTTAGCAGTGCGGGCCTCCCTAAAAAAAAAGGGTCGGGAGGGTGGGGGAGGCTAAGGGGGGTCGATTTAAAGGGTCGGGTGGGGTTTTTTTTTATCGGGCCATCGGCGCCATTTTAATTAGTGGCAGCCAAAATGGCGCCGATGGCCCGAGAGCGGGAGATCGCGCCGGGACACCCCCCCCCACTGGACCACCAGGTAATTTAACATTTTGGGGGGGTTCGGGAGGGTGGGGGAGGGTAAGGAATTGGTTTTAAAGGGTCGGGGTGGTTTTAGGGGTTGTTTTGGTGTGCCGGTTTTCCCGCCCTCCCCCAAATAATTCCCGTGCCCTATTTAACGATACAATACAAATGCCCCTGACGATAAATCGGGGGCATTTGTATTGTATCGTGCACTCTAACGATTTAGGACGATTTTAAAATTATCTGACAATAATTTTAATCGTTCAAAAACGATTCACATCTCTACTGAGAATTGAACTGAAACTTGAAACGATGAGACTGTAACCATGGCTGTGACTAAGAGATGTGAGACAAGTGAATGATATGAGACAAGGGATAAGTGACTGTGAACTATAACACTGAGATTTGAGAGAATTGAAACAGGTTTGTCAGTAAGAGACTTTCTATGTTCACTATAACACATCTACTCTCACACTAACTCTCAGGTTCAAACACTCCTCCCCTTTTATATGATCAGAGTATTTTTAATTCTCCCTTATAAAGGATGAATTTATTTTTTTATAAACAGAACTTTATCACTTTATTTAAAAAGTCAGCCAATATTTTAAAACATTTGAATGTATTTTTATTGGCTCTAAACGTTTTATTGCAGGAAATAATTATTTAACTCCACCCCAGAGATAGCTAGATATTAATTGGCAAATAACTGGACTATAATCACACGTCAACTGGTTTTGTTTCAGTCAATCTTAAATCTTCTGAAGAAGCTCATTATCAAAGAATTTCTGTTCCACTCAGATACTGGAGCTTTTATTCCTAACTTTTCTCAGACGTTAATAGGTATTTAATACCTTATATCCTTTCACTCAATTCCTTTCAACCAGCTATCTAAGCTGATAACATTTGCAGATCAGCTTTTTTTTTTTTTACATAAACTGACTTATTTATATATATATATATACCAACATTCAATCTGACATGACACATTGGTTTACATTCAGGTACTGTAGGTATTTCCCTATCCCCAGAGGCAATGGAGAGTAAAGTGACTTGCCTAAGGTCACAAGCAGGACTTGAACGCTGGTCTCCTGGTTCATAGCCCACTGCTCTAACCACTAGGCTACTCATTTTCTTACTGCTTTGTTAAAAACGGTTTTTCCAATCATAATTAACACAGCTCCATTCTGGTCACTTCCAGTGCAGCTCCCTCCTCAGTTCTAAACTGTCAGGAAAATTCCTACTTTGATGATATCACTTTGGGGTAGATTTTCAAACTATGCGAATAGGCCTACTTTTGCTGGCGCATCAGGCGCAAGCAAAAGTACGCTGGATTTTAGTGGATACGCGCGGAGCCGCGCGTATCCACTAAAATCCTGGATCGGCGTGCGCAAGGCTATCAATTCTGTATAGCCGGCGCGCGCCGAGCCGCGCAGCCTACCCCCATTACCTCCAAGGCCGCTCCGAAATCGGAGCGGCCTCGGAGGGAACTTCCTTTTGCCCTCCCCTCACCTTCCCCTCCCTTCCCCTACCTAACCCACCCACCCGGCCCTGTCTAAGCCCCCCCCCTTACCTTTGTCGGGGGATTTACGCCTCCCAGAGGGAGGCGTAAATCCCCGCGCGTCAGCGGGCCTCCTGCGCGCCGGGACGCGACCTGGGGGCGGGTCCGGAGGGCGCGGCCACGCCCCCGGGCCGCCCCGGGCCGTAACCACGCCTCTGGGCCCGCCCCCGAAACGCTCCCGGCACACCCCCTAAACGCCGCGCGGTTCGGGCCCGCCCCCCAACACGCCCCCCTCGGAGAACCCCGGGACTTACGCGAGTCCCGGGGTCTGCGCGCGCCGGTGAGCCTATGTAAAATAGGCTCACCGGCGAGCAGGGCTCTGAAAATCCGCCCCTAAGTAAATAGTTTCTTCTACTCTATTTATGTTCCCTATTTAATCCCAAGGGCTCATTTATAAACCCCTTGCTGCAAGTTGTTATGATGTGAAAAGATTTTTAATAGCTCTAAAATTTCTCCCCAAAATGGTTAACTATTCATTAACTAGCCGTTAAGCCCGTAACAATGGGCTACATTTAAAAAAAAATTTTCGGTCCATTTCCTTCCCACTCTCTCCCCCTCATTCTCCCTCCCCCCTCTATTCTCCCTCCCTCCCTCTCACCTCTCACCTTGCCCCCTCTAGTCTCCCTCCCTCTCACCTTCCCCCCTCCCCTCCCCCAGCTCACTCTCTCCTCCCTCCCCTCCCCTCCCCCTCTCCTCCCTCCCCCCTCCCTCACCTCACTCTCTCCTCCCTCCCCTCAGTCACTCCCCCTCTCTCAATCCCCTCCCCTTTCAGCTCATCCACAACCGGCAAACGGAAGATCTCCGGAGGGGGGTTGTCCCTCCCTCCTTCGCGTGCGCTGCCGCCGCTCCTGCTCCTCACCACCGCCGCTCCTGCTCCTCCCAGCGCCATTTTTTTTTCGGGCACGCTCCACTCTGACCGACGTGCTCGCCTGCGCCTGTGCGATAGAGCTGCTCTCTACTGCGCATTTGCGGGCCGTCGGTCAGAGCCCATTTATAAGGTAGATGTACTTTGACCTAAAAAGGTATAGTTATCTCAGTGTCTCCCTAGCAATGGCTTCAGAACTTTGAGTTTTTTCTGTTTTCTGAGCTGATGGACCTTCTTTTTACCCAAGTCTAGCACCAGAAATATAAAATGAATACAAATAAACCCGAAATCCTAATCCAAAAACTTAAAATTAGTCCAAGCACACTCCGTGCCATTCAAACATTACCATGAGATGTCTAGCATCACTCAAACACCTACAAAATTAGTCCGAAAAACCTCAAAAGTCATCTATGCCCATAATTTGAAAATCATAATATTCTAACCACAATAAAATGGTCAAATAGATGTCCCCATCATCTGCTCAGATATTCACAACCATTTTAATTGTCATCTGTGAAAAACAGGTCAAAATATATTCTAAAAATGCACTTTTAATGCAGGTCCCCAGCCCTCACTAACACAATCCCAAACAGAATTTTATTTTAATTAAGTGTTTTAAATGAACTTTTAATAACTTTGGTTCTGGTGGACTAACCTTGGTAGGGAGCCTTCTGTAGGGCTCCCCACCTGATTTGGGGCATTTTATAAATTTTATTTTATTTATTTTGACTTTTATTTAACTTTTAAAATCGCCTCAGGCCAGCTCCTTAGGTACCCGCTGCCATTGTTGATAATGTCAGCAGGACCCGGCCCGCACACCAGCATCGCGCCAGGGGCTTGCTTAAGGCCCCTAGTGCCTCAGATGGCCTCCTACTAGGCAGCGGCAACTTCCCCAGGACTGCCTCTGCTGTACTGGGCCTTCCTTGCGCGGCACCTACTACAATTATTCACTGCCTAGGCCCTATAGCTGATGGGAGTTCATAGCAACAGCAACAGCTCAATCGGCTATTCGTTCCAGCCCCGTTCCTGGACACATGCAGCCAGCTGCCCTCAAAACTGCCACGAGGAGCTCCCCATGCTCCTATGGCCCTTAAACATGGCTGAGTGAGCCACTGCCAGCAGCATCTGCTCCTGGGACCTCCATTAAAAAACCCCTCTGTGGCCATGCATCCCAGGCCTTTATTAGCACCAGACTCCACCAGTCACACCTCCAAAGGCCTCCCAGTCATCGGGTCTCTGCACACCTACACCGGGGCAGGTAATTATTTCATTTTTTTTTACCATATTTACAATGACCAGACCATGTTGATACTGTCTGATCCCTAGTGCCTGCTGTGGAAACTTAAATCTTTACAACTTGTAAATTTCCATTCTGTTGTTCAGACTCTCTTGTTCCCAACACTAGACTATTGTAATTCAGCATATTTAGGCTTACTGGCATCTACAATGAGGGCACTGCAGTATCTGTCTGATCTCCATTGACTTCTGATCCAGTGGAGAGTCAAATTTAAAACAGCGATGTTGGTGCATATATTGCTTGCTGCTAACTCTCTTCCATGGGTGAATGCGATGCTGCAGATACATAATCCATTGAAGGTATTTCGCTCATCACAAAGAGCTTTGCTGGACATACCGAGTGTTCGCCAGGTCAGACTTGCCAACACAAGGCAACGTGCCTTCTCAGTGGTGGCACCTGCATTATGGAACTGTTCACCCTAGGAGCTAAGGACAACAGAGTGCACAAACATATTTAAATGTTGCTGAAAATGTTTCTGTTCAGACAAACGTTTGCCTATCAACAGACTAATATCGGATTGATTCAAGCAAGCAGAGTTTTGTTTTCTGTACTGGCTTTCTTTTTTTTTCCTGTGGATATACTATGCATTGAGTTACTGTGTGTGTTTTGATGTGAGCCGCCCAGCACCTAGGTATAGGCAGCATATAAATACAAATAAATAATCTGATGCCCCAGATCTTTCTCTCTCACAGTGAATAAAAGGCTGGACAGTACTTTATTTATTGTACTGAATTATTTCGAAAAGTAATACATCACATTTACTCATGTCCTCTACTGAATGATGGCTAAGATGCAGAAGGTAAAAGGAGATCGTACATTTCTATTGTCACAGCTGTTGCATACACTGATCTGAAGTGCAGATAAGTGGAGACAATTAATGCTACCTGCTTCTTCAGACCTCACACAGAAAGGGTCTCCTGTTTTAAAGCAAATGTTGCTAAACATTGTGGAGGTGAAAGGTGAAAGTCTGATAATCCTTCCTGGAGTGCAGTTAGGTTTATTGTAAATGGAGTTTACATAGTAGCGCAGAGGTTGATATTGAAAAGGGTTCCTCCTGTTAACGTTTTGGTTAGCTGAACAAAGTCCAAGATTTGAATTTTCCACCCCTCTCACTGGTGAAATTTTGCCAGGAAAGTCATTACCTAGTTACAATTTAGACAGATACAAGCAGTCAGGGTGGGGAGCATTCCAGAGGCGTGGCTAAAATGTACCCATCTAGCACTGATATTCAGCACCAGCCAAATAAGTTATGTATGTCTGGTTGAAAAAAACAAATTGTACCCTCAGAACTGCAAGCTAATTTTCAACCGAGAAAGTATGCATGGGGGGGCTTTCAAAATGAAATACCCACACATATTCCTCTTTACCCGACCTAACCCCGCCCCTCTGTCTTCCCACAGGATAAATGCTCCCACGCTGTGACCAGCACAGGACTTTTACCCACGGCGTGGAGAGGGGAACGCTGTACACGGCGTCTGCCCGGGGAAATGGCTTTGAAAGATGGCCCCTCTCCACAACTTGGTCTCACTACAATAAAACTGTCCTTGGAAGCCAGGAACGTGCGGCCAATTCTCAACCATTTTTTTTTCCATAAAATACCAACCTTAACACGGAGATCCTAACAGTCCCTTTTAACACATTACAGTGTTAACAGTGGATATTGGGATTTGGTACAGCACTGTGACCATATGAGGGTTAAGCATAGTAGTCAGAAATAAAATTAGGAAGAAATACGTAATGCTAGCAGTTAGATCAATGGGCTGAGAACCAGCAAAAACAGGGTTCAGATCCCACTTTTCCAAATGATGCTCCTTGTCCAAGCCACTTCACTTCACCCTCCATTGCCTCAAGCACAGACTTAGGGCCTCATTTACTAAGTATTTTTCCCATAGACACAGAATGGGAGAAAAGACTTAGCAAATCAGGCCCTTAGATTGAGAGCCTCTCCTCCTGTACCTGAATGCATCTTGTCCTGACCTCGGATTTGCAAAGGTATAAATAATCAAGTCTAAGATCCAGATCATAAGGGCAACTTCGATCCACAAAATTCAATGTAAATTCCTATCCTAGCAGATTAGAGGTTTCTAGAGTTGTCACCTGGCTTCACGTTGCCAACTGCGGGTGAGATGCCAGCGTCCATATTGAACACCACTTAAGCTAAGTAACTTTTACTACTTCTAGCCCTTGAAGCAGTTTGTGCTTACGAAACATCAGCTGAGGTCGAGGTGGGTTTGCAGTCTCAGCTTTGGGCTGGATGATTTTGAAAAAGACTGAAAAAATATATATTGTTGGGTGCATGGTTGAGAAGACCTTTTAAGTCTCATGTGTTTAGGCTTGCTGGCACCCATAATTCATATTGCTATAATATGTATCCTGGGTTTAAGAACTGTAGTTATGCAGCTCTCAGCATACATTGATATTTAATTTGAGCTACATTGGTGCATTTTTTCTGGTTTGTGTTCATGTCATATGGATCAGGCAAATCCAGTCCTGGTTTTACTCTACTCCATGCAGGTAAATCAAAGGAATAATCAAAACTACAAACAATAGGATAAAATCAGGAGTTGTTTAGCTCGTTCCTTATGACATGGAGCCATGTGGCAACCCTAGAGGTCTCCCCATCTAGGTCTAAAGCCTCAGATTAAGCAGACTGGTAACTATCTTACTTTTAGGAGGATTTCTCTCTTTTGTATAGGGTTGTTTGTGAAATCACTGACTGTGCTGCTTCTACTGACACAAAATGGATGCTCCCAGTACAAGGAATCCTATTCAAACTAAACTACTACTACTAGTTATCATTTCTATAGCATTACTATATTTACATATCAGTATACTAGCTCACAATCTGCTTGGATGTTAAAATTATTGTCCTGCCAGGGCTAAGATTTATTTGCACTTAGCCAAAACATCAGTGGCCTTGAATTTTACACAATTCTACATTTTCCTGTGGAAAGAACTGGATATTGATGATACTGGTGATGCACTAGTACCCTCCTGTGGTAGCTCAGGGGATTTTACAAGTGTATTCATGTAATTCTGCAGTTTTCTGCTAGACAAATCCTTTCATCCTTTCTGGAACAGTGATGACTAATTGCACAAGTGTCTGTTATCAGCCTACAGAACCTTTGACAATTATGCAGATCCCATTAATTTAATTTCTAGTAGATGAAGACTCACAGTCATCACAATTATTGCGGACTCACTGCTTTCACCCCGCACAGTAGAGTTTGATATTTTCAGTTTTTAATACTTGACTGTTTAACACTATTATATCATTGGCCATTAATAATATTTAAGAACATAAGAACATAAGAAATTGCCATGCTGGGTCAGACCAAGGGTCCATCAAGCCCAGCATTCTGTTTCCAACAGAGGCCAAAACCAGGCCACAAGAACCTGGCAATTACCCAAACACTAAGAAGATCCCATGCTACTGATGCAATTAATAGCAGTGGCTATTCCCTTAGTAAAATTGATTAATAGCCATTAATGGACTTCCCCTCCAAGAACTTATCCAAACCTTTTTTGAACCCAGCTACACTAACTGCACTAACCACATCATCTGGCAACAAATTCCAGAGCTTTATTGTGCGTTGAGTGAAAAATAATTTTCTCCGATTAGTCTTAAATGTGCTACTTGCTAACTTCATGGAATGCCCCCTAGTCCTTCTATTATTCGAAAGTGTAAATAACCGAGTCACATCTACTCGTTCAAGACCTCCGAGAACAGATCCCTGGGACACTCCACTATTCACCATTTACCATTGGGGAAATTTTCCATTTAGCTCTGTTCTCTGTTTTCTATCTTTTAACAAGTTGGCATTCCACAATAGGACACTGTCCCCTATCCCATGACTTTTTAATTTCCTAAGAAGTCTCTCATGAAAGACTTTGTGAAATGCTTTCTAGAAATCCAGATACACTATATCAACTGGCTCACCTTTATCCACATGTTTATTTATGCCCTAAATGTAACGAATTTGTGAGGCAAGACTTCCCTTGGCTAAGTCCATGTTGGCTTTATCCCATTAAACTATGCTTATCTATATGTTCAGCAATTTTGTTCTTTATGGAAGTTTCTACCATTTTGCCTGTTAGACAAACCATACAGTGTCCCACATGTAAATATCTCATTAAAGGTTGCAGCATAATTTGCAGGGGTTCCACTGATTGTGGCATCACTGGGGTAATACATCTCATTCAGTGCCTGTGTAGTTTAATTTATATTTGATGCACATAGGGGTAGATTTTAAATACTTGTGCGATTACGTACTTTTGTTCGCGCACCAGGCGCGAACAAAAGTACGCTGGATTTTATAAGATACGCGCGTAGCCACGCATATCTTATAAAATCCGGGGTCGGCGTGCGCAAGTGGGTGCACATTTGTGCAACCTGTGCGCGCCGAGCCCAGCGCGCGCTGCCTGTTCCCTCCGAGGCCGCTCCGATTTCGGAGCGGCCTCGGAGGGAACTTTCCTACGCCTCCCCCCACCTTCCCCTACTTAACCCACCCCCCCTGGCCCTATCTAAACCCTCCCCTCTAACTTTGCGCGCGTCACCGGCAGCTCTGCTCCGTCCTCCGGTCCCGGGGGCTGGTCCGGAGGCCTCGACCACGCCCCCGGGCCGGCGCCACGCCCCCAAAACGCCACAGCACGCCCCTGAAACGCCGCGTCATTTCGGGAACGCCCCCGGACACGCCCCCTCCCGCCCCTTTTCGAAAGCCCCGGGACTTACGCGCGTCCCAGGGCTTTACGCGCGCCGGCGGCCTATGTAAAATAGGCGCGCCGGCCTTTTAAAATCCGCCCCTAAGAGAATAGTGCATTCTCGTTTAACAGAGCACAGTCGTTGTTTGAACATGCAAAAATTGATGGCCCCCAGAGTAGCACATTGTGTGCAATTACAACTTTCTTTCCAGGATCTAGTTTGGATTATATTGGAGAGAGTTCCGATTCCTGCTAGGGGAGCTGACATTCAGAGAGTTTTAAATGAATGCAAGCAGTTTTGGATTTTTTTTGCTGTAGTTAATAGCTTCACAAGGGCTTAACATGCAATTGGAGTGGTATTCTATCATTTAACGAGCCTGCTTATTAGTGGCCTAGAGTAGACATGAAGAGTGACATCTTTTAATGGCCAATCTTGTGCAACAGAGGTGTTTCCTCCATTCTTCTAGTGCCATAAGGCAAATGCACAGCACCATCTGACCTTAGCGGGATACATTCTGATAGAGAGCACTTTTCAAGCAGAGACTCTACCCCCTGATGTAGTAATTTACAAAACATGGCTCTGTGTCAGGGTTTTTTGTATGGTGAGACGCACATTATAAGCCAATTAGATGAGACTTAAGTATTTTAATTATTGAAACTACAAACATTTTGGTGGAAAGCACATACTGGATATTAAAGGTTGGACACTAGATATATATCACATCAAATAGACGCTTCAAACAACATTTTGATCTGTGAGAGTAAGATCCACATTCATGTGTTTTGACAGTCTTATGTACATTAATTAATACAAATTTAAACTCAATGATTTGGGTTTGAGTGAACGTGTATACAGTGCTATGGAATATCTCAATACTACAATGGCTTAACACTATAATGTTAGAAATTCAAAGTGTTACTACAGGAATACTGCACCATACTGTTTCAAATTCAGAGCATTCCATATAAGTATCAAACTACAGATTGCCAAATCTAGACAGTTACCATAGGAGTACCACATTACAGTGCAATAAAATCAGAAATTTCTCTTAGGGATACAGCATTATAATGTGCTAAATTCAGGACTACTAAACTATGCAGTGCATCCAGAGATTTATGCATAATAATGATAGATTTAATTTTGTTTGAAAACTGAAGTCCTGGGTTGGTCTTTGGATCAGAAGAATGGCTGTGTGACACCATGCAGAGGACCTTGATTTCATTCCTGGGCAAGGCCTCTGCTCTCCGGACTATGTAGGCCTGAGAATGCTACAGAGGTAGCACACACAGCACCTGAGGGAGAGAAGCCTCAGTCAACAGTGACAACTAGTGGCCAGGCTGAAGGACCATAAGTGCATGACTCAAAGAGATCCATCTTGCATGACTCCTGGCAAAGGACTACTACCACAATGACTGGCCTAAGGGAGAGAAAGAGCTATAAAATAGGGGCCAATTACTCCAGATAGTTTTAAATGAAAGCTCATGTGGCAGATTCAAGATCTGAGTCCTACTGATTTGGAGGTATAAAGAAGTGGGAGGAAACTACTGATCAACTCTTGGACTCTACTCCCACACTTCCCCCGAAAAAGCAATCCCTCCAGAAAAACTGACCATAACCATGGAATGTACATTAAAGCAGGATTCAACACTGGAAAATAAAAAGAGCAAAAGCACAGTATCCAGTACCAAAGTCTGAGAAACAAAGCTTTATATGCAGCACCTACATAATGAGGGAAGGGGCTCATTCACGCTCTCATTATCAGCATACACAGGACTCGATAAAGAGGAAAGATATAGTAGAGGGGTTCCAGGAACCTGTTTTTCAGCTCTAATTCTAAATGAAGAGACCTCTACATAAAGGGAAGAGATGAGGGGGTGGACCTAGGAGCACAGTTCTTCAGCTTGGATTCTGTGAGTGTATAGGGTGTATAATAAGCAGAGATAAGTTAAAGGTCTTTAGAAACTTGGTTCTTCTGCTGCTATTCCAGAGCAGTGTTTCTCAAGGCAGTCCTGGAGTACCCACTATCTAGTCTGGTTTCCTATTTCATGCATATTCATTGTGGATATCCTGAAACACGGATGGACTTGGGGTATTCCAGGACTGGCTTGAGAAAAACTGTTCTAGAGCGTACATTGTTTCTTAGTGAGGGAAGTGGCAACGCTGGAATGCAGGAGACCAATTCTTCCTGCTCATTCCCAGAGGTGGCAGTATTTGGCATCAGACGATAAATTTCAAACACATCAGCCACTTTAATGTAACACTTTGGCTCCAAAGCTGGTTAGTAAGAGCCTGAACACATCATAACACCGAAAAGCCAAAACAGGGGGGAAGTGGAAAGAGAAATTTGTAGTATATTGACTCTCCCTTCATCCCTCTGGCCCACAAATACACATATCAGGAACTGAGGAGCTGCACTTGACCGCAGGGTATTAGATAATATAGTTGTGACAACATGCAGTCTGCGTGGTGCTGTAACATGACACAATATCATCATGCAATCAATGTGATGCTTTCACAGGGCACAGTGATATCATACCATTAAAGGAAGCTGTGATTGGACAGAGTGGCATCCTGCAGTCCGTGCAATGATCACGACATGATATTGCGCAGTCAGCATGTTGCTGTAACATTGCACAGTGACATAACATAGTGAATGTGGTGCTGTTCTTTGACACAATGATTGTGTGCAGTCAGCATAATACTTTAACTTGACTTGTTGACCTCATGCTTTAGACAGTTTAAGATTCTTTCTTTTCCACACCAAACTTTGGCCAAGCCTTTTTTAAATCTCCCTTTCTTATTTGCGCCTTCAGAGTTCTCTAACTGCACACAGAACTTTGGCCAAGCCTTTTTTTTTTAAATCTCTCCTTCCTTATTTCCATCTTCAGAGTTCTCTAACTTCTTGATAATGCCTCAGAAATTCCTTTCAATCCTTTATCTCCACCAAAGGCAGAAACTACTAATCCAGCAGTCCTTTAATGCTGTGCACGAGACTCCACCATCACACCATGGTCTCCTTGTGAGACTGAGTGCTCCGGCTCTGGCAGGCTCCCAACAGTCTGTGCTCCAGGTTTGCTTGCTCCCCCTGGGGGGTGCCGGAGTCCTGATGTACCCATATCATGGGGTCAGGATCCCGAGGTGAGGACCCCTCAGTGGAAGATGTCCGGGCCACGCTGCTGCTGACACCTGTCACAGGTGAGGAAGGGCTTCGGCAGCCGTGGGTTTTGCACTGCTCGGCAGTCAGGCTCTGAGCTCCAGGGGAAGAGGGGCCCGGACTCTGGTTTTGAGGGTGGGTGGCCAGCAGCCTTTCCCATCCCGTTTGGGGTGTCTCAGGGCTCTGCTGAGGGCTCCGCTGGGCTTTACTGAAAAGTGGCAGGAATTTGGGTCTCTCCGCAATGCGTCCCCAGAAAGTCAAGTCCCTGGTATCCTGCTGCAGGGATGAAGAACAATCCTTCCTGGTTAAGTCTTCATGTGAGCGGGACGCACGGCGCTGGGACAGTGGGTGAATCACTTCCTCCGAAGCACCTAGAAATACCAAATATTAACCTCTGAATAAAACTTCAAAAAGCAGGTGAGGATGAGAGGTGCAGAAAGGCTGGGAGAAAGAAAACAATGCATGGGCAGAAACACGGGGAAGGTAACTTTAAAAGAGTGCACATGTGCCCACATATAAGCATATGCGTGCGCAAGCACACACATGCAAACATTTTAAATCAGCTGCGCAAGTGCACACGTACTATTTAAAATACATCTAGAGCACATATGTGTGCTCTTAATTTTAAGCAGTTGAATGAGAAACATTAATTGTGTATCTTCCTTAGGAATCTTTCGGCTTAAATGCACGCAGCTAAGCATATTTTAAAACGTGCGGGTGTGAAGGAAATAGCCAATTTGACCAATTAGTCCACCAGTTGACCCAGTCTATCACTAAGTCACCCAGACTCCTTTGGTTTTTCAGCCTGCACTCTCCTCCCCAGTTTACCCAGACGGTGCCCAGAGGTATAGTGCCCCCCCCCCCCCCCCGGGCACCCCTACCCCCCGAAAGGTATCCAAAAAAGTAACTGGGGGTACAGTGGGCAGAACCACCCTCTGTCTCACTCCCCCTTCCCCCAAAGGTTTCAAAAAAAAGTAATTGGTGTTCAGGAACTCCCCTCAAACCCCTGCACTCCCAGCCACCTCCCCATACCCTCCCTAAACCTTAAAAAATACAGGAAGGTCCCACAATCAGGCCGGGGCACCCCCTTGCATCTGGCCCAGTCAGAGTCATTTTTAAAAATGATGCTGACCTGACCTTGCCCCTGTCATGTGACAGGGATTGGACCTAAGCCACGTGATGAACCCTGGGCCTTGCCCATTACATGATTGGGGCAAGGTCAGATCGGACCCATTTTGAAAAATGGCGTTGATTGGGCTGGGTACCAGGTTTGGGAGGTGAGGAAGTGGTCGAGATTGGGAAGATGCCTGCAGGTGCGGGGGGTTGGGGAAGGGGCTCCCTGAACCCTAATTACTTTTTTGTTTTCTTTGGGGGAGGGGGAGGGGAAGGGAGAGTGAGGGAGAGTGAGGGAGGTTCCCCCACTGAACCCCCAATTATTTTTTTGGATACCTTTGGGGGGGAAGGGGATGCCCGGGGTACACTATACCCCAACAACTTTAATATCGGGGTAGGGTTGGCACCCTGAACCACTGTGCCTTTTATTTTAACCTTTGGTGAGACGTCGCCACATGTGAAATGGAGACTTTTTTTTTTACTTTGAGGAGTCGGGGCCTCCTGAAGTGGCAGCCCCAGGTTGAGCCAGGGGCTAGTCCTGACCCTCGCTCAACTGTTACTTTTTGCCAGCAAATTTTTAAGCGGTTGGCCCTGTAAGGTGAGAGTGGTCCCTTAAGGTTGAGACCATCATCGCACCTAAAGGGCCACTAGCCACGTTCTTTCGTCCCATGGTGTTTAGCCACGAGACAAAAGAGTGCGCCATAGAGGTGCGATGTGTTTTCAGAGGAGGAGCCCCAGTATCGCAGTGCCTCCCTCGACAGTGGGACCACTCCTGTGAAAAACATTCCGGCTTACTGGCTCTAGGTGTACGTTAACCAGCTAACTTTGAATATCAGAGTTACCCGGCTAACTCAGCCGACTAACTCAAGTCCTCCCAGATACACTCTCAGAATGCCCCTAACGTAGCCAGCTAGTGCCGGCTAAGTGCTCAATTATTCATTTAGATGGGTAACTTCTGAGTAATCCATCTAAATGCTTCTGAATATGGACCTCTTAGTAATAGGTCCCTTTGTTTCCGTTCCCTACATCTGTCCCCATATCCAGCCAGTTTTTAGGTCCTAAATTTAGGGACTAAGGGGTAGATATTCATAGACAGTTAAGTAAGCCAGTGGGATAAGCAATTTTGCTAAATATCCCCAAAAAAACCTGCTATTGAGCAGGTCTAATTTATCCATTTAATTTAACTGGACAAGTTGCTACTTATCTGGCTAACAGGGTCATTAATTAATGTGCAATGTGTCGGTATCGCAGCGGTATTATTAAAATTAGGGGAAGGGGAGGTGTGTGGGCTGGGTTTGGGTGGAGTTATCTCCCAGCAGCGCTGTGAACAATAATGTTTTTCATTATTTAGTGTGCAGTGCGGCCGCTGCCCACTATCACCCTCTGCCCCCTTTTTTTTTTTTGCAAAACATCATTCTGCTATAAATTAGGGGTAAGTTAGATGGATAAGTAGCTCAACTCTGGAATGTCCATATCCCACCCACCATTTCTCTAGCTAACTACTTAGTCAAATAAGTATTTATCCAGCTAAGTGGCAGCGGCTGAATGGGACTGGATATTCAGCCGCCGCAACTTAGCCAAATAAGTCATTCCTTATTAGGCTAAGTAACACTCAATAGGGATGTGCATTCATTGGTCCATTTGTTTCATTTGTTTCGGCCATGTGTGTGTATCTCGCGATCAGAATGTACGTGCACAAAACTGATATGGCCGCAAGTGGGCACCTACCTAAATGTGGCTGCTTGCTATGCTATGTCTGAGCTTGTTACCTGCTTCTTGTGATTGCTGTTGTTGCTTGTGTCTGTGCTCACATCCTATTCTGTTAAGTTTCCCACTATAGTCACATCTGAGGTTGCACCTTGTTCTTTCTGGTTGGCTCTTGGTGCCCATGTCTGTGCTGTCTCCTTGCTCCATGTATGGTGCGTGGCGCGTTGTGAGAAGGAGGCCCTGCATGGAGTTATCCTTACCTTTCAGGGTACTGGAATCACTGGAAAGTGGATGTTCTCCTTGCTCCTCGCTGACTTCAGAGCCCCTATCAAATGGAAAACAGGACTCGTTAATCTCTTACCCATATTAACCCCTCCTCTCCTGGCATCTCCTCCTCTTCTTCTTTCTCTGCAGGCTTATCCCTACCTCTGAGACACTTGTCTACTCCACCTCATCATACCAAATGAGTCCAATAGCACTGCTCTCACCAATGCAGGAATCTTTGCATGAGAACCAGGAAGTGTCAGCTTTCCATCTCCTCTTACCCTGCCAGCCCAATCCAATGATTAGTGACTAAGCTGACTGCTGAGGATCTGAGGAAGCCCTTCAGCTGTTCTCATCTATTCCAGTGACCTAGAGCCAAATTCAGCCAGTGAAGCTTCCATAAAGCACCCTGTTGAAGGGAAGGACAGAGGTGATGAGGACACCAATTTTATACAGGCCCTGTTTACCATGGGCATTGCATCACTACTGGTTCCCCAGAGCTGAGCATCTTTTAGTGAGTGTCACAGACACTAGGAGGTTCACATTCAAAGCCATTTAGCTGGATACCTCACACATTATCTGGTTAAATGCTGACTTTTGAATATTTCCCCCACTAAAATTTAGTTGAATAACTTAGGGACTTTCTGGGGATGTGTCTGGAAGGAGTTAGGTTAGCCGACTAAATTATCCAGCTAACTGTGGTCGTGCTGTAGAGCTGTCCTAAAATTAGCCAGATAAATCTATCTAATGTGGCTGCACTGTTGAATATCCTTCCAAAGTTAGTTGGATATGTTTATCCGGCTAACTTTGCAATCCAGCCAGAGACTAAATATGGACCTCTAGGAAAATATCTTCTCAAGGCAAGAAGCTGAGACCAGGCTCTGTCTATTTGTGAAGGTCAAGCTCTGTTTGTGAAGGACCAGGTGCACTAATCTTAGATTTCTCAGGACAGAAAGCCAAAGCTAAGCTCTGTTTTAAACTACTAGACCAATCTATTCTGCTCATTTTCCCTTCCTTTTGCTATCCTATAAACCCTACTTGATCTCACCCCATCAGTGCTTCTTACTTCCCAGCAACTGAGGAGCCTATGTGCTTATCCCATGCTTTATTGCCTTCTAATTCTGTTTTTGCCTGTATAGCCCCCATTGAAAAGTAGTCTCTCCTCATAGATTAGTATAGCATGATTCCTCACTACAAGTTTCAAAATAAATAAAGTAAAAGGATTAAATAATTCCAAGCAATAGACCTTTGCTGCTTGGTCCAGCTGTCTATACTTAAGATATTTTTAAAATCATAGGGCATATGCAGGCAACCTAACATTATTTAAGCCAAGTGTAACTGTGCTATTTCTTCACTGATCTGATGAAAACAGGATAACTCTCGAAAGCTAGTCACAGATGTTTTAAGCTAATCCAACAACAAGATATCACTCACAACTTGTTTGTCGACCCTTAATTCTGCAATAGATTTTGGATTAGTTATATAGATTACCCCCATTAGTAGAAAAATTGAGGACGTTTTAAGAAAATTTAAAATACCTTAAAAAATACGTTTTCATTAAAAAGATTTTTTGAAGGTGGATGATTAGTAGACCGGTTGGTTACTTTTCAAGTTTCACCACGCCTGGCTTGCTGACACTTTCTAGCTATATTATAAAATTACTTTTTGGTTCCCACTATTTTTTGGTAGAGACTTCAATTTTCCCCAATAATTACTGGGTAAATGTATCATCGGTACATGCTAGAGATATAAAGTTCCTGGATGGAATAAATGACATATTTATGGAGCAATTGGTTCAGGAACCGACAAGAGAGGGAGCAATTTTAGATCTAATTCTCAGTGGAGCACAGGATTTGGTGAGAGAGGTAACGGTGGTGGGGCCACTTGGCAATAGTGATCATAATATGATCAAATTTGAATTAATGACTGGAAGGGGGACAATAAGCAAATCCACGGTTCTCATGCTAAACTTTCAAAAGGGAAATTTTGATAAAATGAAAAACATTGTTAGAAAAAAAATGAAAGGAGCAGCTACAAAGGTAAAAAGTGTGCAAGAGGCGTGGTCATTGTTAAAAAATACCATCCTAGAAGCACAGTCCAGATGTATTCTACACATTAAAAAAGGTGGAAAGAAGGCAAAATGTTGCCCAGGTAGAGTGTCCATCAAGCTAGGTGGAGAGAACATTGCCCAAATCTCTTCTTGGAGTGAGTTTCCTCACTCCGACGGCCAGCAAATCTTCACTAGAGACCACTGTTCTTTCCGTAGGTCTCATGTGGAATGCGAAAGTGGCCCCCAACCCCCGACGCTCATACCTAATCCCCACCCCGAGTTAGTAGGTGGCCCTCCCATAGGGGTTAAAATACCTGTCTAGGGCATAGGCACTATAGTAAGTCTCTCTCTCTCTCTCTCTCTCTCTCTCTCTCTCTCTCTCTCTCTCTCTCTCTCTCTCTCTCTCTCTCTCTCTCTCTCACTCTCTCACTCTCTCTCAATGAGGCCCTTAGTCATATAAGTCCTTTATACAGCTAAAAGTTACATGCATATACTGGGCAGATCTGGGGTGGAGAGTTAGCCATATAAATTTAGATGCCCCATAGAGCAGGTCTAGACTTATCCAGCTAAGTGTGCATATATATGTGTATATTCTTCTTAGTGTTTGGGTACTTGCCAGGTTCTTGTAGCCTGGTTTGGCCATTGTTGGAAATAAGATGCTGGGCTTGATGGACCCTTGGTCTGACCCAATATAGCAATTTCTTATGTTCTTAAGTGTGGAATTAGAGTAGAAAAACCCTTTTTTTCCTGGGTCTTGAGGTCTTCATCTTATAGGTCAGCTATATAGAGCAAAATAGTGGAACATACATACATTTAATATTTTTTACAAAGCTTAACAAGTCTTCTGTTTACTAAGTTATTGTTATTGTAGAAGCAAGTCTATTTTAGATCTGCTCCTAGACAGTTAGTCATAAGATAGTGCAAGCAGGTTTTTCTTGGAGCTCTTCTGTGGTCTTAACTCCTTGTTAGTATTTTTTTTACTTTTTCTCTTTGCTGGTGATTTTTTTTTTTTTTCTGCCACTGAAGAAATATGAGAGATATGAAGTTCTCTAAATGTATGTGTTGGTTGCTGAGGTGCACCAGATAAATAGCCAGCTATTTAGGTATGAAGTCCTAGATTTATTATGAGACTATGTATTCTCTCAGATTTTATTCTGGGTATAGAGTCCAGGAATTATGGCTCACGAGAGTATGGAGTCCCTCTGACACACATGCACCTATGACTGATCAGGGTATGGAGTTCCTTTCATTTGCAATCATAATGATCATAGGGGCAGATGTTCAAAGGGGTACACACGTAAGATACGCGCGTAACCCCCGAAAAGCTGTCCCTTCCACCCCCTGTGCACGCCAAGCCTATGTTGCATAGGCTCAGTGGCGCGCACAAGCCCCGGGATGCGTGTAGTCCCGGGGCTTTCCTGGGGGGGCGTGTCGGGGGCATGTCACGGCTGGCGCGTCATCAGGGGGCGTGGTTCCGGCCCAGGGTCGTTTCGGGGGCGTGGACGCGGCTTCCGGACCAGCCACCAGACCGGAACATGGCGCGCACAAGTTACGCCTGCCTCGGGCAGGCATAACTTTTGAAATAAAGGTAGGGGGGGAATTAGTTAGGGCCGGGGGGCAGGTTAGTTAGGAGAAGGAAAGGGAAGGTGGGGGGTGCCGGAAAGAAAGTTCCCTCCGAGGCCGTTCCGATTTTGGAGCGGCCTCGGAGGGAACGGAGGCAGGCTGAGCGGCTCGGCGCACGCAGGCTGCCGATTTTGCGCAGCCTTGCACACGCCGACCCCGGATTTTAAAAGATACGCGTGGCTATGCGCGCATCTTTTAAAATCCAGCGTACTTTTGTTTGCGCCAGTTGCGCGAACAAAAGTACGCGCACGCGTACTTTTTAAAAATCTGCCCCATAATGTACACTGGAACAAAGGAATAGTTTTGAGATTGGCAGCTGCTGTGGAATTTAAAGTGTTGGTTTTAGGATTAAGTATAGTGGTGAATACAACAGAGTAGGAGATACAAGATAAGGAGATTTTATAAAGGCATAGCTCTTAAATTGTGGTAAGGGATATACTTGGTTTTTTTTAAGTGCGCTTGTGAAATGTTAGACATGAGTGGTGAGTATTTATTTTTTAACACGGGGAGTGCTTCTTCACCTGACTCTCCAGCCAATTCAGCAGCAGCTTATATGTCTAATCACCAGCAAATAGATGAAAGATATCTGAGAACATGGCATGGTTCAGCTGCAAAGGTTAAAAGTGTTCAACAGCTATGGACATTGTTTAAAAATACAATCAGAGGCGCAGTCCATATGTATTCCACACATTAAGAAAGGTGGAAGGAAGGCAAAACGATTACCATCATGGTTAAAAGGTGAAGTGAAAGAGGCTATTTTAGCCATCCTTCAAAAATTGGAAGAAGGATCCATCTGAAGAAAATAGGATAAAACATAAGCATTGTCAAGTTAAGTGTAAAACTTGATAAGACACGTGAAGAGAGAATTTGAAATGAAGTTGGCCATAGACGCAAAAACTCATAATAAAAATTTTTTAAATATATCCGAAGCAAGAAACCTGTGAGGGAGTTGGTTGGACCATTAGATGACCAAGGGGTTAAAGGGGCCCTTAGGGAAGATAAGGCCATTGCAGAAAGACTAAATGAATTCTTTGCTTCTGTGTTTTCTAATGAGGATGTTGTGGAGATACCAGTTCCCGAGATGTTTTTCAGGGGTGATGTGTCAGATGAACTGAACCAAATCACTGTGAACCTGGAAGATGTAGTAGACCAGATTGACAAACTAAAGAGTAGCAAATCATCTGGACCGGAAGGTATGCATCCTAGGGTACTGAAGGAACTAAAAAATGAAATTTCTGATCTATTAGTTAAAATTTGTAACTTATCATTAAAATCATCTATTGTACCTGAAGACTGGAGGGTGGCCAATGTAACCCCAATATTTAAAAAGGGCTCCAGGGGCGATCTGGGTAACTATAGACCAGTGAGCCTGACTTCAGTGCCCGGAAAAATAGTGGAAACTATTCTCAAGATCAAAATCGTAGAGCATATAGAAAGACATAGTTTAATGGAACACAGTCAACATGGATTTACCCAAGGGAAATCTTGCCTAACAAATCTGCTTCATTTTTTTGAAGGGTTAATATGTGGATAAAAGGTGAATCGGTAGATGTAGTGTATTTGGATTTTCAGAAGGCATTTGACAAAGTCCCTCATGAGAGGCTCCTAAGAAAACTAAAAAGTCATGGGATAGGAGGCAATGTCCTTTCGTGGATTACAAACTGGTTAAAAGACAGGAAACAGAGAGTAAGATTAAGTGGTCAATTTTCTCGGTGGAAAAGGGTAAACAGTGGAGTGCCTCAGGGATCTATACTTGGACGGTGCTTTTCAATATATATATAAGTGATCTGGAAAGGAATACGACGAATGAGGTTATCACATTTGCAGATGATACAAAATTATTCAGAGTAGTTAAATCACAAGTGGGTTGTGATATATTACAGGAGGACCTTGCAAGACCATTGGGCATCCAAATGGCAGATGAAATTTAATGTGGACAAGTGCTAGGTGTTGCATATAGGGAAAAATATCCTTGCTGTAGTTTCACAATGTTAGGTTCCATATTAGATGCTACTACCCAAGAAAGAGATTTAGGCGTCATAATGGATAACACATTGAAAACGTCGGTTCAGTGTGCTGCGGCAGTCAAAAAAGCTCTGGAATTTGTTGCCAGAGGATGTGGTTAGTGCAGTTAGTGTAGCTGGGTTCAAAAAAGGTTTGGATAAGTTCTTGGAGGAGAAGTCCATTAACGACTATTAATCAAGTTTACTTAGGGAATAGCCACTGCTATTAATTGCATCAGTAGCATGGGATCTTCTTAGTGTTTGGGTAATTGCCAGGTTCTTGTAGCCTTGTTTGGTCACTGTTGGAAACAGGATGCTGGGCTTGATGGACCCTTGGTCTGACCCAGTATGGCAATTTCTTATGTTCTTATGGTTTACAAAGATGATATTCAATTACAATTTCCATTGGAAAGTACATTTAATTTTGGAAAGCTATGTTGTGAACAATGGACTAGTGGACCCTTGGGCCGGCCTACAGGAGACTTGGGAAGGACTTCACTGGTCTCGACTGAACAGGCCGGGAGGCAGACCTCTGGCAGACAGGTGGAGATGGTTTCACCCTGGAAGCTGGTACTCCCCGGGAGGAGCCCTTGGGAGTCCAGCCGCTGGGACTTAGGAGATTCACCCTGGAAGTCGGAGCCCCCCGGGAGGAGCCTGTAGGGGTCTGACCGCTGGGACTTAGGCGAGGCTCGGAGCTGGACCTAGGATAGGTACGACAGCCAATGGAGTGGAAGCAGGTGAGTACCAGGCTTGGACGAGGCGGGCATGAACCCGGCTTGGGCTGTAGACAGGCAGGAACCCCGCTTGGGCTGTAGACAGGCAGGAACCCGACTTGGGCTGTAGACGGGCAGGAACCCGGCTTGGGCTGTAGACAGACAGGAACCCAACTTGGGCTGTAGGCAGGCAGGAACCCAGCTTGAGCTGTAGACAGGCAGGAACCCGTACAAGAGAGCAAGGCGAGTATCAGTACGGCAGGCAGGCAGGCAGGAACGGAATAGCCAGGGCGCTGGCGGGCTCCGGGGCTCGAGGCAACGGGAGACCAAGGAAACCCTGTTGCAAGGTGCTGAACAGGTGTCCGTGGTGACCCTAAGTAGGCCGCGGCGTCTGACGTCAGACCAGGGGCAGAGCCACCCTCGGGCGGGAAACTGCCTAGAAAAGCACAGGGCAGCCGCTCGCGCACGCCTAGAGGCAGGCCAGCAATGGCGTCTCCCCCGCGGGGACACCCAGGTTCCGACTCTGCTTCATTCCCAGCTGGAAAAGACCCTCGAGGTAAGGGCCGGTACGCGAGCCTCACAGACCAGACCGCAACAGTACCCCCTCCTTTACGCCCCCTCTTAGCAGGCCCGGGTTTACCTGGGTGGTCCGGGTGAAAGATTTTAATCAGATCCTTGTCCAAGATGTTGCGGGCTGGTTCCCAGGTTCTCTCCTCGGGGGCCAGTGCGGAGGAAGCAAGGCACACCTTCTGTGGATCCAGGATGTACCGAGGCTTCTCAGATATCTCTTCAACCTCGGCGGCTCGAGACAGTGCGTCAGCCCGGACGTTTTTGGAGCTGGGGCGGTATCGTAATGTGAAATTAAATCGGTCAAAAAACAGGGACCAATGGGCCTGCCTGGGATTTAGGCGCTGAGCCTGACTGAGATAGGCGAGATTCTTGTGGTCGGTATAAATAGTGATAGGGTGGTTGGCTCCCTCCAACCACTGCCTCCATTCTTCTAGGGCAGGTTTCACCGCCAGCAGTTCCTTATCACTTATGCTGTAATTACATTCTGCCAGAGTGAACTTCCGAGAGAAGTACGAACAGGGAAGGAGTTGTCCCGTATCCATATGTTGACTCAAAACAGCTCCGGCTGCGATATTGGAGGCATCCACTTCCACGATAAATGGCGGTTCGGATCAGGGTGGCGAAGGCAAGTGTCTTGAAGGAATGCCTGTTTAAGCTCCTCGAAGGCTTGGCAGGCAGAGGCAGGCCAGTCCGTTGTATTGGCCCCTCTGCGGGTAAGGATAGTTAGTTGGCAATGAAGTGTCGGTAGAAGTTCGCGAATCCTAAAAGTGCTGTAATGCCTTCAGGCCCTTCGGGCGTGGCCAGTTTAGAATTGCTGAGACTTTATCGGGATCCATTAGAAATCCATCGGCCGACACAATGTACCCCAGAAAGGGCAGGGATGACTGCTCGAAAGAGCATTTATCCAATTTTGCGTAGAGATGATGCTGCCGCAGAATCTGCAGAACTTGGCAGACATGTTGTCGATGCGTGGGCAGGTCTCGCGAAAAGATCAAGACGTCATCGAGGTAGACTACAACACAGCTGTGCAGCAGGTCGCGTAACACATCATTCATTAAATTCTGGAAGACCGCAGGGGCATTACAAAGACCGTAGGTAGAGGATTTTTAACTTCTTCAGGGAGTCCTATTAGAAATGGCTCTTACGTTAAATCACTATTAATGGCTTTATTTCTTCCCAAACAGTTAGCTGTTGTGAAATGTGCTGGACATTCCAAAGAAGACTCATTCGAAGCAAAAAGAAATGCACTGGCAGATGCGGCTACTTGCCAAGTACTGCTGATAGGAGGATCTTCTTTTCTTCCTTCCAAAAAACACACCTTTGCTTTCCTTACAGATACCAGAGCAGATCACTGAACAGGATCTCCTCAGATTACAAAAAGAAGCTACTGAGGAACATCTTTCCTGGCAATGCCAGGGATGTACATGCACCTCCACGGGACTGCGGCTGGAGCCTAATCAACTCTCTATTGCCCCTGCCTTCATTATCCCTTTAACTTGCCAGAGTGGTTCATTCCACTTAACACTCTGGAAAATTGGGGGTGATGAAAGAAATTTTAGCTCATTGGTGGGCTCCAAAATAAATAAGCCCAATAGTTCAGGCAATAATGTGGGGAAGGGATTGTGGGTTGCACCCTCACATTTGACTGTTCCTTGGGGCCCATTTGTGCAACTGCAAATGGATTTCATAATTATGCCACAGGTAATGAATCTAAGGTATATTCTAACAGTAGTGTGCCTTTTTAGTGGATGGTTAGAAGTGTTTCCTACCACTAAGGCAGACTCGCAGACTGTAGCAAAAAAACTGTTGAAACAGTTCATTCCAAGATTTGGAATTCCAGAGATGATCGAAAGTGGCAGAGGCCCCTATTTCATTGGACAGATAATGAAAGATCTGGGGATTGCCCTGGGTATAAAGTTACATTTTCATACCCTTATACACCATAGGCCAGCAGATTGATGGAAAGATACAATCATATTTTAAAGACTAAAGTGGGAAAACTTACTCATGAAACATATTTGAAGTGGCCTGATGCTTTACCCTTGGCTTTAATTAGTATAAGAAATATGTCTAACCATAAACATGGACTCACTCCACATGAGATATTGTTTGGTAGGCCTATGCCTGTGTCCATTATGCCAAAGTTGCCAATAGATATGAACTTTGCGCAAGATGAATTAATTCTACATTTTGTGTTACAATTACATCTACAGAACAAAACAATTGCTCAACAAATTTCTCCGGTGTTCCAAGGCCCAACAAACATAAAATTTCCGGATATCTAACCAAGTGACTTTGTTTACCTCAAAGCCTTTAAAAGAAAGCACTGCTTACAGCCAAGGTGGAAGGGACTTTATCAAGTACTGTTGGAGAGTCACTCTGCATCAAAATTACAAAGACTTGACCATTGGGTGCATGTTAGCTATTGTAAGAAAGCTTACGAACCTTCCAAAGTGATTTATTTTGATCAACACAAGACCCAACAGCAGTTCACCAAGACTGTTGACAAAGCCAGTGAACAGCCTAACTCACACAGCCACATGGGTGCAGAGCCCTTCAAGTGAGACTGCGCCTTTGAGGATGATGCTTGTTTTAGACACTCTTGTGGAAAGCAAGTAAGACCTGTATAATATTTGCAGCCCAGCAGAGTCATTAAAGAATATTATCAACAACAGTGAGGCACGTCCAACCCTGCTGAGAGTTAAATAAGCTAGTCCTCACTTGTACCCAGATACAGCCAGGTGTCCCCTGGAGTCAGGTGCTGTTTCCTCTGCGCCTCAGAAGAGTGACGTGTCTTCCAGATTTGAATTTATCTGAAATTAAGTAAGGTCTGTGTCCTTGGTTTTTTCAAAGAAGGGAAGGGAAAATGCAGATGTTCTCCCTATTTGTGCTGGCTCTCCTTGCCAGGATAGTAGCTGGCCCACTGATGATTCCAGAAGACAATAGCTATGTGCATTGCACTAAGGCCTTTCAAGAAGTTTATAATCTAACAGATTATTGGATCTGCTCTTACATACCAACTTCTGCTTCTCTCTTTATGGCCACTTCTATGTTTTGAGCAGTTCCAGCAAATCTCATAGGTGGGAAACAAGGACAAGGATCGAATGCAGAAATTCTACTTGCATCCATGACATTGATCAATGTTTCACGCAGGCCAACTTCAGCGGAATGGTGTTTTCGAGCCCTCATTGTAGGTCAAGGACTTGATTATGTTCATGAAAAAGATTACCCTATGTGTGAAAATACTATTCTGCTCTTTGCTAACAGAAGCTATAAACTTTCAGAGGGGTGGAAATTTGAAGAATCTTGTTTTATATTCAGTAAGGAATATAAATATTGGCCGGCAGATATGTATTATAATGAATCAGGTGATAATGTTTTTGCACGCTTATCTGGGTATGTGAAAAATGATGAAATTATGAGGAATTTCATAGCTTTACTAAACACCTCAATAGCCTACCTCAATTGTTCAAACAGAATTACTATTTAGACCCCCTATCACAACGGTTAAGTTTTATAATCAGAATAGGGTAGTAAATATTGAATCACATGACCAGAAAGCAAATCACTCTTATGTTCTTTAAAAGACTACAGAAAACAGACAAAAAATACTACAGTTTTTGCTAGATACTTTTATTTGACATCCATACAAACTATTAAAGCATTTAAACATACAGATTATTTTAGTATTACTTTGGGTTACACCAGTCCACAATTTTCTGCTTTTAAACTCCAAAATCTTATTTATCCTCATGACACAACACTACAAACATCATTAATCAAATATCACCCTAACCGTAGAGTAAAAAGATTAATTTGGGGAGCTATTTTAGGATTTTTCATGCCCAATATTGGGGTTGTCACTGTTAATATAGAATTGGATAATATTAGAGGAAATATGAAAGCCTATCTGTTATTGTGGAAAATATCTCCATTGAAACAAGTGCTGCCCTTGCGGGATTGCTACCCTGGCTGGGGTAGTACTTAACAGAATGGCTTTAGATATCTTACTGGCAGAAAAAGGAGGCGTATGTCAGGTGATCAGTGTCTCGTGTTGTGCATATGTAGACAATTCTGGACAAATTACCCATTCCATAAATACCCTTAATAATCTATCCCATAAGGCCCATGAAGTACATGAAAAATTGGAAAACAATGAATGGGACGTCTTGAAAATAGGGGCGTGGTTTGGAGTCTTGGAAAAAAGATTGTTGGGTGGATATTGATTATTGTGGTAGGACTAGATGAAATCCTATTGTTCTTCGTGGGTTACCAATGTATACTTCCAATGTGTAGAAAAACTATGACCTCTGATTTCTCATCATGGAAATGAAAACTTATGAGATAAATACTGACTGGCCTGAAATGAATGAAGATATTGATAAGGAAGAGATCAGGGAATATGGGGAAAAAGAAAATGAAGAAGATCAGTGTTCAAATTAGCATGCCAATATCTGGGTTAATTGAGCCTTATGCTCATTGTAGGATATAGCTGTCTAGAATATGGAGACCTAAGAAAAGGGAGGAACTATGGATAATTTTTTTTATCATACAATTTGTCCAATCACAGGCTTAATCAAAGATCTATACCCAATTACTTATTGCCCCATGTACCTAAGTCCAAATACTGACGCAACACCCCTTTTCTTCCATTCTAGAGTTCATAAGCCATTTCATGCTGGGTGTTTGTTTCAATACTGATACAATACTTTGTAATACTTTATCATGTTTTTTATAATAAAAAACTGCTTGCACTATATTATGACTATGTGTCTAGGAGCAGATCTAAGAGGTCTCCATTTTATAGGTCAGCTATATAGAGCAAAATAGTGGAACATACATATATATATATATATATATATATTTTTTTTTTTTTGCAAGTCTGCTGTTTACTAAGTTACTGTTATCATTGAAGCAAGCTTATTTTAGATCTGCTCCTAGACACATAGTCATAATAAGTGAAAGCAGTTTTATATTGTGAAAAACATGACAAAGTATTGTATCAGTATTGAAACAAACACCCAGCATGGTTTATGAACTCTAGAATGGAAGAAAAGGGGTGTTGCTTCAGTATTTGGACTTAGGTACATGGGGCAATAAGTAATTGGGTATAGATATTTGATTAAGCCTGTGATTGGACAAATTGTATGATAACAAAAATTAAAGATGTGATGAAAGGAAGCTTGTCATCAAAGAATAAAGCATTGATTGGTTATATAATCTTTTAATAAGAAATTAGAAAGATTTTAGATGAAAGATGAAAGGCTGTTTTCATTTAAGTAGAATTGTTTTTATTTGCTAGATAAGTTAGACAAATTTAAAGTTGCTCAATGGAGATGAGGCATAAATCCAGGGTCCTTTGACAACTGCTATTAAACTGCTGGGGTCTTTTTAAACCAAAAAATCTGACAGAAGACAAAACGCCTAGCAGCCTGGTTTAACGGTGAGGTAAAAGGGCATCATTCAAAAAAATGGAAAGCAAACTCAAATGATGAAAATAACCAAGAACATAAGTACTGGCAAGCTAGATGTAAAACAGTAGTAAGACAGACCAAGAGAGAATTTGAGAAGAAGCTCACCAGTGAGGCAACAACTGGCAACAAAATCTTTTAAAAATATATTTGAAGCAAAATGCCTATGAGCAAGTCAGTTGGGCTGCTAAATGATGAGGGTGCAAAATGGCTGCTCAAGGAGGAGAAGAAAATAGCAGAAAAACTGAATGAATTCTTTGCCTCGGTCTCTACTGAGGAGGATGTTGGGAACAAATCCAAGCCTGAAACATTCTTTAATGGTGGAGATTCTGAGCAACTAAAACAAATATCTGTGATAATAGGGGATGTAATAAATGAGATGGACAGACTAAAGAGTAACAAATTACCAGGACCAGATGACATCTGTGACTAGCAATCTGTAAACTATCATGTAAAACAGCCCCAATACCTCAAGTCTGGAAGGTAGCTAATATGATGTAGCTTTTTTAAAAAGGCTGCAGGGGAGATCTGGGCAACTATAGACTGGTGAGCCTGACATCAGTGCCAGCCAAAATAAAACAAAATCATTCTTAAAAACAAAATCACTGCCATAGATAAGACATGGCTTAAAGGGGAAGAGTCAACATGGTTTTAGCTAAGGGAAGTCTTGCCTTATCAATCTTTTAGATTTTTTGGAAGGCATAAATAAACATGTAGGTAAAGGTGAGCCAGTTGATATAGTTTATTTGGACTTTCAGAAGGCATTTGACAAAGTTCCCCATAAAAGACTCCTCAGGAAATCAAAACGTCATGGGAAAGGAGGCAATGCCCTATTGCAGATTAGTAATTGCTTAAAAGACTGGAAACTGGGGGTAGGACTAAATGGTCAGTTTTCCAAATGGAGAAAGGTCATTAGTGGACTACCACAGGGACCGGTACTGGGACTTATGCTGCTTAATATATTCATATGTAGGGACCTCTAAGTCTCTACTCGCTATTGTTTGCCCCTAGCTCAGACCATGGATTAGGATTTAGGATTTAGGTAGGAGGTAAGAGACAGGGGTTGGCAAACCATCCCTGATAAGCACTGTGAACCTTGGTCTTGTGAAAATGCTGATGGCCGAAAAACCTTGGTCAGAAAAACCTTGGCCTGAAAACCTTGGCCTGAACCCAGTGGGCAACTTGCACAAGTTGCACAAAAGATCTTACAGTTTCAGCAATTCAAAGTCTGAATTGAGAAAGTGAATAACAGGAAATAAAGTGAGGCTATGCTTCTGGGTACGAAAATAAATCTGTGAAGTCAGGACGTGCGTGCAAGTCACTGATAAGGGGAACAGAAACTAGGCCATGTTGACCGGTGGCATGATAAGGAAAATGTGACCTGGAATGTAGGTATGGAGCAATAATGAGCTGATTTAGAGCAATCAAATTTCTAGCTTGCAATGCATAATAGGAAACCTATAAAAACAGTTGGAAAGGAGAAGTAGTTAAGCAAAGCTGTACTTTGACAGGCCGTGGGTTAATGTGAGTATAGCAGTAAGGTGTTTTATATTGATTTGCTTGCCAGGTATATGTTAGATACTTTGCTTCCTGTATAGGCCAGTTGTAGCCTACACAGTTTTATAACACAGACATTAATATAGCATGTAATAAATTTAAACTAATAAAATTTTTTATTGCATTAAGAAGCCTTTGCAATTGGTAGTTTGTTCAGTGTCATTTTCTCTCATATGAAAATAGTTAAAATAGTTTAAAAACAAAATGGCGACCGCGGCAGGACTGCGATCGTTATAGTAGGCCGTGATAGAGGGTGACACTGAATATAACACTTTTTGAAGGAACATATTCACGTTCCTGATATCTCCTTTAAGCCGGAGTGATCAACCGTGCTTGGAGAGTAGAAGGAAATCAGGTCCTGTGTGAATAAAGGGTTAACGAGTACTCAGGATTAATATTGTTGGTTGAATGGATTTATGCCATATATCTCTTTGGGTCGCTATTGCTTGCAATTGCTTATTTTGCCTTGTGCTTGGCTGTTGGATATTTTGTACAGTTGGGCGTACGTCGCCTGATCAAGAGGAAAGGGATCAGATTTAAAATGACAGCAATAAGGAATAGTGAGCTTAACGCCATAACCCTGAAGCAGATCCCCCAGCATACTACCTTATATATTGATAGTGAACAAAACAGTACGGCACTCCAATATGTTACTGCACTATTCCCATTTCAAAAGGAAGTTATCAAAAAGTAAAATATGCAGCTAAGGACTCTTTTCTGTCTTGGCCTCTAGAAGGCTCTTTACAGCCTAGCCGATTGTATCCACTCAAACATTTTCTACAAGACAGGAATTTTAAATTTATTCCTGTCTTGTAGAAAATGTTTGAGTGGATACAATCGGCTAGGCTGTAAAGAGCCTTCTAGAGGCCAAGACAGAAAAGAGTCCTTAGCTGCATATTTTACCCATTTGTCTTGGACTGGTCAGCTAGCCTCTATAAAATTAGGCAGAGTTGGAAGAGCAGTGTGGCACTTGGGGGTAGATTTTATAAATCTACGCACGCGTACTTTTGTTCACGCACCAGGCGCAAACAAAGGTATGCTGGATTTTATAAGATACGCGCGTAGCCGCGCATATCTTATAAAATCCGGGGTTGGCACGTGCAAGGGGGTGTACATTTGTGCACCTTGCGCACGCCGAGTCCTGCGTACGCTGCCCGTTCCCTCCGAGGCCGCTCCGAAATCAGAGCGGCCTCGGAGGGAACTTTCTTTCCACCCCTCCTGCACCTTCCCCTCCCTTTCCCTACCTAACTCCCCCCCCCCCCCCCGGCCCTATCTAAACCCCCTCTACCTTTATTCGAAAAGTTAAGCCTGCCTCCGGGCAGTAGTAACTTACGCGCGCCGGCTGTCTGCTGGCGCGGCAGGCCCCGACACAGGCCGCTGTGTCGGGGCACTCAGCCATGCCCCCGGACTGCCAACACGTCCCCGAACACGCCCGCGAGCCGACACCACGCCCCCTGGCCATGCCCCTGGCCGCCCCTTTTTGCAAGCCCGGGACTTACGCGCGTCCCGGGGCTTCCGCTCGCAGGGGCGTTTTAAAAGGGTTACACGCGTAACTTTTGCGTGTAACCCTTTTAAAATCCGGCCCTTGGTGTTTAGAGTCTGAGGAAGGATGAAAGTTGTGGAGGTGCTCCTAATTTCAGGCCCAACAGCCTGACACCAGGGAGATAAGGGCAGATTCCTCACCCAGTAACCAACTGGTCTGGTGGGGGTTGTGTTGGGTGTTGGAGAAGATTTTTGGAGATTCTATTGTTGGTGAAAAGTCTTTATTTTTGTGTGGGTCCTGGTTCTGCCTCTGAAAGGATTTTTTCTTCCTGACTATAGGAAGTCAGAAAAAAGGCCTGTGTTTCCCTGCCTGTACTACAAGGAGGGACAACAGTGTCTTACTATCTGGGAAGTGAGCTGTATTTTTGGAGAAATTTTTGTTCCTATTTTGTTGGAAGGAATTTTTGCCACCATGCCTGCCTGTGAGAATGACTAACAACTTTATTTTTGCTATTTTGGGGACTTTCTATCCCACAGGTCCAGTTTACTACCAAAGAAGAGACAGGAGACCCCAGTCCCCTACCAAGTGGCATTTTCTATCACTGTGAGTGATGGGTCTTTTTCCTAGAGACTGTCATCTGATGCACCACTAGCTCAGCTTCGCAGTCTGAGACCAGCAGTACATTTGGATTTTCATTTTGTGAAGATACATTGGAGAATTGTTACTGAAAGATACTTTTGGTTGCAGTAAATTTATTTTATTTATTTAAAACTTTTCTATACTGACATTCATATAGCATATCACATCGGTTTACATGGAACTGGTATAACTTACCTTTGGAATAGGAAAGAGAAGTTACATGGAACAGGGAGTAAAAGGAACTTGGTTGTAAGAGGAGAAAGATAGCAAATTCTGTAGGACAGTAGCAATGTGGTAACAGATAAACTTAAGGCATAATTAAACTAAGTGGGTAGGAGAAAAAGTGTAAACAGTTAAACTTAAGGCTTAAATAAACTAAGAGGGTAGTGGAAATAAAAGGCAGGCGGAAGGAGCTAAGGGGGGAGGAAAGGGAGTGAGGGGGGAAGATTAGAGGAAAATAGTACTGTGGCAATTACAATTGGGAGAAAGGGGGGTATGTACAATGGCAAGTACAGTGAGGGAGGAGGGATGTGATTATGAAAAGGCTTGTTTGAACAGCCAAGTTTTTAGTTTTTTTTTTTAAGGTCTGGGTGCACTGTTCCTGGCCCAGGTCCGGGGGCATGGAGTTCCATAATGAAGGTCCCACTAAGGACAATGCACGTTCTTTCGTGGAAATGTGGTGGATAAGTTTGGGGGAGGGTATGTAGAGGGATCCTTTGTAAGTGGATCGGTGGGTCTGTTCGAAGTATAGTAGTGCAAGGAATCATTTAGCCAATGGATATGCTGGTTGTGAAGTGTCTTATGAATGATAGTAAGACTCTTATGGAGTATTCTAAAGTGGATTGGGAGCCAATGGAGATCTTTAAGGATAGGAATAATGTGATCTTTTCTGCGGGTATTAGAGAGGATTCTGGCCGCTGCATTTTGGAGCATTTGGAGAAGTTTAATGGTAGTTGTGGGGAGGCTTAGGAGAAGAGTGTTGCAATAGTCGATTTGAGAGAATAGTGTGACTTGGAGGACTGTACGAAAGTCGTTGAAGTGGAGGAGGGGTCTTAATTTTTTTAGAACTTGCAGTTTAAAGTAGCAGTCTTTTATAGTAGTGTTGATGAATTTTTTTAGGTTCGGGTGGTTGTTTAGAATGACACCTAGATCTCTCACTGTTAAGGTAGGATTCAAACCAGCAATGGGTGGTTCCTGTGATGCCAATTTCAGCGAGATGATTTAGTAGAATGTTGTGATTGATAGTGTCAAATGCAGATGAAATATCTAGTAATGCAAGTATGAACGATTGACCCTTATCTAATCCTTTGAGGAGAGTAGCTGTGAGGGTTATTAAGAGGGTTTCCATGTTGAAGAATTTACAGAAGCCAAATTGGGACGAGAAAAGAACATTGTGTTTTTCGAGATAATCGGTGAGTTGGATGTTGACTACTCTTCCCATGAGTTTTGCTATAAATGGAAGGTTTGAGATTGGCCGGAAGTTTGCAGGATCTCCAGGGTCAAGGTTTGGTTTCTTCAGTATGGGTTTAAGGATGGCTTGTTTCAATGAGTTAGGGACGTATCTGAGGGAGAGGGAGCAATTGATGATTTCCGCAAGGGGTTTAGCTATTAAGTTTGGGATAGGAGGCTATTCGAAATTTACCTGCAGTTGGTGAGAAGCTTCCTGCACCCGGTGAGAAGTTATATTTTCCTGCACTTTTCTTGCCCTGGGAGAGTCGGACGTCGGGCTCCACCCGACGTCATAAGGAGGCGCCGGAAGAACTTTGCATAAATAGCGCTTTCCTTTGAGACCCTCAGAGGCTATTCGAAATTTACCTGCAGTTGGTGAGAAGCTTCCTGCACCCGGTGAGAAGTTATATTTTCCTGCACTTTTCTTGCCCTGGGAGAGTCGGACGTCGGGCTCCACCCGACATCATAAGGAGGCGCCGGAAGAACTTTGCATAAATAGCGCTTTCCTTTGAGACCCTCAGAGGCTATTCGAAATTTACCTGCAGTTGGTGAGAAGCTTCCTGCACCCGGTGAGAAGTTATATTTTCCTGCACTTTTCTTGCCCTGGGAGAGTCGGACGTCGGGCTCCACCCGACGTCATAAGGAGGCGCCGGAAGAACTTTGCATAAATTGCGCTCTCCTTACGGCGCGTCGCCGAAGCTGCGCACGCCCCTTGGGCGCGCGCGGCTTTGCCCAACTTCGCCTGAGTTCGGAAGAGTTCGAAAGTTTGAAAGGCTTCGATCGGTTTGAGGGAAGTGAGTTCTTGTTTTTCTTTCTAATTCGGAAATAAAGGAATAAGCGACATAGTTCAAGAATTTGGTTGAATTTCCTTAGACCATCATGCCTGCAAAGAGGAAGGGGAAAATCCGGGTTTTCCCTTCAGAGCCTGTGCCCTCTACCTCAACGCAGTTGGAAATTCAAAAAATTTTGACTCAACTGGGTAAAAAGGGAACTGATGAAACCGATGGAGCTATCTTGGTAGGAGATACAAGAAGCCCCCCGGAAGAGGCGTCCCTTAGCCCTGACACTAGACCTCCCCCGGTCCAAAGTACCAATGAGGAACAGGCAGTTCAACTATCTATCCTAAATAAGGAACAGAAAGCTGAACAGGAGGGTGTCTTATCCTTGAATTTAGAAGAGCTGGAGCAAATGACAACAAGACCTGAAAAGGTAACTCTTGAAGCAATTTGGGATGCGGTGAAGAGCATGAGCAATGCTGTAATTAGATTGGAAAAAAAAGTGGATTTAATGTCGTCTGACTATCAAGGGAATGTATGTTCTAATCAGATAAAATATGATGAGATTTCTAGAAAAGTTAATGAAAATGAGAAATCTATATCCTCTATGCAAAAGCTTAACTTAATGGTCATTAAAGACCAATTATCCTCATCTCATCGATTGGAATTATTTGAAAATAGAGCTCGTCATCTAAATATTAGAGTTATAAATTTTCCCCAGGTTTTAGGTGAGTTGCCATATATATCTTTTAAAAGATATCTTAGAGAGGTATTGTCTTTTTCTGAAGAGGATGTCCTCTCTATTAACACATGTCATTTTTTCCTTAAAAAGTCTCCAATACCATCTAACTTGACAAATTTCCTGGAAGATTCATCTTTTGATGTGATCCATAGAAGCACCTTACTTGTTTCATTTATTACACCCAAAGATATTAGTAACCTAATGAAAAAGTATTTTCAAAAATTTCCTACTTCCTTTCATGGTCAAATTGTTAAATTATACCCGGATTTGGCTCCCATAACAAGAGTAAAGCGCAAAGAGTTTCTTATGTTTAGACAAAAAATTATTTCAATGGGTTTTTCTTTTTTCTTGCGCTACCCTTGTAGATGCGAGATTAAAAAAGGGGATTATGAGTATGTATTTTTCCAAATTGAACAACTTAAACAGTTTGTAGAGGCTCAACACCCCATTACATCTACACCTTTGCTCAATAATGTACCATCTGAAGAGATGTTACAGAGTAATGAGCTAGTGACATGAGGCTATTGTTAAAAGAAACCAGTTAGGTACTATGTAAAGCCATACATATATATTTAATTTTCCTGTTTGTGATCTCCTATAATAATTGTATTTCCTTTTTTAGCCTCTAATGTTATTTCTTTATTGGATAATTATCCTATTTTTTTATTTTCAGATATACAATGTATGATATACAATGTATGTTATATTTTGGTTTTTTAAAAATTTATCTGTGAAGTTTGAAAAGTTTCTGTATATTTGAAATGAGAAAATCAAGAAATAAAGAGTTAAAAAAAAAAAAAAAAAAAAGTTTGGGATAGTCAGTAGTACTTTTGTGAGGAACACCCCAGAATTGTGTCCAGTATCTTTTTGAGTGCTGAATGTGACCCTAAAGCCAACACATCACAAATGTGAGTACATATGTGAAAGAAAGAACTGAGATAATGTTTCTCCTGCCCCCTCCCCCAGGTGCACATTGGGCCTTGGAGGTTGTATCCTCCCCCCACCGGAAAGGACTGTGAGAGAGAGAGTTTGTGGCCCAGGACATTGTGTATTCAGGACACCCACTGAAAAGGTACTTACACAAAAATGATCTGCAAAAGTGAGGGGATCAAATTTGCAGATGACAAAAAATTATTCAAAATTGTTAAAACAGTAGCGGGTTGTAAGGTACTGCAGAGGGACCTTGTGAGACTAGGCAACTGAATAGCAGAAGAAATCTAATTTGGGAAAGTGCAAAGCGATGCACAGAGGGAAAAATAATCCCAACTATGGGTACATAATGCTGGGTTCTGTACTGGGAATCACCACCCAGGAAAAAAGAGCTTGGATTGAAATCATTGGCTCAATGTGTAGTGACAGTCAAAAAAGAAAATAGAATGTTAGGAATGATCCAAACAGGAATGGAGAATAAAACAGAAAATATCATATTGCCTCTGCATAGACCATGATGCTACCGCACCTTGAGAATCATGTGTAGTTCTGGTCACCCCATCTCAATATAGACATAGCAGAACTAGAAAAGGTGCAAAGGAGGATGACAAAAAGAATAAAGGAGATGGCATGGCTCTCTTATAATGAAAGGCTATGCAGGCTAGGGCACATGATAACATTTTATAAAATCATGAGTGGGGTGGAGTGGGCAAATAAAGGATGGTTATTTATCCTTTCAAAAAACTCTAGAACAAACATGAAACTCTAAAACAAACATGACACTAACAACCAGGAGATTTAAAGCAAATCATAGAAATAGGTGGGCCCAGGCGGGATCGCCGAGCCCACGACAATAACGGACGCGCCACCCCGTGTCGGGCGGCGGTCCGGAGGAGCCGGGGGGCGGGTCAGGGGAGAAAGAATAGGGCGTCATCATTGGGCGCCAACGGCGCCAGATGATGACGCAACGGCCGACTTAAAAGGGGATCGCGGAACGGCGATCACCCCTTTTCAGATGAGAGCCGGGAGCCAGGAGAAAGCGAACGGCAAGCGATCGGCGATCAGAGTGCAGCGAGCAGCGCGCAGCAGGCAGTAGCAGCGCAACTGAACGGTAAGACAAAAACGGCGGCTACCAGAGAGCAGACAAAAAAAAAAAAAAAAAAAGGAGTCGCACCCCTAGCGATAGTGCCCCAATACGGCGGAGATGGCCCCCAGGCCTCGAATCCGGCTGCCAGGGATGCTGGTTTTAACACTCCACTCGACTACCCCTCCTCGTCAGCCGCCGCTTGCCCTCCGCCGCTAGGCCCCCCCCCCCCAAGCCTCCCTTAGGCCAGCCGCAGACAATTCGTCCGAGTGCCATGCTGGCGCCCGTTCCGAAGCCCCCCCCCCCCCGGACAAATATTCCACCCTTCGGCCGGGACGCACCGGGTCCATGTGGCCCGCGGCAATCCTGCCGGCCCTCGGTAGGCATGGCGAGCCGGCACCGCCGCATTTGCCTACCTAGCATGAGGGTGGTTGGCCCGCGCTCCGGCTCCTCGCCTGGCCGCCGTTGCGACTAGCAGCCCCTGCACGGCAGCGGGCCTGCCGGATGCGCACCATCCGTTCAACCGCCGGCCACAACCACCCCCCCCCCCCCCTTGGGCTCTCCCGGGAGCTAGCCTCGCCGGCGCTCGGAACAGCGCCCCCGCATGTGATGCGACGCCAGCGTGCCCATCCCGCGCAACCGGGGGGTCCCAATCCCACCCCCCCCGGGTCCCACGGGGAGACGGCGAGCGTGCAGCCCCCCCCCCCCTTCCAGCCGCCCCGATTCGCCGCCACTACAAAAAAAAAAAAAAATAGAATAAAGCCTCCGCTCGCCCGCAGGCTGTGCTCGGCCCAACCCCCCCCCCCCCCACCCTGAAGACCTCCGGGGACCCCCGGCGGTATATACCACCCAACGGGTGTCGGGCAGAGCACCTAGGAGGGGCAAGACAAGCGCTCATGATATCGGGCACACCCCCCCCCCCCCCCCGCATGCGCCCCAATATCAATAACAATAACAATAATAGGAACGAGGTGGGGGTACTTTTTGGGGAAACTTGAGCAGACTCGCAGTAGAAAAGAAGTGGAGATAAACTGCTAATAAACGGATTAATTGTGTGTGTATGGTGTGTGAATTTACATATAACATTGCGGTCCACGTATTGCATTGGCTGTGAGACCCTGCTCGTCATGGCATTCCGTAGTGCCTCATCACCCCCCCCCCCCAAAACCAGATGGAACAGGACGACACGAGCGATGAGGGGAGGGGCGAAGGTAAGTGCTGCATGCGCGCGCCAAAAAAAAAAAAAAGGGGCAATGAGAGGGACGGGAAGCGATAGCAGTGGGACGGAAGGAGGCTGGGAGACCAGGGGGCCCCCATTGCAGGAGTAGAGTAGGGCAGAGTGCGGCAGAGGAGTCAAGCGAGCAAAAGGGTCAGCATTTAGGCCCAACGGGTGACAAGGAGTGCTCCCGGAATACAGATGCCAGGAACACCGAGATTAGGTGGACAGGAACGCAACAGAAGTGCAGTGAAAGCAAAGGGGGATGCGACACGTGAGGGCCTTTAAACAAGGGGGGGACAAGAAGGAGCGCCGAGCACCCTGGCAGTAGAGCGGAGGACAAGGGAGGGGGAGGTCAAGGCCCAAGGCCGGCGATAAAAAAAAAAAAAAAAAAAAAATTATATATAAGTTGGTAGGAAAGGGGATGGTAATACATCGAGGAGAGCCGGGCGCAGGCATGAAGGGTTGCTAAATCAATATTAACACTGAGTAATCTCTTACAGCATTCATAGACAAAGAATGTCACCCCGCAAAATTACAGGTCGGCCATCGAGGCCTAAGAACACGGAGCAGCCTCAAAGAGTGACGAGATCCAAGGCAGCAAATAAGGGAGACAACGCAGGAGGAACAAAGACCCCCCAGCCGCCAAGGGCACAAAAGACCCGGGGCAGGAAGGGAGCAAGAGGCGAGCGCGGAAGGAGCAGAAGAATAGACGGCAGAGACCCAATCATTGAGACACCCCCAACGGGCGAACCAGACATAGACGTTAACACCGATGATGTAACCATAGAGGCAGCCGACAAGGAGCAGGACGCGGCAAGACAGCCAGACATCACTCAACCACATCACGGAGACCAATCTCCAAACTACGACGGTAGGCCAGAGGAACACTGGCAGAATAACCGCTCCCCGAACTACGACAGATGGATTGGCGAAGACCGGCAGAGTACCACGCCACGGTTTAACCATTACCGGGAACGTGAGTACCACAACCAACGCGAATACAACTATCAGGAAGTTTATCCTCAGACGTTTCGAGACAGCGCTAGAGGGATCCACGGAGGAGCGTCAAATTGGAACAAAGGAGGAAGTTGGCGAACGGAGACAAATCAAATGGTATACCCAGGTAGGAACCACACCACGAGACCTCCATACCAACACATTCCTGGTAACACCTACGAACAACAAGGTCACCCCGATGAGTGGGATCGGGCACAAACACCCCGACGTTTACAACAGCATCAGGACTCAGAATGGGGCCCAAGCACATCGTGGCAGCGCACACGACCTACTTCACAGGACATACTATCAGGCCCAAATACATACAACCCGGCACAGGAAGAGTTCGACAGGATCCAGAGGATCGCGACTCTCCCCAAAAGTAGAGGTACAACGTCGCAAGTCGAACAAGGAGGATCGCACGGCAGTGATCGCGACCAGGAAGATCACCCATCCACAAGTCGAGCAAGGCAAGGAGCGGAGGGTGAGTTTTTGAGTAAAGACGGGGATACGGGGCTCAATGCTCCGCTGGACGGGGCAGAGTGTGCAGGGTCACGGAATAGCTCCAGTTCAGGGAAAAAGAGCCATAAAGTAAAGCGCAAGCGCAGGGACAGCACCAGCTCAAGCAACTCCTCCAGCTCTTCTAGCTCTATTAGTTCATCATCTTCCGAGTCTAGCAACGACCAGCAGGAACACAAGAAAGGGAGCAACAAAGACTCAAGAGGTCCTCCCGCACTAACAACGTTATCAGAACTATGGGAGGACGTGCCCAGGAGACTAAGAAAGAAGATACAGAAGAAGAAATACATCGATATATTTAGCATACTGTTAGGGAGAAGGAAAGCCGAGGGGCGCAAAAGATCAAAGACAGCGCACAACAAAGAAAAGGAGAGGAGAATACCGAAGACCATAGTTAACTGGATCACGTCATTCCTTTACATGGCCAGCGTAGTCGGTAGGAAGGATCCGTCACAATATGGACCGATGCTGGCGTACGCAGTCAATATCACCAAAGCATATCAGCAGCATGGCGGATGGTCATGGCTGAATTACGATGAACAGTTTCGGGACAAGATGGAAGAGAACAGATATATGACCTGGGGAACTCAAGATGTCAGCCTTTGGATCCAACACATGACATGCAAGAACACGGAGCAAGGAGCGAGACCCAGGGGCTCAAGAAGAACTTCCCCGTACAGATTCGCAATGAAGCCGTTACACGCCCACGATAACACATGTTGGAAGTACAACAAAGCGGTATGTACATTTCAGGAATGCAAGTTCAAGCATGTTTGCTCAATCTGCGGCGCTCCACACCCCATGATAAAGTGCAACAAGAAAGCATCTCCAGGGAGTAAGGCTAATGCATAACAGGATACAATGCGAGAGGGCACCTTCACCCATACGACCGATACAATACGAGAAGGCACCTTCACCAATACGACTGGAAACATTGAAAACTTGGCTCCAGGTATACCCAAACAAGGACAAGGCAAATAAAATATGGCAAGGATTCAAAGAAGGATTTGTTATCCCATTCCAGGGGCAAATACAAGGAGAAAACACCAACAACTCCCCGTCAGCAATGAAGCACAGGGACACCGTAATGGAGAAGCTTCAAATGGAATTAGAATTAGGAAGAATCGCAGGTCCATTCAAGCGGCAGCCATTCCCACACATGTTCCTATCGCCTTTAGCTGTTATCCCGAAGAAAGAAAAAGGAAAGTACCGCCTCATCCTAAACTTATCATCCCCGCCGGGAAGGTCAGTAAACGACCACTTGTTGCAAGAGGATTGTTCAGTGCAATACACATCCTTCGATTCGGCACTGGCCCTGCTGCGGAACTGCGGTAAAGGAGCCATGATGGCGAAAGCGGACATAGAGTCCGCCTTCAGGCTGCTTCCAGTTCACCCTGATAGCTTCCCACTACTTGGTTTCACTTTCAATAATCAATTTTACTTTGACAAATGTATGCCCATGGGGTGCTCCATATCATGCGCATACTTCGAGCTTTTCAGCACCTTCATACACTGGGTCGTAGCAAAGAAAACGGAATCAAGCAATATCATCCATTACCTTGACGACTTTCTATTCGTCGGACCACAAGACTCCAACGCATGCGGAAGCCTGCTAGCACAGTTTCAGCTCATCGCCGCCGAATTAGGCGTTCCATTAGCCCACAACAAGACGGAAGGCCCAACAACTACCATATCATTCCTAGGAATAGAATTAGACTCCGCAAGAATGATAGCGAGGCTACCCGTAGAAAAAGTCGTAAAGCTGCGCGACATGATTCGGCAATCAGGATCCACGAAGAAGATAACGCTACGAGAGGCACAAGCCATACTGGGAACCCTGAACTTCGCATGCCGGGTGATCCCCATGGGAAGAGCGTTTATGAGAAGACTAGCGGCAGCAACCATAGGGATAAAGAAGCCGCATCATTTCCTCAGGATTTCAAAAGAAATTAGAGATGACTTCAAAATTTGGAGCTCTTTTCTGGATAACTACAACGGGGTGTCAGTCGTTCAGGACGCTCCTTTATCCAATCGGGACCTGGACATACAAACAGACGCATCGGGCAGTTGGGGATTCGGTGCCTTATGTCAAGGGGAATGGTGTGCGGAACCTTGGCCGGAAGACTGGAAAGAGAAGGGCATAACAAAAAACATCACATTCCTAGAACTTTTCCCAATATGGGTAACGCTGGTGCTGTGGAGCAAAAAGCTAAGCAACCGCCACATCATTTTCTGGTGCGACAACCAGGCGGTAGTGCACGTCTTGAACACACAATCCGCAAAATGCGCAATAGTGGTGAACTTACTGAGGGAAATAGTCTTGCAGGCGTTAAAATGCAACATAACCGTAAGAGCGAGACATGTACCGGGGGCGTTAAACGGCGCCGCCGACGCATTATCCCGTGCTAAATGGAATTTATTTCATAAGCAGGTCCCTACGGCAGACGAATCACCAACAGCAATGCCGGAGCGGTTATGGCAAATTGGTCGGATACAACAAAAGACCTGTTACGAAGAGCAGTAGCATCAACGACTTGGATTGGCCAATTTGGATTGGCCACTGTTGGAAACAGGATGCTGGGCTTGATGGACCCTTGGTCTGACCCAGTATGGCATTTTCTTGGACCTCGTACTGCAAAGGCTACGAAGTAGTATCCAGTTTCCTTCGCGAAAACGGATGGAGACAAGGACCGGCAAAAAACGAGCTTCTCATTAAATTCATCGCCTACGAAAAAGACAACGGCATATCCAGGAACACAGTTATCAAGCATCTTGCCGGAACAGCATTCTTTTTCAAAGCATTCGGTTGGGGTGACCCCACGAAATCATTCCTAATAAAAAAAATGTTGTCGGGTTGGGCAAGGAAGATCGGCCCAAACAAAGATAGAAGGCACCCCATTACACACAACATGCTGAAAGCGCTATGGGTAGCACTAGCGGACATCTGTTCATCTAAGTACGAGATCAAGCTATTCAGGCTGGCTTTCTCCTTGGCATTCTTCGGAGCGCTCCGAATAAGCGAATTAGTAGCCCGCAACAAGAAAGACGAGGGAGGGAGCGGACTACTGCGGAGGAACGTACAGTGCTCATCGGAAACCCTCAGCATTACTATAAACAGATCAAAGATCGATCAGCAAGGGAAAGGCGCTATACTACACCTCAATAGAATAGCGGGTTGTACGACATGCCCAATCTTTAATTCACAAGAATATCTAGCCGCCCGCCCGGAAGGAGGAAAGCATCTTCTGATTCATCACGACGGATCACCACTGACAAGATTCCAACTGGTAGCAGTACTAAAATCAGCGGCTAACAAACTGGAGTGGGATACCAGGAAGTTTAGCTCCCATTCATTCCGAATCAGGGCGGCAACAAGTGCGGCGCTGGCAGGTTTAGACAAAGAGACAATTAAAAGGATCGGGAGATGGAGGTCGAACGCCGTTGATACTTACGTACGACTGGACAAGGTTACATCCCACTGAACTAATCAAACTCTTGATTCTATTTTACAGAACATCGGGTACAGCAGTCAGCCTGGATCATTGGCCACTCATATATAAGATGGGCGGCCAAGAGAGCGAGCGGACGACCGTACGGGCGACATCTCGGTTTAGCAACACACGGGTGGAACATCACTTGGTTGGGAAAGTCGGGCATGCATTGGAAGCAGTTATTGCCCTGGTTACGGCGCCTAAAGAAAGAAAAGGCGGCTCCAGACATGATAATCATACACCTGGGGGGCAATGACCTGAATTCAATGACATGCAAAACTTTGATACAAATGGTACAGAGAGACTTGGTCTCAATATCAGAATTATTCCCGAACACCGCATTGGTCTGGTCAGAAATCATTCAGAGGCCGAAATGGAGGGACTCTAAATTATGGAACAGAGGCCGAAAGAAGGTTAACAAACAGTTGGAAATATGGACGCACAAAAAAGGGTGGCATCAGATTAGGCATCAATGGGCGGAAGATGGGTGCCAGGGTTTGTACAGAAAAGATGGAATACACTTATCCGACATAGGTTATGACATATTTAACAATATGATACAAGAGGCCATAGAAGCTTACAAGAGGCCATAGCAGCAGAGGGCGCACAGTTAGAAAAGGCCGCAGCTAAGTAATTAAAATGGGGAACGCAAGGCAAGGTTACACCTACCTTACGTTATGGCGGTTACCCGGGCCGGTTGGCTATATGGTAAGGGATGCCGGAGGCATCATCGGACGGCGTGATAGTCGTCAGCGCCAGGAAGGCGCGGATAAGGCGGAGGGGCCGCCAAAACCACATGGCGGGACCAACAGCGGCCCTGGCTAAAAGACGCCCGGCTAGGTACGGCGGGCAGTTAGACGAAGAACATCGGCTCGGGTATACCAGAAAAAGTTTATTCAAATATATTAAAGGAATAAAGCTGCGGCCTTTTGTTTATACCAAAACCACAGTTGTAGCGTGTTTAATTCAATCACGGGTGTGTTAAGGGGGGAGAGCAAGACGGGCAAAGGGGCTGGCGACAAAGGAACGCCAATACAATTTGAACGAGTGGTGGCTGCTAGCGTTAATGACTTTTTCACTTGGCACACAATCAAGCTGTGGAATCTGTTGCCAGAGGACGTGATCAAAGTGACTAGCACTGCAGGGTTTAAAAGAGGTTTGGACAAGTTCCTGGAGGAAACTTGCCAGGTAGACTAGAGAAAGCTGTTTCTATCCCTGGGAGTAAGTAACAGGAAACAAATCTACTTTATGAGACAGGGTGCAGGGCTTCATGGACCTTGGTCTCAAAGACTATGGCATTTCTTATGTTCTACATATAGAAGTGGACTAACATGGCAATCATAGTTGTTTTATGTATTGTCATTTTAAATTAATTATTACTCAAAGACTATGATTCTATTGGTTAGTTAAGAAATAAAATATGTACAATTTTGCACAATTTAAAACGTATGTGTGCAGAATTCATTTGGGAGTAAGGGCATGGAGGAGATAGCTGGAGAAATTAAAGGAAATTTGCTATGCTGTGCTGATGTGGCTTTACAAGTTCCTGCGGCTGAAGCTGTAAATATCCACATGAGGGCACCAAATGCTAAGAAATGAGATTAGTCTGCCAGACTACTGCTACTCATTCATATTCCTTCACTGTGTTACCTCCCCTACCACAGTGTCTCCTCACTCTTTCTTCCTTACAACAAGCCTTTCATGTTTTTATTCAGCACTCAGTACCTGCCTATTGTGCTCCAATAGAAGCAAGACTTAGACAAGCCACAATACAGTGACATTCCACCACAAGGTAAAGCTCTGGCTCTTCTGTCAAGCTTACCCAACTTAGCAACCCCTGTCTCTGTCTCATCTCTGTATCTGCCTGACAGAACCTCAATCTACCTTCATAGAAGTTCTAGTAAACAAAGAGGATAATGCAACTTTAAAACAAACCTGCTCACACCTATATACGCAGCTATATGGATGCACAAGGGCATGCAAATGTATTTTATATCGTGCAGGCAAATGTGGCCACCCTATATAAAATATGCTTAAATCTACCCAACATGCTTGCATATCTAAAAGATATGCGGCATGTATTTTCAACATAGCTGAATAAGTAGTGTTATAACACTTATCCAGCTATCTTACTGGCTAAATGCTTTTTTGAATATCGGCCTCCATGTTTCCAATGCTCCTGTCTAGTAATCTTGTTTCCAGTATTCTGGCCTAATAATCCTATTCCAGTGCCACTGTTTCCCTATCTAGTACCTGTGCTCCACCATCTTGCTTTGGCCTTTCCTCTCCAAGGTATGTACCTTCCCTCCAGGGCAGCCTCCAGATGCTTAGTCCTGATAGCCCTGACAGAAGGTTGGATTATCCCACTTTCTTGTTTGTAGATCACAAATAATTTAATGAAAGTGGGATCACTGCTGGTTCAGAAGGAGTTGCAAAAATCTGAAGTAGTCCAAAGACCTTGGTGTGAAGATCCTTGTCTCTCCAGACATTGACTCCAATTGCCTTGCCCAGCTAGTCCAAGAATCTGGAGTATGAAGGGTATTCTGGTGGATATGAATCTGGCAGGTCAGGTAAGGGGTCTGAAGGGATCCACATAGACCCTTCATCTGAGCTGAATAGTAGAGAAATGCTAACCCATGACCTTGATGAAGATGATGGCAATTGGGGTGGAGATCTTGGTCATTTTGAAGGGGAAAACTCTCATGGTATGTTCCAATCAACACTCCATCCTCAGAAAGCTGGCTGGACTCTTCCACAGAGAGGGAAGGCCTATCCAGCTGAGGTGGGCTAGCTTTCACCACTGAGATTTCTGATGGAAGACCCCATGGCATAGAAGTGGGAATGATTCCCCCTTGAGGGAACAAATCGACATCCTAGACAGGAGAGGCTAAAGGATGTTCTCCTTGTCCCTGGTTGCCAATGAGGAAAAGAAAGTCTTCATAATTTCAACTATGTGGTCCATGGACTGTTGAATCCTTTGGCACAGATTTGGAAAAGAGACAACCTCCTCTGAAACTATTATAGAGTTATCCACTTGAGAAACACGTGATGGAGTCCAAGAATCTCCCTCCCGAATTAAGTGATGCATGGAGAGTAATGGCACAAAGGAGTAAATAGAATCTGAAGTCTCCAAACATAGTGGGAGGGACCCCGGTAGAGTGCTTTGGGTAGATGACATTGAAGGGGCACTGGAAGGCCTGGGATTCAGAAACAGAAAGTGAGATGAAGACAAGGATGCCAATATGGAGGAGGGCAGCTGTGAAGTGTCATCTCTGGGGCCTCCCAGAACCTGAGTCACATCCTGTATTAGTTTCGACAGTACTCCCCACTCCTGCACCAATTGTGGAGATGGCATCAGGGACCTATGTGTTGATGGCATCAGAGATTGGTGTGTTGACAGAACTGAGTGCCAGTGCTCAATACAGTCATGGATTGTTGAGCTGACACTGCTGGGGGCTGGTGCTTCAGTGATGCTGACAGCTTCGGTGGTGCCAATTGTAAGTGCACTGCTGGCTCTAATTGAGCCAAGTGGCATTTCTTCTGAGCCGCAGAGGGGGACGTAGCTGAGGAAAGTGCCGACTCCTGTGCTCAATGCTTTTACGTCTTACTCCTGAACTGTGGAAGATCTGGGGACAGGTGCTACAGGTGGGGGAGCCTTGCCTAAGGAGCATCTGCTCATCATGGCATGGAGGGACCCAGAGGAGACCCAGCTCTAAGAAGAAGAAAAGTGGCTTCATCTTTTTACCAATGTGAGGAGCTCCTCCATCTTTCAGGTCTGGTTCCGCTGAGATCTAAGTGACATCCGACCACAATCATAGCAATTAGTTGAGTCATGATCAGGTCCCAAGCATTTGTAACATATATCAATGCCATCGGGGATGGACATCTTGTGGCCACACACACAGTATGTGAAGCTCCTGGTTGTGGCTTTCTGGGCGTCAGACCTATTGATGACTTTTTCTTTTCTTTTTTTTTTAATTTAGTACTGTAAACACTGTTGAGGGGTTGCCAAGGCAACTCGGCAACTCAAAAGTGAGTTAGAAGTGAAAAGATTGCAGAAGCAGAAAAATTTTGAAAAACTAAATAGAGAAAAGGTGCGTGTCTGTGTGAAAACTCAGAAAAAAAATAGACTGAGGGGTTCATGTGGCAGCACATATGTGAAAGACGGTGCTCCCGCCTCCCGTACATACTCAGTATTAAAACTACTGAGATAGAAAGATGGGTCTGTTCAGTGCCATCAAATGATGACACCCACATGTCATGGCTAATTCAGTCGTGCTATTTGACAAAGCACATTTTTGTGTACAGAATATTTGTGATGAATTTATTGTCATGTGAAGAAGGTTTTATTTCAGTTGTCTTGTCTATGGAATAAACACAACTTTTACAGTCCACTGATTTTGCTGAAAGATTATTTGTATTGCTGCACAATGGATATTTTTATCTACCCATGGTCACTTTCAGAACCCTTTGAAGAACCCAAATCATTGTATGTCTCCTGCCTGCAGTAATGAGACATCCACAAGAAAGGAAGGTTGTACAAGCAGCTTTTATCTCTGCATTTTCTTTGAACACAATATACAAGGGCAAGACAGGGGAAGTGGTAAAAATGGAGAAGGAGGAAGCTAGAGAAACTGGGAGAGATTTCAGGCTATCTTCTTTACAGCAATGTCATTGTCCTCCCCTTTCACCATTCCCCCCCGCCCCCAAGATTCATGATACATGTTATCTCCATCTCATAGGAATTTTATCCATTTCCTACTCATTTCTTCTCCCATTGACATCTTGCAATGTTCTAACATCCACTGATTCACAGTTCTCTCTTACGACATATATCACAGCCATATATCTTGTAACTCTCCAGGTTTGACCCAAAAGTCTCCATTTTAGAGCTGTGACTGAGTCTTTAGGATTGTTCCCAGTTTATATGAGTTCCCAATAACTTGGTGCCGACAGCAAAGCTGGAGCAACCACAAGGGGCAGCAGGAAGTGTTTGTCTACTGCGCTGCTGCTTCCACTTCCCACCATGGCTATTGGCTGTCAGCTGGAGGTGAGAACCAATGACTGCAGAGAGGAGGAAAGAGCAGCAGCCAGAGACAAAAGCATTTCCTGCCTGCCTTCCCCCAAAGTTGCTTTGCACTGCACTGCAGTGCGGTCCGATGTTATTTTTCAGTTGGCTAGTGGAAGAGAGACAGTGAGGGAGCAAAGAAGGGAGTTGGGGAGAGAAAAAGAAGGGAGGAAAGGGGGAAGAAAATGCAGCAATGTGAGAAGCTAGGGAAGAAGAGGAAGGAAGAGAAAGGAAAAGTGGGAGAAGATGATGGGAGACAGAGCAAAGGGGGAATAGGAGGAGCTAAAAAGAGAGAGAGCAAAGTAAAAAAGGGAAGGAGAGAGAACAAAGACACAAGAAGCTGGGAGAAATACAAAGGGAAAAGAAAAGGAGTGAGAACAAAGCAGGAAGAGGAGGTGGAGAGAGAGTAAAAGAGGGACGTGACTGGTGAGGAAACAGCAAAAGTGAAAGAGGAGTGGGAGACTACTGGAAGGAGGAGATATGGCCTGCACTACTGTGGGGAGAAAATGGCAGGGTCCTGGGCAGAGAAGGAAGGACAAGGAGCATAAGCAGAACTCAGGTAGGTAAGAGAAGCCTGGGGGGTGAAGGAAAATTCTAGACTTAGAAGTGAGATTCAGTCAGCATTTTCTGCTAAATTGGATCATGTCAGAAACTGCAGTGCACAAGCTGTTGTGCCTTCCCTGCAGGTAAGTGCCACTAGGATAGGTCTCTTCCTTTTTATTTCTGCTTAGTGTATTGGTGGCATCTGGCTGCACGAAGGTATTTCGGTGTCCGCATGGTGATATCTGGAACTATCATGTGTACCAAAAAACACTGAGATCCCCATATTCATAACCCGCTGAGCAGTTAAGATAACTGGATAAAGTTATCCAGTTATCTTTCCCTGGATATTCAGCGGAACATCCAGAGAAGTATTCTGCTGAATTTCCAGATAAAGTTACCTAGATAACTTTAGGCCATAAATTTCTGTGGACTAACTTGTCCACACTTTTATTGGGACAGTGCTCAATATGGTACTATGTGGCTAATCACGTTAGCCACCTTCTTGCCACACCTCTATCCCTGCCCCATTTTTATTCATAGAAACACAGAAACATAGAAATGACGGCAGAAGAAGACCAAACGGCCCATCCAGTCTGCTCAGCAAGCTATGCACTTTTTTTTTTTCCTCTTACTTGTTACGCTTGGCTCTTAGTACCTTTTAGTTTTATTTCCCTTCCACCCCACCACTAATGAGAGAGCAGTGTTGGAACTGCATCTAATTGAATATATAGCTTAGTTAGGGGTAGTAACCGCCTCAATAAGCAAGCTACACCCATGCTTTTGTTTACTCAACTACGTAATTTAGTCCTTGTTGGTTGTTGTCTATATATATATATAGATAGATACTCTTTTCTACATTGCCCCTGCCATTGAAGCAGAGAGCTATGCTGGCTATGCGTTGAAGGTGAAGTAACAGACTTTCTCCCCTGCCGTTGAAGCAGAGAGCTATGCTGGCTATGAGTTGAAAGTGAAGTAACAGACTTTCTCCCCTGCCGTTGAAGCAGAGAGCTATGCTGGATATGCGTTGAAAGTGAAGTAACAGACTTTCTCCCCTGCCGTTGAAGCAGAGAGCTATACTGGCTATGCGTTGAAAGTGAAGTATCAGACTTTCTCCCCTGCCGTTGAAGCAGAGAGCTATGCTGGCTATGCGTTGAAAGTGAAGTAACAGACTTTCTCCCCTGCCGTTGAAGCAGAGAGCTATGCTGGCTATGCTTTGAAAGTGAAGTAACAGGCTTTCTCCCCTGCCGTTGAAGCAGAGAGCTGTGCTGGCTATGCGTTGAAAATGAAGTAACAGACTTTCTCCCCTGCCGTTGAAGCAGAGAGCTATGCGTTGAAAGTGAAGTATCAGACTTTCTCCCCTGCTGTTGAAGCAGAGAGCTATGCTGGATATGCATTGAAAGTGAAGTATCAGTATCAGACTTTCTCCCTGCCGTTGAAGCAGAGAGCTGTGCTGGATATGCGTTGAAAGTGAAGTAACAGACTTTCTCCCCTGCCGTTGAAGCAGAGAGCTATGCTGGATATGTGTTGAAAGTGAAGAATCAGACTTTCTCCCCTGCCGTTGAAGCAGAGAGCTATGCTAGATATGCATTGAAAGTAAAGTATCAGGCTTATTTGGTTTGGGGGTAGTAACCGCCGTAACAAGCAAGCTACACCCCGCTTTTTTGTGAATGCAAATCCTTCTTTTTTTTTCCACATTTCCTCTTACCGTTGAAGCTTACAGCAATGTTGGAGTCGCATTAACCGTGTGTATGTATATTGAATAAGGGTATTATCTCCAGGTAGTAGCCTTCATTCCCGCGAGCCACCCCCTCTTCATTCACGTCCTCTAGACTTGATGGATCCACAGTGTTTATCCCACGTCCCTTTGAAGTCCTTCACAGTTCTAGTCTTCACCACTTCCTCCGGAAGGGCATTCCAGGCATCCACCACCCTCTCCGTGAAGAAATACTTCCTGACATTGGTTCTGAGTCTTCCTCCCTGGAGCTTCAGCTCGTGACCCCTGGTTCTGCTGATTTTTTTTTGACGGAAAAGGTTTGTCGTTGTCTTTGGATCGTTAAAACCTTTCAAGTATCTGAAGGTTTGAATCATATCACCCCTGCTCCTCCTTTCTTCCAGGGTGTACATATTTAGATTCTTCAATCTCTTCTCATAAGTCATTCGATGAAGACCCTCCACCTTTCTGGTCGCCCTTCTCTGTACCACTTCCATCTTGTCTCTGTCTCTTTGTAGATACGGTCTCCAGAACTGAACACAGTACTCCAGGTGAGGCCTCACCAAGGACCTGTACAAGGGGATAATCACTTCCCTTTTCTTACTCGATATTCCTCTCTCTATGCAGCCCAGCATTCTTCTGGCTTTTGCTATCGCCTTGTCACATTGTTTTGCCAACTTCAGATCATTAGACACTATCACCCCAAGGTCTCTCTCCTGCTCTATGCAAATCAGCCTCCCCCCCCCCCCCCCCCCCCATCAAATACAGTTCATTCGGATTTCCACTCCCCATATGCATGACTTTGCACTTCTTGGCATTGAATCTCAGCTGCCATATCTTCGACCACTCTTCCAGCTTCCTTAAATCCCGTCTCATTCTCTCCACTCCTTCCGGCGTGTCCACTCTGTTGCAGATCTTAGTATCGTCGCAAATAGACAAACCTTACCTTCTATCCCGTCCGCAGTGTCGCTCACAAAGATATTGAACAGGACCGGTCCCAACACCGATCCTTGCGGTACACCGCTTAAAACCGCTCTCTCTTCAGAGAGAGTTCCATTTACTATCACACATTGTCTTCTGTCCGTCAACCAGTTTGCAATCCAGGCTACCACCTCGGCACTCACTCCTAAGCTTCTCATTTTATTCACCAGTCTCCTGTGCGGAACCGTATCAAAAGCTTTGCTGAAATCCAAGTAGATGACATCGAGTGTTCTTCCTTGATCCAATTCCTTGGTTACCCAGTCAAAAAAGTCAATCAGATTTGTCTGACAGGATCTTCCCCTGGTGAATCCATGCTGCCTCTGGTCCAGCAATTCTCCGGACTGTAGATAGTTCACTATTCTTTCTTTCAAAAGTGACTCCATTACTTTTCCCACCACCGAAGTGAGGCTAACCGGTCTGTAGTTACCAGCCTCTTCTCTGTTCCCACTCTTGTGAAGCGGGACCACCACCGCTCTTCTCCAATCACTCGGTACCATTCCCGTTTCTAGGGATCTATTGAACAGGTCACACAGCGGACCCGCCAGCACATCTCTGAGCTCCCTCAGTATCCTGGGATGAACCTCATCAGGTCCCATGGCTTTGTCCACTTTCAGATTCTTCAGCTCTTCCCATACATTTCTACTGTAAATGGATTTTCATCTACTCCACTCCCCTCCAGTTTCTTGTTAAGTAGAGATGGTCCTTCTCCAGGGTCTTCTTTAGTGAACACAGAACTGAAGTATTTGTTTAATATTTCTGCCATTTCTTCGTCACTCTCCACACATTGATCCTTTCTACCTTTCAATTTCACTATAACACTTTGAACTTTTCTCTTTTCGCTGATGTATCTGAAAAATGTTTTGTCACCATTCTTTATCTCCTTGGCAATCCTCTCTTCCGCTTGACTTTTTGCCGTCTTGATTAATTTCTTCTTCTCCCTCAGTACAATCAAATATTCTTCTTTGTGGTCCTCCCTTTGGGATGTTTTATATTTCTTGAATGCTGTTCTTTTGGCCTTTATTTTGTCAGCCACCTCCTTTGAGAACCAGATAGGTTTCATTTTTCTTTTGCTTTTCTTTACTTTTCTAACATAAAGAGTAGTTGCCTTGGTAATTGCTCCTTTTAGATTGGTCCACTGCTGATCCACATCTCTTTCGTTCTCCCAGCCTTTTAGTTCTTCCTCCAGGTACTTCCCCATTTCCTCAAAGTCCGTGTTTTTGAACTGCAAAACTTGGGTCTTTGTGTTTCTTTTCTGTATCCTTTTTGTGATATTAAACCATACCGTTTGATGATCACTGGTGCTGAGGTGGGCGCCCACCTGGACATCAGAGACATTATCTCCATTAGTGAGCACTAAGTCGAGTATAGCTCCTTCTCTCGTGGGTTCCATTACCATTTGTTTGAACAAAGCTACTTGCAGGGCATCCACTATTGCTCTACTATTTTTAGATTCTGCAGATGGGATTTTCCAGTCTACATCTGGCTTATTAAAGTCTCCAACGATCACCACCTCTCCCTTCTTTCCTATCTTTTGGATGTCTTCAACTAGATCTCTGTCCAACTCTTCCTTTTGGTTTGGAGGCCTGTAAACCATTCCAATATAAATGGACGCCCCGTCATCTTTTTTTAGGTCGGCCCATAGTGCTTCTTCCTTGCCCCAACTTCCTTGCAGCTCAGATGCTTGGATATTGTTTCTGACATAAAGAGCCACACCTCCCCCTTTTCTATCCACTCTGTCCTTCCTTAACAAGTTATAGCCAGGTATTGCCATATCCCAATCATGAAATTCTGTGAACCATGTCTCTGTGATAGCAACAACGTCCCAAGTCCGCCTCCACCATTAGGGCCTGCAGATCTGGGATTTTATTTCCCAAACTATGAGCATTTGTGGTCATAGCTTTCCAGGTACTCTCTTTAAGGTTATTGCTTTTCCTTGACTCCTTTTGAGACTTTAGTTGAGATTTGCTATTCACTTCACTCTTTCCCTTTGCAGTTGTGCCATCAATGACAGAGTCATCCATCTCAATGTGCTTTTTCTTTTGGTTATGGATTTTGAATTTCTGCTTGCATTGGGGTTTTTTTCTCTTTTCTGGTAACACTTCAATGTTTTTCTCAAGAACCTCTTCAGTGTTTAATATAGAGAAGGCTTTTTGTTCTTGTTGCACTTGATACAGTGTGTGTCTCCTCATCACAGGTCTAATTCTACCAGAGCCCACTGTAATCCTGGTTTTTAATGAGTTCCTTAATGTCCTGTTTGAGTGGGGGGGTATACTTGTGGGCTACCCATCTGTCAAGAATGGGTGACTGTGGGTCACATGTGTTATCCTACCTGAGCCTACTGTATCTCTCTTTTTTCTTGATTCCTGGTTTTTCTGTGGCACTGGGGAATTATTTTCTGAGTACTGTAATGTGGATGAAATTCTCTTTATTGAAGCTAATTGAGCTTTAACTTCAGCCAGCTCCTTTTTCAAGGAAGACAGTTGTTCACAAATGGGGCAAGCTCTAAGTTTCCAGATGCTTTCCCTCAGAATAAAGGCTCCACAATAGTTACATTGGATAGTCCTCATTTTGGTAAATTATTTGATTGTTAACACCTAAGGAAATACCAATGTACTAATTTATCTTGATGCTAATTTTAAGTTCGGCAGTCTACATAAGAAAAACAAACCTAGGGGTGGGTGGGTAGAGGGGTACGGTGGGAGGGAGTCAAACAGTTTAAACCTAGGTCAATCTGGTTAGAGCAGGACACTTCCTGGAACTTTACTAGTCCTTTAGCTATTAAATGATCCCACAGCACTTATGTGCCAATATTAAACAGATTATTAAAGACAGCTATACAATAAGAGAGATGCAGGTTTACTGAATCTTAAAGCAAACAATTAGCAAGGAACCAAACAAAATGATAAACAATAACCAGACCTAGAGAAAGGTATAATGTAAGCAAGTAACCTTTGCTTACATTATAATGTATTCAAGTAACTTTCTCCACACAAAAACTGTGCAGTCAGTTGCCCAGACAAAGGGGAATATATTTTTAAAGGGTTTTACCCACATAAATCTTTTAAATATGGACCTCTTCATAAACCCATTCCATCCTTCCATCACCCCGCCATTAATCCCAGGGTAATCTCAAAGCATCGTTGTCGGTCTCCACTGACTCTGAGCCAAGATCTCCACTACCCTCTTGCTGCCTATAGTGACCTGCTATTGAATAACTTACAGAGGGCTGGGAAATTTCCTCCGCAGAAGGTAATCGATGATATCAGGATCTGTCTGCAGCAAACTCATCAACACCTCATTCTGCAGATCCGCTGACACCTGAAATAGATGAGAGTAAGATATAGCACCACTGAGAATATTACACAGCATCTGTAGGGACACCTCCTACAGAAAGCATCAATAACCATATACTGCATCTGCAGAGAGCAAGTATTGTAACCCCTGAGATCTTATATTGCACCTGCAGGGACCCTTGCCATACAGAGAAGGGAATATAAACTTAGGGTTCTCATACTGCACCTGCTGGGACCCTAGCCACAGAAAGCAGGGAGTATAACCCCTGAGACCTCACACTGTACTTGCAGAGTCTAAGTAAATTGCAAAAAAATATAAAATGTGACAGTAAAACCTTTGTATAGAAGGCATTACAACACAAGACAAATCTTGCATAGCAGCAAGTTATAATTGTATATCATATTTTAAATGAAAGAGAATGAGTAAAGAGTTTTTTCTAGCTTTTCTGTGTCTGACATTTATAGCCTGGTTTCTTTTATGAACAGAAGCTTATCAGATGGTACTAGGAGTTTATGTGTGCTGCGGTTTGTGTGTGTGTATATATATATCCCCTTATAACTTTGGAATAACTGGACCCAGCTGCACCACATTTTCTAGGGTGGTATATCCTAGGAGAGGAGGGGCCACATCAGATTCTTCTGCTTTGTTGATGAGTAATTTTTTTCGGGGGGGCAGGGGCAGTGAGGCACATGAGAAGGGTAAAGTTGGCTATTTTCCTATAAAAAATGTATGTGTTCTCCCTTATAACTTTGAAACTGTTAGACCTAACTTCAGTAAACTTTCATTATCTTTTCTCTTCAAACAAAAATCTCTCTAGCAAGGTGCTCTTGTCCATCTAACTTACCCAATTCCACTTTTGGCACTTTGGTTCTTCCCTCACCTCTTTGCCACTAGGGGTCCTTGTAGGGCAAGCAGAAAAATGCAGGTAGTGATTCCTCTGCACAAATCATTGGTAAGATCTCATCTTGAGTGTTGCGTCCAGTACTGGAGGCCATATCTCCAGACCATTACAGAATATGGTAGAGGTGATCAAAAGGTTGCAGTAGGTGTACCATATATCTTATGACTCTAAACTTAAGAATTTAAACATGTATACCTGGAAGGAGAGGGGCAAGCTAGAGACATTCATATCTTTCATTGATATAATAATATATAATTGATAGTGTTGTCAATGGAAGAATGTTCTAGAAGAAAGGTTCATACTATGAAGCTAGAAGGAGGAAGACTGAGGAGTAATAAGAGCTAGAGTGCTGAATTCATAGAATGGCCTTCCAGTTAAGGTGGTGCAGAATAAAAAAAATAACTGAATCCAAAAAATCATGCGAATAGCAGAGAAGATCCCTAGTGGTAAAGAGGTCATGGGAGAGCCAGGGATCGACTAGAATTAATGGAATTGTGTCGGAGTGAAATTGGATTGACTAGATCAGGGTTCCCAACCTTTTTTTCTGTTGGGATACACTTGACAGATGATGTTTACATGTGTGACACACTGAGCACATGACATTCACAGGGCTAAATGTAAACATATTCAACATCCACAGGAACCCCCACCCGCTGCCCCCAGCAATGGATGCAGAGCAGAAATAGGACATTTCACTATACAATTCAGTACACAAAAAAAGATATTCAAATTCTGGTGTCATCTCAGAAAACACCACAAATGCCCTCTATTATCAGGCACATTGTAAAATAATACAAAAAAACCCCTCTCTGCCCATGTGAAGCAAATTTGCCATAGCACTGCAGCACTAACTCCAAGTCTCAAGCAGCAATCGCCCTACCTATGAAAAGACAACAGTGAACCACCAACGCATGTGCTATTGAGCAAACACAACACATAAGACTGATACAAATCTCTACATGTTAGTAAAATACATCACCTCAGTCAACCACACAGAACAACCTTCACCAAATACTGAATAAAAGACCACAAATTACAAATGCAGACACAAAAACTGGAATGGAAATCAAGAAGCCACTCTGCATGCAGTGCAAAACTGAAGAACAAGAAACACAGTTTCTCCTACACAAAGCAAAGTACAAATATAGAGGAAATGCGCATTCCTAAAACTGATATATTAAGGCTCTTGCCCCTCATTACTTCCCCTGCATGTCCCCATCATTCCTTACTTCTCCCAACTACTCCCTTTCAGTCATTTCCTCACACTCTCACATCCCTGCCCAGTATTCCCAACCGCAGCCCCGCATCTGCTTCCCCCTGCTCCTTCTCTTCCCTACTTGACTTTCTATGCCCCTTCTTCCGCTTTCCCCCTCACTGCCCATCATACCCCCTGACCTCCCCTTTCTCCCTGCCCAGCAACCCTTACACCCCATCTCTCCTCCACCTCTACCTGCCCAGCAGCCCTCACTCCCTTTCTCCCAGCCAGCAGGAAAGCCTTCCAGTCCAGTCCAGATTTTCTCTCCTTCCTTATTGCCAGAAGATAGGGCAAGAAACATTGAGGAGAGGGGGTGGAGGCAGCAGCAGCAGAAGTTGGCAGTGGATCTATGCATGTAGAGAGCTTACCTTTCTCCCTCGTGCTACTGCTATCTCTATCACTTCTGGGCCAAGCGGGGTGAAGTAGGGATGTGAATCGTTTTTTGACGATTTAAAACAATCGTCAGATATATTTTAAATCGTCAAAAATCGTTAGAGCCGCGATACAATAACAATTCCCCCGATTTATCGTCAAAAAATCGTAAATCGGGGGACGGGGGAGGGCGGGAAAACCGGCACACCAAAACAACCCTAAAACCCACCCCGACCCTTTAAAACAAATCCCCCATCCTCCCGAACCCCCCCAAAATGTTTTAAATTACCTGGGGTCCAGTGGGGGGGTCCCGGCACGATCTCCCGCGATCTCCCGCTCTCGGACCATGGCTGCATTAATAGACATGGCGCCGGTGGCCCTTTGCCCTTACCATAATACAGGGCAAAGGTAGTGCCGGCACCATTTTGGTTCCTGTCACCCGATGTCACGAGTGCAGGAGATCGCTCCCGGACCCCCGCTGGACCCCCAGGGACTTTTGGCCAGCTTGGGGGGGCCTCCTAACCCCCACAAGACTTGCCAAAAGTCCAGCGGGGGTCCGGGAGCGACCTCCTGCACTCGTGCCGTATTGCCAACATTCAAAATGGCACCGGCGCTACCTTTGCCCTCACTATGTCGTATGACAAGGGCAACCAAAATGATAAAGGGGATGGAACAGCTCCCCTATGAGGAAAGGCTGAAGAGGTTAGGGCTTTTCAGCTTGGAGAAGAGACGGCTGAGGGGGGTTATGATAGAGGTCTTTAAGATCATGAGAGGTCTTGAATGAGTAGATGTGAATCGGTTATTTACACTTTCGAATAATAGAAGGACTAGGGGGCATTCCATGAAGTTAGCAAGTAACACATTTAAGACTAATCGGAGAAAATTCTTTTTCAATCAACGCACAATAAAGCTCTGGAATTTGTTGCCAGAGGATGTGGTTAGTGCAGTTAGTGTAGCTGGGTTCAAACAAGGTTTGGATAAGTTCTTGGAGAAGAAGTCCATTAAAGGCTATTAATCAAGTTTACTTAGGGAATAGCCACTGCTATTAATAGCATCAGTAGCATGGGATCTTCTTAGTGTTTGGGTAATTGCCAGGTTCTTGTGGCCTGGTTTGGCCACTGTTGGAAACAGGATGCTGGGCTTGATGGACCCTTGGTCTGACCCAGCATGGCAATTTCTTATGTTCTTATGTTCCACAAGGGACTGGGGCAACCTGCATGGAGCAGTGATTACAACTCTAAACAGCAGTGATACAACTGCAGTGGCTTCCAAGGATGCTGGGGTAAACTGCACAAAGTGACCATGGTTAAAACTTAAACATAAATAAGCATGGGGAGGCTGGATGTTTTGGACAAAAGCTTTACTAATCATAGTGGCTCTGTGGATTACTACAAAACTTGATGGAAATGGAATGGGCCTTAGGTATTGGATTAAGTATTGGTTTGTAAGAATCAAAGAGTAAAATGAAAAGGCCTGAAATAGCCTACCGGTGAAGATGGTGGAGGCGAGCATTGTGGCAGAGTTTGGATATGCTTGGGACAGATTTAGAGGGCAGTGGTAGGAAGGGAGTTGAGAGTTCAGATGGAAGAAATAGAGACAGGGGTGGCGAGACAGCTGGTGTTTGCATATGGAAATTTGTATGCTCACCTACCAGAGTGATAAAAAACCAGAGGAAGAATCTCAAGGCTGAGTGGTCTTTATCTCCTGTCATTTACGATGTTACTATGAGAATCCATGGAATTATTTTTGTGGGCAGTTAGCAACCCTTGGGCCCAGAACCTTCTGCAGAATCAGAACAGACAGAAATTAACATACTACCAGCCCAGAATAGTACTCCAGCAATGCCAATCCTGCCCTCCTTTTTCCATGGGAAAGCTTTTCCAGTTGTATTCTGCGTTATTTATATATTTTATGAATTGTATAATTGCCCATCGCTTAGTGCTCATGCATAAGCAATTAATACATTTTAAATAAAGATAAAGAAAGAAGCACAGGAGAATGATGGTGGAGAGATGGAAATAGAAGGAGACAGAATGAAAGACAAAATAGAAAGAACCAGAAAGATGACACAAGATAAATGCAAAAGAGAGACTGGGACAGAAAGAATAAATTCAGAAAAAAAATACATTTGCAATTTAGATAGCAGATTACTACTACTACTACTACTAGGGGGATGCAGTAGGGAGGTTGTGTAGTTTTCCTTTCATGTTGTTTTTTGCTTGATTTCGTTTTTAAAATTGTTTTGGGTGTTTTTTGGGAGGGTCCTAATTTTGTGGTTAGTACATATTAAGTTCCGTTAGCGCATACTGACAGAACTTAGGGGGTTAATTTTTCAAAGCATTATCACGTGCGTTAGGGCCTTTTCGTATGTGATATAATGCAAATTAAGCGGAGGGGAGGAGTCAGGGCGGGGAGGGGGAGGAGTCGGCCACGGCACCACTGCCAGTGATAATGTGAGGAACATTATCGCCGGCAGTAGCATGGCAAATAGCGACACCTTTTATGGTGTCGCTATTCGCTGCGAAAGGCTGCAGCCGGCCCGACTGCGGCCGGCGAAATCACACTACCATGGTGCGAATGGCTGCAGCCTTTTGCAGGCCAGCCCCCTTCGCCCCCACGCCCCCTTTTTCGTGGGCTTCATCATTCCACAAGGAATGATGAATCCTGCCCTTAGTGTGCACTGACATGTAACTTAAAAAAAACAAAATTTCAGCATTCTCTCTTTCATTTCATGGTTCCAAAAATGAAATGAAATAGATAATGTCATTAACTTTGTCTATTTCTTTTTAAATAAATGTACATCCCTAGCACATTTATTTTGCTATAGGTGGAATAGAAGTATTTTTAAATAAATAAATTACTACTACTACTACTTATTTTAATAGCACTACTTGATATTCACAACACTGTATAAAACATATACGAGACAGTTCTTGCTTGGTAGAACTTACAATCTAATCAAAACAAATTTACAGGGCCAAAGAGACTTTGGGAATTTCAATTACTAAAATTGATAAAATTAATAAGTCAGTAAGTAGGATGATCAGGAGTTAAGGTTTACTAGCAGCCTCAAAAAGGTGGATTTTTAGACTGGATTTGAGTAAAGCAAGAAGAGGGGGCATGACGCATGATTATGTGGCATTTGAAAATGTTGATATTCTACTGTATATTACGTTATATATAGGATTTCTGAATTTCTATTTTAACCGATAAACCCCGATAAAATATTCCTGACATGAACCAAATAAAAAAGGTGCTTATTAGATAAATGCTGGATAAACATCACTTCCCCTAGAAGTCTCTCATCTCTCCTATGCCTGCCCTGGAACTTCTGCTTTATTTTTGTGCCTTTTCTATTCATAGTATTAAGAATTTAAAAAAAACAGAAAGTAAACACATTTAGAAAACAGAAAGGTACTGGGCTACTTTTAGCTCTTGCCTTCTCCAGGGAGAAAGTTGAACATTTGTGCAGACTCCGCAGGGATTGACCAGGAGAAGAGAGAGACACAGGAGAGAAGAGAGAGAGGGCCTTCCCCACCCTAAGTTATGTATTTGCTTTGGTTAGAGATCTGGAGAGAGATGGACAGTGGGGAGAGTGCAAAGATTCAGGAAAAGCGGGGAGCGGTGGAGTCCGCATCTCGCAGGAATACTCAAGAGCAAGACAGCCTTAGCAAGCCCAGGAAATTATGGGGCCAGAGGCAGATTTGCAAAATTCAGAAAACAACAGAGCAGAGAGAGGCATGCGGACTTCAGGAAGTCAGAGGGCAGAACAAGAAGCCTCCAAATCCCCCAACCACAGGATTGAAATGAAACATGTATCTGGAAATGCCCTCTCTCAGACTGCGAGATTTTAAAGAATGTGCATGTGTGTGTCTTACCAGCTCTTTCTCTCCCACTTATTTCCCTTCTCTCCTACCCTCCTTGTGTTTCCTCTCTCCCCGCCCCCTCCCCGCTGCCTTTCCTTGGCGTTCTCTTTCCTCAGCGTAGAACAGGACGGTATGTCGGGTGTATTCCTGCAAGAATTAAGATGGGATGGGATGGCAGGCCCATGTCTCTGACTGTGACATGAATGGAGGACTTTGCTTGCTGATTCCTCTTACGCTATATAAAACAATAGTATATGTAGATACCTTTTAATTTCCAAGTGCCAGAACAGAAATACATGAATAATGCAACAACATTTTAAGTAGAAAATATTTGCTTTCAAACTCAGTTTTGATGAATACATTCCAAAAGGAATTTAAGGCCTGACCAGTACTTATTCAAAATGGAACTGTGTCAGAGCTTTGAGAGATCGGATAATGTAAGGCACCAGAAATTTAAACCTGTGGTAATTAAATATATTGGGACGTTTCCTGAGAAGGCCATCATATGTCAAGCAAATTCTGTACAGCTAATAAAACAGTTGTTTTTGTACACCATGCTTGCAGACTTAATTGTCCTACTGTGTAATTACTTTGATTATACAATTACCGGGCTAAGAATCCCTGCGGCATGTACTTTTGGCAGAAAATGCCTTATTTTCTGCAGTATGTGCTCAGTGCAACATCTAAGCACCAGAGTTACACCAGCTCCTTTGCCTAGGCCAGCCGTACTTAGCCGTTACCTCTTAGAGATCCATTGCAGGCCAACCTGTAACAGCAGTCACATCACAGAGCTGGTGCTTAGTACATCAGTTTCCTGCCGCAGCCCACATTCTTGAGCCAAATAGAATATTTTATAAAGCCTTTATCCAGTCCCCTGCCATTCATTCATTCATTCACACAGAATCAGACTCTGATCCAGTCACCTGAGGTAGAGAAGCCAGAGGACTCAGGGTAGTGTCAGTTCAGTTTGGCTGGGACTTGCATCTGTAGCACAAAGATGCAGAACAGAACAGTGCTATAAATTATTGCACATATTTTGTAAAATAAGAAAAAAAAGTTCATACACTTTTAGGTGTCCCTGAAAGCTCATTTTCAACTTTAGAAAATTTGAGGATGTGCGAGGAATGCAGATACCTTTATACCCACTTGTTTTGCAGATACAAAGTATGCATGGTATTGTACACACATACTTTTAGCTGCATACATTGGGGGTAATTTTCAACAGGAGCTTTTACTTAGTAAACATGTTTACCTTTTCAAAAGGTTTTGAAAATTGCCCTCTCGGAGATCGATATTCAAAAGCCATTTAGACAGACAACTGTAATGTTATCAATCTAAAAGACTAACTAGTGATATTAAAAGCCATATGTGGATAGAATTTAGCCGTATAAGTCAGGGGCGTTCCGGGGTGGGTGAGAGCTGTTTTGGGGAGGAGCGAAGTTAACCGCATAAGTTATTCAGAATTAGTCGCTTAACTTACATGGCTAACTCTGTCGCGCCGTAGGGGCTGTCCTAAAGTTAGTTACATAAACATATATGGCTAACTTTAAGATAGCTGGCTATAGTCGGCGGTGTGACAACGCCGCTAAATATACCCTGCTAGTTAGTTGGATATGTTTATCTGGCTAACTAGCCGAGCCTCACAACATATAATTAGGGCTTCTGATTTTAGGTGTTTATACATAGTAAATTTAGATGTTTATTTTCCAGTTAATTAGGGGATCTTTGTAGGTCTCAGAAATCGGTGTTTATTGGTATTTTCATGGCGCAGATACTATTGTTGGGTATCTTTTACAGTTGAATCAAATACATACATTTGTGCAACTGAGGAGTCATTAGAATAGAAAAGGCACAAAAATAAAGCAGAAGTTCCAGGGCAGGCATAGGAGAGGTGAGAGACTTCTAGGGGAAGTGATGTTTATCCAGCATTTATCTAATAAGCACCTTTTTTATTTGGTTCATGTCAGGAATATTTTATCGGGGTTTATCGGTTAAAATAGAAATTCAGAAATCCTATATATAACGTAATATACAGTAGAATATCAACATTTTCAAATGCCACAATCGGTGTTTATTGGTATTTTCATGGCGCAGATAATATTGTTGGGTATCTTTTACAGTTGAATCAAATACATACATTTGTGCAGCTGAGGAGTCATTAGAATAATGAAGAGAATTATAATGAGCAAATAGCAACATTAGCAATGTTCCACAAACTGGGTTGAATATAAGTTTCCAGAAATAACAGAAAATAAATGGTAACTCAAAAAGAAATAGAGAAAAAGGAATCATATTAATGCCAAGAGCTAAAGTGAAAAAGGACCAATGAACTGAAAGCTACAACAATTTAAGATTACTAGAATTTCATTTTGGGTTGCATCCAATATATGCTTCTTTATTATTTTGGGAATGTAAATCAGTTTGGATTAAAGCTGAATTACAGGCATGTACTCAAGTTAAAACAAGAGAAAAATAGACAGATTAGTTGTTCCCAATAGTTGGAAGGTTCAACTGTATGTGTGTGTGTATGAATATATAGATAGGTAGCTTGATATTGAGATAGATACATAGTCAAGGCTTCTGATTTTAGGTTTCAATTGATAAACCGTGATAAAACACCCCAATGCTAAAAATATAAAAATAAGTCTTTATTAGATGAGCACCGGAAAAAAAACAACACTTCCCCTAGTATTCTCTTACTTCTCTTTACTTACCCTAGATCTTCTGCTTTGTTTTTTGTGCCTTTTCTGCACTGTTGACTCTTCAGCTGCACCAATGTATACATTTTATTCGACCCTAACAGGTACCCAACAATAGTACTTGTGCTGTAAAATCACCGATAAACACCAATTTTTGGTATCTACAAAGAACCACTAATTAGCTAGAAAGTAAACATCTAAATTTAGAATTCATAAACACCTATATATATATATATATATATATTTATTTTTATTTTTTTTTTTTTTAACAGGAGATTTAATCCTCTTGCATTTGCAAAGGTCAAATATCATCATGTCCTCAATGGACAACTCTTGATTGTCCTAGTTTAGGACCTCAATGGGGGTCAGATGGCAGATTCTCAGTCTTAGCCAAAAAATCAAGAAGGGACTGTCGTCAGCTCATAGCTCATGCTAGAAGGCCAAGAAGCCTCTTCTTTTTCAGTTCTCTTTTCTCTCCTCTATATACTAAAGTTAAAGGTATTTATGTATACAAATATACATACACAGTTTTATTTTCAGGAGATTTAATCCTCCTGCTTTGGCAGTGGTAGATCACTCTATCCACAATGGGGTTAGGTGGCAGGATGATAACCCCTTATATTGAATACGTTCTCAATCGCAGGCAAAAGGCCAATAAGGCACTGTTCTCATCTCACACCTGTCATGGATGTCAGCCCTTGGGCTGTGGCATGGTTGACGCAGCCTAGCAGGTGAACCTACTAAGTCCATACCAACAGCAAGTGGACTCACTTTTACCAGGGCTTCACCTATACCAGCAAAACAAGGTACGGTAATAATGAGGCGAGGCAAGACAAGATTTAGATTTATTAAATTTTATATAGCGTCACTAGGGATCCATCGTAACAGTTCACAACAAAATAAAACATGCAGCTAAATATAACATACAAAATTAATAAACCTAAAATACATTTTAAAATACATTATTATGCCTAAAATACATTAAAATACATTATTAAACCTAAAAATACATTAAACCTAAAAACATTTTAAAATCTAAAATACATTTAAATACATTATTAACCTAAAATACACTATTACGGCTAAACTACATCATAACAAAGTAAAACACGTCCAAAATTATCCTAAAAGTACTTCCTGGAAAAGGCAAGATAACACACAGAGACAGCAAGCAACACATACTGCAAGGCAGGAGGACCTGTTACTTAGGCAAGACATTGGAGTGTGGCTGGTGTTTAAATTCCCAGCCATGTGATATCATCACTGAGTGGCGGTGGTTCCATTTCCCGCTGCAGGACCTTCAATAGTTGGTGCAATGTGCGTCTAGGGAGATTCAGGGACATGGCAACATGGCGGCATCCTGGCTGCATTGGTGACATTTGGGAGTAAGTGTGGCCAGTTGCAGGACATCCTGTGGCCGGTCAAAATGTTACAGTACCCCCCTCCTAGGCCTCCTCTCCAGTGTCCTAGGCTTAGATTTACATGGGAAGAGGCGATGGAACTCTCGGGTGAGACGAGGAGTTTGGATGTCCAAAGCTGGTACCTAGGAATTTTCTTTGGGACCAAACCCCTTCTAGGAGATGAGGTAGTGGAGTTTGTTTCAGATGTTTAGAGTTGAGGACCTCCTGGGTTTCATGTCCTCCTCTGAAATCATTTCTCTTGGTTTGGGCAAAGATTGTGATAGCCAAAACAAAAGTAGAGGTTTCAGGACAGACACATGGAAAATATTGTGGACCTTGAGTGTAGGTGGTAGTTTTAGTTGATATGCTATTGGTCCAATCTGGGGAGTGATTGGAAATGGCCCAAAGAAACAAGATGAAAACTTTGTGGATGAATTTTTTTTTTTAAATTTTTTAATGAATTTCAATTAAACACAAGAATAACTTGTACCAGAAAAAGAGAAAGGTTCAATACATAACAAGAAAAAAGGAAAGAAAAAATCAAACATAAATAAGTATATCAGTACACATATCTCAAAATAATAAGAAAAGAGGAGACCAAGGGGGGTCATTTTCCAAGGAGTTACTGCGGGAGATAAATTCACGCTAACAGCCGTTAATGCGAATGCAAATTTGTCATTCAGGGGGCAGAGCATATGTAAAGTGGGAAACAGTTATCGTGTGCTGCAAAACAGCTGCAGTGTTAGCGCGGCTCATAGCTACAACCCTTTCATTCGCATTACATTGTGCGCTAGAGGCCAGTAAAGGTATATTGCAGTCCACAACAATTCCGAACAGCTTGTGAGAGAGAGAGAGAGAGAGAGAGAGAGAGAGAGAGAGAGAGAGAGAGAGAGAGAGAGAGAGAGAGACTTGCTATAGATCCTACTCCCTAGACAGGTATTTGTATCCCCATGGTAGGCCCATCTAGTAACTCGAGGTGGGGATTAGGTATGAGCGTAGGGGGTTGGGGGCCACTTTCACATTCAACATGAGACGTACGAACAGAACAGTGGTCTCTTGTGAAGATTTGCTGGCCTTCGGAGTGAGGAAACTCACTCCAAGATGAGATTTGGGCAATGTTCTCTCAACCTAGCTTGTTGTACAACAAGCTAGTTTGAGAGAACATTGCCCAAATCTCATCTTGGAGTGAGTTTCCTCACTCCGAAGGCCAGCAAATCTTCACAAGAGACCACTGTTCTGTTCGTACGTCTCATGTTGAATGTGAAAGTGGCCCCCAACCCCCTACGCTCATACCTAATCCCCACCTCGAGTTACTAGATGGGCCTACCATGGGGATACAAATACCTGTCTAGGGAGTAGGATCTATAGCAAGTCTCTCTCTCTCTCTCTCTCTCTCTCTCTCTCTCTCTCTCTCTCTCTCTCTCTCTCTCTCTCTCTCTCTCTCTCTCTCTCTCTCTCTCTCTCTCTCTCTCTCTCTCTCTCTCTCTCTCTCTCTCACATATGTGACAGATGCCTGTCCGGGATCTAAAAAGAGGTGTGAGCCAATTGGTAAATGAGGCCCCAAGAGTGAAAAGTAAAAAGAGAGCCTAATCCCAACACTACCTCCTAATAGCCAAACCTAATTAAGAGCATTACCCAGGCATGAGAATCAAGGAATGACCACAACTGAGAAGGTTAAAAAAAGATATACTTAGTATTAAAATGTCTCACTAGACATTTACAAGATATGAGAATAGAAGAGCTCTGAAGATCTCATTGACCATGAGTTGCAAAACAGCGGGGGCACTGCAAAGGCCGAATGGCATTACTAGGTATTCATAATGTCTGTCACAGGTATTGAATGCCATCTTCTATTCGTTCCCCTCCCATATTTGGATGAGGTTGTAGACTCCTCTAAGATCCAGTTTAGTAAATATTTGTGCTTCACCCAGGCAGTCAAAAAGTTCTATAATTAGGGGCAACGAATATCTGATCTTGCGAGTTATGGCATTGAGATCCCTGTAGGGAACCATCCTTCTTACCAAGAAAGAAGAATCCTGCCCCTGCTGGAGATGATGAAGGGTGGATAAAAGCTCACTCCAAGTTTTCTCAGATGTAGCTTAACATGGCCACTGTTTCAGGAGCGGATAGTAGGTAAACCCTGCCCCTGGGGGGGGGGTTGGGGGAATAGTATCTCTGCATGCTTTTTACTAAAGATGTCTGCAAATGTTGCATACTAATGAGGAAGGCCCGGGAAGGCTGAGGTCTGAGTCCAGGCTAGAGGAACAGATGGAATAGCGTGAGTGAGATATCATTACTGGCAGGAGGACCCCAACAGACAATCTGCAGAACCTGCCAATCTATAGGATTGTGTAGCATAAGCCAAGGTAAGCCAAGGATTATAGGAGTGACTCCCTTGGATAGAATATAGAAACATATGTTTTCCTTGTGCAGGAATCCAGTTTGAAAAATGAGTAGTAGGGTAACCAAGGACAGCTGGCCAGGGAGGGGTTTACAATAAACTAAGGATATAATAATAGGCTTATCCAGGGTTACTGGGGGAAGGTTGTACTGGCGAACCAAAACTTTGTCGATAAAGTTGCCTCGCACCCGAGTCCAAGTCCTCGGTATCATAGGAGGTGAGACAAACTGGCATGAGCAATTGAGAGAATGAGAGCTGGATTAGGGTTCTCTCTCCAACCAACCCTAGGTTCTGAACTTTCCCACCTTCTCAGGAAAATGGTCAGCAAAGTGCCCCTGTGTGGCACAATAGAGACATATGTTGAGCAGCAGATGCCTCTGCTTTTCTTTCTCAGGGAGTCAGGCCCTGCTGAGTTGCATGGGCTCTTTGAAAGAGGGAGTAGGTGGGGCATCCATGGTAGGGGCAAGAGGACATTAAAACTTGGGTGCCAGCCTGAAGTGCCTTCAAGAAGCCTCCCTCTCTCAGGCCCAATCTTGGAAGCAGAGGTCCACTCAAATGACCAGGGTGATGAGATCCTCTACTGCAGGCAGCAGGTCCTGGAGTTAGGAGTTAGCAATCTGATGTCATTTAGGAGAGTTGTGGGTGGATCCTTGGACCAGTGGCAGATGACCACGCCCCTGGGGGAAGATCCCGAGAGGGACCACCGGTAAGGCTCAGTTAGGAGACAAACACACACTAGTTCTTTTATTAGACAGTATACTGAACCACCAGAGGTGGCAGTAGTGAGCTGGAATGCCCGGCTGGGCTGTAGTCCCTCAGATACTGGAACAGCAATCCCTGGAGGCTGAGCTGTAGAGAAATTGAAATATAGTGAGTAGGCAGGGTATGCAGAGTTCATGTACCAAACCTGATGGTAACACTCACACAATGTCTCTCAAAAGCCCAGGAGCTGGAATGTATAGGCCCTCGAGGAGCGAGTACCTGGTTCCAGGGAAAGCTCTGATATAGCACTGTCCCATTGGTTATCCTCCTTCCACCAAGTCTCTGTGATGCCATTTATATCAATCTCATCATTTGCTGCTATACACTCTAACTCTCCCATCTTACTTCTTAGACTTCTGGCATTGGCATACAGACATTTCAAAGTGTGGTTTTTGCTTGTTTTAACAACCTGCTTTTCAGTTGTTTGGGATAATTCGGAAATCATTAGCTTTGGTGATTTTTTACATATAGGCAAATGAACTATGTTTGCTTTTAATGGAACCTCTCTGTTGGGATGCCCTAACTCTCCTGTTTTATTAGTATCCTTCAAGGATACATTTCTCCGAACCATGCACTGCTGAGTGACTGTCGGCTTTCCCCCTTGTTCTAGTTTAAAAGCTGCTCTATCTCCTTTTTGAAAGTCAGTGCCAGCAGCTTGGTTCCACTCTGGTTAAGGTGGAGCCCATCCCTTTCGGATGACACAAAATTAAGCAGAGTAGTTAAATCTCAAGCGGATTGTGATAAATTGTAGGAGGACCTTGCAAGACTGGAAGATTTGGCTTTCAAATGGCAGATAAAATTTAAGGTAGTCAAGTGCAAAGTGATGAATATAGGGAAAAATAACCCTTGCCGTAGTTACACAATGTTAGGTTCTAACTTAGGAGTTACCACCCAAGGAAGAGATCTAGGGTCAGAGGGAATAATACATTGAAATTGTCAGTTCAGTGTGCTGTGGCAATCAAAAAAGCAAACAGAATGTTAGGAATTATTAGGAAGGGAATGGTGAATAAAACGGAAAATGTCATAATGCCTCTGTATTGCTCTATGGTGTGACTGCATCTTGAGTACTATGTGCAATTCTGGCTGCTGTATCTCAAAAAAGATATAATTGCACTGGAGAAAGTGCAGAGTAAGGCAACAAAAATTATAAGGGGCATGGAAAGGCTGCCCTATAAGGAAAGGCTAAGGAAGGTAGGGCTGTTCAGTTTGAAGAAGAGATGGCTGAGGGGGGATATGATAGAGGTCTACAAATTCATGAAAGGACTAAGATAATAGAAAGTCTAGGGGGCACTCTATAAAGTTAGCAAGTAGCTCATTTAAAACAAATCGAAGAAAATTATTTTTCACTCAGCGCTTAGTTAAGTTCTGGAATCATTGCCAGAGGATGTGGTTCTGGCAGTTAGTGTAACTGGGTTTAAAAAAGGTTTGGATAAGTTGGTAATGGAAAAATCCATAAACTGCTATTAATTAATAAGCAATAGTAGCTTGAGATTTATTTAATATTTGAGTACTCGCTAGTATTTGCGACTTGGATTGGCCACTGTTGGAAACAGGATGCTGGGCTTGATGGACCCTTGATCTGACCCAGTATGGCATGTTCTTATGACGTAACCCTGTGACAGACCCTCCTCCTTTCACTGCAAAGAGCACATCTAGTTTAAAAAGGATGAGAGAGATGGCCTGGGGGCAATTAGAGCTGCTATAATACTTGAATGAATGTTCTCCATTTGTTTAAACATTTGAATATTTATTGGCATTTGTTTGTAGTGTTTCTCTAGACATTAATCTGTTTTCAATGTAAAATGCTTAATCTGTTCTATAAATGAAAAGAATTTTTAAAAGGGAAGTTTTTGTGTGTTTTTTTGTGAATGTTTTAATTTGTAATCTGCCTCAGTCCTGGGGCAGTGCACATTATAAATTGGATAAATAAATAAGTCAGAACAAGGAAGGAAAAGGGGAGGGAAGGTAGAGCTGCAGGGATATTTAGAGCTGCTCTGATTTATTGTCCCCTGTTACAGCAGGTACCACAATGAGCCAATGTGGGTTTCAGAGCCAGAGCTGGGAAAGACAAAGAAGGGGTTAGTGAAGGGATAAGGGGGCTGAGGGATAGAAAAGAAAGGTTGATGGAAAGTGGGGAGGGATTAGAAATAGGAAGGAATGAGGATTAGAGAAGACGGCTGGTGGAGAATAGGGGGTGAGGGACAAAGGGAGGCTGATGGATAACTGGGAGGTATCAGGGATAGTGGGAGAAATTGATGGAGTATTGGTAGAAGAAAGTAGGGGTGAGTGACTGGAAGGTTTAGAGAGTAACCTGGCACTATGCTAGGCAGAGTAAGCTGAGGATTTACCAGGTGGCTTAAGACCTGGAAAGAAGTCATTCTTTGACCCTAAGGCAGGGAGAGGAGCTGCCCACAGCTTCTGAAATACATGAGGCAAGAGACCTAAACATACATTGGGTGGTGGTAGAATAGAAAGGTGTGTGTTTGTTTTCATATATCTTACATGGGTTGGGGACACTGGATTATTTTTGTATCCAGGTGCAAAAGTCCTTAATTCAGTCCCATCTGCTCCTTCTTGGAACTTGCCCCTGCCCCACTCTGTCTTTTATGACGGGGATTGGAAGCTCTGGCACCATAGGCCTTCAGTCACATAGGTCTTTTCCCCTCCCATTAAGCCCATCTAATGCAGCGACAGTCCTCCGGCTGCAGGGCACAGGCCAGAGTTTCCACCAGGACCCAGTACAAGTGCACACTTAAGCTAGTCCCTGCGTGTCACCGTGTAACGACTGGGATGCGTTCTTTCTCACAGACTGTGAGTGCTTCATCCTCAGCAGTGCCAGTCTAAATAGCAGGATCAGATCCAGGTATCAAACCTGGGCTTTTTTGCCAGACTATAGGTAGCACATTGGCTGAGCTATCAGGTTGGCCTGCTTTTAAATTTAAAGATGTACTGGAATATGGAACGGTCTAACAGCTCCAGGTTATACAAACTATCAAGATTGTAGGTCTAGTGAAAGAGAAATGGATATAAAGAAAATGTAGCACCTGCTATGATTTTTACCCAGCTTCCAGCATGTGTGAGGTTTTTACATGTTGGGGTATTCCCCCTAACTTTACTCATCCCTCTTGGGAATGAGCTGGTTCAGGGGGGTATATAGACCCTATGAGCATGAGGTCTTGGTTGTTTCACAATAGATGGACTAGGAGGTGGATGGGAGGCAAGGCGCTTTTGGAGAGCCTTAGAGGAATTCTGGAGATTCTTTTTGGACCAGTAATCTGGAAGAAAGGGAAAAATATCTCCCCAGTTTGTTGGACTGGATCTGGGTGAGGGTTTGCCCACTAACCGTTGAAGTGGGAGGACTTTTGTTTGCTCTGGAGAATTTTTCTGAAGACAGCTTGTTTGGAGAAATTTTGGGAGGGCAAAGAGAAGGAGGAGTTTAAGAACCGGTTCCTGCTAGCCAACGCTGGAGGGAGAGGATAACTTTCGAATCCTCCATGGGGAGGGCTTTCTGGACACTGATCCAGAAGTGCCACCTAGAAGGAGAAGGGAGTGCAACATGGACAAGAACAGCACAGGTTTTGGTTTTTTTTTGTTTGTTTTGATCTTTCTAATCCTTTTTATGATTTTTGCCATATTAGCTTGGATATTTGACCATGACCTTGTTTTTTATGACTTTATAGTTCCCTTGTTAATTGTTCATATTATTCCTATGCTTCTCTGCTCTCCTTTTGGTTTATTGTACACCCTACCCTTCCCCTGTTACTTGTAATTTCCATTGCTTTTGTTCCATGTAAACCGAGGTGATGTTTCGACTAACTTCGGTATAGAAGATTCTTTAAATAATAATAATAATAATATTATTTTTCAAACTCCAGTAAAGCTTCCTTTGAACACCATCCTCTGTGTCCTGTGGCATTTGTGGAGCCCATCTCCGAGTGTGAGCAGAACTGTTAGTACGAAGATCAGTGAATGCAAGTGGGGTGAAAGAGAGAGAGACAGGTGGTACCCCCAAACCCCCCTCTGTCAGATGAATCCTGGCACTCCTAGGGGCTGTACGGGTCCAGGAAGATAGAGACAGCACTGGGAGCAGTGTGACCTCCTTTATTCAATCAGCCCCACAAAGGGAGAATTACAAAAATATAAATATAACCCCCATTTTCAAGGGCCATCTTCAGAGAAGAAGAAAACTAGCTGCAACTCTGGATGAGGATTCTCCAGAGGGAGGCAGAAAAAAGCTGCAAACCCCAAACAGATCACATTCACAGTCTCACAATAAACAGTCTACACACAAAAAATTAATGTTGCCATCAGCGATCCATGGGCTGCCCCCACGGACCGCCTCCAGGCCCGGGTTGAGATGTGACAGAATGCCGCCAACAAGTCCAGGCCAAGTTGCTGTCAACAACCTCAATGCAGTGAGATGCCAACGCCGACTCCGATGAAGCTGGACGCTGATGCCAACTCCAGAAATGATGTGTTGACTTAGGCGCATGCACGTGCCTCTCGACAGTATTTAAAGGGACCCATGTGGGAAATCCCCCACGGCTCCTACAGATAACGTCTAATGCTGAGGCATATAAAAGGCCTCTCCGGACTCTGCTCCAGGGCCTCAGCAACTGGTCTCTAGTGTGAGTTGCTTCAGCGTCTTCAGTTCCAGTGGTCCTTGCCCTAATCTTCAGTTCTGTGTTTCCTGTCTTCGTTCTTCAGTTCTTGTTGTCAGTTCTTCAGTTCTTTGTCTCAACATCTGCCAACCTGTCTTACTCCTCGCCTTCTTGCCCTGCCTATCCATCCCACCTTGACCATTGCCTGCTTCTTGGACCTTCCTGAACACTGCCTGCCATTGTCTATCATCAGCAGAGGCCCCCACCTAAGATCTGTGGACCCCAGCATCCAAAGGCTCAACCCAAGGAGAACGTGGGCTGGTAAAAGCGAAGCACCAGCTGGGTCTCTGCCTCGTCAAACTCTGCCTGCCAATGGTGGGGACCTGCAGGGCTTCTCTCAGTAGGTTGTGCCAACTCCACCTCAGTGCAAGAGTCCATGTCTCCAACAATGAAGACACAAATCAAGTAAACCAATAGTAGAGATTAGGGCTTTTTTTGCTGGTACTGAGTACGGGCATCATTTTTATCCACCTGCTTGATTTGCCTTGTGGTTCCTCAAAATAAAATGCATCCTGCATGTGAATGACACCTTTTATATAAGTACCAGCACCATTTTTTTCCATAAAGATAGCACTGGTTCAGATGTAAAAAAAATATAGGAAAATAATTCTTTGGGGTTTCAAAATGTAAAGGAAGCAAACATACAGTCTCTCGTGCCACTTGAGGACAGGTGCAGGAAAGTTAGGACTTTCCTGACTGTTCCCAATAGTCTCTGTATACCTTAGAAATCTGGCTGGCTACTTAGACAGTCCCTTTTTATCACAGAAATACCTGGTTGGTGCCCTTAGGCTCCAGACAGTTTCTTTATCCTATAGGTTCAAGACAAGTGCCCTCCTGGAATCCATTCCAGCTAACTGAGAAAGTAAGCCACTCTCTCAAGGAAAAGGAAAGTAACCAACTCTTCCTCTTCCAGGAGCCTGGCGAGCTATAGCTCTTGCTGCCCTTCCCTTTTGGGGGATGGATCATGTCACTGAAAGATAACTCTGCACTCATGGATTCTCCCATGCTGGACATTTCCACACTTTAGCTTATGGTGAAGGCTTATATAAACATTTTCAAAAAAATGTATTGATGATATATTGGACTTTTCCTCAAAACTGCAGGCTTCAATACAACAACATGAAGTAGTGGTCAGGATCATAACCAGAAAACACAGCGGCCTTGACAAGAGTTATCATCAGAGCCCTTCTTCCTGGCTATTTATGTGGTTCCTGTCCCTACACCGGAGAAGGCTGGGCAACTATTGGACAGCTCAGGGAACACACATGCACATCTGGGGATTGAGGAAGTATACAGAAAGGAACTGATGGTGTGCCACTCATCCCCACTTTTCTTTGTCTTCCAGTGCCTCCTCGATTTTGTCTTGCTTGCCCATAGTGTTGGCCCTGGTAATAGTGAGCCCACTTATTTAGGAAATGGCTAAATGAGGCCAGTGGATGGACTCCTTGCAGACCACAAATCTGACTTTGATCCAAGGCAGAGTGAATATTCTCCACAAATTGGAAACTGGAAAATCAAGCTGTACATCTAAATCTGAGATTCCTGACCTAAGAACTGTTTTGCAAGCTATGATTATGTCTCAGGTTGACTATAGTAATTCTTCGTTAATAGTCTTCCCCAAAGAAGTTGATCCAGCATGTTGTCACAAGGCATAATTCTTCTCTGCTGTTGAATCTTCAATGGCTTTCTGGGACATTCAGACCCAGATTTAAGATTTTTTTACTTGACAGGGTCTGGGTCTGGGCCTGGGTACTTAACTGACAGGGTCTGTAAATATGTGGAAACTTGTCCCTTGAGGTTTGTTAATGATTTTTTGTTATCTGTTCCTCGGTTAAGGAATGTAAGCTTGTTAAAACTTGATCAGATTTTTACTGTGCAGCCTGTCCTCCTTGAATTCCCTCCCCATGGACTTGCAACTGGTAAAGAACTATCTCAGATTTCACAAGTCATCAAAATCTTGTTTATCTAGTTTGGCTTTTTAACAGCTTGAAGGCCAATACTGTGTTGTGTATATATATTTGATTTTTAGTGTGTTGGGAGGATGGCCTTAGTTTTATGCTGTTAGAAACTATTGTGTAGATTTTGCCTGATTGGGATAAGATAATGATTGGAGATATATTTTGTTGATGCAAATGTATATACATGTATATACATGTTTTTTTGATGGCTTTTACATTTTTGTCTGTACGTTGCCCTGGACTTTAGGATCAGGCATTTAATAAATATAAAACACAAACAGTAAAATTATAGAGGTGGATATTAAGTACCACTTAGCAGGATAAGATTGAACTTATCCAGTTAAGTGCTGCTGTTGTTTGAGTATTTAGCTGCATAGGGGATGGAACAGCTCCCCTATGAGGAAAGGCTGAAGAGGTTAGGGCTGTTCAGCTTGGAGAAGAGAAGCCTGAAGGGGGATATGATAGAGGTCTTTAAGATCATGAGAGGTCTTGAACGAGTAGATGTGACTCGGTTATTTACACTTTCGAATAATAGAAGGACTAGGGGGCATTCCATGAAGTTAGCAAGTAGCACATTTAAGACTAATTGGAGAAAATTCTTTTTCACTCCGCACAATAAAGCTTTGGAATTTGTTGCCAGAGGATGTGGTTAGTGCAGTTAGTGTAGCTGGGTTCAAAAAAGGTTTGGATAAGTTCTTGGAGGAAAAGTCCATTAACGGCTATTAATCAAGTTTACTTAGGGAATAGCCAATACTATTAATTGCATCAGTAGCATGGGATCTTCTTAGTGTTTGGGTAATTGCCAGGTTCTTGTGGCCTGGTTTGGCCTCTGTTGGAAACAGGATGCTGGGCTTGATGGACCCTTGGTCTGACCCAGCATGGCAATTTCTTATGTTCTTAAGATCCCATGTTACTGATGCAATTAATAGCAGTGGCTATTCCCTAAGTAAACTTGATTAATAGCCGTTAATGGATTTCTCCTCCAAAAACTTATCCAAACCTTTTTTGAATCCAGCTATACTAACTGCACTAACCACATCCTCTGGCAACAAATTCTTAGTGTTTGGGTAATTGCCAGGTTCTTATGGCCTGGTTTGTTGGAAACAGGATGCTGGGCTTGATGGACCCTTGGTCTGACCCAGTATGGCAATTTCTTATGTTCTTATGTTCTTATTGGCCAGTGTATAGCCAGATAACTATTTAACTATCTCTGATGAGCGGCGGTATATAAAAACCAATAAATAAATAAATAAATAAATAACCAGTGAAACAGCCGGCTAAGTGTCCACCGGCTAAGTTAACCAGGTAAGTTAGACCTACTATTGAACAAGTCTGAAGTTAGTCAGATAAACTTATCTGGATATTAGATAGCCAGGTATATTTAGTGGTGTGGTAGCCAAGTTAGTCAGATATTTATTTAGTTATTAAATTTACAGCCCACCAATCTATAGATCTCAGTGGGTTACAATAAACATACACAGCATTAAAAGAAACATAACTCAGTGTTGCACTGATGGTGGACCCATGGCCCGAGGTGGGGCTGATGCTACCCGCAGGGCAAGCCCTACAGGTCCCCACTGTCGGGAGGCAAAGCAGGCTAGGAGACAGAGGCCGACTGGAGCTTCGCCAATACCAGCCCACGTTAGCCTTAGGTTGAGCCCTTGGGTGCCGGGGCCGGCTGGACTTAGGCGGGCATCCGTGTGATGACTTCCAGTTGCTGTAGACAAGGGTATGCCAGGAACCAGCAGAGGTATTGGAGGGCTGAGGACGGTCCGGATGAGGCAGGGTTCCAGAGACCCAGACGCCAACAGGAACAGAAGAGAGCAGGGAGCGTTCAGGTAAAGATAGGCCGATGCCTGAGAGTCCAGGTCCATGGGATACCAAAGGAGAATCCAAGGCAAGCTGGAGTCAGGGCAGGCAGCAGGAAGGCACAGTACTGGAAGCAGAGCTGAGGTCAGAGCCAGGAGATCAGATCAAGGGTAGTCCAGACGAAGCAGGGGTCAATACCAGAGAATCAGTCCAAGTGTAGTCCAGATGAAGCAGGGGTCAATACCAGAGAATCAGTCCAAGGGTACAAGGAGCAGGCGAAGGAACAAGCAGGAACAGGAACCAGGAACAACGACAGGAACAGGAGACAGGAATGATGACAGGAAGAGGAACGAGCAACGAGCACACGAGCAATCGTGGAGACCTATTGCCAAGGCAGGGAACAAGTGGCTGGGCCCTGCCTTATATACAGAGGCCCAGTGATGTCATCATCCGGGGCCATGGGCTAATTTCCCACCGCGGCTCCTTTAAGAGTGTGCAAGTCGCATGCGCGCCTAAGCCAGGGTCCAGAGGAAGCAGGGCAGCGGTGTCACTCTGCGGCCCATGCAGGGAGACCCGCCAGGAGCAAGGAGGAACCGCGCAGGAGTCAGAAGCGGCAGAGGTGGCTGCAGGCGCTCGGAGACGGAGGCAGCTGCCCACCACCACGAGCGAAGGTGAACCGGAGCTGGCAGCTGGATTCCTCGGGTGAGTAGGCCCGGGCGTGCGCCTATCACGGCCGGGATGCGTAACAGTACAATATTGAGATGTAACATTTAAACAAACAGGATAAAAACATACATACAATGTATGGTGGCTTATTCTCAACTACATGTATTACAGCGGCCAAGCATGGAAGTGATCAAAAGTGTAAATTAGACTGGAAATGCAGAAGAAAACAGATGCATATCCAGCTAACTTGCCCAGTTGGATAGTGGCTAAATATGGACCTTATAGAGTCTTTGTTTCATACAAAAATAGAACTTGAGGGCAGATAAAGACCATACGCCCATTCAGGCAACCCATCCACACTTCCTGCTTCGCTTTATAGTTCCTTCCTCTCCCTCATTGATCATCTAACATAGTATCATAGAAAATAATAATGACAGCAAATAAAGACCAAATGGTCCATCTGGTCTGTGCTTGTCCCATGTTTTGCTGAATTCTGATGCTGTCCTCATCTCCAACCCCTCCACAGGGAAAACTGTTCCATGTATCCTCCATCCTTTCTGTACAGAAATATTTCCTTAAATTACTTCAAAGTCTATCCCCTTTCACCCTCATTCCATGACTTCTCATTCCAGAACCTCCTTTCCATTGAAAGAGGACCACCTCCTGTGCATTTATTCATATCTCCCTTTTCCCTCCTTTCCTCCAGGGTATGTATGTTTCGATCTTTAAGTCTATTCCCATATGCTTTTTTATGAAGATGACTGTTTCAGTAGTTGCCCTCTGGACTGTCTCTGTTCGGTTTGTATCCTTTTGAAGGCGCAGTCTCCAGAATTGTGCTCGGTACTCCAAATGAGATTTCACCAGTGGTTTACACAGATTATCACCTTTTTCCTGCAGGCTATTCCTCCCTCTAAGCACCCAAGTATCCTTCTGACTTTTGCCATTGCCTTGTCTACCTGTTTGGCCACCTTAAGATCATCCGATATGATCACCCTCAGATCATGCTCTTGTTTTGTGCATAGATTTTCTCCCACTATACAATGTTGCTTCCTTTGGGTTTTTGCAACTCAGATCCTTGACCCTATATTTTTTAGCATTAAATCTTAGCTGCTAGTCTCTAGACAATTCCTCAAGGTTCACTAAATCCTTCCTCTTACTTTCCACATCTTTCAGGGTGTCTACCCTGTTGTAGATTTTGATATCATCCGCAAAAAGACAAGCCTTTCCCGAATGCCCTTCTGCAATGCCTCTAATAAAAATGTTGAACAGGACTGGACCGAAGAATGATCCCCATTTTCCTCAGAGTGAACTCCATTCACCACTATCTTTTTTCCGACTCACACTCAACTAGTTTCTAACCCAGTCAAAGGACCAAACCTGAGGCGGCAGGTTTGTTTATAAGTCTGATGGGGGGACGGGGGACACATATTTGTGCTGGTAGGACCATGTAAGAAGACAGTGGCCCTGGAATGTGTGGCAGCCTTTACACGAGGTTATTAGCGCTCTGCTAAGCTGTGGTATTGTTCCCCATTGTATTTTACCATGGGGGAACATACTGCAGGATCCACTTACCTGTGGTATTTAGTACCGCAGCTTTGTGAATCTCACAGTATTTTTCAATCTGGGAAAAATGCCATGGCATAGTAAATTATTCCCTCAGTGTAACCAGAACTCAGAAGTCCCCAGATATACTTATAAGAACTTATTACCTCTAAAATTAAATTATTATCAGCATGCAAATGAAAATATTAATAATTGGCTAAATCTACATTGTACTAAAGTTAACTGGTGGTTGTCAGACCCTTCTAGATGAACTGACAAATAGTGCTTTTGGATTTGGTTCATGTCTGTTGACTCAGCCCTGTGGAGAATCAGAGCTGAATAAGTTAGGTGTCTGGCTTGAGGGTCAGAGCAGATATTGCATGTTTCTGTTCTCCGTTTGCCCCAGTCGAGAAAGGGAAAAGCAAAATCATGCTATCTCTTCTATGAGGGTGAAGAGAGGCAAGATTTTGAGGTCAGTATTCCAAAGGAATTAGGACACACCTGGGGTTTCAAATATAAACCCCAGATGACTGGATAAGTTTTAGATTGAGAAGTCATCACACATAGCTAAAACTTACCTGGATTAAAATGGCAGTGTGAGTGTTCCGGGATGGGGCTTCAACAGCCAGGTAGCACTGAATATCAGCACTGGCCAGCTATGTCTGGCATGCTCAGAGTACACCTAATGTTATCCAGGTACCCAAATGACTTTAAAACTACTTGCTATATTGAAAATATAGCCAGGTAACTGGAAAAAAGTCCTTCCTGGCTAGCAGGCCTGATCCTCAAGCCCCCAGCCTCCCAAAAGCCTGTAAAAATTCCAGGCACCCTATTCCCTCCCGTCAACCCCCAAAAATAAAATGTAAAACACATGTTGTGAGCCATAGTGGTATGTGAACCCCTGCACCATAATATATAAAGAAAATAGGCTGCCTCCAGGCCCACTCCTATCAAATGACTCACCTATCTCTCCCTCGCCACACACTACCAATCCCTACCCCCACCATCACGACCCATTCAGTCCCCGCCTCACCAAACCCTAAGGATATTTCTGTCAGAGCGAAGTAGCACGCTACTGGGAGTGCAGTTAGACTCTACCACACTCTTGTCATCTCCTTAGGGTTTGGGGAGGTCTGTGTGGGTCACAAGGGTCGGGGTAGGAACTGGCATTGTGTGGAGAGGGAAGGGTACGGTGATTGATAGGAGGGGGTCCTGGAGGCAACCTAAATATCATTGGAGATAGATGTGTGTGGGGACTTGGGCTGCTTTTGCCTTATGACTTTTTAAAAATATTTTATTTTTCGTGGGTTTGGAATGGACCAGGTGACAGGCCCAGACATTTTTTTTTCTTTTATATTTTGGGGGGTGGAGTGGGGTGGAGGATTGGGCCTACTGGCCTGGACGGTATGGATTTTTTTTTCAACCTAACCAACTATATTCAGCTATATAACCAGTTAAGTTTAAATTTATTTGGGTAAACAAAGCCATTTAAATTTAGCAGCGTATATTCAGGATAACTTTGGCCAAGTGAATTCAGTGGGAGACTTGTCCTGCTGAATATCCACCACAACTTATCCAGCCAGTGCTTTTTTTCTGGAAAACAATTCTTCCTGTACTGTGCACCTTACAAAGATGTCAGAGATGCTGCACATTCACATTCCCACAGCCAATATATTCGAATCACCGAACCAAAAGGAAAGACTTTTTTTTTCTGTCTTTGCTGCCTGGACATAATAACATATTAAATGATGGCAGATAAAGACCAAAATGGTCCATCCGGTCTGCTCAGCAAAGTGCTTAGGGCTGTAATTGCTGCTCCGTGCAGTTTACCCCCATGTCTTCTGTTCAGAGTGGTAACTGCTGCTCCACCCAGGCTATTCCCATGCCCCCATTTGGGACCCTAACATAACACCCCCTCTCACAACAACAGAGAGTCAGCAGTTGCAACATAAGTCACAACCACACACAAATGGATAATGATATGGGCTCTCTCCCACATACAAATCCAATATGGACACAAAAGAACGATGATGGGGACTTGGCAGCCCTAACACAACGCAACACATACTGCTCACCCTACTTTGCCCTCTCCTTCTGCCTCTCCCCCCCCCAGCCCCAAGTTTCTCTCTGCCCCTCGCCTTCCTCCTCCCTGAAGACAGGCTAAATCCCCTCTCGCTTTCCCCAGTTGCCAAGTATCTTCTCTCCCCCACTTCCCTGTCCAGGCAGGGGTCTCTCTTCCCCAAGACCCTTCTCTACGCAGAACAGAAGACATAGGAAGGGGGGTGGAGCTGGCACCAGATGCATATTTTTTTGGGAGGACCATAGGGGGAGGAAAACATGCTGGTACTCAATCCTTGGCACATACCCATTGAAAAAAGCCCTGTACCCAGCTAACTTTAGCCAGATAACTTGTCTTCTCCATGGTTTACTGAATATGGACCTATTTGTGTACAGATTAGTGTTTCTCCTACCCGTGTGGGAATTCGCTATAAATCGCAAGTTAGTGATATTCTGATTACTTGGATTTTGGGAAAGAATGCATGTAGGCCAGGTTCATAGATCCCAAAACAAATTCTAAAGATCTGTTCCCAGTCCAATTTTTAAAAGTGTCTGTGTTGTGTGGAAGAATTCTGTATGACAGCTTTGTTAGTCAGAGATTATTTGGGGATTTGTCCCCCTAGAAAGGCTCCTGGGATGTAGTTACTGGCAGATAGTTGGGCTGGACTCCTAGCCAGTTTAGGTTAGGTAGTTGTAATTATCTGAAAGAAAGCTTCTGGAGCTGTAATTCTCCGAGAAGAAAGATCACCAGAAGCCCATTGGGGAATCTTCAGTTAGAGCAAAAAGTCAAACTGCTGACAGCGAGCCACAACCAGGAGCAGAAAGCTAGCAGAGCTGTGAGAGGTAGAGAGGCAAACCAAGGAGCTAGCTGAGCTGCCAGAGGCAGGCAGGCACTCGGAACTTAAATGCAGGCTGACTTCTTTGTAAGAATCCTTATGTATTGAGGGAAAGAGCTGAGGTTGCCAACTTTTCCACAGACCATGACTGGACACTTGAGTACTAAGGGGGGGGGGGGGGGGGGGTGGAGGAGAAGAACCACACGGAGGCGTGTTTGTTCCCCTGCATTTGCATTAATTTGCATACATTTCAGATCATCCGCTTTGATCTCATGGTATCAGGCCTATTGTAACATGCATTGTTTGTGGGCTTAGCCCTCAGAAAGCCATGAATAAATTAAATTTCTATTAAAATATGGTAAACTTCCCAGACAAAAAACAGGATGAACTGTCAGCACTCAAACAGTAACAACCTTACTCATAAAAAGGCAACACTGCAACTATTACACCTGACCTTAAAACACCAATATACTTCCTGTTATGGAAAAAGTGCAAATCAAGCTGCAATTGATTTCTACACAGAAGCTGAGTGCTAGCTATCTCATCTCAATCCTACCTGCAGAGTCAGACGCATGCCAAAAATAGAATAAATAGACCATTGTATAAGTAAAAATATATATAATATGAACTGAACTGGAAATGTAACTCTATGTGCAGTGCAATAATTGAAAAACAGAAATATCACAATTTCTCATAAAATAACAAATAAATCAAGAAATATAAAACATCAATTGTAATAGTAAAACCATGTTAATAAATAAATAATTCAAAACATCTGATGAACAGAGCCTCTAATATTTAAAAGCTCATTTAACTAAAAAACTTTTTATTTCCCAACCACCAATAAAATAGAGACAGAGGTTTGAGTGAGCTACTCGAGAGGAGAAAACAGAATACAACTCTGTAAGCTGAGCCACAAGCTCAGGAGACTGAAAAGGTTGCCAGACGTCCTGCTGTGAGGAAACGTAACTGACCATTCAATGGATTAGTCAGACATTTAGGTAGGAGATTTCTATGTCATAGTCCCTCTGGACCTCTGGGTAATTTTGTAGGAAATATCACTAACAAAAATTTCAGAGGATTTAAACTTCTAATTTACAGAACTATGACTGGGGAAGAGATGTATGAGAGAAATGTGCTAGAAGACAGTACTGGGAGGCAGACAGGTTTTTCACCCCGACGAGCAGGGGCATTCAGACACCTTGCGCGTGCCGAACCCTAGGGGTGCCCCGAGGTTTACCCCATTCCCCCTGAGGCGCGCGATCCCCGGGCCCAGCGTCAGTGGAGAGGCCCCTGGCCACGCCCATGCCCCGCCCCCGGACCACCCCACCCACGCCCCACCCATTATTTCAAGCCCCGGGACTTAAGGCTGCAACTTCTTATCTTCCGGTGAGTTAGCAAGGATTGGTATAGCTCTGGTCTAAGCTGATTTGCTGCTTCCTGCTGCCGCAGGAAGCTCTCTCCACCCTTCTGGGTAATTCTACTCTAACCTGGGTACCCGCTCCTCGGGGGCCCTTCTACTTTCTTTCAGGTGCCTATACTGGGATACCAGGTACTCGCTCCTCGAGGGCCTGCTCTCCCTAACCTGGTGCCTGCCACTCTACAACTTCTGCCTGTCAGGAATTCCAAAGATACAGCTTCTGCTTTAGTGAGTACTAACATACCAGTCTATCTCATCTACAGCTTCAGCGCTCTACATCCGGGACCTGTTCCTGTTCACCGCGCTGTCTCCACCAACTCTAGAGTGAGACGGGTCCTCTCTGCTGAGGATCCCTGGACTACTACTGCTGGAGCTACCTTCCACTGCTGTCCGCTTCCCGGGCAGTGCCATCGTGCTGTACATTAAAACTACTTCTCTGTGTTTGCGTGCAAAGAGTCTAGCCTGGTACTGCAGTTCCTCACGGGGCTGCTCCCTGTGGGAGTGGCCATCGCTGCAGTACCCAAGAATCCACTCCAACACCTCAAAACCATAACAGTTAAGGATTTAAAAACCTCCAAATCTCTATACTTGGGAACTTTTGATTTTCAGTCATTCTGAGATTGTCATGGATTACTGGGAAGTGTAGGGAGGTGAGGGTGATGCACAAACTTTCTTATCTCATATACATACAGGTATACGTTTATTCTTTCAAACACACACTCCCTCTCTCTTAATGGATGCACTGAGACACAGACTTGCTCTATCACCCTACCCCTAATGCTCTCTCTGTCCTTCTGTCAAACACACCCTTACACAGGCTCCATCTCTCTGGCACACACACATACATCCTCAGAGAGGCTCCATCTCTTTCTGGCACACACGCAGTCACACCGGTTCCGTCTCTCTTTTGCACACTCACTCACCCCTGCACACACTCCCTCACATGGGCTCCCTCTCACACACAAACACACACCCTCACAAAATCCCTTGCTCACATACCCTCATTCTGGCACAAAGGCTCTAAATCACACACACACACACTCCTGTCACTGTGTCTATTATTCTGCGCACACACGCACACACACACACACAGTCACAGGCCGCATCGAAGTCATTATCTGCTTACTGCTCCTTGGCTACAGCCCACCGGCGCTTTCCTCGTCTTCAGCCGTAAGCGGGATAGGCTCTGCTCACTGCCCACTGAGGCCTCCTTTCACTTCGTGACAGTTGGCTTGCGGGACACCCGGGGGCCTCCTCCCTCTTCAGCCCCTAACGGGTTGGGCTCCGTTCACGACCCACTGGAGCTTCCCTCATCTCTAGCTGTGAACAGGATGGGCTTTGTTTGCGGCGCACCTGGCACCTCCTTCATCTTCAGCCGTGAAAGGGATGGGCTCCGTTTGCGGATGCCAGGCAGCTTAAAATCGTGTTCGCCGCGCAGGCTTCTCTCCTCTCTCTTTTGCAGCTGCACCAGCCACCAAAACCAGGTAAGCAGGCAGCCGAATGGGGCGACGCAGCCACCGCTGATTGGTAAGTAGTCAGGGATAGACGACCCTTTGCTTGACCGGGTTTTACAATGTCCGGTTACCATTTGTAACCAGACGCTGTACAACGGGCTGCAAAACCAGGCTGACCAGTCCAAAACCAGGCAGTTGGTCACCTTAGAAGGGGCAGATGGCCAATGTGTGGGTGGCTATTAACAAAGAGAGAGAGGTGAAAACTCTGTTCACCCCAGCAAACAGATGTTTTTTTTTTTATTTTGGTTACTGTGTATTAATATTTATGTTGCCTGACTTGTAAGAAACCAGCAGGAAGCTGCAAACTATAAATAAAAAAAAGACTATATGGCTGTATACAATAATAATGTGAACAAGTGACCCCTTTTCAGGTGGCCTAGTTTTGGAGCCATGTTATATTAAAAAATAAATCACGACTGTCTACATCACATCTTACTGGAGGGTTCAGTGTGCACAGGGGGGGGGTCTAACAGGTGGTGTTCATGACAACCATTTCCATTAATATCTCTGCTGTATTTCAGCACAGTAATACCTCACCATAGTTCTTAACATCCTGTCTATGTCTTGGCACTGTAATACATCCCCATATCCATCCATTTACCTTCTTTATTGAATTATTAATACCCTTTCTGGATAGCCGCACTATAGGACATCGCTGTGTCCATTCATACATCTTCTGTATCTCATTACTGTAGTACATCATGACACCCATCCATATCTAATAATTCCCTCTGGTGAATCAATGTTTCCTTAACATCCAAAGGGGTTGCAGAAAGAGCTGTGCTAGGTACAAAATATACAGTTTAATTACTCTACAACTAAAATAATTCTCTCTTGCCACATTACCCATGGGAATACTTGTGATTTTAACAATAACTGTTTGTCAATCCCCTCCCTCACTAGTTCCTTCAGATTATGCTGGCTCTGTCCCCCAGGGCCCAGCACTGCCAGGAAATGGGAAACTGAGAGACAGCCCGTTCTGCCTGGCTTCCTTACCATGAAAAGTGCCTGGCAGTTCTCCAGTAAGGTCTGCACTACACTGATGATGGCTCCGCTGTCCTCCATGCCTGTGATGCTCTCCTTCTCCCGCTGCAGCAGATTTGGACCGAACACCATGGCTAGGTTAGAGGCTGTCATTTTGTTTCCTAGGACCTGTGGTGCAGGAAGACAAAAGCAACCAGTTAGAAAACCCAGCAGTAATTTCAAAGCAAGGCCTCCCACGTGACACGGGAGATTCTCCATACTGTGTGTCCCACTGGGGAGAGCGCACTGTACTGTATCGGCCTGACAGTCTTTACGCTGGGATTTTAAGTACAATGGCTTTGCTAGTATATTCAGCCTAGAGCAGGGGTGGCAAACTCCAGTCCTCAAATGCCACACACAGGCCAGGTTTTCAGGATATCCACAATGAATATGCATGAGATAGATTTTCAAACAATGGAGGCAGTGCATGCAAATCTGTCTTCTGCATGTTCATTGTGGATATCCTGAAAACTTGGCTTGTGTGTGGCACTCGAGGACTGGAGTTCACCATGCCTGGCCTAGAGAGTGCTGTCAGCATAGCCTTCACACAACAGAGAAACCTAAAGACTCAAGTCTAAAACAGTTTCTGCCACTTCCTTATTTTGTAACTTTCCAAGCTTAAGCTTTCCCTGCTGTTTCCCCAGCATTGTACCTTCTAGGAGTAACTTCTCTCTACCATTTCCTCAATGTGTGATCTTCCTGGAGTTCACTTTTCTCTTATATTTTTTCTGTTTGGATGTAGCTCACACCTTTCAGTAGTAGCTCAAGGTGAGTTATTTTTAGATAAATATGCCCCTGTCTCCAGAGGATTTATAATCTACCTGAAGCAATAGAGGGTGAAGAGACCTGCACACGATCAGAAGAAGCATCAACATGATCCGAACCCTGCCTTCTCTAGTTCTCAGCCTCCTGTACTAACCACTGGGCTACCCTTGTGATTAAAAGAGCCTTCAACTTGGCTGGCTCAAACACTGATTGCTGAAATGCTTCCCGGGAGTACAATTCTGAAGCACAGTGCTGTGACATTCTCTGAAGCTAAAAAAAAAACCCAGCAAATAACAAAACGTTCCTTTCTCAGGGTTCCAGGCTCCTTCCCAGATGCTGTGCAGCCTGCTGCCCTCAGGCCATGGTCAGAGTTTGAAGGGGAGAGTGATGGTACCCACCCTTCCCCCCTAAATATTCTGGGTGCTGGTGCTGAATTGGCATCCCTTTCTCCCACCAATTTGATTTCCCCTACCCCTTGTACCTCCCTCTACTCCCACCAATAAGCAGACAAAGTTACAGCTCAGGCCCCCTGGGGAACCTAACAAAGAGCCACTGCAGGGCAATGTGGAGTCCCAGTGTGCTCAGGGGGGGCAAATCTGAATAAGCCGCCCAGCAGAAAAGTACACAGGTACCTGTACCTGTGTAACTTCAGGAGGATTTTCAAACAGAAACTACTATGTAAAGGATGGCATGGAGTCAAGCAAGGCAAAAAAAAAAAAAAAATCCTGCAGGAAACAAAATGTGCTGTAGAATCCTCACAGATGGAAATTCGATGTGTGATGGGAAAGAGCATAGCAGTGCTTGTGTACTACTATCCACCTGGCCAAAAGAAAGAAACAGACTGAAATACTAACAGACATTAGAAAGGAAACCAAATTTGGCAACACAATAATGGAAGATTTCACTTACTCCAGTACTGATTAGGTCAATGTCTCATCGGGACATGCTTGAGAGGTTCTTATGTGTCTATGACTGTTCCATGGTGCAACTGGTCCTAGAGCTAATGAGAGGGGTAGCCAGGGGCAGCAGAACGCCTTTATGGTTGGGGGCGGGGCCAAGCAAATCAACCAAGCTCTGCCCCCAACTTCAACCTCAGCTCTGCCTCAGCTTCCATTGCCAATTTCTTACTTTACATGCACAGTTAGTCATTCTTGCCTACATACATTCTGCTCTGTGCAGGTTACCACAGTCCACACAGGTTACCCTTTTCTTCGTCTCCCTCATTTAGCCACTGGGAATCCTCTGTGACTATCCGATGCCCTTTTTGATTTTATTACCATCCTTGTCCTCGCTACATTTTCTGGGAGTGCAGTCCATGCATCTATCACCCTTTCCGTGAAGAAATACTTCCTGACGTAGTTCCTGACTCGACCCCCCCCCCCCCCCCCCCGAAACTTCATATTATGACCCCCTTATTCTACAGTTTTCTTTCCATTGCAGAAGGTTTGATTCCTGTGCATCATTAATACCTTTCAGGTATTTAAAAGTGTATATCATATCACTCCTGTCTCTCCTCTCCTCCAGGGTATACATATTTAGGTCATTCAGTTTTATCTCATAATTCTTTTGATGCTGACCATCCACTATTTTGGTCACCTGTCTGTGGACTGCTTCCATCCTGTCTCTATCCTTTTTGAAATATGGTCTCCAGAACTGAACAAAGTACTCCTGATGAAGCCTCACCAATGACCTGTACAGGGAAATTATCACGGCCTTTTTCCTGCTGGTTATGCTTCTCTCTATGCAGCCCAGCATTCCTCTGGCCTTAGCGACTGCCTTGTCTCATTGCTTCTCCACCTTCAGATCTTCACACACTATCACTCTGAGATCTCTCTCCCAGTTCGTGCACATCAGACTTTCACCCCGCATCACATATAGCTCCTTTGGATTTCTGTATTTCTTGCATGACCTGCATTCCTTGCCATTGGATCCCAGCTGCCAAACCTTGAACCCCTCCTCAGATTTTCTTAGATTGCTTTTCATACTCTCTACTCCTTCAGGTTTGTCCACTCTATTGCAGATCTTAGTGCCATTTGCAAAAAGGCAAACTTTTCCAGTCCTTCCGCATTATCACTCACAAAGATATTGAACAGAACTGATTCCTGAGGCAATCCACTTATCACTCTTCCCTCCTCAGAGTAGATTCCATTGACAACTACTCACTATCGACTGTCAGTTAACCAATTTTAGATCCATTCCAGCACATTGGACCCATTCCCAGGCTTTTCAATTTGTTCATGAGCCTCCTATGCGGGACAATATCAAAAGCTTTGATGAAATTGAGAAGTGCTCTTCCTTGATCAAATTCTTTAGTCACCTAATCAAAAACGTCAATCAGATTTGTCTGATATGATCTTCCTCTGGTAAAAACACGTTGTCTCTTGGATCATGCAACCCATTGCATTGCAGATAGTTCACTATATTCTTTCCTTTAGAAACATCTCCATTAGATTTCCTACCACTGAGGTAAGGCTACTTGGTCTATTTTTTCCAGGCCCTCCTCTGTTTGGTGCTATCTAGAAGGAAAAAGTATAAGGGAGTGGAGAAACAATTTACAAGGAGGAGTGTATCAAGGATGCCTCAGAAGTGCATGAACACTGTTGAGGAACAAGAGATATTGGACCCACGGAAAGGAGGTACTCTGTTGGCCCATGATGTGAGTACTGGTCTCATTCTGATGTAGTTCCTCTCTCATTCTGAGGCGTTGTTGATGTGTTTTATGGAATCTGAGGTATCCTAAGGATCATGGGGTAGAATATTGTGGAATCGAGGTTTTGTGCAGCATAATAGGAATTTGAGCAATATATTTCTAATGGAGTGGGAGGAAGAACTAATGTAGAGCTTTGTAAAAGACTGGAAGTATTCTTTGAAGTTTGGGTATAATTGCTGGATCATTGTTTATTTGATTCGTGGAAAGTTATACTTCGGCTTTGAAAACCTGTGAACTCTGATTAATATAGTTTCCTTTGCTATCTTGTATATACAGTAGTTGCTATGTTGGTTTCCCCAGAAAAAAAGTTGAATGTTTTGGAATATTCATTGGTGTGGGCCTGATCTGAGTACATAGGATTTCCAAAACAAGCTAGCATGAGAAAAAGGGATAGGGTTCACAGAGGGAAGTCGCTGGGGTCATTTTCCCTGTTCCAGTCAAGGAAAGTACTAACCCATCCGCCTCTGGGCCTGGAACGTTTACACCATCTGCTTGACCCACATTGCTGAACCCTAAACCAGAGATACTGGCATTTAAAATTAGCAAGTTACAGTCCTATCTCCTCATTACTGATTTTAGCCAAAACCATGGAGAAAGCGGTGCTAAAACAATTTGGTGATATCTTGAAGACAATAACCTTCAATACCCAAATCAATTTGGGTTTAGAAAAAATCAAAGCACGGAAACTTTACTTCTATCAGTCTCCGATTGTCTGGTGAGGGTTAGACAGTGGGTATAGCTATCTCCTGCTGCTGGATATTTCAGCAGCATTCAATACAATTGATCATTCTATTCTTACAAAAAAGACTACTGGAAATCAGTATCTCTGGTCAAGACCTTAACTGGATAAATTAATTTATACACAACAGATCACATCAAATTCGGATTGAAAATGAAACCTCAACATGGAGACCTTTAAAAGCTGGTGTCCCACAAGGCTCCATGGTATCCGCAACATTTTTTAACATCTATCTAATTCCACTTTGCAAATTAGTAGCAGGTCTAAGTTTTAATGACCAGATATATGTGGATGATGTCCAATTTTTCATTCCAATTGAAAACTCACTAACACATACACTTACAGCTGATTTTTCTATAATAAACTAACACTGAATATTGAAAAACTGAAATAGTTTACATTACTTGGAAATCACCTTTTTAAATTAGGCTCACATGAAATTCCTGTTAATCACTTTTTCATGTAATCTTGGTGTCCTCCTGGATAGCAACTTATCAATGCAACCCTATATACGAGCAGTTATCAAAACAGGTTAACACAAGCTTCGGATGCCTATTATTACATTTTGAGGACTTCAGAATGGTATTACAAACACTGATATTCTCAAATTATAGACTACTGTAACTCCTTTTTCCTAGGCCTCCTGGCCAGCACCTTAAGACCGGCACAGGTATTGACTGGCAAAAGAAAATACAATCATATTACACCCATCCTCTCTTCTTTACATTGGCTCTTTATTTAATACCATGTTCAATTTAAAATCTTAACCTTGATTCACAAATTTCTGATAAAGCCAGATACTGATAAATCCAGATCTTCTTAGTGTTTGGGTAATTGCCAGGTTCTTGTGGCCTAGTTTGGCCTCTGTTGGAAACAGGATGCTGGGCTTGATGGACCCTTGGTCTGACCCAGCATGGCAATTTCTTATGTTCTTATGTCTGGTTCAGAGCATCTCTCCACATGTATGTACCTCAAAGGAACCTAAGATCTGCCAACAAAGGACTGCTTGAATTCCTTTGTATTCACTGTGCCCATTTAGGGGAGGCAAGGGATAAGGTTATATCAATAGCCGGCCTGTGACTATGGAACTCTATGCCAGAGCCACAGAGAGTGATGTCAGACTTTAAAATATTCAAAATTCTCACTGAAGACAGCATTTAGTATCAAATGATCCTCCTTTCATCAGGTCCAGAATACCCATGTTGTACTGCTTTTATGTTTTATTTTGTTAATACTGTATTATGAATGTCTTAATTGTAAACCACCCTCATCTCCTTTGTCTGAAAGGGTGGTATACAAATAATTGTAAATAATAAATAATTTGGCCCACAAAGTGTCAGACACTTATTATTTTATATGCCCCATCCAGGGGGTTACATAGGAGTCCTCTTTGCACCAGAAATCTTGATCCAGTTTCATACTTCCTTTCATTTGTCCCTTCTTCCTGTCTTCCATTTCCTCTCTCTTTGTCCTCTGGTACTTTTTTGGATATCAAACATGATTTCTTGGGCAACACTGTCTCCCTTGAATCATCCCTTCCCTTTAGCTCCTGCAACCCTGCTCCCATTTATATATATATATATATATATATATATATATATATTAGAGATGTGAATCGTGTGCCCGATCGTCTTAACGATCAGGTTCGGATGGTGGGAGGGAAAAATCGGATCATTAGAGATTGTGAATTGGAATCGTTCCGATTCCAATTCACATTGTAAATTTTTTAGTGAGGCCTGAGCAGATAAACAAAACCCCACCGAACCCCCCCCCCAAAAAAAATGTTAAATTACCTGGTGGTCCAGTGATTGGGGGGGGGGGGTGTCCCCGGCGCGATCTCCCGCTCTCGGGCCATCGGCGCCATTTTGGCTATCACTGATAAAAAGGCGCCGATGGCCCGAAAAAAAAAACCCACCCCGACCCTTTTCAAATTACCCCTTTGCTTCTCCCACCCTCCCAACCCCCCCAAAAACCTTTCACATGTACCTGGTGGTCTAGCGGGGGGTCCGGGAGCAATGCCTTCAATCGTGCAGGTGCCGGTGCTGGAGGTTTCAAAATGGCGCCGATCGCCTTTGCCCTTAACTTGTCACAGGGAGCGACCGTCGCTCCCTGTGACAAGATAAGGGCAAAGGCGATCGACTGCCAGTATGGCGCCGATCGCCTTTGCCCTTACCTTGTCACAGGGAGCGACGGGAGCCAGCGGGCACGCGTGACGTCACACCTTGAGCGCCGAAATCGAACGGGTCTCACAAGCGCACCGAAATCGCACGGGTCGCACAGGCGCGCATTCATTCACTGCCGGAGGGGGCTGCCGGAGGCCGCTTTCGCCGCCGGATCCCTCCGCCTGGATGAATGCACGCCCACCCGCCCGCCGGCTCCCGGATAAACGCACGCCCACCCTCCCGCCGCCGCCTGGATCGAACGCACGCCCACCCGCCCGACGGCTCCCGCCGCCGCCTGGATGAACGGACGCCCGCCGGCTCCCGCCGCCGCCTCGATGACCGCACGCCCGCCCGCCCGTGTGTAGATGGGGGAATCGGAAAGTGACAAGGTATTTATATATATATATATAACAACTTTAGCATTTTATGAGAACTGTAATTTTTTTTGCAAGCCGCTGTCAGCTCCCATACGGAACATGCGGGATGAAATAATTTTTTTAAGCAAATAACTAATGCAATCGGAGTTCCGTGCAGCATCGTTCATGCAAAAAGAAGGGCTGAATGCAGTTTGAAAGCGGGTTAGTATATATGGAGGTCGTCCATGGTGCAGGACTAACACCAGGTAGAGGGTAGGCGGTAAACTAACAGGCTAAGGACACGGCAAAATAGCGGGTTACAAAGGAGATAATCGGAGCGCGCGTCACAGTATCAGGAGGGAATAGCTAATTCCTTCACTAAATAGCTAATTCGTTCATTTACATATGATATACATGCTGGGTGCGGAAAGGGTTATGCTTTGGTTTCAAGAAGCGCTAAGGACGCGTGAAACTGGAGACTGTATCGCAAGATCGCTTTACGCGTCCCAATTGTGCGCCCACAGCGAGTTGCAGACGAAGAATCTCCAACCGCACTTTACAGTATAGACCTGTTTGCTGGGTTCCTGAAGTGATGCACATGAATGGCCTTGTGAGAGTACTCACATAGAAAATGTTGCTGCGGCTGTGTAAAAGAGTGTTTTTATTAGAATGCATGAGTATGTGTGAGATATGCATGTTGGTAGGTATACGAGGGATGTGATTCCTTTTTGGTGGGTCCTTAGATGTCTGCAGCAAAAATGGGATTTAGTATAGTTTGGTGGCTAGAAGCTGCCTGAGAGTATTTGCGTAGACTTAATTTTTACATAGGGGAGATGTTACAGGATATTTTCAGTGAGTGCTGGAGTTAGCTGGGGTCCTTCAAAGTGCTTTTCCCCTGACCCAATTTGATTCGTGATGAATTGTTATTGTTGGCTTCTCCTTTCTGGGGGGAATTTTAGGCTAGCTGTTTGTTTTATTTATTTTTTTTATGTACAGGAGATACATTATACATTAGTAACTATAAATCTTATTCGGAATCTCCACTGTCTAATTTCAACACTAAATTATAAGAGGAAATCTGCTACAATCTATTTTCACCATTACTTTCTTATCATTTTCTTTCCTCACAATTTTCCATCTAGGCCTATGACTGTTCTCAGTCTGAATGTTCATGGCTTAAATCACCCCATCAAAAGGAAAACAAAATCCTGGTCTATATTAAAAAATGTGGAGCTGATGTAGCATTTTTACAAGATACGCATCTGGATGTAAGAGAATCAGCAAAGCTTGTACAGGACTTGCTTGGGAATTGTGTGTATTCAATGGTGTTTGAGAAATGGTGTGGCAATTTTATTTAAGAAATCATTAGCAGTCCAAATCCAACTTGAGGGGTAGATGGGTATTAACATTAATCTCTGTAGCTGGGCAGTGTCTTTTATTCTTAAATATTTATACTCCAAATGAGGATTCCCCTGAATTCTTTAAAGATATAGCGCAGCTCCTCTTAGGTTACGGAGACATTCCTATTATTTTTGGTGGCGACTTTTTTTTTTTATTTTATTTTTATTAAGTTTTCAATATTATAACACAAACAACTTTGTACCAGCAAGGGAGAGGTTACATCAAACTAGAACTGTACATCCCATCAAATATACAAGGAAACAAAAAAGAAATATAAATTCTCCCATGTAATAAGTAATGGAGAGATGGAGGATCCCTAGCATGTAATTAGAGCGATGTAATATAAATGTAATTCCAAAAAAAGAAAAAGCAGGAGTACTCCAAGCCATAAATCAAACGCTCCCCATATTAAGTGTTATCAGGTGTGAGCATTTATAAAAGATCTCAACTGCAACGGTTCAAAAAAAAAACATATTTTGCATTTTGATATTTCACAATACATTTGCACAGATAACGTAAAATAAATTGAATTCCACATGTCAGCGCTTCTGCTCTCATAGAAAGAAACTTCTTCCTATGTTCCTGTGTGGCCCTGGTCACATCAGGTTATATCCACAACTTTTGACCGTGAAATAAGGATTCCTTGTTTCTAAGAAAATACCTAAGAACAAGATTTCAATTGTGTTCAAATGCAAAGCAAATAAAGTCCCCCTTTGTTGTATCTCAGTTTCTTGCGTAAGTTCCAATAATTCTGTAATATTCAGAGAGCATTGATCTTGATATTCCAACCTAGATATTTCTAAAGCTTTCTGTGGCATATAATTGACTTTTGTAATTATTGGCATTGCTTCTGTTGATATCTTTAAATTATTTGTTAAGTAAATTTTGAAGAAATCCACTAAAGGCAACTTCGTTATCACAGGAAAATTTATAGCCCTTAAATTCAGAGATCTTAAAGTATTCTCAATATTTTCAAATTTCTTAACAGAAATAGCCTCTGATTGTACTAAGTTATGCTGTATTTTCACTATAGATGCAACTCTTTTATCCATTGCTTCTAGCTTTTCTTCACATTGACGAACTTTCTTCTCCTTATCTATTCCCCGATTATTAGTCTCTATGAAAACTTGAGCCAAAGATGTAATTGCAGATTCAATAGAAACTAACACATTCCAGACAGAGTCTAGTATTACTGTTGCAGGTTTAATCAAAGTGAAAACAGTACCAGTTGTTGTCAATGCGTTACCACCTTCACTCAATATCTTCTTCAAGACCCGTATAGAATCTGGTGCTGTTGAAGGTAAATTATCCAAAGCACGTTTAACACTGCCTTCCATTTTGTGACTGGTTTGTCTGTCTCCAGCTATCTCGATGGAGCCAGATATAATCCCTGGGATCTCCTCCTCCTTCCCCGGTTTTGTCAAATCTCCCTTTTTTTCCACCGGGGACCCTGAAGATAACAAACATTCCACTGGGGTCCTGGGGCTGAGCGATGTTCCTTGGCCATCGAGGGCGGTGTCCACTCTATGTCAACCCCCATTGCGGCCCTTGCTCTCGGGTCTTTCGGCATGGAGGAGAAGAAGTTGTTTATCTTCCTGTGATTTTGATATTTAGAACACTTTCCACTATTTTTCCTGGCACTGAAGTCTGTAGTTTCCGGATCATTAAAATCATCCATTGTACCTGAAGACTGGAGGATAGCTAATGTAACCCCAATATTTAAAAAGGCTCCAGGGGCGATCCGGGAAACTACTGACCAGTTAGCCTGACTTCAGTGCCAGGAAAAATAGTGGAAAGTGTTCTAAAGATCAAAATCACAGAACATATAGAAAGACATGGTTTAATGGAACAAAGTCAGCATGGCCTTACCCAGGGCAAGTCTTGCCTCACAAATCTGCTTCACTTTTTTGAAGGAGTTAATAAACATGTAGATAAAGGTGAACCAGTAGATATTTGGATTTTCAGAAGGCATTTGACAAAATTCCTTATGAGAGGCTTCTAGGAAAAGTAAAAAGTCATGGGATAAGTGGCGATGTCCTTTCGTGGATTACAAACTGGCTAAAAGACAGGAAACAGAGAGTAGGATTAAATGGACAATTTTCTCAATGGAAGGGAGTGGGCAGTGGAGTGCCTCAGGGATCTGTACTGGGACCCGTGCTTTTCAATATATTTATAAATGATCTGGAAAGGAATATGATGAGTGAGGTAATCAAATTTGCAGATGATACAAAATTATTCAGAGTAGTTAATTCACAAGCGGATTGTGATAAATTGCAGGAAGACCTTGTGAGACTGGAAAATTGGGCATCCAAATGGCAGATAAAATTTAATGTGGACAAGTGCAAGGTGATGCATATAGGGAAAAATAACCCATGCTATAGTTACACAATGTTAGGTTCCATATTAGGAGCTACCACCCAAGAAAGAGATCTAGGTGTCATAGTGGATAACACATTGAAATTGTCAGTTCAGTGTGCTGCGGCAGTCAAAAAAGCAAATAGAATGTTGGGAATTATTAGAAAGGGCATGGTGAATAAAATGGAAAATGTCATAATGCCTCTGTATTGCTCCATGGTGAGACCGCACCTTGAATACTGTGTACAATTCTGGTCACCGAATCTCAAAAAAGATATAGTTTCGATGGAGAAGGTACAGAGAAGGGCGACCAAAATGATAAAGGGGATGGAACAGCTCCCCTATGAGGAAAGACTAGAGGTTAGGACTCTTCAGCTTGGAGAAGAGACGGCTGAGGAGGGATATGATAGAGGTCTTTAAAATCAGGAAAGGTCTAGAATGAGTAAATGTGAATCGGTTATTTACTCTTTCGGTTAATAGAAGGACTAGGGGGAATTCCAAGAAGTTAACATATGGCACATTTAAAACTAATCAAAGAAAGTTCTTTTTCACTCAACGTGTTGTGATCCCTCCTGTGCTGCGCCACAGGAGGCATCTTACCTTTTTCTCTGGAGGCCGCTCCAAAGCCAGGGCCTCGCCTGCGTACTATCCAGGATTTGCTCCAGGGCCTGAGAGGCCTCGATGTTCTTGGGGCCTGCCTGTGGCTTGCTTGGCTTTGCTTGGACTTCCTGGTTCGGGCCACGCCCTCTCCCTAGGGGCCAGCCCGCAGCACTCCTCCTCAGTTATAGGGCCAGTGAGGGGCGGTCCAGGTCTACTCCTCCCAGGGAGTTGCCTGCATACAGCAGTATAAAAGGACTTTCACTTCAGTTCCTGTTGGCCTTCGGATTGAGTCTCACAGTTGTCTGTGCTTCTTCATCGATCCAGGTCCTCCGTGGTCTTCGCTTGTCTTGATGGCTCCCTGTCCTGCATCTCTGCTTGTTTCCTTGATGTTGGTTCCAGATGTTCCTTGAGGTTTGTTCCTGTTCCAGTTCCTGATGTTCCAGCTTGCTTCAGACTGCCAGGAGTGCAGTATCCCACTTCAGACTGCCAGGAGTGCAGTACCCACCTCTTCCCTGCGCTTGTCCTGTTCTCAGCGTGGTCCGCGACCAGCCTCCTCGGGCTGTGTAGGGCGCGCAATGGGACAGGGTGGTCCACGACCAGCCCATTGGGTCCGCCCGTGTTGGTGGGCTGAGTAGGGCGCCCTGAGAGACAGTGCCAATGTCTTCCTTCCCAGGACTCGTCTGTGATGTCTTCGCTTCAGCCCTCGTCCGTGATGTCTTCGCTTCAGCCCTCATCTGTGATGTCTTCTGTGTTCTAAAGACTGTCTGCCCTCATCCTCTGTCCGGCCTGCCGTCCAATGCCGTTACCCAGCGGCAGGTCCGAAAGGGCTTGGAACAGTCGGAAGACCGTTCATCAATCAACATTGCGTTGTTGGTTGTCTTGGGCGTGCAGGTCCGGCTGAGGGTCAGACCCTGTTCTCTATTCCTGCTTCAGTTCCTGCCTGGTTCTCCATGCCTGCACCAGCTCACCTCCCACAGTGTGGCTTGGGGCTCCTCCCTGAGTTCCGCCATGGCCCAAGGGCTCACCCCATTTGCTTTAGAGGCGACCGCGCTCCTCGCGCTCGTAACAGAATCCGAGGGCCCCAAGCCCTCGGTTCGTAACAGCAGCCGGAGGACACGCTCTTAACACAACGTACAATTAAACTCTGGAATTTGTTTCCAGAGGATGTGGTTAGTGCAGTTAGTGTAGCTGGGTTTAAAAAAGGATTGGATAAATTCTTAGAGGAGAAGTCCATTACCTGCTATTAATTAAGTTGACTTAGAAAATAGACACTGCTATTACTAGCATCAGTAGCATGGCATAGACTTAGTTTTTGGGAACTTGCCAGGTTCTTATGGCCTGGATTGACCACTGTTGGAAACAGGATGCTGGGCTTAATGTACCCTTGGGCTGACCCAGTATGGCATGTTCTTATGTTCTTATATTTGAATATTCCTCAGCAAGAGGCTCTGTCCATCACTGAGAATATTTGTCACAACGTATGGTTCTGATTAGAACGCCAGCAGCTTTTCTTCTTCAACTTGCACATTTTGTACTAACTGAAATATTTTTTAATTTGACGGGATTTTCTACAAGCAAATTCAAGGCACAGCAAGGGGCATCATGCTAGTCCCCGATATTGCTTGTTTGCATGTTTCTGTTTTTGAAGAACGATACAACTATTCTTCTGTATTTTGGACTCATGTCTATACGTGGTTACATTATATAGATGACACGTTTTTGATCTGGGGAGTCATGCAAGAAGACTTCTTTCTTTTCTATTCATATTTGAATTCTTGTGATCCCAATTTGAAATTTACTTACAACATTCATCAGGATCGTGTATCTTTCTTGGATATGTGGGTACAATTTTTTGTGGGTCACTTTGTTACATCTATATTTAAGAAGCCAATGGATCTCTTGCATTTTCAAAGTTTTCACCCCATTGTTTATGTGAGAATATATCTGTGGAGCAATTTTTTCGATTAGGAAGAATTTATTCTTCAGTGGAGGATTTTAAGTTAAAAGCAATTGATAGGTGGAAACTATTTCTGAATTGGGGTTATCCTATGTCCAAGGTAAAGTGAGCCCATACTCAGGCTCAATATGTTAATTGTGAGTTACTGTTTTATCCCTCTCAATCTAGGGAACAGGATCATATAGTATATGTGTTGACTTATACTGTGCTTACTCCAAAAGTGGTGGGGGTTATCAAGAGATTTTGGTCTCTACTGCAGGAATATCCTGTTTTCACATTCAAACAAGGGCGGAACATTAGGGATTGGCTGGTGACATCTCGGTTTTCTATTTGCATGGTGCCTGTTTTTTGAGTTGGGCATCATGAATGTGGACATTGTAGGGTTTGTTCCCTATCACTTATGATTCAGCAGTTTCAATATCCTTCTTTGGGGACGAACATTTGGCTTAAATCAACCACCACTTGTGATTCTGAATTTGTGGTGTATGTAATTCTTTTCCCATGCAATCTTACTTAATGTAAGCAAGGTTAAAACTCATATCACTGAGCATTGTAGTGCTATTAGAAATAAAAGGATGGAAGTGCCTTGACTCAACATCAGGTTAAACATGATCATCTAATAGAGTCTCTATGTTTTTTTGTTATACAACAAATTATGAGAATCCAAGGAGGTGGGAAGATTGTTCTCTTTTATGATTAGAACACCATTGCATATTTAATTTAGGTTCTTTGGCTCCCCAAGGCCTTAACCACAGGATTGAATGGTCTGTCTTTTTTTTGATTCACCATATGAATAAAGTTGGTTCTGAGTAATGTCATGAGTGGGGAAATTTCATGATTGGCTGTAATATGATTTAAAATGTCTGTTTTTGAAGGGTTTTTTTGGCATTACTTTTCAAACACTGTTATGAGAGGTTGGTAAGTCCTGTTTGATTATATTATTTTTGTGTTTTGTTGAGTTTTTGTATTTAATGTCTTTATATGATTATAAAGAGAATTATGGAGGTGACCAAGGCGGGTGATAAAGCTTTGAACTGAGATACTCTTAGAAACTACAGCGTTTTTTGTGACTAAATCATTATAGCCCTTAAGATGCCATTGTTGAAACATGTTAGGTAACTTGGTCGCTAGGTAAGCTCCTCATTCTATTGGATTTTCCAGGTTGGCACATGTGTGTGCCTCCCATGGATTCAGGTATTTTTTTAAAGTGAGTGTTTTCTCATGCATCTCTGTGCATTTGAATTGGAGAACTGATCGATATCTGCAACCACATTATAGACTTTCAGTTGTCCAAGAAATGAAGTACTTTGGAAGAAGAATACAGGACACTGCTGATATATTCATTTATTGTAAACTTTTTTTAGGGGTTTGTGTGAGTGTATATGGGCCCTATCTTTTGTGTGTTTTGTTATGATTTTTTGTTATGGTCTTTGCACTTTAACCATATGGTTATTAAAAATGTTTTTGAAATTGCTGATTAAAAATGTCTTTGATAAATATTAATTTTTTTCATATATATATAGATTTTGTATTTTTATATTTTGTTTTCTTTTTTATACGTGTATCTTCTTGTTTGGGATAGTTTTTGGTATTAAATTCATTATTTGACCCATGTTAATGTATTATGGCCATTACAAAGAAAGACAGATATAATCATAGCCTCAAGTCTCCCACAGTTCCACAGCACAGTCACATAATTCTTATGTCATTATAGAATAATCAAGATATTGCAAAATATGAAAACCAACTGGCTCCCTGCCGTAGAATTCAATTTAATTGTCTGTCAGTATTATACTGAAAACAGCTGCAATCTCTCCCCTGTGGTGCAAGTAGCAATAGTGTGCTGCAGGCTGATTGGCTCTCTTGCTCATCTAATTCATATTCCCACCAGCAGAAAAGAGCCAAGCAGCATAGCTGGAGGACAGAATTCAAAGGAAGGGAGCAATAACTCAGCGAGTGCTCTGACTCTGGACACCCTGCCAATATTGCTGTTGACATCTAGTGTCCACAAGAAAGACCTGAGGGTTTTCATTGGTGGCAGTGCTGCTGGTGCTGATTCACCCAGAACAGATATGTATACTGTTTTTGCTTCTCTTTTGTTTAATATATTATATTTAATTATTTGTAAATGCATATATACAAATGCATTTTTATATATTTTTTTATTTCTTTTCCCCAGATGGCATATCCAGGCGACTCAGGCGACCTTCACCTGTTTGAAACAGCACCTGCTTTGAGATGCATCCTCAGTGCCTCTGTTTGGTTGGCAGAAGTAGCCACAGTAAAAACAGCTATCTTCTCTCTCTACCTGGAAGTGAGCACACCACCTCCGTGAGACCCCTTGCACCGTAGCACACAAACTGTGGCCAGAACCACAGGGCTGGCCTCCATATGTTTGGCATTTTATATACTTATTAATAGTAGAAATTATATTATAGCTTACCACCTTTTGCAATTTCTCCCTGCAGTATGTGTATATTTTTTGCAGAAGCTGTTTATTGCCAATGCACTGTTCTTTTTCTTTATTCATTCTATTTAAAATGTATTTAATTTATAACAATTTCATTTATCATTTTAGTTATTTACTTTTTAATGTGATAAATTCTGCTGTAGCTGAGTCCAGTTTATATACGCAGAAAGAAGACGAGAACTTTCCCTTGAAGTTATAAAAAGAATGGTCATAGTTAGGCCAATTTTCAAAAAATGCCTGCATACTTAAGGGCCTGGTTCACTAAGCATTTTCCCCATAGACACAGAATGGGAGAAAAGCCTTAGGGGTGGATTTTAAAAGCCCTGCTCGCGTAAATCCGCCTGGATTTATGCGACCAGAGCCTTGCGCGCCAGCGCGCCTATTTTCCATAGGCCTGCCGGCGCGCGCAGAGGCCCGGGACTCGCGTAAGTCCTGGGGTTTTTTGTCGGGGGTGTGTCGGGGGCGGGGCCGCTCGATGTGGCGTTTTGGGGGCGGGAAGCGGCGTTTTGGGGGCGGGCCCGGGGGCGTGGTTTCGGCCCGGGGCGGTCCGGGGGCGTGACCGCGCCCTCCGGAACCGCCCTCGGGTTGCGTCTCGGTGCGCCAGCAGCCCGCTGGCGCGCGTAGATTTACTTCTTCCTCCGGGAGGCGTAAATCCGTGGACAAAGGTGGGGGGGGGGTTAGGTAGAGGAAGGGAGGGGAAGGTGAGGGGAGAGCGAAAGAGAGTTCCCTCCGAGGCCGCTCCGATTTCGGAGCGGCCTTGGAGGGAACGGAGGCAGGCTGCGCGGCTCGGCGCACACCGGCTGCCCAAAATCGGCAGCCTTGCGCGTGCCGATCCAGGATTTTATAAGATACGCGCGGCTACGCGCGTATCTTATAAAATCCAGCGTACTTTTGTTGGCGCCTGGTGCGCCAACAAAAGTACGCGAACGCGCATTTTTTAAAAATCTACCCCTTAGTGAATCAGGCCTTTAGCCGGCCACATTTTAGGAGTGTAAGTGAAACTGATTTTCAGTCAAGTCTAACCAACTAGATTTTCAACTGCAAATCATCCTAAATCTATCCAGCTAAATCCTAGCTGGCAAGAATTAAGACGCTCAACTGTGTTGGGTATCTAAACTTAGCCGGATAGAAACACTTTTTCAGTGGATACTTTTTCCTTCGAAAATAGCATGCATAGATCTGAAAATGCAATCTAGAGGTGTACTTTTCCTCCCCCAGTCTAAACATCCCTGGGAACTCCTCCTCCTCCTAATGTTTTGTGGAACACCCAGCATAACAATATAAAAACATAAGATGTACCATGCGGGGTCAGACCAGTATCCTCTTTCTGACAATGGTCAGGCTGGGTCATTAGAAAGTATCTGGCAGAGCCCAAAAAACTAGGTAGATCCCATTCCTTGAAGCTCACTTCCAGGTGAAAACAGTGAAGTGTAGGAGTAGCCTAATGGTTAGAGCACTGGGCTATGAACCAGGGAAATCAGCATTTAAATCCCCCTTGTGATCTTGGGCAAGACATGTCATTCACTGTACATACCGGATCAGTCCAGACTCCTGGGTTTTGCTCCGCACCAGCAGATGGAGATAGAGCAAGATTTGACTGGCTCTGCCATATATACCAGGGTGCCACCCACAGTCAGCCAGTATTACTCTGTCTCCAGCAGATGGTCCGGGTGTAACACTCACAGTCTGAGCTGATTCTTTAAAGAAATAAATAATATATATAAATAAGAAGGAATAGAATTAGATTAGTGGTTTGGTTAGCTGAATTAAGTTTTTGTTTTAAAAAAAAAAAAAATAAGAGAAGTTTTTTCCAGGGAAGGAGAGTGACCGGCTGAAGGTATTAGCCTCCCAGGGGGTTGGCAGGTCCTGAGGGGACCATTCCCCCTGGTTCCATGTCTTTGATGTTCCTGGTCTCGTTCCTCATCGGAGCTCCTTCGTTGCCTTTTCCATGTTCCAGATGTCCTAATGTTCCAGATGTTCCTTGGTCCTGATGTTCAGAAACCCTGATGTTCCAGAGGTCCTGTTGTTCCGTGTCCAGAGGTTCCATTGTTCCGTTTCCTGAAGTCCTGATGTTCCTGAAGTCCTGATGTTCCAAGTCTTCCAAGTTCCGAGTCTTCCCAGCTCCTCGAGTCCTCCAAATGATCACCCTGAGGGTAAATCCTTATTGATCCAGTTTCTGTCTCCGGTCATTGGAGCCTTGTTTTGTTGGATCCCCTTCCGGAGCTTGTCCCACTCCCGCATGGTCCGCAACCAGCCTTCTCAGGTTGTGTAGGGCGCCCTGAGGGATAGTGCCCGCCTGAACCTTCCAAACACCTTGAGTCCTCATCTGAGTCTTCCAAGTTCCATGAGTCTTCGTCCGAGTCTTCCAAGTTCCTGTCTTGCCTTGTTCCTGCCCTCAGCCTCCGTCTAGCCTCATGTACTCGTCGTTCCCAAGCGGAGGGTCCAGAAGGGCTACCAAGTGGCCGGAGGGCTACTCCTGAGACCAGCATTGTGTTGCTGAGTCTCATTGGTGTGTGTAGGTCCAGTGGAAGGCTGATCCTGCCTTGTTCCTGTTCTGAAGTTCCCTGCCTTAGTTCTAGTCCTGCCTTGTTCCTGTTCCGCCCATGCTTGTATGCCCTCACCTCCCATGGTGTGCCTTGGGGCTCCTCCCTGAGTCGTGCCATGGTTCAGGGGCTCATGCTCTCTTATGTGCTAGCGACTGTACCTCCATGCTCTCAACACCAGCCATAGGCCACGCTCGCAACACTGGGCAATTATATAAACTGATAATGACAACATATTGTAAAAAAAACTACAATGTTTTAGTTATTAAAACATCAGCTGATTCTGCTCAGACTATTGATATATTACTTGTTAATCCCATCTCCATGAGGCTTACTAGGTTCATGTTAGGAACTGCCAGAGAAACTGCTACTAGAGCCTTTATCTTTTGTGGCAATGCTTTTTGTGGGTTTCCAGGATGACAGTTATTCTCATAGAATATCTTTTAACAGATGCAGCCATGAATGAAGCCCCAAATCAAGGGCCTCCCTAGATTCGCTCTGCTCAGTATCATCTAGCCAGTATGTCTAGGCCAGGCACTGACAGATATGTACAGATAAAAGTTTGGCAGGGCACATGTTAGAGAGGTGCACTGTAACAAGGCAGACCCATAGCGCCATGGCATACTCACTAAACACATATGAAGATAACAGAAAAAGAAGCATTGCTCTTACCTAGAAGTCAACCTTGGCCATACATCAAATTGCTCACAAATTTGCGAAAGGATATAGGAATTGTGTGTAGCTCCTAGGTACCTGGCAACAACCTTGAGGATGCTCATTTGTGCATTACACACCACTTGCACATTGATGGAGTGGAAGAGCTTATGGTTGCAGAATGGGATCTTTGATGGGATTGGATGAGGGGTACATGGGTGCAGTCTATAGCTCCCAGAAAATGTGGGAACTGCTCCATGGTATAGAAAACTCACTTCAAGGCATGTAATTGCTGCATCTCAGTAGGGAATCGAGTATAAGTATGAATGTAGCTGTGTACAGCTCACAGTACCTGGCACAAGCACCTAGAAGTCTGTGATATTTATTTAACCATTTTTATATACCGAGACTTTCGCAATAACTTCAAGCGAGTTTACAAAATTATTTAAAAAACAATTCATAAATAAATCCTAAAATAGTTCTTCAAAAATATAAAATTAACTAAATCAAATTAAAAGCCTAATGTACATTGCCCAATATGTGTCTTACAACCCCTATAGTTGCCATGAAATGTAGGGAGCTCAATAGTTACACCAGATCTGGTATGACAGGATTGAGGTCTGCTTTGAAGTCTTCATATAAATCCATTATGGCCTGAGAACTTAAGTGGTACCTTGATATTACCTCTTCCTCTGCAAGGCCCAGTAATGTGGTACATGGATGAAAGATTCATTCCCTAAGTGGCCTCCTGCATGATGATTGTAGATGTGGGCTCTGCGGACCCACCTGTTTCTGTTGCAGCTCTGCCTCCAGTGTAGGTTCCTTTCTAGCTAGCATTTCTCATCTCTTCCATCTTGGTACTGCTGAATAGCTGCGCTATACAGCACCTAACATTGTGGCTTCAGGAAGCATAACCAAGTAGTTAGGGCTTTTTGACTGCTGCAGCTTCTGGAAAGGCCACGGGAACTTATCCAGCTAAGAGTTGCTGAGTATCAACTTCAAAGTTAATTGTTAGAAGTTTGAAACATAGGATCTGCCACACTTATTAAGCCAGCATTAGGGTGAAGCATGGGATCAGAGTTAATGGGAATTCTCCATATTCAGTCAGAGAGAAGAGAGTGGGAAGAGAGTGGTTGTCTCTATACAGGTCCATTTCACCATCTCCATGACTAAATTAAGAACCCACCAAACAAATTTGGAAGGGATGATTCTTCCTTCCATTATTTTATGTACCCCAATCAGGGATAACAGAAATATGATATTCAATTCTGTGGATGAAAAATTCAAGAAGTATATATTTTCTGTGAATCTTTCCTCACAGCAAAAGCCTAGCATCCAGCAGATTTGTATTTGCTGCAAATTTATTTGCTTTCTCTACCTACTAGTGTCTGCCATACCCTGCTGAATAATCTGATTTGAAACAGATTTGACTCCAGCTATTTCCTTAAATTATTCCCATGTTGAGAAACGGAAAAGCTTTCTTTTCATATTTATTTAGCTCTTGAGAATCAAGGCACAGACAAAGACTTCTATAATGGTTCTCTGCTGTTAATAGAAGGTGAATACTTTTAAAAGGCTGCTTTACCTTCTCGATTACTGCCAGAATCAATTTAGAACTTTTTAAATCCTATCTCCATGGCACTTTTCTGCCAGTGAGCCATACAGAAAAGTCCATGACATTGTCATAATGATCTTCCTCTATTTTTGCTGTCCCCACCTTAATTCCCACTAACTTCTCTACATGCATTTGCTTTATCCTACCATTCATATATGCAATACAATGAGCTAGACTTTCCAAATTAAGGACCTTCAGTACCAAACATTTTCTTTATCGATGCTTTGCATCTAATTTGTCAGAAACCATCAAACAGCATAAGCACTGGCAAGTTAGATGCAATGCATTGATTAGGAAGGCAAAGAGAATTTGAAAAGAAGCTTGCAGTAAAAAGCAAAAACTTATAATAAAATCTTTTTCAGGTACATTCAAAGCAAAATGTCTACCAGGGAGTAATTTAGACAATTAGATGATCAAAGAGTAAAAAGGGCATTAAGGGGGGGTCAAAGCCATAATGAATTCTTTGTTTTGGTCTTTACTGAGGAAGATGTAAGGGAGACATCCATGCCAGAAATGATATTTAAAGGTGATGCTTCAGAGAAACTGAAACAAATCTTAGTGAATGTGGAAGATGTAATAGGGCAAACTGACAATCTAAAAAGTAACAAATCACCTGGCTCAGATGATATATATCCCAACATGCTACAAGAAATGAAAAATGGAATTGCAGAACTACTGTTGGTAATCTGTAAACTATCATTAAAATCAGCTATGGTACCTGAAGGCTGGAGGGTTGCCAGTGTAATGACAATTTTTAAAAAGGGTTCTGGTGTGATCCAGGAAGCTACAGACCAGTGAGCCTGATGTCAGTGCCAGGCAAAATGGTAGAAACTATATAAAGACCAAAATTATTGAATATAATGGGACAAAGCCAACATGGATTTAGCCAAGGAATGGCTTACCTCACCAATCTGCTGTATTTTTTGAAGATGTGAATAAACAGGTGAATAAATGTGAGCCAGTTGATATAGTGTATATGGATTTTCAGAAAGCATTTGACAAAGTACCACATGATAAACTCCTGAGGAAATTAAAAGGTCATGGAATTGGAGGCAATGTCCTTATGTAGATTGGGAATTGGTTAAAAGATAGAGAGCAGGGCTAAATGATCATGTTTTTTCAATAGAGAAAGATGAACAGTGAATTGCCCCAGTGATATGTACTGGAACCAGTACTTTTTAACATATTTATAAATGACTTTGAAATGGGAACAATGAGTAAGGTAATCAAATTTGAAGATGATAAAAAATAATTCAAAGGTTAAATCACAAGAGAAGTGTAAGAATTGCAAGGGCAACTTGGGAGACTGGGCATCCAAATGTTTGATGACATTTAATGTGGACAAGTGCAAAGTGATGCATGTGAGTAACAGTAACCCAAATTTTAGCTACACAATGTAAGGTTCCACATTAAGGGGTAGATTTGAAATGCCCTGCACGCCTAAATCCTACCGGATTTAGGCGTGCAGGGCACTCGCGCACCGGCACGCCTATTTTGTATAGGCCGCCGGCGCGCGCAAAGCCCCGGGACGCGCGTAAGTTCCGGGGCTTTGCTTGGGGGGCGTGTCGGGGGCATGTCGGGGGACGTGGCGGAGGCGACGCGGCAGAGGCGACGTGGCGTTTGGGTCAGGTCCGGGGGCGTGGCCGTGGGCGTGATTCTGGCCCGGGGGCGTTCAGGGGGCGTGGCTGCGGCCTCCGGACCAGCCCCCCGGACCTGAACACGGCCGCCAGCAGCCTGATCGCGCGTGCGAGTTATGCCTGCCTTGTGCAGGCGTAACACACGGAATAAAGGTAGGTGGGGGGTTTAGATAGGGCTGGGGAGGTGGGTTAGGAAGGGGAAGGGAGGGAAAGGTGAGGGGGACAAAAAAAGAAGTTCCCTCGAGGCCGCTCTGATTTCGGAGCAGCCTCGGAGAGAATGGAGCCAGGCTGCGCGGCTTGGCGCGCGCAGGCTGCCGATTTTGCGCAGGCTTGCGCACGCCGACCACAGATTTTAACAGATACGCTGGTCACCACCCAGGAAAAGGATCTAAACTTTATCGTGGATAATATGTTGAAATCCTCTATTCGGTGCATGACAGTGGTCAAAAAAGCAAATAGAATGCTAGGGATTATTAGGAAAGGAATGGAGAATAACAAAGAATATTATAATGCCTCTGTATCGCTCCAAGGTGCAACTGCACCTAGAGTATAATATGCAATTCTGGTCAACACATTTCAAAAAAGATATAGCAGATTTAGAAAAGGTACAGAGAAGGGTGACCAAAATGATAAAGGGGATGGAACAAGTCTCCTGCTGTGAGGCAAGGCTAAAGAGGTTAGGACTCTTCAGCTTGGAGAAGAGGAGCACTGGATGGCCCTCGCCATTTTTAAAGATGGCGCCGGCCGTCCATTACTCCTACCATGTGACAGGGGCCGGTCAATGGCACGGATACCCTGTCACATGGTAAGGGCAAAGGGCCATCGGCCCCATTTTTATTAGTGGCAGCCGACGGCCCGAGAGCGGGAGATCGCTCCCGGGACTCCCACTAGACCACCAGGTAATTTTAAAACATTTTTGGGGGGTCGGAAGGGTGGGGGAAGCTAAGGGAGCTGTTTTAAAGGGCCGGGGTGGGTTTAGGGGTTGTTTTTGTGTGCCAATTTTCCCGCCCTCCCCCAAAACAATAAGAGAACCCCATGAACAATTTCGTGGGGTTTTCCTATCGGTTTTGGGGAGCCCCTGATTTCTGACGACTTTGAAAATATCGTACGATATTTTCAGTCGTCAGAAGTACGATTCACATCCCTAGAAGAGACTGCTGAAGGGAGATATGATAGAGATTTATAAAATAATGAGTGGAATGCATCGGATAAACATAAATTTGTTGTTTATTCTTTCAAAAAGTACAAAGACTAGGAGACACAATGAAGTTACTAGGTAGTAAATTTAAAACAAATAGGAGAAAATATTTTACTCAATGAATAATTAAGCGCTGGAATTTATTGCTGAAAAATGTGGTAAAAGCTGCTGGTGTAGCTGGCTTTAAAAAAGGTTTGGGCAAGTTCCTGGAAGAAAAGCCCATAAACCATTATTAAGGTGGATTTGGAGAAATTCACTGCTTATCCTTGGGATAGGCAGCATGGAATCTATCGACCTTTAGGATCCTGCCATGTACTTGTGACCTGGATTGGCCACTGTTAGAAACAAGATACTGGACTTGATTGTCCTTTGGTTTGACACAATATGGCAAATCTTATGTTCTTATGTTACAAAGACATAAAATGAGAGAAAACCTTCAGTACATAGGTTCTTAAAGGCACATAAAAGGGAATAGAAAAGGATGAGGCCACGCAAGTGATTAACAATATATGACCACCAGCAATTTAAAAGGGATACGAATAGTATTGTAGTCTTCTTTATTAATTGTATCTATGGCAAAGATGAGCCACTCCAGCTACAAAACTGCAAAGAAAGGAAAAATGTTTCACAGCCTGCTCAAAAATGCTCCCCAGTTGTCCCAAGCTATGAAAAAGAAAGGACCTATAATCACTGCACAACAGTACAAACAATGAAAGTGGGAATAACATCCCATATGTAACCCTGTCAGAGTGAAGCCTGCTAGGGCACACATATCCTAAATTTGCCTCACACGTTATGTAAAAGCAATTATTAACCATCAGGGCCAATAAACCACTGAAACTATTCAATTGGCTGACACGTCCGCTGTTTGAATTCCTAGTATTTATTTATTTATTTATTTATTTAGCTAGCCTTATTTATATACCGTTTACCAGTGAAAAACACCAACCAAAGCGGTTTACAATAGTAATAATAAAATAAACTTTAAACCAAAACTATATTAGAAATTAAATTGGTTGAATAAAAATAAAAAATTAAAACAAAGTAAGAATAAAAATACAATATATTACATAATCAATAAAATTAAAATGATATCATAGAAAGAGTTGGCCACTTACAATTAAAAACTAAAAGATCAGAAATAAATTAAGCAGACAAAATCATTTTACATATTTAGTAGTATTCAAGACCTGAAAAAAGGATAATTTGAGCGTACCTGACCTTACTTAATTTGGCTATGGGGTTCGAATTCCTTAAATGCTTCCTGGAAAAGGTAGGTTTTCAATGCCTTCTTAAACTCTTTTCGACTGCATATTAACCTTAAAGGATCTGGCAAAGCATTCCATAAGATGGGACCAGCAACTGAAAAAGCTCTATTCCTTGTCACGTTCAGCACAGCGTTTTTTACTGAGGGAATTTCTAATAAATTCTTGCCTGTTGATCTGAGCTCTCTCTGAGGTTTATATAGTCGTAATGTGGAACAAAGCCAAGTGGAGTCAGTGCTGTTTAACAGAGAGTGTATCAACATGATAATTTTATATTGAATTCTATATTTGACTGGTAGCCAATGTAGTTTATACAAGATTGGTGAAATATGTTGTTTTAAAGGAGTACCAGTAAGAAGTCTGGCGGCAGAGTTTAAGACCAGTTGTAATGGCCTGATGGTGTTTTCTGGTAGTCCTATATATAAACCATTACAATAATCTAGGCCTGACAGAATCAGCGCTTGCAATACTGAACGATAATCATGGAAAAATAACAGAGGACATAAGCGTTTTAAAATGTGCAACTTGAAAAATGAATTTTTTACCACTTTGGAAATATGTTGCTTTAAAGAAAGATTAGAATCAATCCACACTCCAAGATTACGTGCTAGCTTAGTGACCTGAATCACTTCTTTACCTAAGTTTACACTGGTCGGAGGAGCATTGGTGGAATTTGATATAAAACTTAGGCAAAGAAGTTCTGTTTTCTTTTTGTTCAACTTTAAACGGTTTTGGGCCATCCACTGTTCAATTGTACTAATGTATACTTGAATCAGAGAAAAAGTATCAGACCAGGAAGATTTATAAGGGATAAACAGCTGAATGTCATCAGCATAAAGTTTAAACTGGACATTCAGTGATGCTAGAATCTGGCACAAAGGCAAGAGATAGATGTTAAACAAAATTGGGGACAATGAAGAACCCTGTGGAACACCTGTTGATTGAATATATTTTTGAGAAGAGCAAGCGCCTATATTAATTTGGCAAATACGATCTGAGAGAAAACTCCCAAACCACTCTAAAACCGTAGATTTTATACCTATAAGTTGTAGCGCAGACATCAATAGTTTATGGTCCAGTGTATCAAACGCTGCTGAAATATCTAATAGAATGATTACGTAGTCAGTGTAAGAATCGAAACCTCTAAGAAAGGTATCAAAGGAGGCTAACAAAAGAGTCTCAGTGGAGTGTCCTTTCCTAAAGCCATGCTGGTTCGGGTTTAATGTGTCAAACTCTGATAGATAGTCTTTAAGTTGATATAAAACTACCGATTCCAAAATTTTTGCTCAGGAGCATAGGGAGGCGATAGGTCTTAAATTTGAGAAATCCATAAATGGAGAGGTTTTGTTCTTTAAAATAGGCAAAATTGAGGTCTGTTTTAATGAGTCAGGGAATTTTCCTGATTCTAGAGATTGATTAAAAATTGAACACAGATGATCAGGATACCTTTCAACAATATTTTTTAATAATGTGCCAGGACATGGATTCAAAGGAGAGTTTGAAATTTTTTGCTTATTTGTGATCTTTTGTATTACTTTGGGAGTAATGGAATGAAACTCAGTCCATTCCGAATTTACTAGATGTTGTTTGTAATTTGGATACGGTAAGGAGGCAAATTCCTGAGATATGGTTTTGATTTTTTGTTGAAAAAATGTGGATATTTGTTCACAAATATCATTTGTAATTTCGGGAGGAGCGCTTGCATGATCAGTTGTTAACGATTTTACAATATTAAACAATGTTGCCGGATTGTTGTTTGCAAGTGCTATTTGATCCGCATAATACCTTTTTCTTGTTAAGTTAACTTCATTTTTATATTGTTTTAGCATATTGTGGAAGTCATTCATTGTTACAGAATTCTTCTGTTTTAACCAAGCACGCTCTTTTTTCCTTAAAGCAATTTTCATCTCACGTAAAGTTCTATTGAACCATGGAAAGTTCAGTTTATTTTGGGAATTTTTCTGTGTTACTAATCTAAATGGAGCAACAGCATCTAAAGTTGTCAAAATAGCAGAGTTCCATTCTTCTAGTGATTTGTCGACATTCTCGGCAAGTTCAGAAGGTATATTTTCAATAAAAGCATTTAAAAAAGATTCTGCAGTTATAGGTTTCCTTTCTTTAAGTTGTTTAATTGTATCGCTAGATCTTTTCTGTAAGATGGAAACTGAGAAGGAGATAAGATGATGGTCTGACCACGGAACCGGTTGATTATTCAAATCCATTAATGGTATATTTAAATATAAAGAATTATAAAAAATTAGATCTAAGGTATTACCTTTGATGTGAGTAGGATCCGAAATAAGTTGAGTCCAACCTAGTCCTGACATAGCTTCTAGGAAGGAAGTGGTAACGGTAGATGACGAATCATTATTTATTTGCAGGTTAAAGTCACCTATAAGAATTGTTTCTACTAAGTTTAAAGACAAAGAAGAAATGAGTTCTAAAATTTTTGACAAATGTGTATGTAATGTTCTAGGTGGGCAGTAAACTACTACCACATTTAGATACTTAGTAGATAAAATCAGAAGTTCAAAAGGATCACTATTATGAATTTGCTTCCTTACGGGCTTAAGAGAGGCCTTAATGAGTGCTAGCACGCCCCCGCCTCTACGCTTAGGTCGAACAAGTGAAAAAGCGCAGTATTTAGAAGGACAGATACTGTTCACAATCACTGAGTCTGACTCCGTGAGCCATGATTCAGTTATAAGTAAGCAATCAGGCTCTTTCTCATTTAACAGATCCACAAATATCGGGGGGTTTTGCCTTATAGTCTGAGCATTACAATATAAAAAAGTTAACACCGGTAATACAATAATAGATAACATGGTTCTTAGCGGAATGTGAATTAGAAACGATCTATGAGTATGTACTTGCATAGTATGATACCTTTTATGTATGAACTGTAAATCATATCTACCATTGCCAGTCACCGTTGGTATTTCCATTCTGCTTCTGTAAGAACAGGCTAATTTTTCAAAGAGCGTCAAAACTAAGTAAAGGCTAACTGAGGGCTAACGAAGGGGCTAACAAAGGGGCGTGCCCCTTTGTCTCACTCCTTCGGCGCGCGACGCCTCTGGCGTCGCCGCGCGTTTAAACAGCAAAGCGTCCCTTAAAGATGACGTAGGAGGTGGGCGGAGCCAGTCAGGCTGGCTGGCTGTGTAATGTGGGTTAACTCTGTCTTTTTCCAGCGAAGGTGTCAGTTGATTCGCTTCTTCCACAAAGGTTTCTGCTCCATTAGCGAAAGATATTCACAGAGGTCCTGGTGAGAGATTCACCCCTCTGGCGTCGCCGCGCGTTTAAACAGCAAAGCGTCCCTTAAAGATGACATAGGAGGTGGGCGGAGCCAGTCAGGCTGGCTGGCTGTGTAACGCGGGTTAACTCTGTCTTTTTCCAGCGAAGGTGTCAGTTGATTCGCTTCTTCCACAAAGGTTTCTGCTTTGTACAGCAATGGTGTGTACAGGGGGACAGTAGATACACTCCTTCCATGCAGGCTGCAGTAGAACCTTTCCCTGAATTAATTTCCAAGATGAAAAAAAATGTTATTGTAAAGCACAGGCAAAAGTAAAATTCCAGAGTGCTATATAATACTCTGGGGAGACCTCCCCCCCATTTGTTGTCCTCTTACATTCTAGTAGTACAGGATGTTTGGGGTGAGGGAGACAGAGGAGTTGCTGTTTGCCTGATGTGTAGGCACCTTCATTTTCAGTTCGTAATTTTTAAATTTTTCCCAGGAATTTATCAGGGTCTGTTTTCACAAGAATTAAAACTGGAGAAAATCTGTGGAAATAAATTACTGATCATTTTTCTGGGTGAATACTGGAACTTAGGTTGGAAGAGTGGAGGAGTAGCCTAGTGGCTAGAGCAGTGGGCTACAAATGAGGAGACCAGGGTTAAGAACATAAGAACATGCCAATCTGGGTCAGATCAAGAGTCCATCAAGCCCAGCATCCTGTCTCTAACAGTGGCCAATCCAGGCCATAAGAACCTGGCATGTACCCAAAAACTAAGTCTATTCCATGTTACTGTTGCTAGTAATAGCAGTGGCTATTTTCTAAGTCAGCTTGATTAATAGCAGGTAATGGACTTTTCCTCCAAGAACTTATCCAATCCTTTTTTAAACCCAGCTACACTAACTGCACTAACCACATCCTCTGACAACAAATTCCAGAGTTTAATTGTGTGTTGCGTGAAAAGAACTTTCTCCGATTAGTTTTAAATGTGCCACATGCTAACTTCATGGAGTGCCCCCTATTCTTTCTATTATCCGAAAGAATAAATAACCGATTCACATCTACCCGTTCTAGACCTCTCATGATTTTAAACACCTCTATCATATCCCCTCTCAGCTGTCTCTTCTCCAAGCTGAAAAGCCCTAACCTCTTTAGTCTTTCCTCATAGGGAAGCTGTTCCATCCCCTTTATTATTTTTGTCGCCCTTCTCTGTACCTTCTCCATCGCAATTATATCTTTTTTGAGATGCGACAACCAGAACTATACACAGTGTTCAAGGTGCGGTCTCACCATGGAGCGATACAGAGGCATTATAATATTTTCCATTTTGTTCATCATTCCTTTCCTAATAAATCTCAATATTCTGTTTGCTTTCTTGATTGCCGACGATTTCAATGTGTTATCCACTATGACGCCTAGATCTCTTTCTTGGAAGGTAGCTCCTAATATGGAACTTAACATTGTGTAACTATAGCATGGGTTATTTTTCCCTCTATACATCACTTTGCATCAAGTCCCACTGTCACTCCTTATGACCTTGGGCAAGTCACTTTACCCCTCCATTGCCTCAGGTACAAACTTAGATTATAAATCTTCTGGGGATAGGGAAATAACTACAGTACCTGAATGTAATCCACTTTGAAGTGCTGCAAAAAGCAGACTATAAAAATCTAAAGTGAGGACAGCAAGTATGGCAGAAGCACTAAGCAGCTGCCTAGAGCACCAGACGTTTGGGGGCAGTAGCCTAGTGCTCCCCACTGGCTGTTTAAAAGAGGGACAATCATAGTTGTTTCCATAGAGTTTTTCCACGTAGGATTGTCCCTCTTCTAAACAATTTAAATTTTAAGAGCTGTGCTGGCTTATTTTTGGTTATGATTTAGGTTTTTAGAGAAAGCCCGGGCCACTGAGCCTTTGTCGTTTTTATCGTGGGGAGGGGGTCGGAACAGGAGAGAGAGAGAGCAACAGGAGGAGGAGTGGGAGCAGGGATAGGAGAGCAAGAGGAAAGGAGTGGGAACTGGGAGAAGAGAGGAGGAGGAGGAGGGATGGGACAAGAGGCCAGAGCAAGAGGGAGTGGAGACGGGGGTTGAATACGAGGTGCTGAAGAGGAGAGAAAGCAAAGAGTGAGGATGGGGAGAGAGGTGGGAAGCTTAAAGAGAAGGGGGATGTGGATATAGATGGGATGCTGAAGAGAAAGAGGAGGGGTCTGGGGGTCAGGAAGAGAGGTCTGTCCACAAGGAAAGCCATGAAAGGTCAGCAGCCCCAAGATAATTTACAGTACTATGTTGAGCCTACCAAGCTTTTGTTGTTTTTTGTTGTTTTTTTTAAGAGTAAGGGTTTGGGTATGGATAGAACTGGTGTCTGGAGAGAGAGAAGAAAGAGCAAAGGAATCTCTCCTGCCATCCCCTAGCTCCCACACCTGCTTGTTCTCACCCCCTGCCCCATCCTCTCCCCAACCTTGCTCTCTCCCCTTGCTCCCCACCTCCCTTCCCCCGATACCCTCGCTCATCCTCAGTCATACCCTCCCGCCACAATTCCCTATTCCTTCACTCTGACCCCCTCCCACTTCCTTCACTCCCACTCCCACAATCCCTTCACTCCCTCCCCAATCCTCTCACCCACCTCCTTCACTCCCACACCCCCACAATCCCTTCACTCCCTCCCCCCACGATCCCCTCCCCCACATCCTTCACTCCCACACCCCCAGTGCTGCCATGATGCTGTCACTCACCCACCACCTAATGAATCGTGGCCTCGGATCTCTTCCTGCTCCATAGTTGTCGGCACCTGATGATGTCATTCAGGCACCAGCAGCAGCAGAGCAAGAAGAGAGATCGAAGTGCTGCAAGGCCAGTATCCTCCAATTTTAGGAGCACTGGGTAAGTGACTGGGATCAGTGATTGGGGTAGCGGTGATGGCCACCACCAGGGGAGGAGGGAAAGTGCCAGGCTGAAGGCTTCACATTCTGCTGTGTCTGTTGCCATGGACCCTGCAGCACCCCCCCCCCCCCCTGCTTCCAAACCTATGCCAAATGAAATTAGGGTGAAAATCGGTTTAAACCCAAAATGAAGATCCCTACTGATGTGTTGGGAAAAATGTTTAATGCTGGAAACTGAAATAAAGCGGAGTGACCATTGAATGGCACTTCAGGCAATGTGGATCCAATGGAATGTGATTGTGGGGATATTGTAATGCATTTGGGTTGGGGTTTTGCATGATGTGGTTTCCCCCTTTAAGAGTGGTGGAAGATATGATTGGTTAAGAGGTATCCTGGGGAAGTATAGATCTTGGGTCATTTTGGCGGGAGTTGCCCTTTCTAGCTGCCTTTCTCAGTTAGAGCTTGGGAAGAGTGAGGGACCTTGAGGATGTAGGGGTTCTGGAGTGGCCAGCCCATGTGTTAGTAGGGGCCCAGGGACTCCCTCCAGTACAGAGTGCGCCCTGTAGGGGCCATGAAGTGGAGTGGCATGGTGATTTTTCCTTCTTAGGAACTGGCTGGAGAAGAGGAGAAAAACGACAGACACGCCTTCCCTCAAGGAAGAGTCCAAGGAAGAGAGCACTCGAGGGAGGCCAGAGGAAGAGAGTGCCTGGAGGAGGAGATGAAGGTAAGGCCTAATATGAGGGGAGCCTTGAGGAGAATGAGGGTCAGAGTGTGGAGGAGACCATGGAATCCTCACATAATCAGAGAGAGAAGTCCAGGACGCAAGGAGATTGTTACCTGAGGTTATGAGTAATCCTTGGAATCAGGTGTGAGTGACCAGAGGGATAACATGGAGATATACATCTCATGCCGAAAAGGGGTAATGAGAAACAGGGAGAGTAAGAGAGTGAAAAGATCCAATTTTTGTTCAAGTGAAGACTGGGAGATTGGTGCTTTAATCTCGGGGAACCAGATATTTTATTTTATTGGATGTGTTACTTTGACTGTGTATTCCATGAACTCTGAGTATTAAGTACTGAAATGTATACCCTATATTAAAGACTGTATCCATTGGCTGGTGGCAAGAATCAGAAATAAAGTTAAGAGTTTAATTTTACAGGAAAGTGGTGTAACGCTGTTTGTTGAGATTTCATTTCGTCCAGCACTGGAATAGAGAAATGGGTACCAGGCTCATGGATGGGAGAAGTGTTAAGTACTCTCTGACCAGTCAAGGAAAAGTGAGCTACTCCATTGTTTCTATCTGGGTCCACTTCGCCATCTGCATGAGACAATATTTTGAACCCACTAAATAAATTTGGGAGTCTGTCCTCCATCCTACAGGGATAGTACCTCCCATCCTTTTATGTGCCCCGTGGTTGAGGAAAGTTATATAAAATTGGCACCCAAATATGGGGCAGTTCAGAGAGGGTAGAATAAGTGGAAACAGTCTTGAAGTGTCTGGGAACTTTTGGACAATCAGTGATTTTTCCTGGTTAAAGGTGTCACCATACTCAGGTTTGACTTGCCATTGTTCCACTTGTCTTTCAGTCCTCACAGTAAAACCTGCCTATGGTGATAGCCTTAAGCAATTAATTAGACCAGAAGCAACATCTATTACTTCATAAAAACAGGCAAGATGGAAAGACTGGAGCCAAAAAAATGACCAAACTAAGCTGAACAAAGTTCAGAAGAAAAGAGGTGCAGGCTACAGTGTAAAGTGTGCCCAGGGCCAGGGATGGCTCAAGCAATCTGCTGCCTGAGGCGAAGGATAAGATGGCGCAGCCCCTCTGCTCCCCCCCGCCCCCCCCTCCCCCCCTTTCTCTCTCTTCAGCCACCGCCAGCCTGAGCTCCAGCAGTGGCCCCCCAGCCTCTCTCTGTTCTTCAGCCACCACGGCAAGGGGCAGGCAGGGTGAGGCGGATGCCACAGCAGCGTTCTGAGAGGGGCATTTTTTTTGCAGCCTCAAAATTGTGCCGCCTGAAGCGGCCGCCTCACCCTGCCTCATTACAGAATTGCCCCTGCCCAGGACAGAGGCAGCACCTGCACTTTCTCTCTGATCTTCTCCCTCCCTTTCACACAATTTAGTACCATGAGGTCACTGTCATGCAATCAGTTTCAGAAGAAGGCTCTGACACATGCTTTGGACCAAAATGTTCCCTAAAGGCTTCCGACCATTTTGAAACCCAGCCCTTCTCAGAACTCGGCAGGCCCTTATGTATGGCTCAGAGAAAGAAATGCTTCTCTGCAGTACTCCTGCGCAGAGTGAAGGGGGCTGAGCTGGGGGGGGGGGGGGGGATCTCACCTTTTGTCCATCCGGAGTGCAGGAGTCCCCTGCGTGCTGAGCCACTGTGTTCAAGAACTGCAGCAGGCGCAGGAGTGTGTCGCCGTTGCAGGGAGGCATCATGTATATCAGCAGCTGCAGCACCGCCAACTGCTCCGGGGCACCTAAAGCTGGGGAAACAAGAGCACAGGAATCATAAAAACACATGCCCAATGTCACCTTGCCATGGCTCGAAGGGGTTCAGTAAGATATGGTTGGGAAACTGCGCTTGATCAAAAAAAAAAAAGCAGAAAGTGTCATCTCACAACTATTTATTTGCTTCAGCAGCAAGCAGTCCAGCCAATGCACACATGTAGCAGCAACCCTAAATATCAATACATAAAAGCAGAACAAGAGAGTCACCAAGAGGACACCGCATTCTTTCATTTGTTACAGCATACCCTGTAGATGTACAATACCCCGCCCCCTTAGCCTGCATTCTGCATTGCATGGTGGAAACAGAAATGTTTGCACTGATGCTTCATCCTGAATCTATGTTACGGCAAAGCAGTCCTCAAAAAAACGGAGGTGCAACATAATCCTGAGAGCACAGAACTGTAGATACAGCTAGAAGAAAGGTGGTTGGTGCTTGAGAAGGCTTTCCCGGAGGCCTTTTTTTTAGTTCAAAACGTTTTATTGAAGTACACATAACGAGAGAACTAGACCTGGGGTGCAGGATTTCTTATGCCTCTCCAGGTAATAACAGGATAATACATTTTGTTATTTAATTCCCCCCCCCCATTCCCCTCTTTTGCCCCCCCTCTTTCCCCTCCCCTCCTCTTTCCCCAAATCCCACCCACCCCCTACGAAGTTCACATGTGTGCTGCGCGTTGTGTCCATAAGTCCTCAAGAGTATGCACAAAATCTTGTAGATCAGTCATTAAGAACCAAACTCCTGGACCGGTGTGGCAAAAGTTTGAAGATAAGAGTCCCAAGTCAATAAAAAACTACGACGGTGTTGGGGTGTATCACGAGATGCCAAGTTATCCATCTGCATCATACGGTGTAGATGATTGCCCAAAAAGAGGGGGTGTCTGCCCTCTCCAAAACAAGAGGATGGCTTTTTTCCCCAAAGTACATGCTTTCCTGAAAAATAAGCGGGGTCCAGAACCCCTAATGAGCAATGGGGGAAGGCAATCAAATAATACGAGTTTCAGAGAGAGCAGGATTCGGACATCCAAGAGGTCCCCTAGGTAATCCACAATTCATTTCCAAAAGTTTTTTATGGAGGGGCAAGCCCAAAAGGACTGGGATATTGTGCCAACTGCCACATCACATCGCTGATATAAGACCGTCAGCGTAAGCTTAGAGTGATACATGATGTGAGGGGATATGTAAGCTCTCCGAAGGAATTTGTATTGTATTTCCCTGTAGTACATGTTAACAGAAATGGCTGAAATATGCTTCCTACAAGCAGAAAGAATATCCACAGTAATCATAAATACCCCATCATGGTTCCAACTCTCAGCCGTGGAGGAATAGGTGTCTGTTTTGAGACGCTTAAGTAACCCTTTGTAGTATGTGGCCAAGGAGGGTGGATGTTGTTTTTCGAGTAGAAGGAGGGCATCTAAAGAGTGGAAGACTAAAGGCTGCCTAGAGGGCTCTGGGAGGGCATGAACATAATGTTGGATTTGTAAATACGCAAAAGAAGTGGACATCCATTAACCCATACAAACTTTTCAATTTTGAAAAGGTGAGGATTTTACCTTCATCATCCAACAAATGCCCCAACTGAGTAATTCCCTGAGACACCTGTGTGAAAGTCAGAGGTTTAGGAGCCCAGGAGAAACTCCTGGTTGCCCAAGATGGGCAGTAAGTAGGAGCAAACTCTAGGCAGCCCCATCTGCTTAGTTAGGAATATCCAGGCCCTCCGATTAGGTGTGATCAGTGTGCTGTGGGATAGAGAGGGAGGGAGGTTTGCAAAAGGGGTTTGTAGGAAAAATCTCAAATCTAAAGGAGCTACTAGTGTTTTCTCTGCCAAGGTGTTAACAAAGTGAGACTCCCCCAGTATCAGGGCCGGCGGAAGCACTAGGCGAACTAGGCGGTCGCCTAGGGCGCCAGCTTCCCGGGGGCGGCACTGCCCCGGTAAAATTAAGAGAGCCGCTGCCCCGGTAAAATGAAAAGAGCTGCATTAAGCCGCCGCCCCCCCGATAAAAATAAAAGAGCCGCTGCCGGCAGCCCGCCCCAAAAGGCCCATCTGACCTCCCCCAGCGGTTTGCGTGCTCCCGGTCTCTCCCGCTGCTCTTTCTTCCCTGCTGCCGTTGCCGCCGGGCTATCAGCACGTTCAAGCCCAGCGGGAACGGCAGCAGTGCAAAGCTGTGGCATCCGCGGCTGCCCTTTTCTTCCTCCCGCCCCCCCCTGACCCGGAACAGGAAGTGATGCGCGGGAAGGAGAAAGAGCGGTGCCGCATGAAAAAAATAGCGGCGTCAGCAGCATCGGCCCCCGAGCAATTGAAGCAGCCGGTAATCGGGAAAGGAGTCAGCAGCAGGAGCCTCCCGCGGCCGATGGGATTCTTCCTTTTTGGCCTGCGGGGGCTGGAGGAGGAGGCTGCTGCAGCTACCATTTGTGCTGGGGGGGGGAGGAAGTGAGTGAGAGAAAGAGAGAGAAGCAGCCAGCCTGCCTGTGTGTGATTGAGAGCCTGTGTGTAAGTGAGAGAATGTATTTGATCGAGAGCATGTGTGTGTGATTGAGAGAAACTGGTCAGAGAGCTGATGTATGTGTATATGTGAGAGACAATGAAAGTGACTGCTCAAGGAGATGACTGATGTGTGAGCGTGTGAGACAGTCAGGGATGTGACTGATGTGTGTGTGTGTGTGAAAGAGAGAAAAAGCATGGAAGTGAGAACTCTGGGTATGTGAGAAAGCATGGGAGTAAGAAGCCTGGTGTTGTGGGGGTGTATGTGAAAGAAAGCATTGGAGTGAGAAGCCTGATTATGTGAGAGAGAGCATGGGAGTGGGAAGCCTGTGTGTGTGTGCATGTATGAGAGAGAGACTGGTTGGTAAGGTGACGGTGTGACTGGTGTGTATGTGAATGTGAGAGAGAGAGAATGTGATTCAGGGAATGAGAAGCCTGTGCACCTGGAGAGCGAGCATGGAAATGAGAGAGAGACTGGTGTATGTGTGTGTGTGTGTGTGTGTAACAGAGAGAAAGTGATTATGGGAATGAGAAGTCTGTGCATGTGAAGAGAGTGAGCATGGGAGTGAGAACCTGGGTGTGTGTGAGACACAGCATGGGAGGGAGAAGCCTGTACATGTAAGACAGAACAGGTGACTGGTGTGTGTTTGTGTGTATGTGAGAGAGAGAAAGAAAGTGATTATGGGAATGAGAAGCCTGTGCATGTGAAGAGTGAGCATGGGAGTGAGAAAGCTGGGAGTGTGTGAGATACAGCATGGGAGTGAGAAGCCTGTATATCTGAAAGAGAACATGGGAGTGGGAAGCCTGTGTGTGTGTATGCATGAGAGAGATCAGGTGACTGGTGTGTGTGTTTGTGTATGTGTGTGAGAGAAAGAAAGTGATTATGGGAATGAGAAGCCTGTGCATGTGGAGAGAACAAGCATGGGAGTGAGAGACTGGTGAGTGTGTGTGAGAAAGAGAAAGTGATTATGAGAGTGAGAAGCCCATATATGTAAGTAGAACACGGGAGTGGGAAGCCTGTGTGTGTGTACGGCATGAGAGAAACTGTTCAGGAAGGTGACTGGTGTGTTTGTCAAAGACTGTTTGGGAGATGATTGGTGTGTGAGAGACAGAAACTGGTCATGGGGGCATGACTGATATGGTGTGTGTGTGAGAGACATGGGCATTAAGGAAGAGGTCCATGAGTATAGAGCTTAGCCACTACTGCTGCTTCTGGTGTGTGCTACAGCCTGCATGGAAGAGGGGTAGGAAAGCTGCTGGAGGGGGTAAGTAAAGGTGGCTTTTTAAGTTTATTTTTCTTGATTGACTGCCATTTTAATTATTTAATATTATGTGGTGTGTCTGCTTTTTTTGTTTGAGCAACAAGTATAGCTTTGGTTTATGTTTATTTTATTTATGTTTATTTATTTATTTATAAAAGTTTCTATACCGTCGATAAGACAAATCATCTCAATGGTTTACATGGCATAAAAATGTCAAATAAGTGTTCTGTTATAAATACAGACTTCGTTATTTTCATTAATGCACAATGTAAGTTAATTGTGTGTGGAGGCGGGGGGGGGGGGGGGGCGGCATAGCTGACGTTTCGCCTAGGGCGCCTAATACCCTTGCACCGGCCCTGCCCAGTATCCATTCTCGCACAATGCGAAGGTTAGCCGCTAGGTTGTAGTGGGCAAGGTCAGGGACTCCCAAGCCCCCTGCCCCCCACTTCCTCTTCAACCTGTTCAGTGGAATGCGAGGATTCTTACCACGCCATAGGAAGTGGCGTAGGGCTCTGTCAAAGCGCAAAATATCTTGGTGTTTAACTTAAAGCGGTAGGTTCTGCAGGACACAGAGCCATTTGGGCAGGATTACCATTTTAAAAAGATTGAAACGGCCTCCAAGGGACAGCGGCAACTCCTGCCATGCTCGTACTTTGTCCTGGGTGAACTTTAACAGGCCAGGTATATTAAGACCTTAGATTGTAGCTAAGTCAGTGGATAAACGGACCCCTAAATATCTAATAGAGTCTGCTGCCCACTGCAACGGGAAGACTCCCCCCATCTCTCATTGAGTGCCTCTGGGAAGGCCAATGCTTCCGATTTGTCCCAGTTTAGTCGCAACCCAGAAAAGGATCCAAAGGAGTTAAACAGAGATAACAATGCGTGAAGCGACCATTTAGGGTCCGGAGGAAAAACTAAAATGTCATCAGCAAACGCTGCATATTTAAATATCTCAGTTTGTTTCCCAGAGTGTTTTTGATGAGACTAAGCTGCCACATAAAATGAATGCTACTGCCACTTCAAGGTGATGCTTTCTTCCAGGTGAATTTCCGCCTTTAAAGCAGTACATGGGCTGCCAGACTGGAAGCAGGGATCACTCTACTACGTCCCTGAAGCTCTTCTCTATGTACCTTTGTCTGGTTCAGCTCTTCCAGGTCTTCCACTCTAGCCACCAGAAATCAGACTTGTTCTCTGAGATCCAAGAGCTCTTTGCACCAGGTGCACACATACAACCTTTCACCAAGTAGATAATGATACATGTGGCAGATAATGATACATGTGGCACTTGATGCAAAAGACTGGATTGCTCCTATCCCACTATTGGACTGCTGTCTGCCTTTTAATGTTGTTGAGTCATTAAAGTTAATTAAAAGTTGTATAAGGAGAGGGGATGATTAATCAAATTTAAAGTATCCCCATATATTTAAGGGACTTTACTGTTTGTAAATTACCTGCAATAGGACTGCAGTAAATCTGTTGCTGAGGTCAGGGTTAGTTACTCACTTGATGTAAATTTTGAATCACTCTTATTGAGAAAAATTTCCCTTTTAACCTAATTTGGATAACAGTCTATATATGAAACAATGTTACTGGGATGAGTGGTAAAACCAAACAGCGCTGATCACATCTCCTGGAAACAGCCTTACACTTTTCCACAACAAAAGAATTGACTTTGGAAGCTCTTATCATATAAAGAATACTTTAACCCTCTGTTTCTTTTGCATTCTTTAAACATACACTTTCCCCAGCAAATCAATACTCACAAGTCCTGCTTTCCCACCGATAGAGATACAACCTTTGCTATCAGCACTCCCTCAAGACTGAAAGTTACTCAGTTCTTGCCTCCCTATATATCTGTGCTTCCAAGACAATTATTTAAATATAACTCCTTTGATGATTGACCTTGCAAGTGGTTTGACAAAGCAACCCTCTCAGCTATTTTCCATTTCTTTCCGTATGATTCTTGCAGTTAACAGCTTTTCAAATCAAACACCACTGATTACTGTGCCAGGAAGCAGCTCTCCTACTTTTTCATAGCAAAATAATTAACCTGAACCTTTGGAAGGGAAGAGTCAGAAGAGCTAGCCAGGGTCCCTTCCCCGTAGACTTGCTGGACTTGCACACCTGGATGGGGCTACAAACATATACAAAAAGCAGAAAAAGAATCACCAAGAGGACACACGTTGCTTTAATTGTTGTAGCGCTGCCAATAAATATATAATAGGCATACCTGGAAACTTTCGAATGTGGTGACTGTTATTTAGATGGGTGACAGGGGTGGGGGAATAATGCATATCAGTTTTCTTTCATCCACCACCACCCCACTACTAATCCACATTATCTCTCGCTCCCCCCCCCCCCCCCTCCATAGGAATGACCCCAGCAATCCTCTCTCTGCTCCTACTTCTTTTAAATCGCACTTCTCTGATTTGTGCAGGCTCGTTCTACCCTCAGCTGAGTGAGTTCCAAGTCCTGGAATCGCAGCCACAGACTTAGCTGAGTGTGTTGCAGTCTCTCAAGAGTTTCTCCCCACATGCTCCCTGCACTTTGTGTGCTCCAGACTCAACCCTCTTCCTCCGATGTTATCTGCAGGCTTACTAAGAAAGGGGCATGGTTGGAGTAGTAAACATAGATGCCTGGAGCTTTTTAGTGTTTCCTTTTGAAGTTCCCAGGTATGATAATAGGTGCATTCAGAGACAGGAGCTATGAGGGTGTTTGCTTTGCTGTACAAGACACTTGAGAAGTGTAGTTGCTGGGAAACATAGCCACTAAAGTTAAGGGTTTAGATTATTATCCCAGTAGATGCCTCTCTGTTCCTCCTGAGATAGTAGTTTCTATGCTCTCCCTTTCACCCTCCCGCCACCAAGATACAGAAGGGCAGGGGTTGTTTTTCCCAAGAAGCCTCCTCCTCCCCTGCTCTCCCTCATTAGATTTTGCCTTTACTGTCCCACTCCATCCAAAGGGTTCGGTCCTGCTCCATGGAAAAGTTGGCAACTCTAACCCTGAGCCTCTGAACAGTGCTGACACAAGTCAGAAGGATCGCCAGGCTGAGATGCCCAAATATGACATGCCACACACGGGGCAAGGCGCTTAGGTTTCTTCGCTACAGGCACCATCAGATAAAGCTCACAATACTGTGCCGAAATAAGTGCCCAACTTGAGTTCCGACAGGTTGCTCAGGGAATGCGCACAAAAAAGAAGTGCGTCCATGCGTATGAGCATAAAAAAGGCGCATGCGTGCGTGCACAATTTGGGCACCCTGGCAGGCGCTCCTATGCTCCCAACTAGGTGCCCAGCTAGGTGCTCAACTAGGCGCACAGCGAAAACATACAACAGGCCGCACCATTGGGTTGCACAAGACACGATGCGACGGAACTGAAGAGGGCAGCATACGGTGCATAAAAAGCACACGAAGACGCCACTGTGGCCTGCCACACAGTGCTCCAGCCGAGCCTCGGAGCGGGGCCGAGCTGTAAGGGCTGCTCAACCCGCCAGGCTGCCCCCATCCCCCGATCACCACCAGAGGTGGGAACGGCCGTCAGATCGCTCGCCGAGCTTGGAGACTGGAAAGGAAGGAGGGGAAGAGTCCCTAATCAACTCCCCTTCTCTCCTCAAACAATTTAACACCTTTACCTAAGCTCAGCCCATCCCAGCCGAGTACAAGCACGGTCTCCGGCTGCGGGGGGAGAGGGTAAATAACTTCACCGCCGTGCTTGGCTTCCTGCACCTGCCTGTCTTTCAGCTGGTTTTATTTTTCTTACAGCTAAGTCTACACCAGCTCAAAGGCCAGCTTCCAGACCAAGGCACTTACTGAGGGACGATGAAAATCACCTCAAGAATTCTCAGCTGGGGGAGAGACCATTCTGTATCATCGCAGGAGAGCAGGGCGAATTCAATTTCCTTGTTTCTTTCTCCTTCTAAAACTTGAAGCAATCCCCAGTAGGAGACAGTGAATTCTGGCAGGCTGATGTGACGGCAAAAGTATGTCAGCTTTGCTCTGTCTCCATCTGCTGCTAGAGGTGCATAACGCACTAGTTCTGGATTCATCTGAGTAGACACTAAGAAAAATACAATAGCACTGCAAGGAATATTAAATGGACTTTTGTCCTGAGGAGGCTTAACATTAAATATGGAACAGCCATGAGATCGAATGCTAATATGAAAAGGTGAATCTTCAGATCTTTTTTTAAATATTTTTGGATCCTGTGTATTACGTAAAGGATATAGAAGGGAGTTTCATAACGATGGTCTTCTCTGTTCCTCAATCACACTCTATCTTGATTGCTTCTGCATAAGATACTGTCTTCTCTGTCTCCTCAGATAAAACCATGACATCATTAGTGTCATTGCCTGCTCTTGTGGGCAATTACAGAAACTATGAATAGAGCCGGCTGCAGGGCAAATGGCACCCTGGGCAATAAACACTGAGGCTGCCTGGCCCTCCGTCCAACTGATCCTTGCTCCTCGGGAGCAAAGGGTAAGGAAGTCAGACTGGGGAGGAAGGGGGAAGAGCAAACACTCATCCCCCACCCCCACAAGACTGACATGGATTAGCGGCAGTGGGCACACTTTGTCTCTTCCCCTGACCTCAGCACCTTCTATTCTCTAGATATAGAAATGCGGTATCTACAGAATAAAAATACATTTTTTGTTTCATTTTCTATCAACTGTGGATCACATTTCAGCAGAACTGAGCCAAATAACCTCCAAGACAAATTTCAAATTTTGTCTAAATAACCGTGAACTAGAGCATACCCCTAGACTATGCATATTTTGGCCTGACATTAACTGTGTCTGACAAATTGGCTATAAAATATTATAAGAAAAACTCCTAAGGGCCCTATATGCAATAAAGAAAGCCCTGGTCAGTACTAGCCATCCAGCAAAACTATTTTTAAAATCATTTGTCAGCATTGGATCAAAAATTTTTGAAAATGGATATAAGATCTTATTCAGGTAATATTTAAGACCTCATAGATTACAGAAAATATACCCATTAACTGCTGAGACAAAAACAGAATAAAGAAACCATAAAGCATAAAGAGAAATGTACAGATAAAAAATGAACTGGAAATTGGTACAAGCCAGGCGCTGGATGCAATGCAGCATTTGCATTCCTCATAAAACATCAAACAATAAAATCAAGCAATATAAATCATGAATTATCAAAGTGAGACCAAACTGTAGCATATTTGGGCCGGCTGCGGCCACAGGAACAGTTTCAGGAATACCAGAAGATTTGACTAACTTGATTCGGGTGCAATTATTTATTTACCTGTGTCAAAAGTGCATAAATCAAAGTAATAGCTCACCTTGCATCAAGCACACATATTCCCATACAGCATACAGATATCCCATGAAGCCCTACCAGCTCCCCTGAGGCCACTCAAGCTCTCCAGCCTGGGTTCTTATGGCAGAGTGAAGGGAACCTTCCTTCACCCACAATCCCCTTGAGGAAGCCTGTGTTAAAAGTCTGAACTGGGCTCTTTAAGGTAGAATGAGGACGTTATCGGTATACTCTATCTCATACCCTCCCCCTCAGCTCAGTCTTGTCAGGTTGAGCATCCCCGGCTTGGCTTCAAATACACTCCCCTTCCGGGCATACTGTCCCCACTACCCACGGGTTGTCTCCATACGGTTGCAAAATGGGGGTAATCTCGACCCAGGATTACTGGGTACGGAAGTTCAGGGAGGACACCCGCTTCTAGCACGGCTTGTCCTGTGGCAGTCGTCACAAGGACGCGGGAGACTGAACACTTCTGTTCGTCTCCATATACACATGTTAATGTCTCTTTCCTCTTATAATTGATGTGTCCTTGACACCATAAGTCCTGGTGAATGAGCATTTTGCTACAGCCGAAATCCATCAAGGCCTGGGTAGAAGCTCTCTCCATTCCTACCTGGATTATAAAGTCCTTAATTCACGCATGCGGGACATCCACAAAACTGAGCTTTAAGTTTTGACAACTTTTGATCCCAAGAATGTCCTCACATGTCATCATCACTTGAAGTGGTGTTCAAATAAAACTTTACTGTAACTCAGGACAACCTGAGCAGGATCCAAATTACAAAAATGAAGCTCAAAACAATTTCAAAGAAAACTCCAAGTGCATTAGTTCATTCTCTCTCTCCAACCTCTGAGTCAATGTCCCTTTCTTGTGACAGGAAAGTAGGAAAAGTCCTTTGGGTGGGTAGGAATTTGGTGGTAAAAGATGTGTGCCAATGAAAACAGCAAAGAACTCAGATTCTTCTAAATCAACTTTTTTTCTATCTTTTGGGCTACTATCTTCCCCACAGACTGAGGGCACTAGCAAGACCACAATCCTTATCACCAAATGCTGCAGGATGTGGGGCCTATAAGAGTCCTCTTGAAACCAGCACTTCTCTCCTTCCAAAAACCAAAACTACAACCACACTCTGCACATGCTCAGCCTGGTTTTTATACCACTGAGCTGACCAATCTCAGCACCCTGGGCAAGGAGAAAATCTTAGGGATGGTCTCAAAAATGCTGAAAGATGCCTTAGAGTAAACCAAGGAAACTCTAATAGTAAAGAAATGAAGTATCCCTTACATTACATACACAGACTCTCTCCCTCACATATACATACCTTCTTTTTCTCCCTCACACATGCACACACACACACTCACACATACATACACACAGACTCTCTGTCTCTCACACACGTAGACTCTCACTTTCTCTCAAGCACATACATTTTCAGGGCTTCCCCCTCTCTTCGGGTTAAGGTGGGATAGGGTCCACTGGGGCTTCACCAGGCCCTCTCTTTGGGTCATGGTGAGATGAGGTCCACCACGGCCACACCACACCTCTCCTCAGCCACGGCGGGATCGGGCTCACCACATTCACACAAAGCGTCTCTTCAGCTATGGCAGGAAGGGATCCGCTGCAGTCACTCCAGGTCTATATTTGGCCGAGGTGGGATGGAATCTACAGCAGCCACACTGGGACTCTCTTATGTCATGGTGGGATGGGCTCTGCTGACATGGGACTGTTGATTCTGGTAGTGCCCAGGGCGCCCCTCAGCTCATGGCAACCCGGGCAACCACTCAGTTTGCCTTACCCGAACACCAGCTCTGACAATGAGGTCAGCAAAACTGCTCTCTATCCATACTATTAATATTCTGTAAGCTATGAGATCAGCAGCTCTATCCACTGTCCATGTTATTAAAGTTCTGGCAGCATCTTGTACATTTTACATCTCCCTATACCTAAGCAGAAAATGAGACTCAGCCTGTGATCAGAGGATAGATCAATGGGACATGTGTGACTGATTGCAGAGAAGGAAAAGAATTCATGAAAGTTCTGTGTCCTCCTAATACACTCCCCCACAACATGCACACACTTGGTAGCTAGCTATTTGATTTATGCACTTGTTGGAAGCCATTAACTATGGGGTAGATTTTCAAAGGTCTAACTGCCTAACTTTGGAAGGTAAATGAGTAGAACCAACACTGAGAAAATTTCCCCCTGCTGATCACAAATATAGCTTTATAGTTTCAAAAGGCAGCTATGTTTAGGCACTGAAAAAGTGGATGCTTTTGCAGACAGAGCAGGGGCAGGGGAGAGAGTTCAACAAGCTGGTGCTAATTTTCCAGCGGTAGCCAACAAACAGGGTTATTCATCAAATCGCGTTAGGACCTCAACGCGCGATAAAAGGGGTCTAACGTGCGATCTTTATCCTGTTTCACATTTGTATGCAAATTTGATAATGAGTATGCAAAAGCTAGCTTTTTATGCAAATGAAGGACTCCTACTGCCCATTGCAAAAATTTATTGTACACTAACGCCGGATTTACGTCGGAAATAACACCTTTTTTGTGTGTTAGTGTGTAAAAATAGCTTTTATCATGGCTATAATGGTGACTAATATCAGGAGCACTAAACCAAGACCTTTTCTCATACACACCTACACCGCCCTGCTGGGCCAAAATAAATACCTTTTCTTACCTGCCTTTTCTTTCTAAATCTTCTATCTTGGGGAAGTGTAATAGTACTGGGGAAACTGGCTGCCTTACTATCTCATTTAAGTGATAGAACTGTTATTTGCGCGCACATGTTCACATATATATCAAATAGGGCGTCACCTGTAGGCGCTTTCAGCCTATTTGACACTATGTATGCATGTACGTGCCTATGTTATAATAGCTACTGCTATTGTATTACATACATGCGTACATGCGCACTTGGTATCAAATAAGGTGAAAGTGCCTACATGTGGTGCCCTATTTGATATATTCGAGCACGTGTGCACGCATATCCTGCTTCCATCACATAACTGGGGGGATGTTAAGAATGGGATAGGAGGCTGCAAGGAGGGGAGTTGAGAGGAAACAAGAAGGCGAAAATGGCAAATGTGTGAGTGTTTTTCTGATTTGCCTTTGGAGTACATAAGAGACACTGCACTCTGAAGGTCTGTGTATTTAGTAACTTTGGTTAATAATTTTTACATTAAAAGGGATACACGCCGAAGCCAATGCCAATTTCACCAGTTTGTTCCCAGTTCTCCCAGGCTAGGGATAGGACTTCCAAACCCCCCTAGTTTATTTGTCTTCCTTTCCCACCTGTTAACCCCAATCTGTAAAAGCCCGCTGACTGCCTAGAATTTTTCTTTTCAGACCTACATGCCATCCATAGCACTAGTACGAAGCAGGAGACCCTGGCACGCGCCTGTGCACTTGAGTATATATGCGCACATCTACTGGCCTTCCCCCCACACGCCTACATCCTGCCCCTTTTTTGATACATTCATATGTGTGCATAGTGAGAAATACGCACGTACTCGGCCACCTTTGAAAACCCTTTCTGCATGTACCAGCCTGACTTGTGCATGCATCTCCCGGTTTTGACATGCGACGTGCTATTGCATCACACACCACGATACTGCATCCCGCAACACACAAAATGATCATGGGTTACGATTTTTTCTTACGCAATGCAGAATGTAAAAAATTTGCCTAATCATGCCCCTTTCATATCGCGGCCTCTAACACGCTATATTCCTGTGATAAGCATAGCAATTTGATGAATCTAGGCCTAAGTTATGAAGCTGTGTGCAAGGTCAGTTGTCCTAAATCCAAATGGCTATGGGCCTGATGCAGTGCATGTGTGGCATAATGAAATTCCCTATGCCAACTGGCCCAAAGTGCATGGATCAGTTAACATAAGGAATTTCATGACTCCTAAAAATAACAAATAAACATCCCCTCCCAGCCCCCAATGATATCATACACCTCCCCCTTTCACTTCCCAAACCACCAAACTGCACATAACTGTCCTCTATGCCCCTGATCCCCAAAACAATGTCCTCCCAGACCTTCCACTCAAAGCCCAAGACCATTGTCCTATCTATCCCAACAAAAGTGTTTCCCGGACCACCTGGTGCCCAGGACCAGTGGTTTTCTAACTGCCTAAATCCAGAATCAATGCCGTCCTGACTCCCAATCCCATCACCAAATGTCCTCCTGGACCCCTCCAATCAAAACCAATGTCCTCCTGACCACTCAGTCCCATAACCAATGTTCTGCCATACTATCCCAACACCCTGCAATCCCTCCAGAATCTGTACCATGGAAAGGGGAAGAATGGAGTAGGAGGTGTAAAATGAGAGAATATGAAATTACCCTACACATATTCATTTCCATCAACTCACTCGTTATACCCTTGCACAGTTTGTCCCCTTTACTGCAATTCCATTCTTTTGTTAATACAATTGTCCTGCTTATGAGCTCACTGCTACCCATCACAGGCTAACCACTCTTTTCGCCTATATACTCAATCCACCTTCCTTCCTCCATCACACAATCTGATACACTTCCCTCTACACACTGCTTCACTATCTTCTGTTTCCCAACCTATCCTCTCTACCAGCCATGGTTCCCACATTCCTCCTTGCCTCTGTCTCACTTTTTAGGGCTGTGTCCGAAATCATTAGACAGCCCAGTTCGTTGTCCTTACCTGCCGCAGTGATGAAGGCTGAATAGAGCTCTCGAGGAAGCAGAGGATCAGGCATATCACGGAGAAATTCCTTCAGCAGAGCAGCCACGTCATGGACACTCTGACTGTCATCCAGATACACATCCAGACCTTTGTCAAAGTCCTCCCGAAGCTGAAACCATGGTGAATGGGAGAAAAGTAAACGAAGGAGGAACAGAGAAGTAGGATGCCAGAAGAGAGTGAGTGAGAGCAAAAAAGTCGTGGACAGAGATGGATGTGAAGATGACGCAGAGGCAGAAAAAGACAGATGGGGGAGGGTGAGAAATTGAGAGGAGAAATGGGAAGAGAGTGAGGAGACCGAAAGAAGGGTAAAGTGGTCAGAAACTATTTTTGATAGTGCTATTAATATTTAATTATTAATATTAATCACTCTAGAAGTATAGGGAGGCTTTGAATATTCCATAACGCTATACCTTCTTTAAACAGTGTGAGTTACTTTTGAGTTTGTCTGTAAATATTATTATTATTATTTCTATTTACAGATCGCTTTCTCCAGAAAAAAACCTTGGCGTGATTTGTAGCATGATATAACAATAAATAATACATCATATAAAACACAATATAAAATCAACAATAATAATGTAAGAGCTTGCAGTTTACAAATATCTAAAATCTCACATAAACCTAATCATACGTCTTAAAATTCTAGACAGGTTGTAATAAATAGAGTTAAAAATCAATTCAAGAGCTAAAAACTACATAACCAGAATTCCTAATATAAAAATACTCTAAAATATACCAGGTCCAAAGAATACTCAAGCTGTGATAAGAGCAACTTGGGTAGAATTGATTAAACAAATGTATCTTTATCATTCAGGAAGCCACAGGGAAGAACAACTTTCTAAAGGAGCCAGCCAGGCTCCCAATCATGAAGTCAGGTACTTAGATCTCTTGGTATAAATATCTGCGCTGTTAAAGTAGGCATTTGGATCAGGGGAGAAAACCACAGACCTATACATGGATTTGTTATTACATGTGCAAAGCTCCTACCCTGAAAGCCACATGCAAAATATATCAGGGGCAAAGTAAATGGGCAATTCCTTACCCATGCGCCTCCAGGCAACCTTCAAAAAGCAACCATGTTGCTAGTTTCTCTTTAAAAATTGCCCGCAGGCAGGCATAAAAATACTTGCCTACCTTGCCGCTATGTGGATTATTTTTCATCTGCTTTTTTTTTTTAATTTAATGTTTATTTGCATTTACAACTTACATATCAGAAAATAACACTTGGCTAGATAATCCCGTAAACATAACCCCACAAAGAAAAAAGAAGAAGAAAAAAAATACCATTATCACAGTCCACCAGATAAGGATCCAAAATAGAAAACCAAGGGGCAAAAGCAAAAAGAAAATTAAAATTCAGGGGTCTTCCCTTTTAATATAAGAAATAAGGGAGCCCTGTGAGATATAAACTCCTTATATATATTCTATAATCCAGTATCAAGTTTCTTACGATCTAGGAAACAACGCAATAGAGAGGGTTCAAAAAATGCATATTCAGTTTCGGCACATTTAAGCAAACATTTACCACACTCTTTATATAGTGCCCTCATAATTGCTCTGTTTATACTTTGTAAATTTGACTAAACTGTTGCAGAGACCCCTGGACTCTACTAGATGGCCCTGGTTCCCGGCCCCTGGGTTAGAGAGCTGCAAAGGAGCATCCCATTCACCTCCACCAGAGGACTACTGGAATGGAGAGCTCCTGAGGTACAAGGAGGGGGTCGGGGTGGGTTAGCCTGGGATAGTGTGTGGCAGTTTAGGTTTGGTTTTGAAGGAGACAGAAGTTTAGGTGTGCTCTCCAAGGTTAGGCCCCTTGTCTAGCAAAAGGAAGGGAGAGGCACTGCCCTGCCAGTTCTCTGTTTTGTGGACTGGTAGGACTAGAGAGGGATAGGAAGATTTTCTGCCAGTTTTTTTGGATTTAACAGTATTTTACCTCGGTCTTCCTGGGAGTCTGTATCCCCTGCACAGGTAGTCAGGAGGAAGCTGTATACCTCTTCGCTCAGTTCAAGAAAAGGTTTCAGTGCTTGCTTAAGCAGTAGAAAAAAAAAGGTTTTTTCCAAGTTTGAGTTTTGCCCATTTGAGAGTGAAGGAAGTTATTTTTCTGTCACCCGAGCAGGAAGTTAAGAGCTGTTTCCAAAAGGGACATTTCCTCCTGGAAGGTCTGCATCTATTCAATATGAAGAGGAATTCAAGGGAGAGAAGAGGAGCAGGACACCAGGAGACCCCCCCAATAGAGTTTCCACCCCAGGGCTGCAGAGAACTGTCAGGCTGGAGGTCTGGACTACTCATGGATCTCAGGTATTGCGGGAAAAGGGACATCCACACCTAGGATATCCCTATCTACCACTGGGACACTTATCATTTCCACCCCATGGAGAATAAGCAAGTTCCAAGCCTCTGCCCTGAAAGATATCTCCACAGAGGTAGAGACACTTTAAATCTGTACTCTTATGGGATTGATAAACCTGGATGTAAATGGACATTTCATTTTTTGTCAATCCTAATTCTTTTTCAATCAACCACAGTAAACTTTATTTTGAACACCTGTCTAGTGAGTTTTCAGTGTACCTGTCCTCAAGAGCCATGTGCATGTAATTTTGGGTATAATTGTGTGCATGTAATTTTGCCAGAATAATTTTCAAATCAAACTTGCACTCAGAAGTTTGCTTTGAAAAATTGGTGTAACTTGGGTGCATAACATCCCACAAATGTATGTGGGCTTTTATAAAATATATAAAATTGCCCCTATATTTCATATAGTTTATCTGGATTATGCTAAAGGAAGAAGCGATTTAGAGATACCATTTGTGCGTGGGTAAGAAAATGATTATTGGGGAGGCACAGTGAGCCAATTAATGGCAAACTCCAATTGAAATAAAGTGATAAGTGGGTTTCCAGGGGCAGAGGAGGCAGGTTTGTCTGTTTGGACTGCTTTTATTTAATAGTTTTGTCAGTGATCTAGAGAAAGGAATATGAAGTAATAGTGTCCTTTTTCACATGATACCAAACTTTGCCTGGTCCCCTCACAGGAAAGCTTCCAGGAAAGACATAGGTGGGACCCAGGAACGAAGTTGGCCAGGCATTGAAGAGGGAAGGAGGAGCGAAAGACTGAGACCAGCGTTGCAAACCAAAAGTAGTCTTAGGAGGAGAAGGGAAAGTGGAAACATCACTCATTCCTGAACAAGTTCTTGGAGAAGTGATTTCATAGAGGACATTATTTGGAGGAAGAAGTATGCCTGCCAGAGAGAGGTCCTATAAGAGCTCCTGTCTGACACAAAAGATCAATCAGAAGCCCCACCGACTGACAGAAGCTGCTGAGAGAAGGACAGCTGCCCCATCAACTGGTACTGGGGAAAGACCCAGGTGAGAAATGGTCCCTGTCCCAGGGAGCAGACCTGTTTGAGAGAGAGTGGAATTTGCTGAAGGAGAATGAAGGAGAATGAATTTGTTTTTGTACTCTTCAAAAACAGTTTGCCATGTTGTACATTATTCACTAAGGAGCGGATTTTAAAAGGAGCGCGAATAGCCTACTTTTGTTTGCGCTCCTTTGCCCTCCCCTCACCTTCCCCTCACCTTCCCCTCCCTTCCCCTACCTAACCCACCTGCCCGGCCCTGTCTAAACCCCCCCCCTTACCTTTGTCGGGGGATTTACGCCTCCCTCCGGGAGGCGTAAATCCCCGCGCGCCAGCGGGCCTCTTGCGCGCCGGGCCGCGACCTGGGGGCGGGTACGGAGGGCGCGGCCACGCCCCCGGACCGCCCCGGGCCGTAGCCACACCCCCGTACCCGCCCCCAAAATGCTGCCGACACGCCCCCGAAACGCCGCGACGACCGGGCCCGCCCCCCGACACGCCCCCCTCGGAGAACCCCGGGACTTACGCGAGTCCCGGGGCTCTGCGCGCGCCGGTAGGCCTATGTAAAATAGGCTTCCCGGCGCGCAGGGCCCGGCTCGCCTAAATCCGCCCGGTTTTGGGCGGATTTAGGCAAGCAGGGCTCTGAAAATCCGCCCCTATGTGTCCATCTTCATAAAAGAACTTAATTTTTTTAACAACAACATCTAGGAGTCTGTATGGTGATTTAGTATTGCTTGGACCAATTAGTGAAGGAGCCCCAGTAAGAATAAACCCTAAGAGCCTTGAAAAGGAGACCTTCCCCCCCCCCCCCTCACCCATGTGGGAACCGTTTGAGGTCCTGGGGTTGGGCCTGGTCCATGAGCCTCCCTGTGAGCTTCTATGCCCAGGACTAGATTGTGGCAGAGGCCACACACTGAAGTAATAAACAAAAATAAAATGGAATCGTTTTAGGCCGAGGGGAAATAGATGCCATCATTGTCAGAAAAAAAAGAGATTATTTACTCAAAGAGTGATGAAACTATGCTGTCAGAGCAATGCTGGAAGCCATCGGGTGCAGTTCGAAAGTACCATGATCCCAACGGCAATAAGGGGATTGAAAGCACGTTGGGTGTGGTGGGATGGTTTAGGGTTGGAATGGAGGGGGAAGGAAAGAGGGGGCTAAAGATGCTGTTTTTTGGCAAACTGTTGGAAGTGGGGACTGCCAAGTGGCTTCAGAGCACCAACACTTTAAAAAAACTGTTTGGAAGGGTTTTAGGTGAGACTGGTGGGATTTCAGGCCAACAGGGCCCATTTTTTGGGATGAGAGTTGAAGTTGGGAGCTCGGGCCTGTAAATCTAATTTTTATTTTTAATAGCAGAATCTCCACTTAACCAGCCATAGCTGGTTAGGTTTCAAAGCTACATATAGCGGGACATGTACTCCAAAGATTATCCATGATAACTTATCTGGCTAACATTTGCTGGATAATTTATCTGTTATCTGTGTTTTTATATATTGGCCTCTCTAGTCTGTGAAATTTGGGAATTTGCAAAAAGAAAATGTGGGGTGGAGCTGAATATCCCTGACACTGAGCCTAATCTCCTTTCATGAGAAAAACTGCCACAGACAAACTATCTCCAGATGTTCAGCTATTTATATGCCTCTGGAATTTTGCAGCAGATTAAAAGTCAGTATTCTCTTTTCAATTTTCCTTTTCACTCTTGATCTCTGTTTTTGTATCATTCAGTCTTCACCTAATGCCAGAAAAACAAAACAGTATTCATAAAATAGTTTTATGGACAGAAGTATGGTTGTTTTAAGATATTTTATCAGTCTTAGGAGATGATGAAGATCTCATATTTTATTCAAAATGTCCCAACCATTTAATTCTCAACACTTGAACATATTGTTGAAAGTACTGTTCCCCCAGACATCAAGCACCAGCCCAAACCCCACAAACACTGTCCCAAAGTTCTGGACATCGTCCCAAAGCTGTGCAGGCACTATTCCAAAGCTCCGCAGATTGTTCCAAAGACCCTGACACTTCCTATGCCAAAACCCCCCAGATGCCATCTAAAAGCCTCTGAACAATAATCATAACTTCTGAGTAGGAGTACTGGCTCTAACACTTTTTTTTTTCTGCAATCCCTGCTGGAGTACATAAAATAAAAGGAGTGTCTGCTCCTGGGTTTCGGAATCTGATACCAGTTTCTATGAGTCCAAGAAACCACAAAAATGGTCGAGCAGATAGTAAGTGGACCTGGCTCAGAGGCAAGGGCTGTATTCTCTCATGATGGACAGGGAAAATTACAGTTTCTTCCCTTCCCCTCTGTGACTATTTGACTTCACCACTCTTTTCTTCCTTTACTGTCAGACTCACACTTCAAACTCATGCCCTGGGATTAAGAAATAAAGTCTCATTCAAAGGGTATCTTTACAAATCAGAAAAAAAAAACTTTTATTCATCTGGGGTAATCAGCAGTCAATATACAATAAAGAAAACACCTAAAAAGGATGAATCACAGGAATCAACAGCAGAGATGAACAGAAAAAAAAACCCCCAAATATACTTTTACCGTTTGTCTTCCTCTATTACAACTTCCAGATCTGATTCTTAAACATCCTCAGTCTGTCTTCAAGCAAGATACAGTATTATCAGTACTTGCATCTCTTCACATTATTCTTCTCAACAGTACCTCTCATGAAAATTCCTTTAGCATTCCCACAAGAATGTTTTGATCCTTAAGCCCCACTAGGTGCAATTGGGAACTTCCTAGGAGTCAAGTGATAGTACATTGGCTTTCATAGGGGCCGACAGTTCCTAAGAGAATTTCCGTTGATCACCAGAAACAAATCCCAAGTCTTACTGCAAGAAATATAAGCAGCCTGCATGCCCACTCTATCACAGACACAGCGCACATTCCCCCTAGATGTCCATGGTCAAACCCTTACTTAAAGAAGCAGTCAAATAACCTATCATACTCTTCAACAACAGTAGAAATCACCATTAACTCAGATAGAGAAAAAAAGAACACTTTCACTATTGATATAGGACCTGATTTAGGGCCTGGGCCACACAAGTTAATGTCATCCCATCAAATTCTAGGACATACTATAAAGGTGGGGGTCAGGGGTTTGGCTACCTATAATAGAATGAAAGATAATGCGGGTAACAAATGTTTTAAACTATGGGTGTGATATGGAGCATGATGTTCAATAGTTCAGCATGGATAATGTTTAGCCAGAGACTGTGTTAATAAAGTTGTCAGCAAAGGTTATTGGCACCAGAGGACACCCTGGAAAATAATAAAAATGTTCATTGTTCCTGTTATACTGTGTGGTCGACTATTTCTGGGATGGGACCTAGTTATACCTAAATAACCAATACATTACCATCTATAATGTGATAATGCTGGACACACATCTAATGGGGAGCTAGTTAGGTTCATTGATTTCATAATACCCAAGATTTCCTAATTGTTTACTTCTGAAAAGGCATTAAGTACTTCCCTCAAATATCATAAAGGCTCCTTCCGAACAGACCCTGTGCTTCTGGTAGCAAAGAGTCTCAAGTTGTCTGTACTTTGTTATCTAACTGGATTAAAACTTTTTGCAATCTTGTACAGATGTAAGCTCCTCCTTAAGCTACACCAGTGACATTTAATTAGGCTCTTTTTTTAAATGAAATAGATGTTTGGGGCAATTCTTGGGAATCTGTAAGGATCCAGATAAATAATTTGTTTTTGCCTTCCTAAAAGCATATTTAAATATATCAAAGTCGCTTACCTGTAACAGGTGTTCTCTGAGGACAGCAGGATGTAAGTCCTCACATGGGGGTGACATCATCCGATCTAGCCTGGGGTGCAGATTTTACGTAAAAGCTTCTAGAAGCTTTAAGGATGCTCATCTGAGCATGTGTGGCCTGACCCGCCTCACCACCCCATGCGGGGCCTCCTCAGTCCATGCAAGAGCTAAAAAAGAGAACTTAGAAAAACCAAGTCCAAGAGGAGGCAAGTGGGTCTCATGAAGACTTATATCCTTCTGATATTCGGAGAACATCTCACAGGTAAGCAACTTTGTTTTCCCTGTGGACAAGCAAGATACTAAGTTCTCACACACGGTGAATCCCTAGCTATATACTGCCTTGGATGGAAAAGGGTAAAATAAACTCAGAAAAATAGTGCCAACAGGCAAAATCTATTATTGGTGGCAACAAGCCATTTTATTATTTTCTGGGGGGTTTTTCCCCTGGGGGCAGCCTGGAAAACAAGATAATGATGGGCCCTATTCATTTATGTACTTACTTTAAAACAGAGAAACTGCCTTCTGAACAATGCCAATCAAAGCGGTGTACAAAAATAAAAGTTAATACAGTACGATCAAAGCCCTAGTGGGGATGGAGTTGGTTCCTACATCTCAGAGATACTCCACACTGTCCGCAGGACAAACTCATTAAATTTACTGTCATATCGGGAGTCCCTGCATAAGCAATAATGAGATGTGAAAACGTGGAGGGAATCCTTCATTGCAGCCTTGCAGACCTCCTCCAAGGAAACCAGTTTTAAATTCGCCACCAAGGCCACTATGGCCCTGACATTGAGCCTTGACATGTCCTACTGGATTCAGCCCTGTTAGGATTTGTGGGTTTCATGGACCCTTGGCCCGGGGTAATGGTTGTTACAGCCTGAGGGGTGGAGTCACACAGGCCCACACCGTTGGGAGGCGAGGTCAGCTGTAGCAGGGAACAAGGTAGTAGTGCAGTGGAGAGAACGTCCTGCGTCACTACCACATGATCGCAGACAAGCCCAGAACAGTGCCTTGAGGCAGACCCCGAGGAGCGGAGAGTGCAAGGACAGGGTCTCCTGTAGGTGAGTTGCAGAGAGTGTCCCAAGGGGCGGGACAGCGTAGTGATCAGAGTTTCTGGTATGATGACACAGGGGCTGCCCCGAGGAGCGGGGAAACGCAGAGTCAGTCTTGGCTGTAGTGATGTAGGCTGCCCTGAGGAGCGGGGAAAGCGCAAAGTCAATCTTGGCAGTAGTGAAGTAGGCTACCCCGCGATGCGGGGGAGCTGGAGTAAGTCACTCGTATAGAGACGTAGGCACTGCCCCGAGGAGCGGGGAAGTGTGGAGCATGTCACTGATGTAGAGACGTAGACACTGCCCCGAGGAGCGGGAAGCACGGAGCAAGTCACTGCTGCAGAGACAGAGGCACTGCCCTGAGAAGCGAGGAAGTGCGAGGCAAGTCGCTGGTGCAAGGCAGTTCTCAAGGCAACTCCAAGGAGTGGGGTGGCCAGTAGGCAGAACCTCTGGAGAGGCGCAGGGACCACCCCGAGGAGCAGGGAGGTCTTGAGACGTCTCCCAAGGAGGCGCACGTAGGGCCCCCTAGGAGCGGGTACAAGCCAGAGTCCAGAACTGCAGGTAGAGATCCGAGTCCGACACCGACATCCGAGGAGACAGGAACAAGCACCAGTAGCGAAGGAGCTCGTTGCCAAGTCAATTAGCGTAGGGCCAGGAAGGTGCTTATAGACCCCAGCTTGTGAAGGTCATCAATCGGGAACGCCCCTGAGGTTCCTGCCATAGCGTCTTCAAAGAGAGGCTCAATGGCACACGCGCGCGTAGGAAGGCTCAGTGGAGGCATGGAGGTCAGCAGCGGCCCAGCCACCATGAGAGGTCTCGGGAAGCAGATGGCATGCTGCAGCAGCGGCTAGCCACAGCCGCGAGTTCGCCTGGAGAAAAGAGCAGGGCCGCATATGATGTGAGTTGAGTATGATGTGAGTTGAGTCGGCCGCGGCAGTCTGCGGCCAACGGTCATAACAAGCCCTTTCTGGGCATAAAGAAGAAAATGCAATCTTCTAGCCAATTAGAAAGGGTGTGCTTGGCAACAACAATTCCAGGTCTGTTGTGGTCAAATAAAACAAAAAGCTAGGTGGACTTTCTAAGGGTTTCAGTCTGCTCCAGATAGAAGGCCAAACTATGCAACACTTGTTCACCTTTTTGGGCATAAGAGCTAGGAAAGAATGTTGGAAGGGCAAATGATTGCTTAAGATAGAAGTCTGGCACTACCTTTGACAGAAACGTAGAAGGCATACACAGAACCACCCTGTTAAAAATCTGAGGGTTCAATATTTAAAAAAATGTGTCTGGCTAATTCCCAAACTATAGGATTTAAAAATCTCACTGGTTTGACCTCCCCAGACTTAGCCAGAAAGATTTTTAGTTGGCTTAAAGCTTATTTGGTTAAGGGATGGACAATATGTAGGTGTTCTGGGGAAGAGCAGCACAATCTGGCTAAGGTCTGGATTTATCAAAATGCGATAAGTATCGCATGTGATAGCAAAATGGGTGTGATTTATGCTAATTTACAATTTATCACAATTTGTGCTATTTAGCTATGTGAAGAGCTAAGTTAGTGCACATTGCGCTAACCTTTTCAGACTTTGCAATAAGTGCCAGACCTGATGTATTTCCTACATTCAACCACTGGGGGACAAGAAAGAAAGAGAGAGAGAAAGAGAGAGAGAGCGAGCCTAGCCATAGTGTCCTCTCCCTAGATAGGTATTTGTATCCCTATAGTAGGCCCACCTAGTAACTCGAAGTGAGGGTTAGGTATTGGTGTAGGGGGTTAGGGGCCACTTTGACATTCAATGTGAGACGTAAAGATGGCCGGCGCCATCTTTACTCATCAGCCCCTATTATAGGGGGCTGATGAGTAAAGATGGCCGGCGCCATCTTTAAAGATGGCGCCGGCCATCCAGTGCTCCTACCATGTGACAGGGGCCGGCCAATGGCACGGATACCCTGTCACATGGTAAGGGCAAAGGGGCATCAGCGCCATTTTTTTTTAGAACAGCTGATGCCTGGGAACGGGAAATCTCTCCCCGAGGCCCCCCTGGATCTCTCCTCTCCCCGAGGCCCCCCTGGATCTCTCCCCGAGGCCCCCCGAGGCCCCCCTGGACCACCAGGTAATTTTAAAAGGTTTTGGGGGGGTCGGGAGGGGGGGGTCGATTTAAAGGGTCGGGTGGGGTTTTTTTTTTAGCGGCGCGGGCCTCCCTAAAAAAAAAATTAGCGATGTGAATTGGAATCGGAAAACAATTCCAATTCACATATCTTAACGATCAGATTCCCCCCCCCCCAGACGAATCTGATCGTTAAGACGATCTGGCACACGATTCACATCTCTAATACCAAGATCTGCAACAGGTTAGACACACCGGAAGAGGTGGAGAGAGTGAGAAGTGATTTAAGAAAACTAGAGGAATGGTCTAAAACATGGCAGCTGATCTTCAATGCAAAGAAGTGCAGAGTCATGCATCTGGGGAGTGGGAACCCAAAGGAATTGTATGTTTTAGGGGGCGAAGAGCTGATGAGTACGGAGCAAGAGAGGGACCTATGGGTCATAGTGTCTAGCAATCTAAAGATGGGTAAACAGTGTGACAAGGCGATTGCTAAAGCCAGATGAATGATGGGCTGCATAGAAAGAGGAATATCTAGCAAGAAAAAAGAGGTGATAATTCCATTGTACAGATCCTTGGTGAGACCCAACCTAGAGTACTGTGTTCAGTTCTGGAGTCCATATCTCAAGAGGGACTGAGATAGGTTGGAGGCGGTTCAGAGAATGGCGACCAAAATGGTGGGAGGCCTCTATCACATGACCTATGAGGTTAGGTTGAAGGCCCTAAATATGTACACCCTGGAAGAAAGGAAGCACAGAGAGGACATGATACAGACCTTCAGATACATGAAAGATATAAACGATGTTCAACTAAAAACAAACCTCTTCTACTTGAAAGATATAAAGAAAACAAGGGGTCACGATATGAAACTGCAAGGAGGAAAACTCAAATTGAATGTCAGGAAATATTTCTTCATGGAGAGGGTGGTGGACGTCTGGAATGCCCGACTGGAGGAGATGGTGAGAAAGAAGGCAATAAAGGACTTCAAAAAGGCATAGGATAAATTATGTGGATCCTTACGGAGACAAATCCAGGAGTCAGGGGGAATAGCAGTAACAATAGGGAGGAAGTAAACGGGAAATAGTAAAGAAGAAAGGGTAGGACATCAAAGCAAAAAATGAACGGGATACACTGTGGCTCCCTTAGGAGCTAAAGCTAAGCGACTTGGGGGTTAGCAGTAACAATTAAATGACACTGGGTAAGAAGGTATAACCTTAGTGACAATGAAAGAACCCAGGCTAAAGGTCTGTGGTTCAAATTCAAAACAAGATTGTGGGGCAGACTTGTTGGGCCATCTGGCCTTTTTCTGCCATCAATTCTGTTTCTATGTTTAAGAAGTGTTTTAAGACTTATTCAGCTAAGTAGTGGCTTTGCTGTTACTTAGTTGGATAAATCTGGGCTTATCTGGATAACTGCCACTACTTAGCCAGATATGTAGGAACTTATAAGCGCAATATGTATTTGTGCTTTTTTTTCACATGTGTATGAATGTTGCAGGGTACATATCTGCATATTTTATAACCTGGACATATCATATACATGCAAGTTATAAAATATAGGAGTAGATTCTCGCACACTCATATACTCACGTATATTTGGGTGCGCGTGGCTGTTTGAAAATTATCTTGTATGTGTGTGTGAGAGAGTGAGAGAGAGAGAGAAAGAGAGAGGGTATGTGTGCATGTGTGTGTGAGAGAGAAACGATGCGTCTGAGAGCATATATGTGACAGAGCCTGTGCATACGTGTGTGTGTGTGTGTGAGAGAAAGAAAATGTGTGAGAAAATGTACGTGTGCCTGTGAGAAAAATACGATAAAGTGTGCGTCCCCCTCCCCTCATGCCATAACGATCTCAGTGACTAGAAATCAAAAGGTCCCAGATATAGACAGAGGAAGATTTTTTTTTTAATCCTTATTAGCTGTAATTATTATGGGCTGGATTTTAAAAAGGTTACGCGAGCCGGGCCTATTTTAAAAAGGCCCGGCAATGCGCGTAAAGCCCCGGGACGCGTGTAAGTCCCGGGGCTTTACTAAAGGGGCGGTCTGAGGGTGGGGCGGGGGCGGGGCCAGAGGCAGGCGCAAAAGGTAAGATACAAATTTTGGTAGGGGTTAGAGTAGGGCTGGGGGGGGAAGATAGGGGAAGGGGTGGGAAGGTCAAGTTAGAGGGGAGGGAACAGGGGGAAGGCAGCGCGGCTTGGCATGCGCAAGGTGCACAATTGTGCACCCCCTTGCACGCACTGACCCTGACTTTATAATTTGCGCATGCAAGTTATAATATCGGGCGTATATGTGCATCTGCCGGGTAGCGCGCACATATGTGCGCCATGCGCGCTCCTTTTAAAATCTACCCCTATGTGTTACACGTCTGCTATATTGAAATATTTTATTGGTGTTTGGGAAATATTAAAACAAATTTATGTGAGTTTTTAAGAATCAACTTTTCATTACTCAGCACTAACTTGCTAAACAAAATGAACATATAAATGCCATATATATAACAATACCATAAGTTGAGAAAATAAGAATTTTTCCCTCATTTTACCCTATTAGCAACAATAAATCATCACAACTTAAAAAGAAATCAAACCAGTTCAGGAAAAGTACTACTGATTACCACCATAGAAGAAATATGAGTCATATGAGTCAAAAATAGAAGAGAAAAAAACAAAACAAAACAGAGGTAATGTATGCAGAACATTATCAAGTCAATGAGAGAGAAGCATCATTCATTTATTCGTCAGTTTCTGATATTTATTTGGCAAAGCTTTAACATAAGGAGTCCAGATATGAAAGAAGACTGCATAATTCTTGGAAGATTTCATGAGGGTTGAATTATGTTCCATATTGACAAAATCAGCAATATAATTCGACCATTCCAGGAAGGCAGGAGCAAAATATTTCAAGGAATTGCAAAGAATAAATTTCTTTGTAATTAAAAAAGGCCTTGACCAAAAATAGTCTATGATATTTACCAACCAGAATATGACAATCTAAGTAGTTTAATATATAGAATTCTGGGAATAAAATAATAGCTTTCCCTGTTACCACTACTAGATGATGAGCACAATTTTTCAAAACCAATTGTATCTCAAAAGAGGCCCATAAATAGCGAAATCAGGTACCTTTGGCTCCACATTTTAAGCAGGCATCACATTTAGTCAGACCCATTTGTTAAGTTCTCAGTGATGTAACCATTATTCTATGAAATGTACAAAACTGTAATTCATGAAAACCCACACTATGAGATAACTTTGCCTTAGAAATAATACTTTGAGATATAACTTTAGGTTGAAGATTAGAATTACAGTCACCTCATCACACATCTGCCAAAGCTATTACATTGTGGGATTTCATATTAATCAAAAATTTATAGGGGGGCAAGATGGCGGCGTGAACAGGTCACTGAAACGCTGGGCTGCAAATCTTAAAGATTTTCTTCAAAGATGCCTGCTAAAAGAAAAGGGAAACTCAGAGTTTACCCCTCGGAACCGGAGCCTCCAGTTACGCAGCGGCTCATAACATCGTTTGTACCTGTGAAGGGAATAGAAACGGGGGGAGAAGCCTCCGCTGCGGGAGCCGGCGAGGGAGCGCCGGTTTCGCTGGTGGAAATCACTCTCAGACCTCCGGATCCTCGTGTGCCTTCGATTGCAGCTTCTCCCGACTTCCCTCTGACTGCCGGGTTGCGGAGCAATGTCACGGCCCCTGCGACTCCGACAGGAGGGGGCCAGAGAGGAGGTGAAACCGTGGCTCAGACACAGCCTACAGAACTCCTGGAGACTTCGGGAGCTGAAGGGTTAACTTCAGTGCCTCCTATGTCGACACCGACAACGTTGGAGAGGGAGCTGGAAGCTTTGGAAGGAGCTACGGCAGGAGGGAGGAAGGAGACGCTGGCTGGACTATCAACGGTGGTGAAAGTGGGTGAGTCATTCCAGCGCCCCCATTTTCAAATGCCCCCTAAGCCAGCTACAGTTACGCTGGACGCAATCTGGGACCTAGTCGCAGCATTAGGGAATTCAATGGGAGATTACAACAATAAATTGGACCTCTTAGGTCAAAAAATGGAATCCCAAGAAACTCAGATAAGAGAGATGAAAATGCGTTTCGAGTCAATGGAAACAGGTTTGCAGAGGTCCCAAGACTGTAATGCAAAAATGATAAAAGATCTTAATATTGTGTCTCACAGGTTGGAACATCTGGAAAATTACACGAGACATTTAAATTTGTGCCTATTAAATTTTCCCAAGATTGTGGGTGAATCTCCTAATGTTACCTTGAAAAAATATTTCTTGGAGATTTTGAAATTTGAAGAGGGAGGTATTCCCTGTATAACTAAGCTTTTCTTCTTACCTATTACTGCAAAAAATAGAGATGAATTTCAAAATCGTGCAACAGCTGTGGGGAATTTGACACACATTTTCTTGAGGATTCCTCATCTGAGTTTTATGAATGTGCAATGTTAATGGTTTCATTTGTGACAGAATGCGATGTGAGCGAGGTCATGAAGAGATACTTTAGGAATATAGAAGTTCCTTTTCGAGGTCTTCAGATACATATGTATCCTGACTTCACTCGGGTTACGCAGGATAGGAGGCGAGATTTCCTATCTTTGAGAGCTCAGATTGTGTCTATGGGTTTCTCTTGCAAGTGTGTTGTGAAGTCTACATCGGAATGTTTTGTGTTTTTCTTTCCTGAGCAGCTGAAATCCTTTATTAATGCTAGGAGGGTTATTATAACCTCCATAAATGGTGCTAGGTCAGAGGACCATTACGTATATATGATTCTCTTCTGTAATACACGTTAATGCCTTTACATGCAATGTATTTTTTTTCTTGCAAATTTCTCTCCTTTGATTTTGCTGCGCTTCCTGGCCGAGTACGCTCCGCAGCCAGGCCTGCCTACCTCGCTACACCTTCTACCAGCTCCGGGCACATCCCCTCCATGGCCGCTTCCAGCTCGCGGCGTCTTCGATTCCCCCTGTGCTCCTGCTCCGGACCAGGTCTCACGGTGGGGCTCAGCGTCCTCCATGGCATCGGCCCCGCCCCTAGGCACGCGTGTGTGGACTGCCCGGCCTTTTAAAGGGCCAGGGGCAGAAACCAGCTCCGCGGCGCACCCTGATTGATCACTGCTTAAAAGGAAAGTGATCTGACCCCACTTCCTTGCCTTGGCAATCGGGTCGATCACATTGTGATAGCAAGTTTGCCTTCCAGTCTCTTGTTCCAGGCTTCCATTCCAGCGTCTTGTTCCAGCGTCCTCCTGTTCCTTCGTCTTCCCAGGTAATACCATTCGGACTGTCTTCTCGGTACTGACCTCTGCCTGTTTCCTCAACTACGTCTGAACGCTGCCCGGAACTGACCTCTGCCTGTCCACTGACCTTGTCTGACCACTGCCTGGAACCTGACCTTTGCCTGACTGACCATCCACGGACTGACCACTGGTATTGACTCCTGCTTTGGCTGACCACGCTATTCTTGACTCTGACCTTGATCTTTGCTCTTCATTCAGAAACTCTGTTCTGGCCTTCTCTGGCTCCTGGACTTCCTAACCTGAACATTGACCGTGCACCCTTGTTCGTGGTGGGCACACCCCCGAACTTTATCTCTTGAAGATCCTGCGAGGCCCACCTAAGACCAGGCGGCCCGGGTAACCAAGGGCTCAACCTGAGGTAACCTTGGGTTGCTATTAGAGGCTAGCTGTAGCTTCACCATCTCCTCCTGTGCTCCGCCTCCTGGTGGCAGGCGCTCTCTGGGTCCGACCAGGGAGCCTACCAATCCTGCACCAGGCCAAGGGTCCACCTCCCGGCATAACAGATTTCACCCCCCCCCCCCCCCCCCCCAATTGATGTTGCTTTAAAGAGGAATGCATGGATTTGGGTATCTGTTTGTAATTATTTTGTTTCACATTTAAGAATGCATTTCTATTTTCAACATGTGAGAAATATCTTGATGTATATTGTTAAAATGATAAAAAAAAATTTATAAAATTGTTGCGATGGAAAAAGTACTGCGTTCAAAAAAACATAATTCAAAATAGTACCTCACTTTCAGAGTCCTTTGCAAGTTATTTTCAGTCTAAAACTACTGATTTATGTACAAAATTGCCTGTGTACACCTCTCCAGCCCCTCAGTTCCCTAATCCTCAATCCACCCCTTGGTCAGAATTTGAGTACATTTCACATCCGGATGTAGAACAGATAATTACTTCGTTGAACTCTTCAAATGTCCTCTCACTCTACATTTTACTGACCTTTTGAAAGTCATCTTTATATGTATTCATAGAACCAGTCCCCAAAAGTAAATCATTGTATGTCCCCTAGTCTTTTGACTCTTTGAAAAAGTAAACAATTGAATAATGTTTACTTGTTCCACTCCTCTCATTTTATAGATCTCTATCATGTCTCCCCTCAACCATCTCTTCTCCAGGCTGAAGAATCCTAACCTCTGTAGCCTTTCCTCATAGGGGAATCGGCTGCACTCAGTTAACCCAGTTTAAGGATAATCATTCAATTCTGAACCAATACCAATTTGGTTTCAGAAAGTATCATAATACAGAAACTCTCCTACTTTCCAGCACAAACGTCATTCAACTCGGGTACATCTTATGTACTAATTTTTCTGTATATTAGTTCTGCCTTTGACACCCTGAACCACGATATTCTCCTCTCTTATCTTTCTGCTATTGGGCTGTCTGGTACTGTTCTTTCCTGGTTTGGGTCCTATCTTACTGACAGAACACAGCAACTGAGGATAACCAACAAAACTTCTTGATTCCCCATCACACCTGGTGTCCTGCAGGGCTCGGTACTCTCAGCAGCCCTGTTTAACATTTTATATTGCACCTGTATCACGCCTTTTGTTTATTTTTGGTCTAACTTACAGAATTTTTGCAGACAATATCCAATCCTTCTTTCCTACCAAGGTTTCATGGCCATCCACTTCTCAGTACGTTTTCCTCTGTCTTTCTTCCATCAAAGCATGGTTAAATTACAACTTAACCTCAAAAAGATTCTAGGTCGTACCATCCCACATGATATTCCTACACTACTACAATTCGACTGTCAATCCATACCAATTGTTAAAATTGCTCGCAATTTTGGCATACTGCTGAACTTCACCCTCTCTATGCGTGCCCGCATGGTTGTAAGCTCCTCATTTTTCAAATTATGCCTTCTTTGCCACCTTAAACCTCTGCTAGGACTGAACTGTAATCATTAATTATCACTTCTGTAGACTACTGTAATGCCCTATACTATGGCCTTCCTCACTCTACTCTCAGGCCAATACAGAGAGTCCAAAATTCTGCCTCACGCCTTCGTAGTAGTACCAAGAATAGAGAACATATCACACCAATTCCTCAATTTTTGCATTGGCTCCCTATTCAGTTCCACATTCAATATAAACTTACATCCATAATACATTACCTCATACATCATGTTACCTCCCTGTGGATCAGTAGCGCTCTCAAATTCTACAGTCCGACAAAAACACTGTTCAACTTCCCAATTACTCCTGGAAATTCCCCTCCCTCCATACCGCGATTAGCAATCATACGTGAAACAGCCTTATCACTTGCCAGCCCGACCCTCTGGAATTCTCTTCTACAGAATTTGCGCACCCAACCCAAAAGAATTCAATAAGGCTCTAAAACCACACTTGTTTGTAGCTGCTTTCACCCTTAGCTCTACTACCAGCCAGCCACCTCCCCAGTCATAGTTTTCCAAATTATGCCCCTTTATTAATGCTCAGCCGGCATTTGTACAATGCAGTCCTATGATATCTTGTTTTATTTGTCATGATTAATTGTTTTTAAGCTTTATTTGTGTTATGTTCCCTGCCCCGAACTTTGAAGGGTGCAGGCTATAAATATTTTTAAATAAATAAATAGGAAGTAAACTGGGATAAAATGAAATTTGTATTTCATTGCTGAAACAATATAGCAATATAATGGCGAATTTGCAAGTATATAAAGAAAAGAAACCCCGCTTTTCAAAAATATTTTCTTTAAGACAAAATTCAAAGGTTTGCAAAATAGTTGTGTTTGGAACCATAAAATCCCTAAGTGTCTTTATCCCCTTAATTGCTAATTTTTAATAAACAGGACACATTTTTGCAGGCGAGAATGCAGGATGACCCATAATTGGCAAGAAAGGGGAAGATGGGGATGACAAAGAAAAATATTTCCTGAGAAATTGCCAAATTTTCCTAGCAGAAGTTATCAGTAAATGTGAAGAGATCTCTGGTTGAGGCTTTGTAGCACAGGCATGCAAAATATATTTTAAATTCAAAGAGAAAACAATTTGCCTGTCAACAGCTAAGTCAGTAACATGAGAATCGAATAACCAGTCTCGTAGAGAATGTAATAAACAAGTCATATTATAAAGCTTAAAATATGGAAACTTTAAACCTCCCTCTCTGATAGGTAATGTCAATCTTGAAATAGTTAATCTGGGTTTTTTCTTTCACCAAATAAATTTAGCACTCAGCTGGCTGAGAAGGATTACATCTTAGTCATCAGGACAATAGGCACCATTTGAAATACATATGACAGCTTAGGAAAAAGTATCATTTTGTTTAAGGCTATTTTACCCATAATGGTTAAAGGGAAATGCATCCAGCTCTCCAGTTTATGAGCAAAAAATATAATAACAGGCAGAATATTAAAGTCATGTGTTTCAGCAGGAGATTTTGTAATTCAAACACCTCGATATTTAATTGCATCACCAGCCCACTTTAATGGAAAATCACCCCAGGTCGGCATCATATTACCTCTAACACTTAAAGCTTCAGATTTGTCCAAGTTAAGTTTAAAACTTGAGAACTGACCATAAGTGTTCAAAAGTTCTAAGGCCACAGGAAAAGAACATTTTGTTTCTCACAGCAATAAAAGAATGTCATCACCATATAATACTGAATTGGTTCACAACAGAGATCCCATGGACTTGTTCATTTTCTAGTTTATGAAATAAAAGATGAATTTACAAAAGACGCTTGCATAAAAAATAGCACGTGTGCATGTAAAATAGCATACATGTGAGTATTTGCTATATTAAAAAGTGCTACATACTAGAGATATGATTCAGCCAAACCTTTCGGTTCAGCCTTTATCAGCCCGCCGTGGGAAATTTAGTTTTCCGAAGTTCAGGCCGATTTTATTTCGTCTGCCCCCGAAACGAAGCCCGAAACATGCCCCAACCCTTCAGATTTAATGAATTACAACGGGGGGGGCTGTAAAAAAAAAAAACCTAAACCCACTACAACCATTCAAATTTAATTAATTGCAACCCCCCACCCTCCCGACCCCCCAAGACTTGCCCAACACCCCCCCCCCCCCAAGACTTAGCGAAAGTCCCTGGTGGTCCAGCGGGGTCCCGGGAGCGATTTCCCCCTCTCGGGCCATCGGCTGCCACTAATCAAAATGGCGCCAATGGCCCTTTGCCCTTACCATGTGACAGGGGCTATCGGTACCATTGGTCGGCCCCTGTTACATGGTAGGAGCAATGGATGGCCCGCACCATTTTTTAAGATGGTGCGGGCCATCTTAAAAAACTGGATGAACTGGAGAAACTTCAGGATGAAGAGCCAAGAGGGTCTTCATGAATTGCAGATGGACTGGGTGAACCAGTAAATTAATTAGTAAAACTGGTTATTTCATCGCCGCAAGCATATTATAAAATCCCGTAACTTAACACGTGTAAAAGCAGACTTACAGGGGGTAAATGCGGCTAAGTAACACGAGTAAAAGCTATTCATGTATCCCTTTAAAATTTGAAGCACAAATACATGGGTATAACATTTGTGTACAGTTTGTACAGTTATATGGCTAAAGTATTGGGGGGGGGGAAGGAAAGAGAAATTTGGTTCAGGGACAACCAACACATTCATTATATGTGCCTTTTTATAAACCATTGTGATGGTTCACGTCCAAACGACGGTATAGAAAAAGTTTTAAATAAATAAATAAACACAAGCCATGACTTTTTTACAGTCTGCGGTACTGATGCTCAGACATTAAGGAAAAAACACAAGACTGCTTCTATGGCCAAGTCCATAAGTAAAGCTCGTCAAGCAAAACTGACTGATGCATGGGGGTAACCTGCACAGTGTGGCAGATACTACCATGGGAAGCTTGCTGGGCAGACTGGATGGACCATTGGTCCTTTCTGTCGTCATTTCTATGTTTCTTTGTAAATTCCGACTTATATGGCTAAGGGCCTGATTTTCTAAGGCTATCGCACGCTTGTGCTACCAGCACAAGCGTGCAATAACTAGAAATCGTAGTGCACGCCTGCGAAGGGGACATCGGGGCAGAGTTGGCCCCGGAAGAGGAGGAGTCGGGGCGTCACCGAGGCCGACTCCGCGAAGACGGCGCAGACAGCGAAAAGGTAAGGAGCCTTTTCACTGCCTATTTCACGCCGAATAACTACACTGCAGCTGTGAGATCACTGCTGGCTAGCGCAGGACCGCCCCCCCTGCCCCCTGTTACCACCGGATTTTCTAAGTTCTGCGAACTTAGAAAATCCGCCCCTAAGTAGCACCTTTGCCACTACCAAGATGTATCCGGCTATGTAGTGCCTTTGCTGCTACTTAGACAGACAAATCTGAACTTTTCTGGATAAGTAGTTCTATTTTTAGACTTATCCAACTGTTGAAAATCCTTATAACAGTTCTGAAATGACTACCCCTGATGCAGAGATTTAATCTTGAAATGCTGGGTTAAATGTTAGATAAGTGCACTTTAAAGATTTTTTATCTGTATTGAGATCATTTTAAAAATTGTGGAGGCCAATGACGAAAAAATAAAATCCAGCGGAGGAGCCAGTCAAGGGGTAACCAAGATCTGGCATCCCCCCAGTCAAGGCCATGGCCAACCCATCTTCAGAATGGGAAGAGCCAAGCTTAGCAAAATTCAAGGAAGACAACTCTCCCTGAGCATCTGAGCAGCGCTGACACAGGTTAGAAGTCACGTCTGGCTGAGAAGCCCTAATATGACAGGCAACATAAATAGAAAGACGCTTAGGCTTCTTGCTTACCAGCACCATCACTGCGGTAAACATGCGTCAGAACGGCTCGTGCTAAAAAATGAAATACGCCCAAAAAATAAGCACCTAGAAGAAAGCGTGACGAGGCGCACGCAAAACCTGTGTGCCATGTTAGGTGCGTAAAAACGTTTATGCTAGGAAAAAGCATGCCCAAAAACCGAGCAAACAACACATGCACAGAGCCAACACATTGTTCACACTAACGGCCTATAGAGGGCAGCAGAACAAAAAAGGCCACTGCTGTCTACCACGCGGCATGCAAGAAAAAAGCCTATGTGCAGGGCCTAGCCTACGGGAGGCTGCTCAACCCACCAGGCTGCCTAGTTCTCCAACCCCAATTGGAGCGGGAACGAAAGTTGGCATGGCACGCCAAGAATGGAGACCGGAGGAAGTCCTGAAACCCCTCTGTCTCTGATTCAGGTAAACTTTCTCCTTTTTTTTTTTTTAAACCTTAACTGAGCTCAGCACTTACTGACTGAGTACAGAACTGATCTCCGGCTATGGAGGGAGAGGGCATCTGCCATCACCGCTGCGCTCGGCCTCCTGCACACGCTGCCTTTCAGCTGAACTAGCAGCTAAGTCCACGCCGGGAAACCCAGCTACCAAACCAAAGCACACCTCTGAGGGACCATGGAAATCGCCTGAGGAATTCTCAACTGGGGGAGGGACCTTTAGGTATCACCGCAGGAGAGCGGGGCTTTCTATTCCTAATTTAGAATTTAAAATTTCTCCTTTCAAAAACCTCAATGGGAAATGCACGTCCACCATCTGCTGGAGATGGAGAATACTGGCAGGCTGGGGTCACTGCAGGATTATATATACTGTGATGTCAACTTGCTCTGTCTCCATCTCCTGGCAGGGGGACATAAATCCACTAATCCTGAGTCAATCTGTCTACACACTAGGAAAAGGGAGATTCTCTAGTGCATCATCTCTGTGGGTGGCTGTAGGTGCTTGAGCAACCCCAATATTGTCTCCTGAACACCTATGAATTGAGAGCTGAGAACTTCATGCTGAAGGGCTGTGAGGGAGGAATTCTGTCTTCCTGCTACTGCTCCCGCCTCCCTCTGCAGCTTATTGGCTGACAGTGGAATGTCTGACCAATGAACTACAGGGGAAGACAAGCACTGCACTTCTGTCTACCAGCTACTGTCTCCTGCCTTCACCTGCAGCCTATATTAGCTATGTAATATCTGGCCAATAGGCTGCAGGGGAGAGCAAACAAGATGTGACTATACCTCTCATACTGCTCCCGCCTCTCCCTGTAGCCTATTGGCTGACTGTGGTCTGACCAATGGGCTGCAGAAGGATTCAACAGCTGCAGTAGTATAGGACACACAGGCTTCCTGAGGTGCAGTGATAGGGATGGCTTCTCACAGTGGGACTGAGAGAGGGCAGAAAAGCTAAGGGTGAAGGTGAGACAGGGGCTGAGTAAACTGCTGGGAGATAGAATGAGGGTAGGTAATGCTGGCTAGAGATGTGAATCAGAACCGGAATCGGCTCGGATTCCGGTTCCGATTCACATCGTGGTGTTTTTTTCGTCCAGCCCGATCGCGGTTTTCTTTATCGGCTGCGCCCGAGCCGATAAACAAAAACCCACCCCGACCGTTTAAAACTAACCCCTTAGCTTCCCCCACCCTCCCGACCCCCCAAAAACTTTTTACAGGTACCTGGTGGTCCAGTGGGGGTCCCGGGAGCGATCTCCAGCTCCCGGGCCGTCCTCCCGGGCCGTCGGTTGCCACTAATCAAAATGGCGCCGATGGCCCTTTGCCCTTACCATGTGACAGGGTATCCGTGCCATTGGCCGGCCCCTGTCACATGGTAGGAGCATTGGATGGCCCGCGCCATTACAGCCGGCCCCATCTTTTGAAATATCGGCGATATTTTCAATCGTCCGAAGCCCGATTCACATCCTTAATGCTGGCTGTAAGATGGGAATATTAATTGTAAAAGGGGATACTGGCAGGGAAAGAAAGAGCTATGGGAGAGGGGGAAGAGAAGGCAAGAGAGGTGGGAAAGTAGCAGAGAGAGCTGAAAGAAGGGCTATGGGCAGAGAGAAAGGGAAAAGTAGATACAAGCTGGGAGAGCAGAGTATGATTTTACGTGAGAGTGGAGTAACTTTCTGTGTTCGAGGTTTGATTTGGGCCAGCACTGATGGTTATCTATATGGAAAGGATTCATGGAGGAGAGAGGCTGACCCTTTCCCTGAGCAATCAAAGAAAAGTGGTCTATCCCTACTATCCCTGTACGGGTCCACTTTGCCATCTCCATGACCCACAATTTTGATCCCACGAAATAAACTTCAGGGCCTGTCCTCCTTCAAACATTTCAAACACCTTCTTCATTTTATGTATCTTGGAGGTAGGGCTACATATAAAATTCAAAGTATTGCCCACGCAGGAGGGGGAGAATTAAGAGTGCAGAAGGAGCAAGAAAGGGAAGAGGAAAACATGGGGAGATGAGGAAGACATTAGGAGAATGAGAAAAAAGGGAGGTTGAGTAAGAGAGTGGTGGGAACAGGTGAAGGTAGAGGAAGAGGCTCTGGTGTGGATGGGCTGTTGTGGGGGGAAAGGTTCAAGAGGGAGGAGACTAGTGGGGATGGGCTGGAGTTGGGGAGAAGAATGATGGTGGGATTTTTCAGTCTTCCCTAGCTTTTGTTTTGACCACATGAGTCTTCCCCATGTTCTCATTACCTGCTCTTCTTTGGACATTTAAGGCCAGTCAGTCGCACTCACAATCCACTATTTTCTTTTTTCTCCTTTTTTGTGGAAGGCGCTATAATTTGGGTTTAATTCAGCACATCCAATCATTTTCAAAAGTTGGTTCCTATAGTGTCATCTTTTTGAACAAAGTTTAATCGAAGGCCTGTCTAATGATTGACCTTCCATCTATCAAAATGGTAAAAAATGCATACAGAAATGATCTGACCACAGAACCTGTTTAATCTGAATATTTCTAATTTCAGCTATCCCTCTTTCCACTTTTGGGAAGAAAATCAATTTAAGCCCGTGCCCTGAACTCGTGATTAAGTTGTATACATTCTAAGGAATGTAATGCTGTCCAGAACTCATCTGCTGCTTTGGACAGAGCCATATCAACTTCTATGTGAAATTATCTCATAGTAAACATGTTCTGGGTTTCTAAAAGGTTGCTCCAATAAGTTGTGCCGTATCTGCCAAATAATCTACCTGATTCATGGTATCCTACACACGCGATACTTTCTCCCCAACCTTCCTTAGGGAACCTTTGGTTTCCCTAATTAAAAGGAGTATGCCAATTGATTGGGGAGGTTCTGTGTAGAAAATAGTGAGAAAGGTTTAGATTTTGCTCCCCCATTTGGGAACAGCAGATGGTGTCACCTAGCTGTTTATCACTGCAGAGCACCATCTGTCCTTGTGGATTTTTAGTTACAGTTTCAAGCTGACAGGAGCTCTCTGACTCCTGCTTGCTATTTTTACCTTTAGTTATGGGAAAGGAGTAAGGAAGTCTTCCCATTTAGGGGTCAGTCTCCCATTGACTTGTCTATCCAGCCTTTAAGCTTGCTCTGGACTCTTTTAAGCCAATTTTGAGAATTCCTTGTCAGAGCCGGTCCGCCTTGTTGCAGAGGATTGAGGCATATTCAAGGCTGGATTTGGGGAAGGAAGACCTGCAGTGTGCTATCTGATACAGAGGAAGTATATTTTGAAGTAACTGTCCTTTTGCACTTTCTCCTCTGTTTGGAGACAAGGAAGTTTTCTTCCACCCTTCCTGCTTCTTGTTTGATTTTTCCCTTTTTGGGTTCAAAAACTATTTTTGTTCCACTTGGAGCTGATGGCCCTTGGTACCCAGGACTCAATAACCAAACCATGGAGTGAAAACATGCCATACTGGGTCAGACCAAGAGTCCATCAAGCCCAGTATCATCTCTATCAGTGGCCAATCCAAGTCATAAGTACCTGGCAAGTACACAAACATTATGTAGATCCCATGCTATGAATTCCGGCAATAAGCAATGGCTGTTCCCTATTGATTAATAGCAGTTTATGAACTTCTCCTCCAGGAACTTATCCAAATATTTTTTAAACCCAGCTACACTAGTTGCCTTAACCACATCCTCTGGCAATGAATCCCAGAGCTTAATATGCATTGAGTGAAAAAGAATTTTCTCTAACTTGTTTTAAATATGCTACTTGCTAACTTCATGGAGTGCCCCCTAGTCCTTGTATTATCTGAAAAAGTAAATAACCAATTTACATTAGCCTATTCAAGTCCTTTCATGATTTTGTAGATCTCTATCATATCCCCCTTAGCCATCTCTTCACCAGACTGAACAACCCTAACCTCTTTAGACTTTCCTCATCAGGGAACCATTACAAGCCCTTTATCATTTTGGTCATCCTCCTCTGTACTTTCTCTACTGCAACTATATCTTTTTAGAGATGCAGTGACCAAAATTGCACAGTATTCAAGGTGTGGACTAACCACTGTGTGAAACAGAGGCATTATGACATCCTCCGTATTATTTTCCATTCCCTTCCTAATAATTCCTAACAATCTGTTTACTTTTTTTACCACTAAAGCACACCGAGCCAATGATTTCAATGTAATATCAACTATGATGCCCAGATCTTTTTCCTGGATGGTAACTCCTAAAATGGAACCTAACATTGTGTAACTATAGCATGGGTTATTTTTCCCTATATGCATCACCTTGCATTTGTCCACATTATATTTCATCTGCCATATGGATGCCCAATCTTCCAGTCTTGCTACTTCCTCCTGCAATTTATCACCATCTGCTTATGATTTAACTACTCTGAATAATTTTGTGTCATCAGCAAATTTAATCACTGATCGTACCTCTTTCCAGATCATTTATAAATATATTAAAAAAGCACCAGACCAATTACAGATCCCTGCGGCACCTCACTATTTACCTTTTCCCCCTGTGAAAACAGACCATTTAATCCTACTCTTTGTTTCCTGTCTTTTAACCAGTTTGTAATCCACAAAAAGGCTCCAGAGGTGATCCAATCCCATGACTTTTTAGGGTTTTTTGAAGCCTTTCATGAAGGACTTTGTCAAATGCCATCTGAAAATCTAAATACACCACATCTACCAGTTCATCTTTATCCATATGCTTCAAAAAATATAGCAAATTTGTGAGGCAAGACTTCCCTTTGGTAAATCCATGCTGGCTGTGTCCCATTAAATCATGTCTATCTATATGTTCTATGATCTTATTCTTTATAATAGTTTTCACGATTTTTCTTGGCATTGAATTCAGACTTACCGGTCTATATTTTCTTGGATCATCTCTGGAGCCTTTTTTATATTTTGGGGTTACATTGGCCACCTTCCAGTTTGCATGTACAATGGATGATTTTAATGATAGGTTACAAATTACTTGTAATAGGTCTGACATTTCATTTTTTAGTTCCTTCAGTATCCTAGGATGAACACCATCTGGTCCAGGTGATTAGTTACTTTTCAGTTTGTCAATCTGGCCTATTACATTTTCTAGGTTCACCGTGATTTTGGTCAATTTATCTAAATTGTTACCTTTGAAATACCGTCTTTGAAATGGCTATCACCCCAATATCCTCCTCAGTAAACACTGAAGCAAAGAATTAATTTAGTTTTTTTGTGATGTCCTTATCTTCCCTAAGAATGGAGTCTTTCATTCTGAAAGAAACCAAAGTATGGAGGAATTCATCTGGAGGAGGGGATCCCATCAAAGCACACTAAAGGATGGAGATTAAAGGATACAAAGTAAAGGTATCAAGAACTTTGTTGCTGCTATTAACTAAAGGGAGAGTAAGATGCCCACCAGTTGCTGCACAAGGAGTTAAAGTGTTCTAGAGGAGTTAGGAAAAGAAAAAATCTTGGACTCAGTTCAGATAAATTATTGAGACTGTAATCCTAACCAACTTCTGTTGGAAGAGACAAGGAGGCTATTTGGATTTTGAAGGACGATTGAACTAAATTCAATATGATAATCTTGGAGAATTTGGAGTAATTGGGAAGAAGAAGGGCTTCAGTGTAAATTAAGTGCTTCCAGAAAAAAAGTAGAGACTACTAAGGAAGTGGAGTCATAAGTCTATTAAATCTTTCAGCTGTCTTATTATTTATTGACTTGAACCAAGAAAAAAATTGAATCTGTAAATATTATTCAGTCATCTATTCAACTATCCGTAAAGAAGTTGGAAACCACCATTCTTCTCGTGTGTCTTTACTGGATGCAGAGCCAGTATTAATTATCAGTGCTCTGTACAGAGGTTGGAGAAAAGATTGGTCTTGCAGAAAGCAGGATATAAGGACTATTGCCATTCTTTGTGGCCTTGGGCAAGTCACTTCACCTTCCATTGCCTCAGGTATAAACTTAGATTGTACGTCCTCTGGGGATAGTACCAGAATGTAATCTGCTTTGAAGTCCTTAATAAGCAGAATATGAATAAAAAGAAAAAATTGCTCATCCTGTAACTCAGAACGTAAAGCTATCTGGTGGTGTGAAGGAGAGATAGTGAGGGAGTATTGTGCGGAAAGGGACTGTCTCTTTTCTTTTTCCTAGGTGCTCCTGGATGCAAGGGCTTACACTTCAGTAACATACATTCTGTCCCAACTGGTTATCTAATAACTTCGACCCCGTGTCTTCCTCATCCCAGCAATCTCCTCACTCCTCCCTTCCTTCATCGCATCACTCTCCACTCACATCTCATGATATTCCTCCCCTCTTAATTCTGGGCTAAATTATGATTTTTAATTGCAAATCAGTAACATATTAAATAAGATACACTCTGTTCCAACCGAAAGCCAGTGCTGACCTGGAAGTCACAGTCTGACCAATCAGAGCAAATAACACAGTGGTGCGGGTGGATCTAAGGCAGATTCAGGATGTTGTGATTACTATGCTGGAAAATATCCAGCATAAAGTGACTGGAAAACTCCCTGGTAAAGTCTCTGTGTTGGGAGGACTGAGAAAATTAGTTCAACACTAGCTGTTCTTTGCTATCCACAAATAGTAGCAACCTGTAGCATGCTGTATCCCAACTTCCCCATGCACTGTGTAAGTAGAGATGTGAATCGTGTCCTCGATCGTCTTAACGATCGATTTCGGCTGGGAGGGGAAGGGAATTGTATCGTCGCCGTTTGGGTGTTTAGAGTATCGTGAAAATCGTTAAAATCGTGAACCGGCACACTAAAACACCCTAAAACCCACCCCCGACCCTTTAAATTAAATCCCCCACCCTCCTGAACCCCCCCCAAATGCCTTAAATTACCTGGGGGTCCAGCGGCGGTCCGTAGCTAAATCGGGGGAAGGGGGAGGGCAGGAAAACCGGCACACTAAAACACCCTAAAACCCACCCCCGACCCTTTAAATTAAATCCCCCACCCTCCCGAACCCCCCTCCCAAATGCCTTAAATTACCTGGGGGTCCAGCGGCGGTCCGGAACGGCCTCCTGCAATTGAATCGTGTTGTCTTCAGCCGGCGCCATTCTGCGCCGCCATTTTGCAAAATGGCGGCGCAAAATGGCGGCGGCCATAGACCAACACGATTCGACTGCAGGAGGTCGTTCCGGACCCCCGCTGGACTTTTGGCAAGTCTTGTGGGGGTCAGGAGGCCCCCCCAAGCTGGCCAAAAGTCCCTGGGGGTCCAGCGGGGGTCCGGAAGCGATCTCCTGCCGCGAATCGTTTTCCGTACGGAAAATGGCGCCGGCAGGAGATCGACTGCAGGAGGTCGTTCAGCGGGGGTTCCGGACCCCCGCTGAACGACCTCCTGCAGTCGATCTCCTGCCGGCGCCATTTACCGTACGGAAAACGATTCGCGGCAGGAGATCGCTCCCGGACCCCCGCTGGACCCCCAGGGACTTTTGGCCAGCTTGGGGGGGCCTCCTGACCCCCACAAGACTTGCCAAAAGTCCAGCGGGGGTCAGGAACGACCTCCTGCAGTCGAATCGTGTTGGTCTATGGCCGCCGCCATTTTGCGCCGCCATTTTGCAAAATGGCGGCGCAGAATGGCGCCGGCTGAAGACAACACGATTCAATTGCAGGAGGCCGTTCCGGACCGCCGCTGGACCCCCAGGTAATTAAGGCATTTGGGAGGGGGGTTCGGGAGGGTGGGGGATTTAATTTAAAGGGTCGGGGGTGGGTTTTAGGGTGTTTTAGTGTGCCGGTTTTCCTGCCCTCCCCCTTCCCCCGATTTACGATTTTTTGACGATAAATCAGGGGAATTGGTATTGTATCGTGGCCCTAACGATTTTTGACGATTTAAAATATATCGGACGATATTTTAAATCGTCAAAAAACGATTCACATCCCTATAAGACTGTAGTGCACTGCACCCTCACAACACCACTCATTGCACCATACTGTAAAATATACTGCACAGAGAGGTAATTTTATAACTTGCCATATTGTGGTAAAGTCTGTGTGTAAATTGTACATCAAGACTTTTTTGAAGATGCATGCAAGCTCACTTTGAAAATTTTCAGAGAAGCAGCCAGGTAGACGCTGAGATTCACTCCCGTAATGTTAGCCCTCCTCTTCGGAGGGGAAACGTGACCACTTACACCGATGCACATACCTTTTGCAATCAAAACATATGTGCATAAGTGCTGAATTTGCCCTCAATCCAGCCCCATGAATGCCTCTGCTCAGTATGTACATATGAAACCAGGTTATGTACTGTAAATACTCTTACATGCACAGAGTCCTGGCTGATTTTGTAACAGTCATTTGCATGCATAAAGCCAAAATGTCTTTATATAATTTTTATGCTGATCCCATAGAAGGTATCTCCAGCCATCCTTCCCAAATCTCCACTAGAACTGATTTACATCATAGGCTCTACTCCACTTGTTCAGATCCCAGAAAAAAAAGTAGCAGAACACTGTTCTAGGTCACACCCCAGGAAAAAGACACAAAATGGAGTTGAATTTGTGAAAAATACCATAGTAGTTAGGGTTGAAACACTGAATACTAGCATTACTGCTCACAAGTTTCAAACCTGTACTAATTCAACCCCTTTGTCTGTCTGTTCTATGTCCCACAGTGGCCGCTTCAAGATCACACTCTCCTCTCCTGTTCCCTGAAGGGGAGAGGGCAAAATAACAGAGGTAGAGTGACTACTCTGCTCTGTCTGCTTCAGGCTCATCTCCTTCTTCCTTGCAGGCTGCCTGGAGGAAAGGGTGTACAGCAGAACATACCTACTGCTCTTCCTCTAAGTTCTGAAAAGTAGTAGAACTGCATTCCAGGACATTCCTCCACAAATCAAGCCCTGAATTTTTTAGATGACATAACTTCTTCTACAGCTGCCTAGATTGTGACATATTTTAATACATGGTGCCTTCACTATTTTATTTATAGCACCAATAGTTTTATATACTGCACCTTCATATACTCATGGCACCAAATTGTGCAGCTCACTAATTAGTTATTCTAGAATATCATAATTGAAACCCACTTTCCAAGGGAGAGAAGGTAAAGAGCATGCTACCATTTAAGTGAACTGCAGCAGAGAAAAAGAGTTCAATGTAGCTATGTAACATGAGCTGCCAGCCCAGGAAACCCAGAATGAGACTGAAAAAGTTGCAGACCCCTTATTATGAAGTTGCTTAAATGACCATTGAATAGATGAGTCAGAGACTCAGGTAGGGGATTTGCATGTCACAGCCCCCTGGACTACTATTGGTAACTTACAGTGAAATATCACTTTAAATCACAGGAAAGCAAAGTCCTAAATTACAGAACTATGACTGGAAAAGTCCTACATTGGAGAACTCTGAATGAGAGAGGGATTTGTGAGAAAAATTTACTGAAAAACAGTCCTAGGTAGCAAACAGATTCTCACCCTGACTAACAAGGGGAGTCAGAGCCTTGGGTACCCAGTTCTCAGACAACAACAAAAAAAAGGCCAGGCAGGATGGAAGCGTGTGCACATATTCTCTTTCCATGGTCCTGCCTGGGTCTTGGCCTTTTGGATGAAAGAAGATGATCCTGGGTAACAGCAAATGACTAGCCATGAGCTTAGCGGAGCTAAAATCACCGAAACCTGAGACTGCAGATGGCCTAAATCACTGAAGCCATGAGCCAAGTGGAGCTGTAAACCCAAGCCAGGGAAAATCTTCCTACCAAGGGAGAACTAAAGGTCAGCGACAGATCCGGAGGCAGATCTAGCAGTCCCCCCAGAGGAAGGGGAGCCCAGCAGCAAATCAAGAGGTGACCCTGGGTACCCCTTGAGCAAGGGGACCACAGCAGCAGATTGAGCGGTCCCCCCGGAGGGTGTAGACCCCAGCAACAGATTGAGTGGTCCCCTATGAGGTAGGGGACGAGGTGCCAGGTTGGAAGGTGATCAAGGATCCATCCTGAGGAAGGGGACCCCAGCAGCAGATTGGGAGATGACCCTGGGTCCCCCTTGAGCATAGGGATCCCAGTGGCAGATTGAATGGTGCCCCAGGAGGGTGTGGACCCCAATGGCAGATCGAGTGGTCCTCTAAGAGGATGTAGACCCGATTGGCAGATCGAGCGGTCCCCCAAGAGGATGTGGACCCCATTGGCAGATCAAGCAGTCCCCCAGGAAGAAGATGACCCCCAGCGGCAGGTGCAGAGGTGCAGTTGGGTTCCCCAGGAGGGCAATGACCCCAGCAGCATTCCAGGAGGCCTGGTTTTTGGCCTCTGTTGCAAACAGGATGCTGGGCTTGATGGACCCTTCGTCTGTCCCAGCATGGCAATTTCTTATGTTCTTATGTTGTGTCCCCCAGGAGGGTGTGGACACCAGCAATAGACTGGGAGGTGGAGTCAGGTTTCCAGGAGGGCATGGACCCCAGCATTGACATGGACCTTTCAGCAGAGCAGAAGCAGCACCAAGGAGATGGCAGTGGTTTAGATACTATGGACCCCCCAGGCCAACACTGCCCACTAGCCCAGTTGCATCTTTTCACATGGGTGAGACGGGATAAAAGGGGGAGGGTAATAATAACACTTGATTAAGCGGGAACTCAAGAGATTCCTTTTATATGGTGGTATACTGTGGGGCCAACAACCCAAAATTGCTAGATATTAAATTTTCTTAATACCTTGTAAAAATGTATCTAATTATGTGGCCTGAGACTAATAACCATGAGCAGATAAGTGTGCTGTTTGACATCCTATTAGCGATGTACAGAGTCATGTAGAAATGTATATGCTTGTATAGTCTAATAATCTTGTATATATTTGTACATACTGCTGCCAGCCTTGTTCACAGTCCCTATTTTCCTGGGGTGAAGGGAGGGAAATCCCACTCACTAACACCTTCTTCCCCAAGTAGAGGTACCAGAGACCAAGAACATGAAGACCAATGGAGTCTTCCCTTGGGTGGGCTCCCACCAGGTTGGCCTCAGACCTAGGAATGCCCCAGAAGGTAAGCAGTGAAGGGGGAGTTACATAATATACTGTGCTTTCTGTGGTCCATTTACTGTACTATACCATAACACACTACTCATTGCAGTTCAGTGCACCTCAACTGCTTCACTCACTATGTCATACTGAAATATACTGCACATTTACTAATTCAGTGCATTGTACTATAATATACTGCAACCTATCAGCAAGGTAATACACTGCATCATTTTTAGACTACTGGCCACTCTATGAACTGGCCCCTCACATGCTTTCCTAGTTATTTAGAGGTAGATATTCAAAAGCCATTTAGACAGATAACTTGAAGTTATCCAACTAAAAGACAAGTTTTGGTATATTCAGTCTCTTATCTGGCTAGTTTTAGCCGAATAAGTTCTGGGAGCATAACTGGGAAGAGTTATTTATTCAGATAATTTAGATGGATAAGTAGCAATATTCAGACTTATTCGGCTATGATATCCAACTAACTTTAGATTTGTTATTAAGCAGGTCTATAATTAGCCGTTTATCTTATCTGGCTAATTTTAAACCTATCTGGGTATATTCAGCAGCACAGCCGCACCACTGAATATCCCAGCTAAGTTAGCCAGATAAGTCTTATCCGGCTAACTTACTTAGCTGTCTATGTCTGAATATTGATCTCTTAGCTGTAGACGATCAAATTAGTCTATAAGCACATTATAATATAAGAACATGCCATACTGGGTCAGACCTTTGGTCCATCAAGCCCAGCATTCTCTTTCCAACAGTGGCCAATCCAGGTCACAAGTACCTGGCAAGTTTAACTCTCTTCCAACTGGCTAACAGGTGAGAAAGCTAAGTGAATATGATGAAATGCTTGTGTTTTAGGTGCTCATTGGGATAAATAGAACCGTTTTGAGGTCCTGAATGCATTTCTTCTACATGGAGACAAATTTGGAGTGACAAACAGTGCTTTGTTTTTGCATAGCAAAGCTGTCAGACAGGTAGCTGAAGAAGGATGAATGTGATGGTGTCCCTTTAACTTACCTCTTGTACTATATACCCAGGGCACTGGGTAGCTACAAACATGGTTCTGCAAATGCAGCACTACACCCAACAACTACCCTGTACTGAAGTTAATGACAATGCTCTTGTGTTATACCTGCCGAACTCTTTTCTTGGAACTTCCCACTCGAAAGATGCCCACGGTATGGAGACCTGAAATGTAAATGCAGATGTGACTGAGTGATACTTCTGCCAGCAATGGAAATGCTGCAGAATGTGAGGTAGCACCTCTCATATCTCTGTTCCCTTGCACTCCATATGTTTACTCTATCTATATTTTCCTTTCCCTCTCTGTTTCTCTACCCTAGCTCACGCATGCTTTTGCATCTTTCTGCTTCATCTCCTCACATTGTTCCTTCATTTTTCAGATGTCTCCCTTTGTGTTACCCACCTACCCCCCAAATATGTCTGTGTAAATACGTGTTACTTATTTTCCTTACCGTAAGTCTCCATGTGCTGGCAGCACCTCTCCAGGACACGTGGCACCTGCCTGTAGATGGGGTTCAGACTTAACTTCTTGTTTCTCTCCATCAGTCTCCGACTCTCCAGCTCGTTGGGATGAGAAAGCTGCAGCGCCTCCAGCAGGCGGGAATTATTATCATCCAAATCAGTAATGGAGTCCACAGACAGCGCCCCCTAGAGGAAGCAAGATAGCACATATTGTTCGCAAAGCCTCCTCAGTATTACAGTTGGGATATTCCCTATCTTCTGCACAGCACATACTGCATACGAAGCAGTTCTGTGCCCTGAATATACCATATATTCAATCAAAAAAATTAAAAAAAAGACTGACATCACAAATAAGATGCATGTGTAACAGTGAAATGTGGATTATTTTTTGTTTTTAAATTTCAGGCATCAGAGGACTAGAATTCCCTTGTGCCTCTTAACTCTCCCTCTACTTTTTATTCTCTCCTCATGCCTTTCCCCAAAGCACTCCCCTTGTTATTGTCGATCTTTTCCTGTTCATTAATCCCTCCAAGTTTCCATATAGCTCTTCTCTCCCTATTGATGCCTGTGACTTTTATCCCTATGTACACCTAACATTAGTCCTCTTCCTCCTGTTTCTCTTCCAGGGCATCCCTTCCCCTGTATATATCTCTCTTGTGTCCCTAATGCTTCTCACACCAGTTTTTAGAAGACTATAACCCCAGACTGTACTAGATGAAGGAAGAGTCTGCTACAAGGATTTCCCAAATATGACCTGGTGGGTACTTCCAAGTGACCTAAATTGGCAACTGTTGGGGACAGCATGTTTGATTCAATATACTGTTAGTCTGGAACAGCATGGCACTTCATGTGTTCTTAGCGAAACAGAAGGGAAAAATAGGAGACCTGGAGAAGGCTAGGGTTTTATTATTTGTATTTTTAAATTACTTATTTTTTCTTGTATTTTTGTTTTGTGACATAGTAGGTCAAAGGCTATCGGTGCCATTTTGAATACTGGCAGCCGACAGCCGGAGTGCAGGAGGTCGCTCCCGGACCCCCGCTGGACCACCAGGGAGTTTTGGTAAGTCTTGGGGGGGGGTCAGGAGGGTGAGGGGGTTGTTTAAATTGGCTCCTTTAGGCAGCCGAATAATTCGGCGAAGATTCATTGTATTCGTGGGGAATCGCAATACGTTTCACTTCCCCATGAATACAATGAATATGGCCCTATACGTTGCGGATTCCCAATTCGTAGGGAACGAATGCACACCCCTACGGAGCATTGACTTTCAAGGTCATGCTGAAGACAGTCTCTATGCAACAGGTGTTTTGCTGAGTCTGGACTTCTGACGCGGGTTCAGTCTTGATTTCTGAAGAGTCACAGGGGCTACCGGTGCCATTGGTCAGCCCCTGTCACATGATAGGAGCACAAGATGGCGCCAATGGCCATGTGACAGGGGCTGACCAATGGCATGAGAGGTCTAGAACGGGTAGATGTGAATCTGTTTTTTACTCTTTCGGATAATAGAAAGACTAGGGGGCACTCCATGAAGTAAGCATGTGGCACATTTAAAACTAATCAGAGAAAGTTCTTTTTCACTCAACGTACAATTAAACTCTGGAATTTGTTGCCAGAAGATGTGGTTAGTGCAGTTAGTATAGCTGGGTTTAAAAAAGGATTGGATAAGTTCTTGGAGGAGAAGTCCATTACTTGCTATTAATTAAGTTGACTTAGAAAATAGCCACTGCTATTACTAGCAACGGTAACATGGAATAGACTTAGTTTTTGGGTACTTGCCAGGTTCTTATGGCCTGGATTGGCCACTGTTGGAAACAAGATGCTGGGCTTGATGGACCCTTGGTCTGACCCAGTATGGCATGTTCTTATGTTCTTATGTCCAGACTTAAGCAGTTTATGAGTTAATAATTCCACCTTGTATCAGACATGCCATGTCACAAGCAGCCAATGCAGCTCATAAAGGTTGCTGAATGTCAATAAAATATCTAACTAGTCACAGAAAGTCTTTAGCTATGGCATTTAACATCACATAGCCACCTAACTCACCCAGAGCCCTTGCTAGATGGGAGATTTTATAAATGGAATAAATAAATAAATAAATACATAAATAGACTAACAGATACATTTTAAAAGGAACGCACTTGTGCCCATAAACACAAGCAAAAATACACCTCATTTTACAACTTACGCACATGGCATTTAAAATACTGTTGCCATGTGTATTAAGAGAGAGCTTCTGTAAAGGGTCAGTCTGACACTCTATGTACCACTCTAGAGGGGCACTTTGAATCAGGGTGGGTTTTTGGCAGATGGGTAGGGGTTAGGAGGGGTGTTGTTACAAACACATTCAGAGGTATTCATAAAGAATTATAGCCCTTATTAGAGATGAAAAGGAGTAGATTTGTACAATGCAGCTAGCACTACAGTGTAGAAAGCAACTCCTCTTGTTGGACTTTTCATCACTTATAAGGTCTATAATTCTTTACTGATTCAATTTTACTATGAATTCTTCTGAAAGTGTTTGTAACAACACCCCACCCCCCTCAAACCCTACCCATCTCCCAAAAAACCACCCCAATTCAAAGTGCCCCTCTAGAGTGGTACCTATATATAGAGTGTCAAACTGACTCTATATAGAGGCGCTCTCTTTCTCTCTCTCTGCTGGCTCCTGGTTTTTCTGCATGAAAAGTTACTGCATATGTGCAGCAGGAAAGCGACATAATCAGGCACATATGGCATACCACAGTACACATACTATAAAGAATACTGAAATAAACATTCTCCCATTCTGTCATTATGTTTAATTCAGAAGAGTCTTCAGTAAACTATTTATTTTTGGAGCACAGTTCAAGTCTGTAGAGTGGTTTGTTTGTGAGGAGTGTTTTTAGCCTGGTACTGGTCCTGCAGGTTATCCTATTCCCACCTCAATGCCCCAGAGATTTCATTCCCCGTCTCGGGATAGTAATTACAATGCTTCCCGAGGCTGGGAAGTTGACCCCAGATGTACAAAAACTATACAATAAATTTGACATACTAAAACAGCACTTTAACTCAAACAGCAAAAATCCTACCTAACAAAAGGCAGCACTGCAAATATTATATTTGGCCCTTGAACACCAATACACTTCCTATAGGGAAAACAGAATAAATTAGACTGCTACAGATACAGCTCCCTGCACTAAAACTAAACAAGTAAAATACCTCACCTCTGTCACACATGTGGCCATCACCTAATGCAGAATTAGGGACCAACAATTAGAAATAGAAAAATGTAGATGTGAAGAGGCTATGCCAGCCACTAACATTGCTCCCAAGTATTTTTCTAGAAAGGGGCAGTAGAGGGGTTTTTGATATCTTGGATTCCTCCACTTGCTATAACCCCACCTTTACTGGGGGAGGCTTGTGTGGGATATAAATATCCCCATGAGCATGCTTAGTTTTCAGGGGGTTAGAGCTGATGAGAAGAAAAGAAGCTAAAGATTCCCCCAGGATCTCAAGTTAGATTTTTAGAACAGAGAGAGGATTTTTTTATGCAGACTGGTTCAGCCTAGATGAAAGGATGTCCTTTGAGGATCCTGAATTCAGATAGATCTTTTTGCTTAAGCTCAAGGAGAAGCAAGAGTGAGAAGAAGTGTCATTGGCTTATACTAGAGACATCAAGAGCAAGGATGAGAAGAAGTGTTGTGGACTCTTATACTAGAGACATCAAGAGACCTGATTTTTTTTCTAAAGTGTGGGATTACATTTTAAGAGTTTTGAACTAGTTGGATTTTTTTTTTAATTTTATTTTTATGCAATTTAAAAAATAAAGATACAAGAATTCCTTGTACAAAAATATGGAGTATACAAAAATAGAAAGACAAAGTATATTAAACATATTACTTAACAAAGAAAAAAAAGAGAAAAATACCCCACATATTGTAATAGGAAAAGGGAGGGAGACAAGGGCAAAAATAAGCAAATATAAGACCATGAAATAAAAGAAAAAGAATGCTGAGTAGAGATACATCAGTTACATTAATAAGCCGGAATATGTAAATGACTATTGAGGGGGTGAATCTAGAAATGCCTGAAGTTGGAATGGTTCAAAAAAGATATAATTAGCGTTAGAGTATCTAAAAGAACATTTGCAAGGATAACATAAGACAAATTGACCTCCCTTGGAAAGTAACTCAAAATATAAAGAAAGGAATTTCTTTTGGTGAAGTTGGGTAACCCTGGTTAGATCAGGGTATATCCATAACAAGGAAATACAAAATAACAAAGAACGATTACGAAAACATAAAACGTTATTGCAATCAGAGGAAAATATGAATGTCACTAGCAAAGTTCTCTATTGATTGAGAACTTTCAAGAAAATTTGTTAAATCCAAAGAAACATCTAATGGCAGATTATCTCTAGGAACTTCTTCAGCTTCAACTTGAGGTAAATATTGGGATAGATTTTATAAATGTACGCGCGGGCGTACTTTAGTTCGTGCACCAGGCGTGAACAAAAGTACGCTGGATTTTATAAGATACGCGCGTAGCCGTGCATATCTTATAAACTCCGGGGTCAGCGCGCACAAGGGGGTGCACATTTGTGCAACCTGTGCGCGCCGAGCCCAGCGCGTGCTGCCTGTTCCCTCCAAGGCCGCTCCGAAATCGGAGCGGCCTCGGAGGGAACTTTCCTTCCGCCTCCCCTCACCTTCCCCTCCCTTCCCCTCCCTTCCCCTACCTAACCCACCTCCCCGGCCCTATCTTAACCCCCCCTACCTCTGTTGGCAGATTTACGCCTGCAGAAAGCAGGCGTAAATCTGCGCACGCCAGCGGGCTGTTGGCGCGCCATCACCTGACCCGGGGGCTGGTCCGGAGGCCTCGACCACGCCCCCGGACCGGCGCCACGCCCCCGGGCCTGCCCCCGAAACGCCGTGTCACTCGCGGCCCGCCCCTGAAATGCCACGGCACTCGCAGCACGCCCCCCCGACACGCCCCTCCATGCAAGCCCCGGGACTTACGCGCGTCCTGGGGCTTGCGTGCGCCGCCGAGCCTATGCAAAATAGGCTCAGCACGCGCAGGGGTGGTTTGGGGTAGGTTTTCGGGGGGTACACGCGTACCCCTTTGAAAATCTACCCCAATATGTTTTAGGGAGGACTTTTGGCTGGAGAACCTCTCATTGGAGAGGAAGGCTGAAAGAGACGAGTCTGAGGCTCCTTTTGATACCGCGGAGCGTTAATATCAGGACCGACCCGAAGCCATGCCCCTTTAGTTATGTCATCAAGCGGGGCCAGAACGCTGAAATAAATTTGGCCTAGGTGTGGCCCTGTGACTGGAGGCCTTTTGGCTGGAGAACTTCTCATTGGAGAGGAAAGACAGAAAAGGACAGAGTCTGAGGCTTCTTTTGACACCCTGGAGCAGTAACATCGGGACTGACCCGAAGCCCCGCCCCTTTAGTGACGTCATCAAGTGGGGCCGGAACGCTGAAATAAATTCAGCCCAGATGCGGTCCTGTGACTGGAGGCCTTTTGCCTGGAAAACCTCTCATTGGAGAGTAAAGGCAGAAAGGGACAGAGTTTGAAGCTCCTTTTGACACCCCGGAGCGGTAACATCAGGAGGGACCTGAAGCCATGCCCCTTTAGTGACGTCATCGAGTAGGGCCGGAACACTGAAATAAATTCGGCCCAGGTACAGCACGCAGCCACCGGCACACTGCCGAAGTCATGTGCCAAAGGGGCGTGCCCCTTGGTAAGAATTTTTACTTAATTCTTTTTCAAACCTGTATGGGTAGAAAAAGAAAACCAAAAGTTTGGACATCTTCTCCGGCTCTTCCACAGGCTAGGGGACCTATGGACTCCCATGTTATGAGGTGGGTAAGTCAATCTGCTAGCAATTCAATACCTGATATATCTTTCTCATCTGGTGCCTCTGATCATCCCAGCTAGCAGCAGCAATCTCAACCCATGATGGAAATGCCTGCCCCCAATCTACCGAGGTCGACACAAAGAGTTGTGGTAACAACTAATAATGGTGATATGCAACCCACAGAAGGTGAGGATATAGAGGACATGAGGATTACAGGGGGCTCTGGACTACAGATTTTAGTCCCAGAGCCCATAGACCCCCAAATATAACTCTAGGGGATGTATGGAGGGCAATTAATGAGTTACAGAAGGTTATGTCTAGTTCTATAATTCAGAGTAATAAATCATCTATTGAAATTAAGAATGTAATAGAATCACATGATAACTGTTTAAAACAACTAGCAGATGTGGGTAGAACAACTGCAGCACAAGTAACTACTTTACAGTCTGTTAATAATTCTTTTATTAAAGTCAGCATGGTTATTCATAGACAGATGGAGAACCTGGAAAATGAAAATAGAGAAACAAATTTAAGGTTTTTAAATTTCCCTATTTCTAGACCCCTATCAGCCAGTGAATTGTTAAAAAAATATCTTTTAGAAGTTTTGTCAATATCAACTAAAGACAATAAGTCTGTATTAAATAAGTCTGTATTTCAGAATTCTACACAAATCCCTCACCATCATCCACAAAACCATCCATAACCAAGCCCCTCTCAACCTTCAATTCCCACTCAAACTACACACCTCATCTCAACCTATCAGAGAAGCCTATAGAGGTTCCCTGCACGCCCCCCCCCAACCAAATCTACACACCATATAACATCCACAGAACGGGCTTTCTCTACAGCGGGACCAACCATATGGAATGCTATTCCCCCCGAACTCAGACAAGAACCCTGCCTGTTGACATTTAGAAAAAGGCTTAGGACTTGGTTATTTAAACAGGCCTTTCCCGAAACTTACTGATTCACCATAGCAACCATTACTGTACACTCAGCACAATGTAAATAATTGCTCTTCTTGCCGTTGAGTTACTTATGCTTTGCCTTCTTCTTCCCCCAGTTCCAGCACCCCTGTTTTATTGTAACTTTTGCTTCTCTTCGCTATGTTAATATTTAAGGTTATTGTACCCCCGTTCCATGTAAACCGACACGATATGATTGTATCATGAATGCCGGTATAGAAAAGCACCAAATAAAATTAATTAATTAATTAAAAATTTACTATGTATTAAACACCAGAATAAGGAAACAGGAGGGTGAGGAAGGAATGGACCTTGTCCAGCAGGAGTCTCCTAATTTAACTTCTATTTTGGAATCTTCAGTAGATGATATACCACAAAGAGCAACCCTTTTGTTTACCTTTTGTAGGGAAAGAGATAAAAGTTTAATATTACAGAAGTATTTCAAGAATAAGGAGTTCCTGTTTTGCGGACAAAGGGTCCAATTATTTCCTGACGTATCATGTAGTACACAACTTAGGAGGAAACAATTTTTGAACTTAAAGCCAAGAGTTTTAACTCTTGGGACAACTTATTTCCTTAAATTTCCCTGCAAGTGTTTGGTAGTTTTTCAAAAGAACAAGTTTGTTTTCCAGGACCCCACCCACCTGGAATCCTTTCTGGTGGATAAAGAAATGGTTTGAGGTAATGCTGCAAAAATATGTATCCAGATATAAGTAAGTTAAAATTACAGTTTTCCTTAGTTATAATTAGATAATTGTCCTCCCATGATGTGGACTAGGACTTTTGATGTAAACTAAAAATTGTTAAAGGTATGATTGTATGATTTCCTGACATGCAAAATTTGTTCCTTGATTTTTTTGCATTGTAATTTTGTTTAAAAATCTTAATAAAGTATAAATTTTAAAAAATGAGTATGTTTTAGTTATTACAGGCATCGCAGCATTAGGAATTTTGAGAATCTGAGAAATATAATTTCAAAATAGTTCTGCAGGAGAAGTCTTTTTAATAACAGGAAAATGAAGAATTCTCAAATTTAAAGAATGTAAGGCATTTTCAATATTCTCAATCTTCTTTGAACCAATTGTAGTTGAGTTTTTTCAAGAGAAACAACTCGGGTATCCAAAGCCAAAAGCCTAGTGTCCTGGGACGAAACCATATTAGAGTTAAGCAAAAGCCAATAGTTGGTATCCATAATAACTGTAGTCAATGAGGAAATAGAAGTTTCCAAAGTCACAAGAGCATTCCAAAGAACTTCCAAGGTAATTACCGATGGTTTACGAAGTCTAAGTTTACCATCCTGGACAATCATCGACTCACCACCACTCTGAGACACTTCTTCACCCAAGCCATCAGAAGGGGCTGATGTCAAGGCCAAAGGCAGGGAGGCAATATCCCCTAAACCAGTGGTCTTCTTCTGAACAGATGCCACTGCCTCATATGCGGTAAGAGGCACAGGGCTCCAAATCTCCTCCAAATTCATGTGCGGCAAAGTCAGAACTCCTCGAATCCCCGACAAGGGGATTGGTATGTCCAACAAAGTTGTTATTTCATGGCATGGGGGAGATGATGTAGCCAGCGCTTTCGGGCTAAGAGAGATCTCCTTAGACAGCAGAGAAGACTTCTGCTCACCATCTTCCTCTGCATCGGCCATCACCAAGGGAGTGGATACTGGTGTCGCACCAAAAGGCTCCTCAATCCGGTATTGAAAAGAGCCAGATGAAGGAGAACTAGTAATGTTCTCCTTAAGTTTAGCCTTATGCTTAGTGTGAGGCATTGAGGAAAAGGTAATCCGATATCAGTGGAAAACAGAGAGAGAGGTTCTGTGTGCGCATCTCAGTCGGCAGCCATCTTGTCTCCCTTGAAATTATGTGCTTGTTTTGAAGCACCAGTGAAGGATCCTGCTGTGAGAAACAATGAAAGCTGAAGATGTATCCAGCATATATATATCTGGAAGTATTTTTTGGACACAGTGTGGGGAGGATTTTGGATCCCCCTCCCCACTGGGATGCAGTGCTGAGGTAGTCTGATTCCATTTGGCTTTTCCCCAAAAGAAGTTCCCAGAGATATTAACTAAGGATGAAAGAACAAGATTGGGAGATGCCCAACCGAATCTTCAACCAAGGGACCAGGATGGGCTGGGTGTCCAGGAAGGAGATGGAGTAAGGTAGGAGTTTTGCTGTAAAGTGGGACCCCTAAAATAGGATTCCTGGGTTAGCTGCTGGGTGAGCTTTGTAAAGTAAAATCACCATGGGAGCTCCACCCAGATGCCTGAAATCAAAGGATATCTAACTATAGAGGAAATCATTCATATATCATAATCAGATGCAATTTGACTATTTATGGACAAATGGATTTTTATTTAATTATTATCAAATTAGTAAACTTTACTTTAATACCCAAGCCTGTTGATTTTTCTCTACACCTCACCTCACAGGATACAACTATACTCTATACACACTGAAAACAAGATACCTTGGTCCGGGCTATAAGCAAGAGCTTACCCCCAGAAAAAGAATCCCCTCAGGATTAAGAATTTGAGCATGGGAGTAAATTGCTAGCTGGAGCAGGCATGAGAAATAAATATGTTTGTGTGCCTAGAGATTAAAAACCCCACATAGGGGCAGATTTTCAAAGGGGTAGACGCATAAGATATGTGCGTACCCCCCTGAAAACCTGCCCCAAGCTCCCCCTGCATGCACCGAGCCTATGTTGCATAGGCTGCCGGCGCGCACAAAGTCCTGGTACGCGCGTAAGTCCTGGGGCTTTGCTAGGGGGGCATGTCAGAGGGCGTGTCAGGGGCATGGTGCCGGCCCGGGGGCATTCCGGGGGCATGGCCGAAGCTTCCGAAACTGCTCCCGGGCCGGGGAATGGCGCGACGGCAGCCGGCCTACGTGCACGAGTTACGCCTGCCTTGGGCAGGCGTAACTTTTAAAATAAAGGTAGGAGGGGCGATTTAGATAGGGCTGGGGGGTGGGTTAGGTAGGCGAAGGGAGGGAAAGATGGGGGGGAACAAAAAAAAATTCCCTCTGAGGTCGCTCCGATTTCGGAGCGGCCTCGGAGGGAACAGGCAGCGCGCGCAGGGCTCGGTGCATGCAAAGTGCACAAATGTTCACCCCCTTGCACGCGCTGACCCTGGATTTTAAAAGACTTGCGCGGCTACTCGCGTATCTATTAAAATCCGGCGTATTCTTGTTTGTGCAAGGTTGTGTGAACAAAAGTACGCCCGCGCGCTTCTTATAAAATCTACCCCTAAGGTTTACACCAGTATTATTATTTTTTTGACTCTTAACATTATTTAAATATATATTTAAAAAAATGTGAGCTCTTCAATTTATTTCATATATTTTTTTGAGCTTGGTATCCCATTTGTTTGTTAATTCTCTGTTTAAATTTAATGCCATTTATACATCTAACTCTTCACAAAGTAGGGAGCAGGGCAATTTTCAAAGCCATTTGTGCAGGTCCATTAGCCTCTCTGAACTTTTCTTTTAGAGCAGCTAAAACGAATGTGCAGGGTTCACACCCTTTTACCCTTGTACTTTTATCTTCACTAAAAAAGAGTCATTCCTCTGACCTTGTTTAGTTCATGGCAGTAAAACAGCATTTTCAAATCTAGGCATCCTACTTTAATCCTTCAACTCACACAGATAGTGACATGGTAGCTTTTAGCATATGCATGTGACTGCAATGTATAGAAGCTAAAGATGGCTGTGTATATTACAAACAAAAAAATGAAATTCAGTATTACCCACCTAAAGTATCTAAGCAGAAGATGTTTTGGCTCTTAGTATTTCTCTAACTTTTTAAAAACATTCTAAGCCCAAATACTCACTTTAGAAAAAACATGTTTGTATTTGCTTGTGTAGAGATATATTTAGAAATATTTGAATCTATCAAGTGCTTTATTAATTACAATGTGACCATTCGATATTATAAATATTTTTCAAAATGTTCTTTTTCCTTTTTGGCATAATCATGTTTGTTGATTCAGATTCTAATTAGTTTGCAGTATTTTTGAATCCACGTCGCTTATTTTCAAACCTTGTTTGTGTAGGAAGTAGAATATATGGAAAAATATTTTTGTTCCATGTTAGTTCTCTCTGTTTCAATGCAATTATAATTGGTCTTACAATCTGGTAATCATTTTGCAATTGTTTGAATAGATATTTTGTTTGGGGTTTTTTTAATTTGTAAAGTTTGATTTTACAGTAAATAATAGGGATGTGAATCGTTTTTGAACGATTAAAATTATCGTCAGATAATTTTAAAATCGTCCAAAATCGTTAGAGTGCACGATACAATACAAATGCCCCCGATTTATCGTCAGGGGCATTTGTATTGTATCGTTAAATAGGGCGCGGGAAAACCGGCACACCAAAAAAACCCTAAAACCCACCCCGAACCTTTAGAACAAATCCCCCACCCTCCCGAACCCCCCCCCAAAATGTTTTAAATTACCTGGGGTCCAGTGGGGGGGTCCCGGCGCGATCTCCCTCTCTCTGGCCACGACTGCGTTGAGAGAAATGGCGCCGGTGGCCCTTTGCCCTTATCATGTGACAGGGCAAAGGTAGCGCCGGCGCCATTTTGGTTCCTGGGTCCCGACGTCACGCGTGCAGGAGATCGCCCCCGGACCCCCGCTGGACCCCTAGGGACGTTTGGCCAGCTTGGGGGGGGCCTCCTGACCCCCACAAGACTTGCCAAAAGTCCAGCGGGGGTCCGGGAGCAACCTCCTGCGCGCGGGCCGTATTGCCAATCTTCAAAATGGTGCCAGCGCTACCTTTGCCCTCACTATGTCATACGGGCGACGGTCGCCCGTATGACATAGTGAGGGCAAAATCTTCAAAATGGCACCGGCGCTACCTTTGCCCTCACTATGTCATACGGGCGACCGTCGCCCGTATGACATAGTGAGGGCAAAGGTAGCGCTGGCACCATTTTGAAGATTGGCAATACGGCCCGCGCGCAGGAGGTCGCTCCCGGACCCCCGCTGGACTTTTGGCAAGTCTTGTGGGGGTCAGGAGGCCCCCCCCAAGCTGGCCAAACGTCCCTAGGGGTCCAGCGGGGGTCCGGGGGCGTTAAATAGGGCGCGGGAAAACCGGCACACCAAAAAAACCCTAAAACCCACTTCGAACCTTTAGAACAAATCCCCCACCCTCCCGATAAGCTCATGGGGGCAGAAACCTGGTTTATAATAGCTTGCTACATTTGTCTCCACTTTTTGGCTCCCTATCATTCTAGGTAGTTACATAGTAACATAGTAATGATGGCAGAAAAAGATCAAAATGGTCCATCTAGTCTGCCCAGCAAGCTTCCCAAGGTAGTAACTGCTGCTCCGTGCAGGTTAACCCATGTTTCTCTTGGGTAGTAACTGCTGCTCTGTGCAGGTTAAGCTTTTTTATTTATTCCCATCCTCTAGCCTTTTAGGGATCCACAGTGTTTATCCCATGCCCCTTTGAAATCCTTCACAGTTTTAGTCTTCACTACCTCCTTCAGAAGGGCATTCCAGGCATCTACCACCCTCTCAGAAAAGAAATATTTCCTGACATTGGTTCTATGTCTTCCTCCCTGGAGTTTCAAATCATGACCCCCTGGTTCTACTAAATTGTTTCCAATGGAAAAGGTTTGTTGATGACCATGGATCATTAAAACCTTTCAAGTACCTGAAGGTCTGTATCATATCACCCCTGCACCTCCTCTCCTCCCGGGTATACATATTCAGGTTCTTCAACCTCTCCTCATAAGTCATTCGATGGAGACCACCCACCATTTGGGTCGCCCTTCTCTGGACCACCTCCATCCTGTCTCTGTCTCTTTTCAGATACGGTCTCCAGAACTGAACACAGTGCTCCAGGTGAGGCCTCACCAAGGACCTGTACAAGGGGATCATCACTTCCCTTTTCTTACTCGATATTCCTCTCTCTTTGCAGCCCAGCATTCTTCTGGCTTTGGCTATCGCTGTGTCACACTGCTTCGTTGGCTTCAGGTCATTAGACACTATCACCCCAAGGTCTCTCTCCTGCTCCGTGCACATCAGCCCTTCACCCCCAATGCATTTAGGGCCGGATTTTAAAACGGTTACGTGCGCCGGGCCTATTTTAAAAAGGCCGGGCGACGTGCGTAAAGCCCCGGGACGTGCGTAAGTCCTGGGGCTTGCAAAAAAGGGGCAGGGAGGGGGCGGGGCATGGGCGGTCTGGGGCAGGGCATGGGAGGGGTCAGCAGCTCCTGGCACAGCGGCTATTTGCCGCTGTGCCAAGGATTGTGCGCTGGCCAACAGAGGCAGACGCAAAAGATAAGATAACAATTTTGGGGGGGGTAGAGTAGGGCCGGGGGGGGGGGGAAAGGTTAGGGGAAGGGGTGGGAAGGTTAGGTTAGGGGGAAGGGAAGTTCCCTTCCAGGCCGCTCCGATTTCATGCGCAAGTTACAAATACAGGCGTATAAGTTATAAAATCAGGTGTACATGTGAGCGCACCGGATAGAGTGCGCACATGTACGCCGCGCGCGCTACTTTTAAAATCTACCCCATAGTTCTTTTGGATTACCACACCCCATGTAAAATGTTTGAAAATTCGCCTGCAGGGCTTTAATGAATAGAGCAGTGATTTACATGAGCATAATGTCATCGCAAGGTTTAGTGAGGAATCCCCAAAGATAAACATACGACTGGAAGTATCTGAAAATGTATTGGACATTAGCCAATACCGCTAGCCATCCGAATTCTTATTTCAGATGTTTCACTCCTGTGGAACCTTTTCAAAATATATCCCAATATGTTCATATATTAAATAAAGTTAAGGTTAATTCCTAAAACTGTGAATAAATTATTAACTGAAGGAATGAAAGTAGAGGGTAGAGAGAAATTGGAGGATGTGAAAAGCTAGACTAAACTGAGAGATGGAGAAACAGTGCAGAAAAAGTCAGAGATTATTAGAACGAGACCGGGCAGGGGCTATAGTTAGATTCCTATCACATAACCATTTCAGCTATATTAGATTTTAAGCTACATTTAGGGTTTCTTACCTTTCAGGGAGAGCTAATTAGTTGTACAGTAAAAGATGTAATAGCTGAAACTGCTCTGAAATAAGAAACTTAAAATATCCCTTAGATAAGTTTCAGAAAATTATAGAAAAGCTAAACTAAATTTGTGGATTAGTGGTAACAGAGAGAAAACGTTTTCCAAGATCTTGATTCTACATAGCTTTAGATAAAAGATCACTGAAAAGCAAACACTTAAAAAACAAAATTCACTATAAGCTAATATTCTAATTATTCATTATCACTGTGCATGCTATTAATTCATCACTTAACAGATTTCACTCCACTTTCTCTGCCCTGAGATGCATTATCTAACATGCGTGTCTCACCCTTCTCTGTACACGAGATGCATTATCTAAGAACCTTGGGGACAGTGGCGCATCGGAGATCTCCAAGGATGACCCCAGCAATGAGTGCCGGTCGGACAGGGATTTCTTCTGTTTTTGTTCTCGGAATTCAATCACTGTTGCCTCCACTTCCAGGCAGTCCCGGCGACTCTCCTTGACTGCCTCCTGCTTCTGTTTGTGTGCTCGGTCATTGGCAATTACTTGAGACAAGGGAATGCCAAATGCCTTGGGAGGACATTCTGGAACATAAACAGAAAAAGGCAGTCTGAGGCTTGATTTACTGTGGGCTGAGCACATGAATAACCTGCAGACAAGGGAGAATACTCTGCCACAATTATAATGACTTGGTGGAGGATTCTGGAGCTGAAGGCAAAACCAATAAAACATCAATGACCAGGACAATCTTTGAGGACAGATAATCAAATATTGTTAGACAACCAGCTTACTCCACGTCTTGCAAATTCCATCCCCCTTTTTGTGTGAGATTAAACTGGTACAGCTCTGCATAGGGGTGTTTATAGTAAGTAACAAGGTAAATGACAGCAGGAAGACACAAAGGGCCCATCCAGTGTGCCCAGCAAGATTTTTCAGGGTTGTAGCTGCTGCTCTGTGCCCCTACTCCTTCTGTTTATGGGGTTCAATTGTCAAGCCACAATATTTTATTGTAGGAAGGGCGGAATATTGCCAGGGCAATTGTTCCATGATATTTTTCCCCTCCCTGACAAAATATTGAAGGAATATCACCACCTAATTTTTTAACCATGGAAAAACTCTGCAATAAAAAATGAACATGGCAGAGGCCACATAAACATGCAATCAAGGCCAGCTTCTTATGGGGCTGGCATTGCTTTAAAGGGCCACATGGCCCAAAACCACTCTCCAAAAGTGTAAAAAACAAAACAAAACCCCAGGGGGTATTGTAAGACCCTCACCCACCCCTCCACCACCTATCAAGGCAGTGCCAAATCAAAAAGAAAAAAGAAAAACATGTTTTAAATCACTTAGTGACACTCTGTTTCCCTTTCCTAACCCCTCCCCTTTGAACAAAAACCTCTGCCCCAATCAAAGAACCCCCTCTGGAATTCAATCCCCTGCCCCCCCCCCCCCCCCCAACAGAAACCATAATCTCTGGGGTCTAGGTCCCCCTACCTGCCTTACATAAAAAAGAGACTCTGGTAGTCCAGGAAGGTCCATGGACCCCCACCCCCTGAAGCTCTCCATAGTGGGTAGTGGAAGTCCAGAGCACACCCTAGCTCCAGGCCTGGTTGATGCCAACTTTCAAAATGGTGCCAACAGGCCATTGCCCCTATCACGACTGGGCTTGAAGCTAAGGAGTGCTCCTGGCCTCCATAATCCCATCAATAATGCTTCTTTGAGATTCGGAGTGTTCTGCTGGGTGGGGCTCCAATGACCCCCTAGACCAGGGGTCAGGAACCTTTTTGGCTGAGAGAGCCATAAACGCCACATATTTTAAAATGTAATTCCATGAGAGCCATACAATATGTTTAAAACTAAATACAAGTAAATGTGTGCATTTTATGTAAGATCACACTTTTAAAGTACAATAAGTCTCTGAAAATATTACACCAGGCCTTAAGACACCAATACATCTCCTATTAGGAAAACGGACTAAGTCAGGCTGCTATAGAGTCCTACACAGAAACTACACGCCAGCAGAAAACCTCACCTGAATCACGTGCTGTCCCTCACCTAACATAGAATAAAGAGACCAAAACGCATAACAAGAAGCATGCAGACAAAAACTGAATTGGAAACTGCAACAAGCCAGAGTCTCTGTATGCAGTGTAACAAAGGAAAAAAGAAACATCACACATCCTTATAAAACAAATCAAGAAATATAAAATCATCAGCAGTAAAACTGTACTAACAAAAAGAACATATTTCGAAACAGCTGATGAGTGGAATATCCAATAATTAAAAACTCATATAAAACATTTCCAGATACCAACAAAATATTTCAAAATAGCAGACACAAAGATCCAGTAATGAAAAATAATAAGGATACAAAAATTTTTTTGCTCTGCATACCTGGGAACATTTGATATCCAGGTGTCCTGAGATTGTTCTGAATTAGCAGGAGGTGGGGTGGTTTGCTTGGAACTTTCTCCTCTCTCAGTCACATACCAGCGCTCTCTCTCACACTGGCTCTCAATGACACACCTATACACACATGCTCTCAGTACTCACATATACACATGTTTTTTCTCTCTCACTTATATAGGCTCTTAATTACACATTTACACACATGCTGTCTATCTTTTCACGCTTACACACACACAGGCTTTCAATCACATAAATACATGCTGTCTTTTTCTCTCACACACAGACTCTCATTCACATGCTTACAAACATGTCCTCTTTCTCTCATTTACACACAGGCTCTCAATCACATACTCACATGCTCCCTCACCTAAATCAGCTCTCAATCACACAGACACACATGGTCTCTCTCTCTCATTTAAACACAGGCTCTCAATCACATACTCACATGCTCCATCACCTAAACCAGCTCTCAATCACACACAGACACACATGATCTCTCTCTTACTTATACACACAGGCTCTTAATCATACATACACATGATCTCTCTCACACACAAAGGATCTCAATCATACACACATACTCTTTCAAACAAACAGGTTTTCAATCACAAACTTACACATACAGGTTCCCAATGGTAAACTTACATTCATGCTCTCTCTCTCACAGGCAGGATCTCAATCACAGACATACTCTCTTTCACATATACCGTATTTCCACGACAATAACCCGCCCACGTATATAACCCGCCCACACACATAACCCGCAGGTTTTCAAGATTTATGAAAAAAAGTTTTAATATACCCCGCCTCCTCATATAACCCGCAATTCAAAAAAAAAATAAATTTTTAAATACCTGTCGGAGGGCCGCGTGGGTCCAGGCGGGCGGCGGGAGCCGGGTGGTCGCGTGTTAAATCTAGGCCGCGGGCGGGTGGGCGCTTGTTCCAGGCGGGGGCGGGTGGACGCGCGTTAGTTCGAGACGGCCGGCGGGTGGTCGCGTGTTAAATCTAGGCCGGGTCGCACAGGCGCGCATTCATTCACTGCCGGTGGGGGCAGCCCCCACCGGCAGTGAATGAATGCGCGCCGAAAGCAGCTTGTTCCAGGCGGCGGTGGCGGGTGGACGCGCGTTAGTTCGAGGCGGGTGGTCGCGTGTTAAATCTAGGCCGGGTCGCTCAAGGCAATCTAGGCCGGGTCGCTCAAGGCAGTCACATGCCGTGACGTCACGGCATGTGACTGCCTTGAGCATCGAATCGCAGGGGTCGCATTCATTCATCCAGGCGGAGGAGCCGGCTGCTTTCGCCGCTACTGCCTTGAGCGCCGAAAGCAGCCGGCAGCGGCAGCTGAAAGCAGCCGGCTCCTCCGCCTGGATGAATGAATTCATTCACTGCCGGTGGGGGCTGCCCCAGCCCCCACCGGCAGTGAATGAATGCGACCCCTGCGATTCGATGCTCAAGGCAGTCACATGCCGTGACGTCACGGCATGTGACTGCCTTGAGCGACCCGGCCTAGATTGCCTTGAGCGACCCGGCCTAGATTTAACACGCGACCACCCGCCTCGAACTAACGCGCGTCCACCCGCCACCGCCGCCTGGAACAAGCTGCTTTCGGCGCGCATTCATTCACTGCCGGTGGGGGCTGCCCCCACCGGCAGTGAATGAATGCGCGCCTGTGCGACCCGGCCTAGATTTAACACGCGACCACCCGCCGGCCGTCTCGAACTAACGCGCGTCCACCCGCCCCCGCCGCCGCCTGGAACAAGCGCCCACCCGCCTGCGGCCTAGATTTAACACGCGACCAATCAGGAAGCGGCCGGGCGCAGGGATAGGACGGACTCCTCTCAGCTGCAGCCTATTCAGAGTCGGGAAACTTTATTGGTTGTAAAATTTTTTCTGGATAACCCGCCCACGTTTATACCCCGCGGGGGGCATGCGGGGTAGGTAAAAACGCACATTACCCGCGGGTTATATGCGTGGAAATACGGTACAGGCTCTCAATCATTCACATACATGCAATCTCACTCACACACACAGGATCTCAAACACACATGCTTGCTCGCTCATTCACTCTCTCTCTCCCCCCTCCCCCCCCCCCCCCCCCCCCCCCCCCCCGGGAACTCGCGGCAGCAGCAGCCACCTCCCAACGCTAACCTCCTTCATTTTCAGCCCTCGCGGAGGCGAAGGCGGAGTCCCATCGGCCGCGGTTGAAGATTTTCATTTTCCTCCGAGCCGCGCTGCAGTCACCGGCGTGCTCTCTTCTTCCCGCGCAGGCACCCGATGCTCTCCACTTCCTCTTCCGGGCCGCGGGAAGAAGAGAGCACCGGCGTGCTCTCTTCTTCCCGCGGCCCGGAAGAGGAAGTGGAGAGCATCGGGTGCCTGCGCGATGACTCCAGCGCTGGCACCCGGCTGACACCCGATGACTCCCGCGCAGGCACCCGGATGACTCCAGTCGGCGTGCTCTCTTCTCCTCCCCCCCCCCCGCGGCCCGGAAGAGGAAGTGGTGAGCATCGGGTGCCTGCGCGGAAGAAGAGACCACGCTAGTGTGGTCTCTTCTTCCCGCGCAGGCACCCGATGCTCTCCACTTCCTCTTCCGGGCCGCGGGGGGGGGGGGGGGGAGGAGAAGAGAGCACGCCGGTGCCGCTGACTCCAGCTGTCCTGCCGCGTTCCGCCCGGGCTGACAGCATTTTAAGCCCGGGCGGCGGAGGACCGGGGAGCAGCTGGGTCAGCGGGGAACCGCGAAGTATGGCGACACGTGTCTGCGAGCCAGATGCAGCCCTCAAAAGAGCCATATCTGGCTCGCGAGCCATGGGTTCCCGACCCCTGCCCTAGACAGCCAGGCTCTCTTTTTTATGTAAGAGAGGGGAGTGAGTGAACATACTTCCTCTGATTTGTTTTCATGGCATCTCCCCAGTCCTAATACTACTGTAAAGGGTAAATAACCTGTTCCGTGCTTGGAAGAGTGGATCCCGAGGCTACTGACAGACAGGGCGCGGGGGAAAGACCCAGAGCATGTCTGGGTCAGGTCATGGAAGCAGTGTCCGACCGCATTGAGTGCTAAAAAGCATTCCCTTGGGACAGGCAGGACTTGATGGATATCATAGAGGCTTTTATGCCATTGCACCCTTTCCTAATGTAGTGGGAGCTATTGACTGCACTCACATAATCATCATCCTATCACGTAACAGGGAGAAAGCTCTTCCACTCCCTCATCATTCCACTCATCATCATTCCACTCATCATCATTCCACTCCCTCATCATTCCACTCATCATCATTCCACTCCCTCATCATTCCACTCATCATCATTCCACCAGACCTTCGTCAAGAACCGTGCCTTCCAACATTCAGAAAAAGGCTTAAGACGTGGTTGTTCAAACAAGCCTTTCCAGACCCCAACTGAACCTCAATTCAACGACAACCACAATCAGACATTCCTAGAACATTGTAAAGAATTGCTCTCTCTGTTAAATTCCTTTAGACTTTCCTCCTCCCAGTTTTGAACTCCCTTGTTTTAATGTAACTTCAGAATTTTCTCTTTTCACTTGTTACAGTTTTTTGACGTATTTATTTATATTTTACACCCCCTGTTAAACGTAAACCAGCATGATGTGATACTTATCTTGAATGCCGGTATAGAAAAGCGCTAAATAAATAAATAAATAAATAAATAAATAAATCGTGCAAGTGGTCTGTGACACACGACTGCACATCCTCGACATTGTGGCCAGGCACCCTGGAGCTGTGCACAATTCTTTTATTCTTAGGCAATCGGGCCTCTTTGAAGAATTTGAGGACAGCCTCTACAGTGACAGTTGGCTCATAGGTAAGACACATGCTTCTTTCTCTATTTACTCTCTGGCTCTGTGTTTCCATTACCCAACTAGGACAAGGAGGGAGGGGGGGGGGTGAGGGAGATTAAAGCATTGTTTAAAAGACAAATGCCTGGTACTGCTAGGTGCACGTGTTAAAGCGCTAGGGCCTGGCTTTCTCTCCCCATGCTGGAGAGGCCTGCTACTTTTGTGTTCCCACACGATGCGCTTGCCACAAAGCTTTGTGAGTGGGCAGCCACTGCACACTTTCTAAGGCTTCACTCAATAAATTTGTCCTTTCCAAGTCTCACATTTCCAGCAGTAGAAATGTGTTTGGTTACTCACATTATTTTAATATCCACACTGTTGTGACTTCCAGATTGTGTGTGGCCGGTTAGTCATCGGTCAGCCAGGATGTCAGCCACAGTTTGTCTTGACCATCACATACTTAAATCCAAAGCTGTGGCATGCCCACGATTTGGACTATCATCTTCAGTGTGTCAACTCAGACCAATGAGAATCTGGGGAGGACATACAGTGAGCAGCCAGGGACTTATACTGCCATACCACGAGGTTGAAGGCTATCGGCTAAGACATGTGTGGAAGCTGTGATGTACAGCTCCAGGGTTTGATAAGGGCTAGAAACTGTTTCTTTATTCGTGACAGGCTCACAGTTGTTAGGAACACCACGTGCAGTTAGCCATTCTGGAAGAGGTGACACAGAATAAGCAAGTCATAAACTGTTCATAGAGTGTCACCACCAAAACTGCCATGCACTTCGTGTAGGGAAATAGTATTTGAAGGGCAATGCTAACATTAAGGTAACCCTAGACTGTCTTATTACATGCTGTGTCTTGCCACTGATATCTCCAAGTCACCGTGGGGTGAATGATGCAGCCATTCTGTGGTTTTGCGCAGGAGATTCGGGATACGGTTGCCAGGCCTGGCTTCTCAACCCCATTGCAATTCCCAACAAGCCGGCGGAGGTGAGGTACGACGAGGCCTTATGTACAACTCGCTGTGTCACAGAATGCACCTTCAGAGTTCTGAAAAGTAGATGTTACTGTTTGGACAAAACAGGGGGATCTTTTTTTTTTTTTTTTTTTTATAAAGTAATTTTATTGAGAGAATAAACAACAGAACAAACAAATATCCGTAAAGCAGAGGTCCCTCAACAAATGCTTTTCGTTATACACCCATAACACCGGAGCCCCTATAACCCTTCCCCACCCCACTCCCCCTCCCACCCGGTACAGAGAATCCCAGAATGACAAACAAATACAAAAGAATAACTGTGCATCCATAGACAAATGAGCATGTGCAGGTGCAAGTACAACACGTTAGGAGACTCCAATAAAAGGAGTCCTAGCAGATTCCTACCCCAAACAGCCGCATACTTCACACGCGTCCCGCAGTTCACAGCTCAAGAGGCGAGATATGTTGAATATTCACTGGAAGGACCGCATAGTAGGCCTGCCAAATGTCTCGAAAGTGTCTCTTCTTACCGGGAGGGTATCTGGTATACAAGGATCCATACTCCATCTGATACAGTTCCATCATAAGAGTGGACCATTGTTGCCGCGACGGTGGAGTAGGTTCTATCCATTTAAGTAGAATACATTTTTTGGCAATAAGACAGGCCTTGGACACAAAGAGGATATTATCCACTGAGACGCTGGTATCACCCACTTCATTATTCAGTAAGCAGAAAAATGACGACCATGTGAGATCAGTGCCCAACATAGCAGATAAGGCGCTTCTCACTTCTTCCCAGAACGCCTGTATAGAGCTGCAGGTCCATAAGCAATGGATCAATGAGGCCTGTGGCTGAAGGCATTTCAAACAGGTATCAGAGGATATGAGTCCCATGAGCTTCGCTCTCGACGGAGAAATAATAGTCCTATGAAAGACTCGCTGCTGGAGTTCCCGCAAGGTGACATTGGTTATCAGCCATGCTTCTAGAAGGTGGGGAAGTTCTGCCTCCACCAGGGTCTCCGGAAGGCCCACAAATCGCAGGTTATTACGTCTGGAACGATTTTCTAAGTCGTCAATCTTATCCGTTGCAAGCTGCGCCGATTTTTCCAATTCTGCTACCTTCCTCTCTAGAGCGCCCACATCGTCCTCCACAAGACCGATCCGCCCCTCAGCTCGCTCTATCCGTGAATCAAAGTCGGTCAAAGAAGCCCGTACCTCAGCAATCTGCTCGGACAGCTGGTGCAACCGCACATCTAGAGCGGCCACTACGGCCTGAGAAATTTTGTCTTCCAGGGATTCAGTAGGTAAAGCTTCATCCTCGTTGCTTGCGGCGGCCATTTTGGTATCAGGAGGTTTCGGTTTGTCTTTCTCCTTACGCGCAGTTCTTGTCACCATAGGAAGCAGATTAGAGATACCTGCAGGAGCGCTAGAAATCGAAGAGGCTATATACGTTTCGTCGAGGCAGCCAGATTATGATAGAGCCGGATGGTGAGGGATTGATCCGGGGTGACTATCGGAGCTCAGTCTTTTAGCTGCTGCTGAGCTCACCACATCACGTGACTCCACAGGGGGATCTTTAATGTATGCACCACCCAGAGTAGCGGATGTAGTGCTGCTCTGCTGTGTATTTCATAATCTCGCCTTACACTATGGCCTACCAATAGAGATACTTCAAGACGTACCCCAGGATCCCCCATGACCTCCTGCAGAAGTCCAGGACACCATGCTGAGTGGCAGCCAGATTTGTCAAAGCCGCATACAATGCCACTTTGCCTGTTAGCACTCAACTACCCCTTTCCCTTCCATGTAAGAGAGCTGAGTAGAGTGTTTGCGGCAGCTGTCCTCTTGAGAACCTTTATTTCATTCAGGCTTCCTCTGTCTGGGTCTGTGTGTAAAGAAACCACTTAGGCCTAGTTAGCCTTCATCTTGAAAATGTTATAATTGATAGAGATGTGAATCGGAACCGGAATCAGTTTGGATTCCGGTTCCGATTCACATCGTGTTTTTTTTTTGTCCGGCCCGATCGCGGTTTTGTTTATCAGCTGCGCCCGAGCCGATAAACAAAAAACCCCACCCGACCCTTTAAATCTAATCTCTTAGCTTCCCCCCCCCTCCCGCCCCCCCCCCAAAAACATTCTACAGGTACCTGGTGGTCCAGTGGGGGTCCCGGGAGCGATCTCCCGCTCCCGGGCCGTCGGCTGCCACTAATCAAAATGGCGCCGATGGCCCTTTGCCCTTACCATGTGACAGGGTATCCGTGCCATTGGCCGGCCCCCTGTCACATGGTAGGAGCCCGTACCATTTTAAATATGGTGCCAGCCAGCCAGCCAGTCTGAAGCCCGACTCACATCCCTAATAATTGATGGTACTAGAAAAAGTGTACTCCAAGTAAAGAGAACAACAAATACATGTGGCTGCCCTAAGGTTTTCTGAATGATTGTGAGTGTAAAACAGCCATATCTCTACATAGAGTTTTTGTAGGCTTGCCAACACAGTGTACAGAGCTTGCCCTAGCTTGCAGCATTTGGCTGGCTGGCCCTGCTCCTTGGACACAGTCTTAGGCCTTACATGTGGGCAACACAGTGGCATTGATCTGCTGGGACTCCAGCAGGGCCAGGAACATGGAGGCCACCAGCTCTAGAATTCTGATCAAGCCAAAGGTAACTCAGAAATGTGAATGTACATTCTAAAGCTACAGGTTGTTAGTAAAAAATATCTTTCTCAGAGTGCACATTCAACTGGATCATTCCATAGCAGACATCCGTGTCCTTCAGACAGTATGCACCTGTACATGGGATGCATTTTGTCAAAAGGGCCTGTAAAGACCCTGATGCCAGCACTGCATCAGTTGTGGCAGAACAAATGCAGACATCAGAGTGCTCATAGAGCAGGCATGCAGTTACAGCCTTTCCTAAAGTCCAAGGATCCACTACCATAACAACTCCTTCTCACACCTCTTCACTCCTCCTCACCAGAACTCCTCCACTCCAAAGAAAAAGACATACAGACAAATAGGACAAACTACAAAAATATTTCACACACACCAAAAAACAAGAGACCAAGGAAAAGGGAAACAGAAGAGAAAACAAAAAACAAGACAACTCACTCAGTAATCACCACAAAGAACTTCCAACTGGCCACCAACAACACCTACCTACCTCCTCTTTCCAAACTCCTGACAGACCCTCAAAGAGGCAACTGCAGGATGCCGGGATATATAAACAAAAAAAAATAGCGGGCAATTATACAGGATTGGTGCGATTTCAGCGGGTTGAATTTCAGCCCGTTTCTGAGACAAAGATTTGCACGGACAAAATCGCCTTAAGAAGATGGATTTGTTGAATTGGTTTCCGCTTTTCCCCTGAAGCAGGACTGCCGTCCGAAACATGACCATGTCGGGTTTTTGGGACCTTTTCAGCGTGGATAAGTATCCGTTTCAATATTGACTTATGTGACTTGCCTATTTAGGATTTTCCTTATAATTTTCGTGACAACTTTTTTTAAAAAACTACAAAAAATTTAAACAAAATAGACGGAGGTATGATAATTAAAGTAATATAGACCCCTATGATAAACGAGTTGCAACATAATTTCCTGCTCGTGAATAGAGGGTCTTACATAAGTATATTGGATGACAGAGTGCTACATTAACAAGAGACCAGTACATCGGTTGTTGGTTTGTTTACATTGGGGTGTACTGGAATACACAGGTTGGTGTGTGTGGGTTTATTGTGTACCTGAAGAACCTCAGCACATCATCGACCCAAAGAAAGACATCTTGGCGCCTACCCATTCTGTGCCTGCCGGTAATTGTTTCAGAAAGAAACTTTTAAACTGGGCTCATGATTCCAAGTTTGCTGGCCATCCTGGTCAACGCCGTACCCTGCTGAAATTACAGAAGTACTATTGGTGGCCTACTATCAAGGAAGACACATACTCCTATGTAGTGTCATGCTCCAACTGTACCAAACATAAACCTACTTCTGGTCAGCCATGGGGATTGCTACAAACGCTGCCAGCTCCGGAACAGCCATGGACTCACATCGCTACTGACTTTGTAGTTGATCTACTTCTTTCTGGAGGAATGAATACCATATGGATCACAGTTGACCGTTTCAGCAAGATGACTCATTTCGTGGTGCTGCCTGGCTTACCCTCAGCCTTGGAGCTTGCGATGCTCTTCATCGCACACATCTTTCGCCTTCATGGCCTACTGAAGCACATAGTCTCGGATAGAGGATCTCAATTCATGGCAAGATTCTGGAAGGGTTTGTGCAAGCTATTTGACATCTCTCTGGATTATACATCTGCCTATCATCCACAATCAAATGGCCAAACTGAAAGGATGAATAGGACCCTGAAATAGTTCATTCGGGCCTATGTTAGTTGCCGTCAGAATAACTGGGCCGAGCTGTTACCATGGGCTGAATTCGCCATTAATTCACATCCAGCATCATCCACTGGATCAACACCTTTTGAAGTGGTATATGGACGTTTACCTTCACCGCCACTTCCACTGAAGCTCTCAGTGTCGTCCCCAGCAGCTCAATCCACTGCTGATGATATCCATCAATTATGGACTCAGACTAAAGAAATGCTAATAAAAGCGGGTGATCGAGCTAAGAAGTCCTACGACGCTCACCATTCTAAAGCGCCTGTGTTTCAACCTGGTGACAAAGTCTGGCTATTCACTAAGCATCTGAAACTAAAGTTACCCTCCACTCGATTTGCTCCTCGCTATGTTGGACTGTTTCCAATCCTCCGACGTCTTGGCAACATTGCATACAGTCTGAAGCTACCGCCCGGATTGGAAATCCATAACGCATTCCACGTTTCACTTCTGAAACCACTCATTCTCAATGAGTTCTCATCCAAGTCTCCTGAACTATCTTCTATCAATGCAGAAGACCTAGAATACAAGGTCGATGCCATTCTAGATGTAGGAAGACGTGGCAAGACTTGGGAATACCTTCTGTCTTGGGAAGGTTACAGCCCCAAAGAAAATTCTTGGGAGCCGATGGCTAATATCCTTGATAAAGAGATACTTCATCAGTTTTACCAGATACATCCTCGGAAACCAAGACCTGGTACAAGAGTTGGAGTCCGCCCTTTGAAGGGGGGTACTGTTGCGACCGTCGGTCTATGACGGCTTCGCCCCACCTACCTTACTCTTCTTGTGGCTCCTCCCACTCACCTCGGACTACTGACTGCCATGGCGTCTGTCTGCCGACCTCTCTGGCATCCCCGGACCGGCTTTGGTGCTGCTTCCTGCCATGCTCCTCCAAGGTACCATAGGGCACGCGCGTGCACGCCACCCTCATCTTTATTTCCTCGTTGGCGCAAACCTCAGGGGTGTCCCCCTGAGATGACGTTATGCTGCCCAGATATTTAAGCCTACCACTTTTGCTAGCTAATCGAGTTAGCAACCTCCCGGATTACTATGGATGGGATTTGCTCTCCGTACCAAAGCTACTTTGCCACTCCAGCGTTATCTGGAACTCTTACTGCTATTGGGGTACCCGCTCCTCGGGGGCCTCTTCTGCTTCTTTCAGGTGCTATCAGGAAACAGGTACTCGCTCCTTGAGGGCCCATGTTCCCTGAGTCGCTGCCTGCATCTACAACCCTTTCTACTTGGAAGACTTCACTAACAGTTTCCATCTATGAGTACAACTATCATCTATTCCACAGTACTGCTTCCCTGGAACCAGGTACTCGCTCCTTGAGGGCCTGCCCTCTATTCCAGTGCCAGACCTCTCATCTAGTGGAATCGTTGTGTGATTACAATACCACTGAGTCTCCCTGCTCTAAGGGATCAGGTACTCGCTCCTTGAGGGCCTGCTCTCCCTATCTCGGAGCTTCTCCTGTTCTACCTGGGATTCTGTATGTTTCTCACTGTGTACTCATAACTTTCAGTCTCTTTCCACTACAGCACAGCCAAGCAGAGGATTCGCTGTTCCAGTGTCCTGTGGGATACTCGCCCAGCCGGGCTCAACATCTGCTATTCACTACTGCTACCTCTGGTGGTTTTCAAAACTGTTTAAATAAAGATTCAATCTGTGTTTGTGTGTCCAGAGTCTAGCTTGACACCGTGGTCCCTCACGGGACTGCCCCCCGTGGGCGTGGTCAGCTGCCACAGTGTCCAAGGATCCACCCAAACATCAATAACCATAACAGACAGCAAGAGGACCAGGTTCACACATGTAGTCTTGCTGGAGAGGTGAATAAAAACTAGGAACATGCAGATTCAAAATACTGCTGCAGCAACACCAACCCTAAAATACATAAAACAAATTACTATCTGATAGGAACATTCAAAAATGTGTTTGGAATTAGGAAAGGGCTCGCCCCTCCCCCCCAGAAAAAAAAACCAAGACTGGTAGAGATTGTATTAAGCAATTCTTTTTCTTTCCCCTGAATTAGTACTCATTAACTGCTCACAATTAAACTAGACTCACAAGCCTCATTTTACAGTGTGTTTATCTTTAATGCAGAAATGTTTTATTTATAATCCTGTTGCTGTGCATGACGCATGCTCTTTCTCCCTGTACACTGTGAGCTTGCTGCTTTGTCGGTAAGGTGCAGGATGGGAAGCTGCTTTACAACAGTAAAATTACGTGGTTTACACAGAGACGCAGACAAACATTCCATACTTACAAAGATCTGAGAAATCATCAACAGCGAAAGCTCTACTTTTTTTTTCCCCTCTCGTAAAATAGATTTATTGGCTCCATAAGTGTCTGTCTTTGTATTCCCTCTTGTTTTTCTACTTTTAGGGCTGAAGACTAACGCACTTGGCTACATGACATGACACCAAGACGCACAGCAGACTGCGTTGGAGGGCATGTAGAAATTTATATAAGCATCAGTCAGCTACCTTCCCACTGCTGCTGAAGACAGATCTGTATCAGAGACAGTGAACTAGTCAAATACTTTTGTCTAATTATCCACTCTCTGCATTCAGTCACCATAAATCATGCAATGGAGCAGGCCCCAAGTTCTAATTTTTATCAGCTCTTGCTCTTGGATTTCTGCCTTGTCTCAATTTATCAGAGTAACTGCTGGCTAGAAATAAGTTACTGCACAGGAGCCTGAGACTTAAGGTCAAATCATTGTAAGGAACAATCTGAAGAGGTCACCAGCCTCATAATAAAGACATCGGAAAACTATAAAGAGACTTTGTAAAGCATCAGACATCAGTAATTAAAGACCACCGCTGCATCCTGTTATTCATAGCTACCCTTTGTCATCCATACTGGCCCTCCATTACATCTGTCACTATCCATTCCTGCCTTCTGTTATCCATACCAACACTTCATCACAGCTTTTATCATCTCAACCCTCTGTCATCTGCACCAGCTCTCAATCGCAGCCCTTCCAGTGCGAATAACCACCCATTAATTCATATCTCATGTCATGGATTGTGAGCCCTTAGGCTGTGGTATGATTGACGCAATAGGCCCACGCTGACAGCAGGCAGCTCAAGCTGGGATGAGGTCTGAGCTTCACCTGTACCATCCCCTTTCCCCACAGGTTGAGCCCTTGGGTTCTAGGGTCAGTAAGACTTAGGAGATGGTCCCGTAGAGAGCAGTCAGGCAAAGTCAGGAAACAGGCCAAGGTCAGGGCAGGCAGCAGACAATAAAGACATGGTCCAGGCAGTGGTCGGGGCAGGCAGAGATCAGGCGGCATCAGTATCCAGGCGGAGATCAAGCAAAGTTAGAATCCAGGCAGGGGTCACAGAGAAAAGGACAGGGAAGAGAAGGATGAGAGCAGGCAAGACATGGACTAGGACAACCAGGGCAAGGACAGGAAAGATAGAGACTGAAATAAGGTAAGGCAAGGAGCAGGAGTAGGACTAGACAAGACAGGGCGCAAGGACAGGACAAGGCAAAGAACAAAGAGCACAGCAAGGCAAGGCGAGAACTAGAACTGGAACTGGAGATGGAGAGCAGGTCCAGAACAGGCAAGGATGAGGCAAGAGGAATGCACACTGTAGGCAATGCATGGCAGGAGGACCTGTTACAGAGGCACCAACTGAGAACTTGGCTGGGATTTAAATATCCAGCCACGCTGATGTCATCAATGAGGGCCGTTCCCATTGTTCCTGCTGTAGAACCTTGAAATGTGGGACAACTATGCACACGTGTGCCTAGGGGAGGGCGCAGCACAACAATAGGAGTCGGATGGCGGCGTCCCTGCCATGGGAAGTCTTTGCAGCATGCTGAGGTGAGTGAAGCCAGTCACGGAGCTGACCCGTGAACGGCAGAATGTTACATCTGCTCTCCATCATTCTCCCATATAAACTGACTCTATCAATATCCATCTCATAAAAATCCAGTTATATCAATGTCCAGGCTCCAGCTCAGTTGTAATCTGTAATCAATCAATGTAAATTCAACTTATTTGTATCCTGTTTATGCTTAATAACCATTGTACACCACTTTGAGTAAAAGTTTGCTTTCAGAAAGGCAGTTCATAAATCTTAATAAATAAATACTTGCCTTCTGTCATTTGTACCAGCTAGCCATCTCAACTTCCATCATCTCTACTGCCATGTGTCCTCCATAACAGCTCTCCATCACATTTGCCATCATTATTGACTGATTGATTGATTGACATTTGATATTCCGCTTTTTACCATGAATGACCTCAAAGCAGATTGCAATAAATTTAAAGTAAGTTACAATAGTATTAGATTAACAAGCAATATTGGTTGAGCACCATAGTTAGATTATTTTGTTGTTGCTGCAGAAATAGCAATACTTCTGTGGTAAGTAGGTTGCTGGACAGGAAGTATTTATTGGGAATGCTTTGCTAAAAAGCCATGCTTTAGCTTTTTTTTCCTGAAAGTGACATACCTATACCCATGACCATTCATCTGTATCAGCTATCCATCATATTCTCCATCATCCATACCCATTTTCAGTCATCCATATCAGTTCTCCATTCCAACCTGTATCATCTCTATCAGCTCTCCATTGTATCATAGGTCCATCTGCATCAGTTCTCCATCACATACTCTATCATCTCTACCAGGTTTCCATTATCAGTACCTGCCTTTTCCATCTGCAACTGCTCTCTCTTGCTCTTCTGTCATTTGTACTCAACTTCATGTGCCTGCCCCCCCCCCCAGTTGCACTACCACCCCCCTGGTTGTGCTGCTGCCACCCCCCACCCCCCCCGGTCGCGCCTCCAACCCCCAGTCTCGGGCCCGAATCCTACCTCGCTCTCAATTGGGAGCTGCTCGCAGCCCTCTGAATCCTTCTCTTCTTTGCCGCCACTTGCAGCCCCACATGGCTCACGCCCCTTAATAGTTGGCACCCTAGGCCCAGGCCAGTTCATCTAGTGCTTCTACTGGCCCTGCCTATATTTCACTGCTTCCTTTGTCATAATATTGCATTCTGTCGTATTCTCCATCATCTATACCTGTCCTCTATTATCCATATCAGGTCTCTATCACTTCCTTTGTCATCAGTACCCATTCTTTTCTATATAACAACTAAAAACCCAAATAATGTTGTCCCATAAAACTTAAGAATATAGCTCAAAAGCGGAAAAAAAAACTTTTCTTATTATAATTTTGGATCTGATATGTTTTTGTAAAAATTATCTCCCCAGTGATTCAACCTCAGCAACCCAACTTTTCAGGATATGTATAATCTATATAAAAGCTAGACACTGAAATAACTTTTCCTCATTACACTTATGAATCAAGACCAATTTAAGCTCCCCGTGTGATCAAGAGCTATATATGCTCTCGCCATTTAAAACAACAGACATAAGATAAAAAAAAAGAAAAAGAAAAAGTGAAACCATGAAAGAAAGCAAAAGAAAAATCGTAAATAAAGATTTTTTTTTCCTTCTGAGAAACATGAGGCTGCAGTACCAGCAGTGGCCACAAGGTAGGAGCATCCTATTATAATAGGCAGTGCTGATACTTTGTGGCCACTGTGAGTACTGCAGTCTGCATGGTTGGGGCAAGAGGCTTCCCTCGAGATATCCAGCCTAGTGTAGATATCTCTTCTCATGGGCCAGTGCAGCTCCTGTCCTACTTGTGCTCCCAAGGAATAGGAAGTGTTGGTAGAAATCAGGCAGCAAAGCTGCTGCAGCAGTGTGGGGGTCATTGAAAGATTCAGCTGCTCCTCGCCTCCCCCCCAAAGCCCTGCCCTGGGTTGGTAGACTTAAACCAACTTCTGTTTTACAATCAGAACTGTGAGGGTTTAGGATAAAAGCACTCATATAAATTGCTCTGCAATTCTTTTCTTACTTGTGTTGAATTGGTTAACTCTTTCTGTGTTCTCCAGCATTGCACTGGCTTTCCCCACTGCCTTACCACAGCGTTCATTACTCTAGGGATCACATAAGAAATTGCCATGCTGGGTCAGACCAAGGGTCCATCAAGTCCAGTATCCTGTTTCCAACAGAGGCCAATCCAAGTCACATGTACCTGGCAAGTACCCAAACATTAGATAAATCACAAGCTACTACTGCTTATTAATAATTACCGAAATAGCAGTTTATGGATTTAACCTTTAGAAACGTATGCAAACCTTTTTTAAACCCAGTTACACTAACTGCTGTAACCACATCCTTTGGCAATGAGTTCCAGAGCTTAACTATGCGGCTGAGTGAAAAAGAATATTCTTCGATTTGGTTGTCCCGTATCCAGCTCCCGTTTGGCTGACATCAGAATCTCCCCCTCTCCTTTCTGTCCCTTCCCCTCAAGTACTGCTCCCTCGTGCTCTACATGTCAAATGAATGACCACATTTTTTTCTGCAGTGAATTTTGGCTGCCACACTTCACCACTCCTCAATCACATTCTCACTCCCCCCCTGGATTATCAAATCATTTGCAAATCTTAGTATCATTTGTTAAAAGTATGCCTTCCTTTCTAAACTTTCTGCAATATCATCTATGAAAACAGTGAATCCAACCAGCCTTAAGGCTGACTCCTACTAGTCACCCTCCTCTCCGGAATGAACTCACTTTACCAATACACTCTGTTTTCCTCCTAGTGAGGCTACTGACCCATCCCCGAAGTACAGGACATCCCCTTAGCAACAGATGAATCAAACCTTCCTCTACCTCACCGCCTCCCTAGCAGTCAGATCAGTGGAAGTAAAGACGGATCTGCAGTGTGGGCGACACATTAAGTCTTCACGCCCAATCTCTGGGGCTACTCCTCCTCTTCCTCGTATACTTTGATTACAAAATTAGTTTATTTCAATTGAAAAAAAAACCAAGTCCTTTCTTCTCATCAACGACCAAGGTGATGAGAAAGCATGCACTATGGGAGAAGAGCAGCTGAGGGGACGGTGGGGATCAGCTCCCCATATCTCCACCCTGCTGGCCTGTCACTATTTTGTCCAGAGTACTCTGTCCCAAGAAACCAAACGTAACCTGATGCAGAGGTCAGCAAGATGGAGAAGAACCCAGGCGTGAGGCTCTGAGAAGGGAGAGATTGATACGGGGAGGGGAGGGATGAAGAACAACCTAAGGGAAGGGCTGAAAGATAGAGAAAGGAATCCATGGGCAAAGGGAAAAAAATCCGAGGGGAAAAAAAAGAGGAGGAACTTGAAAAGAGCAAGAGAGGGGAGTCATAGAGGAGGAGATAGGAGAGGGGAGGGATAGAAAGTTTATGATGCATCCTACCACCTGCACCCTCCTTTTTAAAATCCTAGATTTGCCCATCTATGTGATGTATGAAATTCAGTTTCATTTCTTTTTCCATTTCTGTCCAGATTGAAAAACAGGACAATTGTTCATCCTGTTCTCGCTCAAGCAGGATATATGACAATTTTAGGACTGTCCTATAGTATAAATCAAGACAGCAGACCACCCTATTTCTAACTCACTTTCAGGCTGATGCCATACTGGCGCCCCCTTAACATGCGCCAATCTACCTCTCCGGGGCGCCCGATGCAAAATGCAAATGGGCTGGCGGGTAAAAAGGAGGCGCTAGGGGAAATTACATGCCCCTAGCGCCTCCTTGGCAGCAGGAACCCCGGAGAGCTGGCTCTCAGCCGGTTAGGAAAACGGACGCTCATTTTTAGAGCCTCCCTTTTCCTAACCTGTCCGCCGGGACATTATAATTTTGTAGTTCCTCCGATTTAATATCGCCACGATATTAAGTTGGAGGAAGTACAGAAAAGCAGTATTTTCTGCCTTTCTGTACACTTTTTGTGCTCCTCCGAAATTACCACCTGCCTAATTTTGGTGAGTAAAAATGTGTGCCTCAGGCGCACCTTTTTTTTTTTTGCATGGGGGGAATAGATAACAGCCTCATCAACATGCATTTGCATGTGATGAGCGCTATTTCCTACGCGCGTGATTGGACACGCGTTTCGGACGCGCTGACCCCATTTCACATCAGGGGTTATGGACGCGTGTCCAAAACACGTGTCCAATAGTGGGTTGAGCCAGCGTTTGGTATTACATCGGCCTGTTCATCATCTTGTATAATAAAGCTACTGAGCAGAGCAGCACGAGAGCACTTTTGCTCTTCCTGGATTTTCTCTCCTTCCTAATTTTACCCTCATGTCCCTCCCTGCCTCTTATTATTTCTTTATATGTCTTAATTAATCACTTTTCTTTCATTGATAATCATACCTGTTCTTCCTTGCCTACCTTACTATTTCTCTTACCCTCTGTCCATTTCCCAAATCTTTCCCTCTTCTTAGCTTACCCTTTCTCCTTATCTCTCTTCCCTCCTCTTAAGCCTCCTCTGCTATTATGAGGTGGCCAGACCTGAACAAAGAGGCCAGGAAGGGTGCTCCTCTGGCAGGTTTGGCAGGAAATCAGCTCCAACTTGAGGAATAAAGGAGGGGAACAGTAAAATCAGAGAGCGGAGGGGGCAAGCTCTCCTCCGTGCTGTTGCCCACGCTTCCTTCTAGGCATGAAGTCTCCTGATGATTTTTAACACAACAAAGTAACAAGGAGATCGATAAGATATGCTTGGTTAGGAGGAGGCTGCAGTGCACAGCCTGCTCCAAATTCACTGCCCTTCTCTGTAGCCACCGGCCCCGCAAGCTTATTCTCTTCAGCCAAAGGTAACGCAGAGAAAATCAGTACTGGAAAAGACACAAAAAACAGCCCAGCTGGAATCTGAGATCTGAACAATATCCTCACAAAATAAAAAGCAAGTCCCAGCACCACGAGGATTCCGGCCAGTAGAACCAAACATAAGCACAGCTCCAAAGTAAACCTGTCTGACACTGTGAGCCAACATGAAACAGTGGCGATAGGAGTCTTCGCTTTATTTACAGAGCGATGCTGCTGGCAGCTTAGCACAATGTTTCCATAAAGATTCATTCTAAAGAACATTCCTAACATTCAGCATGAGACAGGCACAGGAAAGAGAAAAAAAAAAAACACCCACTCTTAAAAGAAGTAAATGAAATGATCAGCTGGGGAATGAAAAGGCATCACCAGTCCGAAACTACTCTTCAGAAGGATAGCCGTGATAATCTGCTGTAGCAAAAAATGACAAGAGGTGGGTGGCACCTCCTTACTCAATGTAATTGAGGCATGCGCTTTCCAGGACAGAGTCCCCGCCGTCAGATGCATATGAAACCTACTAGTGCCCCTCTCTGTTCCCACTGCACGGCCCTAAAAGAAATACAGCTCTGGTAATGGGACTCAAACCCGACCTGCAGCACCTACTGCTATTCTAGTGCTGAGAGTCGCGGACCCAGCTTTTCTAATGAACTTTAATCCCGCTCTGCCGAACCCCTTGCTATTCCCAGTCCTGAGACTCACACAAACGTGCACGCACGCAACTCTTTCAGTGCGCTTCAGTACTGATCTAGAGCACTTCCAGTCCTGACGGCCTACACATATAGTTCTGCAAAAATGCCTTCGTCCTGGCTGCAGCAAGCCCTGCTGCTCTATTACTAAAACCGCACAAAACAACTGCACCAGTGCATCTCAGCCCTGCTTTGTGGCACTGCGTCTTATGCAAGCTTGTGGCTGGGGCAGTTGGTACCCTTGGCAGTCCCAGGAGAAAGGTTCCCCCCTCCACTGCCACAGGAGAGGAACCCTTCTGACGACGAAGCCGCAAACCGGTGTCATGCAAGAGCTCAAAAGTGCTTTCTGTCACTGCTATAGCTACAGCAGTGGCATGGACCACTGGCACGCCTCCCCAGAGCAAGGCTTTAACATAAGAACATGCCATACTGGGTCAGACCAAGGGTCCATCAAGCCCAGCATCCTGTTTCCAACAGTGGCCAATCCAGGCCATAAGAACCTGGCAAGAACCCAAAAACTAAGTCCACGGCTGCCACCTCTCTCACCTGCCCCCTTGTGATATATTTATTTTTCTGCTTTGTTCTACTCTCTCTAACGCCTCCATGTCTTCGCACTTTTTATAATCTATATAAAACATTTGAGGGTCCCACTTGTTCTTGCCTTTCTAGGACAGGGCATTGCATGTGTCTGAGATCCTTGAAGACCTGGAATGGATGAGGCACAGCTGCAACCACCCTGAGGAGAAATGGGTAGAAGGATCATGAATAGCATACCATGCAGTTGTCTTTGACAATCCCTGTTCTTCAGAGGAGATTTTCTTAAAAAAAAAAAAAATTACAAACAGGTCAGGGTGTGGTAACAAACTGCAGGGGGCGACATCTGTACCATCCTTCTCCCTACTCTCCACCTACCTTTCTGAGTTATCTACAGTGGTTGTCTCAAACCGCGCTCCCACTTGTCCCCAGCAATCTCTCTCTCAACGTCCATTCGTCCCCAGGAGCTTCTTTCTTACTATTTTTCCAGGCACTTCTCCCCCTCCTCCTCGAGGGCCGGGGGGGGGGGGATGATGAAGACATCGCCATCTTTTTTGACCTGCATGAGCCGCTGATGACGCCTTCCCCTCACTGTGGCCCAGCTGATGCTGCCTCCTTCCCTTTGGCCTGCATGAGGCACTGACGCCACTAAAACTGGTTCTGGGTTTGTGGTTCCAGCACAAAATAACTACTGCTGCTCTCCAAGAAGGAAGTAAAACTGAGGAGGCTAACACACTGTGAGGAGCGCCGTAAACTTTCAAAGCGAATCAACTGAGGCAAAAAAAAAAAAAAAAGAGGAACCGAATACTTCAGAATGAAGGAGTCCTAAATACCTGACTCTCTCAGTGCGAAAAAGAACCCATGTTGGATTCAGCATGAAACGTAGCCAGAGGATTGCCTGCCCACAGACATCCCGTGTTGGAACTGACTGAAAAGGAAGCTAACGGCCAGCAAGATCACAGCACATCCGCAGAGGGCAGCACTTAAGCAAAAACTGAAACGGTTGACAGAACAAGGAGGCATGAGGAACTGTGCAGAGTCCCTCACAGGAGGCTCATGAATAAAATGAGAAGCTTGGGAGTGAGCATCAAGGTGCCTGGAGTGGTTTAGAAACTGGTTTACTGACAGGAGACAGGAGACCTACTCTGAAGAGAGAAAAGTATTAAATGGAGTGCCACAAGGATTCATTTTGGGACCAGTTCTGTTCAATATCTTATTGAGTGACACTGTGGGAGGGATAGAAAGTAAAGTTTGTCTATTTGCAGAGGATACTCTTATCTGCAGCAGAGTGGTCACACCTGAAGGAGCAGAGAGAATGAAAAGTGATTTAAGAAAGCTTGAAGAGTAGTCAAAGTTTTGACTGCAGAGTCATGCATCCGGGGTGCGGCAATCCAAGAGAGCTGTATGTGATGGGGTGAAAGACTAATGCACACGGACTGAGAGAGGGACCTTGGGGTGATAGCGTCTGGCGATCTGAAGGTGGTGAAGAATGTATTAAGGGGATGGCTAAAGCCAGAAGAATTCTGGGCTGCAGAGAGAAAATAATAACCAGTAAGAAAAAGGAGGTGATGATGCCCTTGTACAGATCCCTTGGTGAGGCCTCACCTGGAATACTGTTTTCAGTTCTGGATCCGATATCTCAAAAAGGATAGAGAAAGGATAGAGGTGGTCCAGATAAAGGTGTCTAAAATGGTGCGGGGTCTGTATCGGAAGACTTATGAGAAGAGGCTGAAGGATCTGAATATGTATACCCTGGAAAAGAGGAGGTGCAGGGAGGATATGATACAGACCTTCAGATACCTTCTGTTAATGATGCACAAACTTCAAACTTTTTCCGTTGGAAAGCAAACTGTAAACTAGGGGTCATGAAATGAAACTCCAGGGGGGACGACTCCGAACCAACATCAAGAAACATTTCTTCATGGAGAGAGTGATGAATGCCTGGAATGCCCTTCTGGAGGAGGTGGTGAAGATGAAAACAGTCAAAGAATTCAAAGGGGTATGGGATAAACACTGTGGATCCCTAAAAGCTAGAGGATGGAAATGAAGAAACGGGTGCATGAGGGTACCCTACAATGTAACCTGCATGGAATAGAAGGCATGGGGATTACTACCCTTAAACAATTAGCCTTGATGCTTTTGACACAACTGCAACATTGCTCATTGCTTCGTCGGTAAGAGAAAAAAGGGGAATTGGATTCCGATGACAGCCAACGCTAGGCCCCAACTTTCTCAATATGGGGTACTGATATGTAGACATTTGGGATAAAGCAAAGGACTTTTTCTATGGCCAAGTACAAAAGCAAAGCACGTTCAAGCAGCTGCATTGTCTGAATTATTATAAAAGGTGCTCACCTCGTAAAAATGTTGCTAATGATAATTTTGTTATGGGTTTGAAAGTTGCTCAGTTTTGATTGTAAATATTACTACCTGTAACATAAGGTTTGGGGGTAAATAGCATGGAGTAGAAGTTATTACCCTTAAAAGAAACATGGGGGAAGCCTGCATGGAGCAGATTGGATGGACCATTTGGTCTTTTTCTACTGTCATTAATATGTTACTATGTTGTGAGTGTCCTCAGAGGGACCTCAGCTTGTTTTCGGCGTATCCTTCAGATTTTGGCACCATAGGGGTAACAATCTACAGCCAACATTATCCTGAATTACTATGTGTTTGTGCAGAAGAACCAGTGGAGCAAGTCTGCTGCCTGCCTTCAGAAGACACATAACAAGGCCAAAAAGACTAATCGGAGAAAATTATTTTTCACTCAACGCACAATAAAGCTCTGGAATTTGTTGCCAGAGGATGTGGTTAGTGCAGTTAGTGTAGCTGGGTTCAAAAAAGGTTTGGATAAGTTCTTGGAGGAGAAATCCATTAACTGCTATTAATCAAGTTGACTTAGGGAATAGCCACTGCTATTAATTGCATCAGTAGCATGGGATCTTCTTAGTGTTTGGGTAATTGCCAGGTTCTTGTGGCCTGGTTTGGCCTCTGTTGGAAACAGGATGCTGGACTTGATGGACTCTTGGTCTGACCCAGCATGGCAATTTCTTATGTTCTTATGTTCCCTGACCTATATGCAGAGTGAATGTGAGGTGACAAGGAAAGGATTAAGCTAACATCCTGTGATGTTGAAGGGGAAACCCTACATATACAATAGATAGGGAAAGTTTCAGGGTGGAATTGTGTTTAAACATAACTTCTCAGAAGACGAGCAGTCCAAAAACGTATTTCTCAAAATAATGTTGTTTACCCTTTGTGTTATCTTACAGGCCGATGGCACAAATTAACCAACAGGCAGAGTTTCATTTGCATTCAATGCATCACAGCTAGTCCTACAGTTGTGACTGAACCCTCTGTAAATGGAATAAGTACTGAATGACAGTACAGGTATCTCTGAACATGAATATAAGTGATCTGACTGAAGTTTAAGGTTACTACAAAATAAAGAGAATCTGAAACACTCAACAAATCACAAATGGGTAACTAATCAAACTATCTGTAGTCTAGGCAATCCCTACAGGTAGGTTTTATGCACAGGGCTTGCTGAAATAAAGAAAATGTATATAGGTAGCTTTGCGGTGATTATTGCCCTACAAAAAATAACCACACAAATTTGTGACTACTGTTTGAATGGGTACTTTTTAAGGAAAAAATAACCACAAAAGTGCCTCCCCTGACACAATCCTGCCCTGGGAATACCTTCAAAGATGTGCAATTAAAATTACATATGTGGGTACTTTTACCCATATAGAAGATGGGACATAATCAAACAACACAAACAAAGAATGGGATCTAATATTCCAATTCTTTTAGACTCCGGTAACCCAATGTGAAACTTAATTAAATCTTCATAAAAGTTTGAAAGGTGTCAGCAAGCCTGACGGCGCGTCATGCACCGCAGTGCTAGGGCCACCCGGACCTATCAATCATCCACCTTTGCTAATACCAGTTTTGTAAGTCCTAGCACTGCGGTGCATGAGACGCCGTCAGACTTGATGACACCTTTCAAAATGTTACGAAGATTTCATGTCTTTTACATTGGGTTACTTGTTATGAACGTGGACCCTTGGGCCGGCTAGAGCGTATGGAGGATCCACTGAAGGGAGGCCTGCAGTGGTACTCGTAGCCGGGAGGCGGATCAGAACCAGGAGACCTGACAGGACCTTCACCTATACCAACCCTCGTTGAGCCCTTGGGTGCCGGGGCCTGCAGGACTTAGGCAAAGGTCTCCTGGCGAAGAGGAGTCCAGAGAACAGTCCGAGTCGAGGCAGGCTGAAGGCGTGGGTCGTGGTAGACGGTCCAGGAGTCGAGGCAGACAGCAGCAGTGCAAGACGATGTTGCAACCGTCGCTGCCCGGCGGCTTCACTCCACCTACCTTTCTTTTTCTGCGACTCCTCCTGCTCCTTGTGGACGTCTGGCTGCCGCGGCGTCTGCCCGCCGTCCCCTCCGGCGTCCCCGAACCGGCTTGGGCGCTTTCTCCCGCCATGCTCCTCAGGTACCTTAGGGCGCACGCGCTGAGCGGCCCTCATTCTTATTTCCTCTTTGACGCGAACCTCAGGGGCATCCCCCTGTGATGACGTCACACTGCCCGGATATTTAAGCCTACTGTTTATTGCTAGCCGTTGAGTTAGCAAGAGATTTCCTACGGATGGGATTTGCCCTCCGTACCCAGTTACTCTTCCTCCAACTTCTATTGGACTCTTTTCTGCTAACGAGGTACCCGCTCCTCGGGGGCCTCTCTGCTTCTTTCAGCAAGTCAGGGCCCATTTTCCCTGACTCGCTGCCTGTATCCATCTCCTCTTCTACTTGGAAGAATTCGCTACAGACATCATCTGTGAGTACTTCTACCATCTATTTCTCAGAGCTGTTTCCCTGGAACCAGGTACTCGCTCCTCGAGGGCCTGTCTCCGTTCCAGCTCCAGTGCCATCTCCTACGTGGAACTGCTACGTGAGTACTTGCTTACGAGTCACAGCTCCCAGTGATCTGGAACTCGCTCCTCGAGGGCCAGCTCTCCCTATCTCAGGGCTTCTCCATACTGGGGACTCTGTGAATGTCTTATTGAACTCATTCTCTCAGTTCTTTTCACTACAGCACTGCTACCGGTGGAACCGCTGTTCCAGCGCCCTGAGGAATACTAGCCCAGCCGGGCTCCATCTTCTACTCACTACCGCCACCTCTGGTGGCTTCACAAACTGTCTAAATAAAGATATAATCTGTGTTTGTGTGTCCAGAGCTGAGCCTGACCTGTGGCCCCTCATGGGACTTCCCCCCGTGGGCGTGGTCAGCTGCCACAGTGTCCAAGGGTCCACCCAAACCTTTCAAAACATAACAGACGAGGAGGCAGGCCAGAGGTCAGGGCAGGCAGAAGATAGACGAAGTCAAAGAACACACCAAAGGTCAGGACGGGCAGCAGACAGAGAATACCAGGAACCATGCCAAAGTCAAAAGCAAGCAGGGACCGGAACACGGGAGCGGGAATGGAACTGGAGCAGGCAGGAAGGCTGGAACAGAGTCAGGAACAAGCAGGATACTGGACAGGAGACAGGAACAAGCAGGACACTGGAATGGAGACAGTAGCAAGCAGGACACTGGAACGGAGACAGGAGCAAGCAGGACACTGGAATGGAGACAGTAGCAAGCAGGACACTGGAACGGAGTCAGGAACAAGCAGGGTCAGCAATTAGCTACACAAGGAGTCGACCTGTTGCGAAGGCAAGGCAATGAGGTCTGAGGCAGCTTAAATAGGCCTTTGGTGATGACTTGGGATGTGGGGCCGGGCCGAGGTTTCCCGCTGCGGCTCCTTTAAATCCCGGGCAGGTGCGCGCGCGCCTAGGGGGCAGACCCACCTGAAGATGCCGACGGCGTCTCCCTCATGGGGAGGACGCCACGAGAAGGCCCCGATGCGGCACGAGCCGGAACGGAGCAGGCCGTGGTGAGGGAAGGGAGCCTGAAGGTAAGGGGGGACCCGGCCGTGCCGGGATTCCCAACATTATTGGAGTCTAAAAGAATTGGAATATTAGATCCCATGCTTTGTTTGTGTTGCTTTGATCTAGGATTGGGGTTGTCTTGTACTCTCCTAATATTTGTGGTTTACATAATCAAACAACCCTTTTCTTTGGATAAAACAGCATTATACCTGCTGAAAGGCTTTCTTTATTGCCTTCAAAATGTTTAACATCTACATAAGAGTTTGGAGCTTCCATTCGTACATAAAAATAAAAACAAAGTAACCAAAAGAGGTTATTAAATACTCCACTGTCTTGCAATCTTGTTTTCTATGGAGGACTATAACCGTACAACCATTCGTGTTATACAGGAAAGAAGGCAAAAGAAAAAGGAAAAATCCTTCTAAGTAAGCACAGGGTAGAATTGTGCTGTAAATATGTAATAGTTCCACAGAAATAAGTAGGAGGAAGAAGGAAAGCAGAAATGAACTGAAAAAAGTACAAAAAAGGTAAAAAAACAAAACAGAACTTAACATAGCTTGCCTGATAAATTCTTTGACTAGGAAAATGTACCAACAATGTGAATATAATGGTCCTTAAGTGTAACAATTCCTTCATGTTACATTTCTCACATAACTGTCATACTTTTTTTTTTCCTGATATGGAAATCAACCTGAAAATAGCAGCCAGGAAACCACTGCATTCAAGGGAGTATGAGAACTCTAAGGGCCAGATATTTGTACCTACGCGCAGGCGAAGATTTGTTCGCACAACCCGGCGCGCACAAATCTACACCCGATTTTATAACATGCGTGTGCAGCTACACGCATGTTATAAAATCCGGGGTCGGCGCGCGCAAGAGGGTGCACACTTGTGCACCTTGCGTGCACCGAGCCCTAGGGGAGCCCCGATGGCTTTCCCCGTTCCCTCCAAGGCTGCTCTGAAATTGGAGCGGCATCGGAGGGAACTTTCCTTCCGCCCCCCCCCCCCACCTTCCCCTCCCTTCCCCTATCTAACCTGCCCCCCAGCCCTACCTAAATCCCCCCCACCTTTATTTTTTAATTTACGCCTGCCTCTGGGCAGGCGTAGGTTGCGCGTGCCGGCCGAGTGCCAGCACGAGATCCCCTGGCCCAGCAGCAGTGGAGAGGCCTCTGGCCATGCCCACGCCCCGCCCCGGACCACCCTGACCATTTTTTCAAGCCCCGGGACTTACATGCATCCTGGGACTTGCGCGCGTCGCCGGGCCTATGCAAAATAGGCTTGGCGCGCGCAGGAGCGGGTTTTTGGGGTTACGCGCAAAATATACGAGTGTAACCCTTTTAAAATCCGCCCCTAAGTGTCAAAAGGCATCTGTTTAGCTAGGGGATCACCACCTGTGATTTATGTTCCACTAATAAGTCAGTTCCAATCAACCATTATGTTGAATAAAGAAGTCTTTGCAGCCGTTACTTGCTTGGCCCTTCTTTAAAAAGCCTGAGGACTTTAGGTACCTACAACTGATTTTGCTGCCATCTGTTCAAGGCGTCCCTGAAGTCATCATTCCCCTATCATCAAAAAACTACAGAAGACAATTGTCCGAGAGGAGTAAAGAAGAAAAGAATTGTTTCACTTGCAAGTTATCGTGTTCACGTGACTTTGAGTACGTATTCCCTAGTCAGAGACCAGATTTTTGTGGTTGAAACATGTCATGTTTGGTATTTTATGTTTTGTTAATGTAACCCTGATCCCAGGGAATACTTTAACATTTACAGGATCAGTCTCAAAAGACATCAGGGCTAAGACACATACACAGTTACAATCTGCTATCTTCAAGCCCTGTTTACTGGACTTTTTGTTGGGAGGGAGAGTTCTCTAGGGTCCAAAGGTATTAAGTGTGTCAAGCACCAAGTGTATTTTAAAGAATCAGAGGGACATGAGAAAGTGCATATTCAGAAGTTAGCTGGCTAGTTGAATATTTGGGCACATATCTGGCTAAATTCTAGCCAGCTAATAAGTTAGGATTCTAGAATTTAGTTGGCTAAGGGGGTTATTTTCCAAGCGGCGTTATGGACTTTTTTCACATATGAAAAGCACCATAACACATGGTGTGATGCTAATTTTGAAAGTGGGGAGAGAGAGAGAGAGAGAGAGAGAGAGAGAGAGAAAGAGAGAGAAAGAGAGAGAGAGAACCTAACTATAAAGCCCTTCTAGTAGTTAGGTATTTATACCTCTATATGAGGCCCACCTAGTTACTCGAGGTGAGGTTTAGGTAGTGGTTTGGGGGTTAGGGGCCACTTTGACATTCAGAGTGAGACATACGAACAGAACAATGCATTCTTGTGAAGATTTGAGGTCCTTTGGAGTGAAGAAACTCACTGAAAGATGAGATTTGTACAATGTTCTCTCAACCTAGCTTGATGGAACCTCTACCTGGGTAATATCAAGCTAGGTTGAGAGAATATTGTACAAATCTCATCTTTTCCTTACTCCAAAGGACCTCAAATCTTCACAAGAGTGCACTGTTCTGTTCGTACGTCTCACTCTGAATGCCAAAGTGGCCCCTAACCCCCAAACTACTACCTAAACCTCACCTCGAGTAACTAGGTGGGCCTCACATAGAGATATAAATACTTAACTACTAGAAGGGCCTTAAGTTAGTTAGGTTCACTCTCTCTCTCTCTCTCCCCCCCCCCCCCCCAGTGGTCATAGGTAGGAGGTACAATAGTGACACTTGCACTCTGTGAAGTGCTAAGATAGTATACTTTATGATAAATAAGCTATTGCCATAAAACACACCCCTCTTCCTATTGCATGTGATAATTTGATTAATCTATGTCTACGTTAGGGGAGTAACTTTGATATTCAGAGTTAGCCAGCTAACTCTGATCAGGCCAAAGAACTGTCCTAAAGTTAGCCAGCTGTATTCAATAGTGTGGCTGCACTATTGAATGTAGCCAGATAAGTTTATCCAGCTAACTTTGCTGTCTGTATCTGAAGATGGTCCTCTTGGTTTCAGTTACAACATAAAATATTTACTGAAGCCCTTGCGCAATAACACGTACAATATCTCTAATGCACATGCTTCCTGGACACGGCATCATACCTTTCCTTTACAATATTTGAAAAACATTCTTTTCCATTCTACAGTATCTGAAACACATTGTACCTTTTCTCTCTTTGCAACTCTGCATTTCTGACACACATTGGATGCCTGCTTTCTTTGTGGCACTGTTTCTCTGGCAAACATCATACCTCTCCTCCTCTCTTCGGAGTAAATTCTCTAACACACGTCGTACCTTTGCTGTCTTTGGTGCAGATAACTCTTACGTCACCCGTGGTGTACCTTGTCTTCCTTTTAGCCCAGTATCTCCGTGAGTACTTACCTTTCCTTTCTTTAGAGAAACTGTCTAGCTTTCTTCTCAGGGATTTCCTGCGCTTTGGTCCATCTGCCAGAACAAGACAAGGATTGAACATTAGAATGTCATCTGCAGTTTTGTGTGTGAGTGAGAACAATAAACGAGTTTATACTACGGCCTTTTCTGTTGCACTAGAGGTTGGATACATGGGTGTCAGCCTGTCTCGTACAAGATGGTATTTCCTGTGACTGCACTGCAGAGTATTCCTGATTTCCCTAAGCATGTGTCACCTCTCTCACATTTGCTAGGTTCCTATGAAGCACCTTCAAATCCTACATTCTGCAATAGAGACTCAAAGGTTTTGGGTGTCTGGACTCATCAAACTGCATGTCCAAGTGGAACAGCTATGCTCTTAAAGCAATGCAGTCCTTTAACGAGGACATTCCAATGCCCTTAATTACTGAAAGCAATCGGTCCTGAAAGAGTGACAGGAGGACGCTTCCTGGGGAAGACATTCAATTGCGGCATTAGAATCTTTTCTCTAGCAATTGAAGATCATGCTGAAAATCAGCAAAGAAAACATTCGTTCCCCAGGGATCAGTGTTTGTAATGCAGTACATATTGTTTTGTCTATCAGCAACAGAGAGAAAGCAGACAGGAAACATGGGTATTTACTTTAATTGATCACCAATTTAAATCTGGGTAAGCACATTTTCTAAATTATGTGAGAAAGCAAACTGAGGGGCAGAAGTGTGCTAAAAATTTGCTGTAACTTGAGTTCATTTTCCATGCATGCTAATGCATGCAAATGACCTACATATGGAATTACTTCCAATGCAAAAACATGCACTAAAAATTAGTGCATTTTTTTATTTCAACTTTATCACTGATTCTTTACTACAAACCTCTGAGCCGTAGCTACCCTAGATACATCAGTTGAAGGTTCTATTAAGTGGGACAACTTTGTGCTTATTACACCCAAAGGGTTAGATGATATAATATCTCAGGTTAAGATGTCATCTTGCAGTTTAGAGCCATGTCCAATTTGATCCATCAAGGATAAGCTTGATTTATTTAGGGAATGCTTGATTCATATTATTAATCTTTCCTTAGACCAAGGTGTGGTTCCAGAGGTTTTGAAACGAGCTATAGTGAGGCCTGTCTTGAAGGACTCATCTGTTTCTCCTGCCTTACCCTCTAATTATCATCCAATCTCTAACCTTTGCACTTTGAGTAAAATTTTAGAGAAGTGGGTGTTAGTACAACTGGATGAGTTTATAGTAGAAAATAAGATCTATGATAAGGAACAGAAGCATTACGGCACTGAAATACTTTACTGTCTCATTTAGACAACATCCACTGTATTTTAGATCAGAAGAAATCAGGACTCCTGAGTCCTGGTACAGCTCAATATAATTTCTGCCTTTTGTCATAGGAAGCTGTTAATTAAGCTGAAGGATACTGGGATTAGTGGTAAAGAAATTCGTTGGTTCAAATCCTTCTTGAATAATAGAATGAGGCAAGTGTGTAACATAGCTGACTGCTCAAAATGGTATGCAAATGACATGGGAGTACCCCAAGGATCGGCGCTGGTCTGTGGCACTTTTTAATGTGTATATTCAGCAATAAGGTAATCTATTACTATCATTAGGTTTAATTTAGAAATTCTACGCCAAACGATGTGCAATTTTTGTTTCCCCCGTAAAGTTTGTAATGACGTTCCATCTGAATTGTTTGTTTAAAATTTTTAAAAAATTCAAGGGTGGTTGTAATAGGTTGATATTAAAATGTAGTAAAACTAGTGTTCTGTGGATTGGATGTCAAGCCTTATCAACTTCTTCTCCTGGAATAAATATTGGGAATTTCATTCTAAGTATAAAGGATGAAACACATAAAGTAGGAATCAGGGGAGGTTCTATAGCGAGGGAAGGTGAGGCGACCACCTCAGGCTGCAAAATCTGGGAAGCGGCAAAAAGAGTCCCCCGAAAATCCTCCTACGGCAGGCGTCTCACTTTGCCTAAGTGCTCGCAGCCATATGCAAGGTCCAACAGGGCATCAAGAGCAGCGTGGCAATGGTGGAGCCCATCCCACCACAGCCGGAAATCTAGACCCACAGGCTCTTAAAGAGGGGTGTAGCCGGAAGAATAGACCTAGGGAGGCCTGAGTGTATGTGAGAGGAAATGACAAGCTGTGTCCATGAATGAAAATGAGTGAGAGCCTGTGTGCATAGATGTGCTAGAGAAAGAGAGAGTCTGTGTTGGTGTTTGTGAGAACATGCGTATGAACCTGTATAAATGTGTGAGTACGTGAGGCACAGCTTGTAGGTATGTATGAGGGAGCAGTGAGTGTGAGAACCTTTATGAAGGTTTGAATGCGTGTGAGAACCTGTATGCATGAGCAAGAGCATGTGAGAGTCTGTATGCATGTGTGCATATATGTGAAAAAGAACATCCATGAGAGCCTGTGTGTATGTGTGTGTGAGGAGAAGAGAGCCTGTGTATGTGAGAGAGGATGTGAGAGTATTGGTGTGTGTATGAGTGTGTAAGGGTGTAAGGGTGTATATGTGTGTGAAAGAGAGAGTATAAAGTTCATGTGGTCCCCTTCCGCACAACAATCTCAGGGTGACAGGAAATCAAAAGATTCCAGGTAGGGAGAGCAGGGAATTTTTTTATTCATATTATTTTTTAATTATTGGGTGTTATTTGATATCTGTTGTTTTGAAATATTTTATTGGTTTTAAGACCTTTTTGAAAATATTTGAATTATTCAATGGTGTTATGTTTGTCAGCTGTTTTGAAATATGTATTCTTTCTATTAGTATAGTGTTACTATTATGATAGATGTGTTAAGTTTCTTGATTTTATTATCATTTTATGAGCAGTGATGGTGTTTCTATTGCACATACAGAGTCTGGGTTCTTGTGATTTCCACTTCAGCTTTTATCTATACATTTCTATTTGTACTTTATGGTAGTTTTATTCTGTATTTTGTGAGGGTCTGTCTGTGTTTTGTGTGTGTGACTGAGGAGAGGTATTCTGCTGGCATGTAATTTCTGTTTATTGATCTATAGCAACCTGATTTGTTCTGTTTTCCTAATAGAAGGTATATTGGTGTTTTAGGATCTGACATATTTGCAGTGTTACCTTTTCATAGGTAGGATTGTTACTGTTTGAGTGATAGCAGTTAGTGCTGTTTTGGTATGGGAGGATTATTATATTGTAAGAGTAATTCAGTTTATTCATGGTTTTCTGAGGACAAACCCATATCAAATGCACTTTACAATAGGCCTAATACCATACAGGTATTAGGCAGGGTTTTATAGTTGGCACCACAGCAGTACATGTAAAAATAATATACTTGTTGCTGTGAATGTCCTTTTTCATGCATCATTTTTAATTGAGTGTGGTAAAGGCTGCAAGGGAGAAGATGCATGACTCTAAGGTTGGCCTAGGGCAATTAATAGCCTTGCACCAACCTGAGAGAGCAACACACACAGACCCCCCTCCATTCACCTATTTCCCATTTATCCAGGGGACAAATACAGGAGAAATGTGGGAGGCGGGTGTTAGGGTTCTTGGGAGTGTGGCAGGGTTGCCAGCTTCCTAGAAATATTATGACTGACACACTATCTGCCCTGCCTCTGGGAATTCTGACCTGTTTTCCCCCTTCTGCAGTATTTGAAATCACCAAAAGGGCCAGACTCCAAGCAGCTCCCTCACAATGACCTGTACCATACCTTGGGGGGGGGGGGGGGTACTTCTTGATTGTAAGTTTTTACTGAAATCACAGGTTTAAAAGGTTGCAGGAACAGCCTTTTCCAAGTTATGAATGGTTCACCCTCTTGAAAAATGTTTCCTGAAAAAGAATTTCAGTTAGAAGTTCAAGCTATAGTATTAAATCATCTTGATTATTGCAACTCAGTATATCTGCAACACGTTGTATTGCTAGTGCAAAATGCAGCCATTCGCCTAATTTTTGGTCTTTCTTGGGAGTAAATGTTCATCCACATATGAAAGATCTTCATTGGTTACCAATCATTCAATGAGTACATTTTGGAGTTTTTACAATTATGGATAAGGCTATCCACGAAGACCCCCACTAGTTAAATAATAAGCTTCCTTGGTGTATGCCAATTCATTCACTCTGCTCGTCATCCCAGAAATGTTTATGCATTCTATCCACTAATAATTTTTCTTTTCAGACTTACAGCCCGATCCAGTAAAGTCCGTGGGAGAGCGGACTAACGCCCGCTCTCCCGGCGCGCGCACCGGCCCCTCGCCGGTGCGCGCGATCCAGTATTTAAATTAGGCGACGCGGTGCAAACGAGGAAAAGGAGGCGCTAGGGACACTAGCGCGTCCCTAGCGCCTCCTTTTGGCCTGGAGCGGCGGCTGTCAGCGGGTTTGACAGCCGACGCTCAATTTTGCCGGCGTCGGTTCTCAAGCCCGCTGACAGCCACGGGCTCGGAAACCGGACGCCGGCAAAATTGAGCGTCCGGTTTTCGGCCCGACAGCCGCAGGCCGAATTCAAAATTTTATTTTATTTTTTTTTACTTTTTTATACTTTTGGGGACCTCCGACTTAATATCGCTATGATATTAAGTCGGAGGGTGCACAGAAAAGCAGTTTTTACTGCTTTTCTGTGCACTTCCCTGGCGCCGGAAGAAATTAGCGCCGACCTTTGGGCGGCGCTAATTTCTTAGAGTAAAATGTGCGGCTTGGCTGCACATTTTACTTACTGGATCGCTCGGGAATACCTAATAGGGCCCTCAACATGCATTTGCATGTTGAGGGCGCTATTAGGTGCCGCGGGTGGGCCGCGTGTTTTCCTCCCCTTACTGAATAAGGGGTAAGGGAAAACACGCGTCCAGAGCAGGGTGACAGTGCGCTCCGACGGAGCACACTTTACTGGATCGACCTGTATGAGAGCAAGGGCCTTTTCGTTTGCTGCATTTTCCTTTAAACATTTGTACTGAAACAGATACTTAAAGTTGGCTTTTGTGCAGGCTTTCAGTTAATTTGGGGAAGAGCTTTGATCCCAATATTGGAAAGTTATGATTGTTGTGTTTGATTTTATGTCTTGTTTTTATTATTTTATGTTGTTTATTTTATTATTGTTTTTATTATGTATGTTTTATTGTAATCCATAGTGAACTATCTATGGATCCATGGAATATAAAATGACAAATAAATAAATAAATGAACATAGGTGCCCAGTATAAGTGGCTTAGGGAGATTAAGCCTTTTCAGTGTGCTGAGAAGTGCTAGCCTGTGCCTCTGAAGGTTGCTTGAGAGAAACAGGAGAGGAAAGGCTGGATTAAGAAGCAAAGTAGCTCTTCATCACTGGTCTGCTTTGCTCAGTCTGCTACAAATTCACCTCTCCCCTCCTGTTCCCTGCAAGTCAGGGGAGGGGTGAATTGGTGGCACAGCCTGGAACAGCTCTGCCAGCTTCTTGTGACTGCGCCTGCCTGCTCCAGGGGCAGGGCTTCCTGGCTGTGGTTCAGTATGAGAACCCCAAGAGAAGAGCCATACATGCACAAGCCTACCCAGTGCCAGAGAGAGCAGAAGGAATGAAAGGCGCTAGCTGAAGCAGACACGGAGACCACATTGCTGCTACTAGTTTGAAGGTGTAGCTTTTGGTGTGTGGCCCGGACATGTCCTTTTTGCTGTAAAAAGGCTGGGGGTTTTCACTTGCAAACCGAGCTCCACTGAGGTGAGGCAGGGTCAGCCAACTGAGTAAGCCCAGCTTGCTAAACCAGCTTGAACTAGCCCCACTACTAGCTAGCAGAAAAAAATAGAAACTGCATATAAAAGTGGTACCATGCTGTGCAGAGAGAGAGAGAGAAAGCCAGGAGAGAGGTCAGTAGTGACATTTCATTTTCAGTTACACTCTGGGGAATTGTGACATCATGTGTGCCCAGAATTCTGCACATAATTTATTAGCACATGCATAGTCACACTAAACTGCATAATTTCCCGCAAGCGCAGGGACTGGACAGGTCAGTGTGGAAGGAGCACACGTTGATGCAAGACCAGATGCAGGGAATCATGAGTGTAGCTGGCTGAGAGCAGCTTTAGCAGCAGCAGCAGCGTGAATATACAGTCAGAGCCAGGCAGGAAAGAATAGGGCAGCCTGCCATGGAGTCAGTGACAGGGAGCCATGGGAAAACAGGAGAGGAGGGGCCCCTGTCGGTGACTCACGGAGAAGGGGGAAAGGAGAGAGGCTTGATGGGGGGGGGGGGGGGGGGGGGGGGAAGAAGGGGTGTGTGTATGTAATAATGTTACTGGATGAGTTCTAGTTTTGGACTCACTTGCGATCTTCACACTTTTGTAGTTCAGAAGAACTCATCCCACGGTTCACTTTTCTAATATGAGGCAGCGGGCAGAGCATGCAGTACAAATAAGGCATACAGAAGGGCAGGCATTCATATGTGATGGCCCCCGGGCTTATTGCCAGTATGGCCCTGGGTGACTTCTGCTAGCTAATGTAAGGATAGTTTGGGAAAGTGGGGGAGGCATCACTCCTTGCAGCCCCTCCCATTGAGGGTGCTGGGATGGCTGCCCCCTTGTAAGGACATAAAAGGAGCTCTGGGGCAATATACTTTGGTTTCAAATTCAGAGGAGGTGTTTGTGAGATTTTCCTCGGTTTGATTTTGGGGGCCTGTCCTTGGATGCAGGTACTGCCTGCCAGCAGTTCTTGGGCCAGGTCAAGGAAGCTGCCTCGCAGGGCACTCCTTGGCTGCTGGGTGGTTTTCCCTGGTTTGTTTTGGAGATTTTTAAGATTCTGCCCCTTCAGTAAGAAGGCTGCGAGACCCCTGGGTTTTGCTTTGGTAGAGGGCACGGGGGGGGGAACCAGCTCCCTGGGGTGCCCAGGATAGGGAAGACCTGCCCCTCTGCCACTTCCATGAGGAAACGGGAGTGGTGGTGGTGACCTGCTGCAGAGACCTTCTGGTGATTTTTTTGGACTCAGTGCGGGAAAAGACTTTTGGTTAAGAGTTGGGAGGAAGTGTTTTGCTGCCATTCTTGCGGCCTTGGAGAAAGGAACATGGAGAGCTGGGTGTTCCGGGGGGGTCCTTCCATCTGGGATGAGAGAGAGTGAGAGAGAGAGAGGGAACTGGGAGGAGAACCGTAACATGAACTTTACTCTTACTGAGGACACCCACTTGGAGTCTTCAGCCCCCGGGGAGAGAGGAATATAGATTCTCTGTGCATAGGCTGTAGCTACCATTTTCTTAAAGCAGATTTGAAGGGGGTTTTTTTCCTGTCCTAGCAAAAGATAGCCTAGCCACTTGGGGACCTCACTTCGCCAAATTGGGAGAGTGAGTTTTATAACCTAGAACCGAGGGATAAAATGTAATTAAGGAAAATACCTATGAGGTGAAACCCAACTCCGCGGGGTGGCGGGCAGGTTATGGGAGGACTGGAATCCTCGGAGAACACCCGTTACAGGTAAGCAACTCTGCGTTCTCCGAGGGCAAGCAGGATGGCGGTCCTCACACGAGTGAATCCCTAGCTACAGTTTGCCCCCCAATATAAAAGGGGACCAACAAAACACCAAACAAGGGCCAAAAGGCACAGCAACCAGTTTTGTTAGTAATGGGGGGGGGGGACGGCCTGAAAAGAAAGCGGACTGGGAAGGAGCCTTCCTTTCTACCCTCTCCTCCCTGACCCCTATACTAATACTAGGCTTTATTTTTGTTGCTTTGTAACTTATCTGCTCCTTCGCTGCTGGCACGTGCTTCTCCGGGACAGGGCCTAATGATCACTGTCCTGGCCGGTCCTTGTCCCGCCCCCTCCCTGCCCAGACCATGCCCCCCTGGCCCACCCCTTTTTCAGGGCCTGGCACTTCTGAGCGTAATGGGGGCTTTTTTTCAGTTTCCGTTGCTGTTCAGACACACGCGATGATGTGCTCCATAACGATTTCCTCGGGGGGGGGGGGAGTTTGTCGTTATTTCTAAATAGGAGTATAATATGGCTAAGTACCTGCAATATATATGTTGGAATGTAGTTGGTAAGGGTTCCCCGATAAAACAGGAAAAGGTGATATCACACTTACATCGATCCAGGGGTGACATTGTTTTTCTTCAGGAAACCAATATGTCAGACACTGAACATAGCACACTTCAGAAAGGTGGTTTCTCTCAGGTTTTCTTTACCTCTGGCACCACTGATTCACAAGCAGGTTTCATTTCTCTTGGATGGGCAGATCATTATGGTAAAAGGAGTTTTATTCGGGAAAGAGATCATTTTGATTTCAGCCTCTGCCCCTAACCAGTACGATCGTGCCTTTTTCACGAACATTGTCACTGGTTATTCAGCTTTAGGGCATGGGAATGAGGTTTCGGGAGGAGATCTCAATTGTGTACCTGACTCAGAATTAGATAGATGCTCCGCTGCTATACTTCCTAATTTGGGTAAGCATAAGGGGGTTCATTTTCTTTGCTCTACGTTATCTTTGGTAGAGATTTGGGTGGCTCTCCATCCTGGTGAACGTGAATTCACACATCATGCAAAAATCCCACCCTACTAAATCTAGAATAGATTTCATTTTGTTATCTGAATCTCTTTTTAATGTTGTTGAAATGGCTGAAACAGGGAACGTTCTTATTTCCAATCATTGCCCTGTCCTTTGCAAAATGGTTGCTTTGGGCAGGGTGTCTGGGTTATATCAATGGCGTATGATGGAATGGCTGAGTCTGGAAACTGATTTTCAAAAGTTTTGCAGGAGAAATGCAATTGTATGGAAATGCAAATGCCATACACCAGATGCAGCCAGGTTTGTTCTGGGAAGCTGCTAAAGCTGTTCTTCAAGGAGATATTATTAGTTATGTAGCATTTAAAAGAAAGCCAGATCTCAAAAAATTTTAGAGCTAGGGCAACAATTGACCTATTACAAGAAAAAATGGAATGCACATGATTCTGCTTTTAGGAAGGCCAAATTTCAAACCAACCAGCAATTGCTGAATGATATGCTACACCAGAAAGCTAAGGATGCCATATTCTTGTTTAAATGAAAACTGTATCTTCATAACAATAAGTCCGGCCATATGCTGGCTAAGGAGGTCATTTTCAAAAATGGGGGCGGAGTCGGGGTAGAGTCGGCCCCAGAAGAGGAGGAGTCGGGGCGGCACCGGGGCTGACTCTGCGGATACATCTGCGAAAGGTAAGGACCCTTATCGCCGCCAGTTTCGCGCTGAATAACTATACCTTTTATGGTGTAGTTATTCGGTACAAAAGCCGGCAGCCAGCGCACCTTAGAAAATCCAGGCTTAAGGCTCAACATCAGTCTAAATTTATCAGTGGTCTTAAGAGACTGGATGAAACATACGTTACTTCCACCTCACAGATAGGGGAGTTTTTTAAGGATTATTATCTGAATGTTCTAATGTGGGCCAAACAGATACATTTTTTCAGGACCTGCATCTTCCCAAATTAACCCCGGCAAAAACTGAAGGTTTAAATAGGCCTATTTTGACGTGTGAAATAACTTCTGTTATTAAGGAGTTGAAATTGCATAAAACACCAGGCCCTGATGGTCTTAATTCATTGTTTCATACATATTTGCAATCCCTTATTTCAGACCCCTTGATGGCATTATTTAATTCTATGGCAAAGGATGAACTAATTCCTAATTCAATGTGTGAAGTGGCTGTTATTGTGCTGCCTGAGCCGGGTAGGGATCTCACTGATCCAGGGTCGTATTGACCTATCTCATTGCTCAAGCAAGATGTCAATATTTATGCTAAGGTACTTACTGAAACGGGTCCTTCCATCTCTCATACCTCCAGAGCAGACTGGCTTTGTAATGGGGCGGAAGCCTAGCATTAACATAAGATGTTTGTTATTGGCCCTGGAATCCTGTCATCGTAATCAGCCGGTAGACCCCATTCTATTTAGTTTTGATGCAGAGAAAGCCTGTGTAGGATGGAATGGGACTATCTTTTTTGGATTTGAATGGTTTATTCTGCATGCGATACGGCTTTTATATCAATGCCAAAGGCTTATATAAGTGTTAATGGTGCAATTTCTCCCATTTTTCTGTTGAAGAGGGGCACTAAGCAGGACTGCTCTCTGTATCCTTTATTATTCATATTGTCTTTGGAGACCCTAATTAATAAAATTAGAGATAACAGTGAGATTACTGGAGTTATGATTGCCACCTCTGAACTAAAAATGATGTTGTTTGCAATGACATGCTGATGTTATTAACAAAGGCAAAATCAGTACTTCCTCAAGTGCTGGATTGTATTTCGGTCTTTGGTAGCTTTTCAGGCTTAAAATTAAATCTTCACAAATCAGAGGCTATAGATATTTTGGGGCACTTAATGCTTAATTAGCCTTTGTGCTGGGCACCTGATATGGTTAAATACTTGAGCTCTACAATCTATCACTTCCCTAACTTATGGTATGGCCTTAATTTTCAATCTCTCATTCATGTTTTTAAATTGAAATTAAACAGTTGGATGCATTTTCCCTATCCCTTGCTGGCCATTTGGTGCTTGTTAAAGTGGTATTAGTTCCCAAGATTTTATATAAATTGCAAATGGTGCCCTTTGTACTTCTCCGAAAAGATCTTAAAATTCTACACCAATTATTTTCCAATTTCTTTTGGAAGAGGCATAGAGCACGTTTGAAATTTTCAGTGTTGATTACGCCCAAAGTTGATGGTGGGATGGGCTTTGCTGATTTATGCAAATATAATACTGCGTGTTTATTACTGGTGATTAGAGAGTAGTTGAGTGTTAATTGTAGCTTTGGAAAGTGAGCTTGTATACCCTATGAGTTTGCTATATGTGCTTCATGCTAGGCCAGATGAGCTGTTACCCCATTCAGCATCCACTGTTTTAGTGTATGCAAAGCAGAGAGTCTGGAAGACGGTTAGGTCTCATGTGGTCTTCTGTGGCAAGAATCTCTTTGTTTGCCCTTATTGAGAAACTGGTATTTCCCATCTGGGTCCTCAAGTCAATTGTTTTACTCTTGTCTGCATGGGGGGTGGCTACTCTTCTGCCTTTTATGAATTTGAAATCGGGGAATGTCCAATCTTTTAATTACTGTATGGAGCACTTTTATTTTCAACCGACTGATTTTCTTTATTATTTTCAAGTGATAAGCTGTCTGAGGCACATCCTTATGTCAGGCCTGGGGAACATTGTGAATGGCGCCTTTCAGAGATTACTACACCTGATAGCAAAATTGAAGGTTTCAATATCTATGATGTACAAATATATGCATGAGACAAGCTCATATGACATTTATTTTACTTTAGCACTGAAATGGTCAGGGGAAGTTGGAATTGTGTTTATGGCTGATAATATTTCTGACTGTGACCATTTAAGTAGACATGCTATGAAATGTGTGCGTCTCTGGGAACTACATATTAAAGTATTACACCGGGCTATATATTGGCCAAGTAAGGTGTTTGCAGCAAGTATAATTAAATCTAGCTGCTGTCTGAAGTGTGCCTCCACATCGGCATCTTTGGTCCACTGCCTACGGGATTGCAATGTCATTCATCCTTTTTGGGATTCCATAAAAAACATTTTTGAATCGCTTCATGTCCCAACTGGACCCTGGTCGGTAGCCTTTTGTCTTTTGGGCATTGTAAGCGACACTTCTGATGTGAGTATGCACCACAGATTGCTGCTAGTTAAGGGATGATTAAGAACATTAGAACATAAGAACATGCCATACTGAGTCAGACCAAGGGTCCATCAAGCCCAGCATCCTGTCTCCAACACTGACCACCAATCAGGCCAAAAGAACCTGGCAACTACCCAAAAAACCAAGTCTATCCCACTTGATACTGTGGTACTGGTTAAACCCCTTGGGTCCTTCTTTTGAAATGTGGAAGGCCTCTTTTTTTTTGGACTTTTATTTGTTAGAAACCTCATTGGTTTGGGAAGATTCCAAGAAAGTACAAGATCATGTTCAAAATGTCTGGCTACCATTTAGTTCTTTTCCTCCTCTTTCATGTGACTAAAATGATTGGTGGTACTGTGTCCCCTGGTTAATGGCTCTTCATTGCATATGTATATGGTTTATTCTTGCTCAATAAAATTTGTATGCTACTTGGTGGATAGCTGTAAGGGTGGGGAAGGGTTTAGGGTGGGTTGGAGGCATGATGGTATTGTTATCCATTTCCTTTGTATAATTGTTCCCTCTTTGTGCATTTGTAATTTGCTGGTTGCGTTGCGATGTCACCTTAATAATAAAAATATATTTCAATAAAAATATATTTCAATTAAAAAAAAGATGTTATGTGAAAAGTGATATTGGTATAAGTAGGTATAAGTATATAAACTTAGTAACTGTGTCTATATAAACTTGGGAGCTGTGTCTGTGACATAGCCCAATGATATTTCTGCATTGTTCTCTATTTTTTCACAAATTAACCATCATTAAATGGTCAAAGTTCTGTAATTCATGTCAGCATTTGCTTGTTTGTTCCTTCCAAGATACCTTTTAACATGCAGGTGCAATCTTTTGAAGCTTCAGAATTGGATCATTAAACTGGGGACATCCATTCTATAAGGACACCATTGAGGAATTCTTCTCAGTAGCAATAGCTCTGGCCTGATTATTCCAGATAAATTGTAATGAGAGTAGGCCAAGGAGTCTGCTGACAGCATTGTTTGTTTATTTAATATATTTCTTTTTTTAATTTTGCTTGGGCTTTTTCATTTAAGCTCAAGGCAAGTTATATTCAGGTAGAGAGAGTTTATAATCTAGGAGGTCTATATTCAAAAGCATTTAGTAAGCCAGCTAAATGAATATCTGGGCACACATCTGGCTAAATTTTATCTTCCTATTAGTTAGATGGCTAGAATTTAGTTGATGAAGTTAGAGGAGTTCTGGATAACAATAACATTCACAGTTAGCCAGATAACTTACCCTGCTAAGTCTGGTCAGGCCAAAGAGTTGCCCTATAGTTAGCTGGATAAGTTTATCTGGCTAACTTTGCTAGGGAGACTATGCCTGAATATGAATCTCTAAATATGTACCTGAGACAAAGGAGAGTGAAGTGACTTGCCCAAGGTCACAAGGATTGTCAGCAGGATTTGAACCTTGGCTTCTCTGGTTCACAGTCTGCTGCTCTAACTACTAGGCTACACCTCTTCTCAAGTCACTACATTGGCTTCCTATCTGTTTCCGCATACAATTCAAGCTGTTCTTGCTCTCTTCTATAAAGGGTAGATTTTCAACCACCTGCACGCATAAATCCCGGCGTTTACGTGCATGGCCAGGCCTTGCGCACGCCGGGCGAATTTTCGAAGAGGCCTGGTCAGGCGCGTAAACGCCAGTATGTGAATAAGTGCTGGGCCTCTTCAAAGGGGCGGGCCAGGGGGACATCGCCATTGTTTGCTGTCCCAAAGCCCCGGCTGCTCGGGAGGCTTGGGCTCCAGCCTTTGGGCCTGGGCCTGACTCTGGAAATGAGGGCTCTGCCCTAGGCTGAGGCCCAGATGTTGGTACCCAGCCTCTGGGCCAGGCCCCCAGCATCAGAACTCGGCCTCCAGACCATGCCCTAGTATCAGGTCTGGAACTGAACCCTGGCCTAGCCCAAGACCCAGGCATCGGGACCCACCATCCAGGATGGGCCGTGGTGATGGATTTGGGTCTGGTCGCAGCATCACATCCCTGATGGAGAAGGGAAGTGGAGGTCAGGAAATTTCCCGACTCCAGCAAAATATTTTGGTCTGGGCCTTTGCTTGGATCTTGGCCTAGGACCTGTCATCGGGCCCAGCCTAGGCTGAGATCTCGGGGTTGCTCTTTGGGCCTGGGCCTAGGCTTGACAGGTGAATTGTTTTTGGTTTTTTTTTAATGTTCAAAACAAAACGAGATTCCAATTAAATTTTTTCAGAATTTAAATAGTTTCATTTTGAAAACAACCCAAAACTACATACGAAATTTCGTTGTCATTTCCTGTTTCGCTTCTCTCGAATAAACACCGCTAAAGGCCAATATGGCCTGGGCCATAGGTACCAGTGCTGGAGGGGAAAAACAAGAAGAAAGGGGTTGGATAAGGAAGCAGAATAGCTCTTCTGTGGTTTGTTCTCTTTTGGCCATTCCAAATTCTTCCCTTTCTTTCCTGTTCTCTGCAAAACAGGAGAGGAGGGATTGGATTAGGAAGCATAGTTGATCTTTACTTCTCCAGCTTCTCTTCCCTACAGGCTGCCTGCTAGGGGAGGGGCAGGAGCTGGAACAAAAGGGCTATTTTCTGCTGAGTGTGATTTGGTGCACTAGCTCTGTGTGCCTATAGTTAGGGAAGGAGAGAGTGCTGGGGTTAGGTCTTGGGCCCACAGAAAGAGGAAAATGCTGGGGTAGGGCTTGGGGGAAAAAAAGAGAATTCTGGGATCATCTCCAGAGATGGTTGGGGGGAAGATAGAGAAAGAATTTGTGTGTGATAAGAGTGTGGACCATAGAGGAAAGTGGAAGGTGGAAGAGAGGAAATTGATGCATTCATCCCCTACTCCAATCCTCAGCAAATCTCAGGGTGACCACGACTCTAAAGCTTCCGGGCATGGCATTTGCAGAGAGATGACTGGATGGGAAAAAGGACTGAAGGGAGGGTGTCCTTTGAAGAAGGATAAGTGTTGATTCCATTCATAAAAAGGAAAAAAAAAGGAGATTGGCTTAGAAAACTGACCAGCTGTGAAGGAGAAGCTTACAGCTGACAAGATACAGTATGTTTGACTTGTTGCAAACTAAGAAATCTAGCAAAAGGCTTAAGCAGTGAAAAGTGTGTAAAAAGTGGGCCTATGGGTCAGTGAGGCACGTGGGGAGAGAAGCGAGTGGTGCAAAGAGCGTCAGCTAACAGGCTCCACCTTAACATTTTTGCTGTGTGAGTCCTGGGTGCTAGTGCTCTTGTTTATTTTGAATATTTATTACCCACCCACTCCACAGTTCGAAGCGAATTACAAAGAAATCAAAATATGTTTTACTTAATAAAACTCAGCTGTAGCTGTGTTACTGACAATCTGTAAAATCACATTTCTGCTCCTCAAGACCAAATGCAATCTAAACAAGAATACCTTCGATTGCTTTTCAAAGTTGCGGGCACTCCATAGCTCACAAATTCTCTGGTAAGGAGTTCCAGAACCTAGGCCCAGCGACTGAAAAAGCTCTCTCCTGAGTCTCCAGCAAATGCATAAACCATAGAGTTGCACATTCAGTAATCTGGGATTCATGGAGCACAATTACCGTAATGGTCAACAGAAACTTTAATCCTTATTCAGTGCTTTACGAATAATCACTGCAATCTTAAATCTAATATGCCAAAACACTGGCAGTCAATACGGTGACTGTAAGACCGGTGTGGTATGAGCTACCAGTGAGAATTTGTGCAGCTCCACTTTGGACAATCTATAGAGCCCTAAGAGTGTTAGTGAGCAGCCCAACACAGATGGAATTATAGTAGCATAACCACGTTAAAACCAGGGTTTCTAGAACTGTGCAAGAACCAGAACTACTCGGCAGTCACAATAGGCATAGCTTGTGTAGGGACCCTGTTAGTCCCCTACTAGGATTCAGTCAGGCTATACCTCAGGTCCTCTCTAGTCCATATTTTTTGTCCCTAGCCTAGTCCTTGGTGAAGATTGTAGGTTAGGAATTTGAAAACCATTCCTATGAGGCTGCTCCGTCACATTGTCTGGATTGGTTCTGCTACTTGAATAAATGCAGGCAGAAGCACAGTGAGGTGTGGCCATTTGAGTTTGGTTTTGTTAAAAACGGAGAGTTCTAGGTCTCTCAATCTTTATCCCCACAAGCTAACATCTGAGTGGAGAAAGAAAGAATATGTTGATTCCTGTTCCGGTATCAACTAAATCTAGCATGGAGGGTTTAAAAGTTGGAGAGAGCTGAGTTTTGCTTAAACTTTGGAACTATAGGTTTTGTTGCTGCTTCGAAGAGGATTTTTGGGCTTTTCCCCTGCTCAGGAGAGCAGACATTAAATTAGGAAGATTACAATTCCTACTTCACAGCCCCTGACTGGAACTAGGTACTCCACAATTGGAAGACTTTAAGCTTTTGAGAGTGAAGAGGAATTTTTTGTTGGTGTTTTTTGTTTGGAAGGAGGTATTTTTTCCTGCTTCCACTCCTGCTCAGCCTGAAGTTATTTATTTTTCCTGTGGGGGACTTTCTCCCTGAGGGACTCCTCAAGAAACACCAAGACAGAGACAGGAATATTCCCATTGTCTTGCTAGGGGTCCTGGCTCTCGCTACCTGGGTACAGGGAAACCCTAATGCCAGCTACCAAAATGGGCACTAACCCAGTTAAGGCAGAGAAGTGATCTGGACATTTCACTCTGATTTTATTGGAAGATTAAGAACATATGAAATTGCCATGCTGGGTCAGACCAAGGGTCCATCAAGCCCAGCATCCTGTTTCCAACAGAGGCCAAACCAGGCCACAAAAACCTGGCAATTATCCAAACATTAAGAAGATCCCATGCTACTGATGCAATTAATAGCAGTGGCTAGTCCCTAAGTAAACTTGATTAATAGCCGTTAATGGACTTTTCCTCCAAGAACTTATCCAAACCTTTTTTGAACACAGCTACACTAACTGCACTAACAACATCCTCTGGCAACAAATTCCAGAGCTTTATTGTGCGTTGAGTGAAAAAGAATTTTCTCCAATTAGTCTTAAATGTGCTACTTACTAACTTCATGGAATGCCCCCTAGTCCTTTTATTATTCGAAAGTGTAAATAACCGAGTCACATCTACTCGTTCAAGATTGTTTTGGATGTATTAACTGTTTATTTGAGATTTTGGTTGCAGTAAAGTAATGTTATTTGAACACTCCAGTAATGTGTCCAGTGAATCATGGAGCATTCAAGGAGAATTTACTGTCAAGACAACCAACTGTGTGTATCAATGAGAGAAAAAGAGATCAACTGAGAGACTGGGCTAGCACTGAGTGCCTAAGGCCCCGGAGGTTGAATCCTCCTCCATGCCAGAAAGAGCTCCTAATACCCAGGGCCTGTGGAGAGAGAGAGAAAGGAAGGTAGAGTTATGGTCCCCAGGAACACTCTGTGCCCAAGCATTCTGGATGCCCTCCAAAGAGGAGGTTACACATTAATTTGCATATTTTGGTTATCCTTCAATGTAGACCTCACCAAGGACAAATGCAAAGATGCTACACAAACACTGTAAACCACCAAAAAGACTGGCTTTTCATGATAAATATCTGTCTCAAGAGTAGAGACAAGAGAAGAATAATTTCAGTCAGTATGTGGAGTTTGCAATGTCAGAAAAGGAAAAAGAAAAGAAGGATAACAAAATCTTAATTGGATGAAGGGTATAAACATTTACTCATTTTTGGGGTCAATTCACCTCCATGGGACTTTACATTGCAAACAGCTCTAGATACAGAGAGTTGTTGCCAGAAAATATCTATCATAAAAAGTTATATTTGGGGAAAGTGAATATCTATTCAGTAAGTTTTAGAAAAATAAATTGGGAATGGGGGGAGAGAATACAGGAGATGTGCAGAGAAGTATAGAGAAAGCCAGAGATCAAATGAGGTCTATGGCACTGTATCAGGAATGACCCTCGGCAGACCTAGATGGGCCTTATCTGCCATATCTCCAATTCTAATCCTGTCCTCCAAAGTATTTGTAACTTCTCCCAAATTAATATTATATGCAAACACATGCATCTGGGGTGTGGTAACCCAAAAGAGCTGCATATGATGGGGAATGAAACACTGATGTACACGGAGCAAAAGAGAGCCCTTGGGGTAATAGTATCTGGCAATCTGAAGTTGATGTAGTAATGTGACAAGGAGATAGCTAAAGCCAGAATAATGTTAGGCTACATAGAGAGAGGAATAACCAGCAGGAAAAAGGAGGTGATAATGCCCTTGTATGGGTCCTTGTTGAGGCCTCACCTGGAGCACTGCATTCAGTACTTGTGCCTGTATCTCAAAAAGATTAGAGTCAGGATGGAGGCAATCCAGAGAAAGGTGAACAAAATTGTATGGGGGCTGTATCGGAAGACTTATAAGGAGAGGCTGAAGGATCTGAATATGTATACCCTGGAAGAGAAGAGGTGCAGGGGAGATATGATACAGACCTTCAGATACCTGAAAGGTTTTAATTATGCACAAACTTCAAACATTTTCTGTCGGAAAGGAAACACTAGAACTAGGGGTCATGAAATGAAACTCCAGGGGGGACAACTCAGAACCAACATCAGGAAATATTTCTTCATGGAGAGGGTGGTGGATGCTTGGAATACCCTTCCGGAAGAGGTGGTGAAGAAAACAATAGTCAACAAATTCAAAGGGGCAAGGGATAAACATTGTGGATCTCTAATGGCTAGAGAACAGAAATGAAGAAGATGATGCATGGGGGTAACCTGCAAGGAGTGGCAGTTACTACCGTTAACAAAAGGCATGGGGACTACCCTCAATCAATAGCCTTGATGCTTTTGATAGAACTGCAACATCGCTCCTGTTCTGGTGGAGGTGAGTGGGAGGGGAAATGGATGCAGACAGCAACCAACATGGGCCCTGACTTTTACGGTCTGCGGTATTGACACGCAGATATAAGGGGAAAAGCACAGGATGGCTTCTATGGCCAAGTCCAAAAATAAAGAACAACAAGCAGCATTGTCTGAATTATTAAGAAGACTCTTCACCCAGTAAAAATTTTGCTAAAAGTAATTTGTTATGGGTTTGACAGTTGCTTGGTTTTGACTGTAAATATTACTACCCTTACAATAAGGCTTGCGGGTAATTGCACAGAGCAGCAGTTACTTCCCTTGAGAGAAACATGGGGGTATCCTGCATGGAGCAGCAGATACTACAATAAGAATCTTGCTGGGCAGACTGGATGGGCCATCTGGTCCTTTTCTGCCATCATTACTATGTTACTGTGTCATTATATGCTATATGCTATTAATGACCTATTTATTACTATAAGGATACCTAAAGCAGATTTTTCAATCTCAGGATGCATTTAAAATACTATCCTTACTCTTCTGAACAGCTATCACATTGTCCTCCTTTATGGCCTTACATTTAATCAAAGTCAGCTAAGGAGGAACCTACACTGACATAACAATTGTCAATTGGACCAGCCCCCCCAGATTGTGTCTGCAACACTGGAGTCTGGTCTAGGAAGAGATTTGGGGTTAGGGAACCCCAGGATTTCTTTATTAGTGATTGATGGAAAAATACTAGATAGTCAGTACTAGTAAACAGCCATTATTAGATGGCAGAGTATATGGTCCATGGAATTTTTTAAAATATTATTTAATGGGGAAGTTTCTTGATAGAGTTATTGTTGGGGGTTACCATGGTATCTCCCTTTAAGAAGTGAAGGAAAGAGGACCCTGTAGAGGTAATTATTTCAAAATCTAAAAGTCTGTGTTCAAAGTTCTGGCTTGAGGAATTGGAAATGGAAGTGGAGCAACAGGGGGCTTTTCCTTAAGGAGAGGGCTCTGCAGGAGCTTTCCCCTTCACAGGAAAAGGCAGAAGGCTGCACAGTGTTTTTCCCATGGAGAAATAACCAGAGAATCAGACCAGGGTCAAAAGAAGGAGTAGTGACAGTAAATCCTGCAGTGTATGGAAGACTTTCATTGAAAAATGTTCTGGAGAGGTGAGAGCTTGGGATACATAGAAAAGGTCAGTAGAAAAAGACCATGTGGCCCATCCAGTCTGCCCATCTGTCCAATTAAATTAGCATTATAATTCTTATCACTTCCTTAGAGAACCCCTATAATTATCCCATGCTTTCTTGAATTCAGATACTGTTTTTATCTCCACCACGTCCACGCATCCATCATCCTCTCTGTAAAGAAATATTTTCTAGGATTACTCCTGAGTCTATTCCCTTTCAATCTCATCTCATGACCCCACGTTCTAGATCCTCCTTTCCATGGAAAAAGGCTCACTTCTTGTGCATGGAATCCTTTGAGATAATTGAATGTCTCTATCATAGGTCCCCTAACTCGCCTTTCTTCCAGGATGTTCATGTTTAGATCTTTAAGTCTATCCCTATATGCTTTAGAATGAAGACATCTGACCATTTTAGTAGCCATGCTCTGGACCAACTCCATCCCGTTTATATGCTCTTGAAGGTGCGGTCTCTAGAACTGTACCCAGTATTCCAAGTGAGGTCTTACCAGGGACCTATACAGGGGCAATATCACCTCCCTTTTTCTACTGACAATTCCTTTCCCTATGCAACCAAGCATCTTTCAGGTTTTTATCTTCACTTTATCCACCTTAAGATCATCAGATAGAATTACCCCCAGATCCCACTCTTTCCTTGTGCTTAGAAGAATTTCCCGAATTTCCCTTGGGTTTTTGCATCTTAAATGCAATAATCTGAATTTCAATTTCTGAAAAAGGACTATGCCCTCATGTTCCTTTTGACATCAAGTATTCACTCAGAGACATAGTAGTTCTCTTCATCTCCTAAATGCAATAATCTGAATTTTTTAGCATTAAATCTTAGTTGCCAGAACGTAGGCCATTCCTTGAGCTTCGCTAGAAACTTCTTCATGTTTTCTACTCTTTCCTGGCTATCCACCCTGTTACAGATTTTGGTATCATCTGCAAAAAGACAAATCTTTCCTGACAATCCTGATAAAAATGTTGAAAAGAACCGATCCATGAGGTAAGAACCCCACCCTCAGAGAAATTTCCATTTACCTCTGCCATTTCTTGCCTCCTACTCAGGCAGCTTCTAACCCAGTCAGCCACGCTAGGATCCATACCAAGGGCACACAATTTATTTATAAGTCTTCTGTGTGGGGAGGCAAGGAGAGGGACTGCCTAACGGGTTTTTACCTCCCTTATTTTGTCTTGAGACTTTACCTGTGTGGATTTCTGGCTGTGTGCTTTGGACTTCCGGGGGTAGACGAGCTTTGCCCCGACGGTGACATCCTCCAATCGCCAGCAGCTACATCATAAGGAGGAGCCGGGAGTGGAGGATATAAGGGCCCTCCTACGGCGTTTTCTTCAAGGCAAGGAGAGGGACTACCTAACAGGTTTTTACCTCCCTTATTTTGTCTTGAGACTTTACCTGTGTGGATTTCTGGCTGTGTGTTTTGGACTTCCGAGAGTAGACGAGCTTTGCCCCGACGGTGACATCCTCCAATCGCCAGCAGCTACGTCATAAGGAGGAGCCGGGAGTGGAGGATATAAGGGCCCTCCTACGGTGTTTTCTTCGAGGCAAGGAGAGGGATTGCCTAACAGGTTTTTACCTCCCTTATTTTGTCTTGAGACTTTACCTGTGTGGATTTCTGGCTGTGTGTTTTGGACTTCCGGGGGTAGACGAGCTTTGCCCCGACGGTGACATCTTCCAATTACCAGCAGCTACGTCATAAGGAGGAGCCGGGAGCGGAGGACATAAGGGCTCTCCTATGGCGTGAAGCAGCCGACGGCGCGCAGCCAAAGCCGCGCGCCAAAGGGGCGCGCGGCTTTGACCAGCTTCGACCGGATTTGCTGGGGATCTGATCTTTTTTTTTTTTCCTTTGAAGAAGGTGAATACCATCAGGTAGGCGATGTCCTATACTCTCCTTTAACCTCCTAAGTGAGGCACTGGTTTATAAGTAAGAAACCACCTGATAATCCTGAACTAGATTAATTTCTGGTTAAATATTATATTAAATAATGCCTCACACCAAGAGAAAGGCAAAGATCAGGCCACCTCTTGGTGTATCTACAGAATCTACTCAGAGATTTGTGTCAGAGTGGTTAAACTCCCCTCAAAATACCCCTGTGGAGGGGGCCGCAGTAGGGGAAGATTTGGAGCGGAAACTTCCCCTTATGGCCGAGGACATCTCACTAAGTCCAGGGGCGCCTGAGATGCCATCACCGCCTGGTAAAAATGGGGCTAGTCCCCAAGAAATACCATGCATATCCCAACAAAATCGAGATGTTCAGGAAGGTCTACAAAAATCAGAGACACCATCTGAATTGGATGATATCAATGCCCAATCTTTTACACCAGATCAAGGGAGCACACCAAAGAATGTTAAGAGACTTGAACAGAATATATGTCATTATCAAACAGGGAATAGTTTTGTCGATAAGAAAGCTCAAAATGTAGTAATAAAACCTGGAACTATTACAATGGAAACATTATGGAACTATATTGCTAAATTGGATTCTTCCATTATGAAACTTGCAGATGTAGTTCATGAAACTAATGTAGTGGTAAAAAGGAATTCTGATATATTAGATACACAACAAAAACAAATTCATAATATAGAAAAATGAATAGAGCAAGTTGAGAAAATTCAGAATTTACAAATTAAAGCAGAAGGAGAAGTACAGAGAAAGATTGAGTATCTAGAAAACCACACATGTTCCCTAAATTTAAGAGTTATAAATTTCCCTAAATTGGATAAAATAAACCCAGCAGAATTATTTAGGTCTTATGTTAAGCAAGTACTAAAAATACCTGAACAAGGAATGCCTACTATTACAGGAGCCTTCTTTTTGAAGAATACAGTAAAGAATAGAGGAAAAGAACTAGTGCAGGAGGAAGTAGAGGATGGAGCTATGAGTACGCAAAAGGCAGAGAATGAATTATCTATGAATCTTACAGATTTTTTGATGAAATCTCAAGAGGAAATAAACGTTGAAATTCGTGGCATGATGATAATAACATTTGCATTTGTTTCAGACAAAGAAAATGTTTTAAAGTATTTTTTCAGGAACAGAGGGAAAACCTTCTATGGACAAAAGGTCTGGATATATCCATACCTTGTTAAGATCACACAAATTAGAAGAAAGAAATTTCTAGCTTTCAGAAAGAATGTAATTGAAAGTGGGGGACACTTTTTGTTAAAGTTTCCCTGTATTTGTGCTATAAAATTTAAAGGATACAATTACCAGTTTACTAATCCTGATCATCTTAGATCTTTGTTGGGAATTGAAGAGCAGGCTATAGAAAATAATTAGAGGAGAATCTTACTTTTTCCATCAAAATATAACTTTGTTATATATTATATGTATACGCTCATTCAGTAAATAGTGTTCACTTATTTTTCCTTTGGGTAATACAGAATATTTTGAGGTAATATGAAATAGATGATTTACTCTTCTATCCTTTTTAAATTTTCACATATTCTGTACTGTTTCTGAATGCAAGTTTAATCTTGTGTGTAATACAAGTTTGAAAATGTAATAAATAAAGAATTAAAAAAAAAAAAGTCTTCTGCGTGGAACCATGTCAAAGGCCTTGCTGAAATCCAAGTGTTCTACATCTAGTGCTCTTCCTTGATGCAACTCTCTCGTCACCCAATCAAAGAAAATAACCAGATATGGAGGTCCTATGCTCATTTGAATGAGAAGTCAGGAAGCAGTATGAAAAGTATACATAGTTTCCTATGGTGGGCCGGTCTAGCTGGTCAAGGCCGGCGGGGCTGAAGAAATGAAGATCGGGGCCAAAGAAATGAAGATGGGCACAGCCAGCCACCGCCAGAGACCAGGCCGGCGAGGCTGAAGAAAAGAAAATCTGCGCAGCCAGCCGGCGGGGGCCGAAGAAATGAAGATGGAGGCCTTCGGGGGCCGAAGATATGAAGATGGAGGCTGGCGGGGCCGAAGAAAAGAAGACCGGCGCTGCTAACTGCCACCGAAGATGAGCTGTTTAGTTGGGGGCCTTTGTGTGAATATGTATTTGAGATTGGAAGGGTGCTTTTGTGTGTGTATGTGAGAAAGGAATGATGCTTCTTTGTGTGTGTGCGAGTATGTGAGAAAGGAATGGTGCTTCTGTGTGTGTGTATATGAGAAAGGAATGGTGCTTTTGTTTGTGTGTATGTGAGAAAGGAATGGTGCTTCTAGGTGTGTGTATGTGAGAAAGTAATGGTGCTTCTGTGTGTGTGTATGTGGTGTGTATGTGAGAAAGGAAGGGTGCTTCTATGTGTGTGTATGTTATGTGTATGTGAGAAAGGAATGGTGCTTCTGTGTGTGACAGGGAAGGTACTTGTGTGTGTCAATGTGTGTGTGCGAGAGAGAGATGGAGCATGTTTTTGGCTGGCTTGTGGCTGTGACAGAGAGGGCATGTGTGTGATTGAGCCTGTTTGTAAGTGAGATAGAACATGTGTGTGATTGAGAGCTTGTGTGTAAGTGAAATAGAGAGAGCATGTGTGTGATTGAAATCCTGTGTGTAAGTAAGAGAGAGCGAGAGCATTTTGTGATTAAGAGAAACTGGCCAGAGAGGTGACATGTGTATGTGTGAGAAAGACTGATCATGGAGATGACTGGTATGTGTGTGCTTGTGTTTGTGAGAGAGAGAGAGACTGGTTGGGGAGATGATTGGTGTGTGAGAGACAGAAACTGGTCCTGAGGGTGTGACTGGTGTGTGTGTGTGTGTGTGTGTGTGTGTGTGTGTGTGTGTGTGTGAGTGAAAGAGAGAGAAGAGACTGGTTGTGGTCCCTAAGGAAGAGGACCATGAGGACAGCTTCAGCAGCTACTGCTTCTGTTGTGGCCTGTAAGGGAAAGGAGTAGGAGAACTGCTGGAGAGGGTAAGTAAAGGTGGCTTTTTAAGTTCATTTTTCTTGATTGACCACCATTTTAATTTTTGGGTAGTATGTGATGTGTCTGCTGTTTGAAATATTTTATTGGTGTTTGGTAAAGATTTCAAAATTTGCATGAGTCTTTAATTACTGGATATTCTATTCATCAGCTGTTTTGAAATTATTTTATTAGTATGATTTTACTATTATGATTAATGATTTATATATCTTGATTTTATTGATTGTTACATGAGGAACGGTGACATTTTTGTTTTTCCATTGTTGCACTGTATAGAGTCTGGCATGATACGTTTTACAGTTTAGTTTTTGTCTGCACATTTCTATTTATTCTTTATGTGGCTTTATTCTGTATTTGGTGACAGTTTGTGTTCTGCATGCAAAGACTGAGATGAAGCATTCTTTTAACATGTGGTTTCTCTATAGGGATCTGTAGTAGCTTGGCCTGTTCTGTTTTCCTGATAGGAGGTATATTGATATTTTAGATTCTGGTGTAATATTTATGGTATTCTTTTTCATAGGCAGGGTTGTTATTTGTTGAGTGTTGGCAGATAGTACTGTGTTGATACGGGAGGATCATGCCGAAATATATCACAATAGGTATGAGGCCATATGAATTCCAAGATGCAAAGTTTTCTTGTTATCATCACAACAGTGAATGAAATTATCACAACAACTTGTATATTAATTTTACCTCCGAATGTCACTTGTTCTGACTCTGGGATTAAGCCCATCAGTTCAAGCTGCTGGTGACTGTGAAACAGTGTATTGTTGTACTACCACCTGATCTTCTACAGAAAATAGTAAATGTTCTCAAACTAATAGGTTTCTTGTTGAAAGAAAGTACTTTCTGAAATATTTTATAAATGATATATGTGGGTGTGGCCCATGGATTTTATAACATGTGCGTGTCGGGTAGCTTTTCATTATGTTTTAAGGGGTGTGTGCATATATATGTAAATTATATTGTATGTGCAATTGGGTACCCATGGGCCAGTATGGAGAAAAATCCCCCGGGCCACTATTTTCCCACAATCTGCCCCTGCTCCTAAGCTTCTCATTTTATTCACAAGCCTCCTGTGCGGGACCGTATCAAAAGCTTCGCTGAAATCCAAGTAGATGACATCGAGCGCTCTTCCTTGATCCAATTCCCTAGTCCCCCAATCAAAAAAGTCAATCAGATTTGTCTGACAGGACTTTACCCTGGTGAATCCATGCTGCCTCTGGTCCAGCAATTCTTCTGACTGTAGATAGTTCACTATTTTTATTTCAGCAGCGACTCCATTACTTTTCCCACCATCTAGGTGAGGCTAACCAGCCTGTAGTTACCAGCCTCTTCTCTGTTTCCACTCTTGTGAAGCAGCACCACTCCTGTTTGTAGGGATCTATTGAACAGGTCACACAGCGGACCCGCCAGCACATCTCGGAGCTCCCTCAGTATCCTGGGATGAACCTCATCAGGCCCCATGGCTTTGTCCACTTTCAGTTTTCCCAAGCTCTTCCCATACATTCTCTTCTGTAAATGGAGTTTCATCTACTCCACTCCCATCCAGTTTCTTATTAACTAGCGACAGTTCGGTGTTCCTCTTTAATGAACACCGAACTGAAGTATTCGTTTAATATTTCTGCCATTTCCTTGTCTCTCTCCACACATTGATCCTTCTCACCTTTCAATTTCACTATACCACTTTGGACTTTTTTCCTTTCTCTGATGTATCTGAAAAATATTTTGTCACCTCACTTTACCTCTTTAGCAATCCTTTCTTCCACTTGACTTTTTGCTGTCTTGATTACTTTTTTCATCTTCCTCAGTTCCACCAGATATTCTTCCTTGTGATCTGGGATCCTTTATATTTCTTAAAAGCTTATTTTATCAGCCACCTCCTTTGAGAACCAGATAGGTTTCATTTTTCTCTTGCTTTTCTTTTTTTCTTTTTCTTTTTTTTCTTATTTATTTATGCATTTTCAAAAAATTTTTATAGCAATACATGCATATCATTAAATGGGTCATAAAACAATTTTTAACTTAGTCATCACATAAAGTAAAGCATGTCTTCCATTGTTACATATCACAAACATAAGAAATTTTACTATATATAAAATTGACCCGTAATAAAGTACTTACTGAAATATTTTATAAATGATATATGTATATATGTTATAAAGAAAACAGGAGAATCAGTTAAATTTAGGAGCAATTACATGAAATATCTTATTTCAAAAATCAAGAGAGGGACGGCATTAATATAGAATATCCCATAAGTGGTTTAAGTAACGCTTTGGTTACCCAGAGAATATGTATCAAGAAATACTCTTAACTGTGAAGGATCGAAGAAAACATATCTCATATTATTTACTCTAAGAACACATTTACTGGGGAAACGAATGGTAATCTGGGCTCCTATGACCCTTGCCTCTTGACACATAGCCAAAAATATTTTTCTCCCTTGTTGAGTGATTTTCGTCAGATCTGGAAAAATCCATATCTTGTATCCTAAGTACAACTTCTCTCTATTGCGGAGAAAAAGTTTAATGTTAAATCTCTATCTGAAACTGATGAGAAGCTAACTAACAACGTCCCACAATAATCAATCTGCTCTTCTGACGGTTGTTCCAGGAATTTTGTAAGATTTCCAGCTTCTAAGTTAGAAACTTGATTACATTGTCCCTCCTTCTTCTCTGTTTTTATAAAATAGATCTTAGTGATAGATGGAATTAGTTCCCTTGATAATTGCCGTATTTCCACTAAATATTTCTTAAATTGTTCCAACAGTGAAATTAGAGCAGTGTGTGGAAAATTTAATACTCTCAAGTTTTTTGAACTTATCTCATTTTCCAAGTTTTCAATTTTCCTTGAGTTCATCAATTCTCCTTGTACTAAAGTATTTTGTGTAACTTGCAATTATGATACGTGATTTTCCAGATCTTGTAATTTATTTGAATATATGTTAACAGCGGATCCATTTGGCAAATATGTTATTGTGTGTCCGTCATGATCTTTGATAAAGTTACTATAGAGGATTCTAGGGAAAGAAGAGCCTTCCATATGGTTTCAAGAGTAACATTTTGAAAATTAATTGCAGTTAAGGTTGAAGCGGGAATAGCGCTTACCGCACCCTCTTGACGGCGTTCCTGCCCCATACCTGGGTACGCCGCTGTGCCTTCTTGCCTCAGGTGTGTAACGGTTGTCGAGGTCGGTTCCAGATCTTTGCCCTCACTCAGCCCCAGCAATTGCTGTTCCGTGTATATAGAAACATAGAAATGACGGCAGAAGAAGACCAAACGGACCATCCAGTCTGCCCAGCAAGCTTTCACTTTTTTTTTTCTCCCCCATACTTATCTGTTTCTCTTGTCCCTTGTAGGTGACATTTTGTTCTACTTCCCTTCCACCCTTCCACCCCGCCATCCCTTCCACCCCTGATATCGATCTATTTCCCTTCCACCCCCGCCATCGATGTAGTTAGCAGCGCTGGAGCTGCATCTAGGAATCCAATTCCTCCAGCAGCCTGTGCGATTTGTTCCGCTTCCACCAGGTTCCTGCTGAGGCACTTTGATTCACTCGACATCTTTGGTCGGGTGACCAGTCCCGAATCCTGCGTCAGCCCAAATCGCGGAGGTGAAGGCGTTATGGGCGCCGTGGGGCTCAGAGATGTTTGTGGGTCCAGCAGCATCGGCATATGCTCCCCGCCAACCACCGCAGCGGACACTCCTTCCAGGGTTGAAATTGCCATCGGGGCAAAGAAGTTCTCAATATTTAGTTGAGAAAGAGTTTGTGTCGGGGTGGTCGGGGTTTCCAATCGAATTCTGCCCTTTCTTTTGGTGTGAGGCATCTCCAAACCAAGGTAATACAATAAAAATGAGAGCTCCTCACTACATGACCTCTCTTGTTGCAGCCATTTTGATTCTCCTTCCTCTTTACTTTTCTAACATACAGGCCGATACAATAAAGCGCGGCCGCAGTTGCGCGGTTTTTTACCCGCTTTGGACGCACGTTTTGAGAGCGTAAGACGGTGCGCGATTCAGGTGTGTAACCTGAATTCAGTATCAGCTTTTACGTGTCCTTAGCGCTTGCCGAAAAAGCCGCGTATCCATTTCCACCCGCCGCATGTATATATGTTAATGATCGGATTAGCTATTCCCCCCCCGATACGGTAACGCACGCCCAAATTATTGCTTTTTTAACCAGCTTATTTACCGTGTCTTTAACCTCTATATTTACCGCCTACCCTGACCCTGGCATTAGTGTGGTGTTCAGTCAGCTTCGGACCGGACAGCGTCATGGACAACATGCATATACTGGCTCGGGTGATCTTTTTTGGTTGAGAAGCAGAATGAGAAATGCTCGGCAGCGGGACCTTTCAGTCATGGACATCCGGAAAGAGGCAGGAACATCCATGAACGTCAATGAACGGAAGCCGCGACCTTGGACGTCCAGCCGTGTGCTTAAGGCAGCGGCCATGGATGTTGGAAGGCAGCGGGGCCTCCGATCATGGACGCCTGGATAAAGGCGGGAACATCCATGAACGGAAGCCGCGACCATGATCAGAGGCCACCCCCAACTTTCCACGTCCAGCCGGGCGCCCGGATGTGGAAGGTTGGGGGTGGCCTCCGAACAAGAGGAAGTCCAGATGCTCAGCGCAGCGGCCCCGGTGTCCATGCGGGGTCCGTAGAAAAGAACCATCCACTTACCTGGTGGAATGACATTTGAAATGACATTTGAAATAACAGGTACCAGTGCACCATGGATACTGTATAGGTGCTGTATACCACTCTATACAGTAAAATGAATTGCGAACGCCTACCGCTTCATAGACGCGCTTTGGACGCTCGTTTGCCGCCACTTGGGTTTGCGTCTAATTTGAATACTGAATCGAGCGACTTGTGAACCAAAATGTGCGCGCGTCAAATGCGCAGGCGCCCGGCACTGCCGCACTTTTTCTTACGCGTCTGTACTGTATCGGCATGATATAGATTAGTTGTCTTGGTAATTGCTCCTTTTAGTTTGGCCCACTGTTGTTCCACATCTCTCATTTTCTCCCAGCCTTCTAGTTCTTCCTCCAGGTACTTGCCCATTTCAACAAAGTCTGTGTTTTTGAACTGCAAAACCCGGATCTTCGTGTGACTTCTTCATATCCTATTTGTGATATGAAACCATATCGTTTGATGATCACTGGTGCTGAGGTGGGCACCCACCCGGACATTAGAGACATTATCTCCATTAGTGAGCACTAAATCGAGTATAGCTCCCTCCCTCGTGGGTTCTATTACCATTTGTCTGAACATAGCCCCTTGCAGGGTATCCACTATCTCTCTACTACTAACCATGAAGTAAATGCTTCTGCTATGGCACCTAGACCTGGACTAAGATTACTGTCTCATTTCACATAAACCACCTTAGCTGTGATTTTTTAATTAGTGGCCTAGAGTTGAAGGTTCTGTAGTGGTATGAGCATTCTCCTGAACCATCCAATCCCCATACTGAGACTCGGAGCTCCTTTTCAAGCAGGAAGAGCTCATCCCAGGCCTCTGCTCACAGTAATACAGTGCATTCTATTCCACAATGCTTTGAAAGCTCTGTGATCCACAGTTTGTTTATTTCTGCATTTCCTGGATTCCCTCCCAGTCTAACAGCAGTCTACTCAGGGGATCCCTATATAAATATATTACTTCCTACAGCCTGGGAACTTGACCTTCATTCAGATCAGAGGGGGACCTGGGATAGGACTGCATAATCTCTAACATATTCCCCAACATCTGGGAGCATTCAGTGGTGGGAACCAGCCTGGGTTACATAACAGTTTTACACGTACTTACTGAGAAACTGAACCCTGTTACTGCATCCAGGAAATCCTAGACTGGGATCCTGCCGAGTGTATGAACACTGTTATTACAACTAGGGAATCCTAGACAGGAGGCTCGCTAAGTAGTCGAACACTGTCATTTCAGCCAGGGAATCCTACATGGGACACCTGTCCAAGGTATAAGCACTATTACTAGGGTAAGAGGATCTTACACAAAGTTCCCACTGAGTGTATAGGCAGTGTTACTGCAGAAAGCGAATCATGTACAGGAGTCCCAAATGTGTAAGCCCTGTTACTGACACCAGCGTGAGAGTGGGTTGCCTAATGGTTAGGTTACTGGTCAGTGTGCCACAAAATGTGGGTTCAAACCCTGATTTTGCCTCAGATACTTGTTAGAACCTTGTGAAATTCACTTTATTGCCCATCGTCTCAGGCACCCACTTAAAGCCCTATTTACGAAGCATTTTCCCCTAGACATGGGGAGGCCAAGTAGCAGTTGCTGAATATCCTGCTAAATTCATCGGTTGCCACTTAGCCGGCTCAGGGCAGGGCTACTTATCCTGTTTCCTTAATCGGATAAGTGCCGATATTCAGAATTATCTGGTTAAGTTAACCGAATAAGCTAACCCTGCTTGATAGCAGGTCTAAAGTTATCCGCATATAACTTATTTGGCTAACTAGAACTTAAACCACGTATATTCGGCAGCATAGCCGTGCCGCTGCATATTCCTTCTAAGTTAGCCGAATAAGTTATAGCCGGATAATGTAAGGCCTCATTTACTAAACATGGGCGAAAAGCCTTAGTAAATCAAGCTCTTGTGTAGCCAAATGTCTTTAAATATTTGGCCCAGAGAGACCATATAATAATATGTGCTAGGTTGAATGCATATGTTTACTCTGGTTTATGTATGTAACTTTACTCATGATTTAATATGGATTTAAGGGCACAAAAAATATGTGCGACAATGGAAGTAAAAATGCGCACAGAAATTAGTGCTCCTGCATTAGTATATCCCATGTTATTGAAAGCATTTGTTATTACTTCCCAATTCAGGGAGGTTCATTAAAGCCCCGAAGGCTTAACTCATGTTTTCTTAAGACTAGAAATTTATCTCCTGGATCAGAGATGGAGCAAAGTTAACACACATTTCTTGGGCTGGTGTTAGTCTGTGGTGCTGAGTCAGTGTGGTACCAGATCTGGAGCTCCTGGGTATAGGAGTCCTGGACCGGTATCTCCCAGTTCCAGCATGGACCCCTGTACCTTGGAGCCCCAGATCTGAGAGCCCAAACTAGAGACCCACTGCTCCAGAGGGACGCCAGTCAGAAATGCAGGATTGCTGTATGTGCAACTGTCTCTTGTTACACAAGCTCTTTGGGGAGGGCACTTATAGTAGCACATTGTCACCATGGTATAGACTCGCTGTATGTACAACCAGGACCAGATTTAAGAGTTTTGTGCCCATAGGCAGGGTTAGAGAGTGGAAAATAGAGGAAGTCCCTCCCTCTCCCAAAGTGCCATAGCAGCCCATCTTTGAAGTGGATTGCTAGAGCAGGCTCCTCCTTAGCACAGTTGCACTCCTTTTCGGCCTTGGGTACCTTCAACCTTTGGCGTCCTAAGCAGTTGCCTATGTTGTCTATGCCTATATCCAGGCCTGTGTACAGCGGTCTCGCTGTCAGCTCGTGTTTCTCCAGATCTGGGTAAGACCTGGAAGAACAGCTGGCAGCAGAACGTTTGATGACAGCAGCATGAGGGAAGCGGGGATGGTGGGCCTTGGGCACGGAACCGGAGAAGCATGAGGTAGCAACGAGAGACAGTTGTACATACAGAAAGAGCTACATGCTGGTGACCATTCTGCTACTATAAGTGCCTGCCCCAGAGAGCTCACATAATGATATGCAGTTGTACATACAACAGTTCTGCACAAAATGGTGATACCTGTGCTGAGTGCCTGCCCAAAACAGAAGCAACTTTAAACTTTATGCCTGTCAAGTGCATCTTTTTACATTTACAAAACCTGGTTTTTGTGGTCCCGGCTATAAAGTCTGTCCCCATGCCACTAGTAATATGACCTTAGAGTATGGTGGTACAGAAGAGAATGACACTGTTTTGTCTACTGTGCATAAAGTCAAATGGCGGAAGCCACTCAGTCCAAAGGGTAAAGATGAAATTGACAATATAAATAAAGAAGTCGTTAGACTGCCAAAAAAAATGTGTTTTTAATTATCAAAAAAAAATTTTCAGCATAACAATTAGTTTCAAAATGGAAAAGGAAACATTTCTAACAAGTAAAAGAAAAGCTGTGTACCTAGCAAATTGTCCCTTTCACCTTCCTCGTATAATACAATAAGGAGGCCTATTTACAGTAATGATGAACACCGTACACCAAAAAAAAATATTTTTTAATAGTCCAAGCTATATCACAAAAAACCAGCACCTTCATAATGAAGCATTTTGGACTCCCGGCATTGTGTGCATGTTTGCTGCGTGTTGTTAGCTGGCATGAGTTATGAAGTATTCTTGGATGTAGGATATCTATCATTTATGAAATCCGAGGAGTTACTTTGGTGAGCCCTCCCCGAGGAAGCCTTCGGGCAAAATATGATCTATGTAGGAACGTTTCAGGAATACAGAGTAGTGTTTGCATGAGTACAGAGGAATCCTGCAGGAATGTTAAAGAATACGCTGTCCCTGCTGTTTCACCTGCCAGCTTTCCTCTCACGGAGGGTCCCCTTGTTTGTGATCTTTCAGCACAGATGCCCGCATGTATAGTATTTAAGCTAAGTACACTTATCACAGAAACTATTTTTTACAAACAGAAATTATACCATAAAAAAGAACACATTTTGACCATTATGAAGATGTTTTTGCAAAATAACTTGGGGCTATTGAAAAGGGTTTAATTGGTGTGTGATGATTATCCTTACTGTCTATATGAGGACGGTCACAGAGTCAACTGTAACCCTACCTAGGGTCACTAACATGCGGCTAAAGTTGGCTGGAAGGTTCCTACTTTCCGGGGTTCATTAGAAGTTCATCGAGTTCTGTGTAAGGGCAGAACCCCTGCACTCTGCAAGCATCCTCGGGGTAAGGAAGGGTTTTAGGGGGGATGAGGCAATGCTTGTTGTAGAGTGTTTGATGCATGAGGAAGACAGGATGATGATAGGGGGATGTGAAGCACTGAGGCTGTGAAAAGATGGGTGGGTAATGTAGGCGGTGCATTGCATTCCCTCCACGGGGAATGGGTTGGGGTTTAATCTAGAATCTGAATGTTGTTGTCTTGAGAGTCCCAGGCTTGTGAGGCATTCAAGGATTTCTGCAACAAAGAACAAGGCAGATTCCAATTGGAGAAAAAGGTTCAGGAGCCTACCAGAGGAAGGACACCCTACAAAGAAAAAAAAGTAAAATCCTTGCCTGGGAAAGCTCCAGTGCATGAACTGTTTATATAAGATGTCGCCCCAAAGGCCTTGGGACTGATGTTTTGGGTGAATGGGATCCCTCCTGCTCAAGGAAGAGCGAACATTTACCGAGTTAGTCTTATTTCCTGTTGGACAGCATCCAGCTATTCAACGGAAGATTCTGCTCTTTTCCTGCCATTTGTCATTTGGATTTACAGATAAAATTCATTTTGGAACCAACACCAGTGTGGACATTGGACTGTGTTAAGCTGGTGGCAAGTCTTCCCCTAGGCCTCCCAGTCCGTCTGGTCCCCATAGGCGATCTCTGGTGAGCTTTATCCGATCCCAGGGCTGCAACAGTGGCATTCACCTCCCTCTGTAACCTCCGAATGTGAACCCCGAGGAAAGGTGGGGGGGGGGGGTTACACAACATTTTATAAATGCACGTTTTTTCAATTATTATTAGAACATTTTTTCCTATTCTGGTTTCACTTGTTTTTTAATCCAATTGTTTTCTTAAAAAAATTCACAATAATTTAAAACATTTTTTCTATGGTCTAAGAACTTCTTTATTTATACTGTTTTTCCTTTCTCTTTACGTGTACAGAGAGATGACCCCCTTAGGAAAGTGTCTGAGCTCAAAACAGGAGCAGGCTATTTTTACTTGACCTGATTCAGAGGCTGATTCTTGCAGTAACTCCTGGCAATCTCCATAGGCCTGCTGGTCAGACCAGTAAAATCATGTCCTTGTCACAAGTCAGTGGCGAAGTGTGCAGCAGAATTTATAGATTCATACAGGGCTGTTGCAAGAGCTGGCCAGGCAACGAAACTACCCTGGGCACCAAGCCATGGGGGGGGGGGGTGACGCTGTCCTTTTGAGTCAGTCTGAGTCTGTGAACATGCGAGCTCAAAAGGTCAGGCCGGGTCATCCATCCAGAAACTTTACGAATGGCGCAGTCCCAGCAGCCTGGGGGGTTTCCGATGTGCCAGGTGAGGAGGCAGGAACCTTCGAATTGAGGTTGCAGGAGGGAGGGGGCCAGGTGGGAATGAGGAGATGGCCTGGAATTGGATATATTTTAAGAGAGCACGGTGGGGGGAGGAAGTTTGGGTCAGCTCTTGGGCCGATAGGGCCGCACCTGTATTAATCTCTTTTGGGAGGCCTTGGGGGAGGAGGGAATCATTGGACATAATGCCCAACATTGCTTTTAGGAATTTAGTTGGAGGGGGGAATCAGGCCTGCAGGTCCACTTTTTTTTTAAAAGATTTCTTTTTCGGCACTTAACAATAAAGTTAACATGAACCGGATCACTTTAAACCTAACCAGCTGTATTCAAATATACCTGGTTAGGTGTGAAAGTTATCCGGGAAACCTTATCCAGATAACTTACAGGCCGATACAGTACAGTGCGCTCCGTCGGAGCCATTGGATGCGCGTTTTCCCTTACCCCTTATTCAGTAAGGGGCCATAAACGCACGTCCAATCCGCCGAACCTAATAGCGCCCGCAACATGCAAATGCATATTGATGGCCCTATTAGGTATTCACGCGCGATTCACAAAGCAAAATGTGCAGCCAAGCCGCACATTTTGCTTTCAGAAATTAGCGCCTACCCAAAGGTCGGCGCTAATTTCTTCCGGCACTGGGAAAATGCACAGAAAAGCAGTAAAAACTGTTTTTCTGTGCACCCTCCGACTTAATATCATGGCGATATTAAGTCGGAGGTCCCGAAACTTTCCAAAAGGAAAAAAAAAAAGAAAAAAAAATTTGAAGTCGGCCGGCGGCTGTCGGGTCGAAAACCGGACGCTCAATTTTGCCGGCGTCCGGTTTCCGAGCCCATGGCTGTCAGCGGGCTCGAGAACCGACGCCGGCAAAATTGAGCGTCGGCTGTCAAACCCGCTGATAGCCACCGCTCCGGTCCAAAAGGAGGCGCTAGGGACGCGCTAGTGTCCCTAGCGCCTCCTTTTGCCCGTTTTTACCGCCGGGCCTCATTTAAATACAGAATCGCGCGCACAGGAGAGTGGCCTGTGCGCGCGCCAGGAGAGCAGGCGTTCGCCCGCTCTCCCGCGGACTTTACTGAATCGGCCCATTTTATTTGAATATATTCAGCAAGAAGTTTATCCCTTGAATATCCCTGACAGTTCATTAGGTAACTTTGACATATTGACTTCAGAGTTGTTAGGAGGAGCTATGTGGATCCTGATTCACTGCTAAATGAAAGGGAAGAGTACAGTGTGTGTTTATTTTGTTGCTGCTGGTATTTCTGCTGTGGAATCCTGTGACTCATCCTTTTTTTATTTTTATGGTTCATTGATTGCTGGTACCCCATAAGAATAAAAGTTGTGATACAATTGAAATAAAGACCATTGTGTAATTGCTCTAGAGCAGGAAAACATGATGTCTGTCTGCATTTTGTTGTAATGCACGCTCACTTAAGAGTGCTAAATAAATGCCAAAATAAGAACAATAACCTCATGTCCCATCTCCCTTAAATTTCCATGTACCTCATATGCCACCATAAGCAATGAAGTGCTCCATATCCCCCAATCAGAAATGATGGGCATCAAACCCTCAAGATAGACATCATACGCCGTCATACCGTGTCTTAACATGTGAGCTCGCAGCTGCTTTCGCCATAACACATTTTATGGCTTCTCTTCATCTGCTTCCCAAAATGCTTCAGCATGCAAATGTTCTGGTCCATGTTTTCTATACTTCCAAAATAAACTTTTCAATTTTGTTTCTATTCAGTATTCAAAATGACTTTCAAATAAAGAGGTCAATATTCAACAAGACGGTGATCGGGAAGATTACCTGGGTAACTTTACCAGGGTAACTCTTCGGCTGAATATATACAGTTTTAGTAGCCCAAGTAACTTTAAAACAGCTATTTTTTCCACCAGAAATGCACAGCCAATTGGTTAAAGTTTAGCCCCGCCCCCTGGAATGTCTCCAGTGCCTCCTCTTTTTAACCGGCTACATTTTGTGCAAGTAATGAGCTACCTGGACATAATTTAGCCAGGGAATGAGGGGGGGGGGGGGAGGGTTAAAAATCTTATTTTTTTTTCTAGGTAACTCGAAAAGTTATCTGGACTAAGCCTACGAATATCAACCTCTAAGTTTAAATAGCTTCCATTACTAAGAGACAGTCCATATCCTTAATTATAGAGATGTGTGTAAATATTTGCACTAAGAGCCCAACTTTCATACCTATCCATGGTACAGCATTTGTGCAGAGATTAATGCTAATATTTTTTAAACTGTACAACAGGGGCTGCATTTTATAAAATACCATGTATTTCTGCTCCAAAAATACATGCATATGTTTGAATACACACATATATTTTCCATGCAAGACAATACTTTATCTATTTTATAAACATACTTGCATATAATTTCTGCATGAAATAAATGTGGCACTGTGTGAATAAATACCCAGTATTAAACAGGGAGAAAGGTATGTTATAAAGTATACATGTATACCGTTTTGAAAATATATACTTCCATGAGTACTTGAAATCAACAGTTCACCTAATCTTTGTCACTTTCACCTAGATCCTATGAGGAAAGACTAAAAAGGTTAGGACTTTTCAACTTGAAGAAGAGATGGCTGAGGGGGAATATGATAGAGGTGTTTAAAATCATGAGAGGTCTAGAATGGGTAGATGTGAATCGGTTATTTACTCTTTCGGATAGTATAAAGACTAGGGGGCACTCCATGAAGTTAGCATGTGGCACATTTAAAACTAAACGGAGAAAGTTCTTTTTACTCAACGCACAATTAAACTCTGGAATTTGTTGCCAAAGGATGAGGTTAGTGCAGTTAGTATAGCTGTGTTTAAAAAAGGATTGGATAAGTTCTTGGAGGAGAAGTCCATTACCTGCTATTAATTAAGTTGACTTAGAAAATAGCCACTGCTATTACTAGCAGCAGTAACATGGAATAGACTTAGTTTTTGGGTACTTGCCAGGTTCTTATGGCCTGGATTGGCCACTGTTGGAAACAGGATGCTGAGCTTGATGGACCCTTGGTCTGACCCAGTATGGCATGTTCTTATGTTCTTATTTCACCTTTAACCCCTACTAATTCACCCAGAATTCCCACCCAAAAACAGCAGACAACAGACGTCTAATTTCACTTTTACGTAAACGTGTATGAACAAGTTTGGTAATGCATGCGTGTATATCTCTTACAAAATAGCAATTGCTTCTGAACTATGTCTTAGATCATCCCTTTTTTCTCCTGTAAAATGCATGCACAAAAGCAAAAATACACATGTACTCGCGACTTTTATAAAATACCATGTACATGCACATATGCTACTTATGCGCTTATATACTATTTTTATGCATGGAACCCCTTTGAAAATTCACTCCAAAAGCATAAACAGGGAGACAAAGGGTGTTTCTTTCCTCTGAAGGAGTTACAAAATATAATTTTACCTACCTTTATGCCCCATACAGAATCATATATGAGCTTTGGGCAAAGATGCAAAAAAAAACCCTAGGAGCCAGTCTGCATAATTTATTAGCAGGCAGAGAGTTGCTCACCTGTAACAGGTGTCCTCCAAAGGCAGTAGGATGTCAGTCCTCACCCTACTGGGCCTAAGCAGGCTTGCATGATAGCAAGCATCCACACAGGGGCCCCTCAGTCTACCTTTTCAGCTTTTACTTGTAGAAACCAATACCAAGGGGAGGCAGGAAGATTTTGTGAAGATTGACATCCTGTTGTGCTCGAACACCTGTTACAGATAAGCAACTTTGCTTTCTCTGAGGACAAGCAGAAATGCAGTCTTCACACATGGGGATGAAAAAAAGGGAAAATCCAAAACAGTGCCAACAGGCATAACAACAACTGTTTTTGATGGCAACAAGCCTTTTTTCTTTATGTATATATATATATATATTTAATTTTTTTTTGGTTTTTTTTTGTAGAGAGGCAGCCTAGAAGAAAAACAATAGGCCCTAGAGCAATGGAGTTAGGCTTACCAGTTCAAATAGATTCTGATCTATTTAATGTTTGGGTACTTGCCAGGTGATTATAACCTGGATTGATCACTTTTGGAAACAGGATGCTGGGCTTGATGGACCCTCGGTCTGGCCCAGTATGGCAACTTCTTGTGTTCATAGTTCAGACTAGCCAAACCTGGAGTCCCTGTCCAAGCAATAGTGCAATGTGATTGTGTGGCAAGAATTGCACGTCACAGCCTTGCAGATATCTTCCATAGAGATCCATCTTAGTTGTGCTACCAATGCTGCCATGGCTCTGACACTTTGAGCCTTGACATGACCCACCAGATCCAGGCCCACCTGGACATAACAGAAGGTGATGCAATCCACTAGCCAACTGGAAACATTGTGTTTGGCAATGGTAAGCCTTTGATGTTTTTGAAATGGCATTGAGAGAGTCTCTGTTGTGGGGACTGGCACCCACAGACTTGCCTGGCTGTAGGCTCCGACCTCCGACCTCCGACCTGAGGTCCAGGAAATACTCGCTGAGCACTGAGAGAATCTCTTGGGAGATAAGGTCAAGAAGCAATGGCAAGATTAGAGAATACCATGCAACATTTCAGCAACTCTCCACAGCCACTCTGGACCCGCTCTCCTCTGACAGGTGGTACCCGAGAAGGGGCCGAGATGATACTTCTTCATCCAGTGAAGTATTATCTTCCATCATCTCAGTCAAAATCAGGGATGGGTTTTAACTGGATTACAGAGAGCATAATCTGAATCCCAGTATCTATGCCAGAGTTGCTGCCAATCAGAGGCGGGCTAAGGATTTACATAAACAATTTGCCCAGGCATGTGGGTCTTCAGCATAATACAGAGGATACAAATTGTTACATCTATTGGCTACCAAATCAGCTAAGTCTCCACATCAGGACGTGCTACAGAAGGAGCTCTCCTCCCTCTTAGAAACTAATGTGGTTGTGGAGGTCCACCTCTTCCACGTGATCCCAAGGCAACTCCCACACGGCAGGCAATCCTTTCACCCCTGTTTTCCTCAGAAACTCTGACCACTTTCTGAATAGTAAAGCTTAATCCACCAGGAAACAGTTACTTCTCTCCACTCCCCCACAGCATCTGCAGCATTCAAAAGCAATAAAGGCCCTGCAAATCTTGAGAAAGGGCTGTCCCTCCCAACAGCAAAAGTTCCATGAGCAAACATTTTCCGTAGTGATGCTTTGCTCCTCCCTCCTCCTCCTCACAATGACAAGGATTCTGGGTTTTCCAGCAGCCACAGCACTCTAGCAATCGTAAGGATTTTGCAAACTCTGGGAGAGCGATGTAGTTTGCAAAGTAAAAGTTCAAGTAGCAAACATTTATACCAACAGCACTGATTTTTATCACCCCCTTCTCCCACAGCAACACAGACACTGGGATTTGCAGCAGCATTCACAGTATCTCATAACCACATAGTCTTTTAAAGAGTGAAAGAGTTGTATCTAGGAACAAATACAGACAGGGTCTATGTATAGTCAATCTCCATGTCCATATTGTCTGGCAGCTCCAATATCTCTAAATCCCCTTACATATCTCTTGGTTATCCAGCTTCTTCTACTTCCATTTCATCTGGCTCAGGCAGCTGTAAACCTCCTCCTCCCTCAGCTACTTCCTCTAAGCCTAAATCTTCCATATTTAACTCACCTGTGTGCATGGTGAGTTTGGCGCTTACGCCTACCCTGCGCTCATGAACTCCATTCTGGTCAGGAGCTCCACCTAGTTCCTGGTTCTTCCCAGGAAATCTGGGAAATGTAGTCCCATAATATTCTTTCCTTGCTCTGGGGTATCTGAACTTCCCACACGCCCTGTCAGTCTTGGAGGTGGGACTGGATGGCACGGTGGCTGGAGTAGACTCCCCTCCTTCCCCGGTCAAGCCTGTTCCACCAAGGAAAAGAGAGTGGGGATTCTACTTCAGTTACTTCCTGATTCCAAAGAAAACAAGAGGATCCCATCTCATCTTAGATCTAAAGGTCTTGAACAAGTATTTAAAAAGAGAAAAATTTAAAATGGTTTCCCTGAGTACCTTAATTCTGTTTCTACAAAAAGGGGACTGGCTGTGAACTTTCGATCTCAAGGATGCTTATGTAAGAAATCCTTGGTTTCCTTACAAAAGGAGTGTACTAACTAGCTGTGGCAGTTCCAGAGAGATTTAGGGAGTCATTTTTGAAAGCGATTGCACGCAATAGGGACTTTTCGCACGCGATCATTAAAAAGGGGCGGCGTCAAACCGGAACAGGAGGAGTCGGGACGGCACCAGGGTGGATGCCACGAGGACATCGCCCATTTCATGCCCAATAGCACCACCTTTTATGATGGCGCTATTGGGTGCGAAAGCTACCCCCCGCCCCATCCCCCATTAGCGCACGATTCAGGGAGCCTTGCGACATAGGAAAATCTAGCCCTTAGTGATGAGAGGTTGGGTTTTGACTCCCCCATGTGGGAGCAGCAGATGGTGTGCTCTAGCAGTATAAAAGCCCTTGCCACCATCTTAAGGTATGGATTCTTAGTTGGATTTTTCTTGTAGATTGTTCATCTGGATTTTGGGGTTAATCTTTCAGAAGACAGGATGTCCCTACCTTCTGTTATTATTTTTGTTAACTTATTTAAGAGGATTCTCCTGTTTTGCCCTCCTTGGTTCAACCTGTTAGTCTGACCCATTTTTGCTGTATTGTGCTTTTTGATCCATTTTTGGAACTCTTTTGATATCTTTTCACAGAGGATGGGAGAGACCCTGTGTAAGGCTAGACTAAGGGTAGGGGAGATCTGCTGCTATTTCTTTCACCTCCAGTGGATAGTTCAGTCAGTGACCCAATGAAGAGGAGTTTTCAATTTTGGAGTTGTTTTCTTCAGTATCTATCCTCTTATTTTGGGAAATAAGGAAGCTTTTTCCACTCTTCCTTTCTCTTATTTATTTTTACCCTTTTGAATCAGAGTTTATGCTTTTGTTCCTTTTGTGACTGAGTGCTCTTGGTGCAGGGACCCAGTTTCCAAATATTGGGAAGAAGAGATGGGCAGCTGAAGGAACTCCAGTAGTGGTTGGACATTGGTTTGCATTAACACTGATACACTCAGTGCCAGGGCCCCAGTGCTCTGCATCATTTTGTCCAAGGCCTGCTGGATTTTCCAATCTGGCTCCTCCTCAAAGATTGCTAATGCCAACACTGGTTGGAAAGCAGGAGGGGAGGCAACATCTTCATGAGACTGTTGCAGTTCCTGGGAATGTATCAAGGATGCGCTCTCCTCTCTTTGGTAACATTTTGGGGGATTCACAGCCACAGCCAGAATATATCTACTCCCAATACCTTGTTTTGGGGGAGACTATTGCTGATGCTTCTTTGCCATTATTTGATGCCTGGCATTGAAACTCCTCAATGCTAGAGCTGAAAAGACTGACCCTTGGCCTTCTTCGGGTGGGAAACATCAGATGATGGTCTGCCTCTGTCCTCCTTTCTGATGCTTGACGTCGAGGGCGTTCGATGCCCTCCCAATTTTGATGAATCACGATAATCTGGTGGAGCTCCTGGATCTTTCAGTATTAATGTCAATATCTTCAATGCCAATGCTGATGGGCTGAACTCACAGTGCCTGAAATGCTTCTCTATGAGCTCCAACTGAGACTGGCACCCACTAGGGTCATGGTCGCACATGAACGACACCCTGGAATATTATGCAATGCCCTGTGATAGACATGACTTTGTTGCACAGAGGGTATATATTGAAACCACTGGTAGATTTATTCATGGTTGGATGAAAAACTAAAGAGACAAAATGAAAGGACTCAATGACCATGATCAGTCAATGCACCTCAGTGTATTGGATCGGTGTACTGACCAGGCACAACTTCAAAACAAAAGCTTACAAAAGCTGACAGAAAAACCTTACCTAAGGATACTAAAAGGGGAGGAAAGAGTGTGGGGCCCCACAATGAATGAATTCTGGAAGAAAAAACACCCATGAAAATACCAGGAGAGTGATGATCTGTGACTAATGGGCTCCATGGAAAAGAAGAAACTGAGGGGACCCCCATGTGGATGTGTAGTTGCATACCAGCCTGCACATGCTCAGTAGGTTACAGTCAAAGTCCTAGAAATTTTGGACATAAAGATTCTGGGCCAGGTTCCATTAGATGATGTCATCTACTTGTGAGAACTGCCATTCTGCTTGTTCTCGGATAAAGCATTAATTTTCTGTGCTTGGATTTAAAAAAACGATATAAGCAAAAACTTGTGCAAAAAAGGGAGCTCTGTCCCTAAGGGCACAAGCTTTCCCTGCACAGCTTCTGCCTTAACAAAAGCTGTCAGAAATGAAAGCCTTAAACAAATGATGTAGGCAAAAGATGCATTGTTTTAAAACTGCTCATGTACACTGACTTGTAGGGTTTTTGCTAATCCTTAAATCTGATTTATGGAAGCATATTATTAATAGCTAACTGATTTTGTATTATTTTTATGAGTTCTCTATAAGTGTCAGTTACCTTATTCCTCAAGGACACTATAAATAGGGGTAAGCTTCTGCTTAATGTATATATTTTTGGCCCAGCAATTCATCTTTCTCATTTGGGCTTTCAGCTCAGAAGGGATGGGGGTAAATCTGCACAAAGTGGCAGTTACTACCATATGCAACTAGCTGGGCAGACTGGATGGACCATTTGGTCTTTATCTGCCAATATTTATTTCTTGATTAACTTTTATTTACCGACATTCGTGAAGCACATCATGCCCATTTACTATGCTATTATGGTAAAGCACCATAAGTGTTTATCTGTAACTACACAGGTTTTCCCCTTATTTTATATCTTCTCTTCAGTCCTGTCAAAAACAGTCCTTTCTGATTCTATTTCTCCAGTTTTGTACTGCATGACGCATCCATCATCTTTCCATTTCAGGTTGTGTCTGCACCTTTCCATTTCTAATTTGTGGTCACTGGTGTGTTCTGCATGCATGAGTGAAATGTGCTGTTCGACTAGCATGCAGCTTTAGTGGCAGTCCAGCTTGTTTTATTTTACAGACTGATGTACTAGTGTTCTGTGCCTGCCTTGCTGATATAGTTTGCAGTGCTGCCTTTTCATGTCTCTTTCTCTCCGAGGGCAAGAGACAATAAGTTGGCGCTTTTTCTTGTTGCCAGTGCTGCTCTGGGGTTGTGTGGGCTGGGAGACCTGCTTAAGGTGCCAGCAGGACACTGGGGAAGACACGCAGCTCAAGAGTTTCCTGGAAGATAATGGAGTGAAGGCTAGGACTGTCTGCCAGCGCAACAGCAGAACTGAGGTCAAAACTCCCCAGCAGCAGCATATAGTACCGACTGTTCCACTTATTTCTTTTTTTCAACATACACTCCTCCCTGCACATTTATTTATTACAGAGAACAGAAAAGCAGTGCCAACCAAGTGACAGACCTGCTCCTAAATGATTCTGAAAACAATTACTTCTCCCCTGAGCGCAGAACCCTTTAATCTGTGATTGGTATTGGTGAGTGATGCTGTGGGATGTTAATAAGTTGTTACTTTGCTTTCTTGCTTCAGTCCAAGAATGGTGCTTTGTAAATTTTGAAACTTGTCACATCACTGTTAGAATTTCTTCTAGCTAAAACACAAACCAGATGTGAAGGCAGCAGTTGATAGGATGTGCAGGCTTATGGCCTAATAAGAAATATTACAAACATCTCCCAAAGCACATGCAAGCCTCTTCATGCCATTCTTCTGAGTCATCCGTTCCCTAGAAATGTCTGCTGTTTACATTTGCCACTATTTGCAGCTACTTACTCCTCACACAGCCTTGGTCTGACCCAGCATGGCAATTTCTTATGTTCTTATGTTGTTCTTATGTTCTTATTTACTTTTATTTTTTTCATATTCTGCTTTTTGGTACATCACAGTGGATTACACGCAGAGGCAGCTAGCCCATTAGGCTACTCCTCCGCTCCTGCCCTGATCTCAGATTGGGGCAGAGACCTACCTGATTATCATTTATAACTCACCTCAAGCTTGGCTTTGGAAAGACAGATAATACAATCAAAATCCAAAATGGGAAAAAAATTAAAGAGGGCCCATCCACAAGTTTGCCCAGGGCTGTTAAGTTTTAAAATTAAAAAAAAATAACACCATCCTTTTTTGCCCGTGATCTTGGGGTAATCATAGACACAGAATTGAGTCTGAAGAAACACATTGCCACTAAATTAAAAGATGGATACTATAAATTACTAACTCTGAAAGATTGAAACCATTTTTAGAACAATATGATTATAGAACTGTCCTCCAAGCACTAATATTTGCAAATATTGATTATTGCAATACTCTGCAATCTACTATCAGATCCCTCCAGGTTTTACAAAATTCCGCTGCCAGAATCCTGACTGGCACAAAAAAATGTGATCATATCACACCAATCTTAATTTCTTTACAGTGGCTTCCGATAAATTACCGGATACAATATAAAACAGCATGCATCATACATAGTATAATCCATGGCGAAAGAACCGAATGGTTAAACTCAACTATACAATTGCATATCCCACAAAAAATTTGAGATCAGCAAACAAAGGACTTTTGATAATTCCGACAATAAAGTCCGCCAGACTTGGGGCTTTATTTTCTACACGTATCGCACGCGGTAAGGGACGTTTCGCACGCGAAATGTCCCTTTTCGCGTGCGATACCAAAATGGGGGCGGAGTCGGCCCCAGAAGAGGAGGAGTCGGGGCATCACTGGGGCCGACTCCGCAAAGCCGCCACGGACGACGGAAAAGTAAGGACCTTTTCGCGTCCTATTTCGCTCCCAATAGCTACACCTTCTATTTTATTTTATTTATTTATTTATTTTTAGATTTTTATATACCGGTGTTCCTGTATTAAAATACAGATCACATCGGTTTACATTGAAACATAAAAATTACGCCAAGAGGCGGTACATATAACAAGGTTATAGAACTTGGAAAACATGGAAAACAGGTTCGAAAAATAACATTGAGAAAATTGTATAGTCTCTTTGAGAAACCAAATCATAAAATAAGGCGTAATTGTCTAAGATAAATGTGATCTGCAGAAGGGATTGCGATGGTGAGAAAATCTTGATAGCTGGAGGTAAAAAATAATCAAAGTTCTGGAAAAGCTTGGCTAAAGAGCCAGGTTTTAATTTTCTTTTTGAAGGAAGCGAAGCAGATCTCAAGGCGGATGTCTGGCGGGAGCATGTTCCATTGGACGGGTCCTGCTAAAGAGATGGTACGTTTCTGATGTAAGGATATTGTTGAAGGAACATAGAGTGTGCCTTTATAAGCTCCTCTGATAGGTCTAGATGAAGAGTGAAAACGAAATTGGGTACTTAAGTGGAGTGGGGATATGTTGTAAATAGATTTATGAATTGCTGTGTATACTTTATAGAGAATCCTTTGCTTAATAGGCAGCCAGTGGAGGAGTTTTAGTACGGGGGTTATATGGTCTCTTTTATTTGTATTGGTAAGGATTCTAGCTGCAGAGTTTTGAATCATCTGGAGGGGTTTGATGGATGAGGTAGGGAGACCAAAAAGGAGCGAGTTGCAATAATCGATTTTTGTTAGAATAATGGCTTGTAGAACCATCCGAAAATCATTGAAGTGGAGAAGTGGTTTCAATTTTCTCAGGACAAGAAGTTTATAGAAGCAGTCTTTAGTGGTGGTGCTTATAAATTTTTTGAAGTTAAGCTGATTATCTATCATGACTATCTAGACTATCTAGATTATCTAGATCACGTACATATGGTGAGTGATTAATTATAGGAGTGGTAGAAATGAGTGGGACAGCTGGGTATATTAGATTGTTATTAACGTCATGATTGATAATTAAGATCTCGGTTTTGTTGTTGTTGAGAATAAGGCTGAGACTGGATAGAAGATGATTGATTAGTTGCAAGCAATTATTCCAGTGAATCAAGGTTTTGTGTAGGGATTCTGAGATTGGGATGAGTATTTGGATGTCATCCGCGTAAATGTAGTGTGTTAGGTTTAGATTATTAAGAAGACGACAGAGAGGGAGAAGGTAAATGTTGAAAAGGGTTGGAGAGAGGGAGGAACCTTGAGGGACTCCTTGATTTGCTGGGACCGGGTGTGATTCTTTGTTGTTTATCTTTACCTTGAATTGTCTATTAACCAGGAAGGACTTGAACCAGCTGAGTACTGTTCCCTTAATGCCTATGTCTATCAGACCTTGTAATAAAGATGAATGGTTGACAGTGTCAAAAGCCGCAGAGAGATCTAAAAGAATAAGGAGGTGAGGTTGTTTTTTATCCATATTAGTTAGAATATTGTCGGTGAGAGAGATAAGTAGGGATTCAGTGCTTAACGATTTACGAAAACCGTACTGGGAAGGTGCAAGAATGTAGTTTTCTTCCAGGTACTCTGATAGTTGTCTATTGACTATCTTTTCCATAATTTTGGCGATCATTGGCAAATTGGCTATTGGGCGGAAGTTAGCTGGATCTGTGGCCGGAAGATTTGGTTTTTTAAGAAGAGGTTTAAGAATTGCTAGTTTAAGTTGGTCAGGAACTAGACCTTGGGAAAGAGAGCAATTAATGATATCGGCAATTGGCTTTGAAATGGTATTCCTTATAGCAATGAGGAGGTTGTTTGGAATTGTGTCTAAGGGATGAGAGGATGGTTTCATTTTCTTGAGAATATTTTCGATCTCAAGAGCTGATGTGGTTTCAAAAGTTTCTAGAGTCGTATTTAGTTTTGGTGGAGTATTAGGTGGAGATGGAGAAGAACTAGATGAAGAGAAAGAAACAGTCAATTTATCAATTTTTTCCTTGAAGTATTCAGCTAGTTCGGAGGCTTTGTTGAGAGCTTGATCATCTGGGATGGTAGGAGGGGTTGGTTTAGTGAGGGCAGAAACGTAGGAGAAGAGTGCTTTCGAATCAAAGATGAAATGATGTATTTTTTTAGAGAAAAAGTCTCTCTTAGTTTTAAGAATGTTGATCCTGTAGGCATTGAGAGTGGTTTTGTATACAGCTAATGTTGTGGGGGATGGGTTTTTTCTCCATGTGTGTTCTTTATTTCTTAGTTTTTGTTTAAGCAGCTTCAATTCAGTGGTGAACCAGGGTTTTCTGTTGTCAGGCGAAGGTTGTACTACTTTGGTGATTGAAGGACAGGTTAGATCTGCAATTTTATTGGTGATGTTGCACCATGAAGATATGGCTGTAGAAGCGTTGGAGAGATCAAGTTGAGATAATTCATTAGAGAGATGGTTGCTAAGAAGGTCTGTGGAACAGGGTTTCCTAAATTGGATAGTGGTTTTTGGGAATGAAGTGGGAAGATGTCCTGAGAGCTTGAGTGTCGTGTTGATAATTTGATGGTCCGTCCAAGGGACAGGAGAACAAGAGGGTGAATCAGGGGGCAAGATACACTGATTAATGAAAATAAGGTCCAACGTGTGGCCTGCTTTATGGGTTGGGCTTTTTATTATTTGTGTGAAACCCATATAGCTGAGTGATGAAAGTAGGGTAACACAGTTTGCTGTTTGTGGTGAAGCATCGACATGTATGTTGAAATCTCCCAATAAAATGGCAGGTTTATCTGGGTTGAAATATTTGGCGGTAAGTTCAATGACCGGAGAGGGGTCAGAGTCTATAGTTCCAGGAGGAGCGTAGATTAGGCCAATTTGTAGATGCTCGGATTTAAAAACTGCAAACTCTATGTTCGATGTGATGTTTGAATATTGTAAAGTGAAACCTAGCTCTTTCTTGGATGCTAGGAACAGACCTCCTCCCTTTCTTTTGAGTCTAGGGATGGAGAAAAAATTGTAAAGTTGAGTAGGTAGTTGGTTTAAAAGAGCTATATCTGTGGGTTTAAGCCATGTTTCTGTGATTGCACAGATATCTGGGTTTACTTCTATAAGGTAATCATTTAAGATGTGAGTTTTTTTCGAAAGCGATTGTGCGTTGAAAAGTGTTAGGGATAGAAGAGAAAGGCCCAGGAATTGAGTGATAGGTGAAATCATAATTGGAATTAGCCTTTGTTGACGGTTGTAATGTTGTGGTAGAGGTTTAGTTTGATGATTGCGTTGTTTCCTGATGATAGGAATGGAGTATGAACCATGGCAAAAATGGTGATGTAAGGGGATTGGGAAACCAGTTAGCATGTTGGTTGTTGATGTTGACTCAGCTGACTTGACTCTTGTTACCTATGTAAACCTAAAGTTTTGAGGGTGAAACGCTGAGATCTTTACAAGATATGAAAGGAGAATGACGTGGCCAATGAAGCAGGTTCTGTTCTCAGGGGCTGCACAAAGGGTGGTCCGAGTGATGGATGCTGGAGGTTGAGGTTGAGAGAGGACCGAGTGAAGTAAGCTGGAGTTTGAGTGTAGTCCGAATGATGGATGGTAGAGATTGAGTGCGGTTCGAGTGAAGTAAGCTGGAGTTTGAGTGTAGTCCGAATGATGGATGGTAGAGATTGAGTGCGGTTCGAGTGAAGGAAGCTGGAGGTTGAGTGTAGTCCGAGTGATGGATGATAGAGATAGAGTGTAGTCCGAGTGATGGATGATAGAGATAGAGTGTAGTCCGAGTGAAGAAGCTGGAGGTTGAGTGCGGTCCGAGTGATGGATGATAGAGATTGAGTGCGGTTCGAGTGAAGGAAGCTGGAGGTTGAGTGTAGTCCGAGTGATGGATGATAGAGATAGAGTGTAGTCCGAGTGAAGAAGCTGGAGGTTGAGTGTAGTCCTATTGATGGATGCTGGAGGTTTGTTTGTTTATGGGTATCTGAAAGAGGAATGTGACGCAGAGAGGGTCCCTGGTCAAAAGGAGGGCGGGTGCATTTGCTTTGTAGTCGAGAGATTAGCAGCCGAAGGAGGGGATGGCTGAGGTTGAAGTCAGGAGATGAATATCCTTCTTACTTTTACCTTTTTTTTTTTTTTTTTCTATTATCTACTTCTTCTTGAGACTCAGAGGCTGCACGAAGGGGCGCCTGCAGGTCTTAAAATTTAAACCTCCCTCTCCGCTGCTAATTGGATGTCCCCTGGGTGGTGGGCGGGTCCCAGAGCCGCGAGGGTGGGCGGCACGGCTGGCTGGAGGCGAGATCGGTGTCTGGGCTCGCCGGGGGAAGGAGAGACAAGGAGGCCTTACCCCGACGGGTCTGGGCGCCGATCGCGCAGGCCTTCACTCCCTCGGAGCACAGCAGCAACGGTGGCGATAGTGTCAGCGGAGGTCCGGGACAGTCTGAAGCGGCGCCTGCAGGTCTTAAAATTTAAACCTCCCTCTCCGCTGCTAATTGGATGTCCCCTGGGTGGTGGGCGGGTCCCAGAGCCGCGAGGGTGGGCGGCGCGGCTGGCTGGAGGCGAGATCGGTGTCTGGGCTCGCCGGGGGAAGGAGAGACAAGGAGGCCTTACCCCGACGGGTCTGGGCGCCGATCGCGCAGGCCTTCACTCCCTCGGAGCACAGCAGCAACGGTGGCGATAGTGTCAGCGGAGGTCCGGGACAGTCTGAAGCGGCGCCTGCAGGTCTTAAAATTTAAACCTCCCTCTCCGCTGCTAATTGGATGTCCCCTGGGTGGTGGGCGGGTCCCAGAGCCGCGAGGGTGGGCGGCGCGGCTGGCTGGAGGCGAGATCGGTGTCTGGGCTCGCCGGGGGAAGGAGAGACAAGGAGGCCTTACCCCGACGGGTCTGGGTGCCGATCGCGCAGGCCTTCACTCCCTCGGAGCACAGCAGCAACGGTGGCGATAGTGTCAGCGGAGGTCCGGGACAGTCTGAAGCGGCGCCTGCAGGTCTTAAAATTTAAACCTCCCTCTCCGCTGCTAATTGGATGTCCCCTGGGTGGTGGGCGGGTCCCAGAGCCGCGAGGGTGGGCGGCGCGGCTGGCTGGAGGCGAGATCGGTGTCTGGGCTCGCCGGGGGAAGGAGAGACAAGGAGGCCTTACCCCGACGGGTCTGGGCGCCGATCGCGCAGGCCTTCACTCCCTCGGAGCACAGCAGCAACGGTGGCGATAGTGTCAGCGGAGGTCCGGGACAGTCTGGTGGCGCTATTGGGTGCGAAACCGGCAGCGATCGCACCGCGACGGTGCGATCGCTGCCGGCTAGCGCAGGCCCGCCCCCCGTTTCGGCCCCCCGCCCCTCATTTCCTAAAGTATCGCAGGCTTGCGATACTTTAGAAAATGACCCCCTTAGTCAAGTAAGGGAACAGGTAATATCAATAGCAGGACCGAAGGTTTGGAATACACTACCAATGCAATTAAGATTACAAGTAGATAAGAAGAAATTTAAAGCAGAGCTCAAAACATGGCTTTTTAAATGCACTCATACAGAAAACGAGTAACAGGAACACATGCAGGCATAACCCTTGCTTTTTTTTATTGTCATATCTTTTAATTCTTATTTTGATATTAATATTGAAGTCTAATGTTTTATGTGTTCTTAGCAACTGCTGTTAGGAATAGTAAGTAATGCAGTATGTTTTAGATCTTAATTTCTATTTTAACAGCTAAACGATATAATTTCTGTACTCGTCTTTTAAAATTATTTTAGCTGTTATTACTATTTATTGAACGTATTATTGTATTTCTCTATTTTATTCGATTGTAAACCATTGTGAAGGCTGTGCCGATGTGACGGTATATAAAAACCGTAAACCATAAAGTAGTTAGAGTGGCCCTGGGTGTGGCTGTTTCTTAAGTGCCGCGCACCTCATCAATAGAATAAAGAAGTTTTTTTCATAATCTAAAAAAAAATACAAAAACAAACCAATAAACAACTATGGCACTTAAGGAAACCGCTAAACAATGTACACAGCACAGGACAAATGTAAAGTTTTAACATTTAATATTTGTTGCTGGTTCTTCAATCAAGTGTCTGACTGCATATTCTGAAGAGAAATAGACATTTATGGAATATGTGATGGATGAAGAAATATATTGATCCCCCTGAGGAAGCCAATCTTGGTGAAACAGCAGGGTCCGTTGTCAGGATATATAGAAGATTCCCTAAGGAATAAATAAAGAAACCTGTAGGGTGTATTGACAGTTATCTTATGGGATATACCGGTATATAAAAACCTGTTTAGTGCATAGCTGAGTCACATGTCGGGCGTGTTTTATTAATAAGTATGGATGCTTTTAAGTGACAGTGAGCATGGTATAATGAGTATGCTTGTCAGGATCATTGTTATTAATGGTTAAAAAAAATTGTATATTGATAAAGGTATTTAAATGTATTGTGGATATCTGTGATATTTTACATTTTTATATTTTTTCAGATATGTAAATGTAAATAAAGTAATTGTGCTTGTCTAAATTTGCTAAAAGTATGAATTCCTATAAGTATTCACAATCAATTGTTTCATTAGGATTCGACTGTAAACCCTGATTTATAATTGTTCCTTAGGTTACCCAGATTAGGGAGTTTTTTTCCTGTACTATTCTGTTTTTTATATATGATGGAGGAATTTTGTAGTTATACTAAACAAGCAGCATCATCAATTTTATCCGGATTTTCCCTGTTTGATCAGGGTGAAGTGGTTAGTAATACACAGGATTGGGACAGTTATGTTAAAATTAAGAATAAAATCATCAGAATGGAATTACACACCACATCTTCAGCAGAATATTGCCGCATTAAGTGCATTCCTAGAGAATTTTTAAAGAACCACTATTGTTTAGTGATCAGGTTGATTTTGTCAACAAATGGAATGGGGGTTTGAATAAATGTTGCCATGACTTAATGTTGTTCATGTTGTAGTTGAAATACTGTGGTAGTCAGATAGTGGACCCCTGGGCCAGGCTGCAAGGAGTGACTCTTATGGCAGACCGGGAGGCGGAGTCGAATGCCTAGCAGGGCTTCACCCGGGACCCAGAATCCCCCCGGGAGGGGCCCGTAGGGACCCAGGCCCTTGGGACCTAGGCTGAGCAGGGAAAGTCCAGAGGCTGGTCTGAGGGAGTCAGACAGATAGCTAGGAGTGAGCAGGCCCCGGATCGGGTAAAGGTTGAGAAAGAGCAACAGAGTCCAGCAGCGATCCGAGGCAGGGCCAACGATCCGTGGACAAAGGTCAGGAGCAGACCATCGAATGGGCAGAGTTCTGTAGCAAGCCGGGATCTGGGCCGGCAGCAGGCAGGCAGGCGAAGTGTTGAAGCAAACCGGGATCGAGGCAGGCAGCAGACAGGCAGGCAAAGCGCTGAAGCAGGCCGGGGTCGAGGCAGGCGGCAGGCAGGCAGACAGAGTACTGAAGCAAACCGGGATCGAGGCAGGCAACAGGCAGGCAGAGCACTGAAGCAAACCGGGGTCGAGGCAGGCGTCAGTCAGGCAGGCAGAGTACTGAAGCAAACCGGGGTCGAGAACCAGGAAGTCAAACAAGAAAGTCACTGAAGCAGGTACAGGAACGGAAGGCAACTAGTATTCAGAGAACCTCGTTGCAAGGCGTTTAGTAGGAGACTGGACGCCGGTTAAATGCGGTCCGTGGCATGACGTCAGCAGAAGGGGCCGTCCCAAACTTCCGGGTGCTGGGCGCACATAAGGGCCTTCCTCACGCGCGCGAAGCAAAAAAGAGAGGCGGAGCTTCTGGCGGCCTGGACGGCGTTCTCCACGTGATGAGGCCACAGCCCGGTGGCCCACTGGACTGGGACCCCGGCGCGGCCCTCCGCGGTCCGAGATGAAGGTAAGCGGACCCGACCCCGAACATGGGGGAGGCGGTCGGGACCGCAACAGTACCCCCCCCCTTTACGCCCCCTCTTCAATGGACCAGGTTTCCCTGGGTGGTCAAGGTGGAACTGTCGGAGGAGGGTTTTGTCCAAGATGTTGCGGGCAGGTTCCCAGGTATTGTCTTCATCTCCGCAGCCTTCCCAGGCTAAGAGGTACTCCCATCTCCGATTGAAGAACCGTACGTCGACAACCTCCCGTACTTGGTATGTGGGATCCTCAGCCACGGGGGTGGCAGGAGTGTCTGGAGGCTTGCGATGGAAACGGGAGAGGACCAGTGGCTTCAGCAGAGAGACATGGAAGACGTCGTGGATTCGTAGGGAGGATGGTAACCGCAATCGGTAGGAGACCAACCCCACTCTTTCGGCGATCCGGAAGGGCCCGCAAAACTTGGGTGCAAACCTCCTAGAAGGCATCCTCAAATGAATGTTCCGGGTACTGAGCCAGACACGATCCCCGGGGAGGTACACTGGAGCAGGTCGCCTGTGCCGGTCGGCACACCGCTTGGCAGACGCGGCAGAAGCAGCTAGTTTGTCTTGAGTAACCTGCCATAGGTTCTGAAGTTGCTGAGTGGAGAGCTGCGCTGCGGGTGAGGAACTGAGTGTGGCAATGGGTAACGGAGGCTTGAGCTGTTTTCCATATACCACCTGAAAGGGCGAGGTTCCGGTGGCAGCATGGCTCTGGTTGTTGTAGGCGAACTCAGCCCAGGGCAGGAGCTCGGTCCAATTATCCTGTTTTTCGTGAAGGCGCGCAGGAAGGTTTTCAAAGAGCGGTTCTTTCTCTCCAATTGCCCATTACTCTGCGGATGAAAGGCTGTGGAAAAGATGAGCTGGACCTTGAAGCACTTACAGAGAGCCCTCCAGTATCGGGCAGTAAACTGTGGTCCCCAGTCGGAGACGATGTCCTGGGGAAGCCCATGAATACGGAATATGTGCTGCGCGAATAGAAGTGCCAGTTCCGGTGCCGAGGGTAGCTTAGGTAATGGCACGAAGTGGACCATTTTAGAAAAACGGTCCACAGTGACCCAGATTACCGTTTTCCCTTGAGATGGCGGCAAGTCGACCATGAAATCCGTAGGCTTCTAAATGGCAAATGCAATTTCATGTGGAAAAGTGCAAAGAAATACAGAAATCCCAACTACAAGTACACAACGCTAGGTTCCATGTTAGAAGTCATCATCTAGGAAAAGGACCTCAGAGTCCTTGTGGGCAATACCTTGAAATCTGGCTCAGTGTGCGACAGCAGTCACAAAGGCAAATAGAATGTTAGGAATTGTTTGGAAAGGAACAGAGAACAGAACTGAGAATATCATAATGCCCTAGTATAGATCCATGGGGCGATTGCACCTTGAGTTCTGTGTGCAGTTCTGGTTGCCCCATCTTAAAAGAAAAAAGACACAACGGACATAGAAAAGGTGCAGAGAAGGGTGACAAAAATGATCAAGGGGGTGGAAAAGCTCCCTTATGAAGAAAGGCTAACAGATTAGGAATCTTTACTTTAGAAAGGAGAGGGGACATGATTGTATTTTTATAAAATCATGAGTAAGGTGGAAAAGGTATATAGGGAACAGTTATTTATTTACACTTTCAAACAACTGTAGGACTAGGGGATAGTTTAAGAAACTAGCAACAGGCTGATTTAAAGCAAATCATAGGAAATATTTTTTCACTCAGTACTCAGTGCATAATCAGGCTGTGGAATCTGCTGCTGGAGGACGTGGTCAAGGCAACTAGCTTAGTGGGGTTCAAAAGAGGACTGGACAAGTTCCTGAAGGAAAAATCCATAAATCATTTTAGCTTGGGAAAGTGAGTGCTTATCCCTGGGAGTGGGGGCACTTGGGCTCGATGGACCTTGGTCTGACCCAGCCTGGCACTTCTTATGTTCTTCTGCTGGTTTTACCAGCCTTCATCCGGCCATTCATCCTCTTTATATGCATTGCCTTCCCAAATACACTGCTAGTGACCGGATGTACCCAACAGCCTGCTTATTTGCTCTGCTGCTTTTCATTTTTCATTTCATTTCTAAATCACTTGCTTTTTTGTTCTAATTTATTTTAATCCTTGAATTTTCATACCTTTATATTTTGGCCTTATCTCAAGCAGTAAAAACTCCCTCCCAAGCCCCTTCTTCAGCTATAACTTGTGCCCTTACGGGGTTTTCTATGTGTAAGACTTTGATTTTGTGCATTCTCATTAGACATTACAAAGCTGATTGCAAATAAAAATAGTTACATTATTTTCAGACAGAGTAGTATATTAAAATCAACAAAAACAACAACCCTCAACCTCCCCAGCATTTCTATTACCTGTTCAGCTCTAGTAATAGATCGGTGATCATTTGGCAGCCCCAACTATCATATAATCATCCTAAAATCAGTCCAATCCAACCAAAAAAAAACAAAAACAACTTTCTTACCAGATCTCTTAATTATCCATCCTAATACCAGCGTACACTGAATGACTCAATTAATATTAAGGAAACAAGTGAGTCAGGAAAAAGGCTTGTACAAAAAGTCATGTTTTCATCATTTTGCAAAAGAAAAAATAATGAGACTTGCTCCAGAAGTCAAACAGTAACAAGTTCCATAGAGAGAGTGCATAGCAACTAAAAGCAGTACTAGTGTGAGGCTCACATGGGGGCTGTAATGAAAATCTTCTCTTCAGCTGTCTGTGCAAGTGTGATGCCTGCATGGAGCTTTGATGGTGAGCAGTATTGCAACACCTCCACTTATTAAGATTCACAATGGCAGGAACAGCTAAGCAGGAACAGATTCCTCAAACTAAACACACACTAAAAGCAAATAAAAATCAGAAGAATGAAGCATCTTTCTGACTTTAACCATCAACCAAATTCTCTAACTTGGGAGTTGTAAATAGTGATCTTTACCATCAGCACGACTTGGGCAGTATGCGATGTGGTGAGCTATTTCCTTTCTCTGCTCAGTACACTCATGAAACAGCCTCTCTGATCCCAAATGTGTGGCTCCCACCAACCCTTCCTCCTATGGAGTGCTGATGCTTTACTCAGGCTACATGTTTAATCAGCACAGTAATAGCTTCCGCTGGGAATTGCAAGGCAATGCACTTGTGGCAAGAGTTTAATCTCGTATCCGCCAACAGCATGAAACTGTGCTTGAGATGTGCCGTAATTAGCCAACAAGACTGTCCCTTAGAACTGCATCTGAACGGACTGTGATAAAATCCTAGGCCCCAAATACATCAGCCTATGGCTTGAAATAAAGGGGCCCGGCTTTGGTTTCCTCTGGTAATTCCTTGTTTATATAAAAATAAAACAAAAGAAAAAATAAATGCTGTGGGGAGAAAGGACTAGGTTAATGCACCAGTTTAGGATATAGTGCTTAATTATTATCTCAGATACAGAGGCTAATCCTCTAATCAGTGTCATAAGCTGAAAGAAAAAAAAATACTCTTCTGTTTTGTTCTACGACAAGAGACTCCTCAGTCTGAAGAGCTATAACTCGGAAGAATGATGCAGAAACCTGAACAATGCTTGCTGGATGTGCCCTCGGCTCGTACAGTCAGAGTGACAGAATGAAGAGAGAAGCTGTTTGCAGTCGCAAGTCCCTGATGTTCTACGGAAGGAGGCATGTTTTAAACTAGCATTTAAAAAGCTTCTAAAAACGTTCCTGTTCAGGGGAGGCATTTAATCTGAGCTGTAGTTGAGTTGGAAGCAAAGAAGATTTAGAATTCCACTTAAGTTACGCTGCTGATAATGGTTAACATTTTTTGAACATTTAATTGCTTCCACTTTCAAGCAGCTCTGTGAATATGCTTGACTTAGTATATTTGGGAACGGTTTTATGTAAGCCGCTTAGGATTTTGAATACTAGGAATTTAATAAATAAATGCCATGCCCGCATGTGATTCCCGAGTTGCTACAAATCACAGGAATAACGTTACCCAAGCTACTCCTGCGGGAATTCTGTGCACTGCGTAATTTGCACAGAATTTTCAGATTTTGCACAGGTTTTGGCAATACAGGTTGTTGTTCAGGACATAGAGGGAAGAGAGATCCATCCTGTCATGCAACCACAGCCTGAGGGATGCGGCATCAGTGTCGGCAGGGGACGGCTCAGGCTGGAAGGGAAGGGTGTCGGCATCAGCAGGCCCGGGCAGAAAGGAAGCAGGGTCAGCGTCTCACTCTACAGCAAGAAGGAAAGAAGCAGCAGGAGTGCGGGGTGGAAAGGAAAGGATGTCAGGATCTCACCCCGCATGAGTGATGGACCTGCACAAGCAGGAAAGAAGTAGCAGTCAAAGCATTAGCCAGCACAGGGACAGCTTCAACCCACAGCAGTGAGGTTTAGTTGGGGAAGGAGTGGAGGGGATCGATCTGGGGGGAGGGCGTTGTGGGGTGGAATTGTGGGGGGACGGAGTAAAAGGGGTGGCCTTTTGATCTGCTCTTAAAGATATCTAGCTATGGATAGGCACATCCACTTACATACCTTTCCCAGCAGACAGGTACATGTACAAATGTTCAAAGGCATGCCCAATTCTTTCCTGCTGCTATTTGTAAACCTGTAGTGTTTGCTAGAAGAGAGGGGCAGTTGCGTGGCCTGTGTTCTCTCTGATTCCTGTCCTAGTGACACCATGTTGGAAGTAGGGCTTGCGTTACATTATCTTCCACAAACATACGCATTAAACTTTCCGAACGGAACCTCTGAACTAAGTTTCTAAATTTTGTCGCTACCTTCTCACCAGTATAAGATTACCATATAACTATCCTCAAACAGTGCTGGAATATATATTTTAGTCTGGCTTGTCAGCTCTTCAGAAGTTTCAAGATAACTTGCTTATTACCAGAGTCTTACTCTATAAACTAGTTCATTGTTGCAAATTCAGTTTAAGCTATTGCAGTTGATATTAAACTAATACATCAGTGTACATTTGTGTAAAGTTTTGAATGAAGTATGCATTGCACTGGCATGGCTTCACATATGTCTGCAAGTAATTATGTGTAAGGGAGTGTACAGAAAACTCCTTCAGACTACCTTAAAGGACTGGGCACAGTTGTCTCGCCCTAACATCCTTAAGGTTGAAATCCACAGGGAATCATGGTTGAATGGAAGAGCCCTTCACCAGAGTATAAGACTTAAGGGCCTAGAAGGGTCAAGTGGGCTCTGGGAAACAGAGACCCAATGTATGAGAAGACCTGCTACATTTACGGTTTGAGATTGAAATTAAGTTAAGACCTGCTATGTTTAAGTTTAGGAGATGCTCCAGCTTGGGGTAATCAAGGAGTCTAACAGTAATTGGTCCTCACCCATAGTATTTGTAGAAGCATAAGGTTCTGTAAGACTTTTAAAAGTTCAATGAGGTCTCAAAAATCTACGCCTATCTAATGCCACAAGTGGATGAACTGATTGAGTTTTTGGGATCAGCCTAGTTCATATCTACCCTTGACCTTACCAAAAGCTATTGGGAGGTGTCTCTCAAGCCCTTGATGAAAGAGAAGACTGCATTCTCGATGCCAAGTGGACTACTACAGTTTACCGTACTCCCTTTTGGTCTTCATGGCCCCCCCCCCCCCCCCTCCACATTTCAACGATTGGTTGACTGCCTGCTCCACCCACATCAAGGATACGCAGCCACCTAGTTAGATGACATCATGGTCTACAGTCCTATTAGAAGACAGATCTTAGCCAACTCCAGGCCATCCTAACCATTCTTACAAAAGCAGGGCTAACAGCTAACCCTAAGAAGTGCTTGCTGGGAGAGGAAGAGTTCCACTATTTTGGCTATACCCTGGGGAAGGACAAGGACCATCCACAGACCAGGAAGATCGAGGCAATTACCTAAGTGCCAGTCCCGCAATCAAAAGCAAAAGTGAGAGTATTTCTAGGCTTTACAGGATATTACAGCAGATTTATTCTCAACTACTCTGAAAAGGCGGAACCTCTCACAAGGCTTTTGGTAAAGAAAGCACCAGAGAAGGTTCAGTGGTCAGAGGAAGCAGAGAAGTCCTTCAGGGCAGTGAAGGAGGTGATATGCTATGAACCAGTCCTGATAAGCTTGGACTTCACCAATCCCTTCACGGTGCAGACCAATGCCTCAGACATCAGCTTGAGAGCCATCTTAGTCCAGGAGAAGGATGGCCACAAACATCCTATGGCATACATTAGCTGGAAGCTGATGCCATGCGAGAGGTGTTACTCAACAGTTGAGAAGGAGGCCTTGGCAGTCAAGTGGGCCTCAGAGGCCTTGCACTATTACCTGCTGGGATGACAGTTTACGCTCATAACAGACCATCAACCACTCCTATGGATGAAAAGGAACAAAGAATCCAATGCAAGGGTAATGAGATTGGTCCTATCCCTACAGCCCTTCAACTATAAGATTCAACATGGGGCAGAAAGGGAGAATACCCATGCGGATTTCCTGACAAGAGAGGTGTCCTTTGTACAAGTCATCCCAACAAGGCTCAGCTGAGGGGGAAGGTATGTGAGGGAGTATACAGAAAACTCCCTCAAACTACCTTAAAGGACCAGGCACAGCTGAATCACCCGATCCTCCTTGCGGTTGAGACCCACAGGGAATCCTGGGGGAAGGGAGGAGCCTTTCACCAGAGTATAAGACCTCAGGACCTAGAAACGTTAAGCAGGCCCCAGAGAACAGACAGAGATCCACCATATGAAAAGTCTTGCTACATTTAGGGTTTGAGAGTGACATTAAGTTAAGATCTGCTATGTTTAAGTTTGGGATTTGCCTGAAGTCAGGGTAAGCTGGCTGCCTTTTTGTTATTTGTGAGAGATCTGAACTTCAAGATAAGCTGACTAATTTGTTTTGTTTTGCTGTGCACATCACTCTGTTTCACTATAAATAATCTTCAATTAAGGAACAGCCAGAACTGCCTCCTTTTTCCTCTGGCTGTTTCCAAGTCACCTCCACTCGAGTTATCACAATATGAAAGACATGAACACAAAATCACTATCCATACTTAGGTATAAATTAGAGGAATACAACTGTGAATAAAATTAGGGCTTCTGATCCTAGGGGTATATGAATTGCAAATTTAGGAGTTTATCTTTCAGGAAATTAGGTGTATTTAGTGGGTACTAAAAATAGAGGTTAAATGCAAGTGGAACATTTTAGGTGAATTCAATTTAATAAGGTGATTATCAATGTATCTTAACATATTTACATGCTGTGTTGCATGGTGTGTGTATGTGATTGGATAAATGTGTGAGGGGATGTGTATGTGGCTGAGGGGAATGGGGGTAAGCTTATGGGGTTTGGAGGTGGCAGGGTGTGCATGTGTGTGTGACTTGAGGGAGCGCCAGGATTAGGGTGGTTGAAGGAAGTGGAAGTGGAAGTGGCGTTATAGGGGTGTGGGAAGTAGGGATGGCACACTGTTTATGACTGATGGCAGGCTATGTGTGTGTGTGGTTTCAGGGCTGGTGGCAGGCGGTGATCTTCTCTGTCTCGCACATTTACACAGGTTCATTGTCTCACATACTCCCTCTCTCATACACTCGCCCACGCTCTCTTTCACACACACAAACATACACAGGCTCTCACACACGCGCACACACACAGATACAAACACATACAATGGGCCAGATTTTAAAAGCCCTGCGCGCCGGCACGCCTATTTTGATAGGCCGCCGGCGCGCGCACAGTCCCGGGACGCACGTAAGCCCCGAGGCTTCGTAAAAGGGGCGGGGGAGGGGGCGGTTCGGGGCGGGTCCAGGGGCATGGCGCTGGCCCGGGGGCGTGGCTGAGGCCTCCGGACCAGCCCCCGGGTTGGGTAATGGCGCGCCAGCAGCCCGCTGGTGCGCGCAGATTTACACCTGCTTCCGGCAGGCGTAAATCTGCCAACAAAGGTGGGGGGGGGTTTAGATAGGGCCGGGGGGGTGGGTTAGGTAGGGGAAGGGAGGGGAAGGTGAGGGGAGGCGGAGGGAACAGGCAGCGTGCGCCGGGCTCGGCGCGCGCAGGTTGCACAAATGTGCACCCCCTTGTGCGCGCCGACCCCGGATTTTATAAGATACGCGCGGCTATGCGCGTATCTTATAAAATCCAGCGTACTTTTGTTCGCACCTGGTGCGCGAACAAAAGTACGCGCGCGCATAATTTTATAAAATCTACCCCACAATGTGTGCGCGTGTGAGAGCCTGTGTGTCACAACTAGGCTCTTGCATACACACGTAGGCTCACAGATACATGCACAAACACACAGACGCATACTGGCTCTCACACACACAGGCTTTTACATGCATATGCACACATATACCGGCTCACACACACAGGTTATCACAGGCTCGCACTCAGACTCACACACACACACAAACTCTCAGACCTCCCTCTCTCTTCATACCATGGTGGGATGGGGTTCATCATGGCTTTCCTGGGCCTCTCTTCAGGCAATGGTGGGATGGATCTCTTTGGCTCAACTCCAATGACATCATCCGGCCATTGCAGGATGCTCTTCTTAACTACAGCGGCTGAAGATGTTGTCAGATTACCTCCCCAGTAGCCCTATTTTTGGGGTTTTCTCAGTTAAAACTGAAAAGCTCAATTTCCCCATTGGGGATATTTTATAAGGCTTTTTTGGTTTTAACAGAAAATCAAAAGCTCTAAATATAATTGTCCTAGAGCTTTGAACTCTAAGCTGGAGATTTTTCAGGAATTTGATTTAAAATTCACATATATTGCATTTTCCGGATTTAAAATGCATAACATGGAAAAGTGGACATAACAATAGAGGTTATCAGCTCAGTACTGGACTATGTACTGTCTGCATAAGGTCTCAGGAGCTAAATCAGGGAAAACTCTGTACTCTTATCCTGTGAGATGTCAAGAACCAAACAGAGTGAGGCCTGTAACCATAGCACCCTGTGCCCTAATCCTACAGTGAATCTGGAACTAGGCTATATAAACCTGTTTCCTGATCCTATGATCAAAGATGGTGATCCTTTCAGCCACAGCACACCGTATCTTCATCCTGTAATGACGTTACAGGAATTAAATAAGATGAAGCCTTCGACCAGACCATCCTTTGGGCCTGATCCTATGAGGTCTCAGGAGCTGAGCAGGGTTAGGCCTTTAGCTATACCACATACAAACTAACTCTGGAGGCTTTTAAGAGGAAGATTTAGTGAGAAGAAAAGAGAAGCTGTTTTAATTTCCCGTTGAAATCCCACTGTAGAAAGAATTCAGTGGAAAACAAATGCCAACTTTCTACCCCAAAAAAGGATATCTGAAGGCCTTATAATACAATATTCTCTATGTATAATTTATTTTTACTGACCCACTAAAATACTTCATAATAATCTCCAAAGTGTCACTTTTTTCCTGGAACCAATATGGCAGCAAAAATGGTATTGGATGAAAAGAAGATAATTTTTTCCTAAATAGGGATAGGTGCCAAATCAGCCATCTCTCTGGGTTTTGATCCTATGAGATCTCAAGAGGTAAGTGAAGTCGGGCTTTGCTAGTACTTAGATAATTGGCACCGGGCTCTATAGTAAGGATTTGTTTCTGTCAGAATGAAATAGGACATGCTGTTAACATTTCCAATTTAATTCTGTTTCATTTGAGCAACAAATGTTGAGTTTTGTTTCCTGCCTTCCCCTCTCCTGTGACTAAACTTGCACGAAAAATACCCCCCACCTTACCCTATATCTGGGATCCAAATGGGACAGGAGTGATTCCCGGACGCTCCTTCCCTGCTGGTGCTGAACTCCAAAATGGCACTGGCCTCAAGCCAGCAGGTGACATTTTGAAGTACGGCGTCCTCAGGGGAGGGGCAACTGGGGATCAGTCCTGCCCTATTTCGACCACAGCTAGATGGTATCACACTGGGAAGGTCCAAGGGGGTGGGAGAGAGGACAGGGTGCGCGTCCGGACCAGACACCACTGTTTATCTGTTTTGGTTTTATTTTGATTTAAAGAAAGACAACAACATGAAATAAACTATGAACTCAAACAAAATATGCAGGGGGCGGGGGGGAGAACCTGAAACAATCTGCTCAGGACAGCAAAAGTTAAATGTAGCGGAATATACATTAAAAAAAAAAAAGAAAAGAAAAAACAAACAAAATTTGTCAGCACACGCCCCTACTCTACAGTGTTGGTAGCGCAACTTCTCCAAGTCAGTACTGACCCGGTGTCGCAGCATGGGGGTTATAGGTACTCTTCCTTCCGAGGCTGAGCTGTTACTAATCCAGTGCCAGGGAGCACTTTCTCCTGTGAACCTGTACTTGATGTTAGGGTGCTGCTCTCTGCTTGCTGAGTGAGAAGCGCTTTAGATGCATTATCACTTACCTTTAGGGATTCTGATATCCCAGCTCAGGTTCTTTGCCTGCAGTCGATGGCAGGCAACATGCCGTAGCTGGGCTCGTTCCAACTCCGAAAGACTCTGTAGGGGAACTGGCTGCAGCCTCACGCTCTGCCCAAACATTGGGAGCCAGGTGTAGTTACCCTATAGCACAGAAACAGTGCAAAAATCACCATTAGCATATGTGACGGTAGCTTTGCAACCTCACTGAATTTCCTCTATTTCCAGCTCCTTCAGGAATTTTTGGCATTTTCTCCACATTTAGCCCTTCCCTCTTTTTGGGTTGGGTCTGGCTCTTTTATATACTGAGTGAGCATGCTCAAAGCAAGCTTTTGAGGATAGGCTGGGAGAAGAAGCTCTCATCTTGAGGAATTCGGAGTTGAACTGGAGTTCCTGATAGGCCTCACAGCTCACCAAGCAATCTGAGAAGAATTGGAAAATCTGAGATTTTTTTTGTGGATTTTGACCAGTTTCCTAACAATTAGCTCAGTACACCCTTGTTGGAAAGGGTTGGATTTTCCAGTGGTTTGCCCTGCATTCAGTTAACACTGGGGACAGAACTTGCTGGCTTGGAAGACGTTTTGATAGCTCTTTTTGCTGTTTTTCTCACAATCCAGTGGGGGCACTGAGAGGAGAGGATCACCTTGCTGGTGGCTGAAGAAAATTGGAAAGTACTGCTTTGGGAAATTCTAGAACTTAAAAGTTTTGGGGAGAATTAACTATTGGGGTAAATTCTTTAATATGTTTGTGTGTCTGTATTAAATAGAGACAGAAGCAGGCAAAAGTCCGTAGTGTCTGTGCTTGTATTAAATAGCTAGGGGGAAGCAGACAAAAGCCAGCAGCTTGTATGTTTGTATTAAATAGCTAGTCAGAAACAGGCAAAAGCCAGGAGTTTGTGTGTTTGTATTTCCCTCCCTTTCACACCTCTCCCACCGACCCCTAGCTCACCCTGTGCTTTACAGTAGACACTTTCAATTTAAAAAAAAATGAATCAGCCTTTTAACTTAAACTCAGGATTGCCCCAGGTCTTATCAAGATTGTAATCATCCCCTTTTAGGACACTACCAGATAAATAGTAAATACACTAATACATTTAAAGGACTCATAAGTAGGAACTGAACAAAATTAAGATGAAGGCAGCAGTCCAGCAGAAAGAGGAGGGCCTTCCAATCTTTTGAATCGAGTGTCACATGTATGATTTTTTACCCGCCGTTGAGAGGTTGTATGTGTGCACCCTGGGCAAAGAGCTCCTGTCTCTCAGAGAACAAGTCCAATCGCTGGAAGCTAGAGTGGCAGACCTGGAGGAGCTGAGACAGACAGAGAGGTATATAGATGAGACCTTCAGGGACATAGTAGCCAAGTCCCAACTCCAGTCTGGCAGTCCTGGTGCTGCCTTAGAGGAGGAAGGTCTTCTGGTTGAAGAGCATCAATCTGGTGCAGCAGGAAATGATCCTGTAGCAAGATCTTCTCTCCAGGTGATGCATTATCCTGTTTTCCATTTTTACTATATTCTAGAGCTGTAGTTTGTTTATTCACTGAGTCTATATTTTTATGTATTTTATTTTTATGCTTGTCTCGTTTGTTGTCCGCTTAGAGCTGTGGTTAGGTGGCATATAAATCTGTAACTAAAATAAAATAAATAAAAATAAAGTAGTAGTAGAGAGGCAGACAAGGACCTTCAGTGACTTCCAAGAACACTACAACTAATCCATACTAATAAAAATGATAAACCCAGAGATTGAACAAATGGGCCTGTAAGTGCTTTGGCAGTCAGGAAAAAAAGATAAAGTGGACAATTGAAAAGAGACCAACTCTCGTCACAGCTCTTTTCTATTTAAACAAGCTTTCATTTTAAATTTAGAAATCTCCCAAAAGTCAGTGACACGCTTCAGGTTTTTTTCTCCTGCCCTCTGACCCATATCAAGAATGGAAAACCCACATCAAAGACATCTTGCTTCCCTACGGGCCCCTCTATGAATTGCTTCTCACTAGGCCCTCTCACTAAATATAATATACAATGCTCATATTTATGAATGTAAGGCCCTGTGGGGTTTCTTGTGCAGCAATGTATCCCTGTAAAACAGACATACCAAGGAGAGTAACTGTTTACTGACTGATCTATTTACTGTTTGATATCTTGCCAGGTACTTGTGACTTGGATTGGCCACTGTTGAAATAGGATACTGGGCTTGATGGATCCTCGCTCTGATCCAATATAGCAAGTTCTTATGTTCTTATATTCCTCAGCACCACCACTGGAGTTATTGATGTAGAAGATTCCCTGTTTCTTTTTTTTATATATATAATGTTTTATTTTTGAAATTTTACACTTGAATTCTAAATAAGAGACAAAATGAATATCATTCCATAAGTAAACAGAAAAGGAAAATAATAATAATTATCTCTATATCCAAGTTCTCTACATGAGGATTCATAATTCTACTTCAGGAAACATCACAAATAGTTAGAAAGACAGGATTTCGGGGATCATACCTATTCGCAACGGATAACAATGCTAGACTTTTATACTCAATCTAGGGCAATGGGAGAAGAAGCAAAATTAGTAGCAGATGGAGCTTTATCAGACAAAAAAACTGAGAGTCGTGCCTGTAGGAAAAAAATAGAAGACACATTCCGGTACTTAATGATACATTTACACAGTACCCTAGGTCTTAATAATAAAAAATTGCTTTCTTTTCTTTTGGGTTTGCCTCGCCAAGTCTGGATAAATACAAACTTTATAATCCAGAAATGTGTCCAATCTGTGGCGGAAAAACATTTTCAATATCCATTCTCGATCGGATTCCAATAGGAAGGTAACAATTAGTGTAGCTGGTGAAATCAAGTCCTTTTGAGTAGTCTCCAACATGTTCGATAGATCCATCTGGGGAGTTTCAATTGGTAATAGAACTTGAAATCCCTTTTAATCTGACGAAGCTTTCTTAAAGGGTGGAATGTAATAAGCTCTTGAGACCAAGGGGAGAGTTTGTTCTGAAATTTTAAGAACCTCTAATAGATATCTTCTCCACATGTCCTTAGGAAGGACTGTAGGGTCTTTAGGGAAATTAAGAATACGCAGATTCTTCCCCCACACTTGATTTTCTAGCTGCTCCAATCTATTGGTTTGAATCTGATTTTCTCTAATCATGGATTGTTGGACTGCAGATACACTTCCAATTTCCAACTTGAGATTCACACAAGAATTTTTATTCAAGGAAACTCCACTTTCCACGGTTTTCAGGCAATTATCTAACATATTCAGAGAGGAAATCACTGGATTAAATTGCTTAAAGATATTATGATTCAAAGTCTGTATCATCTCCCAAATAGATTCTAGGGTGATAGAAACAGGTCTTACCAATTCCGGCAACAGTATTTCGGGTACTCTATCTTCTACTTCCAGCTGCTGAGATCAGAGGAGCTACCATTGTCCACAGAATCCCGGGGGACTTCAAGAGGCACCGGAACAATTCCTGGTTTAATCACTGCTCCTAGACTTTAGCAGCAGAGGGTACTGCTCCGCCGAGCGATTGAGCTGCTCTGGCCTCCGCGGGATTTACCAGGGCCAACTGTTGCTACGGGGAAAATGATGTCAAGAATTCAGGGAGGGAGCTGGGTTCTACTTCCTCCCGACTCACCTCGAGTGAACCGTCTCCCGGATTAAAGGATCCCCAGTGCACATGGACATCCTTTGGGCCCACGACTCTAGATAAAGATGGTAGAGGCAATTCGTCTCGCTCCCTGGCACGATGCTTCCTGCCAGAGTGAGGCATATTCAATACAGTCCAGGTCCCAGGAGGAACACCTCAAGCACGTCTCACACCGTCGACCATCTTGGATCCTCCAAAGATTCCCTGTTTCTGTATTTAGGCCCCTGTCCATTGGGGATTACCTTCTCTGCTTTGGGGAGCCTGAGGTAACTCTCCCAAAATGAAGAAATAAATCTCAGTTGGATCATGGGTTGGGAGAAACCAAACTGCAAGGCCAAACTGGGCACAGGGCACACATACCATGACTTAAAAAAAGCAATCCACATCCAAATTGTGCTCCAAAGAGAAAAGATAGTTTATTAAAGTATCTTCACTTACTGTAGAAAAGAGTACAGCTTTCAGCTTCACAGCAAATCTAGTAAGCCCTTTCGTTCAGCCTCCCAGACAGCCTCAAACAATTTATGTTACAGTCTATATATACGACCCTTCAGCCTATACTAGGCCACACGGTTTAAATTCTCTTCTCAAACGCAGCAAATCTCAATGTACTCACTTTAGATTTGGGAAGGCTGAAAGCTACTCACTTCCCCTTGCTGCAGGAGGAAACGGGAGACTTTCAACCCTGTTTCCAGGATCCAACTGTACACGGGGTTATCTTTATGGTCCCAGCTGGTCCCGTCACATTTCTTTCCTTTCCAGTACTTTTAACTCTTAAATACCATTTCCAGATGCTTCACTGTTGAGTGTCTCTGCCAGACTCTCTCCTCTTTTCCCCTTGGAACCCGGTTCCATCTGCTGCCTCCTCATCACATGGTGACTCTGGAGGAGCCCCCACCCTTGCTCTCAGCAGGGTTATATTTCCTTTTCAAAACTCAGCCCCTAGGAGCTGAACTAGTCATTCTGTCAAGAGATTCAGAACTACCTCTTGACACCAGATAACCATTTGCTAGCTGGAATCTTCCCTGCTCATTCGCACTCTCTAGGATTTCCCATAGGGGGAAATCACATTAGCTACAAAATACTCTCTGCACATTACACTCTACAATTGTCTCTGTGGCACACAGGGGCCACATTTAGTAAGAGACCTCTAGAGTTCAGAGAGTGGAGTGCGGGAGAGATATCTAGAAAGGATGTATATTTTATCCTCCTTCCTGCATAACATCTGTTGGCCTGACCTCTTTTGTTCCAGCTTTTCTGGGTTTAAATTACTACAGCCAGCTAAGACTTCCCTGCCTTCCAACATCAAGGGGGCCTGGAAAGGTTTTCTTAAGTCCTTTTACTATCAGGTGGTGTTTGCTTCAAAGGGAAGACGTTACCTAGTCCTTGAACTAAAGTCTTAGCCTACTTGAGTTGCCTGATCTTTGGAGGGAGGAGCCCTGTGGAGCTTTTGTGAAGTGAAAGGAGTGCCTTAGGGAGCAGAAAGTTTGCCAAGCGGTTTTGGGAGCCTGAAGCTGCCCTTCCTGATTTGCCCCATCCAAGCCATTCAGTGCCGAACCAGCAGAAACCCAGGAAGAAAATGGGGACCCTTTCAGTTCCATTGGTATAAGAGTTCTGCCACCCCACCCAGTCACTGCACCCAGGAAGATCCAAGCTTAAGGAGAAGATAAGGAGTAACTGCCACCCTGACATCTGGAGGAGGATGACATAAGAGAACAGCTTTCTTCTCGTTACAGGAGTAAAAGTTGTAGGGTTGACCCTAGGGAAGGAGATCTCTTTCAGCTCTTAAAGGGGGGGAAGTAACTTAAGCAAGAAAAAGAGGGGATCTCAGAAACCAGGTACCAGCTCCCACATTTGAGATCTTTCTGCAAATGCAACTCACAGTGATGTATTATGCCACTTCTTTATGCTGAAAACAACTCTTCACGGGATTTCAAATACTAACAGTGAATAGACTTTTATTTGGATCAACAACAGAGAATAGTTAAACTCTTTGGGCCTCAAAGTTATGGCTCCTCCCTCCACCTCCATTCAGAGAACCCTATGGTATGGTGGGGATAGAGAGTCTGGACCACACCATAGTGCACTATCTTCCCAAAGGCAGGAGATTACATGAAAAATGTTTCAATAAAACAAAAAGACCTATAGATTGAGAATCTTTCTATACTTTTGTGGCAACCTCTTTTGGGTTGACCCTATTTATGCTGGGTTGACGTGTACAAAACCATCTGGTGGGGGAGACCCTGCCATCCTCATGTCTTGCCTGGTTAAAAAATATGTTAAATAGTTATCATGTAGTACCATGAAATGACCACTGGAAGGCACCGTAGGCAAATGAGTCATGATGTAAATTGTTTAATGTACTTTTTGGGGAAAAGAGGGAAGGTTTCCTTAACAATTTGGGACTCTCTTATTGGTGGATTCTAGAGAGCGGGCAGTTTAAAAGAGAGCGATTTTGATGGGTTTTTGCCCTTTCTTCCACCCTCTCCCATTTAGGGTGGGGATCAGGGACTTCCAGCCATGTAATCAGAGTATCCAGCCTGCAGGCTGGAAGGTTCAGGGATGCTCCAAGTGAGTGGAACTCTGCAGGGGCTCTTTCCCTCAAGAGGAGAAGCTCAAGGCCAAGAAGAATTGGAAAGGATTCTGTTCAGCCTCTCCCTCCACCTCTCCTCCCCAACCACCTGGCATCATCAACTTCCTTTTCCTTCCACATCTCCTCCCCACTCTCTGGCATCATCATTACCTTTTCTCTCCCTCCACCTCTCCTCCCCACTTGCAGGCATCATTGTTACTTTCCTCCTCTTTCTCCCTCTCCCTTTCCCTCCACCCCTCCTCCCCACCTCCCCACCCCCTGTCATCATCATCATTACCTCTCTCCCTCCACCTCTCCCCCCATGCCCTTGCATCATCACCTTCCTCCACCTCTTCCCCATCCTCTTGCATTATCATTACCTATCCTCTCCCTCCATCCCTCTCCTTCACCCCCTGGCACCATCACCTTCCCTCTTCCTCCAACTCCTAGCATAATCACTTTCTCTTCCCTCCCCTCTTCCTTCACCCTCTTTCCTCCTCTATCCAGAAATCACCTTTTCTTCCCTTTCCTTTTACTTCCTGGCATCACCTTCCCTTTCTCTCAATCCCCTGGAATCATCATTACATTCCCATCCCTTGGCATCATCATCATCACCGTCCCTCTCCCCCAACCCTTGGCATTATCATCAACTTCCCTCTCCTTCTATACCCTGGCATAATCAACTTCTCTTCCCTCCTCTCTCCCTCCACCCCTCTGACATATTCTCCACTCCCTGGCATCACCTGCCCTCTTTCTCTCACTCCCTGGTATCATTATCACTTTCCCTCTCCCTACTCCCCTCTCCCCCCTTCCCATGGCATCATCACCTTCCCTTTCCTTCCCTCTTCCCCCACACCCTGTGGCACATTCAGTTGTCCCTTCTCCACTCCCACCCAATGTCCTGAATAGAAGCTTGTGAGCAGCGCTTATCTAGTGCTGCTGCTTCTTCCTCCTCCACCAGCTTCCTCTGCAATCGGAACTGCATGAGGACCAGCAGATCTGGGAAGGTTACAGGTCCCCTTGGAGTTTATATCGCAGAGGAAAAGCCAGCAGCCGCAAAGTAAGTGCTGCTCTCTGACCCACCTGCTGGTAGGAGGACATCCTGCAGGCCAAGAGTGAAAGAGAAAATGAAGTCCGCAGCTGCAGCACACACTGGTTGGGAAACACTGTGATAAGTAGCACAGGTCCCAGTACAGATCCTTGTGGTACCCCCCACTAATGACCTTTCTCCTTTTGGAAAAATGACCATATAATCCTACTTTGTTTCCCAGCTTTTAACAAGTTACAAATCCACAAGGGCATGCTGCTTCCTATCCCATTTTCCTATCTCTATCTCTTATGGGGGACCTTGTCAAGTGCCTTCTGAAAATCCAGTGGTTAGAGCAGCGGGCATCGACCCAGGGAAACCAGGGTTCAAATCCTGCTGTTGCTTCTTGTGACCTTGGGCAAGTCACTTTAACCTCCGTTGCCTCAGGTACAAAATTAGATTGCAAGCCCCCTGGGTACAGGGAAATACCTGTAGCACCTGAATGTAATCCGCTTTGATGTGCACTTTGAAGTGCTGAAAAATGGAATATAAAAATATAAATATAAATAAATATATAAACTGGCTCATCTTTATCTCCATGTTTATTTACACCTTCAAAAACAAATCTATGAGAATAGTCAGGCTAAACTTCCCTTTGCTAAAATCATGTTGTCTTTTCCCCATTAAGCCATGTCTTTATATATAGCCAGTGATTCTGTTTTTAAGAATGGCTTCTACCAGTTATTCTTTACAACAGAAACTGCATGGGGCCCTGTAGTCTTGCCAGATCTGCTGGCCCCGTGCAGCTCCAATTGCACAGGAAGCTGACAGAGGGGGGAAGAAACAGCACTAGGCAAGCAGTGCTCTCAGACTTCTATTTGTATTTCAGGACATGGGGCGGGGAGGAAAGGGCAGAGAAGGGACAGCTGAATGTGCCATGGGGTGTGGGGGAAGAGGGAATGGAAGAGAAAGGCACCAACATCAGACCCACCAGTCTATAGTTTCTCAGATCATCTTCAAGTCATCTGGAATTGCAGCCTTATTTAGCAAGTCTTGGGCCTGGCAAAGGTCTGAAGATGGTGATAGCAATACAAAAAAATAAATACCATGCAAGGTCTATAAACCAGCATATTCTTACAGACCCCTTGTGGCCTGCCCCTCACCCAGGTTTCCTTGGTAACAGGAAGCCAGTATGGGATAGAGGGGGTGGGCCTGGTGCAGGGCCTGTGAGTGTGCACCAGCTCCCAGACCCACGCTGATTTTCCTCGTTATTGCTGCCTCATGGATCTCCACCGCCTCTGCGTCTTTCCAGGCTAGGTTCAAAGACCTCATGGGGCCTCTTGTGGCATGGGAGCTCAGGGCAATTTCCATGCTTCTCCACCCCCACAACTGAGCCTGCATATAGCTGGTCCTTAAGAGAAACTGTAGCTACAAATCCATAGATGCAATGAGGAAAAACCAAGACTGGCTCATCCTGCCTTGGTGACATAGAGCAGGATGAAAGGGAGAGGGAGAAGGAGGAAAGTAACAATGATGCCTGCAAGTGGGGAGGAGAGGTGGAGGGAGAGAAAAGGTAATGATGATGCCAGAGGGTGGGGAGGAGATGTGGAAGGAAAAGGAAGTTGATGATGCCAGGGGGTTGGGGAGGAGAGGTGGAGGGAGAGGCTGAACAGAATCCTTTCCAATTCTTCTTGGCCTTGAGATTCTCCTCTTGAGGGAAAGAGCCCCTGCAGAGTTCCACTCACTTGGAGCATCCCTGAACCTTCCAGCCTGCAGGCTGGATACTCTGATTACATGGCTGGAGGTCCCTGATCCCCCACCCTAAATGGGAGAGGGCGGAAGAAAAGTCAAAAACCCATCAAAATCTCTCTCTTTTAAACTGCCCACTCACTAGAATCCACCAATAAGAGAGTCCCAAATTGTTAAGGAAACCTTCCCTCTTTTCCCCCAAAAGTACATTAAACAATTTACATCATGACTCATTTGCCTACAGTGCCTTCCAGTGGTCATTTCATGGTACTACATGATAACTATTTAACATATTTTTTAACCAGGCAAGTCATGAGGATGGCTGGGTCTCCCCCACCAGATGGTTTTGTACACGTCAACCCAGCATAAATAGGGTCAACCCAAAAGAGGTTGCCACAAAAGTATAGAAAGATTCTCAATCTATAGGTCTTTTTGTTTTATTGAAACATTTTTCATATAATCTCCTGCCTTTGGGAAGATAGTGCACTACGGGGTGGTCCAAACTCTCTATCCCCACCATACCACAGGGTTCTCTGAATGGAGGTGAAGGGAGGAGCCATAACTTTGAGGCCCAAAGAGTTTAACTATTCTCTGTTGTTGATCCAAATAAAAGTCTATTCACTGTTAGTTTTTGAAATCCCGTGAAGAGTTGTTTTCAGCATAAAAAAGTGGCATAATACATCACTGTGAGTTGCATTTGCAGAAAGATCTCAAATGTGGGAGCTGGTACCTGGTTTCTGAGATCCCCTCTTTTTCTTGCTTAAGTTACTTCCCCCCCTTTAAGAGCTGAAAGAGATCTCCTTCCCTAGAGTCAACCCTACAACCTCTACTCCTGTAACGAGAAGAAAGCTGTTCTCTTATGTCATCCTCCTCCAGATGTCAGGGTGGCATTTACTCCTTGACTTTTCCTTAAGCTTGGATCTTCCTGGGTGCAAGCACTGGGTGGGGTGGCAGAACTCTTATACCAGTGGAACTGAAAGGGTCCCCATTTTCTTCCTGGGTTTCTGCTGGTTCGGCACTGAATGGCTTGGATGGGGCAAATCAGGAAGGGCAGCTTCAGGCTCCCAAAACCGCTTGGCAAACTTTCTGCTCCCTAAGGCACTCCTTTCACTTCACAAAAGCTCCACAGGGCTCCTCCCTCCAAAGATCAGGCAACTCAAGTAGACTAAGACTTTAGTTCAAGGGCTAGGTAACCCATGGCTCGGGAGCCAGATATGGCTCTTTTGATGGCTGCATCTGGCTCGCAGACAAATCTTTAATAAAAACGTAAAAATCTAACAAAATCCCCCACCCTCTTGACGCCCCCCAAGACCTCCAAAATTAATTTACTACAACCCCCACCCTCCTGACCCCCCCAAGACCTGCCAAAAGACCCTGGTGGTCCAGCGGGGGTCCAGGAGCGGTCCGGGAGCGATCTCCTGGACTTGGGCTGTCGGCTGCCAGTAGTCAAAATGGCGCCGACGGCCCTTTGCCCTCACTATGTCACTGGGGTAGACCAAAGGCGACGGTAGCCCCTGTGACGTAGTAAGGGCAAAGGGCCGTCTGCTGCCAGTAATCAAAATGGGGGGGGCCGAAAAAAAGTTCCCTCCAAGGCCGCTCTGATTACGGAGCGGCCTTGGAGGGAACGGGGAAAGTCATCGGGGCTGCACCCCCTTGCATGCGCTGACCCTGGATTTTATAACATGCACGCAGCAACACGCGCATGTTATAAAATCGGGTGTACATTTGTGTGCGCCAGGTAGCGCACACAAATGTACCCCGCATGCGTAATATTTCAAATCGGCCCCATAGTGAATTACAGTAATACAAGTTACTCAAAATCAAAGCTTGATTTTATCAATATAATTCTTTAAAGATCTAATCATTTACAATTGATAAAGTGAGGATTTCACTACTTGCCTGTGATTGAAGGGCAGGATCAAAAATTATGTCCAGATCATGGCCTTCATGCAGCATTGGGATATTCGTATGTTACATTTACATGCATAACTCCTTTGAAAATTACCTCCACAGAATGTACATTGCATTTTTGTATAAACTCCAGTGATGACTTTTTCATACAATTTTTAAACAAAAGTCTTATTTTGTGCTGCTTAAAATGTTGAACAATGATATGAGATATGATTAAACTTTAAGCAGAGATTTTAAAAAAATGCTATTTATAAACTTTAGTGAAGATCACTGCAATTTATGAGTGTCCATTTATAGAAACTGTATTAAAAATAATAAAAAAATAGATTTATTGTCATTGAATATACATATTTTGAGCCATCCACAGTGAGTGAGTTGTGTTTAGTTTTGGTAGATTCAATTGGGGTTTTTTTAATTTGGTTTCATTTTGTATTTATTACTCAGCCATTCATCCCAATTTGTCTCAATGTAATACATTAAATCTATTGGAATATATGGTCTGCATCAGAAACAGATCCTGAGCACAGCAGTTAAGGCAAAGTCATACTCCACCATGCTGATTTTCTGGGCAATCTCAGCAAACTGCCAACTCTGGAGTTTCCCACTCAACCCTGATCGATATTCTGACAAATTTCCGGTAGGCTGTGATGCTGCCGTGGAAACCTTACATTTAGAGGAGTCCGCTCCATTTCATTCTATGAGTAGACACAAATAGCTTTTCATAGTCTGCATCATGGATCCACTGCAGGTCTGGCATTCACCAGGCTATAAAGGCCTCATGAGAAGAGCCTTCTCTTCTCTTTTCAAGGATGCTTGGGTCTGAGGGCTCACAGGCCTCTATTGTCTCAGCCCAAGATGGAGGTGTCTTTGTCTCCACTCCAGGAATCAAGTCCTTTTTCCAGATCTCTGCCTGTACCACCCTTAATGTACAACCCCCCTCCCCATTGTCATGAGATGGGCTTATTCTCCAAAGGCATTTTGGCCCCTATCAATTTGAGAGGCTTAGGGCAACCCAGCCTTGACTCTCATCTTGCTATTATCTGCTGACTACCCTTTGACCTTCTGGAAAATACCAGCAACTTTCTCAAAACAAAGCTGCTGCAGCCTCACACCCGCATCAGCCCTCTTCCCTGAATTGACCCGAGGATCTGTCACTTTCTTTTCCAGTGACACAGGTGAAACCCAACCTCCAGTCCCATTCGAGGCCTTAATAGCTCATCTGCTGGCCCTTTCCAGTGATAACATTTCCTCAGGATTCAGGATTAGTGTCTGTGTCTGGATGATTCCATGTCTGTAAGGGAAAAGTCTGAGGTTTTTCAAAGCTTGAAGATGACTTTCCGGGTGATTCTGGGTCAGATCTGGAGTTTCTCCCCTTCCATTAGGGGCTTCAAAAATAGACAGACCCGTCTTCATTGCACTTGGAAAATCTGCAGGAGTTAGCAGGGGGTCTGCCACATCTGGCTCTTAAATATTCCATGTACAGGAGAAACATCAAAGATGTAGAGAAGTAGGGCCCTGTAACAGATGACAATGGGAGTACTGTTCCCAACCCACAATCTCCATCCCTTCCAGCAATGTCTAGGTCCTCCAGAACTGGGGACAGTAGGGGTTTCCTGCTGGATTGAGGCTTTGAGTCAACTTTCCTCTGCAAATCTCTAGTTTCTTTTAATTTTTTTTATATCTTATTTTTTATTAACCATGGTTATATATGTAACAATGCAACATGTAACATCTTCATTATTGAAAAATAAGCATGCATAACTAACGCTTTTCTGCTCTTATGGTTTTTAAGTTCTTATTTATTACCCCGCCCTCCTCCGCCCCCCACCCCCCTACCCCCCATGCTAAGATAAGGATTGTTCAGTATTCTGCATACAATAAGGTATTCTGCATATGATAAGATGTACACCCATGGGTATAACATAAGGTAGAGCTACTAGTACAACTCATATCATAGGACACTAACCTTCCTTTTTTACTTAAAGATCACTGAGGAGTTTACGGCTTGGTCAATTACTGACGGGAGCTTGGAGAAATGCAGTTAGTGTAGGAGGGAGGCAATTAATGTAATCAGACCAGATGTCTCTCATATAAGCAAGTTTTTTAGGAGAAATGCTCTTGGCCGTAAGGTATTCCATTGTGAGCAATTTTTGGATCTGTTGGTTCCAGGCTGTTATGAATGACGGTGAACTTGAGGTTCATTGAGAGAGTATAACTAACTTGACTGTAAGGGCAAATTTTTCTAACAGTAGTAGTCGAGGAGCCGAATGGTCAGTTAATGCAGAGTTATAGATACCAAACAGCCAGATATGAGGGTCTAGTGGTATCACATGCTGCCATAAAGTGAAAATTATGTCTCTCAACATAGCCCACAAGGGTTGAAAGGCCGCGCATCCCCAGAAACAGTGTAAATAATCTGCCTCTTGATGAATAAAGCAGAGACATTTAGGAGTGAGTGTTATCCGCATCTGGAAGGCCTTTTGTGGAGAGAAAAAGCTTGGTGTAGAAACTTCAATTGTTTGTCTCGGAGGTTCACATGCTCTGAAATTTTTGCAATTCTGGAAAAACTCGTTTAAATCGGAGGTGGTGATTGTCAGAGCATAGTCTGAATTCCATTTTTGGGCCAATCGGGATAGATAATTTGAAGCTTGAATAACCTGTAGTGCTTTATAAAACTGAGCATACTTCTGTCTCTTCCTGTTTGGGCCTTGGAGCAAGTCCAACAATATCTGATATTTAAATAGGGATAGGTTGCTTTTCAATAAATCCAGTGTATAGTGTCTTAATTGCAGGTATCCATAAAAGTCCCTGGAAGGCAACGAGAAGGTGTCTTGTAAGTCCTGGAAGCTTTTCACATAGCCAGTCTCCTCTGGAGGTACTAGTATCTGGTGGAGCCTCCGCAGGCCCCTTCCCTGCCATTGTAAAAATACCATATTCCATTCCTGGGGGAAAAAACAGGTTTCCTTGTATGGATAGAAATGCTGCAGATGCAGCTAGTAGTAGTAGCATGTCACAAGTGAATTTCCATGCTTTCTGTAGGGGCTTCAATATTAAACTTGTCCGAAGGTGTGAAGGAAGGGATTTGAGGTCCAGCTGCAAGATCGCTCCCAAGGATAGCAGTGCTGCCCACTGTTGGAAGTGTTCCACGGGCGAATGGAAAGACGAGCACACAAAAATAAAATAGACCAATTTTCCAGGATAGCAGTTAATCTCTTAGCGTCCAGGACTTCCTGTGCAGGGAAGCTTAGCTTCAAGGCCTTTTACATTTACACCCCAAAGTATACTTTAAGTCCCTCTGTAAACAGCACTGAAGATCTCCACAGTCTATAGCAGTGATAATCACATAAGTAGAGATGAGTACTTTCCAACTTAACTTTACTGCTAGTTAATCAAATGGTTGAAAAATGTTCTTTACAGCTTTCTGATGTTAAATTAAATTAAAATTAATAAATAAGTGACCTTACTCTGTTGGTAAAAGTCTTTAATTGATAAAGCCAATTCCTTAGTAATTTATCTCCTTCTCCTTCCACTTACTGCTCCTCAGGTTCTTTCAGGAGATACACTCTCCTCTAGATGTTTAGAAAACTGAGCCCCTAGAATCTAAAGGCACTAGGTCCCAAGATAACAAATTTAAAGAAACACTTACTAAAAGAGGGCAATCAAACGAGAGAAAAGGTAGGTGAAAAACTTCCTTCTCCAAACAAAAAAATATCTAAAACTCTGGGCCGAAAATAGGGTTCAGACAGTCTGTATTCCACTCTCTTTACCCAGATGTTTGTGAAGAGAAACCTTAGAGTTCTCTTCCAGACAAAAATAATCAAAAGAGGGATTGCACAACCAGACTGTCCTTCAGAAGGGCAACTCATGAAGAAAATCTGAACTAAGAATCCACACTCTAAAATGGTGGCCAGGATTTGTACAGGTTCAAAAACACACCATCTCTTTCAGATCCCAACCTCTATTCACTAATCTCTCTGTTCCTCCCTAATAACTTGGTTCACTCCTTTTGGTAAAGAAACCAAGGATTCCATACATGGATGATACAAATATGTTTCAGAAATCGTCACAGTGTCTAATAAATATGTCATCTGAGAACTTCTTTGGAGGTAGACTAAAAAAAAAAATCAAGGTATATATAAAATTCAGAAACTAAAAGAAATCCAAACCACATTGGTTGAAGATTTGTCTCTGGCATGATTGGATGACTGAACTAAGATTATTTTGTTTCCCCTTGCAACTGATTTGTCACCTCAATAACAGTGAAACAAACACCTTTCAGAACTTATATAGTAAACCTGCCGTACCAAAATAGCACCAAGTCCCAGAACTCAAACAGTAACAACCCTACCTATAAGAAGGCAAAACTGGGACCTTGCTGGTGGCTGAAGAGAACAGGTACGTACTGCTTTGGGAAATTTTAGAACTTAAAAGTTTTTGTGACGAATTAACTATTGGGATATATTCTTTATTTTTTTTTTCTGTCTATATTAAATAGCAAGTCAGAAGCAGGCAAAAGCCAGGATTTTGTGTGTTTGTATTATACAGATAGCCAGAAGGTAGAGAAAAGCTTGGACCTAAGTAAAAAGGTTGAAAAAGGTTAGTTACTCACCTTGGAAAAGTGTTAGGGTAGTGTGATTGATATGAATAGGTAATCAACATTTGTTAATCAGAATCAGCAGTGAGTCACTCAGGCTAACTGAAGTGTAAATCTCCAAAGGGATTATATGTACTAATTTGCCTTAGAAGCACAAGATATATTGAAGGGGAAGAGCTCAGTAACCTACAATCCAGTAGGAGCACTGAAAAGAGAGAATCACCTTGCTGGTATCTGAAGAGAATCAGTAAGTAGTGCTTTGGGAAATTTTAGAAAACAGTTTTCAGGGAGAATTAACTATTGGGATTTATTCTGTGCTGTGTTTTTGTGTCTGTATTAAATAGTTAGTCAGAAGCAGGCAAAAGCCAGGAGTTTGTGTGTTTGTATTAAATACCTAGTCAGAAGCAGGCAAAAGCCAGGAGTTTGTGTGTTTATATTAAATGGCTAGTCAGAACAGGCAAAAGTCAGTAGCTTGTGTGTTTGTATTAAATAACTAGTCAGAAGCAGGAAAAAGCCAGAAGTTTGAATGCCCAGAAGGGATGGGTTAGGTCGGACGTCATAGTCGGCAGGAATGCAGATAGCTGGGTAGCTGGTGGGCATGAAGACTGCCAGCATGCCTACCTGGTGTGAAAATGGCGGACCTCATGAACCACCTAGATAGGATTTTGAACAGTGCTGGGGAGGAGTCGGCAGTTGTGGTCCATGTGAGCACCAACGACTTAGGAAAATGTGGGAAGGAGGTTCTGTAAGCTGAAATCCAGAATCTCCAGGGTAGCATTGTCTGAAATGCTCCCCTTTTTCACATGCAGGTCCCCAGAGGCAGGTAGAGTTCCAGAGTCTTAATCTGTGGGTGAGACTATGGTGCAGGGAAGAGGGATTCAGTTTTGTAAGGAATTAGGGAACCTTTTGGGGAAGGGGGAGTCTTTAACGAAGGGATGAGCTCCACCTTAACCAGGGTGGAACCAGGCTGCTGCTGTTAACCTTTAAAAAGGAGATAGAGCAGCTTTTAAACTAGAACAAAGGGGAAAGCCGACAGCCGCTCAGAAGTGCATGGTTCAGAGAGGGAGGTATCTTTGAAGGATACTAATGAAGCATTAGAGTTAGGACATCCCAACAGAGAGGTTCCAATAATAAGAAATGTAATAAGAAATGTAATATAGGAGACTTTGGTACTCTACAGATGAATAGAAATATAAGGCGCAGCAGTTGATGAAAAAATGTATTGTCTGGGGGTACCCCAGAAAATGTGTAAAACAGGCATTTAAGAGGGGTCTGTACGCCAATAGGGATAACTTGTTGATAAAAAATGCTCGTACTCAGTTAGACCGGACGGTTTGCTGTATACCTTATTCCTCTAAGGTGATATCTATTAAAAAAGCCATATTAAAATATTGGCCACTACTAAAATCCATTCCGGGATGTAAGGAACTCCTGATGTTTGCATTTACAAAAGGAAAAAATTTAAGATCTTTAGTAGCTCAAGGTGGAAATAAAAAAAGACAGAATGTAGGTAGTAGCAGTGTGGGTCAGATAACATGCCAAGGATGCTCGGGATGTAGAAATGTATTGGTAGGTGATAGGTTTCAACATTTGGGGAAGAAAATAACATATTTCTTGAAGGGTGAATTCTCTTGTACTTCTGAGAAGGTTGTATATGCCATTATATACCCATGCCAACTGATATATATAGGATATACAAAACGAATGATCCGACAACGAATCATTGAACATAAGAGTAACATTCGGATACAGAAAGAGGGCGCGCCCCTTGTGGCTCACTGGGTTAATGCACAACATCAGATTGATGATCTAAGATTTTTTGTGGTAGTGCAATGTGTAAAGGAGTATCGAGGAGATATGATGAAATGATTATGGCGTACTGAACAGAAATTTATTTTTCAATGGAAGACTGTGCACCCATGGGGTCTTAATAGCGAAATTGAATGGGCAGCATACTGGGGTAGATTTTCAAAGGGTTACGTGCGTAACCCCCGAAAACCTACCCCAAATCCCCCCTGCACGCGCCGAGACTATCTTGCATAGGCTCGGCGGTGTGCGCAAGCCCCGGGACGCGTGTAAGTCCCGGGGCTTTCCTGGGGGGCATGTCAGGGGCGTGTCGGGGGCGTGTTGCGGTGGCGCATCATTCGGGGGCGGGGCCGTGGGCGTGGTTCCGGCCTGGGGGCGTTTCAGGGGCATGGCCAAGGCCTCCGAAACAGCTCCCAGGCCAGGGAATCGCGTGCCGGCCAGCTGGCTGGCAAGCGAAACTTTTAAAACAAAGGTGGGGGGGTTAGATAGGGCTGGGGGGTGGGTTAGGGAGGGGAAGAGAGGGGAAAGTGCGGGGGGGGTGGAAGGAAAGTTCCCTCCGAGGCCTCAAAGCGGCCTCGGAGGGAACGGAGGCAGGCTGCTTGGCTCGGCACGTGAAGGCTCCCGATTTTGGGCAGCCTTGCGCGCACCGACCCCAGATTTTAAAGGATATGCGTGGCTATGTGCATATCTATTAAAATCCAGCATACGTTTGTTTGTGCCTGGTGCGTGAACAAAAGTATGCGTGGGCGTACTTTTATAAAATCTACCCCTCTATGTATAACAGCGTATGAAGATGAAGACTATTGAGATTGACAAGTATGCTGGGGGGGTGTGTGATAGAGAGTAGAATTGGATTGGTTGGAAGAAGAATGGGTGTGTCTTCTATGGCTTACAAGGGAGATTTAAAAGGAGGAAGTAAAATTCAATTTCTGTTGTGATGAGACATTGGCTGAAGGCGTTTTGAGGATTGATGGAGATATACGACTGATGTAAGTACTGTGAGTGACTATTGAAACATTGGGTACACAGATGTAATAATGGGGTACAAAGATCTGATAAGGTATTTGTATGTGTTATAGGTTAATGGTGAATTACCAGACAATATCATGGAGCAGTGAGGAATAATGAAATAACGTTGACACCATTTTATTAGTATGAGTAAGTGCATGGATATGTGGTGTTAATGTGTACGAAATTAAATTAATTGGTGAGAGATGATATATTTGATATATTATTTTGTAGATAGTAATTCCTGTAAATGGTGATGGAACACATTGAAAGATTATTGATAACGGTATGAGACGAGTCAAGTGATATCAGAGGTGTAGAAAGAGTGAGTAATATGGGAGATTTAGGTTATAGTTGTTTGGCTTGTATCTTGGTAAGAAATTAGTAATATTCTTTATACGTATTATAGGATATCTGGGATGCCCGTGCACAAGGCATTGAGTTTGGAATTGTGGGGAGTATCTATCTGCCAAGTATATGAAGATATTGAAGTAGAGAACCCCCGAAGAAGCCACATATGGTGAAACAAGGGTCCTTGTAGGGTTGTGGTGACTTCAATATATGTAAAAAACTTGAGTTATGGAGATGTCAATATATGAAAAAATCTAGTTGGGAAGTGGAGATAACAGCATATATTAAGACTGTAATTATTGATAAAACGTGATAATATTAATGAAAGAATATTAGGGGGTGGTATCAATTTTAGTATTGCCCTGTGAAGGGACAAGTAGGTGAATGTGGATGGATGAATGTGATGGATGAATGTGATGAGAATTTTTAGGGGATTAATCAATACTACTGCAATAGGGAGGTTATGTGCACAAAGTGGGTGCCCAAATAATATGGAATCAAATATCTATATGTATTGAAATGTTGAAATGCTAATATGTTAATATGTTGAAATGTTTAATACTATTTTAGTAATTTGTTAAATAAAGGATTGTGATGTGAAATGTGTAATAGTTAATATTACTAAATATACTATCCTTATGTATTGATATTTTTTCCTATAATGCTAATGCCAGAAGTCTAAGAAGTAAGATGGGAGAATTAGAGTGTATAGCAGTGAATGATAACATAGACTTAATTGGCATCACAGGGACATGGTGATGGAGGATAACCAATGGAACAGTGCTATACCAGGGGGAACAAATTATATCACAATGATAGAGAGGAGCAAATTGGTAGCAGGTTGGCGCTTTATGTCCAGGATGGCATAGAGTCCAACAGGATAAAGATCCTGAAAGAGACTAAATGTAAAATTGAATCTTTATGTGTAGAAATCCCTTGTATGTTGGGGAAGAGTATAGTGATAGGTGTATAGTATGATCCACTTGACCAAAATGATGAGACAGACTGTGAAATGGTAAGAGAAATTAGGAAAGCTAACCAAATTGGTAGTGCAGTAATAATGGGAGATTTCAATTACCCCATTATTGAATGGGTAAATGTAAGATCAGGAAATGCTAGAGAGATAACGTTCCTGGATGGAATAAATGACAGTTTTATGAAGCATTTGGTTCAGGAACCGACAAGAGAGGGAGCAATTTTAGATCTAATTCTCAGTAGAGCACAGAATTTGGTGAGAGAGGTAACAGAGATAAGACTGCTTGGCAATAGTTATCATAAAATGATCAAATTTGTATTATTGACTGGAAGGGGGACAGTAAGTAAATCCATGGCTCTAGCACTAAACTTTCATAAAATGAAAAAAAAATAGTTAAAAAGAAACTGAAAGGTGAAGCTATAAAGGCTAAGAGTATGCAACAGGCGTGGACATTGTTAATAAATATCATCTTAGAAGAGCAGTCCAGATGTATTCCATGCATTAAGAAAGGTGGAAGGAAGGCCAAACAATTGCCGACATGGTTAAAAAGTGAGGTGAAAGAGGCTATTTTAGCCAAAAGATCCTCATTCAAAAACTGGAAGAAGGATCCACCAGTAGAAAACAAGATAAAGCATAAGCATTGGCAAGTTAAATATAAGACATTGATAAGACAGGCTAAGAGAGAATTTGAAAAGAAGTTGGCCTTGTAGTCAAAAACTCATAATTAAATCTTTTTAAAATATATCCGAAGCAGAAAGCCTTTGAGGGAGTCAGCTGGACCATTAGATGATAGAGAGGTTAAAGGGGCACGTAGGGAAGATAAGGCCATTGTGGAAAGACTAAATTAATTCTTTCCTTCTGTGGTTACTGAAGAGGATGTTGGGGAGATGGTTCCGGAGATGGTTTTCAAGGATGATGATTCAGATGAATTGAACCAAATCACAGTGAGCCTGGAAGATGTAGTAGGTCAGATTGACAAATTGGAGAGTAGTAAATCACCTGGATTGGATGGTATACACCCCAGGGTTCTGAAAGAACTAAAAAATGAAATTTTAGACCTACTACAATTAGGGGCGGATTTTAAAAGGCCTGTGCGCGCCAGCGCGCCTATTTTGCATAGGCCGCCGGTGCGCGTAAAGCCCCGGGCCGCGCGTAAGTCCCGGGGCTTTCGAAAAGGGGCGGGAGGAGCGTGTCCGGGGGCGTTCCCGAAACAACGCGGCGTTTTGGGGGCGTGCCGTGGCATTTCGGGGGCGGGCCCGGGGGCGTGGCACCGGCCCGGGGGCATGGTCAAGGCCTCCGGACCAGCCCCCGGGACCGGAGGACGGAGCGGGGCTGCCGGCCGGCGCGCGCAAAGGTAAGGGGGGGTTTAGATAGGGCCGGGGGGGGGTGGGTTAGGTAGGGGAAGGGAGGGGAAGGTGGGGGAGGGCGAAGGAGGGAACGGAGGCAGGCTGTGCGGCTCGGTGCGCGCAGGCTGCCGATTTTGCGCAGCAGGCGTAACTTTGCCGACAAAGGTAAGGGGGGGTTTAGATAGGGCCGGGGGGGGGTGGGTTAGGTAGGGGAAGGGAGGGGAAGGTGGGGGAGGGCGAAGGAGGGAACGGAGGCAGGCTGTGCGGCTCGGTGCGCGCAGGCTGCCGATTTTGCGCAGCCTTGCGCGCGCCGACCCCGGATTTTATAAGATACGCGTGGCTACACGCGTATCTTATAAAATCCAGCGTACTTTTGTTCGCGCCTGTTGCGCGAACAAAAGTACGCGCTCGCATATCGTTTGAAGATCTACCTCTTAATTTGTAACCTATCATTAAAATCATCCATTCTTTCTGAAGATTAGAAGGTGGCCATTCAGACCCAGTACAACTCCACAGTGAGGATGGCCGAACAATATCTTGTGTGTTGGAGCAGTAACTACACTGACTTCAGCCTGTTTCTCTTATAATACTACTTTATTACTACACAGACAGTGAACATAAGCACAATAGTAACTGCCTACCTTTGCAGTATAGACACACTTGCAGACTGCCCATTATGTCTCCCAGAAAGGAATTACAAAGCAGCTACTTGTCTTCCCAGAGAGGTCCTGGGAGCTCCTACTCCTCAGTCTCAGGGCCTATCTTCTCTTGCTGGGCTCAGGGTCTTATTCCCCTCTAGCTAGGCATGCCCTCTGAGCCACTCCTGCCCATCAGGGTCTCACACATGGAGCATTCTTGGTTCTGGGGATTTAAAGGGAACCAGGCTTCCAGCCAGTTCCTACACGTCATACACAAAGGGAACCACTAGGGGCACTACCTCATACCCAAGCACTTATTCCAAAAGGTAGAGCATGGAACAAAAACATCAAAAGACTTTACAATCTATAAACACACTTCAATTATTAAGCAATAAACAGAGTATAGGAAAGCAAAACAGATTCAGATCAGCAGCACACACTTAAAAGACAAGCAGGTCAAAATAATGGGAGATATCAGTTCTCAGATCTCCATTTTTAGTGCTGGTTTCCTTTGCATTATTTTGAGAAACAACAATTATTGTAATATCCAAACATTCTTTAATCAGCTTTGTGTCTTTTATTCCGGGTTTCTGGTTTTCTGTTTTCTTTAGCCAGCTATTCATGTTTTTGTTTTTATCCTATCAGTTTGCTTTGGCTCGGGCAAATAAGTTATCAGATTTTCCAATTGCTTTACCAGTTTAATTTTAATTTAATTTAACATTTAAATGCTGCTTTTCCAGAAGTTCAAGGCAGCGTCACAATATAAGCAAACATATAAAATGTTTTCTTTGTGCTCAGTTACCTCAGCAGTTTCTCAGAGATTTCTTCTTCTTCTGCATGTTTTCCTACAAAATTTTGTCAAATCTTTTTCTTTCAGAGAACCATGCTGACCAAGGTACTTCTTCTAGTCTTCTTTTCCCCTTAATCAACTTGCTAGCCGCCACTGTGAGCTGGCAGATTGTCTCATCTCTCGTAAAGCAGAGTGAGAGAGAACAAGACCTCAGAAGTAGGTTGAAAGGTGGCAGATGAGATTCAGTGATAAGAGCAGTATAAAGTACCCGAAAACAAACAAATCCTTAGGTGGTTCTTAGAGAGAAGGAGCTAGCAACTTCAAAGACAATGTATGGTAATTGTCAAAAAGCAAAGATCCTAGGACACATCAAAAGAGATGTTATTAGTAGGAAATAAGAGGTGATTATGCCCAAGTACAAGGCACTAATCCAGGGTCCCCAAACTCAGTCCTCAAGGGCTGCATTCCAGTTGAGATTATTTGCATGCACTGCTTACATTGTATGCTAACAGATCACATGCATATTCATTGTGAAAAGAGAATTTTAGGACCCCTGCACTAAACCATCCATCTCTGGGTTACTATTTAGTTTTGGCCACAGCAGATAAGGGACAAGTCAACAGGGAAGAGTATAAAATGGTACATGAATTGCAGCTCTGGAGATAGAGCATGCAATTCAAATCTATTGTAAAGTCTTCTAGATGGACTGAAGGATTTTCAAGATAATAAATAATACATTTTTGAAGGACCAGCTAGACATTAAGGAGCAGATTTTCAAGGATTTACGCGCACAGGAAGGTTACGTGCGCCGGACCTATTTTCAAAAGGCCCGGCGGCACGCGTAAAGCCCCAGGACGCGTGTAAGTCTCGGGGCTTGAAAAAAGGGGCAGGGCATGGGTGGGGCGTGGGTGGTCCGGGGGAAGGGGCGGGGTCAGCTGCTCCTGGCAGAGCAGCCATTTGCCGCTGTGTCAGAGATCGTGTGCCGGCAATCGGCCCGTGCACGCAACTTGCACCTGCCTGGAGGCAGGCGCAAAAGGTAAAATAAAGATCGGGGGGGTTAGAGTGTTATAAAATCGGGCTTATATGTGCGCGCGCTGGGTAGCACACGCACATATAGGCCATGTGCGCTCCTTTTAAAATCTACCCCTAACCCAATAGATTAAGAAAACAAGGGTTCACAAGTAAGAAGTCAAAGATCAGTTCCTCAAAACAGAAGAGAGAAATTAAGGTAACATTTGGAATAAACTGTGATGTTGTGGTCACTGCATGGTCAGTTTCCTGTTTTAAAAGTCAGAATAATAAATTCATACTAGCACATAGTATTGATCGTAAGTTAATGTTAGACTTATACATTCAGAAAAACAGTGTGAATAAAAACCAAGAAGGTTTCTCAAACAACTTCACTTTTAAAACTATTTTCTCAGCTTATTACAAGTGTCTTTTCCTCATTCACAGTATTTCTTGCTTTGATGTTTTCTTCGGCCAGTGATCAACACTGTGCAAAACAGTGCGAGTAAACTAGTATTAATAAGCAAAAGCTCTGTCACCACAAGCCTCATGTACAGGGGAAAGTACAGAGACAGGTGTTAAAGTAATAGCTCATGAACTAATTCGTTCATCACTTATCACTGGAAGACCCTGCAGAGTTAATTGTTTTGCGGTACTATACCCCGATGTGTGTAGGTCTCCTTTTATTTATTTATTTATTTTATTTATTTTATTTATTTATTTTTAATTTTTATATACCGGAATTCCTGTATACAATACAAATCAGTCCGGTTTACATGGAACGAAAAGATAGCCCTGGTCTGGGAAGTCAGATCAGGGTTTTTTTACAAAGAACATTGAACAATAACATATAATACATTCATAATACAAAGAACATTGAACAATAACAATAAATCCTTAAATATTTTCGTAATTTAATTAAAATTAGGCCAATGGCATGTTGAACTTAAATTAAATGTAAGATAAATTGAAATTTAATTTTGCATAAAATTGCATATTATTAACTGTAACACAGAATATTCCCAAGTTCAATCAGGATGCGGCGCTTAGTTACATTCTGGAGATTGGAACGCTTGCCTGAAGAGCCAGGTTTTTAACTTTTTTTTGAACTCTGGTAGACTGGGTTCGAGGCGTAGGTCAGGGGGGAGAGCGTTCCAATGGTGTGGTCCTGCAGTTGAGAGTGCTCTTTTTCTTAGTAATGATGTTGCTGGAGGGGCGAATAATGTGCCTCTGTAAGCGCTTCTGATGGGTCTGGAGGATAGGTGTGGACGAAGTTGAGTTTGGAGTGATATAGGTGCGATGTTGTGTATTGATTTATGAATAATGGTGAGGGTTTTAAAAAGGATTCTCTGTTTGATGGGTAGCCAGTGGAGGTTGCTCAGAATGGGGGAAATATGTTCTCTTTTATTGGTGTTTGTTAGGATTCTGGCAGCGGCGTTTTGTACCATCTGTAGAGGCTTGATACTGTTAGCGGGGAGACCAAGTAGAATTGCGTTACAGTAGTCGAGTTTTGAAAAAATAATGGATTGAAGGACGAGGCGAAAGTCATTGAAGTGAAGGAGTGGTTTTAACTTTTTGAGGACTTGTAGTTTATAGAAACAGTCCTTGGTGGTGGTGTTTATAAAATTGTTTAAGTTAAGTTGATTGTCAAGCCATGCTCCTAGATCCCTGACTTTTGAGGAGAGATAAATGTTTAATGAGGAGGGTTGCGAAAGGCTGGGTGAGTAGATACGTGGGTCTTGTGAGATAAGTATCATCTCTGTTTTGCTGGAGTTTAAAATCAAGTTTAGGTTGGAGAGGAGTTGTTTAATTGGTTGTAAACAATCCTCCCAGAAGGAGAAGGTTTTTTGAATAGATTCTGTGATGGGTATGAGGATCTGGATATCGTCTGCATAGAGGTAGTGCGTAAGCTTGAGATTTGATAGCAAATGGCAGAGGGGGAGGAGGTAAATGTTGAACAGGGTGGGTGAGAGAGATGAACCTTGTGGTACGCCTTGGTCTGATAGGATGGGTTCAGATTCCTTATTGTTTATTCTGACCTTGTAGAACCTGTTTGATAGAAACGATTTAAACCAACTGTGGGCAGTGCCTTTAATTCCTATGTTTGATAGTTGGTCTAAGAGTTGTGAGTGGTTTACCGTGTCGAAAGCTGAGGATAAATCTAGAAGAACCAGTAGGTATGATTGTTTTTTCTCCAGATTCAGAAGTAAGGTATCCGTGAGAGAAAGCAGTAGGGATTCTGTGCTTAATGATTTCCGAAAACCATATAAGTAGTTGATTGATGAAGGTTGCAAGAGATGGTAAGTCAAAGTTGATAATTATTTAATTTACTTAAAATATCTCTAATGCACACCGTCCACAGCTCTGGGTGTGCATTAGAGACCCATAAAAAATGTATATAAAAAATGAAATCACATAAATAAAAACATCTTTTTAGAATACTGCTATCAAAAACAGGATACAAGACAACTGACTACAACTTGTTACCATACTAAATAATTAGCGTCCTCTACTACTGGTGAGTTCGAAGTTCCGATGTTTGCTATACCTCAGTCATTTTTCTGAAGGATGTTCTTAACTGCTGAATGTTTATTTAAATTTCACACTTTTAATTGTTTCCTAAAGCGCAGTAAGGATGTTTCTAATTTAGTTCAATCGGGAGGGCATTCCACAAAGTAGACCTTGCAGCACTGAACACCCGCTCTCTTGATTCTGCCAGTCTAACTAGATTTAATGAAGGGACATCTAGTAGGCTAGAAAAGGATGAGTGGAGCAAATGGCATGGCCGATAAAATCTCATTAGTGCGATAAAGCAATGTGGGGCTAGGCCATTAATTGGTTTGAAAATTATTGTCAAAACTTTGAATTTGATTCTCCAAGATATGGACAGCCAATGAGGCTTAGATAACACAGGAAAAATGTGTTCATGCAACAGAATACTGATAAGCAAGTGGGCAGCAGCATTTTCAACTAATTGCAATGCTTTGAGAGTAGTTTGAGGAAGCCCCATGTATAAGGAATTGCAGTAATCTAAGGGGAGATTACATATGCTTGAATGATGGTTCTGAAATCTTTATCCTGCAAAAAGGTTGCAGAACTGATGAAGCCTTAACAATATTCTTGATTTGAGGATGTAATGAGAATGAAGAATCTTTTTGTACAACCAAACTACATACTTGGGAAATCATTAGATTTCAAAAGAGATGGTGCACCAATGACAGGAAAGCGAGACAGCAGCAGCATTTCAGTCCTCTTCAGATTTAAGCCTAATTTATTGTCATGTAACCAACCAACTGTTCATTACTGAAAGGCAAGTTGTAATTTTAAGCAGTGCATCCTTCATGGAAGAATCCACTGGGAAATAAAACTGAATGTCGTCTGCATAGAAATGGTAGCTCACTTTGTGCCTTGCAAGTTCCTTTTGGATTAAGGCAATATAGATGTTGAAAAGGGTAGCCGAAAGGGCAGACCCTTGGGACGCCTATATGAGGCTCATAGGTCGAAGATCTCATGCCACCTAGAGAAACAAATTGACAGCATCCATATAAAAAGGATGCAAATCAGTTATGCACGGTAGAAAAAACTGCCAGAGCAGTAAGTCATTCGAGTATTATGGAATGATTAATAGATTAAAAGAAAAAGGCAGTGCAAGAATCAAAGCCATGGCAAATTGAGTTAAAACTGGAAATAAATAAGATTTCGGTGCTATGGAATGCCATGAAGCTAAACTGAAAATTGTCAAACAAGTTGCTATTAGCAGTGAACTAGTGCAACTGCTTAAGGGCAATATTCTCAATAATCTTTGAAAAAGACGACAGCAATGATATTGGACGAAAGTTGACAGGTTCCGTTGGATCAAGGTTAGGCTGTTTTAACAGAGAAAGAATAAAAGCAGTTTTAAGAGGACCATGAAGATGTTATTCAGCTAGTGAAAAGTTGGGTGACAAATTGACTTATGTCAGAGCACATGATCTTAAAAGGGACAAAGGAATGAAGTTCATAGGGCAAAGATTATCCTTAAGCTTTAGAATTATCTCAGTGATTTCTGAGGAAGAAGTGACTTCAAAGGTTGTCCAAGATAGGTAATGTTGTGTAGAAATTGGATCTGAGGGCATAACTTGAACAATTTAAAAATATGCAGGGATTCACTTTGTTTTCTCAATGAAATATTGAGCAAAGTTTTCAAATGACACATAAAAGTCTTTGGCCAGATCTTTCTTTGTGTGGGTCACCAGAGAACCAATGTGGATGTGAGGCTACCAATTGAATCTGGCTAAAGAAATAGGCCTTTTTTGCATTCTCTAAGGCTGATTTATAATTTTCCAGGACTAGCTGGTATGCAGTTCACATCAGTTTCTTTTTTAATTTTGCGTATTTTAACAAAAAACACCACCTTCCATGTTAATAATAAATGATATGAGATCTTCAAGTAGTTGAGCTTGATTGCCAACTGTTGCGCTGAAGGTGGACCCTTGGCCTGGTGCAGGATTGGTACGGCCCTCTGAGGGGACCCAGAGGGTGTCTGAGCAATCAAGGAGACAGAGGCTAGCTGGAACTTCACCAATAACGGCCCTGGGGCTCCGCGGGTTGAGCCCTTGGATTCCCGGACTGCCTGGGCTTAGGTGGGCCTCTGGGGGTCTCCCGGAGAGATAATGGAGAGGTGTGCCCACAAAGAGTAGAGGTGTGTGGCTGACGGTGAACAGACAAGCTAGACCGGAACAGAGAGTACCGGAGACCACGGGTACAAGGCAGGAACTGAAGGTCCTCCAGGCAGAGTAGGCAGCGCCTAGTGGTCTAACTAGAGGAAGGCCGTGGGCAACGTCAAGGCAGGTGGACCTGGAGGTCACAGGAGAAGCGAAGAGGGTGTTCAAATGGAGCGCAAGGGTCAAAGCCAGGGTATCCGTCCGATGGTCAGCCAAAGCAAGGGTCAGTTCCAGGTATCAGTCCAGGCATGGTCAGGGGCAAGCAGAGGTCAGTTCCAGTTATCAGTCCAAGCATGGTCAAAGGGCAAGCGAAGGTCAATTCCAGGTATCAGTCCAAGCATGGTCAAAGGGCAAGTGAAGGTCAGTTCTGGGTATCAGTCCAAGTGTAATCAGAGGCAAGCCGAGGTCAGAATCAGGTATCAGTCCAAGAACATACAACCTGGGTTGCGGAACGTGGAACAGGACTCAGGAACAAAGAAACACAGGAACAGGCGCTGGAACACAGGAAGGACGACGGGAACACTGGAGCAAACGCAGGAACACTGGAACCAGAACAGGAACACAGGAACAGACGCAGGAACACTGTAACAAGCACAGGAACACAGGAACACAGGAACACTGGAACAAGCACAGGAATGCAGGAACGAGGACGGCAACTAGCTCATACAATGGTGATGACCCATTTGCCAAGGCGAGGAACTGGAGAAAGGGCATAGCTTTAAGTAGTCGATTCAGGTGTCATCCCCATGCGCCGCGGAGGGAGTTCCCACCTCGGACCCTTTAAAGGGCCGCGGGATCTGTGTGCGCGTGCCTAGGGGCATGGTCCTGATGAGGGAGGACGCCGAGGGCCTGCGAGACGCCAGCAGGGCGGCCTGGTATGTTGAGGGCCCGGAGGGAGTAGGAGACGCCGACGAGGAACACCGGGCATGGCAGCGACTGGCTGCGGCTGTGGGAGAAGCTGAAACCAGGGCCTGTTGGAGCGCGAGCGAGGTGAGCAGGGTCGTCCTCACAGTTAGGATCATATTATAATCATTGGTACTTTTAACATTTGTTCAACACTGTCCTGCACAGAACAAAGTAACTATTTTATAAAGAATTATTTTGGACCAATCACAACTCACATCAATCAAATCCACAAAAAATACAAGGAATAGTTCAAACAATTGAATGATGTCCAAAGCTCTTTTATAATGCAAAATATAAACTGAAAAATGAAATGAATATATATCATACAACACTTGACCAAGCTATGGAATCATTCATGTCAAAAGAAAACACTGTGTTACATGAAAACAATCTAGTTTGCTCCTTATAGTTAAGGAGCACAGCACACCCTGATTCCCGCCTCTCCATAGCATATGAATTTGTTCTAAAATAGACTACTACAAATCTGTGAAAGTCTGATGCTGCAATAGGCAATGTTTAATCATCAGAGCTGATTGAGAAAATATTAAAAAGTACAGCACACCTCCCAGAAATAAATATTGCTTGCCTCTGAAGCAGTTCATTGTACCGAAACATGGTGCCTGCATTGGGATCTACTCTGGACTATGCGATAAGTATTGAGAATTGGCTGGATTTTATTTTATCAACTTTTCATGCATTGAAAAACAAAAAATGAAAGTTGTTTGAGAGACCAATGATTATAATATGAGCCTAACTGTGCCTTAAGTCATTTGGCAACTCGCATCAAGCTAAACTGTATGAAGGTATCACATCATTTATTTCATTGAAGGCAGTAGGTTTTTTTAAAATTCTGATAAATATTGTACCTCCACTTGTTGTTTTTTGAACCAGGATTGTCACTTTTTTAGTTTTGCGCCATAGCCACTTGGTTCTTCTTAAGTCATGCTTAGATGTGACCACGTAAAATTAGATCCGTGGCTTATGTCAGCTTTCATTGGAGCCATGATATTCAGAGCAGATTCGAGAGTTGAGATCCAATGGCCTACTGCAGCATCAGTGTCAATGCATGGTAATTAGAGTTGTAGAACTCAGGTATCTCAAGCTGGCTGACCTCTATATGTGGGCATCTTTGAATCTCTATTTAGAACATGAAGCAGTAGATTATTTATTTATTTATTTATTTATTTATTTATTTATTTGTTGAGTTTTATATACCGTTATTCGGTAAAGCCATCATAACGGTTTACAAAATTTAAATTGGAAATTGTTTAAACAATTGTGCAAAAAGTATAACAATGCGCATATTAAACAGAGGTTAAACATTTCAAGTTCAGAAAGTATCATTAAATGGGAGGAGGAGGGTTTGTAAGTTCAGGTTGGAGAGAAGTTATTATGAGGTTTTTGGATGAAAGTTCGATTGTGAGTTAGGATGATCAGAAGTATGAAGGTCAGTGTAGAATTTGCGAAACAGCAATGTTTTTAGGTCTTTTTTGAACGTTTTTAAGTTGGGCTGGGTTCTCAGATCTTTTGGTAGGGAGTTCCAAAATATAGGGGAGGCAATGGAAAAGGCTCTTTCTCTTGATGTTGTCAGATGTGCATCTCTGATGGGGGGGATGTTTAAGCAACCTGAGTTATTTGAGTGTAGGTTTCTTTGAAGATTCTGGGGGATTATGTTTAAGGCATTTAGTCCTTGATGATCATTGTTTAGAATTTTATGAATGATGGTCATTGATTTGTATGCGATACGTGCTTTAATTGGGAGTCAATGAAGTGAGATCAATATGGGCATTATGTGTTCATTTCTTTTTGTTCCTGTTAGAACTCTGGCTCCTGAGTTCTGCAGTATCTGGAGCGGTTTGAGGTTTGAAAAAGGTATTCCAATTAGTAAGGAGTTGCAGTAGTCAAAGGTGGAGAAAATGAGTAGTTGTAAGACAGTTCTGAAATCATAAGGGTTAAGAAATGGTTTTAGATGTCTTAGGGTTAGAAGTCTGTGATATCCTTCTTTAGTATTATTTGATATGTGGTTCTTGAAAGACAGTTCTTTATCGATGATAATTCCGAGGTTCCTAGTGTGGGTGGTTGGGAGTATAGAGTTCATTTGTTTGTCAAGTAATGGCAGGGGTGGTGGAGTTGGATTGTTGGATTTGTCCATGAGTATTATTTCAGTTTTGTCGATATTGATTATGAGTTTCAGAGAATTTAGGAGATGTGTAATTGAGATAAGTAGATCCGAGGTTTTCTTGTAGGTGTCTTCGATTGAATTTTGGATGGGAATTAGCAGCTGAATGTCGTCAGCATAGAGGAAGTGTGTGGTTCCATTTTCCTTTAGTAATTGGCAGATGGGGAGAAGGAATATGTTGAATAGGGTGGCGGATAACGCTGATCCCTGGGGAACTCCAGTGTTGAGGTTGATCTTTTTTGAAGGGTTGTTATTAATTAAAACTTGGCAGGTTCTATCAGATAAATAGGAAGAGAACCATTGTAAGGTGGTGTCAGTTAAGCCGATTTGAGTCAGTCGTTCTAACAGTATATTGTGGTTTACTGTGTCGAAAGCAGCTGAGAGGTCAAGGAGGATGAGCAGGTATTTTTCACCTTTGTCGAAGCCTCTTATTAGTATATCATTTAGGGAGAGAAGGAGAGATTCTATGTTTAGGTTTTTTCTGAATCCATATTGAGTTGGAGGTAGGATGTTGTTTGTCTCAAGATAGTTGTCAAGTTGAGTGTGTACTACTTTTTCCATGGTTTTGGCTATGAATGATAGGTTTGAAATGGGGCAATAGATAGCAAGGATTTCGGGATCTAGGTTGCTCTTTTTAAGGATTGGTTTGATAACTGCAGATTTAAGGCATTTGGGGTAATTACCTTCAGTCAGGGATAAATTGAAGATTTTGGTGATAGTTTTAGAAATGGTGGGTTCGATTGTTTTGAGGGTAGTTATCGGGATGTTGTCTATTGGATGTCTGGCGGGGTTCATTTTATTTATAATAGATTGAATTTCGAGAGTGGAGGCGGTATCAAAGTTTGACCATGATGAGGTTATCTTAGTGTTCGGTTTGATGTTTTGGTTGTTGTTGGTTATGTTGGATTGGATTAGATGAGATATTTTGTTGTTGAAGAAGTCAGCAAAGTCATCGCTTCCATGTTTGGTACATGTATATATATGTATTGGTATATGTATTATAATTTTCATTTTGCCTACTAACTGCTTTACATTCCTTTTACCAATAAACAATGAATATATTTGCTCAGTTATTTAAATATATGTATTATTTACATGTGTAATGGGTGTGTCTTCAAGTTAAACAAATGGATATGCCTTCAGTTAAATTATAGTGTAACCTCCCCTTCATGGGGATAAAAGGGGGGGAGTCACACAGTTCCCCAAGCTGTTCCTCAAAGTCTTGGACCTCTCTCACTCGCAAACATGTCTTGCAAGAGCCCCTGGGGTCACTGGAGTTCATCTGATAGGGTGAAGATCTAACCTCATGGGCCCCTGGTACTATAGTGGTTAACATAATTTTGATCCTCAACTCACACCCCAACTGGCTCAAACAGGGCAGTATACCTACTCACAGCCAGGGCCGGAGCAAGGCTATTAGGCACCCTCCCTACACACAAATAAAATTATGCATTTATATCAATTTAACATAAACAATAAAATCAAGAAATATAAATTATCAATAGAGTAAAACCATACTAATAAAAATAATATTTCGTAATAGCTGACGAATAGAACAACGTCCATTAATTTAAAGGTATACAAATTTTCCAAATACCAATAAACTATTTAAAAACAACAGAGACATCAGAGACTGCCCAATAACTAAAATTAATAAAGATAAAAACATCCCCTGCTGTCCATACTTAGAATCTTTTTAATTCCAGATGCTCTGAGATTGTTGTGGATTAGCAGGGGGAGATGAGAGGGATTGTTGCTCATAAATTGTATTCTCTCTCTCTCTCATATGTATATATATCTTCTCTCATACATACATACATATGCCCTTTCAAATATGCACACACACATACAGACATGCTTTTTCTCTCACACATGCACACATATAGACATGCCCTCTCATAAATGCATAGACACACACACACAGACATGCTTTCTGTCTGATACAGGCACACACACACTCACATACCAACATGACCTCTTTCATACATGCACACACACGGACATGCTCTCTCATACATACATACATACACACATGCCCTCTCTCATACACACATACACAAACATGCTTCTCACTCACTGCCCCTCCCCTAGCAACACAAGGCCAACAGTAACAGCCTCATCCTTCGGCCCCCGCAGCCTACAGTGCTCTTCTTCTTTCTTCAGGCCTACAGGGGCTGATGCTTCTCTGCCTTCTGTGCAGCTTCGAACAGAAAAGTAGGGATCAGGGCTTCTGTTATAGCTTCCTGAGTGGGCGGGGCCATGCTGGTCAGCTGCTGCTGCTCTTCCTGTTCTTCATTGCAGCATGGCCTGAGCCAGTACTGCATCTTCTTGCGGCGAGGACTCAATCTTCTTCTTCCCACTTACATTGGCATCAGCATGGTCTCTCCCTCTTCTCCCCATGCGGCAGGAAGAGAATGTGCCACAGCATGGTCTCATGTGGGTGGGAAGAGGAAGAGACCATGCCGATGCCGTCACCCCCCCGACCAGTGGTGCCCTAGGCGGTCATCTAATCTGCCTAGTACTTCCACTCGCCCTGTCACAGCGTAGGAGGTCTTCTGATAGGAAAGGTTCACTGGAATAAAGCATGGAGTCCAATGGTGGTGTTCAACTGAAAAAAACTTTACTTCAGCTTAAAATAAATGTCCAGAGTAAAAGGGAAAAACCATAAATAGCAAGAGAAAATCATATGAAGGACTCCATGGTGCCACATCTACTCTCTTCTTCCAACTCTCTTCTTCCAACTGAACCAGTGTCCACTTCTAAGATCCTTTCCTCTTGGAAAGTAGGGTAATCTTTTTGCAGTGCCAACATGAACCCAGGGCTCGAAGATAACAAAACTCCTTGATCAAAATATAGATCTTTCAACACTCATAACTTCAACAGTCTTTCACAAAATCTCCAAAGCTTTTCACCCTTAGCTGTACACTGGAAGCCGAGATGAAAAAAAAATCTAAGGACCCAGCTCTTGGGGTTTGTCTGTGAGGATGGCTGAGCAAAGCTTTTGGGCAGGACCACTAACTAACTCCAGTCTTTTCTAATGCAATATTTACTTTTATTCATATAATCAACAGCAACATAACACTGGATTACCTATCTTAGAAGTATTCAGCTTACATACAGGGTTATAGACTGTCTTCCCTCTGGACAGTGTACCTTCAATCCCTTCTGGTTTGATCAGAATAGTTTTACAGGAGCTGCCCCTCTTGGAGATGCAGGGGCTTCCTGAACCCAGCTGGGCTCACAAACTTATCCTGCCCCAAGAATAATGAGTGTCCTCAGGACACTCCCTGCCCAGGAGAGCTCTCTCCCTCAGTGCGATTTAAGGTGGGCGAGGCATCCAGCCTGGTTCTGCACAGGTTTAAAGGGGAAAACAGGGGCACTGTCATATAAGAACATAAGAACATAAGAAAATGCCATACTGGGTCAGACCAAGGGTCCATCAAGCCCAGCATCCTGTTTCCAACAGTGGCCAATCCAGGCCATAAGAACCTGGCAAGTACCCAACTCCCCTCAACCTGGCAAGTACCCAACTCCCCTCAACTTAGACCCACATTACTACTTCCCCCTGTATCCCATCCAGAGAAGTTGAGAATTTAGAGTCATATGTACCCCCACACATTAGGGTTATCCCAGATATCATTGTTAGTACCACCCACTGCGGCCCTTGCCTAGGGCACACCCACAGTCCTTTATCTGAGTCCATCTGTAGTTACGGGTTCCACTTCCATCCTAGCGAGACTCATTGGACTGACTGTTGGACATGTGGTGAGTACTCTTCTTTGTGGTGACCTGTGCTTTCTCTGCCCCACCACGATCAGCGCCCTCTTGTTACTCCACCGTGGCTCTCGCTGGGGGTCTCCAGAGTATCCTTCTCCAGGCTCACTATAGCACCTCCATCTGGCATACCTCCAGCCCCTCTCACTATGGTCTCCATGATCTCTGTTGCCCTTCCACCTGGCTCCTTGACAGTGCCCCTCTCAAGTTCTGTCCTGTTGTTTTCCATTGGCTCATCGATGCTGCCCCCAGCAGGCCATTCAGTATTGCCTTCTCTGGGCTTTCTCTAGCTTTTGGGCACCCTACAACATTCCCTCTGGGCTTTCTGTAATACCATCCTCAGGTCTCCCTGCAGTGTCTCCATCCTCTGCATTGCCTCTGATAGGCCAGCCAGTGCTGCATCCCAGAGCCCATTATTAATTGCTCCTTTCTGGGTAGTGGGCATTGCCTTCTTCAAACCCAGTTATGAAACTCTACCATGAGCTTTCTTTTTTCTCCAACTTAGTCACTGCAGGATCATTCCTCTGGGATCCCAACTGTTCTATTGCATTATCCTCTGGAGTGAAATCATTTTTAAGGGTCGATTGCCAGTCATATACTTCATACAGCTGCTGGCTTCTTCTACTTCCATCGAAGCAGTGTCCCTTTTGAGAGTAGGGCAGTCAGGTTACTTAGGTGGCTGTGGTACTCTCTCTGCTTCCAGCTGTTCTGAGTCCAGATCTGATTTTACTTTAGCCAGCCTGGCAGGTATACAGGCCCTGTCTACTTCCAGTCTTCCCCCAGGGGTTATCCAAAGACTCTGGGACTTCAGGACACTTTCTTGCAGCTGCTTCTCCCCTTCTAGGAGGCTCTGAGCCAATGCTCATCAATTAACTCCCGGCATGCTTCCACTCTGCTGTACTTGGGTGCTTAGTGCAAAGCCTGCTTACTGCTGGAGCCTTCACCCTGTGCACCTACAAGCAGTTTCACTTTCTTCTGGGGGCCATACCCTGTTCCAGGCCCAGTGCACAAATGCTTTCGCTCTGTTTTTTTCTCTCTTTAAAAGGAAAAAAAGTAGAAAAAAACCTGCCTCACCAGCACTGACTTTGCTAAATATTACAGTTCTATCTTCAGATGGAGCTTTTCTCCTTAGTCTGTAAAGAAAAAACCTAACTTGTCTCCAGGCTTAAGGCAGTTTTCTTTATTTTGTCTTCTGTGCTCTTTTATGAGCCAGCAAGCTTCCAAATTCCAGTGCTTCTGCAGCCCTGCAAGCACTGCTTTGCCTCCAACTTCTTTGGCAGACCAGACAACCAACTTCAATTAAAGTCCTCCCGTGGAAACTTGGAGGTTTTTTTTATGCCAAGCTTTAGAAAAAAATCCCCAATCTGACATCATATGTGATGATGGCTGAGCAAAGCTTCTGGGCTGGAACAGCAAACCACGCTGACTCCAGCCTTTTCTAATGCAATATTCACTTTTATTCATATAATCAACAAAACAGGACAATGGACTGCCTACCTTAGCAGTATTCAGCTTATACACAGAGTTGTAAACTATCTTCCCTCAGAACGGCATACGTTCAATCCCTTCCAGTTTGATCAGAATAGCTTTACAGGAGCTGCCTCTCCTGGAGACGTAGGGGCCACCTGATCCCAGCTGGACACAAACCTATCCTGCCCCAGCTGGTCCCACCCTGAGGACACTCCCTGCCCAGCAGAGCTCTCTCCCTCAATGGGATTTAAGGTAGACGAGGCATCCAGCCTGGTCCTGCACGGGTTTAAAGGGGAAAACAGGCACGCTGTCACTTTGCCCTTCTCTCAGGAAACTACTCCAAAAATGCAACAATTTCAAAGTTCCAGTTCTTTCCAAAGAATTTCCTCTTCTGAGACCCAGGGATGATCTCAAGCTCTTTACTCTCTTCAGTATCACCTTCCTTCTGACTCTGAGCATGCTCACAGGACAATTTAAACCCCTGATCCACATCCCACAAAACAGGTGGGGATAAAGCAAGGGGAGGACTCCAAAAATGCAAAACCCCTCTTTAGATCTAAATCTATAGGTAAAATATTAGTGACAGGCCAAGATGGGTCACAAAAGATAAACATAACTCTATTTAGGATGATATGAGAAATATTTTACATCCTTTATCTTGACCCTGTCCCCTACTTTTTCAATCTAGTATTGTCAGAAGGGCCCTGTTTTTTGTTTGTGGGCAGCTCCTAGGTAAATTCTGTGGCATAATTTTTTTAACTCTATAGCACATATGTTACCTATTCACATAAACTGGCAAACAGTTATATATTAATCTGCACAAAAAAATTATATTTTCTTTTTTAAAAAATGAAATAAAATTACTACAGCTCTTGCTGTTTGTGAGTGGATATGCAGAATTCATTTTGGTTTATTTTTCCTGTTATTTCTCTCTTTATTCCCTTTCAGTTCCCCCATTTTCTATTTTCATTGCTTATGTCTTTTTCTGGGCCCCCTCCCCTTCTGATCCCGCCCAGCTCATCTCTCCCCCTCCCCAAAAGTTCATCCTTTCCTCTGACCTGCCTGCCCTCTTTCTATCTCCACCTGCTCTTCGTCCCTCATGTTGCTTCCTTTCATTTCCCTGCGGCCTTCCATTCTCTCGTTTTCATGCTTCCCTCCCTCCTGTCGGTTCGGCTGCTGCCGAGTGGTTGTGCTTACTGTGAATCAAGCGGCACTCTGTGCAGAAACAAATTTCAGTTTCTGATGGAAACTGCCCAGTACATTTCACCTGCACCATTCTCACTAAATAAAAAAGGAATAGCTGAACCGCATGTGAAAGGAATGTGTTCCAGTTCTGATGTTTATAAAACTACATGGAAAAACATGAACTTGCAGTCAGCTATCTGTCATTCCAAGTACAGATCCAATTGCTATTTTACTAGGAATGGCGCTAAATAAATTCAAGAATAGAAGGGGAGGGGGGGAGGGGGGAGGGGGGGAGGAAGGTGCACCGAGTGCTGAATCTTTCCAAGAGCAGCGAAAATCTAGAAACCGCAAGGGAGGCCTGGGATGGAAGAAAGACAGCAGTAATGGTGAAAAACAGCAGAACTGTAAGGGGAAAGGAGATCAGAGAAATGGGGGAGCATCGTTTGTCTGCACGAGACTTATACTTCAGCACTAGCTCAGAAAGAAAGCTCATACCACAAATCCAAGGCAAGGACAGAGACAGAATGCATGTTAGGAGGACGTCTTTAGGAAAATTTCCCAGTCAGATTCCGCTGAAAAATTCCCAGCTTTTCTTAAGATCATAATTACCATTTTATTTGATTTGAATGCACTCTAAAGGTTGTCCTGCTGTTCCAGTATTGTCCTTCACGTACACCGCATCTCAGTCCTGTTCTACCACACTCTCTGTTTTTCCAGTGCCGAGACTTATCCTCGCACACGCAGGTCTCACAATGCACCTCTATCCTGCCCTAACAGGCTCCTGACTTTTCTACTGCTGAGACCCAAACACACAAGTTTGCCAGTGCATCTCAATACTTACCCACAGGAATCCCTGCTATTCCAGTACATGCTTCACATTTGAATGGCGGATGTGGGCTGTTATTAACAGAAAGACTTGAAACATGTTTATATCAGTTTTGTCAAGATGATATGTGGCAAAAGTTTACCCTGTGGCCCATGAAGAAGACCTCAGATTTAATTGGTAACTTGTTGAGCTGTCAGGAATTGGGTATTCAATAGAGGCAGCATTCACAGCCCTTGGGTAGAAGAGTCATCGCACAACAGTGACATCTATGAGCAGGCTTCAGGGTGCATGTGTACAATGTCCGCGTATAAGTCCTCTACTGTCTATGTTCACCAGAATGGCTAAATTATAGAGGAAAAAGGGAGAAATAGCTTCAGGGAAAGCCCTGATGTCTGCAAATGGAAGTTCATGGTGCCTGAGGTTAAATCCCATCATAAATGATAATGATAAGTTGGGGCAGGTTGTTACAGAGTTGAAGGTGCAGATATGCAAAAGGTTGAATCTCCATCGTAGTTGCCTAGCAATGGCAAAAGCTTCCCCAGAAGCGCTGGGCCCGGATCACTGTAGCAGACTACTACGATCCTGGCCATCAGCATTAAATGAAGGTACTGGGCGGGGGGTGGGTGGGAGATGGGAAACGGTTGGGTGGGCATTGGGGGTGTGATTCAGATGGCCACTATATTTAAAATTTGCACATTTAAGGGGAAGTTGGAGCAGCGAGTGGAGAGGGGGAGGAGTTCTCCCGGCACTATTACATTTTTATTTTAATTAGATGGGTCATTTATGGGGAGTGGAAAGGTTGGCTCTGGAGAGCCTTTGCAACTCGGGTGGCAGGGAGGTTGGGGAACAGGCCACATTGCAATTTTTTTTCTTGAGTGTAACTTAACCATATATATTCTTTTTTAATATATCTGGTTGTCTCAAGTTATATGGGTGACCATACCAAATAACTTTATACATAACCGGCGACATTCAAAAAGAATTTCCGGTTATGTGTAATGTTATCCGGCTATGCTTAGTCGGATAACTTTAAGCAAGTATATTCAGCGGGACGTTTATCCCATTGAATATACGGGACAAGTTAGCCGGATAATGTTTCCACTAAACGTCCTACTGAATATGGACCCCTTCACAGTTAGCCCCACTGCATACCCAAATTATATCAAAATCTACCATCAGAGCACAATCCATCATGCTTTATCAATGAATTCACTTTCTTTTAATTCGTTTTATAGTTACATATCCCAGAATACTATGCATCCTCCTTACTGCGTGTAGAGGTCAACAAAAGACCAAATTAGATATTCCAAACATATTTCACATGTATTTAAAAACAGAACCCTAGAAATGAGAACCGATGTGGCCTCAATTCCATGTACTACAGCACTTTCAAGATCCTTTCCAGTGTGTCCCCTGCATCAAGACATAACAATCGCTTATTATATCATCCCCCTCCATCTGTCTGAGACTGCACATAAAGTCATTGTTGCCTTTCATTGCTTGTATATATCCTGGTTTCATGTAAAGAAAGACCCAGCCAATTAAAAAAAATAAACAGTATTCCCTTCTCCCTAGTCAGTCATTCCCCTTCCTATGATCCTCTCTTCTATTCCCTGCTGGCAGAAATAAGTAGAAAAATGTGATGGGGAAGTAGAACAGAGAGATAGATGTGAACAGACAAACGAGTACAAGAAAACAGATCAGAGAGAGAGAGAGAGAAGGAGGGGACCAATGACACACCAAAAACTCATGTACAATAACCTCTACCTATATATTTTTTATTTCCTAGTCTAAAAACTAAATCACATATTCCAAAGTATTCTACATATGGAAACATAGAACAGGAACAAACCAGAGCCAGTACTCAGTGTTTACTACTGCATCCAAGGGACAAAGGCACAGCCCTACAGAACTCACTGCACCTTTTCCAGATTTCACAACAAAGCATCAGCATTTACAGTTCCTAAACAGAGAGTCGCCAGGCCCTGAAATGGGTTAGAAGTTTTGACCCCAATATTCAAAAGAGTTAGGCGCCTAGATCTGGCAAATAGAAAATCCCCCCCCCCCCCCGAGCCCCTTAAATAGCCTTAAAAGTGGGAGAGGGAGTGAAGTTAGGTGTTCAGTGCTGATTTCCAGTGCTGGGCATCTAAAGTTAGGGACCGCCATTTTGGGCACCTACAGTTTCAATTAGGTCCCTATGTTCAGCCCAAAATGAAGGTGCATCGAGTTGGCTGAATACGGCATACTAACTTAGGCACCTAACTTAGGGCCCTAAGGTTTGTCCCTAAACATTCTTTCAGTATTAGCATTGTTACACACCACAGAGAGGGACGTGAAGCCAGAGTCAGAGGCTAGCCTAGCATGCAGGAGGCAGAGGTAGGAACAAAAAGGTGGGCATGCTAGACCAAGAAAAGCTGGAGAAAGGAGTAGCAGAGAGAGAGAGAGAGACGGAGGAAGGGCTCTGCTCTTTCTCCCCTTTTCGTAAGCTCAGTTCAGTGATGCATTATTTACAGCTCGCCTGCACCGAGCTTGGTGACTCACCAGCACTGCCTCCAGAAGAATAACAAAAACGTTAAGTTTACAGTAGCTGGAAAACAAGCGCTGAAAAATCAAACGCAATACAAATGAGAAAAGATCGTCAGGGGAGCTCTTCAGAAATGTCAGTCGTGCACTTCTAAAGTATAACAATTAACACATCTTCCATTGTTTGCTTTTTATTAAAATCTGAAGTTCATAAAAGAGAGCAATGGAAAATTAAGATGGGAGAAAATACTACAAAAAAAAAAAAGATGGAGAGCAGCATTCACATCCCCATTGACCTCAGTCCTGCCCCGAATCACGCACTGCTTATCCTAGAACTGAAGCCAGCACACACGCAGCTCTGCCAACATGCCACAGCCTTGCCCTGCTGAGTTCCCATGCTATACTGAGACTCATGCAACTGAGTCCTGCCTGCTGCAGGCCTCTGCCATTCTAGTACAGAGAATCACACTCACAACTCTACCAGTGCACCTCGGTCCTGCCCTGCCATGTCCACACACACACACTTCTGCAAATTGTCTACAACCCTAATCTTAGAATCACAGAAAAATAGAACTGGAAGGGACTTCAAGACGCCTAGTCCAATGGGACCATCCTGCCAGTCTGGTTTTCAAGATATCTACAGTCAATATGCTTGAGAGATATATATTTGAATACACTGCAGTCATTGTATGAAAACAGTCCTTTCCTGTCTCAAGGCAGGATCCAATATCTCATCTCAAAGAAATGTGTATTTAACTTGATCTTAAAAACCTCACGTTTCTTTTATACCCTTCTTGAATTGGGTGACCCTTATTTGGATGCAGTACTCAAAGGCCTTTCCTAATTTAAAAAGTCTTATACTTGTCTCTCATTTGGGGGGGGGGGGATGGGGGGAGAGGGGTGGCAGTTTCCTCCTACTTCTTTGGGAGCTTCCAGCTCAATTGGAACTGGCCCCTACTGTACCTTAAAGCTTCCTTCACAACTACCTAGGGGGCTTTTCCCCCTTTTTTTCATATCTCCTTCCCAGCTTAGCCCAGCCATTGAAAACAGCCCTCAGCCAGGGGACACAAACCACAGCTTCCTTTGGAACGCAGCTGATGTAAACCCTAAGCCTAGCCACTAGGTGCCGCTATTAAGCAATGGCTAAGGCTCCCTCGCAGGCCCCATCCAGCCGAGGGAATAGGGACTTGGCTTGGGAATCAAACCGAGGTCCTTGGCAGGGCAGTGTGCAGCATTTGCCATTGAGCCAATTTATACTTGTCTTACTGTCGCATCTCAGCCTCTTCTTGGCTAAGACAGAAAACATAATCTACACCCTGGACTGAGGACAGGCTCCTTCTTGAACTTTTGGTTAAAACTGAGAATCTTTATGTTATGGGGTGGGGTTTACACTCTGTTAATTGATTCCACTGTCAACATGATTAAATTATAACACTCATCAAACTACCTATAAAAACTACAAACTCTTGTTAATACAGTCTAATTGGTTAATGCAGTTAGTGTAGCTGGGATTAAAAAAGGTTTGGATAAGTTCTTGGAGGAGAAGTCCATTACCTGTTATTAATTAAGTTGACTTAGGAAATAGCCACTGATATTACTGGCATCAGTAAAATGGGATTTACTTGGTGTTTTTGTACTTGCCAGATACTTGTAGCCTGGACTGGCCACTGTTGGAAACAGTATATGAGCTTGAATGACCCTTGGTCTAACCTAGTATGGCTATTTCTTAAGTTCTTATGTTCTTATGTCATATATATGTGTCTTGACTAGATCGTAAGCTCCATGGAGGAGGGACTGTTTCTTATGTGCATCTGTATAGCGCTGCATACGTCTAATCAAGCTATAGAAATGTTGAGTGGCAGTGGCTTTCTTTATAACAGTACTGTACTGCTGATTCATATTCAGTGTCTGGTACTGCAGTACTACTGCCAAGACAGTGTAATACCTTGCAATTGTGCTTATATTTATTTGCATTTATTATTAACTACGTCTCCAAAACATTATGATCATTTTTAATTTAAATCCTGTCCTGCAGAATATTTGCATTGCCTTTCAACTAGGATCCATCCACCAATATTACAAGTACTCTCTATTCTATCATCCTATTCATTAATAGTGCTAATTAGAACCCACTCTAACATTTTCTGAATGGTCATGGTGAGATTTTGTAGATAGATTTTGCATATCCTGCATTTCCCCCAGTTTCTGGGCCATCTACGTTTTGCAGCCGGTGGGTCCTCAACAACAGAATAGGCAGCACGCCCCATCAAAATCGACAGCATGGTCGGTGCGACCCTGCTGGCAACACTGCTGATTCTGGCGGAGCCATACTGCTTTTCCACTTAATAAGGCTGCGCTTAAGACTCCGTCAATTTTGGCAAGGCCACACTGCTTCAAAGGAGAAGGAAGAGCACACCCTGACCTGCCAGAATTAGTCCAATGCTAGAGCTGGCTCAGCCACGTGGCTACGGGGTTGAAGAAAGAGACTGCTGCTGCCTTCTACATCAAAGAGAAAATGAGAGAGAGCATGTGTGCAAGTATGTGGGAGAGTGAGAGAGAGCATGTGTGCATGTTGTGGGAGAGTGAGAAAGAGCATGTGTGCATGTTGTGGGAAAGTGAGAGACAGCATGTGTGCATATGTGTGGGAGAGTGAGAAAGAGCATATGTGCATGTTGTGAGAACGTGAGAGACAGAATGTGTGCATGTTGTGGGAGAGTAAGAAAGAGCATGTGTACATGTTGTGAGAAAGCGAGAGACAGCATGTGTGCATATGTGTGGGAGAGTGAGAGAGAGCACGTGTGCATATGTGTGGGAATATGAGAGAGAGCATGTATGTGGGAGTGAGAGCAAGTGTGCTTGTGTGGGAGAATGAGAGAGAGCATGTGTGCTTGTGTGTGGGAAATTGAGAGAGAAATATGCACATGTGTGTGGGAGAGTGAGAGCATTTTGTGGGAAAGTGAGAGCATGTGTGCTTCTGTGTGGAAGAGTGAGAGATAGCAGGTGTGCTTGTGTGTGGGGGAGTAAGAGAGCATGTGTGTGTGTGTGTGTGAAAGGGAGAATGTGTGTACACAACTACCACAATTACTCTCTGCCTGCTAATCCATGACAATTTCAAGGCATCTGGAAATCAGAAGTTTCAAGGTAAGGATAACAGGGAATTTTTAAAAATCCTTATTTTAATTGCTGGGTATTATTTGATGTAAAATGTCTGATTTAAAATATTTTATTGATGTTTAGAAGATTTTTATTTGAGTTTTTAATTACTGAATGTTATTCTATTCATTGCTTTGAATTATTCTTTTTATTGGTATGGTTTTACTAATTTGGTTTTATGAGGAACCATAATCTTTCTGTTTTTTACATAGTTGCAGTGCATCCAGAATTTGGCTTGCTGTGGTTTCCAGTTAAGTTTTTGTCTGTACATTTCTATTTATACTGTATGGTCTCTTAATTCTGCAGCTGATGGTCTATCTGTGTTTTGCATGTGTGACTGAAGTGAGTTATTCCATTAGTGTGTAGTTTCTGTGTAGGCTTGTCCTGTTTTCCTAATAGGGGGTGTATTACTATTTTAGGCCTGGTATAATATTGGTAGTATTAACTTTCATAGGTAGGGTTGTTGCTGTTTTAGTGCTGGCATTACTGCTGTTTTTATATAGAAATTCTTTTTTCTCGTGGCTTTCTGAGGGTCATGCCCATGCCCAAGATGCATTACAGTAGATCTAATACCACATAGATTCCAAGAGGTAGATCTTAAAAAAGTATGCGCGCGCATACTTTTGTTCGCACAACCGGCGCAAACAAAAGTACGCCAGATTTTATAAGATACGCGTCCCCCACCTTCCCCTCTCTTCCCCTATCTAACCCACCCCCCAGCCCTACCTAAATCCCCCCCTACCTTTGCTGTGCAAGTTACGCCTGGATTGGCCTCTGTTGGAAACAGAATGCTGGGCTTGATGGACCCTTGGTCTGACCCAGCATGGCAATTTCTTATGTTCTTATGGAGCTCTTACCACAGAAGGAAACAATAAATCTCTTTCAGGCCCCTCGCTGAAGTGGGACATAGACTCACAGTACTCCAGTTGTCTTTCACCACCAAATAGCAATTAGTACATTAGATTTTGTGGCTCCCAAAAAAAACAGAGATCCATATTCAAAAGCTTTGCATGCATTGTCTCTAGCGTATGCAAAGCCTTGGGAGTTAGACAGCCAAATCTTCGGGGTTTAAATTACACCTAAACTTTGTCCAGGCAAATTTTTCCCCATAGAAATTGTACCTGCATAAAAACATGTGGGGCTGCTAGCTTTCCCAGGGCACAGTAGCTAATCAGCGTTGATATTCAGTGCTGTGCAGCTAAAGATGCATGGATAGATCTGGGCAGGGAGAAAGGCTGTTCTACAATAATCCTGATAAAGTTATATAGTCAGCGGAAGACTTATCTGGATAAATCCTGCTGAATATTCAGATAACCTTATATGGATAACTTACCCGCTCACAGTTTCTTTACTGGAGATATTTAGAAAATGACAATATTTACAGCAAACCATCCAGCTATTATTATCTGCAGCTAGAGAAATAGTGAGTTACCAATGGATTGAATAGTCGGTAGAACTTATGCACAAGACTTTTACTCACTGACCTGCTGGTTGAATCATCCACAGGCTCCACAATCCTCCACTGGGCCTGACTTCCCACAATCCAAAGCAAGCAAGTGCCTATTGGCAAGTCTGGCCCTGTAGGCTGCCTGTGTCCATGGAAGCAAGCTTGAGTGGCCACTCCTGCAGGATGCTGGTGACCAGCTGTCCACATGCCTAAGGGAGGCCGAGGGTTTAAATCTGCCACTGACGGCAGGAGACCTTGAATGCTGGAAATATGTTTGTTGCTCCTTCACTTACCACTTAATTTCACCCTGAAAGTTACTTTTTTTTTTCTGGCTTTCAAAGAAGTTTACTCCCTTAGCCCCAGTGTCAGGAATTCTCTCTCCTTCGATTCTCAAATTCAACTTCTTTCTCACTGCTTTCTGCAAGAGAACTTTTTTAACTGCTTCTTTCCTCCAGCTTAAGACTGAAACGTTTCCTGTATGGACTCTGCATTGCCACCTACTGGTAGAAACCACTAAGGGGAACATTCTTTCTACGAGGCAATGTAACTATCCCTTGTCTCTGCTCCAACACAAATGGACATATATATATATATATATGTATGTTTTCTCATATAACCAGTCATAAAGGTTTCTTGTAATTGCAAACTCTGCACTTTATTCCATTCCCTTTCTCACTCTTCTGTGTCAAAAAAACTAACAAAGCTAATGTTTGGAAAGGCCGTGAACCCAACCAGGCCACGTTCATTCCCACCTCCTCCATCCACTACATCTGTTTACAACCTTATATATCAAACACTGATGGCTGTTGTAATACAACTGTTTACTTGTCTAGTAAGACAAACATCCTTAGCTCATTTTGATGATGAAGGGAGTATAAATCTCCAATGACTGTTAAAAATGTACTTGGTTTTAGTCCAATATACAAGGTCATATTGGAAACTTGTTTGTTGATCTTTATGTCTAGGTAATAAAATGGCATAGCAACATTACTTTATTCAAAAGTTATAGGAAATCCTCACTTGAGGAAACACTATGCAGTCCTCAACAAGAAGAGGAAAGAACCTGAAGAAATCACTCAAGTGCTTTAAGCAGGTTTCCTTCTTGATTTTGGAATTCCTGTACCATTCTCCTCTGTCTCTGCTCTTTATGTGATTCACTGTGGTAAGGGCAGTACTACATCCAGAGTGGTGTTTTTAGTTTTCCATTCCACTTTCTGTCTCCATATTTATATTTTGTGGTCTTTCTGTCCTTGGTGAAGGTCGGCTTTGTGTGTGACCGAGGTGAGGTATTTTACTAGCATGTAGGGATTTGTTTCAATCTTATTTGTTCTGTTTTCTTAATAGGATATGCATTAGTGGTAAATTACTGTCTTTTCATAAGGAAGGCTATTGTACCTAGAAGTAAAGGGAGTTTGTTTTGCTTTTACTGAGATGTCACAATAACCAGAATATCTAATCGGAGAAAATTCTTTTTCACTCAACGCACAATAAAGCTCTGGAATTTGTTGCCAGAGCATGTGGTTAGTGTAGTTAGTGTAGCTGGGTTCAAAAAAGGTTTGGATAAGTTCTTGGAGGAGAAGTCCATTAACGGCTATTAATCAAGTTAACTTAGGGAATAGCCACTGCTATTAATTGCATCAGTAGCATGGGATCTTCTTAGTGTTTGGATAATTGCCAGGTTCTTGTGGCCTGGTTTGGCCTCTGTTGGAAACAGGATGCTGGGCTTGATGGACCCTTGGTCTGACCCAGCATGGCAATTTCTTATGTTCTTATGATCTTATCTTTTTTGTATGGTGAGTTGTACGGGTAATGACCTAGTTCTGTTCTGATCTACTGTTGGGGATCGAGAGGGTTCCTAAGGATATAGAGTGTATGTTTACATATAGCCCCGTGACAGTCACATGTTCAGTGTGTCACGCATGTGAGAACCATCTGTCAGGTGTGTCCCGGCCAAAAAAACGTTTAATGGAACACAGCATGGATTTTCCCAAGGGAAGTCTTGCCTCACAAATCTTCATTTTTTCGAAGGGTTAATAAACATGTGAATAAAGGAGAACCAGTAAGTGTAGTGTATTTGGATTTTCAGAAGTCGTTTGACGAAGTCCCTCATGAGAGGCTCCTAAGAAAATTAAAAAATTCATAGGATAAGAGGTGATGTCCTTTCGTCGATTACAAACTGGCTAAAAGATAGGAAACAGAATGTAGGATTAAATGGTCAATTTTCTCAGAGTAAAAGGGTAAACAGTGGAGTGCCTTAGGGATCTGTACTTGGACCGTTTCTTTCAATATTTATAAATGATCTAGAAAGGAATATGAAGAGTGGGGTTATCGAATTTGCAGATGAAACAAAATTATTCAGAGTAGTTAAACCACAAGCAGACTGTGATAAATTGCAGGAGGACCTTGCAAGACTGGAAGACTGGATAACCAAATAAATGGCAGATGAAATCTAATGTGGACAAGTGCAACGTGATGCATACAGGGAAAAAAATAACCCATGCTGCAGTTACACGATGTTAGGTTCCATATTAGGAGTTACCACCCAGGAAAAAGATCTAGGCATTATAGTGGATAATACATTGAAATTGTTGGCTCATTGTGCTGCGGCTGTGAAAAAGGCAAACAGAATATTAGGAATTATTAGAAATTATTACGACGGGCATGGTGAATAAAACGGAAAATGTCACAATGTCTCTGTATCACTCCATTGTGAGACCGCACCTTGAGTACTGTGTACAGTTCTGGTCACCGCATCTGAAAAAAGATATAGTTGCACTGGAGAAAGGCGACCAAAATGATAAAGGGGATGGAACAGCTCCCCTATGAGGAAAGGCTAAAGAGGTTAGGGCTGTTCAGCTTGGAGAAGAGACCGCTGAGGGGGGATATGATAGAGGTCTTTAAAATCATGAGAGGTGTAGAATCAGTAGATGTGAATCAATTATTTACTCTTTCGGATAATAGGACTAGGGGACACTCCATGAAGTGAGCAAGTAGCACATTTAAAACTAATCAGAGAAAATTATTTTTCACTCAATACACAATTAAGCTCTGGAATTTGTTGCCAGATGATGTGGTTAGTGCAGTTAGTGTAGCTGGGTTTTAAAAAGATTTGGATAAGTTCTTGGAGGAGAAGTCCATTAACTTCTATTAATCAAGATGGCTGAGGGAATAGCCACTGCTATTACTGGCATCAGTAGCATGGGATCTACTTAGTGTCTGGGTACTTGCCAGGTACTTGTAGCCTGGATTGGCCACTTGTAGCCAGGATACTGAGTTTGATGGACCCTTGGTCTGACCCAGTATGGCAATTTCTTATGTTCTTACTTTTTTGTGATCTGCCATCTTCCTTATGATTCAAGGACTGTCCTTGAATCATAAGGAAGATGGCAGATCACAAAAGGTATAGAGAAAGGCTACCAAAATGATAAGGTACAGATAAGGAACAGTGAAGGGCTACCAAAATGATAAGGGGAATGGACCAGCTCCCCTATGAGGAAAGACTAAAGAGGTTAGGACTTTTCAGCTTGGAGAAGAGACGGCTGAGGGGGGATATGATAGAGATGTTTAAAATCATGAGAGGTCTAGAACAGGTAGATGTGAATCGGTTATTTACTCTTTCGGATAGTGGAAAGACTAGGGGGCACTCCATGAAGTTAGCATGGGGCACATTTAAAACTAATCGGAGAAAGTTCCTTTTTACTCAACGCAGAATTAAACTCTGGAATTTGTTGCCAGAGGATGTGGTTAGTGCAGTTAGTATAGCTGTGTTTAAAAAAGGATTGGATAAGTTCTTGGAGGAGAAGTCCATTACCTGCTATTAAGTTCACTTAGGGGCAGATTTTAAAAGGCCCTCGCGCGCCGGTGCGCCTATTTTGCATAGGCCGCCGGCGCACGTAAAGTCCCGGGACGCGCATAAGTCCCGGGGCTTTCAAAAAGGGGTGGGAGGGGGCGTGCCGCGGTGTTTCGGGGGCGGGCCCGGGGGTGTGGCGCTGGCCCGGGGGCGTGGTCGAGGCCTCCGGACCAGCCCCTGGGACCAGAGAACGCAGCGGGGCTGCCGGCAACACGCGCAAAGTTACGCCTGCTTTCAGCAGGCGTAACTTTGCCGACAAAGGTAGGGAGGGGTTTAGATAGGGCTGGGGGGGTGGGTTAGGTAGGGGAAGGGAGGGGAAGGTGGGGGGAGGGCGAAGGAAAGTTCCCTCCTAGGCCGCTCCGAAATCGGAGCGGCCTCGGAGGGAACAGGCAGTGCGCGCTTGGCTCGGTTCGCGCAGGTTGCACAAATGTGCACCCCCTTGCGCGCGCCAACCCTGGATTTTATAAGATACGCACGGCTATGCGCGTATCTTATACAATCCAGCGTACTTTTGTTCGCGCCTGGTGCGCGAACAAAAGTACGCAACCGCGCAAATATTTAAAATCTACCCCTTAGAGAATAACCACTGCCATTAGCAATGGTAACATGGAATAGACTTAGTTTTTGGGTACTTGCCAGGTTCTTATGGCCTGGATTGGCCACTGTTGGAAACAGGATGCTGGGCTTGATGGACCCTTGGTCTGACCCAGTATGGCATTTTCTTATGTTCTTATGCTCCTACTGGAAAGTCCTCAACTTCAGTGGAAAAGACTGCTATGTAATCTGCCTACCATTTTAATGTGAACTCTAGTACAGGGGTAAACAACTTCGGTTCTGAAGTGCCATAAACAGGTCTGGTTTGCAGGACATCCACAATGAATATACATGAGATATATCTGCATATGCTAGATGCAATGCATGCAAATATTCCTCGTGCATATTCGTTGTGGATATCTAGAAAACCAGAACAGTTTGTAGGCACTTCAGGACCAGAGATGCCTACCCCTGCTCTAGAAGCTCAGTGGCAGCAAAGTCTATTGTAGCTGGATAAAAAAACAGGGTCTGCCTTCCCTAGACAACTGTTTGAGCTCTATAATATGTTCAGGATTCAGCTGCTCGAATAGTCTCTGGTGCTCCAGTCTGACAATACATTACTCCAATTTTGATAAAATATCATTGGCTACCAATTATTTTGGCGGATTAAATTTAAAATTCTTAAACTCGTTTTTAAAGGCCTTAGTGGCCTTGCTCCACCCAGTTTTAATGCACCACTTAAACTGTATTGATCCACAAGCCCTCTAAGATTGGCATCACAAAATCTCCTCAATGTTCCATCATACAGAGTTATACATTTGGATGAATCTCATGAGCGGCTTTTCTATATACAAGACTCTGAATTATAGAACTCATTGCCATGTGATCTAAAGGAAGAGAGCTCTCCCAAAAAGTTAAGGAGTATGGTTAAGAGCTTCTTTCTTCAACAGGCTTTTAACTAGTAAGAGACTAGGTGGTCACAAGGTTGCAGTTTTATATATTTTTATTTGTCCTACTGACATAAACTAGCAGTTTTAATATATTATGGCAGAATGGCAACTATAAATGATTTGGTAGGGATGTGTTTTAAGTTTGTGTGTTTTAAGTGTTAATTTTTTATTGTCTGACTATGTTTTATGAGCCAGTATATTATGTTTTTATGTTTTATGGGTTTTAAGAATGTTATTATAAAAACCACTTACAAAGTTTGATAAGTGATTTGCAAATTTTAAATAAACAAATACTAAGCTTTTTTACCATAGATATAAAAACATTTTGGTACATGTAGCTCATTGTATCTGTCTTTCTCTGTTACAAATGCCTTGTAAAAGTCTTCACAGCCTTGAATATTTTTCATATTTTTCAGTCTAAAAAATACAAATCAAAATACATTAAAATAGGAGTTTGTTTCACTGATCTATACAACATACTTTACACTTGCATTGTGAAAGAACAATTACAGAAAGATTCCAAGAGCAATTAAGAATATAAAACAATAAATCTTTATACTCTTGGTCATAGCAAACCCAAATTAGCTCCAGTTCACAAGATTACCAAAACAAGGCTCATAATAAGTAAAAGAGAGCCCACTTGTATCCAATCACAGTAGCTGAACTGATTCAAATACTTGAGGATGAAGAATCAAACTGTTTCTGTACAAAAATGAATTGAAAGCAGAAAACATATCAAACACGAAGCTGCTGCAGACCTTCGGGATAGCGTTATTCAAAGATACAGAGTGGGGGAAAGCTATAAGAAAATTTCAATGTGTCAATTCCATCGTTGTAAGGTCGCATCATTGTGATATGGAAACAGTTTGGCACCATCAAGACACAGCCATCTTCAGGCCATCGTTACAAAGTCAGTAGCCATCTGTTTAGGAAACTACTGCACAAGGTCAATGTGAGGCTGTTACGCACCCTGCCTGCGCTCGTCCCGCGCACGGGACTGCTCACCTTCATAGTTCCACAGCGGGTCCCGGGACAACCTCCCTCGCGATAGTTGCCAGCCCTGCCAGGCCCTGGCATCCCGCGGCGGTGTTCACCAGGCCTTCCACTGCGCGCCAGGCCTCATGCTGAGGTTCGGCGTCCTCTGCCATGTTAGCCACGCCCCTTAGCGCACGCGCGGGGAGCGCCCAGACTCATGTAGGGCCAAGGGCGAGTCTTAGCTCCGCGGTGCACCCTGACTGATCCCTCGATGTAAGGAAGTTCCTGTCTCTGCTTCCTTGCCTTGGCAATCGGGTCGGTTTGCTCTATGATTGCCTCTGCATTTGTTCCTGTTCCTGCTTGTTCCTAGTCTCGTTCCAGGATCCTTCTGTTCCAGTTCTGTTCCTGACTTGTTCCTGCATCCTAGTTCCTGCGTCCTGCTTGTTCCTGTGTTCGTCTGTCTGTCTACCCAGGTAGTACCCTCGGACTGTCTTACTGGTACCAACCTCAGCTTGCTCCTGACCTGCCTGCCTGCCTGCTTGCCGCCTGCCTCAACGACCTCAGCTTGTTCTTGACCTGCCTGCCTGCCTGCTGCCTGCCTCAAGACCTCAGCCTGCCTTTGACCTCGTCTGAACTCTGGCACCTGATCCCTGCTTCGCTGACCATTCCTCAGACTGACCTCTAGATCTTGACCTTTGCCTGCCTGACCTCATCTCCAGATTCTGGCTCTGTTCCTCGCCTTGTCATCACCAACTCTGTACTGGTTCTCTTTGTTTCAACCAGCCTCCAACTTTGAACCCGATCGCTCTCCCCCTGTGTCAGTGGGCACGCCTGACTTTCATTCTCTTAGGAGACCCTGCGAGGCCCACCTAAGTCCAAGCGGCCCGGGTCCCTACGAGCTCCTCCCAGGGGGACCTCGGGCTTCCAGTAATGAAGCTTTTCACAGCCTCTGTCTCCTCCAGTGCTCCACCCCCTGGGGGCAGTTACCTCCTGTTCCCTTTCAGGAGACATTCCATCCCTGCTCCAGGACAAGGGTCCATCCCCGAGTGCAACAGAGGCCTAAGATTACTTTAAAAGAACTGCAAAAGTCTCTGGCTAAGACTGGGGAAAATGTTGACTGCTCAATTTCAAGATTATGCCGCAAACATGGCCTGTATAGAGGAAACATTAGAAAAGAGGCGTTACCTGAAGAGGGAAGAACAATATACGTGGATGGCTCTTCAACGTACCTGAAGGAGATAACATTGAAACATGGCCAGTATTGGACTCACGATAAAGTTGCTAAAAAAATGGGAAGGACTGAGGTCCAGAACAACATTGGAGATAAGTGATTTGTTGTATTAGCAAAGATGATTGAGTGGGTTGGGATAACTGAGAAGGAGAGCCGGTGCGGTGTATATAATATAGAGGACTATTTAAGATTTAACAATGAAAAAATGAAAAATAAAAGTTAAAATTAGAGATTAAGATTAAAATTAAAAACAGTATGCACTAACATAACATATAACCTAACAGTGGTTTTCATAAGGTTAATTGCTACCGAACATATAAACACATCAGCATATCTCCTCAATAGTTGCTTTTTGTTCTATAATAGAAGGATGGCAAGAAGAAATCTACTGCTGATGAAAAGCTATACAATATGACCAATGACCATAGCATCTGAAGAGACCTTGCATGCAAGTGGGAGAAGGATTTGTGGTCTGATAAATTTATATAGCCCATCAACCTGCTAACACCATCCTAACAGTAAAGCATGATGGTGGCAGAATTATACTATGGGGTGCTTTGTAGCTCTAGGGATAGAGAGGCATGTGAAGATTGTGAGAATGACAGATGGTGCAAAGTATAGGCAGATCCTGCAGGAAAACCTGTTCCAGTCCATCCGATAGACCTAGGATTAGGAAGAAGATTCACCTTCCAGCAGTACAACGATTCTAAGCACAAAGCAAGAGCAACAATGAAATAGCTCAGCAAGGAGAAAGTGAATGGCTCAGTCAAAGCTCAACCCTGAACCAAATAGAAAAGACTTGAAGAATGCAATCCATAAGACAATCCCCAGTTAACATAAAAGTGCTTGATCTCTTCTGCCAAGAAAAATGGTAAAAACAAAACGCACCATCCTGTTCTGCAAAATTGTTAGACACTTAACTAAATGATTTATGGCTGTTATTACTTGATGGAGGCCCCTTTTACAGCACTGAGTCAAGGGGTATAAGACTTATGTAATCATGACCTTTTGATTTTTTTAAATGTTTAATTACTTTTGGAATATTTCTATAATCATACTTTCACAATGACAGTATAGCATATGTTGTGTAGATTTATCTGTTTATTTATTCAAAATGTGTTCATACTACCTTCCTGACCAAGAAAAATGGATGCCTTAAGTGGTATACAAATCACAAATTAGAAAACAACAATACAAATAAAACATAACAGACAAAAAACACATCACCATTAAAAAGGTCAATTAGCAGCTTACTACTATCATTCCTAATTATTCACAGATGGATAAAAACTAAATTGATGGAGTTTTCTAATTACAGTGTTTGAGCCACATGGGAGATTTGCAAGATCACCACGCTCCAGCCACAGTGCCGAACAAAGCTTAGGACCAACCTGCACAAATCTTTGGCGTGAAATAAACACCTACCTTAATGCATTTTGATACTTACTTATTAGACGGCAGAACGTGAAAAATGTACAAAGGTGTAAAGTCTTTTACAAGGCACTGTATGTTGCAAGCACTCTCTCACTCCATGTGCCTGTGTAAGCAACATGAGCAGGCCTCAATGCTTGAATACACCGTAGAGTTTATTGTACCTTCTGCCAGTCCTCATTCATTCTCATTCCTGGGAACTTTTGATTTCCAGTCACCCTGAGACTGCTGTGGATTGTGGGGGAGGAGCCCTACGTGTGTCTACCAACAGCAGCAGAGCGGGGACTGTGTGCACACATAGGTTGCAGCATGCACACAAACGTTCTCACATACAGAAACTAACATATTCACATGTTCACTCTCATATTCTCTTTCGCGTACATACATGCTCATTTTCACAACACACACTCACTCTTATTCCTCTCATTCACCCCCAGACTCTCACATACATGCACACACACATTCAGTTCTCCTGCTCTTACACACACACACACACATATACTTATCTCAGTAACAACAAACCGAATACCCTCCATTGCCAAACATTTTGTGAAGAAACACAAATCTCTGCAAAAAAGGAAAAAAGACACCTAGAACCTTGCCATGCCATATCAGAACAGCACTAAATCTCAAGGCTCAAACAGCCGCAACCTTATCTATGAAAAGGCAGCAATGCAAATATTATACCATGGCCTAGAATATTAATACACCACCTACTGGGGAAACAGTACAAACCAGACTGCTATAAATTCCTACAGAAATACTGCACCTCAGTAACACATGCAGAACATAGACAGATTCTTAGCTAATACAGAATAAGGATCTGCAAATTAGAAACAGAAACACGCAAACAAAAATAAAATGGAAAGTCCGAGAAACCAGACTCTGAACAGTGGAATACTAAAGAAAGAACAAAATGTAAATATATAATGCACATTCCCAAAGACAGCATATGCCAATCACTAAAAATTCAAAAATTTTTTTTTTTTTTACCTTTTGTCATCTGATCTTATTTTTCTAATCGGCTGGCCCTATGTTAATTGTTTTCTGCCATCTTTCCCTTCTCGGTCTTTTCCTAATTCCTTTTACCAAGTCTCTTTTTTTTCTTTTTCTTCTCCACCTGTCTTCTTCCCCTCTTCCCTCACACACACACACACACACACACCCCATCTCCCACTCTCACATGCTTTCTCTCTTTCGCACACACACAAAGGCTCTCACACTGACATGCTTTCTCTCTCTTACACACATACAGGCTCTATCTGGCATGCTCTCTCTCTCACACACACACACACAGACTTTCACTCTTACATGCTGTCTCTCTCTCCCACACATACACACAGGCTCTCATGCCCAGCTGCTCTCACACACATACCTAGGCTCTCACTCCCACATGCTGTCTCTCTCTCAAAAAAACAGGCTCTCACTCTCATAGGCTGTGTGTTTGTGGTATGTCAATGTTGCTTTTGAAGTTTTTTGTACTTATTGTAATGCTCTTAGTTCTAAATGTTTTTGTTCATATGAAGTATTATTTTATGTATTGCTTATTTTGTATGTTGGTTGTAATCCGCTGAGCTTGGTGGATCAGTGGAATAAAAATTGTTTAAATAATAAATAAATAAGCTGCCTCGCACACAGGCTCTCACTCTCATATGCTGTCTCTCTCACTCATACACAGGCTCTCAACTCACTCTCACAGTTCTTTCATTCTCACACACACACACTCACACACATACACACATATACAAGCATTCTCTCATATATATACACACTCTATCAGGTCCTTAGCCTTCCCCTCACCTCTTGGCCTCCTCTTCTTGGGCCACCTTGATCTTCTCGGGCCGCCGCAAGATGGAATCCGCAGCAGCTCTGCCATAAAGACAAATACCTCCCCTCTTCTCCACATATGCCAGTGCTCCTCCTTCCTGCCCGCATGGCTCCAGCATCATATTCTTCAGAGGTCGCAAGGACAGGAAGGAGGAGGCATACGCAGAGTTTATGGATGTTGACCATTTCAGAATTCCAGGTTTGTTCATTTATATGATAAATTTGGGATCTCTCACGCCATTCTGTGTGTGAACAGGAGATAAAAATATGAAAGCCGCCAGAAAATTCACCAGACAAGTAACTTCATGAAAGCAGGTGGGCCTCTATCAAGGAAGTACCTCAAACCTATCAAAATTACTGTGAAACTGGTGGGATTTTTACATTAATACAGTGAGTAGTCTATTATTTTCCTGAAATACTGATAATTCCAAATTCTCAAAATGGCAACATATTGAACAATATGACAAATCAAATCCAGCATTAAGGGATGTATACAGAAGTCCTTGATTTAAGGCATTTCAAGGTACAATTCAGAGTTACAACACATCTGAATTGATATCCATTGTCTACCTTTAAGATGCCCTAGCATCTCCAAACAGGCACACACTGGTGTGCTGATGACTTCTGAGGCCTGGCGAGGTGACACCAGCAAGAAGTATTCCAGAGACTGCCTCCTTTTCTTCCCCTGTGGAGCATGCAAGAAGAGTCAATACAGCCCAGCAGAGAGGAGCTGCTGTGCTATCTGCCGCCCCTCTACCTCCTTTCTCCCTGGTCCCACACCTTCTGCATGTTGCTGTGGGGACAGTAGGGGGAGGGGCAGAATCAGACACTTACAGCAGCTACTCTCTTCTGATCCTAGGGGGAGATACCATTCAGACCCTACATGGGTTGCAAGCAGATAGCACAATCCAGCAAGCTGGGAGGGGGAGGGGACGGGAAAGGATGAGAGGAGGAGTTGAAAACCTGAAGTGGGTAAGGCGAGGAAGAGGTGAATGCTGGGAGAAGCATGAGGAGGGGGATAATGCTGTGGCTGGGAGGAAAGTGAGGAAGGGGGTTGGATACTGAAGAGTGATGAGGTGTGAGTGTTGGCCGAGGGGATGGTGAATGCTGATGAGTAACAAGGAAGAGATGAATGCTGGCAGGGTTGATAAGGAGGGGTGAATGCTGGGGAGTGATGAGATGCTGGGGGTGATGGAAGGGAGTGAATGCCGAGGAGGGTTGAGGTGAACAGTGATGAATGTTGAACAGGTTGATGAAAAGGGAGGTGAGGGGGTGAACTGTGGCAGGTGATGAGTGGAGCAAGATAGGAGAATATCTGCATGGTGCAAGGGGATGGGAGGTTCCCCTCAGGGTTGGAAACCCTGGTCTGAAATCATCTAGAGATATTTTTGTCCTGTCTCCATGTGTTTTTCTGTTTGTTTACTGTTGTCCTGTTTTTAAATGTCCTGCTTCCACAGCAGCCTTTATGTTTCTGTTGTTAATACTGTTATTCATGTTTTTACTCTGCCTATTTCTTGTTTTTTCTTATACTGCCATTTGGCTGTCAGCCTGCACGTTCACTGTTTCTGTTCTATTCAATGCAGCTAGCTCTAAAGGGTTAACCTCTGATTTGGAAGCAGGGATTCCTGGGTATTTTTCCTCATGTTTTCAGTCAACTATGGCCATTTCCGTCTGGCCTGTGTGATTCAGCAGCTAATCTAGCCAGTCCTGCAGAATAATCCTCATTTTACCTGTCTCCATTTCTGTGGCCCAGACTGCTCTGGTCACTGCTAGCTCCAGTAGGATTCTGCTTGTTTATTTTACCTGTTAATATAGTTTGGAGTTAAAGATGGTGCCTCCTTTGTTTATGAGTAAAGACCGAGTTTAATTTTAAGTTTAAGTTTCACTTCTTAGACAGTAGCCAACTGATCCATAACTAAGCTCTAACCAGTTTGTTACCAGTGCTACAGAGTCATAAGCAGTGCATCATTACAGAATCTATGCCCACAGATAGCACTACCCTGTCACCAGAAATGACAGAGGCTGAAATCTCACCTCAGGAACGTGAAAGGCCTAAGAGGCATTTGACTCTCACACAGAAGGCCAGAGAAAACGATGAAATTGTCAGAGACCGGTATCATGAGAAATTGGACAAAGCCCAGAAAAAGACTCAAGAGTGATGTGTAATATTACAAGCACAGCCAGTAAACAAACTGTAAACCAGCTTAGGTCCACTTACAGACACTACCAGTTTCCTAACATGGATCTATTTGTATAAAAGCTTGTAGCAGCAAGATCTTCAGCAAACTACTGATCAGAGACATGAAAGTTTGGTTTATACTGGAAGTAGAATCTCAAATGGAATATTCAAAGGAAACTGCATTGCAGTACTCCAGGCCTAGATGCACGACAAAATCCTCAAAATCAGCACATTCAAACCTATCTTCAACAAGCACTGCCACAGCCAGAGCATGCACTAAAATGGAAGCATCACAGGTATCTTATAAACAGGGAAGAGGCAGCCTTAACATTAGAAAATGCTGGAGTGAAAGAGGAGGAGCGGAACACTGACATGGCTGCTGCTGCCACTGCTGCCGATGACGCTGCTGCACGCCAGAAAACAGTTTTTTTGGAAGAGCAGGGGCAGAACGCTGCTGCTATTGCCACCACCACTGCAGCTGCTGCCACTGCTGGGACACACAAGGAAGCAGAAGCTAACCTAGAAATATTACAACAAGAAAAGGAAGCAAAGCTCAGGCCAAGATTCTTGAAATGTTTACAGAACAGGGTGAAGGGAAGAACTGGATCAGTCAAATTGCCTCAGAAGATCCAGCCCAGCGTACCACAGACTATGTACTAAGCCATTCCACTAGGTATTCCAGCTTTGCCCTCCCTATACAATGAGGAGGTGTCAGATGTTAGGGCAATGCAGTCTTTTCATGAAGTAGATGTTGCTTCTGATAGAGACCAGCGCAACGCACACCCTACCATGGATACATGACCACTGACTCCTGATCCAGGTATTGTTGGCTCAGAGATACTGTATGCGCTACTTTCAGCCCACACTGAACTATCCCACATAAACTGGGGTCATGATACGGCTGCAACCTTGCCTCCCCCAAGGATACCTGACACACGCTCTTCACATAGCCAGAGTGCACCTGACCAAACTTTCCTACTTTGTTTTCAAAACTGACCTGTCAGGTAATGAACAAAGACAAACAATTTCCAAGAGTATCTCTCAAGTATTTCATCATAAAAAGACCGAAGCCATGGACATGTCAGATCTTGCTAAATAAATGATTCATTGTGAGTTTGTCAATACAGGGCTTACCATATTTGATGACTGCCTGGAAAACTGCAGAGCATGGAAATCTACATTCAAAAACATCGTCTCAGAACTAAACATTACTCCAAGCGAAAAGATTCAACTGTTGGTGAAATGACTGGGAAAAAAAATCTTTAGAACTCAAAGAGGCTAAGGTCAGTGCATATACATAATTCTTCAGTGGATCTAACCAATGGCACCGATAGCCCCTATCACATGGTAAGGGCAAAGGGCCACCGGTGCCATTTTGTTTACTGGCAGCTGAGGCCCAAGAGCAGGAGTTTGCTCCCGGGACCCCCGCTGGACCACCAGGGACTTTCGGTACATTTTGGGGGGGTCGGGAGGGTGGGGGCTTGTAATTAATTAAATCTGAAGAGTTGGGGCAAAAAACTTGAACAATGCTATGGTACTCCAACTGAGAGTGTTTTGTTCAAGAGGATTAAGAACTTTCCAAACATCTCAAATAAAGATAACCACAAGCTGCAAAGAGTTTTGCAATCTACTACTGGAGCTCAAGGCATATCTTCTAGCGCTTAGCTATCTAGATATTTCCTATGGTGTAAAGCCAGTCTTGAAGAAACTGCCATACAGCTTGCTGGAAAAATGGGTTGCCGAAGGTTCAAAATATAACACTGACAATAACTTTGCTTTTCCACTTTTCACAGTTCTCTCCAGGTTCATACGGGACTTAACGGTGATGAGAAATTATTCAAGTTTTATGCTTGCTGCATCAGATGTGACCAGCCCAAGCCACCTGTGGGGTGAACATCCCTTTGCCCTTACCATGTAACAGGGGCTATCTGTGCCATTGGTCGGCCCCTGTTACATGGTAGGAGCAATGGATGGCCCGCACCATTTTTTAAGATGGTGCCAGCCGTCCATTGCTCCTACCAAGTGACAGAGGCCGGTCAATGGCACCGATAGCCCCTATCACATGGTAAGGGCAAAGGGCCACCGGTGCCATTTTGTTTACTGGCAGCTGAGGCCCAAGAGCAGGAATTTGCTCCCGGGACCCCTACTAGACCACCAGGGACTTTCGGTACATTTTGGGGGGGTTGGGAGGGTAGGGGCTTGTAATTAATTAAATCTGAAGAGTTGGGGTGTTTTTGATTTTTTTTTCGGGACAGCCGAAACAAAATTGGCCCGAACCACGGGAAACGAAATTTCCTGCGGCAGGCCGATAACAAAGACCGAACCAAAAGGTTCGGCCGAATTACATCTCTACTATTCATTTCTTCATTTAAAAAATGCCTGGTTACATAGAACAACCAAATCATGCTGCACAGACTTATTTGAACATCTTTACAACAGAGAACTGTGATGAGGATCTTGGAAGCACAGTGTTCTAGATTACCAGAGATGATAAACCTGCACTTTTAATAGAAGAAAAAGAGTTCCTGAAGATAATGAATAAGGACTACTTCAAAGATGAGTCAAACAGCTGGGTGGCACCACTTCCATTCTGCCCACCTAAGCCTTGGCTTCCCAATAATAGAAAGCAAGCCCTTATGGCCTTCATGAAAAACATATTTGACAATGGTCATACAGAGCCAGCTCCACTACTGAAGGAAGGTAAAGAGTGCTGATATCTTCCTACTTATGGCATATACCATGCTGAGAAACATTTCAAAATCAGGAATGTATTTGATTTAAGTACTCAATTTCAAGGAATTTCATTGAATGATGTGCTTCTTACTGGACCAGACTTAACAAACAGCCTTTTAGGAATATTAATCCATTTCAGAAAAGAGCCTCTGGCTGTAACCACCGACTTGCAGCAGATATTCTACTGTTTGGTGATTCGAGAAGATAACAGGAATTTCTTAAGATTCCTATCGTACCATGATGTTGACATCAGCAATGACATCATCAAGTACTGTATGAGACTACATGTCTTTGGCAAAAGTCCATCACCAGTCATGACTACCTATGAACTCAGAAGAACAGCACAAGAAGTCAAAATTGAGTTTGGTACAGATGCCAGACAATTTGTGGAAAGGACTTTAATGTGGATAATGGACTCAAATCTATGCCTACAGAGAAAGAGGCCATTGACCTGATAAAAAGGATACAACAGATGTTAGCTGTTGCTAACCTGAAACTGCACAAAATAACTATCAACGGTGCAAAGGTAATGAAGGCATTCTCCTTGGAGGACCATGCAAAGAATCTAAAGGACCTAGACCTAAGAGTCAACACACCACCAAAGCAGTGCAGCCTTGGTCTCAGTTGAGATTTCAAGAAAGACATAAGAAATTGCCGTATTGAGTCAGACCAAGGGTCCATCAAGCCCAGCATCCTGTTTCCAACAGTGGCCAATCCAGGCTACAAGTACCTGTCAATTATCCAAAAACTAAGTAGATCCCATGCTACTGATGCCAGTAATTGCAGTGGCTATTCCCTAAGTCAACTTGATTAATAGCAGTTAATGGACTTCTCCTCCAAGAACTTATCCAAACCTTTTTTAAACCCAACTACACTAATTGCACTAACCACATCCTCTGGCAACAAATTCCAGAACTTAATTGTGTGTTGAGTGAAAAAGAATTTTCTCTGATTAGTTTTAAATGTGCTACTTGCTAACTTCATGGAGTGCCCCCTAGTCCTTCTATTATCCGAAAGAGTAAATAACCGATTCCCATTTACCCGTTCTAGACCTCTCATGATTTTATAGACCTCTATCATATCCCCCCTCAGCTATCTCTTCTTTAAGCTGAACAGCCCTAACCTCTTTAGCCTTTTCTCATAGGGGAGCTGTGTCAATCCAGGAAAGCCATATAACAGATGTAGAATCCTGTTGATGGTGAGCAACCTATATTATCCACTTGGATTTATAGCTCTTCTCGCTCCTCTGGAACTCCTCTTCAGACACCGGCCCCAGGAGACCGCACATAAGTCCAAGCAGCTTGGGTCCTCACGGGCTCCTCCTGGGGGGACCTCGGGCTTCCAGTGGTGAAGATCCCTCCGGTCTCCTGCCCTGTGCCGCCTCCCGGCTTCGACATCCACTGTAAGTCTTCCCATGGTGAGTCTTCATCTGTCCCAGCCGGTTCAAGGGTCCACGAATCCAACACTACTTGAAGATAATAGAAAATTAAGGTAAGCCCCATGTGGGATTTATCCTTGGTAAGGCTAAATTAGCTTCACAGATTAGCCATATCATCCCAACACTTGAATTGTGTGGGGCAGTGTTAGCAGTGGAAATTGCTGAACTGGTGCTAAATAAGAACATAAGAAATGCCATGCTGGGTCAGACCAAGGTCTTTCAAGCCCAACATTCTGTTTCCAACAGTGGCCAGTCTGAGTACCCATCAGATACACAATAGTTGATCTATTTCTTGAATCATGCTCCCAGGGATAAATGCTGGCTTTCACAAGACTATTTGCCTAGTAACTGTTTATGGACTTTTCCTTCAGGAACTTGTCCTACCCTCTTTTGAATTCCACTGTATAAGGTGCCTTGACCATGTTCTCTGGCAATAGAAATAGAGTTGCAACCTGACATGGTAAAATATTACTTATTTATTATTTATTTGGGAGCATTTTTTATTCTGCAATTTCCAGTGCGGATAACAACATGACCATACAAAGCTTAATACATAAAATCACGATATGACAAATTTATTTATTTAGATTTATATTCCGCTTTTCGCACTCCTTTCAGCACTTCAAAGTGGCTTACATTCAGGTACTGTATATATGACACATTAAGTAACATTCCAAACATTTACATTTTACACTGAAAGTAAAGTGGTACTGGGTAACATTTACAATCAGAGCAGGAGATTTTATGTGTATGTGGTCAACAGAGTTGAATGCATCAGAAAATTAACCCAGCCAGAACAGTGGCTCTACATTCTCACAGAACTGAGCCCTGCTGACCCATGCCATGAGGTCAGTCTCTGCAGCTTACCTAATGCAGACTACATGGTTATCAGAGCCAGAATTTCTTTGGAGCTGTGGCAAGACAGCACCAAACTCAATAGTCTGCTTTGAACAAGTAAATGCTGAACTTAATGCCGAGATCTATCCTCAGGTGATTGCTCTGGTTACCAATGTTCAAAGTGAAAAGCAACTAGGAACACACACTCCGATTTTCAACATGGGAATGTTCATTCTGATAACTCTGATAGCTGTAGTCTCAGCCTTCACCAATGCCAGATCCTTGGCTCCTCTATCTACAGACCTGGAATCTCTAACCATCCTGACTCCTACTATCATCATTACTCAAAAGACCGATGTGAATCTGGCACGGCTTGCAAAGTTTGACAAGAGCCTTTACAAATGGCAGTGGCAACAGGTTCAATGCCTTGCCAATACCTTTGGGGATTGCTGGAGGAGAGAATACGTGACAGCTCTGCAGGACAGCAGTAAGTGGCAACACAGTAAACCAGCGCTCTAGGTGGGTGATTTTGTTTTACATAAAGACAAGGAAGTCCCACGGAATGAGTGGCCAATGGGGCTTAACAGGAAGATGAGGCCAAGAGGAGATGAGAAGATCCGTAAAGTCAAAATACCAACTGCCAGAGAATGGACTGTAAAGTACTTTGTTAGACACATCACTGAAACAGTGCTTTTCTTGGCTCTTGGAGAAATGTGAGCATTTATTTTGTTACAGCAATGCATAGTCTGCTCATTTCCAGAATACCTATTCTGGGCAAATTACAGAATAACACATAAAATATATACATACTTGTATATAACATAATTGATTATAAAACGTTAACATATAATAACAAAATAAAATGCAACATTAATTCAACATGACAATCTCAAAAATATATCTTCAAGAAATACCAAAAGCACAGTCAAGAGCTGAATTTAAAATATCTATTCAAGTTAAAAAAGCTTCCCGAAAAAGATGTCTTCAATGATTTCCTAAACAATTTCAGATCTTCGGTCTGGTGCATTCCATAGTACTGGAGCATTTAGGACTCCTCAGATTGAATGCAATGTTATTAATTAGTATTTCAAAGAAAAGTTAAAGAAAAGTTAATAGTGGAATTTTATGATTCCAGACAGGGAATGTTTTTTCCCCACAGCTGTTTTTCTGTTTGTTTACTGTTATCCTGCTTTCACAATGTCCTGCTTCCACAGCAGTCTTTCTGTTTCTGTTCCCAATGCTGTGGTTCATGCTTTTACTCCGCATATTTCTTTTCTGTTATACTGCCAACTAGTATTCAGCCGCACATTCATTGCTTCTGTTCTATTCAGTGTGGCTGGCTCTAAAGCAGGGCTTCCCGAACCTGCCCTGAGGACCCCACAGCCAGTCGTGATTTCAGGATATTCACAATGAATATGCATGAGATAAATTTGCTTACTATGGAGACTCAACATAGGCAAATTTATCTCATGCATATTCATTGTGAATATCCTGACTGACTGAGGGATCCCCAGGACAGGTTTGAGAAACCCTACTCTAAAGGGTTAACTTCTGACTTGGAAGCAGGGATTCCTAGGTGTCTTTCCTTCTGTTTTCAGTCAGCTCTGGCCAGCTCTGGCCAGCCTATGTGATTCAGCAGCTAATGTGGCCAGCTCTGCAGAATAATCCTCATTTTACCTGTCTTATTTCTGTGGCCCAAACTGCTCTGGCAGCTGTTATCTCCAGTTTACGCACAGTAATACTCTATTTGTTTTATCTGTTAATAAAGTTTAGATTTGAAGAACGGCCTCCTCTGTCTGTGAATAAAGACAGAATTAAGCTGCGCATAAGAAATGCGTAGAGGAGACAGAATAACTTCAGTTCCCTGGACTATAAGCTTCCCCTGCAAACTGCATTTCCCTAGTGATTATAAAATTCTGTAGTGTAGTCTTTAAAACCATAAACTAGCATTCTCTGATCTCTTTTATAAACCAAAGCTCCTATTTGCACCAAGCAAGTGAATACAGTGAGTTTTTAATGTATTTTTTTAAAGGTGACTAAATTATGAATGTTTATAAAAGCTGTTTGAATGGCCAGTTGTTAAGATTTAAATACTGATGATTGGCACTACTGCTCACAAGTTCCTAACTAATGTTAATTCAACCTTTTGTGTCCATATGCACTTATAATTTCTGTGTAATTCTAAAAAATAAAACCAGTACCCTTACAAAGCATCAGCTTTGTAAGGGCACTGGTTTCACCAGCTGGCTAAATCCCTCAATTTTGAAAGCATTTACAAGTTAAATTCAAGATCACTTTGTGTGTAGATTGCATAATGATGCCCTGCAACAGTGCCTCCTTGCCAAGATAAACCTAACATCCACTGAAAAACAAGAAAAGAATCACTGCAAATGAGACCATTTCACAGCAAGCACAGAATATCTCTTTGACCCTGCAATGGAAATACACCAAGTTTGCAACAACTACCCATGAAATCACTTTTCAAATCCAAAATTATGAGAGAAGCTAAATTTGACATCATCATGTTTCCAGTGCGGTAAAAAACACACTCTGAATTTGTGCCAATTCAAGCATGCTGAGTGTAAGAACATAAGAACATAAGAAATTGCCATGCTGGGTCAGACCAAGGGTCCATCAAGCCCAGCATCCTGTTTCCAACAGAGGCCAAACCAGGCCACAAGAACCTGGCAATTACCCAAACACCTAGAAGATCCCATGCTACTGATGCAATTAATAGCAGTGACTATTCCCTAAGTAAACTTGATTAATAGCAGTTAATGGACTTCTCTTCCAAGAACTTATCCAAACCTTTTTTGAACTACTACACTAACTGCACTAACCACATCCTCTGGCAACAAATTCCAGAGATTTATTGTGCGTTGAGTGAAAAAGAATTTTCTCCGATTAGTCTTAAATGTGCTACTTGCTAACTTCATGGAATGCCCCCTAGTCCTTCTATTATTCGAAAGTGTAAATAACCGAGTCACATCTACTCGTTCAAGACCTCTCATGATCTTAAAGACCTCTATGATATCCCCCCTCAGCCGTCTCTTCTCCAAGCTGAACAGCCCTAACCTCTTCAGCCTTTCCTCATAGGGGAGCTGTTCCATCCCCTTTATCATTTTGGTTGCCCTTCTCTGTACCTTCTCCATTGCAACTATATCTTTTTTGAGATACGGCGACCAGAATTGTACACAGTATTCAAGGTATGGTCTCACCATGGAGCGATATAGAGGCATTATGACATTTTCCGTTTTATTAACCATTCCCTTCCTAATAATTCCTAACATTTTATTTGCTTTTTTGACTGCTGCAGCACACTGAGCTGACGATTTCAATGTATTATCTACTATGACGCCTAGATCTCTTTCTTGGGTGGTAGCTCCTAATATGGAACCTAACATCGTGTAACTACAGCTAGGGTTATTTTTCCCTATATGCAACACCTTGCACTTGTCCACATTAAATTTCATCTGCCATTTGGATGCCCAATCTTCCAGTCTTGCAAGGTCCTCCTGTAATGTATCACTGTCTGCTTGTGATTTAACTACTCTGAATAATTTTGTATCATCTGCAAATTTGATAACGTCACTCATCGTATTCCTTTCCAGATCATTGATATATATATTGAAAAGCACCGGTCCAAGTACAGATCCCTGAGGCACTCCACTGTTTACCCTTTTCCACTGAGAAAATTGACCACTTAGTCCTACTCTCTGTTTCCTGTCTTTTAACCAGTTTGTAATCCACGAAAGGACATCGCCTCCTATCCCATGACTTTTTAGTTTTCGTAGAAGCCTCTCATGAGGGACTTTGTCAAACGCCTTCTGAAAATCCAAATACACTACATCTACCAGTTCACCTTTATCCACATGTTTATTAACCCCTTCAAAAAAAATGAAGCAGGTTTGTTAGGCAAGACTTCCCTTGGGTAAATCCATGTTGACTGTGTCCCATTAAATCATGTCTTTCTATATGCTCTACAATTTTGATCTTGAGGATAGTTTCCACTATTTTTCCCGGCACTGAAGTTAGGCTCACTGGTCTATAGTTACCCGGATCACCCCTGGAGCCTTTTTTAAATATTGGGGTTACATTGGCCACCCTCCAGTCTTCAGGTACAATGGATGATTTTAATGATAGGTTACTTTTGAAAGAAGAAATGTCACATTAAGTCAACCATATCAAGCCCAAGATGTCATGGAAGAAGGAAGAGTTGCTGAGCAGCTGCAAGTCTCTTCCACATACACAGAGTCTGCCAAAGTAAAATTCTGTTATTGAGATGCAGCTATCCAAGATATTGCGAAAGTTTGAAAGGAATGATCCAATGTTCATGTGAAACTACCTACAGTTCTGGATCAAAGAGGGCACCAACTACCAACATGAAGGTAATTGGACCCATTTCATACACTGAACTAACACGTGATGGACTCTTCTGGTATTTGTCACGTTGATCCTGAATTAAACTTTGCACACCAAGCTCAATCACAATCAGTAGCACTGAATAGGAACTTCAGTTCATTTTCATGCCCTTTGTTGGCTAGCTCCTGGTATAAGGTGCTTTCAAGCAGGGATGACAGAAACAAGATTTTACAAATATAACTGGGTGGTTCTGGGGTGTTAGGCCTGACCGCTTTAGGGTTCTGACATTACTGAAGAAGTGAAACAATTTAGAGATCAGCAGCTCAAAATTCTGCAAGAAGCGTGTCTTGCTGTAGAAGGCATAGGGATTTTACCGCAGCTACCAAAGAAGAGAGACAAGAAGCAGAAACGTGTTTATGATTACACAGTTAAAGAATCATCGTCTGAAAAAAAGTGATCCAGAATTCAGAAGAAATGCTTTCAATACATCTTTGGACAGTTGTTACCTGTGAATTAGAGAGCGCATTCAAAGCAACCAATATTTGTTTCCCATTCCATTCAGTCATAAAATATAAGACACGAGACTGTGAAGAATTATAAGAAGTTTCTAAAATGTCTCCTTCACAAGTATCCCAGAGATCTTTCTAAGGATTTTCCTTGTGAAATGCTGCGTTGCAAAATCATCTTCAGATCTTATTTTGGAAAAGAGTATGAACTAGTCCCATTCAGAGCTGTATCCTAGGCAAGATTTGAAAATTATGCCTCGGCTTCCTGCTGCATTCCCCCCAACGCCTTCCAATGAAAGTATACAGTACACAATTTCACCTTTCAAAAGAGCAGTTTATTTACAATGTAGAAAAGTCCAAATTGTCATTTGTTGCACCCTCCAAGTGTGCTGTACCCAAGACAGATACCTGGCTCACCTACCTCTTGTCTCAGCTTTGTCCCCACTTATTTAATGAGATTTAGAAAAAAAACAAATGTAGCTAACTTTCAGTGGAAAGTGCATACCCCACAGAATTTTTGCACCCTGCCAATGACCATAGCAAAGCTGGAAGAAGTTTCTGGAAGCTTGTGCTCATCAAAAACTGCAGGAATTCAAGTATGGGACAAGAATATTAAACCACCTTGCTATTTTGTTTAACACATGTGAATTTGCAAGAGAAATTGACTTTGGAAAGATAATTCATGATTTTTCAGTGAAAAGACCAGAAAAATAAGGCATTACAGTGAATTGGTCTATTTATAAAATGTCTGCAACCATGTTGGTCTGTTAGAACAAAAATAACACTGGTCTACAGCCAAAATGCTTCCGAAATGAATGTAGTCGAACTTTACTAAATCAGGGTTACTAAGAATGAAAATGATGTTAAAAACTGCTTTTTGGGCACAATAATGAACGATGCAATCTGTACTCCTGGGGGAATTCTATACTATTGCAGAATGCAGAATTTGCGCAGAATTCCCCTCCTGTGCAGAATTTGGAGAAGGCCCTGGTATGCTGAGTCACAGTGAAGAGTGTGCAGGTCCTGGCGGCTGCGAGTGGAGCCCATCCCGCTCACAGTGAAGAGGGAGCAGGAGCAGGCCCCAGCATGCCGCGTTGCAGCGAAGAAGGAGCAGAAGCAGGCCCCAGCATGTCGAATCGCAGCAAAGAGGGAGCAGGCCCTGGTGAGAGTGAGTCTGTGTGTAGAGGTTGTTTGTGAGGGAGACTGAGAAGCTGTGTGTAGGGTGTGTGTGTGTGTGTGTGTGTGTGTGTGTGTGCCAGAGAGAGGGAGTTTATGTAAGCAGATTGTGAAGGTGTGTGTATATAAGTGAGAGACTTTTGTTGTGTGTGCCGGCCACGGCAGGCCCACAGTTGAGCCCACTTACCCCCATTTGCCTGCTCCAGCGCCTGGTTCTGCCTCTCTTGTGGCCGTGGGCAGCGCCTCCGTGTCCGAGCCGCTCCCCATGCTCCCAGCTCCTCCGCGGATGTCCCAGCTCCGTGGCGGGCCTCCCCATGTGGTCCGCGGGGAGATGCTGCCATGTTGTGCTGCGCCCCTCCCTAGGTGCGTGCGCACTCATCGGCTCAACTTTTAAAGGGGCCGCGATGGGAAACCACCCCACGGCCCCGGATGATGACGTCACTTGGTCCCGATACTTAGGCCGGGCCCAGTCAGTGCTTCCTTGCTTGGCAACAGGTCTCCACACTTGTTGTGTGCTTACTTAGTTGCTCGTTCCTGCGTTTCCTCCATGTTCCTGGTTCCTGGTTCGTTCCTGATTCATCTGTGTTCCTGTTCTTGATCCTGGTATCCATTCCTGCTCCTATGTTCTGTGTCTACCCTGCTTTCAACCACTGATTGATACCTGGCTTTGACCTCTGCTTCGTCTCACCACGCTACTGATTGATTCCTGGCTTGATCTCCGCTTCATCTGACTATGCTCATGCCCGTTTCCTGGTTTGATTTTTGCCTTGCCTGACCATTCTCTATCTGACTCCTGGTTTGACCCCGTGCTTGTCTTGCTACTCTTCATTGCCTGCCGCCTGCCCTGACTCCTGCCTGCTCTATGATGCTCCCATTGAACCTGCTCTGGACTTGGCCTCTCAGGCTTCGGCCTGTTCTTACTCGGGCGCCCTCTGTCTGTCTCCTGTTCTCATTGGTGCCCAGGTCTCCGGGCCTCCGCCTCGTCCGGACCAGATCACCTACTTCCGCTACCGCTGCTGGCCCCTGGCTGTTATAATCTGCTATGCTGATGGGAGGAGCAAGCAGATGGGAGTTAGCAATGTGTTATGCTTCTGCTCCTGAAGAAGGAGGAGTTAGCAATCTGTTATGAATTAGGCTGCGGAGTAGCAATCTGTTCAGGACCACCCTGCCAGGAGGGGCGGAGTTAGCTATCTGGTACGGATCTTGCTAGGGAGTTAGTAATCTGATAGGCTTGGCTCCTGTAGGAGGAGGAGTTTAGCAATCTGTTAGTGCTCTGCTCCCCCAGAGGGAAGGAGTAGCAACTGTTTTGCTTTGTTCCTGTAGAAAGATGCGCCAGCAACCTGTATGATCCCCACAGGGAGATGGTTATCAGATATTGATCAGCTTCCACAGAAAGAGGAGTAACACTTAGTAGAAATAGTGAATCCCTGGGCCGATGGCAGATGACAGCGCCCTCAAGTGGAGATCCTGAGAGGGACCACCGGCTAGGCAGGAGTATTGAGACAAACACAGATAGTTCTTTATTAGACTGGAAGTAGAACCACCAGAGGTGGCAGTAGTGAGTTGATGTGCCCGGCAGGGCTGAAGTCCCTCTGATACTGGAACTACGATCTCTGAGTTGCTGAGCTGTAAGGAGAGACTATAGGTAGTGAGTAGACAGGGTATGCTGGGCATAACCAGTGGTAGATGAAACACTCACAATTGTAGATATCTGTAATATCTTCCTATGCAACAGAGTCTTCAGTATTCAGGCACAGGAGCCGCAGGTGAGTACTGGTTCCTGTAGGCAGTCTGAAACAGAACTCACAATAACTGTGTATAGGATGGCTTCTGGAATAGAAGAGAGGCTAGGAGAAAATTAGGAACATGGGCCCTCGTGGAGCGAGTACCGGTTCCTATCTGCAATCTGCAATGATAACTCATGATCTCCGTACATGCGATAACGTCTTAGACCGAAGGGAGTCTTAAGATTAGGAGCAAGGGCCCTTGGTGAGCGAGTACTGGTTCCTGTCTGTAATAGGACTCATTGTGTTCACGTCTGCGATCGCCTCCAGGCAATAGGAGTCTTCTGAGTCTTCGGGAACGAAGGCCCTCGAGGAGCGAGTACCAATCCCGTCCAACAATCTGAAATCAAGAATAGCGAGAGCGGAGCCCCCGAGGAGCGGGTACTCCTGGTAAGTTTGAAAAGGCCGAGCAGTGGAGAAAGGTTTCCCCTTGCTGACTCGGATCGCTGTTGCAAGTAGCATGGACTGCCGAAGCAAGCCCCATTGGAGTTCCTTGCTAACTCGTTTGTAGTTAGCAAACAAAGACTTTTTAAATTGAAAACAGATGACGTCACTACAGTGGGATGCCCCCGAGGTTCGCGCCCTTGCTGGTACAAAGTCTGGAGCGCACGCACGTGCCCTTACGTCATCAGGAACATGGCGGGTCCATAGCGACAGGCCAGCCTGGGGATACCAGGACCAAGAGGCGGGGAGAAGCCGCGGCTGCAACTGTCCGTCTGAGCCAAAAAGAGTCGCCACAAAGGTAGAGAGGGTGGAGCGAGGGCGAGAATAGGCACGAACACAACACTGGCTGACTCTCCTGACATTCCTAAGAAGACCTCGGACGGAGGCCCACCTAAGTCCAGCCATACTCGGTACCCAAGGGCTCAACCTGCGGGGAACGAGGGCTGGTATTGGCGAAGCTCCAGCTGGCCTCCGTCAATCAGCCATCTCTGCCAGCCGACGATGGGGACCCATAGGGCTTGCCCTGCAGGTAGAGTCAAGCCCACCTCTGCCCAAGGGTCCACCTCCTGCGCAACAACTGTGAGCTGGTGTGTGTGAAAAAGGGATTGTGTATTTGTGAGGGAACTTGTTTGTGAGAGAGAGAGAGCCTGTGTGAAGGGATGTGTGTGTGTAAGAGAGAGAGGTATGTGAGAGAGAGAGAGAGAGAGATAAGTAGCCTATGTGAGGGTGTTTGCCTGAGAGAGAAAGGGAGACTGTGTGAGTGTGTATGCAAGAGAGAGAGGGAGCCTGTGTGAGGAGGTTTGTGTGTGAGTGAGAGGGAGAGAGGAAGTCTGTATGAGGGGTGTGTATGTGCATGAGAGAGAAGGAGCCTGTGCGTGTGTGTGTGAGAGAGCCTGTATGAGGGGCAGTAGTGAGAGAGGGGTCAAACTCTGGGAGTGACAATAGAGTGGAAGGGGTTGAGCCTAGTGGGGAAGGAGAGAGATAGTGGAGGGTGGAAGAGTTGGGGGGCCTGAGAAGACAAACTGAAAGGAAACTGGCCAGGGGAGGAAGGAGAGAGGGTGGAAGGGACACTGTTTCAGTGAACTTCTAGGGAAATTTTGCTCAAAATATTTAAAACTCTGCATCTTTAAATAATACCTTTTTCTGTATTACATTTTAAATTAATTACTTAAAGACTGTCATGTATATTGTGTTATTTTGACCAATATAAAGTATGCAGAATTTTGCATAATTTTCAATTTTTTGCGCAGAATTCCCCCAGAAGTAAATCTGAAGCTCGTATTGCATCACTGGCCACTCTGACAGTCACTGGAGCCTGGGAGGAAAAGTGTTCAGCATCCAGCACTTGTTGAATCAAGGAAGATTTTGCTACCATCCATACACATCAAGCTGGATCTGATGAAGAACTTTGTCAAGGTCTTGGCAAAACTAAAGCAGACTTTCAATGCATATCCAGCATAGCTCTCTGCTTCAACTGCAGGGGAGGAAGACCAAGATACTTCACGCATATCCAGCATAGCTCTCTGCTTCAACGGCAGGGGAGGAAGACCGAGATACTTCACGCATATCCAGCATAGCTCTCTGCTTCAACGGCAGAGGGAATGAAGAAAAGTGGATCTATATACAGACAACAACCAACAAGGACTGAATTACATAGTCTGGGTAAACAAGCATGGGTGTAGCTTGCTTATTGAGGCAGTTAATACCCCTAACTAATTAAGCTAGATATTTCACTTAGATGCAGTTCCAACACTGCTCTCTACATTAATGGTGGGGTGGAAGGGAAATAGAACCAAAAGGTTACTAAGAGCCAAGAGAAACAGATAAGTATGAGAAAAAAAAGTGTGAAACTTGCTGGGAAGACTGGATGGGCCGTTTGGTCTTCTTCTGCCGTCATTTCTATGTTTCTATATGTTTCTATGTTTAAGTGAAGCTAAGATAAAGGAAGATGTCTTTGTGGCCCTCAGATTCATGAATTTCTTCAAGATGATGCAGTTAACCGTGGATTGCATGGAAAAGAAAAGACGGCATGGAAAGCCTTCCAGCTAGTGGTAACAAATTTTCTCGGAAACAACAAGGCAGGCAACTACCAGGAGTTGGTGGAAAACCTCTTCAAGGCATACAAAAACCTTGGCTGCTACATTTCACTAAAAATACAGTTTTTGCACTCTCATCTAGATGTTTTTTTTTTACACCAAACTGTGGAGCAGTGAACAATAAGCATAGTGAGTGAGTTCACCACGACATTGCAGCAGTGTAAAAATGGTATCAAGGTAAATGGAGCCCATCAATGCTTGCAGACTGTTGCTGGACAGTGACAAGAGATGCTCCATTTCATGAAGGCAAGAGACAAGCCAAGAAGAGCCGAGCAGCCACTGTATAAGGACTAAACTATGTGCATATATGTATGTGTATATATATATATATATACATATACATATACATATACATAACAGTTTTTGGCCTTTTGTTTCATAGTAAATTTTATTTCTATAATCCCTTTGCTGATTTAATTTAAAAAAAACAACAACTAAAAACCTGGCTCTTTAAGCAAACTTTCCCTGAATAACTCGCACCCACCCCCCACACCACCCAATTTCATAAACAAGCACTCCCGATACACCATCTCACCCCTCCACCATAGCCACCCACCCCTCCCTTGCCCAACATATATGCTCTAATAATGTCCTGTACCTTCTCCATTAATGCCCTGTTTATGCCCGAGTTATGCACCTGCTCTGTTAATGATCTGTATATATACCCCCTCACCACTTTACCTCTATGGTTATGCCCGAGTAATACACTTGCTCTATTAAAGATTTGTATATATACCCCCTCCCAGCTTCACCTCAATCTGCATCCCGAATGATATGCATTATATATTCCCCCTTTTCCTACCTTCTGTATGCTATAATAATATGCTGTATATACTATAATAATGCTCTTTATTCACCCTTGTAATGTACTTGCTCTAATATTGTTCCAAATATATATCCCCACCATCATTGCCCCACTCTGTCTCCCTGAATAATGTACATTATATTTTTCCTCTCATCCTACCCCCTGTATGATATAATAATATGCTGTATATATATATATATATCCCACCATCATTGCCCCTATCCGCATCCCTGAATAATGTACATTATATTTTTTCTCTCATCTTACCCCCTGTATGCTATAATAATATGCTGATATACTAAATTAATGTTCTTTATTTGCCCTTGTAATGTACTTGCTCTAATATTGTTCTGTATATATATCCCCTACCATTATTGCCCCTATCCGCATCCCTGAATAATGTACATTATATTTTTCCTCTCATCCTATCCCCAGTATGCTCTAATAACGTATATATTTCACCCTCCCCTGCCATCCTTATGCTCTAACAACTCACTCTACTTATTACCCTTGCCCTTCCCTATATTGTATTTCTCCCTCTTCCTTGCCCCCCCCCAGCCTTCCCCCCTTCCCCTCTATACCCTTCCCCCTCTCTTCGTACCCCCAGACTTCTCCCTCTCCTCCTGCATTAATTCCCGCTATCCTGTATCAAGCTTACCCTTCCTCTCCTATAAATTTTGTTCTCTCCCCCTCCAATTCTTCTTCTCCCTCTCCTACTCCCCAATCAAGTTCATTGTTAATCAAATATGTTACTCCCTCCAATTTCCAAGTTTTGTTGCGCCCTGTTCTTTGTAACACATTCAAGTTCTCTGTAAACCGATATGATGTACCCACGAATACCGGTCTAAAAAAGCTTTTAAATAAAATAAATAAATAAAGTGTTACATAAACAGGACAGGTAAAGTATTATGCAACCATAAATATATGAAAGGTTTACAATTTATGATTGAAACTCTACTGTCTACGCACTATCTTCACAATAAACAGACGTAAAATGTAAAAACTTAAATATCACGGAAACAGTAGCCAAATCAACTGGTTTAATTGTCATATTTGAATTCAGCATATCAACATCAACATCAATAATAAACAGCACATTTTATCGCTGAAGCAGATGACTTGTAAAAATGTGTTGCCAGTGTAATCAAAACATTAATTAGATAGCATCATTATTAGAACTAACAGCCAAAAGGTTACAAAATAGTAAGCGATGTAGAAGGTAATTTCAGAATTAAAATACACATCTTTCTTTCATGATTTATGAGAATTTATGTATGTGGGATGGGATGTACTGGGTCCAAAGAAATTCTGCTTGGGCTCTGGATCTGTGGGAAGAGGGAGATTTCAGGACTGGAAAAGCTCATTTCTGGAAGAAACTATACAGCATAGGCCAGGTTTTGCACGCAGGGTTGGTGCAGGTAGGACTGGGGCAGCCTCTCACATAACAATTTTTTGCTCATGCCCCCCCTCCCCCCAGTTTCCATTCTCTGCCAAAGGTCTTCATATCCTGGTCTTCCTTGCCCACACTCCCTAGTCACACATAAACCATTTATCAAAGCAATGCTTCTGCCATGGGAGCCCTAGAAATGCAGCCCAGCCCTAAGCACACAGACCTCGTGGCAGGCATCTTCTCTTCCTTTGGCTGAAACAGAGGAGGGAGGGAGGTGTCGCCTCGGAGAGGGCTGGGCTAATGATCTGGTAAAGCGGTCTGCGCAGGTAAGAGAGGGAGGCCACCCATGGGAGTTTGAAGAGCTGTGGGGTAGAGGGGAGGAAATTGGAGGACCAGGCCAGTGGAGATGCCATCTAGGGCAGTGCTAAACCTAATGCCCTCTGTGGGCAACTTTTTTTTTTTTTTTTTTTAGCTATCCTTGCTTTTAGACACTTCTGTGACTAAGGAAAAACAGTTGAATCCTGCTTATTATTCGCTGTGACGGTCTGTGGGTTCTTTTCATTAAAAAAAAATGATTCTCCGGCCGCTTGGTAGAATTCTGTCAACATCAGTGCACACCTGTCACGTCAAGAGTCCCTTTGAAGCACTTTATTTGATGCAGCCATTGCATTAGCTCCGTTTAGTGTTACGACTCATACAGTTACTTCATGCTTATCATGAAGCAGATCACCAAAATGAAAAATCTACTTACTCCAGCAGGAGAGCAGCATACCACCTAATCTGTGTTTAACATACCAGTATAACCTGTAAGATGCATGCTACATGGACCACATGCATATAGACACACAGAAACATATGCACATACAGACAGACAGACACATACACTTTAAAGCAGGTCTGTCTTACTTTATGAAAGAATTCTGGATTACACTCTTTCCACATCTACAAAAGAAATAGCAGAGCAAAAGGAAAATGTCTTTACCATAGTCTGCTGCTACCAAGAGGTTTTTGAAACAGGAAAAGTCCTTTGCTCAGAGAGTTTCTGCCCCACCTATAGACAGTGCTTTCAATAAAATCTGGGTGAATGCAAGCATCACTACAGCAAAGGTTCTCAGTAAAGTCAAGAAACAAGTTTAAAATGGGGTTTCCCGTATGTCAAAGTCTCTTGGCAATGAATTGGAAGGACAGAACAAGAGACAGACAAGAGGCAAGGACAGCCAGTGCTGCAGACACAGAGAGCCACACGCATCGATGGAAACAAAACAAGACTGTATGTATTTACCTCAAGAGCAAATATGATTCCAAATTGTGGTTAGCAAGGGCAAAACTTTCTGTAGTCCTCTCTTGCTTTATTGGTTTTTTTTTCCTGTAATGCGCAGCAGTCCAGTCCTCTCGGGTTACTAGGAAACTGAGCGGAGCGTTAGAAAGGCAGCGCTCCTGAACTTAACAGCAAGCAGCAGGAGCCGAACTGAGGCTGAGCCGAAGAGAACCATCCTCTCCATCCGAGGGGAAACACATGAAAAGGGCAAGGGGGAGGAGAGAGACGGACGGAGACAGAGGCATTTCCTGCCCGCCAGAGGCGCGCTATGAACTCCGCGTGTGCCAGGGGCAGAGACTGGCGGGAGTCCGGGTGGAGGCAGTCCCGGCACCATCTCGGGCACGCGTCACGCCCGGGGTCCCAGGAGAGGCGCCGCGGAGGACATGCTGCAGACAGCCAGGTGCTGTCTGGGAAGCTCCTTGATTCAGCCCGGGATCCGTGCCGGCATTTATGGCCCCTGTTTCTGCACGACCATGCTGCAGCACTGCAACCTGTTGTGACCAATGTATTTGTTAATAAAATAATAATAATAATAATAAAGACTGGGATATATTCCTCTGCTGCTGCCAGTTAATTCTCTGACGTCCAAAGATTTCCTACCGATGATCATATCTGTTTTGTGTGTGTGTGTGTGTCTCCTGGTACCAATCAGATTCATAAACAGCCTCGTACCTGGTGAACAGGATACACTGAGGGCTCAAGTGCAGACTCTGCCTGTCACTATAAACACAGAGTGAACAACTATAAAATATAAATAAAATCTAAGGTTAAAATGTGAACTTAATGCCTTGAAAAGCCTGCTTTGCATTCAGTTATAAGACAAATTAGATTCATTTTTTTTTCATAAGTTAATAGTCACCTTTAAGTTGATTAATGACAAATCATTATAGATGCATTTACAGAATGCCCAAGCACCCTCCAAAAGAGTATCCACCGCTGGCTCCCATCCAGAAAATAATCTTCACAGTTCCTCCAGAGTACCTACCCTCAGTATTCTGCCCTGATTCCCTCATGTGTGGAGCACCTACCCTCAGTGTTGCAGTTTGATGCTGCTGGAGAGATAGTGGACCCTTGGGCCGGCCTACCTAGGGAGACAGGGTAGGCCGGGGGGCGGAGCCACAAGCTGGAAGGGTTCACCCAGGAACCAGGGACCCCCCGGGAGGAGCCCGTAGGGTCCCGGGTCCTCGGGACTAGGAGCTGACAACAGAAAGTCCAGAGGCTGAGATGGGCGTAGGCCAGGACCAGAGCAAGCAGAAAGGATAGGAAGTCCAAGGTACCCGGAAGGCAGGGAACCGGCTGCACAGGGCCAAGGGCCGGCTGAAGGCAGGGCAGCGGTCGGCTGCGGAGTCTGTAGCAACCGGAGACAGCGGCAGGCAGTGGGTGAAGCGGGGTCAGAAGCAAACCGGAGTCTGAAGCAGGCTGTAGGCTGAAGCGGAGTCGGAAGCAGGCCGGAGTCAGAGGCTGGCTGCAGGCTGAAGCGGAGTCAGAAGCAGACCGGAGTCAGAGGCTGGCTGCAGACTGAAGCGGAGTCGGAAGCAGGCCGGAGTCAAAGGCTGGCTGCAGGCTGAAGCGGGGTCAGAAGCAAACCGGAGTCCGAAGCAGGCTGTAGGCTGAAGCGGAGTCGGAAGCAGACCGGAGTCAGAGGCTGGCTGCAGGCTGAAGCGGAGTCAGAAGCAGACCGGAGTCAGAGGCTGGCTGCAGGCTGAAGCGGAGTCAGAAGCAAACCGGAGTCGGAGGCAGGCAGCGAGCTGAAGCGGAGTCAGAAGCAAACCGGAGTCAGAAGCAGGCAACGTGGAGATCAACAGGAGCGCAACTGAGAACAACTAAGGAGTTGTGAACCTCGTTGCAAGGCAATGAGAGAGAGTTTGAACACCGGTTATATCGGGACTTGGGCGTGACGTCAGCAGCGCGGGCGGGGCCAGGCTTCCGGGAGCTGGGCGCTCAAGATGGACGCCGTCCACTGGGGTAGCATCGGAGTTAATTAACTCTGGCGTATTCACCCCAGTGGATGGCACCATTTTGATGTACGGCAATGTGTTTGGCCTGGCTGGGTCACGGCATCAGGTCTGGGTCTGGGCCAAGGCCCTGGCATCAGGACCTGGCCTTTGGATTGGGTCTCAGTGTTGGGCCTCCAGGCCTAGGCCCCAGCATTGGGACCCGGCCTTCATCAGATACCTGACGAATAAGGTATGTTGTTTTTGTTGTTTAATTTTTGGGGGTCTCGGCTGAGACTTGGCATTGGCCCGTGCCTCTGCTGAGACCCTGGCATCGCAATCGGGCCTAGGCTGTGGCCCCTGCTTTGAGCCTAGGCCTAAAGCCAGGGCCTCGCCTATTCCCTAGGTGAGGCCCTGGCTTTAGGCCTAGGCCGAGGCGCCAGTGTCGCACATGGCCATAGGCTGCGGCCTCTGCTTTGGGCCTTGGCCTATGCCCTAGCCAAGGTCCAGGCTTCGGGCCTAGACCTAGGCCTGAATCATTAGTTTAAAACAAAACAAATGAATAAGATTTGTTTCATTTGGGGGGCCCCCGATTCATTTCGGAAGCCTCTGAATGAAACAAATTAGCCTTATTCATCGCATTTTGCAGTTTCATTTTAAAAGAATGCACATCCCTACCAGCTAGCTTTGAAAATTTGCGCTGGCTTGATTTCCCCTAATCAACCCATGCCCCTAAACACATTTACATTTTGAGCGTCTAAAAAAGGCAGCTATATTTTTACCTCAGTGGGGGTATATTTTCAGGAAATTGGGTCTAGCCACCTCACTCCAAAAATTAGGAAATTAGATGCTTATGAAAATGTATCCCATACTGGTTAAGCAGCAGACAAGAAAGGGTAACAATCAATGTAGTTGAGTTCAAAGAAAGGGAGATCATTCAATGGTATGTCTCATGGATCAGTTCTGGGTCTGTGTTCCATAGGAGGTTGACATTCAAAGGGTTTCTCCAGGTAATTTTATAGATTCACCTTGATAAAACCTGAGATTTGAATATTTCCTTTTGCTTTCCAGCTAAACCATTTAGCCAGATGAAAAGGGGAGATGATAGAGGAATTTGGGGGCATGTTTAAATTTTAGGCAATGAATATTGATATTCACCATTACCCACCTAACATTATCTGGATAAACCTGGTTGTTCTTCTCCCAACTGAACCAATGTCCATTTGCCCTTTAAATCTGGGCAAGCCGCACACGTGCGCCTAGGGGGGGGCCATGGAGCACTTTGGCGTCGGTGGCGTTAGGAGCACTGCAAGAGCAGGCCGCAACAGCGGCGGACTGCACTGGACGGCAGAGGCGGGAGGGGAAGCCGGAACAGGTCTCCTGCCTGCCCAGGGGAGGGGACACGCACATGTCATAAAATACGGGTCCCACGTGGCATGCCGGCTTTTAATATCCATGTGCGCACGTGCAGGCGGGTGGCCTGTTCCGCGTATGGGGGGGGGATTTTTTAAATTATGCGCGGCAACACGAACGGACCTTTGCCCAGTTCCTCCCAGTCCTCTCCAATTAAGGAGTGGATTGGGAGGGAACTTTCCTTTACCCCCATCTACCCTTCTTCCCTTTTCCCATCTCCTCCCTGACCCAGAAACTAACCCTAACTTGCGGGGGGGGGGGGGGTTTCTTTTTAAACTTACCTGCTCCTTTGGGGCACAAGTATGTTTCGCGCACTGGCCAGCTGCCGGTGTGCACTTCCCCGGCAGCTGGCCAGCGCCCACCCCTCCCCACCCAGACCATGCAGCTGGCCCACCCCTTTCAACTAGCCCAGCTCTTTGGCGTGTACAGGGAGTTACGCGCGTGGCCGGGCCCTTTCTAAAATGGGCTCGGTGCGCCAAGCCCTGATCACATGTGTAACCTCCGGTTTTAACGCATGCTGGGCTTTTAAAATTAGGCCTTTAGTATCCTGAAGGATATTTATCTTGTTGACTCTATGCCATCTCTAACTTAGTGCCACCTCCTACCAAGTTGAACCTCCCTATCATTGCGATATTTTAATTTGCAACCTGGTACAGCACTGTCCCATTGGTTATCCTCCTTCCACCAGACTCTGAGATGCCAATTATGACTACCGATTCATTTAGTGCTGTGCATTCTAACTGGCCCATCTTACTTTTTAGACTTCTGGCATTTGCATACAATCATTTCAATGTGTGTTTTTCATTTGCATATACAACTTTTTTAGCAATTGGCAAGGATAATTTGGAATCTTTTATTTTTTTTAATATTTTAATCATTTTTATACAAACTTTACATTTGCAAAAAATAAAGAAATATTCTGTGTACAAAGCAAAGATACATCAATACAAATTATCTTCATATAACAAATTTCATGTACAACATAAACCTTAGTCCCCATCATGGGGGGACTCATGGTCAGGACTCATGGTCAGGAATTATTTGTAATTTAACAAATCGTTAAGAGAACTTTACTTTTACTATGCAGTTCTCTACCTCAAATTTGACTCTTTATCCATCAAAAAGGTCTCAAGATGAACAGGTTCTTGAAATACAAACATATATTTTTTTGCTATACCATTGAACATTTACAAGGGAATCTCAAAAAGAAACTTGCCCCAAGGGAAATTACCCTTGGTTTCAATATAAGAAATTGTTTCCTTCTCAGCTGAGTACTGCGAGAGACATCAGAGAAGATTTGAATCTTTTGGCCGCAAAATGAAAAATCTTTGTTTTTAAAGTATTTCTGCAGTGTTAGAGTTTTATCTCTTTCACTGCAGAACGAGACCAAAAGAGTCGCTCTTTCTGGGATATCATCTATTGAGGCCTCAAGAAAAGAAGTCAGATTCGGAGATTCCTTTGTACTATGTCCATTTCTTCCAATTTATTTATTTTATTTAAGAACATTTCTATACCGACTTTCACAGACACAGTCTGACCAAGACGGTTCACAATTTCAAATATAAAAAGAATAAAAGAAAAGAAAAATTAAAAAATAATAACTAAACAAAACAACTACATAATAAAACAAAAAAATATAATATAAAGAAAGTAAAGTAATAGATAGAAAAAAATACAATAAATATTTATAATCCCTAATTCTTTAACATAACTATACTAATTTATAAAAACAAGAAAAGCCAGAAAAAATAAATAAGAAACAAAAACCACTATTTTCACATGGTTTGGCTATAACAAAGCAAGCTATTAAGAGTGTTATGTGTGTTGGATAACCGCTAGTAGTATAAGAGTCTTTAAGGAAATGGGTTTGTTTCGACAAGTCCTGCGAAGGCCATCTTAAATAGATAGGTTTTTAGTACCTTCTTAAATTCCTTATGATCAGTGATTAGTCTTAATGTAATTCTTCTTGAGACCTAATCTTTGTTTTAGGAATGTAATATATTTTTTAAATACTCTTTTCCTCTATTGGAGAGATGGAGAGTATTTCAGATACGTATTTTTTGAATAATTCAGTAGCAGACAAAAGTCTGGAAACAGGAAAATTCAATTGTCTAAGATTTCATTCTATTCATATTATCTAAATTTTCCAATTGTCTATGCATCATTAGACTGTCTTTTATAAAAGAAGTGTTTGATGAATGTAATGATGACAATTGGGCAGTTACCATTTTAGAAGATTCATCTAATTGATTTAACCGTATTTCATGTGTTTCCATTTCATTAATTTCTGATGTAACATTATTAAACTGAGAAATAGAATTTGTCAAGCATCTTTGCATATTCAACAAAACGTTCCAAACATCCTCCAAAGTTACTTTTTGCAGATCAATTGTTTCAGATATCAGATTTACGTCTTGAGTGGGGGCTGATGTAGTCTGACAAGCAGATTCCATCTGAACCCCATCTCTAACTGAATTTTCAGACAATGTAGTTAGAGGAATCATTTCCATCACATTTAATACTGTAGATTGAGGGATTGTTTCTAATTCTCCCAATTGTACTTGAGATAGCTGCACTAAACCTGGACTTTCTGGGGATCCTGAGGCAAATGAAATATCAGGAATATAATTCCTGGCAGATTGGCTTACCCTGCGTGCCACATGGAAGTTCATAGGTCCTTTAACCGATGGTGTACCCGGCAACGAAGTCAAAAGGCTTGGATTTTATTTTTCTACCCATAAATGGGTATCTAAAAGAAAACAGAAAATTTTAAGGAGAGGCGCGCCCCTTTGGCACGTGGCTTCGGCTGCGCGCTAGCGGCTGCGCACCGCAGCCCTCTGAAATTTATCGGGCGGTCCTGCCCTAGTCGAATGCATCACTGGGGTCACACTACCAGCGGTGATGGTCCAAATGAGCTCCTGGGCTCTGGAAAGGAGCCCCGTCTCAGTCCCATGGCTTTTCCTCTCTCCTGAGAGGCGACTCACACTCGACTCCTCCGGATTTCCTGCAGCAGCCCTCCGAAATTTATCGGGCGGTCCGGCCTCAGTCGATGACATCACTGGGGTCACACTACCAGCAGTGATGGTCCAAACGAGCTCCCGAGCTCTGGAAAGGAGCCCCGTCTCAGTCCCGTGGCTTTTCCTCTCTCCTGAGAAGCGACTCACACTCGACTCCTCTGGAATTTGGAATCTTTTAATTCAGTCTATTCTTTACTTAAAAGCACCTGGGCTACTTTTGCCTTTATGAGAACCTCTCTATCAAGTGCTCTAACTCTGCTCTTTTGTTAGTATCCTTCAAAGATACCTCTCTCTGAACCATCAGTGATAACCTAATGGTAATAACATGTGTCTATTCATTTATTTACATTTATTTGCCACCAATGCCAGAGCTCTAGGCAGCTCCAATGCTATAAAAATAATCTTAAAAATAAAACTAATAGAATATTGAAATAACAACACAGACCAGGGGGCATATAGATTCCATGTCAAAATCAAAACATTTCTGTATTACTGCTCAACTCCTGCTACCCTCTCATGGCAGTGCTAGGGAGAATTCCAGATTAGTAAATATTAAAGTTAGAGGTGAGACTGCATTTTTATCTGTTCTCCATCCTTAATGCTTTTTTGCTTTCATATTTTTATTGGTCTAATAGGAAGGGAATATATTTCATTATTTATGCTTTTGTGTTGCATGTTAGAGGATACTAGGGATATGGTTAATCTTCAGGTGAGTGGAGAAACATGATTAGGCAGCCATCTTACTAGGTGGTTCTCCAAGTGTTTTAACACAATTCTTCCTAAATTTCCCAGTGTTTACAGTATGCAATGTGTACAGGTCTCCTTCTCCAGCAGTTTTACACAGACTTTACTGTTTCCCACTGTTTCTAGCAAGCTCCATTGCCCTTTTGGAATTCTGATTTCTGTTCCTCTTAAGATTCGGTATTTTTTCTAAGATTTATCCTCTACTTGCCACTAGGGTTGCCAACTTTTCCATAGACCAGGACTGGACACTTGAAGACCAGGGGGGGTGGAGTGGGGGAACGGTACCCCCTCATTTGCATAAATGTTAGATCCTGCCAGTGAACTTCCTAAACAGTGTATCTATGTATCTGCAGAGCCACTGGGAGCTGAGGGCTGTGCTGTGCCCCACCTCCTCTCCCTATGCTGTCCAATCACAGCCTGGGATACAGCACAGCTTTCCTCTGATAGGCTCCGCCCTGCCTTTCTCTTCCTCTAAGAGGCTGTGGGGAAAAAGGAGGATCCACCTGCAAAACTGGACATTTAACGTCCGATCGGTACTTCTGACTGGTCACTGTACAGAATGCCTAAAAACCTGGCTGTCCGGTCCAAAACTGCACAGTTGGTAACCCTACTTGCCACATACCTTTTACCATAGTCTGGTTAGTAACATAATTTGTTTGTGAAGTAGTTAAAGTTTGGGCAATCATGTGCATGGTAACCTGAACATTTTTCTTCCAGGCATCTTTTACTTTCTGTGTAGCTGTTGTATCAGGTGGCTCAGATTCTGTGACTGTCCAAAGCCCCTTAAGTTAGAAGCATCATCACCTTACATCTCCAGGTTGGATAACTGCTGGAATTCCTCATTTTGATATCATTTGTAGCATTTTCAGTCATTTTTGGTTACTTTCACTCTTGATTTGTTCACAGAACATATTTTCTACCTAGGCAATTATTTAGCAAATTATACCTGCAGCTTGCTTGCACAGCTTCTCTTACTATTTGTTTGTGTTCATGTTTGTGAGCTTATCTCACTCTGCTCCAGTTCTGGGATATCTTTATCTGTTCTGGCTTTTTTCTTTCTCTTCTTGTCCATTGCCTGGGCTGTAATTAAAGAAAAATACAAGTGTAATGATCCACTGGGGTTCATTACCAATAATGCTCTTAATTTAACTTCTTTAGCTAGGGACCAGGGGCAGATTGCAGACAAATATCAGCGACCTACAGGGTATCTGTGACTCACTCCTGCACTCTCTGTGCATGTGCTTCAACAGTCCCTAAAAGTGTACCAAGATACTTGTTGAAAGGTGACCTGTCCTGGAGCCTGGCAAAATTGAGACAAAAATCTTCACATTTTTCCTATCAAACTAAGTAGAGTACATCCTAGACCTGGAGTCAGCAAACTGAGCTGCAGTCCTACTTTGATCCATGCAATTGGTTGGACTCTCTACAAAATCGATTATATCTCTTATATATTCTGAATTCCTAGTCTAGTGTTAAAATCTTTTGCCAACCAATCAGCTCTTGAACCAATTGCCAAGTAATGAGACAACCACACTTTCACTGGCTCAGACACACACATACACGCACACACACACACACACAAATACATTTGCTGCTGTGCTATTGCTCATGTGCTCATTCAGTGAGTACTCCCTGCCCCAGCACTGCCACATCATTATGTAAAAGTTGATGCTTGCTGTCATTCCTTCCTCAGCCTGCAGCAGCCCCCTCCCTCAGCCTGCAGCTTGCAGCCACTTCTCAGGGGTCTCCCCAAATCCAGCACATTCTCATTGACCTTGTGCTACACAGTCTGCTACTTTTATGGTTCCCTAAGCTCTGCTCTGCCTACCTATTCCTGGGGAGAAGGGACCAAAAGTGATCCATATTGCCTGCTTCCTCCAGGGCTTAAGAAAAAGAAAATTAAGCCCTGGCCAAGACTATATGCAGACTGAAAAGAACCTGGCCCATGCCAACATACCTCCAGATCGAATTCTGCCTTCCACATGGTGCTAGGGCTGATGCAAGGGTATTAGGCACTCAAGGCAAAGCTTACAGCCATGCACCCCCAGCCCTACTCTCCACACTCACACGTAAAACTTAAAAATTATCGGACGGATTTTCAAAGCCCTGCTCGTGTAAATCCGCCCGGATTTATGCGAGCAGGGCCTTGCGCGCCGGCGCACCTATTTTCCATAGGCCGCCGGCGCGCGCAGAACCCCGGGACTCGCGTAAGTCCCAGGGTTTATGAAAAGGGGCGTGTCAGGGGCGTGTCGCCGAGTGACGCCGCATTTGGGGGGCGTGGCACGGCGTTTGGGGGGGCGGGCCTGGGGCGTGGCGCCGGCCCGGGGGCGTTCCGGGGTCGTGGCCATGCCCTCCGGAACCGCCCCCGGGTCGGGTCTCGGCGCGCCAGCAGCTCGCTGGCGCTCGTGGATTTACATCTCCCTCCGGGAGGCGTAAATCCATGGATAAAGGTAGGGGGGGGTTTAGATAGGGCCGGGGGGGTGGGTTAGGTAGAGGAAGGGAGGGGAAGGTGAGGGGAGGGCAAAAGAGAGTTCCCTCCGAGGCCGCTCCGATTTCGGAGCGGCCTCGGAGGGAACGGAGGCAGGCTGCGCGGCTCGGTGCGCATCGGCAGCCTTGCACGCGCCGATCCAGGATTTTACAGGATACGCGCAGCTATGCGCGAATCTTATAAAATCCAGCGTACTTTTGTTTGCGCCTGCTGCGCAAACAAAAGTATGCAATCGCGCAGTTTTTCAAAATCTACCCCTATGCATTTGTAATAACATTTTAAAAATGACATTCAAAGTACAGTCTTCTGAAGTAAAATTGTCATAGAATGTGTACTATGGTTTCAATATTCAAAGCAATCCATTTGGGTAAATTAGCTAGGTAAGACTTATTCAGCTAACTTACATGGGATAGTAAGCAGAATGGCTATGCTGCTGAATATTCCCATATTTCTATTGTTTGATATTTGTGAATTAATAACCTGTCCTTTCTCTTCCTTCTCAGCCAAGTTCGTATCACCCTGTTTTATGTAACTGCCTTTTCAACACCTTGTTATAGTTATGTTTACTATGCACCCCTGTTTTATGTGAACCAGCATGATGTGACTGCTATCTCGAATGCCGGTATATAAAAATCTGAAATAAATAAATAAATAAAAAATATTTGGGTTTGGGGTGTGGGGAAGGCTTTGGGGGGCAGTTTTAAATACACAGTCAGAGATACGAACAGCAAAGTTGACATCAATGAAGATTTTGTGTCATTTGGAGTGATGAAAGGTGAAAAAGGAGTTCATTTGTACAATGTACTCTCTACTTATCTTGATTGCAGCTAGTAGAGAATGCATCAAACTAGGTAGAGAGTACATTGTACTGTTGCGCCCGTCGGTCACAGACGGCTGCGCCCTCTCTGTCTCACCTCTTTTCTTTCTCTTTTCTCTTCTCTGGGAAGATGGCTGCCTCCGCCTCTCATCGCCGACCTCTCCACTGTCCCCGGACCGGCATGGGCGATTGCGTTCGCCATTCTTACACTGAGGTCACTTAGGGCACACTCACACGCATTGCCCTCTCTTTTGAATACGTCATGGCGGGAACCTCGGGGGCGTCCCCACCGCATGACATCACTACCTCCAGATACTTAGCCTCCGATCTCCAATCCAGCTATGAGTTAGCAAGGATTCCGCTCCAGCTAATTTCGACTTCACTCAGAGGCGTTCCGTTCTAAATTCTCGCTCCTACAACCCTCTGGGGTTACGCTGGCTACTCTAGTGCATTCTAGGTACCCGATCCTTGGGGGCCTTATTCGCTCCTACTCACCCTCCGGGGTTACGCTGTTCCAGCAAGGATGCTCAAGGCACCCGCTCCTCGGGGGTCTTGCTTCGCTCCTGTCTACTCTCCAGGTTATCCAGCTTCATCAGGACCTAGGTACCCGCTCTCCGGGACCTTGCTCGTGTCTATCTACTTTCTGGGTCGACCTGCTTCTACAGAGAACATCTTGGCTCCGACACCCTGGGCCTTGCCTCAGTTCTACCTTTACGCTATGGAGGTCACCTCTCCTACAGCTACCAGCCTTCGTGAATACTTTCACTCTTCAGTCTCTCGCCTTGCCTCACCACAGAATAGATTCTTGGCGTACTCTGCTCCGTGGACCACTATCGGATCTACCATCGCTGGCTACATCGCTGTCATAATGCCTCTGTATCGCTCCATGGTGAGACCGCACCTTGAATATTGTGTACAATTCTGGTCGCCGCATCTCAAAAAAGATATAATTGCGATGGGGAAGGTACAGAGAAGGGCTACCAAAATGATAAGGGGAATGGAACAACTCCCCTATGAGGAAAGACTAAAGAGGTTAGGACTTTTCAGCTTGGAGAAGAGACGACTGAGGGGGGATATGATAGAGGTGTTTAAAATCATGAGAGGTCTAGAACGGGTAGATGTGAATCGGTTATTTACTCTTTCGGATAGTAGAAAGACTAGGGGGCACTCCATGAAGTTAGCATGGGGCACATTTAAAACTAATCGAAGAAAGTTCTTTTTTACTCAACGCACAATTAAACTCTGGAATTTGTTGCCAGAGAATGTGGTTAGTGCAGTTAGTATAGCTGTATTTAAAAAAGGATTGGATAAGTTCTTGGAGGAGAAGTCCATTACCTGCTATTAAGTTCACTTAGAGAATAGCCACTGCCATTAGCAATGGTTACATGGAATAGACTTAGTTTTTGGGTACTTGCCAGGTTCTTATGGCCTGGATTGGCCACTGTTGGAACAGGATGCTGGGCTTGATGGACCCTTGGTCTGACCCAGTATGGCATTTTCTTATGTTCTTATGTGACTGGGTTCTCGGCCTACCCCGCTCCGCGGACCACTACTGGACCCCTCACTTCCCAGCTTCTGGTGAGACCTTCTCTGCACTTGATACAACACAGTGCCTGGACTGAACTTATTCATCTGAGACTAACTCCACTGGCTGAGGAATGCAGCCCGCTCCTCAGGCATTGCCAGCTGCTGTGTAATAAAGCTTCTATTCTCTCTGTGGTCATTACTGAAGAATCAGCCTATTGCTGTATTTTCCCCACGGGGCTCCTCCCCGTGAAAGGAGTCATCAATACAGCAACCAAGGTCCACAAACATGTCAAACCTGCAACATGTACAAATCAACTCCTCTTTTAATTGTCATCACTCCAGATTACACAAAATCTTCACTGATATCAACTTTGCTGTCTGTGTATCTAAAATGTATGACTATTTTTAAAGATTCAGGAGTTTCACGTTTAATAAAATTGATGTACATTATGAAGCTGTGAGGACTTCCACTTTTTCTTCACTCCCCTGTGTGCTGATTTGAAGTTGAGTGTGATTTTGCTTTCCGTTAGATTATTTGGCTACCCTAATAACTTTACCATTAACAAGCTATATTCAAAGGATATAGCCAGTTGTGTGTTAAACAAAAAAAAGGCTGCAGACCTGCCTGCCCAGTTCCCCCCCTCACACAAGTGAAATAAATAATGACCCTGGTGTCAAGCTCCCCAATCCTCCAAAGTTCTCCAGAATACTGGTAGCAGGCCTATTGGCCCAGAAATGGCCTCCCCCCCCCCTGAAATAACTGAATTTATAAAAAGTAATGCTGGCACGCCCACCTTTACCCCTCCCCTCCCCCGTCAAACCATCCCAACCTCCTCCCAACCCACCCAGAACCCCCCCCCCCCCCCATACCATTTATAGTGGCCAGGAGCTGGTAAGAAGCCCCCAGCTCCCGGCATGTTCAGCACTGTTTCTGACAGTAATACTGATCATGTAAGCTCACATCATTCCTGTCAGAACTTTGCTTTGACAGCAATTCTGTTAGCTTACAAGACTAGCCTTGCTGACAAAGCAATGCTGGACACTGGGAGCTGGGGGCTTCTTTCCAGATCCCCTCTGCCATAAAAGGTACAGAGGTTCTGGGTGGGAAAGAAGGGAACCACTGTCTTAGGAAATGAATGGTGATGAGTGATGTACTGTTATCACTGATCATTCTTTCTCTTTTTCTGTGGAGAGCAAGACCCATCCCCCCAGTCCCCTCATCCCGTAACCTAGGAGTCTCCTTCTCTACACATATCCAAACTTCTGCTAAAATGGGCCATATCTTTCTCCATAACATCGCCAAAATCTGTCCCTTCCTTTCTGAACACACTACCAGAACCCTTATCCACTCTCTCTCATCTCCTCCCGCTTAGACTATTACAACCTGCTCCTGACAGGTCTCCCAGCGAGCCATTTCTCTCTATCACCATATGTCCTAAATTCAGCCGCATGACCTATCTTTTGTCAAAGTCGCTGCACTCACATAATCCCTCTTCTGAAGTCACTGCATTGGCTCCCTATCCACGCCCGCATATGGTTCAAGCTCCTCTTTCTCACCTACAATTGCCTTCACTCTGCAGCACCTTACTACCTCTCCTCTCGTATCTCTCTCTACACCCCTTCACTTTCTTCCCCCTACAGTTCTTCAATTCAAGATGACAGGAGACTGGCACTGGCAACTAACTCCATCCTCCTGCCAGCATGGCTTTTCTTCCTCATAGTTACAACAGTCAGTTGTTTCAACTATACAAAACACCATAGATACAGAGCTCCATGTATTTTAAAAACAGCTAATCTGGATAGAAGAGCCAAGCTGCCAGATGGAGCCAGGTCATCAAGGGGAGAAGCAGGTGCAAGAGAGAGAAGGGCAGGACAGGATAGATTTGAAGTTCTGTGGGAAGAGGGAGGATTGGGGATTGGGAAGGAAAGTGGCAACTCAGGTGACTCTGGGATTGAGTGGTTGAGCAGGGATGGTGTTGTGTTAACTGACAGAAATGTGGACCCCTTGCCCGAGGTGGAGTTGGCGCAACCTGAGAGGGAGAACCCCCACAGGTCCCCACCGGCGGAAAGCGAGGCCGGCTGTTGCAGGGGCCAGCTGAAGCTTCGCCAATACCAACCCCATTCCCCATGGGTTGAGCCTTTGGGTGCGGGGGCCGGCTGGTCTAAGGTAGGCCCCTGTGAAGATGGTTGGGTAACAGCCAAGAGAATCGTCTAAAATCAATCCAAGATCAGAAGCCAGAGGATCGCCAATAACCAGTCCAGAGTCAGAAGCCAGAGAGTCACTGATAGCCAGTCCAGAGTCAGAAGCCAGAGAGTCGCCAATAGCCAATCCAGAGTCAGAAGCCAGAGAGTCGCCGAAAGCCAGTCCGAGGTCAGAAGCCAGAAGATCCATCTACACAGGAACCAAAGGATGGGAGCACAGGTAGGAACAGGACTCGGAAGGCAGCAACAAGAACCAAGGCACCAACGAAGCCCAGAAGACTCAAGCGAAGCAGACTCGTTGCCAAGTCGAGAAGTATCCGGAGAAGCTTCCTTATAAAGGTAGAGAGTCCTGACGCCAGTTTAAGGGCTGGGCTATGTTTCCCGCCGCAGCCCCTTTAAGAGGCGGAGCTCCGGGAACACCTGAGGGAGTCGGGGCCGGTGGCGTCAGGGCCCGCGTGGCAGCAGGACAGCCTGGGGAGTGGCGGCATCAGCTTGCCGCCGCAGCACAGATCCCAGCAGAGGCCCGAAGAAGCAGACCATGGGTAAGGGTAGGCGCCCGCGGCCCATTAGTGCCAGCGGCACAAACAGATGGGGAGTCTTGAGAGTTGTAATTCAGGAATTGGGTGGGAACACAAGAGAATGGGGATTCAGGAATGGGGGATGAGCAGGAATTCAGAGATTGGGTGGGGACTTGGGAAGGTGGGGACTCAGGATTTGGGGGGCAGGGATTGGAGAGTTTGAGGGTATGCTAGAGGGACTAAAAGGGTATGAATGGGGACTGGTAGATAATTTGGAGGTTAAGAAATGGGGAGCTGAAGGATGAGGGGGGTCAAGAGATGGTGGGAAGGACCTAGAAGGATAGAGAGGTGGCAAAAGGCAGTGGAAAGAAACTGGTGATTGTGGAAGGGGTGAAAGAGGATGGAAATGGAAGCAGAGAAGGGAGTTAAAAAGGGGCAATGAGAGACAGGGTAAAGAGTAAGAGACAGAAGAAACAGGCTAGAGACAGGAGAGGGAATGAGCAACAGGGAAGGACCTGAGGCTAGTGAAAGGATAAAAGGCAGAGGAAATAGATAAGGACTGGAGAAGATATGAGTACAGAGAGTAGAAATGGAGTACTAAGCAGTCGATAAAAGACAAAGGTAAAACAAAGGCTGGGAAAGAAGTGAAACAAAGAGGGAACAATGAGAGGGCTATTGTGGAGGTGTGAGAGAGGAGGGAGATTGGCTGAGAAAGGAGTGAGAGTGGGAGATTAAAGCTAGTAGATATGGAAAAGGTGAAAAGAAGGAAATTAAGAACTTGCAGTGCAATGGAGGAAAGAGAGTGAAAGATGGGATAGTAGAGATGGAGGAGTCGAACAAAAATGCAGATGGGTAAGAGAGGGCACAAGTGGAAGATACCAAGGAAAGAGAGATAAAGAAGTAGTAATTGATGATGGGAGAGCATGAGAGGGGATAACTACAGGGGATGGGAATGCTTATATAATGCCTCATTGGGATCCCTATGAAGACGTGGCCTTCTGGAAAGACTATGCATTTAGAGAACATAACGCCACAGCAGCCTCTTGTGAGGATGCTGCAATGCTTGTTTCCTGTCTCTATATAATGCAGAGACCTCTAGAGGAGTTCTGGAGTGTTTATTTTGGGTTTCCTTTTTCCTAGAGAAATCCTAGGCCAAATTCAGTAAAATATGATCTGGGGCATTTTGAGAGACTTTTTTTTTTTTTTTTTCAAAATCCTTTTTTTTATTAGAGAGTAACACAGGTACAATCAATAATCCAAACTTAAAAGGAAGCTTTTTCGCCCTTCCTTTCGTCCTTTCTGTGGGGAATTTGTGTATGTTTCCTATTTGGTTCTCTCAGCCTGAGAAAGTCAATCCTACACAGGAGAAAGGAGAAGAGAGGAGAGTCAGTGGCAGCCCTCTGGTGTGTAACCACCTCTCATGCCCATCTTGTTGTATTCAGGGGAGATTCCAGGAGGTACCCATCCAGTACAAATGAGTAAGAGGAGAAATAGAGAAGTGATATCAAGCAACGGGATTCAAAGTATTTGGATTTGGAACTGAAATGGGAAGACAACCCCACAATGTAGAGCAACCCAGGGAAGTTCCATATTTCTAAACCAGAATAAGAAAGGGACACCTGAGGTCTGAGTACAGGAATCAAGGAACCACAGAGTCACATATATATACCAAATTGATTTGTTTTATGTATATTACTAGACAGAGTCTTGTTTGCAATGCCACATGCCATGTTCATACTAATCTATCAGTCAAGTTGTGTTGGAACACCAGCTTTTCCGCCTGTTTAATTATTGGCATGTATTGAAGAAACAGCAACTGAGCACCCAGGGCCTAGGTGGTTATCCTTCCCCTCCCTCAATGGAAAATCCTATACCCGGGGGGGGGGGGGGGAGGCCATTTAGCTCCAAGGGTACTATGTGTGCATCCCATGGACTCCTACAAAGGCCCCTGTGTCTAGGGTTCCACTTAAAAGAGGATGATTGGAAAGCAGTGAGGGGGAACGGGAATGGTTGAGAGACGTGAGAAGAGATAGTCAGAAAGAAAGAGGCAGCCTGAAGATGATGGCAGACGGGGTGAATTTAGGACAGGCACAAAGAAGGCGGCTATTGGGGGAAGGACAAGGGAGACATATAGCAAGAGACTGGCAAAAGGAGCAACCCAGTGAGAGCCGGGGGGGGAGGCTGAGTGCTGAGAGCGGGCAATAAAGTGGAGAGAAGGGCAGTGAAGGGCTGGAAGAACTGGACAGTGGATGGGGGGGGGGGGGGGGGGAAGATTAATCTTAATTTGACTGCAAATGTTGTGCAGGTTTCAACTAGTAATACTGGCTGACATGCGGTGAAATTCCCATGGAAGGTCTTAATTGATCCCCTCCTCCCCAGCCTGAACCCTTTCTCCAACTCAATCCCTGCACGTTCTTCCCCCCTCCCCAGCCCAACTTCAGCACGCTCTGAAACCCCACCACCACCACTGGTTTCCCCTTTTTTGTTTTTTTTTTTTTGTTATGATAAACACTGATAAATTGCTGGGAAAAATAAGATAAAAACTGAAAATGAAGATTCCTGACCACAAAATAGCTGGCGTGCACCTTGAGCAGGAGCACGCCAGCTATTTTGTGGTCAGGAATCTTCATTTTCAGTTTTTATCTTATTTGGCCAATGTGCCTTCTAAGATATGCCTCCTGCATATCTTAGAAGGCACATTGGCCGCCTCTTACATAGGACTGGCCAGTTTTAACAAACCAGAATACTGGACCAGGACTGGTGTTCCTTTGATGTCAACATTTTTTATGCACAGGGATGTTCATTTTGACTAAAGACAGTAGCAATGAAGTACTGAGAATATAAATATGGACAGAGACTAATGAGATAAAGATTTGTCTGCAACAAGGATTTCTTTACAAATGACATCTTTAAGGAAAGCCTCGTCTCAGCACTGTGACCCATGTTCTCTACGTAATGCTTGTGAGCTACATAAGTTAGTTGAGAATTGAAACCTCAGCAGGGAATTCTCTACCTAAAGAATTAGGCCAACACACTGGGTCAAAGGAGCATTCGACATCAGCTGGCACCCTTTTGAAAAATGGCATAGGCCTGGTGAGCACAGAGAGGAGCAGGTGGGGTGTCACTCCTGCTCCCACCAGACCCCAGAGATACTACAGTAAGACTCAGAGCAGGGGACTCCGGCTGGCAGTAAACCCCCAGGGATTTTTTGTACTGGGGTGGTGAGGGGGCAGGAGAACACTAGACTCCAGGGAGGCGTTTTTATGTGGGGTTGTGGGATTGGGACTTTGCTTGGGTCATGCGGCACCTTTACAAGGCAGTAATAGGGCACACTATTGGCAGATAGGTGCACTATTTAGTGAAAATGAATGAAACAAAACACACAACAATGACTGGGACCCCCATGAATGAAATAAACTGAAATAAAACTCCCCCCAAAAACAAACGGAATAAACCAAAGATTTGTGAGCATGCACACCCCTAAGGAACAGTATCCCAATGCCCCCTCCTAGCTCTCCATCTCTCCCTTTTTCCACCTTCTCATCTGTTGTTTCCACTGCTGCTTTCTAGTCCTCCATCTCTTCCTCTATAATTCTCTAAACTCCTCTATAATTCTCTAAACTCCCTTTCTCACGCCTTTCTCTCACTACTTCATCCATCCCTTCTTTCTTCCTTCTTGCTTTTTCGTCTTTCCTTCTTAAATATATATATATATATCGCTCTTTCTCGCCTGTCTTATTTACCAATATCTTTTTTGCATTGGCCTACATTTTTTTAACTCGTTTCAGTCTTAATATCTGTGTTTTTGCATTTTCTTCTCTTTCTCATTCTGTTGGCCTCACTACATTCCCACCACTTTCTCCCTCCACACCGTCTCCTAATCCCACTCGGTCGGTGGCCTAACAGGGTGACACAGCCAAGCATCACTGCCTCTCGGAGACAGCATGCCTTATTATGCCCTGGAATGTGTCACCGCCCTCCTAGGACAGCTTGCTTTCTTACAGAACGGACCATGGCACTGCCCTTAGAGAGCAGGCCTTATTACACTGCAGAGTGCGACACGCGCCGTATTCTGTACCTCAGCGTATGGCACTGCTCCTAGCACATCTTAATACATCCCAGAGTGCGGCACCGCCACACACAGAAATCCCTAACTGTTAGGGTAAGCAGGAGAGTAAAATTATAGCTAGGCCTCCCCACTGCTTGTTCAGTTTAATTCTTTTATTATTCATTTTATAAGTCAGTACAAACACATTTTGGACACTTCGTTCAGTTCTGGGCAGAGAGAATATTTAGCACGTCACGATGCCTTCCTTTCCTGTAAGTTGTAGTATTCCTCCTGTTTTCAATCTTTGTTTAAAAAAATGCTGGGCCTGGTTCAATAAAGAATTTTTCCATAGTCACAGAATGGGGAGAAAGTCGTTTTTAACAAGCCTTTTTATCTCTGTCTCCAGCCACAGACATGACTAATATTTCTTACAGTTACTGTGGCGACTTGCCAAGGGATCAGTTTCCTGTTAAATAATGCTGAAATTTGTGCTTTAAAAAATTATTGAAGTCTTCTCAAGGGAAAATAGCTCCTCACTTGTCCTCACTTGTCCCATTAAGTTCCTATAATGGGATCTTCACTGTAATAACATATACTATTTTTTTTTCATGTTTCTGTTTTCAGAGTTGTACCCCAAGTTTGTTGATTATGGAGACGTTAATATTTGTTCCTTACTGCATAAGAAGTTGATTAATTGTGAACCTTCCTGTTCCCTGCTGGTGCCTTCTGCACTATACAGGTTCTGCCTCTGATTACTAAGTGTCCCTGCTCTCTGTAGGTCTCCAGCAAGTCTGTTTAATGAGCACTTTCTGTTCTCCTCCATGCAGCTTCTGATTATACAGCAAGCCTCCTGCTTCCGCATATTTTTATTTTTTTTTTTGTTCTGCTGCAGTTCTTCCGCTGCTGTTTTACCACCTGCCTTCTTTCAGTTTTCCTACTTTTCTGAAACTAGGAGCTTTCAGGTTTACTGGTCAAGGAGCCGCTCCGTGGCTCAGAAGTCGCTTTCCATCCGCCCCACCGTCAAAGCAGCCATTCCCTTGCTGGAGTGCTGCTTCTTTTCTCCCCGTGGAAAGCCACCTTCTTGCTCAGGCACTCCATTCTCCCCACTAATCAGCCGCTTTCCTACTCAGGCTTTAAAGACATTTTTCGCCTTTATGAACAAATTCACCATGCAGCTTAATTTTTTTGCCCCAGACTTCTAGAATTAGGTCATTCATAACCCAATGACTTTCTATTATTTTTCAGGCGATGTTACCATCTATTCCTTTTTTTTTTTGACCTGACAGTTTCCTTTTATCATTTGGGTTTCCTTCTCTAGGAACCAAGCCTGGGAAATGACTCTGTGAGCCTTTATCAATAACTATCCATGGATGTTTCCCTCTAGTTTGTATCCTCTCTGAACTTGTCCTTGCGGCGACAGTCCTCCGCCGGTGACCACTAGGGCTCTGTCTGAAGCACTGCAACGAGTCCTAAATCCAGGCAATTCGGCGTCACTATCATGCAGTGATAATGACTCCTACCCCGCTAGAGGCTGTGAATGCTGCCTCTGTTGCATCCCCAGCTCTGGCTGACCTCAGCCGGTATCAAGCCCAGGTCCCTCCACGTGGCAGGCCATCCCACCATTCATTTCATATTATTTCTGCAGGAACGTCTACTCTTTGCAAGAGTTTATTTTTTATTCTTTACCAGATGTTGACAGTTTGTGTGGGTGATTTAATGAATGGGGCAAATTCTTATAAAGAGATGCATTATACTAAAGCATGGTAGTGCTAATGAGGGCATTTAACCCATGTTAACAGCTGTGTTAGTCAAAGTGCAGGTTCACAGAGTCCTAATACACGTTGCATCAATGTTAACATGCCTGTGTTAACTCTACAACATGTTAAAGTAGCACAGCACCCATGTTAATAAACTGATGAGTTGGAAATGTATGCTACTTGACTCACACTCTAAAGCAAGATTTCATAATATGCGTTGAATCCCACAAGGTTAACTGGCCTTATCAACACCCAAAAAGATAACTATACCTCCAGAAGTATTGTAACATTTTTGCATTAATGCAGGCACATTAACAGCAAACAGGTAACCCAGACCTCCACAGATGGCAACCTAGAAAAGCTCACATAGGGAAGTCATATGGCTTTGCTCAGAATGTTTGCTCTACAGACCTATTGGCTGCTTAGATGCAGGAAGCTTTCATTCACACAACACTGGAAGCAAGAGACAGGGGGATGGAAACCATGGAGCTGTTTAAGAAGAGGAGGGGACTGTAGCCTGGAGTTTCCAGAAGGCCATGCAGGCAACAATGTCAGCAGACCTGTGGTACCCACATTACTCTGCTACACCTTCCAGAAGAGGAAGCTCATTGGCCATTATGGCTTCATATGAGGACCTTAAAGATGGCATCAATATTCTGAATGGCAGGTCTCATGCCGTACCTGGTCTTCTTAAACTACTGAGCTCATTTGATTTTCTCACCCAGATACTTTTCAAACCACTGTGGCTACAGTTTGTAGAATGGAGAAGTCCAACTTCACCAGATGTTTCAGTCAGGTTTATAAGCTATGAATTCTCTCAGATTCTCTAAAAAGAGGCAACAATTACAGGGCCTCAAAACAGATTTCTATGCATTACTGAGCTACTAAACATGATGGGTGTAACAGATTGCACACATATAGCATTGATCCACCTTATGAAAGGGAAGCAACCTTACATAAGAACATAAGAAGTTGTCATATCAGGTCAGACTGAAGGTCCATCAAGCCCAGCATTCTGTTTCCAACAGTGGCCAATCCAGGTTACAAGTACCTGGCAAGTACCCCAAAATGAAATAGATCCCATGCTGCTAATTCCAGTAATAAGCAGTGGCTATTCCCTAACTCAAATTGACTAATAGTTTATGGACTTCTCCTCCAGGAACTCATCCAAACCTGCTTTAAAGCCAGTTAAGCTAACTGCCTTAACCACATCCTCTAGGAACAAATTCCAGAGCTTAATTGTGCATTGAGTGAAAAAGAATTTTCTCCAGTTTGCTTTAAACATGCTATTCGCTAACCTTCTACAATCATAAGGACTTTTACTATCTGAATGTGCCAGTTGTATGTATGTGACACACTAATGAATGGGTTTTAAAAGGGCCACACGTGCAAATATCGGCAGTTACACATATGGCCGGATCCTGTGCATGCCGCGCATTTTCAAAAGGGCCAGGCACACGCATAACTGCCAATATGTGCACAAATGCCGGGCCCTGAAAAAGGGGTGGGCTGGGAGGGCGGAGACTGGACGGGATGGAGACCATTAGCTGCTGTTCCAGGAAAGTGCGCGCCGGCAACCAGTTTTTTCTGCTCCAATAGAGCAGTAAGTAAAAAAAAATGTTAGGTAGGAGATAGGGGTTGGGGTGGAGAGGAGGAAAGGGAAGGAAGGTTAGTGGGGGGGGGGGGGGGTAGGGAAGTTCCCTCCCAATTTGCTCCTTAATTGGAGCGGACTGGGAGAGAACTGGGGGAGGCCCGATTGTGTCGCCGCGTGTAATTTGCTAAATTTCACCACCCTGCGCGCGCCGCCTGCACAGGCGGGCGCGGGTCCCTTTTAAAATCTACCTCTAAATGAATATTCGGAATATAATGCCCAGGTACCTTGAGTGTTACAATGACTCTTACATCATATGTCAAGCTGCTCTCTTTGGCAAGTTCAAGAGGACAAATTGCTGAGGATGGCTGCTAGGTAAACACTCCTCGGTATTTTAAAATCTTTGATTACACTCACTGCCAGTCATGCCCATGTTTGGGATATCTTTCCATGATGATATGATGCAGATGTATTATACCTATCAGAGACCAACTGACAAGGATGCTCTCACTGATAACATCCAAGACTAACTCTCATCCTGAGGATCAATGATACCTCTATCTGGCATGTTTCAAACACATAACTAAAACACATAAGAGCTCCTGTATCCTACTCACTTGATTGAGGATATGGGTATTAACTGTGATTTATCCCTACTGTAGGTTGCCTATGGAGGTCTGACAAGAGGAACTACACTGAAGCATATATGTTCACTTGCTCACTTTTGGCATGTTAAGAAGTCACTTTAGGTGTCTGGACAAATCCGGTGGTGACTCACACTACTCTCTCATTTAAAGTGGCTGATTGCATTTATCTTCTACATCTATCTTAATAATGCTATGAGGTATCAAATTCCTGCCAACACTAATCCAGAGCTTGAAGGAGATCCCCCATGCCACCCTGCAGACGCATTGAAACTACCATGAGAAGCTTGATTGAAGAGTGTTTTGCTTCTGTTAGACATTTACTTGGATTTTGCAAAGAATTTGCTATGACGAGGGAAGGTTACAACTTCCTTTTTATTGCTTATCTATTATTTTTAGGATGTAACTGCTCTGCTGTGCCCTCCTCTGGAATAGTTTCCTCCCTGGGAACTTTGCAAGGGTGCAAGGGTGACATAACATAATATAACAATGCATGGGATATGGGAAAGCGCCTGGCCTGCTTTGAGGGATAGGGTGTATGGTGCCTGCACAATAGCCACTGCATCTGACTGGTACCCTACCAACTGGCCTGCACAGGTATGAAATCTTTTTTTTTTTTATAATTCTGTTTATTCAACTCACAGAGAATACAAAAATATACCTACAATGGGCAGCATATAGGATGCAGGAGACATGTCTGATGCATAGGATCCTCATCAAACAGGTCATACTGGGAATACAGCAGAGCCCACCACTGGTCACAAAAGAGTGTATTGTTAGCCACATTGGAGCATGATGAAGTCAGCCTATGGGCAATCTGTAAACATACCCCATTAAGGAGCACACATGTGCCTTTATGTGCATGCTGAGCTTTTAATACAGATTTCTAATGTCCTGTGTGCACAGAATTTATGTTTGCAGGTATGTTGTTACCTAGTCAGTGTATTGGAAAACTGCATTTGCAGTTATTTAATGCATGTGTCCATACCGATTGTAATATTTGCTTTGATTGCTCAAGTCTATGGCTGAGCGCGGTGTATTTTTTAGACTTCTGACTTTTCTATGTGAGAACCCTCTATTTTTAGACAGTAGCTCTCAGCTAAGCCTGAAGATCTCTGTAAACCCTGCCTCAATGAGACCCCACAGAAAACATTGCTTTTTTACCTGTTTCAGCTGATTATTCCAAGAAGGCCTCAGTCCATCTGAGACACAATTCAAAGAAAATCCAATTTATTCTTGTTTCCATGTTATACTTCAATAAGATCTATATTTTTCAGGTTATGTTATTCATTAGTAAATGTTTGAGTCAGCCTGTTTAAGAATCAGCTTATGTATGAAACTAAGAATTTAGCTGTCTGTATGGTCATGTATGGCAAGGACAGAATATTTAGCCTGCCACTTTATGTATCTCATTAATTGGCACATTGCATATAAATACATGTTAATTACATTTTCAAATCTATTAATAGGGATGTGCATTCATGTGAAACAAATGTGTAAAATGCAACAACCAAGACCATTTTCATTTCATTTATAGCCCCCAAAAATTGAATGGAAGGAATTTTCATTTCATTTCTTTGTTTCCCATTCAAGTCTATGGCTCATGTATAACTGCAGCAGGGAGAATGGTGGGTTTTTTCCTGAAAGTAACTATAGTAACCAAGCAATTCCAGAGAGATAATTGTCTGACTAGAATGAGATGGGAGAAGTAGGCAAGTAGACAGGATGGAAGACCAAGCAAAGTGAAGCATTTTTATAACTAGCCTATAGCTAGTTATAAAAATCTAGATCAAGTGACACAAACATCCTCCCACTGAAAGATGTGAGTATGTGTGGAGAAACTCCATTTTTTCTGTTGGATTTCACTGAAAAATGTTGTCTTTTCAGAAGCTCTGAATGAAAGAAAGGATTTTAAAAAGTTCTTGAATAGAAGGAGAGAGAAGAATTTTAGCTTTTTGTTATCATCACTACTGCAGTGCTGTCACTAAGAGAGAGACAGAGGAGCTGTATTATGTCTTTACACTGGAATAGGGCAGTGGAGACTGCGTAGCAGGGAACAGCAGTGAGTCTTTTTGTCTCTGACTATGCACAGTGTACTGCTTATGCACAAACTGCAGAGAGAAAGATTGCAATGAAGAGAAGAGCAAGCTTGCCAGTTTTTTCTGTGGCTGAGAATTTTTTTGTGTGTGTAAAAGGAGTCAGTCAGCAGTGGATATACATAGACTATGTGTGAGAGACATTTTTGCACATACTGTGAGGGATATTTATTTTATTTATTAATTTTTAAAAATGTATATCCCACTCATATCCAGCATTCTTAGCAAGTTACAATGTAATATACATAAAATTAAAACAAACAGCCAGCAGAGATTTTGTGTCACTAGCAAGCCAATAACTCTTCTTGGCAGTGCTTGCTAAACTCTGAAGTACACTTGACTTAATTGTGTGTGTGACAGACAGATACTCAGTCAGTATTAGAGTGGTACTTGTGAGTGGTCAATACATTAATAAACTATATTTTGGCATCAAAATCCCCAGTAGCCACTTCCAATTCCATCATTCCACTGCAAGCCAAGGGGAGAGGAGGGAATGGCAGCAGACAGAAGAATGGCAGGGGTGTTCCTGCAGAACCAGCCCAGACTGTCAGAAGAAAAAGCATATTAGAAGTGAGAAAAAAGAAGTCCTGCCCCTAAGGTTAAGAGACTTTTTTTCCGCTGTAGAAGCCAGGAATGGAAGCTCAATCCATAAGAATTTAAAATTGAAAGAGCATGTGCCATTGCTGCCTGTTCCTCTTCCTCTTGCTTTGGAGCAGGGGCAAAAGGGAGCAGAGCCATTGGAGGTTAGTATTGCTTTTAAGGTAATAGAGGTGGTATTTTCAAAAACTAATTCTGAGGAAGAATCAGGAATCAGAAGTAGCAAAAAGTTAGTAGCAGATGAGAATTTGGGACCTCTAGCCAGTAACATCTTAGCCTCCAGTGAAAAAATGGGGGAGGTAGATGATACTGACAGTGCAACCCCAGAAAGAGCAGGCAGTACAATTAGAGAGCATGAGTGATGCCCTTGGCCTTTTCCCTCACATTCCACCCTTAACCTCAACTCCAGTGCCAGCTATTGCGGGAGCACTAGGGAGCAATCCAGATTCCAGGGAGAGTTGTGTGCCCTTGGACCATGACGCAACTGCAGAGAACTCCGCAGATGCGCTGAGGCAGGCAAGACGTATCCCAGCACAGGCAGACAGGCTGAAGACCAGTGACCCGGGCCTCCGCTGAACTTGATGCATCAATAGGACCCAACAACGCAATGCTGGTCTCTGGGGTAGCCCTCCGGCCACTCGATAGCCCTTTCAAACCTACTGTAAGGGAATGGCAAATAAGTCAGGACGGACAGAGGTCAAGGTGGGACAATGGAACTGGAACAAGACTTGAAGACTGAAGACACAATCAAATGAAGACTCTTGAAGACATGATCAGACGATACTTGAAGACAGGGTCAGTCGATACTTGAAGACATGGTCAGACGATACTGGATAAGGATGAGGCAAAGCTGAAGAGAAGAACATCAGGGACACTGATGAAGACACTTGACGAGTGGACAGACGACAGAAGAATTAAAACTCAGTATGAAGGAACCCGGCCAAGACTCGTAGCAGCAACCATCCTGGACTGAGCTTCGAGGACCTGGCGTGATCAGCACAGGCCAACCTGAAGAAGCAACGGCTTCAGACCCAGCGTGGAAGACGCATTCGAAGGTCATCCCGAAGTTGGAAGGAAGACGGCAGCCCACTAGGAGGTAGATACAGAACCAGGACATCTGAGAAGAAGGCTACCCTGACGAGGAAGCCAAAGAGTCTGAAGGCTTCCTTGAAGAAGGGGCCAAAAGGGTCTGAACACTTGACAGTGAAAGATCTGAAGATGGGGACGTCAAAGGGATTTGAAGACAAGACAACTGTACACAAAGACGTCTAGAACATCAGGACATCTGGACTTCAACCCCCAGGACACTCAGTCAAGAGCATCAAGGAGTTGTTGAGTAAACTGGAGAACAAGACATCTGAGTCATCTGGACATCTGGACTTCAGACCCCCATGGCACTCAACCAAGGGCATCGAGGAGACTCTGAAAAGAACATAGTGCCTTGAAGAAGCGGAGGAGGACGACCGAAGATCTGGAACGGAGGATCCAGGAGCAGTCCAACTCCATGACTGACTCCTTGTGAAGACAACGAAGGACTGAAAGCTGAGCCCTTTTGTAGGGCTGAAGAGGAACACCCAAGATGACATCATGAGGAGGAGCCAGGAGGACTAACCCTTTAAACCTCAAAGGGAGGCATGGCCCCGCACCTAAGGAGGCAGGACCAGGGACAACAGCCATATGCAGAGCAGGAGAATGCAGCCCCTCAGGCATCGGAGGCTGCTCCTGCTGCTGGAAGGAGGACTGCAGGTGGAAACTCCCCACGCAGGGGAGGAGACAGCGTCAGCGGCCTCCTGGCCGTAAAGAGGAGCTCTGGGGTGGCCTACTGGCCTCAAGAAGAGGAAGCTGAAGGCAGCACTCCCAGCCACAGGAGGGACCAGATGAAAGCAGCACCATGCTGCAGGAGCAGGATGATGGCGGCGACTCCAGGCCGTGGGAGAGTGGCAGCAGCCCGCTGCAGACAGCAGCGGCAACAATGGAGAAGTCAGCGGCCTCCAGACCGCAAGAGAAGGGTGTCGGGAAGGCAGGCTAGCCATAAAAAGGTGAGAGGCTACTTGTGGGCTTATCCCACAAGCAGAATCGTAACACCAGCAGCAGCAGCCCCAAGGATCCAGAGAGGAGATCATGGAAGACATCTGTGGTGCGGAAGCACTTTAAATTGAGGGAGGACCTACATTTTGCTCAGTGTATTCACTGTAAGGCTATCCATCAAGAGAAGGTACTGGAAGATCTGATAAACACTGGTGTGAAGCATCACATCAGCTACAGAAATATCACCTGCTAGCACTGGCATCAGGGGAAGACAGCAGGGAAGGACAGCAGTACTAATCTATCACTCAAAACAGAAGCAGTAACAAAAGGGTTGAAAAGGGAAAGACATTTTCCCAAGCTGACTTCATGGTCCCTTCCACCAGTTAGGTAGCAGGCCAGTAGCCCCCAGCCATATGTCAGCAACAGCAAGCCACTATAAAGCAGACAAGGTGATGTTCTGTATCACTGTTCCAGGGCAAGAGGCAGGCAGCATCAAAAGTAGTGATGAAGTGCACTGAAGAAATGATTGTCCTGGGTGACTGGTTTCTGGAGAACCTGAGCTTTAAGTGTCTGTTGCATCTCTTAGCCTGCAAACCACAAAATGCCCTGCAGGATTATATTTAGTGGGCAGGTTATTCCTAGCCTGTAAAATCAGTGCCATAGTTGTATACAGGCACAACTGTCTAAGGCAAAGGGAATGACATTTGGAGAAGAGCAGATGCTCAGCATACCCACCTCTCCCCGATGGCATACTGAAGGGAGTTGGCCAAGGCAGTGGCAGGCAACAGCTCTAATAGGGTCCAAGCGTCATGGTGCAGGCAGGCTGTGCTGCACAGTCAGGTGATGGATACCACCCATCCCTCGTGCAATATTCTCACAGCAATAAAAAAAACATGCTGGAAGCTGTCAGACTTGGAGAGTTAGGAGCATGCTTGCTGGTTTCTTATGACAGATATTGGAAGATGGGAGCTATCAGGAGATCCTTTGCTTTGCACACTTACTGCACCTAGCATTAAGGGATGCCCTGGGACTGGGGCCTAAAGAATTTGGGATTCCACTCCTGAAAGATCTGATAGAAAGGTGCAAGAAAATAGCAGGGTATTTTCATCATAGTAAAAAGGGTGGGCATCTTTTTCATGAGAAGCAGGAAGGATTTGGGATGACTCATAAGTGACTGATTCAAAATATTGGCACCCACTAAAATTCAACCTACCTGAAGATGCAGAGGTTAGAGGAGCAGCAGACACCCCTTCATGACCTCTGTCTGGAAATGGAGATAGGTGTGGATCGCCCCTGGGGTGATCAAGGATACTATGGAGAATATAAGTTCCAGAAGCACCACACTAGGCGGGGTCATCCCCATAGTAAATATTCTGGAGAAGAATTTAAAGGGTTTCCATGAGCAAGAGAATGAAAGTAGAGGTGTTGCAGTTTGTGGACTTCTTGCAGCCTCTGATGGAAAACAGCATTTACATGCTTTTAATGATTTGTGACCCCCCACTAGTGATAAGAGAAGGATTTCAATACTATGATGGGAATGAAATCCAAATTGATATTGATCAAGAAGGGAGTGTTCATCGAGGTAGCCTGTAAGCTGCTTTAAAAATGCAGATTCAATGATTTTAGAGAGGAAAGAAAGTGAGGAAACAGGTCAATAGTTGTTATAGTCAGATTACATTCAGGTATTATAGGGAATAGGCATAGCCAGCTAGTAGACTATGTGTGCCTCTGCCGTGCATTCTAACTCTTGTGCTAAGCAGTGCCACTCTTCTTACTGCATTGCTTTTCCCCTACCATTTGTGATTTTAAATACCAGCACCACCGCTGTTGCTGCTGCTGTAAGCCTCTCTTGATACCTTTGGGTGGTTCCACTTCTGCTCCAGCTGTTGGTGAGATTCTTTCCAAATTCCCTTCTTATACAGTTCTTGATGACTCTATTGGTCTTTCTGTGGCATCCAATGCTTTACACACTGGCTGCACTACTCTTGGACTCTTGGACTATGCTCATTTTACTCCTGGAACTGCTTTATCCCTCTTGGTCTCTTGGACTTTTGATGTCATTCTTTTTCCTACAAACCTCACTGTAAGAAGAGTGATGCCACTCTTCTTGCTATGTTGCCCTGAACCTACCATTTGAGATTTTAAACACTGACGCCATTACTGCCACTGCTACTCGAAGCTTCTCTTGATATATTTTAGTGGTTCTGCCTCTGGTCTGGCTGTCTTCAAGGTTCTTTTCAAATTCCCTTTCCTTATGGTACTTGCTGACTCTTGGTCTTGCCATTACAATCCAATGCTTTACACAGACCTTACCCAGTTACCTTTAATGGTTTCATACTTTCTTGGACTTTTTTTTAAAACTCTCTTTCCTTATAGTTCTTACTGACTATTGATCTTATCCGGTATTTAGTCTTTGAAAGATTATATCACAGCAAAAGGCAGGGAAAACAGAAATGCAGCACCCAAAACCAGCTCTGTGCTCCTCCATGATTATTGCTTCAGAAGTAATGGAGACAGTATTTCCAAAAACTGATTCAGAAGAAAAAGTGTTTCTAGATTCCCTGAATCACAGAATACTGAACAGCAAGTGGTTGAAGAGGATTTAGGGCCTTTAGTTGTTAGCATCTTAGCCTCTACTGAAGAGGAGGAAGAAGCAGATGATATAGAAAAGGCTGAGATTATACCACATCAAAGGGGAAGAGTGACCCCAAGCCTGGACTGATAACCCCTTCCCAAAATGATGCCATATGGAAGCTATATCAGACATCCGCCAGGGATTTCTTCTGGCTTCTCCATGCCTAGGGCTTTGTACTAATTTGGTTAGTGCTTTTGACCCTCATTTGGAATCTTGAGGTGCTTTTACCATTGTGGATGACTATTTTGCATCTTTCTTGGTACTTTGTGGATCTATACTTTCAATGCATGTCCAGCGTAGCTCTTTGCTTCAACGGCAGGGGGAATGAGGAAGGGAGGATCTGTATGTGGATTGCATAGTCTGGGTGGACAGGGGCAGGGGTGTGGCCTGCTTACTGCGGCGGTTACTACCCCTAATTGAGCTGGATATTCACTTGGATGCAGTTCCAGCGCTGCTCTCTACATTGATAGTGGGGGGAGGGGAAAGAGAACTAGAGAGTACTAGAAGCCAAGCGTAACAAGTATGAGAGAGAGAAAAAAAAAAAGTACATAGCTTGCTGGGCAGACTGGATGGGCCGTTTGGTCTTCTTCTGCCGTCATTTCTATGTTTCTATGTTTCTATGTTTATGCCAGTCTTTATGCCTCTTTGACCCTCTAACAGTGCCTTGAGGCTTTCCCTGTCATTTTTGGTGCTTTGTTCTCCCTTCATGGTGTCTTGAACTGTGCATGCCACACCTGGTGCTGCTTTGCTTCTTCACAGTACCCTGGAGAACTCCTACCACCACTGGTACTGTTTTGCTTCTTGAAGAAGAGGAGTGGCAATAACAACCACAAATGAACTAAGAACCAAGCAGAGCAGTTTACAGAAAAGAATTATACAAAATAGAGGTAAATAAATATATTAATTAAATTATTACATACATAAGAACATAAGAAATTGCCACACTGGGTCAGACCAAGGGTTCATCAAGCCCAGCATCCTGTTTCCAACAGTGGCCAATCTAAGTCACAAGTACCTGGCAAGTACCCAAACATTAAAAGATCACAAGCTACTATTGCTTATTAGTTACTGTCATAGCAGTTTATGGATTTATCCTCTAGGAACTTATCCAAATCTTTTTTAAACCCAGTTATACTAACTGCTGTAACCACATCCTCTGGCAATGAATTTTAGAGCTTAACTATGCGCTGAGTGGAAAAAAAGTTTCTTCGATTTGTTTTAAATGAGCTACTTGCTAACTTCATGGAGTGCCCCCTGGTCTTTCTATTATCTGAGAGAGTAAATAACCGATTTATATTAACTTGTTCAAGTCCTTTCTGTTGTGTTCCGCGGCCGTGGAAGGCCATGACCGCGGTCCCCTACCATGCCCATGATGGCGACCCGCTGTGGGAGCTCCGGGGGAGGTCCCTTATCCTTGCCCGTCACTTCGGTACGGGCCCCAGTGATGGTCGCCGGGGGGGAAGCCATCCCTGCTCCTCCCTCGCGGTGTCCAGCAGCGTTTCTCTCCGCGGAGGGAATCCAAGATGGCCGCCACCATCTTTAGGCGCGAGGCCGCGCCTCCGCCTCAGATTTAAAGGGACCTGATCCCTTTAACTACACTCAGCTGTTCTCTATGAGCCAGAGCAGAGGAAGTATAAAAGGAGGCTTCCTCTGCTCATTCCTCGACTTGGCAACTTTTGGGTTAGTCAGGTCTGCTTGCTTCGGTGAGTTCTTCTACTTCAGATCCTTGTTCCTGTCTTGTCTTGCTGTTCCTGGTTCCTGACTTTGGATTGGCTAGCGGTGATTCCTGGTGTGTGACTTCGGATTGGCTAGCGGTGATTCCTGGTGTGTGTCTTCAGACTGGCAAGCGGTGATTCCTGGTGTGTGACTTCAGACTGGCAAGCGACGATCCCTTGGTGTGTGACCTCGGACTGGAAAGCGACGACCCTCTGGCACTTGACCTTGGACTTCTTCTTGACCATCGTCTCCAAGGGCCCACCTAAGTCCCAGCGGCCCGGGTCCCTATGGGCTCCTCCCGGGGGGACCGCGGGCTTCCAGGGGTGAAGCTCCAGTCAGCCCTTGCACCGAACGCTCGACTCCTTCACCTCTCAAAGGTCCACCTAAGTCCCAGCGGCCCGGGTCCCTATGGGCTCCTCCTGGGGGGACCGCGGGCTTCCAGGGGTGAAGCTCCAGTCAGCCCTTGCACCGAACGCTCGACTCCTTCACTTTTCAAAGGTCCACCTAAGTCCCAGCAGTCCCTATGGGCTCCTCCTGGGGGGACCGCGGGCTTCCAGTGGCGAAGACACAGTTCCTTTCCTCGACATCACGATTCTTTGTCTGCCTCCACAGTCGCCTCAGCCTCCAGTGCCGAGGGTCAGCTGATCTCGTCTTCTGCTCCTGCCTCGCCACCCGACGGGAGAACCTACGGATCTTCCTCCTAAGGTATATCATCCTCCCGTCGGCCCAAGGGTTCACAAGCCTGAGCATAACACTTTAATGACCATAAAATACAAGCATGTTAAAAAGCTGAAAATAACTCCAAACATGGCCATGTTTTGGCCAACACCTTCATCAGGAGCTAGACATTTAATCTATAAAAAACAATAATAAAAATCAGATTAACATATCATCAAAGTTTATTAACATACTGAAATAAAAGTAAAAACAGAGCAACAGAAATAATAATTAAATACAAAACAGCATCATACCTTATACATATAAGAAAGAAAGCAGAAGATCAACAATGATAACAATCTTATGGTACCTGTTTTGAAAAATTAGAATGTATTAAAAACAAAGTGTAGATATATCGTAAAAATAAGAATACAAATTGAAAGATACAAAATCAAAAGATAAAAAAATAGTAACAAGTACAAATAACAAAAAACCTTTTAAACATAACTTATTTGAGAACAAAACCTACTGGCTCAGAAAATAATAAGTTGCTCACTCCAATAATATCAAAATTGTGTCATCCAGGAATCTGATGATCGCACCCATCAAAAGAAAACCAAATATAAGGGGGGGGGGGGGGGGGGAACAAGGGGAAGGGAAAGGAGAAAAGGCACAGAAAAAGAAGAAAGAGGAAAGAAGGAAGGGGGAAATAAGAGAGGGAAGGGGAAGGAAAGGGAAAAGGAAACAAAGGGAAGAGCCAAGAGATGGGGTAGAGGGGGAGGATGAAGGGAAATGGAGGAGGGACAAAGGAAGAGGGGTACAGAGAGAAGGGAAAGGATGGGGATGGGGATGGGGAGGGGGAGGGGTGTGAATGGGGAAAAGAGAGGAAAAGGGGGAAGGGGAAGGGAAAAAGAGAGGATGCAAGGAGTGGGAAAAGAAAATGGTTCAGGGAAAGAAGAAGAGGAAAGGGAGAAGGAAAAAAGGAAGAGAAGGAAAAGGGAGGAAAGGCAAAAAAAAGTAAGGAGGGATAAATGAAGGGAAAGAGAAGGGAAGGGGAAGAAAAGAAAGAAAAAAGAATTTCCTCTCATCTTTCTATTTAAAAACAAAAATAATTTCCTTTAAAACTTAAACTTCCGTAATAGGCAAACCTTCTTTATTGCTGCCTCCTCACAGAGAGCATATACTCTCCTACACCATACCATATTTTCTCCACAGTTTCTGCAACATTAAAAAAGATTAAAAAAGGGAAACGTCCCTACAGCTTAAGGGGAAGTCCCTGCTTAAATGAAACAAATAGCACAATACTGAAATGAGGGCTTAACATCCACAACGCATATACTAATTTTAAGGCAACTTAAACCCGAAGCACGCACCATTTTAAAAAAAGGATCAATGAATGAATGAGGGATGAAAATATACAGATTACCTAAAATCCTTGTAAAGTCCTTCAGAAAAAACCACCAGACAGAAACCACAAAGGGGCTGATTCACTAAGCCACTGTATAGTATCCCTGAAGGGAAAAAACAGCGATAGTCACAAAGCCACAGTAATTGGCTCTGCCATTTTCAGATTCCCATGAGATTTTTTCTCATGGGTAAACACCATGGCAAAAGAATAGCACGGCAGTAAATGTCCCCAAATAATGCGCAATAGCAATCCAGGGATAGTGGAACCACCATTGCTTCCAGGAGTTGACAGCCCTGAGTATGCCCTTCCCTTTGAAAGTAGTCAAAAACCTAGGGAGCGCTCCCCCCCCCCCCCCTCCATCCCTCCCTCCCCGCTGCCCCTGGAGGTGATTCATTGTCAAGATATAAAAAAAATAAATGTTATAAATTGGCACCAGGCTCTGCCCCAAACCCCCTACCCCTCCCTGCCCCATCCCCTGGACTCACTTACTCACAAAATTAGCCCTGGTGGACCAGTGTGGGCCAGAGTCCCCCACCCTAGGCTCTAAAACAAGCAGTCACAAGTTTTCAAAATGAGGCAAAGGCTGGGTGGCACCATTCTAAAAAAGGGGGCTGCTCGGGGCCTAGGGGATGCTCCTGTCCCCCATTGGACCACCAGGGATAATTTTGTGAGTAAGGGGGTCTGAGAGATGGGCTAGATTCAGGGGCTTGGCCTTCAGGGCCAGGATTTTTTGACTGAAGTGGAAGGGGTAGGATGTTGGCGGCAGGGCCTAGTGCTGATTTATAAAATTTATTTTTTCATATATTTTGATAACAGGCCAGGTTTTTTACTACTTTGGGGGGGGGGAGGGCTTACTCAGGGTGTTATTTGATTTGCATTGTTTAGGGCCAAATTAATGTAAGATATTTGAAAAATCTCATATTATCCTGCTATTGGCCATTTACTGCATGAAAAACAGTCAATATGGAAAATAGAGGAGAAGGAAATGATGACGTAGAAGAATGTAGTAGGAAAAGGATTAGGAATAGTTTAGTTTAACTACTGTAACAGAATGGCCCTACAACCCCTCTTTAACCTGTATAGGACCGGGTTTCTAGTCTGGTTCACTTTAAAACCTACAGGGAAAAAGAGCTCTGAGGTCATGACCCTGCTAAGCAGGATAAGAGTTTGAGCCCAGCTGCATTCTCAGGAGAAGGAAGTTCATGAACCCTGCCTCTATGTTAGAAGATGAAGTTGTAAGTACACTGCTGGAGGAAAGCAGTCTACCTGATTGTATCCTGAAAGCTGTTATAATAAAGTGGAAATCTTGTGTGAAAGAGGCTGAAGTCAAGTCTCCAACTTGAAAGTTACTCCGCTGTCCCATATATGGTGTCATTTCAGGGATTTCTGCTCTAATGCAACTGCACAGAGAGAAATCAAAGTCTTCAAGGGACGAAACACAATAGAGAAGAAAAAGAAAACTGTTGTTTGTGATTCCTGCCAAAAAGGGAGTTTGAGACAGAAGTACCGCTGCTGGCTGGGCACAGAGCACTGAGGAGTTTAAAAGACCATGATTCAGGGAGAAGCACAAAAAACAAACAGATTAATTTTTTTTTCTTTAATACAGAGAGCTTTGTCTTAGGCCTAAAGGAAAGTTTTAGCTTCAAAGGTTTGTTTGCAAGTAAGGAGAAAAGCTCTGCTTGCTTGCAAGCAAATTACTCACTTTTTTTTTTTTAAAGAAAAAGCTAAAGAAAAATACAAAGGAATAGTTTGTGTAGACTGTGTTTGAACAGGGTATGGCCCCCTGAAGAACATGAAGCTGCCAGATTTGGTATGTTTTTTATCAGGGTGTAGCCCTCCAGCAGCAAGCCTCAAGGAAGTCAGTCTGCTCTGTGGGAAAATAAAACGGTGCAAGAAATAGAAGCTTGACTTCAAACCTATTTGGCAACTGCAAAAGAGTTTAATAAAAAGCCAGATATCTTGGACTTGTGCCAGGAAAGAGTTGAAACAGGTGTGCACTCCTAATTGCTCCCCTGCCTGAAGTAAGGTCAGGGAAGTGCTCATTGCAGCTAGAAGCAGAGGAAACACAGCAGCCATTTGAATCATATGACTGGTACTTTACCCTCCAAAGAGTGCAGAGAAAGATAAGAAACGTAAATATGCATGTGTCAGAGAGGAGCCTGTGGATGGTCTGACAGGAAACCCTGGCATGGAACTGGTAAATATACTACTGGAACAGGTAGCAAAAGAAAAGCCTGAGTTGCAAGGACAAGCACAGCTGAGTGCAAAGAAAAAGAATGAAATCCAAGTGAAGGAAGCTGCAATGGCAGTGACCTAGTTACAAGAGAGCTCATGGTGGAGCTTTATAGACAAACCTAAAGGAAGCAACACAGACTGCCCTGAAGGAGACAGTATAGACTGGCCTGTTGGAAGTAGCAAAGACTGGTATGAGAAAAGCAGCATTGAGAGGCCAGATAGAGGCAATGCAGAGAGCAGTGCTACAGATGGAGATGGTGCAGAGAAGTCAGATTGTATTCAGAAATATTGGCCCACTAACCACCAGAAAGTGGAGGTGGTAGAGAAGGCCAAAGATGAGAGGGAGAAAGAGACAAGAATCCTTGGAACCCGAGCCATGAAGAGCCGAGAGAAATTGAAGGTTCTTGAGATTCAACTTGGAGGGGACAAGCTGCAAGATGGGACTAAATTATAAAGAGTAGGATTCTGGGACTAATCATGGGGGATGGGCCAGAGAAACGAGAGAAAATTTGGGGGATGGTAAATGAAAACTTGGAGACCTTCAAGGCTCAACAGCAGAGACAAAAACTGATCTAGGGCCTGAGAGAATGGCAACAATGATCACAGTGGGGGCAGAACCAGTGGGGACAGCTGCAAGCGCTGCCACAAGAACAGCAATTGCAGCATAAGAACATAAGAAGTTTCAATACTGGGTTCAGACCAAAGGTCCATCAAGTCCAGCATCCTATTTCCAACAGTAGCCAATCCAGGTTACAAGTACCTGGCAAGTACCCAAAACATTAAGTAGATCCCATGTTTCTAATGCCAGTAATAGCAGTGGCCATTTCCTAGGTCAACTTCATTGTTAATAGACTTCTCCTCCAAGAACTTATCCAACCCTTTTTTAAACCCAGCTACACTAACTGCACTAACCACATCCTCTGGCAACAAATTCCAGAGCTTAATTGTGCGTTGAGTGAAAAAGAATTTTCTCTATTAGTTTTAAATGTGCCACATGCTAACTTCATGGAGTGCCCCCTAGTCCTTCTATTATCCGAAAAAGTAAATAACCAATTCACATTTACCCGTCCTAGACCTCTCATGATTTTATAGACCTCTATCATATCCCCCCTCAGCCGTCTTTTCTCCAAGCTGAACAGTCCTAACCTCTTTAGCCTTTCCTCATAGGGGAACCATTCCATCACCTTTATCATTTTGGTCACCCTTCTCTGTACCTTCTCTAGTGCAATTATACCTTTTTTGAAATATGGCGACCTGAATTGAAAACAGTGCTCAAGATGCGATCTCACCATGGAGCAATACAAAGGCATTAAGACATTTTCCGTTTTATTCACCATTTCCTTCCTAATAATTCTTAACATTCTGTTTGCTTTTTTGACTGCCACAGCACACTGCGTTGACGATTTCAATGTATTATCCACTATGACACCTAGATCTTTTTCCAGGGTGGTAGCTCCTAATATGGAACCTAACATCGTGTAACTACAGCATGAGTTATTTTTCCCTAAATGCATTAGCTTGCACTTGTCCATATTAAATTTAATCTGCCATTTGGATGCTCAATCTTCCAGTCTCAAAAGATCCTTGAAAAATTTATCAAAATCCGTTTGTGATTTAACTACTCTGAATAAGTTTGTATGATCTACAAATTTTATTACCTCACTTGTCGTATTCTTTTCCAGATCATTTATAAATTAGGGATGTGAATCGTTTTCCATATCGTCTTAACGATAGAAATCGTGTGGCAGGAGAAGAAAATCGTGTTTGGCACGATTATTTCATTGAAAAATCGTTAAAAATCGTTTTTTCCGATTAGTGCGCACTAACTCGAGTTAGTGCGCACTAACTCCCCGTTAGTGCGCACTAACTCGAGTTAGTGCGCACTAACTCAAAATGATACAAATAGACACTTTCCAGGTCACTGAAGGTCAGTTAGGAATGAATATGTGTTCCTATTGGCTGGCAGCCCTCTTATCTATTGATGTTACCAAGGTTTCCACTGAGGTGATGGTTGGGGGGATGGGAAATGGAACTGGAAACTCATGAACACCAACAGAAAATGAAACAAAGTGTTCACACTTCCCAGGTCAGTAAAGGTCACTTAGGAATGAATATGTATTCCTATTGGCTGGCTGTGCTCTTATCTATTGATGTTACCAAGGTTACCACTGAGGTAATGGTTGGGGGGATGTGAAATGGAAACAGTTGGAAGCTTGACATGTGATGATCAGCACTCACGTGACTAGAACTTCTTTGTTTATTATTTTTGTTAGCAGGCACCTGAAATGCTAGTGCATGTTGAATTTGCCAATCACTGTGCATTTTAGAAAGGTGGTCCTGGCTGGAACTGTACACAGTTCAAATATATGTAATTGATTGTTGGTAAGTGTATTTTTTAAGTAGCCACACTGGCACAAGTATGTTTACTTTTCCTCCTACTTAACTCACTAGCTCAGCTTTGTAAGAAGGGCTTCTCTGCTTGAGTGAGGGTCAGGCAGCTCCCCCCTGTCTGTGAAGCCAGCCTCTCACTAGTAATGCAGGGAGGGAGCTGTCTCAGACTTCACCATCCTCCTCCCCCCCCCCCACCCCCTCACCCACACACCATTCACTAGCTGGGACATGGGGGAAGTCAGGAGTGAGGGTCAGGCAGCTCCCCCCTGTCTGTGAAGCCAGCCTCTCACTAGTAATGCAGGGAGGGAGCTGTCTCAGACTTCACCATCCTCCTCCCCCCCCCCCTCACCCACACACCATTCACTAGCTGGGACATGGGGGAAGTCAGGAGTGAGGGTCAGGCAGCTCCCCCCTGTCTGTGAAGCCAGCCTCTCACTAGTAATGCAGGGAGGGGGCTGTCTCAGACTTCACCTTCCTCCCCCCCCCCCTCACCCACACACCATTCACTAGCTGGGACATGGGGGAAGTCAGGAGTGAGGGTCAGGCAGCTCCCCCCTGTCTGTGAAGCCAGCCTCTCACTAGTAATGCAGGGAGGGAGCTGTCTCAGACTTCACCATCCTCCCCCCCCCCCCTCACCCACACACCATTCACTAGCTGGGACATGGGGGAAGTCAGGAGTGAGGGTCAGGCAGCTCCCCCCTGTCTGTGAAGCCAGCCTCTCACTAGTAATGCAGGGAGGGAGCTGTCTCAGACTTCACCATCCTCCCCCCCCCCACCTCACCCACACACCATTCACTAGCTGGGACATGGGGGAAGTCAGGAGTGAGGGTCAGGCAGCTCCCCCCTGTCTGTGAAGCCAGCCTCTCACTAGTAATGCAGGGAGGGAGCTGTCTCAGACTTCACCATCCTCCCCCCCCCCCCCTCACCCACACCCCATTCACTAGCTGGGACATGGGGGAAGTCAGGAGTGAGGGTCAGGCAGCTCCCCCCTGTCTGTGAAGCCAGCCTCTCACTAGTAATGCAGGGAGGGAGCTGTCTCAGACTTCACCATCCTCCTCCCCCCCCCCCCCTCACCCACACACCATTCACTAGCTGGGACATGGGGGAATTCAGGAGTGAGGGTCAGGCAGCTCCCCCCTGTCTGTGAAGCCAGCCTCTCACTAGTAATGCAGGGAGGGAGCTGTCTCAGACTTCACCATCCTCCCCCCGCCCCCTCACCCACACACCATTCACTAGCTGGGACATGGGGGAAGTCAGGAGTGAGGGTCAGGCAGCTCCCCCCTGTCTGTGAAGCCAGCCTCTCACTAGTAATGCAGGGAGGGAGCTGTCTCAGACTTCACCATCCTCCCCCCCCCCCTCACCCACACACCATTCACTAGCTGGGACATGGGGGAAGTCAGGAGTGAGGGTCAGGCAGCTCCCCCCTGTCTGTGAAGCCAGCCTCTCACTAGTAATGCAGGGAGGGAGCTGTCTCAGACTTCACCATCCTCCCCCCCCCCTCACCCACACACCATTCACTAGCTGGGACATGGGGGAAGTCAGGAGTGAGGGTCAGGCAGCTCCCCCCTGTCTGTGAAGCCAGCCTCTCACTAGTAATGCAGGGAGGGAGCTGTCTCAGACTTCACCATCCTCCTCCCCCCCCCCCTCACCCTCACACCATTCACTAGCTGGGTGCTTCTGTGAGATTGTAATATGTATGTGAGACAGGGAGGGTGCTTCGTGTATGTGAAACAGGGAGGGTGCTTCTGTATGTGTGTGGTGTATATGTGAGTCAGGGAGGGTGCTTGTGTGTGTCAATGTGTGTGTGCGAGAGAGATGGAGCATGTTTTTGGCTGGCTTGTGGCTGTGAGAGAGGGCATGTGTGTGATTGAGCCTGTTTATAAGTGAGATAGAACATGTGTGTGATTGAGAGCTTGTGTGTAAATGAAATAGAGAGAGCATGTGTGTGATTGAAAGCCTGTGTGTAAGTGAGAGAGAGCGAGAGCATTGTATGATTGAGAGAGACTGGCCAGAGAGGTGACGTGTATATGTGTGAGATAGACAGATCAGGGAGATGACTGGTATGTGTGTGCTTGTGTGTGTGTGAGAGAGAGAGAGACTGGTTGAGGAGATGATTGGTGTGTGAGAGACAGAAACTGGTCCTGAGGATGTGACTGGTGTGTGTGTGTGAGAGAGAGAAGAGATTGGTTTTGGTCCCTAAGGAAGAGGACTGTGAGGACAGCTTCAGCAGCTACTGCTGCTTCTGATGTGGCCTGCAAGGGAAAGAAGTAGGAGAACTGCTGGAGAGGGTAAGTAAAGGTGTCTTTTTAAGTTCATTTTTCTTGATTGACTACCATTTTAATTATTGGGTAGTATGTGATGTGTCTGCTGTTTGAAATATTTTATTGGTGTTTGGTAAAGCTTTCAAAATTTGCATGAGTCTTTAATTACTGGATATTCTATTCATCAGCTGTTTTGAAATTATTGTATTTGTATGATTTTATAATTATGATTAATGATTTATATATCTTGATTTTATTGATTTGTTTCTCAAGGAATGGTGAAATTTTTGTTTTTCTATTGTTACACTGTATAGAGTCTGGCGTGATGCGTTTTACAGTTCAGTTTTTGTCTGCATATTTCTATTTATACTTTATGTGGCTTTATTATGTATTTGGTGAGCGTTTGTGTTCTGCATGCAAAGACTGAGATGAAGCATTCTTTTAGCATGTGGTTTCTCTTTAGGGATCTGTAGTAGCTTGGCCTGTTCTGTTTTCCTGATAGGTGTATTGATATTTTAGATTCTGGTGTAATATTTGTGGTATTCTTTTTCATAGGTGGGGCTGTTATTCTTTGAGTGTTGGCAAATAGTACTGTGTTGATATGGGAGGACCAACCTGCTCCCCAGAGGGAAGGAGTTAGCAATCTGTTATAGATCTGTTCCCCCAGAGGGAAGGAGTTAGCAATCTGTTATAGATCTGCTCCCCCAGAGGGGAGGAGTTAGCAATCTGTTATGAATCTGGCTGCTGGATACTCCCGTAGAAGGAGGAGTTAACAATCTGTTAGCGATCACCCCGCCAGGAGAAGCGGAGTTAACACTGTTACAGATCTTGCTAAGGAGTAGCAATCTGTTAGTGCTCTGCTCTTCCAGAGGGAAGGAGTAGCAACTGTTATGCTTTGTTCCTGTAGAAAGATGAACCAGCAACCTGTATGAGTCCCATGGGGAGATAGCTATCTGATATGGATCATCTTCCCCAGAGAGAGGAGTAATGGTCTGATGTGGGTTGGCTCCCACAGAGTGGCAGATGATAATACCACTCTATTAGTGTAGGAGTAACACTTAGTAGAAATAGTGAATCCCTGGGCAGATGGCAGATCACAGCGCCCTCAAGTGGAGATCCTGAGAGGGACCACCGGCTAGGCTGGAGTTTTGAGACAAACACAGATAGTTCTTTATTAGACTGGAAGTAGAACCACCAGAGGTGGCAGCAGTGAGTTGATATGCCCAGCAGGGCTGAAGTCCCTCTGATACTGGAACTACGATCTCTGAGTTGCTGAGCTGTAAGGAGAGACTATAGGTAGTGAGTAGACAGTGTATGCTGGGCATAACCAGTGGTAGATGATATACTCACAATTGTAGATCTCTGTAGTGTCTTCTTTATGCAACAGAGAGTCTTCAGTATACAGGAACAGGAGCCGCAGGCGAGTACTGGTTTCTATAGGCAGTCTGAAATAGAACTCACAATAACTGTGTATAGGATGGCTTCTGGAATAGAAGAGAGGCTAGAAGAGATTTAGGAACATAGGCCCTCGTGGAGCGAGTACCAGTTCCTATCTGTTAATCTGTAATAATAATCCATAAGATATAGGTATGCGATATCTTCTGAGAAAGAGAGCATGAGAAAGGAATTAGGAACATAGGCCCTCGTGGAGCGAGTACCGATTCCTATCCGCAATCTGCAATGGTAACTCACGATCTCCGTACCTGCGATAACGTCTTAGACTGAAGGAAGCCTTAGAGATTAGGAACAATGGCCCTCGTGGAGCGAGTACCGGTTCCTGTCTGTAATAAGACTCACTGTGGTCACGTCTGCGATCGCCTCCAGGCAATAGGAGTCTTCTGAGTCTTCGAGTACGTAGGCCCTCGAGGAGCGAGCACCGGATCCCGTCCAACAATCTGAAAACAAGAATAGAGAGAGCGGAGCCCCCGAGGAGCGGGTACTCCTGGTAAGTTTGAAAAGGCCGAGCAGTGGAGAAGAATTCCCCTTGCTGACTCGGAACGTAGTTGCAAGTAGCATGGACTGCCGAAGCAAGTCCCATTGGAGTTCCTTGCTAACTCGCTTGTAGTTAGCAAACAAAGACCTTTTAAATTGAAAATGGATGACATCATTATGGGGGAACGCCCCTGAGGTTCGCGCCCTTGCTGGTACAAAGTCTGGAGCGCGCGTGCGCGCGCCTTTACGTTATCAGGAACATGGCGGATCCGTAGCATCAAGCCAGCCCGGGGACACCGGGACCAAGAGGCGGGGAGAAGCTGCGGCTACATCTGACCATCTGAGCCGAAGGGAGTCGCCACAAAGATAGAGGGGGTGGAGCGAGGGCAAGAATAGGCACGAACGCAACAATAAGAGAGCTTAATTATTTGATAGAGATCAGTTATTAAAGAGCACAAAATAGATGGAGAACAAAAACCGGTATTCCCAATTGAGATTTTCATATCTGGTGACAGGTATTGAAATTTTTTGAAAGCACTGGAACATTATCCAGAATATACATGTTTTTGAAAATAGGAAAGATAACTTTCAAAAAAAAGCATGCAAGCTCATCTACATGCATAAATGGGCTCACATGCATGTAATCATGTATTTTAGAAACAGCACATGTACGCATGTACAAGTTATAAAATACATGTATCTTTTCATAAAATCATATATGTGCACATTTTCACTAACTTTTTACTAACGTCTATGTGTATGTGTTTTCCACAGATGCAATCTTCCAGTTCCTCTGGAGTGCGCTCATTCCAAAATGACTCCCCCCACACAGCAACCTAATTTTACCACTGGGATATCTACAAACTGGCGTCCCAGGAGATTATGTACTTACACCTGCTCTTCCTGCACCGGGGGTGGGGGGGGGGGGGTGGTCCAGTGGCACAATGCCAAACTACAGATTGCCTGGGCTCTCCACAACAAGGTGATTACCCATATGGAGCATGTGAAAAGTGGGTAGTGTTAATGTATGTAGGCGTAGGAGATGGGGTAGGGGATGGGGTGAGACGATGTGTAAAGGGTGGGGGGTTATGGGTAGGGGATTATGGGGGGGTGGAGTTAGGGGGTTGGAATAGAACAGGATGGGTAGGGATGGTGGAGGTTATGGGTAGGAATGTGGGTATGAGTAGGGAGGTGGGAGTATGGGGTAGGGCACAAGAGGGGCTTGGGTAGGTGTGGTTTAGGGGGGACATTTGGTGTGATGGGTGTGTTAGTGGCAAAACGGAGGTATGAAATGGCAAAGGGGAAGGCATTACAGATCAAGTTGCTAACAATTCCTATTTCTCTGGATAGTCTGAGGACCTAAAGAAAAAAGAGATGGAGCTATGCCTCAAGGAAAGAGAGTGGCTGGTGCAGGTGCAGGCTTGGGAGAAGGAGCAGTAAGGTAGTTTATTTACATAACTATCAGAGAGAGCTATATGGGTATTTATTCTGCCATGCATACATCACTGGTCCCACTATTGCTCTGCCACTCTACAGGGCCCTGTCTCAGCCTAAGGCTTCACGCTACCCTTTTGCATACTAACCTAATGTTTAGCTATCTTCTGGGTTATGGGGATCCCTGTCATTAAGCAGTGCATATTAAACACTCTCCAGTCTTGCATTAACATTTAGAGGATGTGACATCCTACTCCTCATACTTTTACCAGTCAAACTGAATGCCTACATTCTACAAACACCCATACAATAGTGGCTGCATCTCAGCCCTTGATATCTTGCTATATAGGCTATATCATAATATAAACCACCCACACATTAAGCCAAGCAGCAAGCCCCCACCTGTACCTAGGCATTATATATAAAAACAATAACCACCTTAGGCAAACGGAAAGCAAAAATTCATAGAATACACGCAAGTGAATTGCTTCCACAAACACTCAGTGTTCGCAAATTAGAGGGCACAGGAGCAAGAGATAAGTCTTGTTTTTTAGTTAAGAAAAATAAAACTATATATAAAAAATTCTTTTTTGCACTGACTTGTAAAAATAAAATAAAAATGGCCGTCGGGAGGTTTTTTTGACCGATGTTTATATATTACCTGCCGGCATGCTTATATATTCAAATTGAACAAGGTATGCAGGGTTCTGAGGTCTTTTCCTTCATTTAAAATAAGATTTATTTGATACACAGATATCATAATTGTATGAGTGTTTGTGGAAGCAATTCATTTGCGTGTATTACATATAAAAAGGCATCTTTCAAGAAGTCTCTGTATCACAGGCCAAGGCAGCCTTTATAGGACATGGGTGTCCCACCACTAGGAGCATTTACTACTGCATCCACCTCTCCTACTAATGCTTTGCTCTCTAACAGCTAATGGATCATACACATCACACCCTGCAGTATATGAGTTACATTGACGCACTTTGCAGTTAAAACAAGCTCAGCTTCCTCATCAGAGGTGGAGGAGGAAGAAGAGGCAGATGAGGGAAGCAAGCAGCTGGCTCTTCCTCCATCAGTAGAAGCACCTGCACTGCAGCAACCAGCACTGCAACTACCACCAGCAGCGATGGCCCCAGCAGTGGCAGACCGGTCACTTCCCTCCCCGCTGCAGGAGGCCCTGGGCCTGACCAGCCACTGATCCCTCTCCCCTTCCCTGTAGGGGTTCTTCCCCTTTTGGGCCTGAGCCTGTCAAGGCCTTACAGGACAAAGAAGTCTTGCCGGTCCCTGGAGACTCTCGCCCAAACCTCAACAATGCCCATGCTTGGTAATACAGCCTGCACATCAGCGTGAGACTGGCCTCTAAATGACACAGGGGAGGATGTGGATGGGATACTGGAAGTTGCTGGAGGTCCTGGAGCAACTTGCTGAGCTCAAGAGTCTGTCACAGGTGCTCTTGAGCTCTTTGGTATGAGGCTACCACCATTTCCACCAGCTATCTAGGCCTCTTGGGACCTTGCCTCCTGAGGTCCCTGGCCCTGGTTTTATGTTATATAAATAGTTAAGTCCTTAGAAATTTCCCACCCCCCTCATATTTAAGTTCATTTTGTAAATAGTTTCTGTTTAAAAAAGTTTTATATTTTGAGAAAGGTTAATTGTATTTATGTTTGTGGCAGTTTTTTGTTAGACGAATATGTCCACCCTCAGGTATGGCCCTTTTAGGACACTCACACACTGCCATCATACATGGGAACTCTCCAGATTTGGTCCGGAGTCTCTGGATTTCTGAAGGAATTGCCAGGTCCGTGGACAACATTCCAAAACTTCAGGGACTCCTGCAAAACCAGAACCCAGAAGAAAAATTGCAAAAGCCATGTGGGCAGGAAGGAGGAGGAGCAGCAGACATGTGCAGAAAAGAAAGCGGAGCAGCATATGTTCCAGTGGCCAAAAAAGTGGCCCTATAGTAGGGCTGCCATGGACCTCATCCTGCAGTGACTGAGGAGGAGGCCCGGCAACAGAGCGGCTATGGATCTCATCCAGCTGTGGCCTGAGAAGAGGAGGCCTGGCATCAGGGCCACTGTGGACTTCATCCTGTGGTAGTTCAAGAAGATGAGAACCAGAGACGAGGTGGAGGCTGAGGCCCTGTTAATGTGTGTGTTTGTGTGAGAGAGCATGTGAGAGTGAGAACATTTTTATGTGTGAGAGACAGCATGTGAGAGTGAGAACCTGTGTGTGTGAGAGACACAGCATATGAGAGTGAGAGACAGCATGTGAGCAGTCCAACTTGTTTTATTTCCTCAGTAGGTGATGTATTAGTGTTCTAGGGCATGGTATAATTTTTGCATTGCTGCATTTTCATAGACAAGTATGCTGCTTGAATCCTGAGAATTACTATTATTTTAGGTATCTTTTTTTTTTCAGGAGTTTGCGTTACTTCACAAAATGTTTGGCAGTGGAGGGTGTTCCGTTTGCTGTTACTGAGATGAATGTGTATGTAGAAGAGGAGGAGGATTGCATGTGTATGAGAGTTTGGGGTGAATAAGAGGAATGAGTCTATGTGAGTGAAAATGAGCATGTATGTGTGTGAAAGAGAGTATACAAGTGAACATGTGAGTGTGTTAGTGTGTGTTTGTGAGAAAGATTGTGTGCCTCGTGCTACTGGTGCATGAGCACATGCCCCCCCCCCCCCCCCCCCACACACACACACTCAATCTGCAACAATCCCAGGGTGACTGGAAATCAATAGTTCAGGTATGACTGCCATTCATGTAGGTATCCATGCAGGTCTGTTCATTATTCTCATTCCTCCACTCCAATAACCTTACCGCTAGCTGTGTGTACCTTTTGTTTAAGAAGGCGTACAGTGTATATCTACTTCCCCTGAATGAACTTCTTGTATTGGACACAGCACAACAGAGAGGTTTGTCAATATTGACCTCTTAGCTTTCAGCTTTCCAAACAATGGGTGGGAATGCATATTGGAGTCACTAAAGCTTCACTGGGAGTTGGGAGGGTGGGAACCAGAGCGTCAGATGTCAGAAATCCTAATATAGCAGCAGCATTAAAAATCAGCATGTGTTCTGTGAGCCAGAACACACTCAAAGGCTCTTGCTTGGGTTTCACTGTTACTGCAGAGTCCATGAGCTTGCAGTGGATGAATTTGCTGTTGCAGATTTCAGGTACTAGTGCTGCAGCCACTTGTTGATCACTGTCTGGCTTAACACCACCCATGAAGATAACTGGAGGTTCAAATTGCTGCTGGAGATTGTCATAGCTACTCTCTCCTCACTCACTACACAAGTTCCCAATAATATACAAACAGATCACAGACTCTGCCGGACCTACCTTTTCAACAGATGTTGTGCATCTTCAGCCCTGGAGCTACAGGAGAATCTTGAAGCTGCCCATGGAAAGAAGGTGGTTTTTTTGTTTGTTTGTTTTTTTGAGAAGGGGTTGTATAAAGGGAGGGATCATAGGCCAGAAAGGTTTGAGGGTTATATCAGCAGTGGAAGGTGTGAAAAGGGATATGAAACAATGACTGTATAGGTAAGAAGACTTAGGGGGCAGCTGCGGGGATGTGAGAGAAGGCCTGGAGGGGAAGAAAAAGGAAACAGCTAGGAGACTGGGTATGAGAGTGAGGAGGGAATAGTTGAGGGCCGAGATGGAAGGGATTACTGAGGCAAAGGTTTGAGATATGAGAAGGCCTTGGGGTAGGAAGAATTTGATGGACACATTGACAAGGTCTGAAAAGTGTTTGCGTGGGGGGAGGGGGCACGGAAGGAAGATGAGCAAGGGAAGAAAAAGGAGCAGGGGTTTATTATAGGGTAGATGCTGGAATAACAATGGCTGAAAGGGGTGGCTATTCTTGACCGGAGGATGTTCTCAAAAGGGAGGGTCCAGACTGTACAAGAAGAAAGAGGGGGATCAGCTGCATACTGGTAAAGGAGAGAGTGGAATAAATGTAGGGATGGGATAGAACCCCAGCTATTTCCTCATGTGATGTAATGAGAAGCAAACACAGAGTGACCTAAGTGACATGAATGCCAAGACCCATTTCTTCCTATTGAAAGGGATAAAGAATATTATGCAGCCCTGCCATCAGATATATTCAGTGGATAGAAACATTGGCTATACGTCCCTAATAGTAATAGCAATGCACAAGGAGACCAGGGGCACACATGACATTGCCCTTTCCAATAAAGCACATTTAACAATATAGAAGAAGAGTCATACAGAAGTGCTGCTAGGATATAAAGTCATCCGAAGCAGGCTGCTGTGGTTGCAAGGTTAACCTAAGTTCTTCAAAGTACCACAACCTTCAGATATCATGGAAAACAATAGGGATGGGCATTCGGGAGAAACGAAATAGGAAATGAGAAGAAATTTCCTATTTCATTTCAGATCGTTTTCAAAACAGAATGAGATAAATTCTGATGAAATTCTGTCAGAATCTCGTTTCATTTCCAAAACCTATTTTAAAAAAAAATGTTGCCGATCGAGTCTAGGCCTAGGCCCGAAGCCTTGGCCTCATCTAGGCATAGGCTACATCTCATGAAGGGGCCATGGTCTACACCAGAGCTTAACGCAGGGGTCTAGGCCTAGACCCTAACCTGATGCTGGGGCCTAGGCTGAGACCCTAACAAAGACCCAGGCCTTGGAAATTTCCTGATGACCCTGTACATAAAAATAGTGCCCTCTGCTGGGGAGGATGCGCCACAGTTCACAATGATCCCAGCAGACAGCGACAGTTGGTGAAGAAGAGAAGAAAGAAGAAACTGAAGAGGAGCTCCGAGGCCTGAGCTCTAGGCTTGGACCTGACCCTGGGCAGAGGCCCAGGTATCTGTACCCAGTCTCTGAGCTGGGCCCCGGCATTGGGTATGGGTTCAGGCCGAAGCCCTGGCATTGGAACCCAGCCTCCAGGCCATGCTGTGGCATCAAGCCTGGGTCCGGGCCCTGGCCTAGGTCAAGGCCCAAGCAACGGGACCCAGTCTGAGGGCCGGACCTCAACATCAGGCCTGGTTCCAAGCTTGGCCTCAGTGTTGGAACCCAACTTTGAGGCCATGCCATGGCATTGGGCCTGGGTCCAGACCCTGACCTAGACCAAGGCCCAGGCATTGGGACCTGGCCTCTGAACTGGGCCACAGCATTGGTCCTGGGCCCAGGTCCTGGCCTAGGTTGAAGCCCAGATATTGGGTCCAGGCCACCAAGACTGGGTTTGCGGAGAGCCTAGGCCAAGGTCATGGTGACCTATCATGGCCTCGGCCTATGCAAGGCTGAGGCTTCGGCCTGGGCCTGGGCCTAGGCTGAAGCCTGGGCCTTGTGTAGGTCTAGGCCATGGTAGGTCACTGTGAATTCAGCCCAGGCCCCATGCAAGGCCCCAACATGGGCCAGGGTCCAGGCCTCGTCTGCAAATCCCCCCAGACCGGGTAAGTGGGGGCTGGGGAGGATCCTAGCTCCAGCATTTTATCAAGTGGGGCAGATGGGTGAGGGGCATGAGAGGCTTCCCCATTTCTTCTTTTTTCATTTTTGAGGTAGTTTTTTCAATGTTTATTTAAATTTTTTTTAAACTAAAGAAACAAAATAAACATTACACAAAACAAAATTAGTGGCGAAAAAGTGCCCCAAAAATGAAACAAAGTACGAAATTACATTTTCCCCCTGTCCCATCCTAGAAAACAAGAACAATATTTCTGGTCCTACACTGATGAAGGCCTACATGTCTAACAAAGGATTTCTGAAGTATGATTAGCAATGGCTTAATGGGAAAGAGTGGAAGAGTAGCCTAGTGGTTAGAGCAGCAGGCTGTGAACCAGGGTTCAAATCCCACTGCCGCTGCTTGTGACCGGGCAGGTCACTTTATACCCTCTCAGTACAAACTTGAATTGTAAGCCCTCTAGGGATAGGGAAATGCCTCCAGGATTACCTGAATGTAATCCTCTCTCAAGTGCTGAAAAGCAGAATACAAATTTTGCAGTTAGTATAGCTGTGTTTAAAAAAGGATTGGATAAGTTCTTGGAGGAGAAGTCCATTACCTGCTATTAAGTTCACTTAGAGAATAACCACTCCCATTAGCAATGGTTACATGGAATAGATTTAGTTTTGGGGAACTTGCCAGGTTCTTATGGCCTGGATTGGCCACTGTTGGAAACAGGATGCTGGGCTTGATGGACCCTTGGTCTGACCCAGTATGGCATGTTCTTATGTTCTTATGTTCTTATGTTCAATAATACAAATGTTTTCCTGCTCACACAGTCTATCCTCCCATTTAGTGCCCAGCTTTTCTTCACATGGCTCTCAGATTCCATCTGGTAATACCTTCATAAACCTGTCCACCCTTATACCTGCAAAAGAAAACCCACCTTTCAATGGTGCTGTTACAATTCCCGGTCACAAGGTGCCTGCTCCTACCTCCCAGCACCGGGCCCGGGCCGCAGCCCTCCTCTCCTCGGCCACACCGGGTGGCCGCCGCTGCAGCCCTGCCGCCTCCTGACTCCCAGGCTCAGTCCCGAACTGCTCCTCTCTCTCTCCTCTGCAGCAGGGAGGTGCTGCTACTCCCACCTCCTCCCAGGCTGCCCTTCAGTTGTGGTGAGCGGACGCCGCCATGCTGTCCACACCGCCACAGCCATCCTCCTTGGCCCCTGCTCCTAGGGGCCCGCGTGCGCCGTCGTCAGGGATTTAAAGGGGCCTCAACAGGAAAAGCTCCCGCGTCCTCTAGTGATGACGTCTCCAGCCTTGAGTATATAAGGCAAGCTCTGACAATCAGAGCTTGCCTTGGCAACGGGTCTCCTCGCTCTTGTCTGCTTGAGTTCCAGAGTTGCTGTTCCAGTTCCTGCGTTCCTGTACCTGCACCCACCTCCAGTTCCTGCCTCTGCTCTGGATTCCCTTGCTCCAGTTCCTGCGTGGACCTTGGCTCTCGACTCGGAATGCTTCCTGACCACGCAGTCTACCACCTGCCTCTGACCTCTGGACTGGATCTGACTTTGCCTTCGGCCCTGGCCTCAGGTTTCTCTCTTGGCTACCTCTGTGCCCTCTCGCCACATTCCTGGGATCATCCACGGAGAGGCCCGCCTAAGTCCAGCCGGCCCCGGCACCCAAGGGCTCAACCTGTGGGGAATGTGGGCTGGTAGTGGCAAAGCTCCAGCTGGCCTCTGCTTCCCATCCAGCCTCGCCAACCGACGGTGGGGACCTCTGGGGGCTTCCCCCACAGGTGGCGCCAACACCACCTCGGGCTAAGGGTCCACGATCACAACAGGTGCTCTATAATGCAGGAACATAACTTTGTCCAGTGTTCTGCAATATGAGTAGGATCCTGTGCTATTTGAGGACTCTCAGAGCAAAGATCCCAGCTGTGAGCAATCATGGACTCCTTGGTGTTTCATTTACCTGTCCCTTCACCCACCTCCACCACCTGTAGTCCCTTAGGAGCATTACACAAACCTTACTTCTGGTAGTCATCAGAGTTTGGCTAGCACCTGAAGCTGGGTTACAAATGTGATTGCCATCAGCTGCTTCCCATCCAGACACTACTGACAAGAGAAAGAGGATAGAACAAGCAACAGAGTCCCATTAGAAACTCTTTGCCTGAAATATAGTAACACATTGGACTCACTATATATAAATAAGAACATAAGAAATTGCCATGCTGGGTCAGACCAAGGGTCCATCAAGCCCAGCATCCTGTTTCCAACAGAGGCCAAACCAGGCCACAAGAACCTGGCAATTACCCAAACACTAAGAAGATCCCATGCTTCTGATGCAATTAATAGCAGTGGCTATTCCCTAAGTAAACTTGATTAATAGCCGTTAATGGACTTCTCCTCCAAGAACTTATCCAATCCTTTTTTAAACACAGCTATACTAACTGCACTAACCACATCCTCTGGCAACAAATTCCAGAGTTTAATTGTGCGTTGAGTAAAAAAGAACTTTCTCCGATTAGTTTTAAATGTGCCACATGCTAACTTCATGGAGTGCCCCCTAGTGTTTCTATTATCCGAAAGAGTAAATAACCAATTCACATCTACCCATTCTAGACCTCTCATGATTTTAAACACCTCTATCATATCCCCCCTCAGCCGTCTCTTCTCCAACTGAAAAATTCTAACCTCTTTAGTCTTTCCTCATAGGGGAGCTGTTCCATTCCCCTTATCATTTTGTATTTTCATTCTGCTTTTTAATTGATAGGGATAAGTTAGAATTTTTTTTAGCTCAGGTTAGTTTTTAGTTACAGGCACTTGTACTGTTTTTCTAATTATTGGAACCTCACTGTCGGGATGCCCTAATTCTAATGCATCATTAGTATCCTTTGAAGGTACCTCTCTCCGAACCATGCGCTGCTGAGCGACGGTCGGCTTTCCCCTTTGTTCTAGTTTAATAGCTGCTCTCTCTCCTTTTTAAAGGTTAGCGCCAGCAGTCTGGTTTCACGCTGGTTAAGGTGGAGCCCATCCCTTCGGAAGAGTCTTCCCCCTTCCCCAAAAGGTTCTCCAGTTCCTAACAAAACTGAATCCCTCTTCCTTGCACCATCGTCTCATCCACGCATTGAGCCTCCGGAGCTCTGCCTGCCTCTGGTGACCTGCGCGTGGAACAGGGAGCATTTCAGAGAATGCTACCCTGGAGGTTCTGGATTTAATCTTTCTACCTAAGAGCCTAAATTTGGCTTCCAGAACCTCCCTCCCACATTTTCCTATGTCGTTGGTGCCCACATTTACCACAACAGCCAGCTCCTCCTCAGCACTGTCTAAAATCCTATCTAGGTGACACGTGAGGTCCGCCACCTTCGCACCAGGTAGGCATGTTACTAGGCGATCCTCAAGCCCACCAGCCACCCAGCTATCTACATTCCTAATAATAATGATCTCTTTGTGCATAATGATATCTTTGTGCAGAATATAGACAGCCAGGACTTCACTCGCTCACATTCGCCCTTTTACAATTCAAATAAGACTCAGACAACAGGGGTTTAACAGGGCTGCAGCTTTAATACAAACACATGGTACGCCCGAGCCCAGTAATTAACATTACGCAACTTCCCGTGACCATCCACCACCTCCCAGCAAGACGGTCAGCACCAGCTGTCCGCTAGTAGTTCCAAGCCTTGAACAACGTTCTGACCCCCGCCACCTCCCAGCAAGGAGCCCGTACTAGACAACTGCACCCAGTTGTCTGCCAATCCAAAATGTAACAGGAATGAAGCTTAACACATAGAAAATATGAACTGTGGCGGCTCAGGCCATTTGCCTCAATAATTACCACCCCCTCCCCCCCGCTGCGACATAACAACCCCCTTTACAACAGCAACAGATAAGGGCAGGTGGGAGGGAAGCGACCCGAAACGGCTGCTGCGACGGCAGATCCCCCATGAACTGGCACGCACAGCCAGAAGAACCCCCACCTAATCGTGATGACACAGGAGGGGCCAATGGAACGCTGCCATCACAGGTTTGGACTGCTAGAGCTGGTGAATCGCAGGCTTTACTGCCCGTGCCTCGCCAGCTCCAACTCCTTCCCCCTCCCCCTCCCGACTTCCTAATGTTAATCCCTAAGGGACCAGATTGCCCGCCGAGTAACCTCCCCACGGCCCCCCCCCCCCCCCCCCCTCCCACAAGGCCAAGGATCCCGGGGCTGCTCCTCGAGTGGCCTGGTGCCACATTTCTTTGGTCAATCTGACACAAGGTCCAGTCGACCTCCCAAAAGTACTGTAAGTAGCTCTTGGTGAACAGAACAAAGTGTTGGATTAGGACAATAAGGCTTAATTAAATTTGCCAGATAAGGCAGTAAGCCATGTCTAAAAGCTTTAAATGTTAAAAAAGCAATTTTAAAAGAGATATGTGCAGATACTGGCAACCAACGAAGCTCACTTAGGCATGGAGTAATATGATTGTATTTATTTTTGCCAAAAATGACTTTAGCTGCAGTATTTTGAACTAACTGAAGCCTGCAAATAAATGTTTTAATGAGATCATGAAAGAGTGTTACAATAATCAAGTCTTCTAAGAAGTAAAGCATGTACAAAAATTTTAAGGTCATGAGATTCGAGAAAATGATGTAATCTGCATATAAAATGAAGATAAACGTACAAGGATTGAATCAGATAGGAAATATGAGCAGTTAATTTTAAATCTCTGTCTAGCCTAACACCTCACAGACTATGAATAGGAGTACCATCCATAACTGGAATTGAGGCTGAATCAGAGTAGCTTTTCCCAATAGCTTTTCCCAATAACATGAAAAAACAATACTATAATACTAAAATTCAAAGATTTGCAAACAACCCCAAACCTCTATTTGATATCGTAACTAAACTCACGAACGATCCTTTGAGATGCGAAACTCTACCAGAATCACGTTGTGATGAAATAGCATTATTTTTTAAAACTAAAATTGACAATTTAATTGAGACTCTGGATCAGACTCCTACCCAAATTATAAACATGCTAAAAAGAGAGCTACCTCAATGGTCAGAATTTGAACAGATAAAATTTGAAATTGAAAATCTGATTTGAAAAATCAACCCAGCTAATCACCCTTTGGATATAATTAATACAATAAACCTCAAACAATGTATTGAATCAATTAGTACAATTTTATTGGCCATAATTAATCAATCCCTCTCTGAAGGAACTATGCCAACATTATTGAAAAACGCAGTCATAAAACCAATTCCGAAAAAACCTGATCTAGATCCCACATTTTTAAACAACTATAGACCAATTTCTAATCTGTCTTTTTTGGCGAAATTAATTGAAAAAGTAGTAAATAAGCAATTGAATGAACACTTAGAAAATAATGAGATTCTGTATACAGCACAGCATGGATTTCGTAAACTATTTAGTACTGAGACATTACTATTATCCTTCTCAGATTTGGTTCTTAGAGGTTTTGATAGAGGTCAAAGCTTTGTACTCGTATTGTTAGATCTTTCAGCAGCTTTTGATACGGTAGATCATAATATCCTCCTTAATAGACTTCATGATATAGACCTAGAGGGCATTACTTTAAATTGGTTCAGATCTTTTTTAGAAAATAGAACATTTACTGTCAGGATTAAAGATACTATGGGCCTCATTTTCCAACGCTAGTGCACGCTTGCGCTAGCAGCACAGGCTTGCATTATCAGCGCAAGCGTGCGCTAGCGATATGGGGGCGGAGTCGGCCCTGGAAGAGGAGGAGACGGGGCGTCACCGGGGCCGACTCTGCAAAGAAGGCGCGGACGGTGAAAAGGTAAGGAGCCTTTTCGCGTCCTATTTCGCACCCATTAGCACCATCTTTCACGGTGGCGCTATTGGGTGTGAAACCGGCAGCGATCGCACCGTGGCGGTGTGATCGCTGCCGGCTAGCACAGGACCACACCCCCCTGCCCCCCATTAGCGCGATTTTCGAAAGTATCGCAGGCCTGCGATACTTTAGAAAATGAGGCCCTATGTCAGATAAGATAAAATTGACAACAGGAGTTCCGCAGGGTTCGGCTTTATCAGCCACCTTATTTACAGCTCGATCCAGTAAAGTGTGCTCCGTCGGAGCGCACTGTCACCCTGCTCTGGACGCGTGTTTTCCCTTACCCCTTATTCAGTAAGGGGAGGAAAACACGCGGCCCACCCGCGGCACCTAATAGCGCCCTCAACATGCAAATGCATGTTGATGGCCCTATTAGGTATTCCTGAGCGATCCAGTAAGTAAAATGTGCAGCCAAGCCGCACATTTTACTCTAAGAAATTAGCGCCGCCCAAAGGTCGGCGCTAATTTCTTCCGGCGCCAGGGAAGTGCACAGAAAAGCAGTAAAAACTGCTTTTCTGTGCACCCTCCGACTTAATATCATAGCGATATTAAGTTGGAGGTCCCCAAAAGTAAAAAAAAAGTAAAAAAAAAAATAAAAAAATTTTGAATTCGGCCCGCGGCTGTCGGGCCGAAAACCGGACGCTCAATTTTGCCGGCGTCCGGTTTCCGAGCCCGTGGCTGTCAGCGGGCTCGAGAACCGACGCCGGCAAAATTGAGCGTCGGCTGTCAAACCCGCTGACAGCCGCCGCTCCAGGCCAAAAGGAGGCGCTAGGGACGCGCTAGTGTCCCTAGCGCCTCTTTTTCCTCGTTTGCACCGCGTCGCCTAATTTAAATACTGGATCGCGCGCACCGGCGAGGGGCCGGTGCGCGCGCCGGGAGAGCGGGCGTTAGTCCGCTCTCCCACGGACTTTACTGGATCGAGCTGTTAATGTGTATCTATTACCTCTTTGCCATTTGTTAACTGGTTTAGGCTTGACTTATTATATATATGCGGATGATATCCAGCTGTTATTTCCAATAGAAAGTAATATCGAATCTACTTTTAAAATGGTGAACGTGTATTTAAAAATTATTAGCCAACTGCTTGTTCAAATGAAACTGTTTTTAAACTTAGATAAATCTGTTTTTATGGTCCTAGACAGGAAAAATTTTAGTCAAGAAAAAAAGATAATCACTTTGGATGACCAAACATGTTTTAAGCTAACAGATACAACTAGAAATCTGGGTCTGATTATTGATTATGAACTAAATTTTAAAGTCCACATATCCAAAAAAGTAAAAGACGGTTTTAGTAAATTTAGGTTATTGAAACGTTTAAAATCTATGCTTTCACAAAATAATTTTAGGAATGTTTTACAGACGTTACTGTTCTCAGGGCTTGACTATTGCAATTCTACAATTTTGGGACTTCCTAAATCAACTATACGGCCTCTTCAGGTGATTCAAAACGTAGCAGCAAGGATCTTAACAAATACTAAGAAAAGAGATCACATTACGCCAGTCTTAAAATCATTACACTGGCTACCACTCGAATACAGAATTAAACATAAAACCCTCTGTATGATTCATAAGATCATACATGGAGATAAAACAGATTGGCTGAATACAACCATCAAACTGCATGTACCCCAACGAGAACTAAGGTCATCCAATAAAGGATTATTATCGGTACCTACTGTTAAATCGGCACATTTGAGCAAAGTGAGAGAAAGGGCCATTTCAGTTGCAGGGCCGAAACTTTGGAATAATTTGCCATTGGAACTTGGAATGCAGGATAACCTGAAGAGATTCAAGAAAGACTTGAAAACATGGTGCTTTCAGCAAGCATATGGAATTAATGCTCAGGATGATATATAAGTCTGCAGTCCATCAGATGATTCTACCTTTTATTTTCTTAACTACACTAATCTTATTTTTAGTTTTATTTTATGAGCAGATTTTAGCTATCTTATTATTTTTATTGAAGTTTTTATTGTATTTATTCTGTTTTCCAACTGTTATTTATTAGTCTGTATTATGTAAACCATAAAGATAGAACCTTTTGTTCTGAGTAACGGTATATAAGAATTGCATAAATAAATAAATGAACCACAAAACTTCAAGACTTACTCGAATTTACTTTAAGCTTGGAAATCTTTAACCATTGAGCCATCTTCAGTAGAGATGTGAATCGGAACAGATATCGGATCCGATTCTGGTTCCGATTCACATCTATAGAGATGTGAATCGGAACTGATATCGGATCCGATTCTGGTTCCGATTCACATCTCTAATCTTCAGTGAGACAGTTGTTAAAATAAAGCAGTGGGTTAGGGTCTTTCAAATCAATAGATGCAACTACCTGAATAGCGTTGGTATATATGTAAGAAGAGAAACCCAGGCTTTGTACTAAAGTTGATATGGGAGCAAGGTATAAATGAAATAGCGTAGCTGATAGCACTTAGCCCCATGGGACTCCACAGCTGAGGAGTCTGGGACTTGAAGTATTGTTATTCCAGATAACTTGGTATGATATTTCCTCAAGAAAAGACTTAAACTAATTTAATGATTGATTTCTGATACCTATATCATTATAGACTAAATTAAGATTAAGACGTAGTTGATGATCGACAGTGCTGAAAGCAGCAATCATGTCTAAGAACACTGAGACCAATATTCAGAAGGCCTTTTAGTGAACAAGTTATCTGTCTAAAGTTAGCTGGATAACTTGTCCCATATATTCAGCAGGATAAATATCTGAGAGAGTCAGCACTGGAAACATAAGCTTATGTTAGATTTACGCTTCCACTGCTGCCTCTCTTAGAGCAGTGCTGGAGGCACCGGGAGTGCGACAGAGAGTCCCTTGCTCCCAGCAATGAAATAAAGGTATCGGGGGATGGGGGAGGGTTGAAGAGGAAAGGGAGGAGTGAGCCGGGTTGTTTACAATCCTTGTGAGTGGGTGGGAGGAAAGGGATGAGGTGGCAGATTGATAGATGATTTAGAAAACATCAGGATAGGGGTCTTTGTAGCATTTTAAGGCTTTTATGGTTGATGAAAGCACGGCCTGATAGAGCCTTTATATGATATTTTAAGGGGAGGGAGGTGATTGGCCCGCTAGTTTGTTTATGTGTTTGAGATATTTTTCTTTAATGACAGTGCTACTGTTGCATCCGTTGGTCACAGACGGCTGCGACTGCTCTGCCTCACCTCTCTTTTGCTCTTCTCCTCCTCCTTGGGTAAGATGGCTGCCTCCGGTGCTGAGTGTCAAAACCCTCGGCGTCTCCAACTCAGCATGGGCGACCCCGTCCGCCATGCTCCTTCCCGTGGCCTCCTTGGGCATGCGCACACTGCCTTCGATTATCTAGATGTCATGGCAGGAACCTCGGGGGCGTCCCCACCGCATGACGTCAGTATCTCCGAGTATTTAAGCCTCCGCTCTGCTCTTAACAAACGAGTTAGCAAGGATTTCAGTTTAGCTACTCTGACCACTTCTTAGCTGCACAATTAGACTCCTCGGTACCCTCCGGGGTGTGTCTGAAAATTTGTTGCATACTTGCTTGTGCAATTATATGGAAGGCAGAAAGTTTGCTAGTATGACTAAGTGAATTGTCAGAAGATGAAGGGATGTAGAGAGTTGAAGCTGTTAGAGGCAAAGAGTCATTGACAAATTCTGATCTTAATGTAGTGATTTTATTATCAAATGCAAGCGCAAAGTCCTCAGCTGTCAAAGTGGTAGATGGTAGATTTGCATTAGCCTGAGCTCCTGAAATTTGGGAGACTAAATGAAACAGTTTTGTTTGGTAATGTTGTGGTATTCATCCACACATGTCCTGCTTATTGAACATCCAAAAATATCTTGTGAAGTTAAAACAGCAGCAGGCTCCATGTCATTTGGGGCAGATAGAGCTGGTCCAGGTCTTACCCACATTGCTATCTATAGGGATAAACAATGGACCAGATTAAGAAGTGCTAGCAGAGATGGATCCTTCTGTTATACCTTTTATATACCCTCTGTTAAAACTATTAAGTGGCAAATAAACCTATTCTACAGCACTACAGTGGCTATGCAAGCATCTGTAACACCACCTTCCTACCTTTTGAGATGGAACTTCTAGTCCAGAAAGTTATGAGGGTCCAGCATCTCCTGTATGACTCCCAGTCTAAGAGAGTGGGCTTATTCAGGAAAGAGATGCTGTGGGATAAAATTCACCACCGGCTCAATGCGGTGTATCATAACAACCAAGGTGTGAAAGACCTGAGTCAAAAGTGACAGGGACTTCCAATCTCAAGAGGAAACAGGCCAGGATGAGAGCTGAGGGGCCTGCTAGCCAGGTCACCTTCACCACAGCAAAATGGATGGTGCTGGACACCATTCTGAATGCAGCTATGGGAGGAGTGGCCAGTTGAACACCTGCAAACCTGCAAGTCAGCAAGGTGAGCATTTTATATAGGAAAGTCAGATAATGTATTTGTATGGAATGATTTTTTATATGGCTTGCATCAAGTTGTGAGATGTGAGGTCCTTATCCAGTAGGGTTGCCAAACCCAAGGCATACTGAGACTTGTAGTCTAGCTTTTCTAAGGGACAGCATTATGGAAGTCAGAACTACTAGTCCCTGAATGCTATGGCTAAATTCAAGGACTAGATCTCCCTGTTTTCAACACCTGGAGACAGTAAGCAACACTCTTCAAGAGCCATACCATGTACTGAGTCCTTTCTCTGACTTTGCATGCTGGTACATAACAAGTGTTTCCAGTGTCTAGATCTATTCCACTGGAATGCTTTTTATACAGTTTGTGGTGTAGCAGGAAGTTCTATATTAGGGATCATGGAGCTATTTTGTTAGGCAGAAAGGAAGGTCTAGAGAGTATGAAGAGAAATACCCACATAGCATGTATTTTGAAAGAATATACAATTTTCATTTTGCAGGGTAACAGACAGGTGATGACTCCGATGGGCCAGGACCAAGAGGCCTCTGAAGGGCAAGGCAGCACTTATGGGTACTGCCTGCTAGTTTAGTTGCAAGATGGACCCACAGAGGAGTATCGGGCTATCGGCAGCCCGTGATGTAGGAGGAGAAAGAGACCCTGCCAGCATCTACTCTTTCCTGCATGCCTGATCTAAGGCAGCTTGCAGGAGGCCAGCTCTGCAGAGGAGGAGGTTGTTTCTTCTTGAGAAAGGGAAGTACAGGCCACTCCTGTGGAGAGATATACCTTGACATCAATACACAAGTGATGGAGATGATTGCAGGACTCAGGACAGAGATGCAGAGCCTGCGGGAAATTGTGAGGGAGAAGATATAGAGCCCTCCAGGGTGTGGTGAAGGAGAAGATGCAAGGCATACAGCAAGAGCTATGGAGCATTCATGATGCTATGGATGCCCAAACTGCAGTGTGGAGGGAGATGCTGCAAAGCATGCCCCCTTGACAGCTGCAGCCTCCACCAGCTTCCTACTAATTCATACCGCACTAGATGTAGCTACCACCAGTCTTTGCAGCACCACCAGGCTGGATGGTCCCTCCCCAGACTAGAACTCCAACTTCACCGGCATCACTTACCCCTACATCAGTGCCCATCATGCTACCACTTCCTTTTATGCCACTACCTCCGCCCATGCAGCCTGAATCACCACCACCACCACTAGCTCAGAGAGATGCTCCCACTTCTCTGAGGGAACAGGTGGCTGAGGAGGAAGGTCTCAACATAGCTGCTGGCCTCTCTTCTCAGAGAAATGAGAACCCTGCAGGCCTCTCCAGCAGCTCTGTTTAAGTGCCACAGCTAGCAGGTCCTGTGCCCTCTAGGCAGCATCAGATGTGACAGGACACTACTGCGGAAGAGTTCCAGAATTGGACAATGCTGAGCTTCCCTCACCCCAAAAAAGAGGTCAGCCAAGGAAGCACTAAATAGATTTATTATAGTAGTCATCACACTGAGCACACAAAGTAAATACATTCATAGTCACCTTTGAAAATTTCTTTGTATCAGAGTGTTCCTTTCCTCTATAGCAGTGGTTCTCAACCCTGTCCTGGGGACCCCCCAACCAGTCGGGTTTTCATGATATCCACAATGAATATGCATGAGAGAAAATTTGCATGTTATGGAGGCAGTGTATGCAAATTTTCTCTCATGCATATTCATTGTGGATATCATGAAAACCCGACTGGCTGGGGGGGTCCCCAGGACAGGGTTGAGAACCACTGCTCTATAGCCTGCCGTTGACTCTGACAACTCATTTTCTGCAATTTCTGCTGACTCAGCTCTTCTTTCTTCTCCACCTCCTCTTCATCTAGATGAACTGCTAGTTCCTCTGGAAGAGGCAGGCCTCTGGTTCTTGGCAGGTTATAAAGCATACAGCAGGCTAGAAAGATCTCAGAAACCTTAGCGGGGTTGTAAAGAAGGCATTCCCCAGATCTGTCCAGGCAGCAGAAATGTGTTTTGAGTAAGCCAAAGGTTCTTTCAATGACTGCCCTCATCTGCCAATGGGACCTGTTGTAGCAAACATCTGCAGTTGTCTGTGGGTTAGCCAGAGGGATCATGAATCAGATTTTGAGTAGATGTCTTCTATCACCTGTAGGGAAGAAGGCAGAGAAGAGAGTTAGATATGCCTTTCGGTTGGCCAGTGGGGTAGTTCACAGGACACGGTTAGAGCAGTCCTCCTTTTCAAAAGTTGTCAGTCCACCTCCACATGAGGGAGACAATAAGAAAAGGTTAATTATTGTGTGGTGGTAGTGATAAGTGCATTCCTACCTAGAAGCCAGCTTCTGGTGATGTGGCCTTCCTGGAAGCAATCATGAATTCCTGACTGTGAGATGATGTGGACATCATGAGTGGATCCCAGAAACCTGTGCACAACATCCAGAATGATGCCCTTGGCATCTCAGACCACCTGCATATTCAGGGAGTAGAAGCCCTTGTAGTTGTGGTAGGTGGCCTTGTCTTCCCCTGGTGCCCTTATAGAGATGTGAGTGCAATTGACAGCCCCCAAGACAGAGGGGAATTGTTCTATTTGATAGAAATCAGTCATGATTCATTGTTGTTGATGTCTGCTCTGAGGGAAGGATAAATACTGGAGTAACACTGCCAGGAACTGCTCAATAGAAGTCATGGCTTATTCTAGCCATGACTTCTACAGGTGTCTGGAGGGTGTCAATGGCCAAAAATTCCAGGATGGTAGTGACCTTGACCCGTTCTGGCAAGGCGTAGCCCTTTTGGGTGGCAGATTGCAGGTCCTACAGTAACTGTTGGCACAGGTGTAATATGATTTCCCTGCTGAACCCAAATGTGCGCAGGACTTGCTCCTCTAAGAGTTCCAAAAATTGTGCCCTAGTTCTGTATATTCTATGAAAGGGGTACTTCCTCCTCCTCTGTTGTCTCTCCCTCCTCATTTGTTGTGACATAAGTATCCATAAGGCCATAAAGGTCATAGGCCTACACAACAAAACTATCAAGTGGTTCAGATCATATCTCAATGACAGATATTTTCAGGTACAAATTAAAGACGCTATATAAAAAAAAATAAACCTTCAAACGGGAGTACCCCAAGGATCTGCCCTCTCCGCAACACTTTTCAACATATACTTACTACCACTATGCCATCTGCTAGCTGGTCTGGGAATCACACACTATATATACGCTGATGATATCCAATTAATTTTACCCATTGATGATACAATTGAGAAAACATTAAATTTAGCCAACATGTATCTAGATATCATCAAACAGCTACTAAACCAAATGGAATTAGTAATTAATATAGAGAAGACAGAATTCTTACATTTAGAGAGAAAAAATACGGAAATCAAACATAGTCCAATCACACTAAAAAACAATCAACAAATAATACTTGCAGAAAAAGTACAGAATCTAGGAGTAATAATTGACCCCGAACTAAGCTTAAAACAACACATATCTCTAAAAGTAAGAGAAGGATACGCTAAACTCATTGTCCTCAAGAGACTTAAACCACTTCTGACAACGGCCAACTTTCGATCGGTACCACAAGCATTAATATTTGCGAGCACTGATTATTGTAATGCACTTCTACTAGGTCTTCCATACACCTCACTAAGACCATTGCAGGTTCTGCAAAACTCAGCCGCAAGAGTTTTAACTGGCAAAAGTAAAAGAGATCACATCACCGAAACACTGGCTGAACTACACTGGCTTCCCATTAAACAAAGAATACAATACAAAACACTGTGCACCATACATAAGTTAATACATAACGAACATGCAGACTGGTTAAATACAGCCCTACATGTACACATCCCTAACAGAAACCTAAGGTCAGCAAACAAAGCACTCCTAACCATTCCATCAGTCAAAACTGCAAGACTAACACAGGTACGAGAGAGAGCACTATCACTGGCAGGACCATACTATGGAACTCCATGCCCCTAGATTTAAGACTACAAAGAGACAGCAAAACCTTTAGAAAAAGTTTAAAAACCTGGCTCTTTAAACAAGCTTTTCAGAAAGAGAAAGGAGAATAGAAACCAGGGACAGGCAAAGCACAATCAATATAACATCCACACACACTGCTGTATTCACATAGGGGGTCATTTTCAAAGGAGTTACGCATGTAAATGTGACATACTATCGTAGCAATTTTCAAAAGCTATTTACTCGAGTAAAGTGCACTTACTTGAGTAAATCCTATGGACAATTCAATGACATATATTGTAGCAATTTTGAAAAGCCCACTTACTTGAGTAAAGTGTATTTACTCGAGCAAAAACCAGTTTTGCTCGAGTAAATGCTTTTTAAAATCTACCCCTAAGTGTGTAGTCTTTAAAGGACAAGTCACAATTTTAAAGTTAATTCTGTAATAAAAACCAAGATAGAGACATGGACATGATTAATTACATTTAACATTATTGATCACTAACTATGTTACTGAACCTTATGGCACTCTTGTAAATGTGCAAATTACAGTATCATTAATTTTATGTGCCTCGATGTAAACCGTTGTGACGGTCTCCTCCAAACGACGGTATAGAAAAGATTTAAAATAAATAAAATAAATAAATAAACTGATTCCCACCCTCCAGTAGGTTCCAGTATGTCCCAGTAACATGCACTCCCATCCCCTTTATAGCCCTGATTGTCCCAGTTACCCCCAGAATAAACCACCTAGTATGGCCTCGTTTATCTCAGGAACACTCACTCCAACCCTCCTTTTTGAACCAGTCTATCCCTCATTCTCCCCACCTATATGACCCTGTGGCCCAGCAACCCCCCTGTATGGTCCAGGTGTGTCCCAGTTTGGTCCCAGTAGTTCCCAGCCTGTCCCTTGAGTACTCGCTGCTTTGTATACTAAATAACCAGCAAGCCTTCAAAGTATCCAAACATATTTTATTGATTTAATACATATGAGAGATATACTGTTAGATTGCTTATTTAGGACATTCCTAAAGTACTTTCTCTTCCCCCTGTACAGAGCGACTGCTTTTCCCAACCAGGTGACATCACTGGATGCACACTTTCAAAGCACCAGGGCAGATACCATACGGCACATGTACATGAAGGAGCACGACAAAGGACCACCTGGATGGTACATTTGACCTCCTGATGTTTTATGATTATCCTTTAGGGTTGCCAATTTTCAACTGTGAAAATTCCGAACATTTGGATGCATGGAGTAAAATTTTCACCTTTGCCCTTCTACACGATTATTTATTTAAAACAAAAAAAACAACTTGTTACGTGCCTTATTACTAGAAAACTGTGTACAAAGCAAAGTACAATCAAATGATACCAAATATAAAATACCAACAACATTCCATTAAAACAGTCAGGAGAGGAATCCAAGATGGCGCTGTGAAGGAGAGGCGAGGAGGAAGCTCTCTCTTCCTTGTATTACAGTTTCTTACCCTTTCAGCGATTTTCCTCGAAACGATGCCATACACCTAAAGAAAGGGGAATCTGAGAGAAACTGTTTCTTCTTTGCCTGGAAGGCAACAGAAAGTAGAGAGCTTCTTCTCAGCGGAACTCGGAAGGGCCCCAGTGGGAAGCGCTGAGACGTCGACAAAGGAGCTAATGTCAGCTTCTATAGCTTCATCGACATCCTTGAGTCCTGGAGGCGCCGATTACCCCCTCCCCGCCCTTTAGTGATACAACTTGTGCAGAGATCCAGCCCAGGGAAAGTGCGATATCGGGAGCCATGCCTGCAGTTGCAGAGGAGACGGGATACCCGATTGAAACCACGAAGCAAGAAGCAAGTGGGAAACTTAACATCATTCCCCTTAGTAAAGGTTCCCTGGGCTGTGAGGAAGGACGTCATGATGTTATTCTGGTGTCGACTCCACAGGCGAAAGGAGATATTCCCAGCACTCACAGGACTGTGATAAATACTGGGAATATAAATATGGCGAGCAGAGCTGTAAGAAATATAATTTCAAAGCCTGCAGTGATAACACTGGACTCGGTGTGGATGGCATTAACTTCTTTGGAGCAATCGATCATGTCATCGATAACAGCGGTGGCTGATATTAATAAACGAACTCAGACTTCGGAACAACAGACTGCGTTACATACAGTTAAGCTGCAGGAAGTGGAGCAGAAAGTGACTGAGCTACAAAAGGAACAAATTGGTTTAATTCAAGGGGAAAATCTACAGAAAAGGAAAATGGAGAAATTAGAAAATGAGATCAGATACCTGAACTTGAGGGTATTAAACTTCCCTCAGATACAATGGGGGTCATTTTCAAAGGAGTTACGCATGTAAATGTGACATACTATCGTAGCAATTTTCAAAAGCTATTTACTCGAGTAAAGTGCACTTACTTGAGTAAATCCTATGGACAATTCAATGGCATATATTGTAGCAATTTTGAAAAGCCCACTTACTTGAGTAAAGTGTATTTACTCGAGCAAAAACCAGTTTTGCTCGAGTAAATGCTTTTTAAAATCTACCCCAATATGTTTCACCACATGATCAATTTAGGAAATATTTACAAGGAACGTTAAAAATAGAACTGAATGCTTTACCACCTTTAGCAAAGGTTTATTATGTATCCTATATTAAAGAAGAGGAGCTACAACTACGGGAATATACAGGGGAAGCAGAACCGCAGGAATCTCAGGCCCTGAATATAACAGCTTTATTGGAACAAACATCAGGGGAAGAACAAGTAATTAAGCAGGGAACATTGCTAGTGAGTTTCATATTTCCCTCTGATCGTGATTTAGTATTAAAATTGTTTTTACGAATAGACAGGAAATTTATTATGGTCAAAAAATCTGGTTATTCCCGGATGTTGTTAAAAATACACAACAAAGAAGAAAAGAATTTCTGAGTCTTGTCCCTAAGGCGAGACAAGTTGGTGCACAGATCACTGTAAGATACCCCTGCAAGTACATTATTATGAGCGTTAATAATGCAAAGTACATATATTATGAACCTTCTGACCTCAAGTCATTTCTGGATGCTAAAGTTTTATTAGAAAGCACCACTAGCTAAGGGGTTTTCGCATTAAATGTAGTTACGGGTTCTTTAATATATGCCTTATGAGCTCCTTTAAATTGAATTGGATTTCCCCCCTAATTACATATGCTCCTTTAAATTGAATTGGATTTCCCCCCCAATTACATTGTACAAGGGTTTTGAGAATTGTGGGGTAGATTTTAAAAGGGTTACGCGCATAAGTTATGCGCGTAACCCTTTCACAAACCCCCCCTGCGCGCGCCGAGCCTATTTTGAATAGGCTCAGCGGCGCCCACAAGCCCCGGGACGCGCGTAAGTCCAAGGGCTTTGCTGCGGGGGGCATGTTGGAGGCGGCTCGACGTTTGGGGCGTTCCAGGGGGCGTGTCGGGGGCATGGTGCCGGCCCTACCCCTATATGCGCTGCTTTTTTTTTTTATTTTATTTTACCGACCAGGATATAGATATTCAATGTAATATCGATGTTTAAGCCAGGAAGTATATCTGGTTAAAATGTATACCTGATTTATGATTTTGTAACCTTGGTTGGTATTGTATTAATCAATACTCTTTATTGACAAGTTTAAATACTGTCTAAATTTGAAAATTAATAAAGAATAAATAAAAAAAACAATCGGGAAAATTACAATTGCTTAATAACTGCTACCCTCACCATTAGGAAAACATGTACTTGATTTGAGGAAGAATCACAAATACTTGTGCAGAGTCATGCATCTGGGATGCGATAATCCAAAAGAGCTGTATGTGATGAAGGTGTAAGACTGATATGCACTGACCAAAAATGGGATCTTGGTATGATAGTGTCTGGTGATCTGAAGATTGTGAAACAATGTGACAAGGTGATAGCTAAAATCAAAGGAATGCTGGGCTGCATTGAGCGAGGAATAACCAACCAGTAAGAAAAAAGAGGTGATAATGCCCTTGTACAGGTCCTTGGTGAGGTCTCACCTGGAGTACTGTGTTTAGTTCTGGAGACTGTATCTGAAAAGAGACAGAGGCAGGATGGAGGCGGTCCAGAGAAGGATGACCAAAATGGTGTGGGGTCAGTATCAGAAAACCTATGAAGCGATGCTGAAGGATCTGAATATGTACACCCTGGAAGAGAGGAGGCGCAGGGGGGGGGAGGGATATGATACAGACCTTCAGATACTTGAAAGGTTTTAAAGATTTACAAACGTCAAACCTTTTCCATTGGAAAGAAATCAGTAAACCTAAGGGTCACAAAATGAAACTCCAGGGAGGACGACTCAGAAACAACATCAGGAAATATTTCTTCACGGAGAGGGTGGTGGATGCCTGGAATGCCCTTCCAGAGATGGTGGTGAAAACCAAAACAGTGAAAGAATTCAAAGAAGCATGGGATGGAAATGAAGAAAAAGGTTCATAGGGGTAACTTGTTGGTGCGGCGGTTACTACCCTTAACCAATAAGCTTTGATACTGTTGATGCAACTCCATCATTGCTCTCTGCTTCAATGGCAGGGGGGAAAGGGGAAGTGAATTCAGACAGCAACCAATGATGGCACCTGACTTTTACAGTCTGGGGAACTGATAAACATGGGGGTAACTTGCTGGTGCGGCGGTTACTACCCTTAAAATAAGCCTTGATTCTGTTGATGCAACTCCATCATTACTCTCTACTTCTATGGCAGGGGGGAAAGAGGAATTGGATTCAGATAGCAACCAATGAGAGCCCCAACCTTTGTGATCTGGGGAATTGTCATGCAGATATGGGGTAAAATAAACAGAGGACTGCTTCTAAGTCCATAAGCAAAGAATGTGAAACAACACTGTCTCAATTTTCAGGAAGGCTCATCACTCAGTAAAAATGTTGCTAGCAGTACATTTTTATGGGATATCATAAGGGTCGGGGATAACTGCACAGAGCAGCGGTTGCTACCCTTAAGAGAAACATGGGGTAACCTGTTTCGGTGCGGCAGACACTACCATGGGAGGCTTCCTGGACAATTTTGGTCCTTTTCTGCCATCATTTTTATGTTTCTGTGTTTCTATGTTGTCATTTGTCAGGTCACACAAACTATCTAATAACTCATTAAATCTATTTTGCCCCATTACTGTTGCTTATCTCTTGAGCCAGCAATTGATCTCTTAGTAAGATACAGATGATGGCAGATAACAGATTCCTCTGCTAGGGTAGATGAGCATACATATTCCCACATGCAACCCAACACCAACTGCCCCCCACTATCTTGTCTTTTTCACCTATCACACCCATTTATCCACCACTGCCATCACAAGGTTGGTGTAAGGGCATTAGGTGGCCTAGGTCGGGACACACCTGACAGATAGTGCTCACATGCATAACACACTGAACACATTACCACCATGGGGCTAAATGTAATATTTTGTATATATGCTCTTGTGTAACTAGAAACTTGCATATATACAAAATGATTTAATATTTTTATATATGCTTTTCTATACTATTATGCATATCTCAGATGATTAAATTTAAATATATAGAAAGAAATTGTTAAAATTTTGAATTGTAATAAATTGATAAATGTTTGTATTCCCATTTTGCATTGTTATTATTATGTTTCTTTAGGGATTATTGTGTTGATTAACTTCTTGTATTGCATACCTAATGATTAATCCAATTGTAACGTGTTGTGTGTGGGCTTGGCGCCAAAAAGCCATGAGTAAAGTGACACGGTCGAACAGACTATCTGAAATTGGTCTAACTGGTAAAACACTAGATTGGTTTACATCCTTTCTCCAAAACAGATCTTTCAAGGTAAACATCAATAACCTCACCTCTGAAGCCATCCCACTAGAAACTGGAGTCCCACAAGGATCTGCCTTATCAGCCACACTGTTCAACATATACCTCCTTCCATTATGTCAACTACTCTCGAGCCTCGGCGTCACATACTTCATGTACGCCGACGATATCCAACTAATCGTTCCTGTAACAAACACCCTCAAGAATGCTATGAAACTCGCGGCCACATACCTCAATCACATAAAAAACATGCTAAACCAAATGAAACTCTGCTTTAATATGGACAAAACTGAATGTATTCTACTTGAAAGAAAAAAATCTGGAGACCACCAGAATCATACCATTCAAATTGACAACACTATCATCAAGCTAAAAGAAAACGTGAAGGATCTAGGAATTTGGATTGACTCAGAACTGAACTTCAAAAATCACATTGCAATGAAAATCAAAGAAGGTTTCCACAAATTATTAATTCTCAAACACCTCAAACCACTACTGAACCAACCTGAATTCAGGACCATTCTCCAAGCTTTGATATTTACAAGCTTCGACTATTGCAATTCTCTTTTGATAGGCTTACCCAAATCAACGACTCGCCCACTACAAATATTACAGAATACCTCTGCTAGAATCCTCACTGGCCACAAAAAAAACAGATCACATCACCCCTGTTCTAAAAGGTCTACACTGGCTACCTGTAGAAAAATGAATTGAATACAAAGTATTAACCATCTTACACAATTCAATACACAACAGTGAAAGCACCTGCCTAAACAACATAATACAAAAACACAATACTCAAAGTAATACCAAATCAACAAACAAAGCCCAGCTAGACATCTCATCAGTCACAACCGCCAAACTTACCACTGTAAGAAAAAGAGCATTCTCAATAGCCAGACCATGACTTTGGAATACCTCAGCTCGCGCGAATTTACGTCTGCCTCCGGGAGGCGTAAATCCATGGATAAAGGTAGGGGGGGGGTTTAGATAGGGCCGGGGGGATGGGTTAGGTAGGGGAAGGGAGGGGAAGGTGAGGGGAGGGCGGCCACGCCCCCGGAACGCCCCCAGGCTGAAACTACACCTCCGGGCCCGCCCCCCCCAAATGCCTAGTCACGCCCCCGAAACGCCGTGTCATTTGGCAATGCCCCCGACACGCCCCCTTAAAAAAGCCCCGGGACTTATGCGCGTCCCGGGGCTCTGCGCGCGCCGGCGGCCTATGCAAAATAGGTGCGCCGGTGCGCGAGGGCCCTGCTCATGTAAATCCGGCCGGATTTACGCGAGCAGGGCATTTAAAATCCGCCCGCATGAGATTTGAGTTTGGATTTGAGTGGAGAAGGTTTGAAGTGCTTTCCAGATCGCCCAAAGTTCTAAGAGATAGATCTGGTACATAGACTCTTGGGAAGTCCAGAGACCTTGTGTTTTTAGGTCGCCTAGGTGGGCTCCCCAACCTTTCCTGGACTGGAGAAGAGCGGTGGTGGTCCCGCTTCACAAGAGTGGGAACAGGGAGGAGGCTGGCAACTACAGGCCGGTTAGCCTCACTTCGGTGGTGGGAAAAGTAATGGAGTCTCTGCTGAAAGAGAGAATAGTGAACTATCTACAGTCCGGAGAATTGATGGACCAGAGGCAACATGGATTCACCAGGGGAAGATCCTGTCAGACAAATCTGATTGACTTTTTTGACTGGGTAACCAAGGAATTGGACCAAGGAAGAGCGCTCGATGTCATATACTTGGATTTCAGCAAAGCTTTTGATACGGTTCCGCACAGGAGACTGGTGAATAAAACGAGAAGCTTGGGAGTGAGTGACAAGGTGGTGACCTGGATTGTAAATTGGTTGACGGACAGAAGACAATGTGTGACGGTAAACGGAACCTTCTCTGAAGAGAGAGCGGTTTTAAGTGGTGTACCGCAAGGATCGGTGTTGGGACCGGTCCTGTTCAATATCTTTGTGAGCGACATTGCGGACGGGATAGAAGGTAAGGTTTGTCTTTTTGCGGATGACACTAAGATCTGCAACAGAGTGGACACGCCGGAAGGAGTGGAGAGAATGAGACGGGATCTAAGGAAACTGGAAGAGTGGTCGAAGATATGGCAGCTGAGATTCAATGCCAAGAAGTGCAAAGTCATGCATATGGGGAGCGGAAATCCAAATGAACTGTATTCGATGGGGGGGGAAAGGCTGACGTGCACGGAGCAGGAGAGGGACCTTGGGGTGATAGTGTCTAATGATATGAAGTCTGCGAAACAATGCGACAAGGCGATAGCAAAAGCCAGAAGAATGCTGGGCTGCATAGAGAGAGGAATATCGAGTAAGAAAAGGGAAGTGATTATTCCCTTGTACAGGTCCTTGGTGAGGCCTCACCTGGAGTACTGTGTTCAGTTCTGGAGACCGTATCTACAAAAAGACAAAGACAAGATGGAAGCGGTACAGAGAAGGGCGACCAGGAAGGTGGAGGATCTTCATCGCATGACGTACGAGGAGAGATTGAAGAATCTAAATATGTACACCCTGGAGGAAAGGAGGAGCAGAGGTGATATGATACAGACTTTCAGATACTTGAAAGGTTTTAATGATCCAAAGGCAACGACAAACCTTTACCATAAGAAAAAAATCAGCAGAACCAGGGGTCACGATTTGAAGCTCCAGGGAGGAAGATTCAGAACCAATGTCAGGAAGTATTTCTTCACGGAGAGGGTGGTGGATGCCTGGAATGCCCTTCCGGAGGAAGTGGTGAAGACCAGAACTGTGAAGGACTTCAAAGGGGCGTGGGATAAACACTGTGGATCCATAAAGTCAAGAGGCCGCCAATGAAGAGTGGGTGACTCGCCAGAATGATGGCTACTGCCTGGAGACAATACCCTTAGTCAATAAACATACACATGGTTACTGTGACTCCAACATCACTCTAAGATTCAACAGCAAGAGGAAATGTGGAAAAAAGGATTTGCACTCACAAAGACGGGAGTAGCTGGCTTGTTACGGCGGTTACTACCCCAAACCAAATATCCAAATTACTACCTCCACCTTCCTCTATTCCTGATGCCTTTCAACTAGCTTGATCACTCCATTCTTATACTTCACTTTCAATGCATATCCAGCATAGTTCTCTGCTTCAACAGCAGGGGAAAAGAAAAACTGTTACTTCACACATCCAGCAGAGCTCTCTGCTTAAACGGCAGGGGAGAAGAAAAAAGGGTTCGCACTCACAAAGCGGGGAGTAGCTGGCTTGTTACGGCGGTTACTACCCCAAACCAAATGTACCTGATACTTCACTCTCGACGCATATCCAGCATAGCTCTCTGCTTCAACGGCAGGGGAAAAGAAAAACTGATACTTCACGCATATCCAGCATAACTTCAACGGCAGGGGAGAAGAAAAAAGGATTCACACTCACAAAGCGGGGAGTAGCTGGCTTGCCACGGCGGTTACTACCCCAAACCAAATGTGCCTGATACTTCACTTTCGATGCATATCCAGCATAGCTCTCTGCTTCAACGGCAGGGGAGAAGAAAAAAACTGATACCTCACGCATATCCAGCATAGCTCCCTGCTTCAACGGCAGGGGAGAAGATAAACAACCAATAAGGGCTGTATAACATAATCTGGGTAAAAACAAATAAGCATGGGTGTAGCTTGCTTATTGCGGCGGTTACTACCCCTACTACCTCTAACTAATCAAGCTAGATATTTCACTTGGATGCAGCTCCTCCACCGCTCTCTACATTAATGGCGGGGGTGGAAGGGAATTAGAACCAAGAGCTAAGAGAAACAGATAAGTATGGGAGAAGAAAGAGGGAAGCTTGCTGGGCAGACTGGATGGGCCATTTGGTCTTCTTCTGCCGTCATTTCTATGTTTCTATGTTTCTATGTTTCTATGTCTGTAGTGAGCATGAGCTGATGCAGAGGTAGATGGAAAGGAGCTCCAGTTGATAGGTTGGAAGGAGAGATCCACCATCGAATGTCCTCCTTCATCGAGTTGGTAATGTGAATCTTGGAGGTGAGCGGTTGCCGAAACTGAGACTACTGTGTCTTTAGTCCCCACAGTAAGCGGCGCATGTGCAGTCTGGTGTGGGGAACTACATAAATGGCTGCCGCCATTAGGGGTGTGCATTCGTTTTGAACTTATAGGTAAAACGCAACTCTTTTTTTTTTTAACTTAAAAAAGTGATGAGGCGAAAACGATCGGATTTCCAACGTATTCAACATAGCTATGTTGAATACGTTGGAAATCGCGATTGTTGATCCTAAATAAAAATTTAAACCCCTCACCCTCCTTAATCCCCCCCCCAAGACTTACCAAAACTCCCTGGTGGTCTAGCGGGGAGTCAGGACGCCATTTCTGAACTCCTTTGCGAGGAGCACGTGACGTCGGCGTCACGTCGGAGTGACGCGGACGTCACGTGATTCCCCGCGGGTTCGCTCCGGGACCCTCGTTGGACCCAAAAGGAACTTTTGGCCAGCTTGGGGGGGTCAGGAGGCCAGACTGCACTGCACATGCACATGCAGGAGGCCCCCCCAAGCTGGCCAAAAGTTCCTTTTGGGTCCAACGAGGGTCCCGGAGCGAACCCGTGGGGAATCACGTGACGTCCGCGTCACTCCGACGTGACGTGGACGTCACGTGCTCCTCGCAAAGGAGTTCAGAAATGGCGTCCTGACTCCCCGCTAGACCACCAGGGAGTTTTGGTAAGTCTTGGGGGGGGATTAAGGAGGGTGAGGGGTTTAAATTTTTATTTAGGGAATCGGTGCACGTATGGACATAGACTCAACTTATGGAATTCTCCATATGTCCATATTGACCAAAATTGACACCCCCTTTCGACTTATGGACTTATGAACATAAACTTTTGGTCTGCACATCCCTAGCCGCCATATGCCCTAGAAGTTGAAGGATTTGGCGTGCAGATGTTTGATGTTTGTTGAGTAGGCTGTGCGCTAAGATCAAAATAGTGCGCATCCTGTTTGATGGAAGATAGGCCTTCTCTTCTATTGTATTGATGAAAGCTCCTATAAAGTGGAAGAATCTGTGTAGGCTGTAGTTGGGATTTTTCGAAGTTGATCCAGAATCCCAATGTTTGAAGGCAATTGATCGTATGTAATGTGTGCCTTTAGAGAGTGGACGGATCGGAAGCTACTGTTAACCAATCGTCCAGATAAGGAAAAATTTGGATCGATAGTTTCCTGAGATGAGCTATCACCACTGCTAGACATTTTGTGAATACCCTTGGGGCTGAAGACAGACCAAAGGGGAGCACCTTGTATTGGTAGTGCGAACTCTGAACTTGAAAACAGAGGTATTGCCAAAAGGAAGGGTGAATTGGTATACGGGAATACGCATCCTTCAGGTCGATGGAACATAGCCAATCTTGGGATTGTATAAGAAGTAGGATATTTTTGAGGGAGGACATTTTGAATTTTTCTTTCTGACTATGTTGATTCAGGAGGCGGAGATCTAGTATAGGCCGGAGGCCTCCCGATTTCTTTGGATTGAGAAAATATGGGGAATAAAATCCCTGATTCTGATGTTGAAGAGGGATTGTTTGAATAGAATTCTGAAGTAGGAGGTTGTATAACTCCGCATGAAGGGATGATGCATGGATAGTTGCATGTCGTACTGGAGGCAGATGAGGAAGGGGTGGAATCCCCTTGAAATTGAGATGTTAAACCTCCCTGATGATGTTGATCACCCATTTGTCTGAAGTGATGGATTTCCAGTGGTTTAGAAAAAATTGGAGATGCCCTCCTATAAAGTCTGGAGGTGGCGGTGGCTGAATGGAACTAAAAAAGATGATTGCTGTTTTTGCTGCGTTGTCGATGCTTGCTTCTGTTGTCTTTGTTGTCTAGGTCTGCCCCTGGGTGTAGACTGGGGTGTGGACCTTGGCGGTACATAAGGATGTGGCCTATATTGTGCGTATGGTCTAGAATATAACCGTGGGTAATACCGACGGTAAGAATGAAAATACCTCTGCTGGGATTTCTGAGGTTCCGATGGGAAGGTGAGAGATTGTACCGCTGCACTTTGTTCCTTAAAACGGGAGACAGTATCTGTGAACTGGTCACCAAAAAGATTGTATCCCCCACATGGAATATCTGCCAGCTTTTCATGAACATCAGTGCGAATAGTGCTTGCTTTAAGCCAAGCCAGATGCCTGGTGGCTATGGCCGAAGCAGAGGTTCTTGAAGAGGACTCAAAAGACTCATAAACTGATCTGAGCAAATGTCTAAGTCCTTCCTCTAAATCCAGGAATGGTTGTGGGAGAATGTTATCCTGTGAAAGACAGAGTGGGCGAAGGTTTTGAAGAGTTTCAAATAAGTACTGTGTAGTATAAAATTGATGGTGTTGAATCCTAGATGTCAACATGGATGAGTGATAAATCTTCTTTGCGAAATCATCCAAACATTTGTGTTCTTTGTTTGGAGGGGCATTGGAATGTAATTTTGTGCGTTTTGCTTTTGCAAGAGCAGACTCTACTACCACCGACTGATGAGGAAGTTGAGTGGATTCGTAGATTGAAGAGTTACAAATCTTATATTTAATGTCAATATTCCTAGAGGTTGCGGTCGTGGAAAATGGGGTTTTCCAATTTTTAAGAGGAGGTTCTGCAAAACCGAATGCGGTGGTAGGGCAGTTGGTTCAGCCGGATTTTCAAAAATTTTTAGAATGCCCATCATTTCAGTTCTAGGATCTGGGATTCGTCCTGTTGGAACTTGGAGGAGGGTACCTACTTTCTCGATGAATTTGGAATAGGTTAAGTCCTCAGGAGGAGATTAAGGCTCCTGTGGTCCTTCTGGTGGATCCGATGGTAATCCGGTAGATGAGTTAGACGAAACCGTAGAAATATGTGAAACAGGGCTCATTGGGTGGTGCTCGGGTTCTGAGCTGATGTCCCCTGTAAGTGGATCCAGTGAAGGGGGTGATGAAGTGTGTGAAGACACCACTGGTGGAACCTGTTCTCCTTGTTCCAGGTCTTGAAAAAATGAGGATAGTGCTTCTGATATTTTTGACATTGCAAATGCTGCAAGAGTTCCCTGCGGAGGAATGTGCAATTTTTGCCTTTTGTGTGGAGGATAAATAGTATGTAGTGATGTATCCTCCTGTGAAGTATTCCCACTATAAAGGTTGGGAATTGCATGAACTTGTTTTGGTGCAGGCAGAGTTGATCCTACTGAGAAGGAGAGTGTACTGAGAGGAGAACGTTGTGAGGGAACTGATTCTGCGTCGGAGAGAAGTTCCACTTCAATTTCCCGGCTAGATGCAGAGGAAGTAGGAGAGTGTTCCAGATGCTTCCTCTTTGTTGTTGTTTTGGAAGGAGTATGTTCCAGAAGGAAAGACTGTGGTTTACTATGAGATTGTTTGAGAGAAGCATGCTCCATAGGTGTTTTCTTGGTGGCTGTTTCAATTGTTGATAAACGTTTTGAATATACAGCTTGTTTGGCACCATGAGTCAAAGCGGAGTCGTCTTCTAATTAAATGGTGTGCTTTATGGTAGCCCCTTGCTTCGTGGAGGAGCATTGCGTCGTAGCAATGTCCTGCTTCGATACAGCATCTTGCTTCGAGGTGGCGCCTTGCTTTGAGGAGGCATCGTGCTTTGAGGCTGCGCCATGTTTCGAGGCTGCGCCGTGCTTTGCGGCTGCGCCGTGCTTCGTGGTGGTACCGTGCGCTGTAAACTCATGCGTTGTCGCGCCGTGCGTCGTATGGGGTTCAATTGGCTTTAATAGCCTAGAACTTGTCGATGCATCTCCCTTTCCTCGAATTTCATCCGAAGCCCCGGTGTGTAACGAGGGTTGCTGGGGCTTTTGAAACCCTGAGATAGAGCGCGGCTTGGTTCTTCCTGTTTCGGAGGGGCCCAGGGAGGAAGCCCATTTTGTGTGGGTCTTACCTGTCTTCGCCGGTCCCGGCGAAGAATGGGCCGATGTTGGTGGAGCATAGGAGCCCATTTTCAGATGCTCTATCTTCGCTGCTCGGTGGCGTTGGGCCTGAGGAGACATGCGGCTGCAGTCTCGACAGATTTTTGGTCGTGATCTGGGCCTAAGCAGAGGTAGCAATAATTATGTCCATCGGTAACAGACATAATTTTGCCACATTGGCAATATTTAAATCCGGACGGCTTGGGAGCCCTCTGGAATTGAAAACGATGAAAAAACTACGAAATTCCCTGAAAAAATCTTCTGTGAGAGAAAAAATTGTGAGGAGAGAAAAACCCCGCATGCAATCGGCTCATGGAAAAAAAGAAACTGAGGAGAAGAGGGAACTGCGCGGGAACACCACCACGCAGACGCACAGCGTCAAAGCTCTGTTAATAGCTGAGGAGACTCCGCCTACTTCGGGTTGCGACGCTTCCCAGATAGCATGGCTAATTCAGCCCTGTCGACGGGAAAACCGATTTGATATGCTTGCATGAAAAGTCGGTATATAATAATTATTAAATAAATTCAGCTTAGTTTAGTCTTAACAACTGTTACCTTGACATCATGTAATGATGGACTGATCAATGTAACCATTTTATGTTGTTTGTATCTTTGTTTAATTATTACAAAACAACACAAAAATATTTAGAAAACTTCTCAAAACCTGGTTATTCAGACAAGCCTACAAAGAAGGCATAGGGCAAACAATTACCCTGCCCTACCCAAGAAAAGTAATCATCGCTAAGCAGTTTATTATCTGCTAACTCTCCCTATACCTAGCATCATAACCGGTTGAGCCTATTACATCCAATTGCTTTTTCTCACTTGTAAAATATACTCAATATGAGGCATCACCTCGCTGTGAAACCCCTAAAAGTAGCTGATATAATTACCAAACCATACCGCCTTCGGTATTAATGTACATAGTATGACTGTTCATATAAACTTCTGTTATTCCCCTCCCACAGTTATTAATGTAATCCATTTGACTGTTCATGTAAACCACTGTTTTTACTTGTATCTCGGAGTGAAGGCCTGCGCCACCTCCCACAGTTATTAATGTAAACTGTTTGATTTTTCATGTAAACTGTTGTTATACCTGTAAACCGGAGTGAAGGCCAGTGCTAAACTTCGGTATATAAAAACATACAAATAAATAAATTACAGATGTATTTTATGTAACAGCAAAGTGAGTAATACATTTTTAAGAATAATAATAACACTTACAAAAATGAGAGTAAATACAACAATGTAATCTGATGGTGTATGCCCCAGAATTCTGAAAGAGTAACAGGAAGTATAGTGTTGTCCATACTCCTCCCAATTTTTGTTCAGTTTATCCCTGGAGATGGGGGAGATTCTGAGGGACTGAAGGAGACCAGATGAAGTTTACTCCATATACTTTGGAACAAGGAAGAGGCAGATAACTACAGACTTGTCAGTCTAACTTCAGTAGTGAGAAAATCTATGGAAATACTGCTAAAGATGGTACAGCACAGCCAGGCCAACCCAGTGAGAGCAGGGGGCAGAAGAGGCAGCAACCATGAGGGAGCCCCCACTATCTGCATAGACTACAACTGCAGCTCTGGCATCCAGACACAAACCCTTCCTCTCACTAATGTCATCTGAAGAAAAGAGTCAGTCAGCATAGACCTTGTGTAAGCTGCAAGGGAGGAGAAGGTCCAGCAACGCTGAGCAATCTCCCACTATCTGCAGAACCTGCTACTATGATTCTGGCATCCATTTGCAGCCCCAGCCCTCTTCTGTCATCATCTGGGGGCCTACTATTTGGTCACCACAGTGGGTCACTGCTGAAGCAGCAAGCCAAAGGGCTTGCCCCTTTGTGAGCCCCTTCGGGAGTGATAAGGGTGTGATCATTTGTTAAGATCTCTCATTGGAATCAGTTTGTGTCTTGTCGATATCTATGCTTATACCCCAAACCAAACTGGATCCAAGAGTGCTTCCAGCAGAAGATGCTATGCACACTGCTGGACAGATCTCATCTCTCTGCAGCATCAGGTGACTCAAGTGATGCCCCGTTACTTAGACGAGCTGGTTGTGGGGGCTGGACCAGGACTGAGTATGCAGACTGGTGGTGAATTCACTCCCCTACACCAGTTACTGCAGGCATAAAAGAAGTTGTTGTCTGCTCTACTCTGTTAGGTCCTCAGAGCTGTTTTAGCCCCGAGGTATCTCCTCAAGTTAAACATCTTAAGATAGAGGTCTCACAGCAAGTTATGGGGAATTCTGTTGACCTGGTAGAAGGTTCCATAAAATGCTGTGGATAATGGAGGGCTCTTTGTTGAGGATGGGACTGGTGCTGCTGGAAGGACAGAATTGCAGGTTTGTGCAGTTTCTTCTAATATTACTTTGGAGACTTTATGGTACACCACTTCTGCTTTGAGAAAGGCTCTTGCCCTTGAATCCTAAGCTCTAAAGGAGAAAATGTCACAGTATTTGTTAATATTAAATACAAAATCAATTAAAAGATTATCAATCCTTTAAAACTGCAGTGGCTAAGGACAAGACAGCAGAGATGATACAAAATTCTTTCCACTTGAGAAATACGCTGTGGTGGAGATCATCTATCCACCAGTGTATGCCTAGTCTTAGGCACAAAATGCAATAAGTGTGCTGCACTAAGCAGGCGCAAGTAGTCAGATAGGAAAGTGAGGAACCTTGGTTTCTAGGCTCTGTAACATGAGAAAAAGCCAATAACAAGCTGACTGTGAAGAAGTTCACTGTTCCTGTTCAGACCGTGTGGTTGCGTCTCTCTGGGAGGGGCCTAGTTATACCTAAAAAAACAACATAAAACCATTTAGAATGTGACATGTTGTCAGAAGTTTGAACTCAGGTGAAACTGACAGTCTCAGAATCCATTCCCAGCCCACTCTGAGTTCCTCCATGCATCAAGATGGCAAAGCTCGACTCTCCTGCAGGTCTCAACTTTGCCCATTTGGCATTCTGACCCAACTGGTGTCAGCAGTTTGCCAAGTACAGGACGCAACCAAGCTGCCTGCAGAGGACAAGGTGTACAAGTGTGCATACTCATTTACACTAATGAGGCCCAAAGCTGAGCACATCTTCAAGTCATTTGTCTTCCAGGCTGAAGAGGCCAGGAACAGGCATGAGAAGGTCCTGGAAAAGTATGTGGAGTAGTTTATTCACAAGAGCAATGTAATCTATGAGAGGGAAAGATTCCACCAGCAATCTCAGCTTGAGAGGGAACCAGTGGAAGCTTTCATTAGGCAGCTGTATGAACTAGCTGAGCACTGGACCTGCTGAAGAGGATCAAATCTAGAGCAGGTCGGTGACTAGAATTCAGGACCAAGGCGTGTCCCTGAAACTGAATATGTAGAAAGACCTGATGCTGGCCATAGCCATAGAGATGACTAGGCACTCTGAAGTGGTTAAAGCAAAGAACCAGACCCCAAGTACACAGAGCACAGAGGAGGTATTATGTAGCAAGAATACGCCTCAGAACAGGAAGTAAAGCCAGAGCAAGCAGCAATACCAAGCAAGCTCCCAGAGACCATCCTCCCAGAGGAAAATGAGAAAATATAGAAAGTGTGGTTGAGATTATCTGGCCACCAATGCATGGCCAGCCTTAGTCAGAAAATACAGTAAGCACCAGAAAGTTGGCCACTTTGCAGCTGTGTGCCGCACTAAGCAGGTACAAGAAGTAGTCACACAGGGAAGAGATGAACCTTGGTTTCTAGGTTCTCTAACATGAGAAATAGCTAATGACAAGCTGCCTGTGAAGAAATTCACAGTTCCTGTTCAGATTGTGTGGCTGAGTCTTTCTGAGATAGGGCCTACTTGTTATACCTAAATAACCAGCATAAAACCATCCAGAATGTGACATATATGAGTGGTTAATTTTCCCCAGGTAAATGCTATCTTAGGTACAGAACTGTTTAAAAATGATTTGTTAGAATGTTTATCAACCCCATAGGAAAATTTACCTCCTGTTGCAAAGCTGTCCCTGTAGAACAAGTTTTAACATTGACTCAGGAATTGCAATCATCAGTAGATATCCACATCTTCGGGTATATTGTTGATCACAAGTGTTTTGAAATTAGATAAAGAATGGATTACTAAACTTCTCTTTAGACATTTGCAAAAATCCTTTCTGGATTGTAGGTCAGGCTGCATAGGGAGAGGAGGGGTCAGCAGAAAAAGGGAGGTGATATTGTGTCTGTATAGGTCCCTGGTGAGATCCCACTTGGAATACTGTGTACAGTTCTGGAGACCGTACCTGCAAAAGGATATAAACAGGTTGGAGCTGGTTCAGAGGGTGGTTATTAAATGTTCAGTGGTCTTTGTTCTAAAGCATATAGGGAAAGACTTAAAGATCTAAACATGTGTACCCTGGAGGAAAGGCAAGATAGGGGAGATATGAGAGAGACATTCAAATATTTCAAAGGTTTTCATGAACACAAGGCTAGCCTCTTTCAACAAAATGAACCTCTAGAACAAGGGGGTCATAGGATGAAGGTGAAAGAGGACAGACTCAGGAGTAATCTAAGGAAATATTTCTTTCCAGAAGGATAGTGAATGCATGGAATGTCCTCCCAGTGGAAGTGGTGGAGACAAAAACAGTACCTGAATTTAAGAAAGTGTGGGACAAGGAGATCTCTGATGGGAATTGTAAAGTTAAATTAGTTGGGCAGATGGGCATAGATCATACAATTTTTTTCTGCCATCTTATTTCGATGTTTCCCAGATATTTAATATTTGACACAGATAAGAAGAAAACATTTTCTGACATTATATAAATGTTTTGAAGTTGGGTGTTACATTTGTCTCATGATATCCCCGCTAAGAGTAAAGTGGTTTATAATAATGGGTAATATATTTTGGGGGAAATAGCTCAGTTGACTAATTTTCTCTCAAATGACTCAAGAATCTTTACTAGGTTAGACTACCAAGAAGGATGGAAAAAATAAAAGAGGACTTAAAAAACGAGAAGATCCATATTCAGCAGCGTCAGGAGTGGATAATTTACCCAGATAACTTTACTCCTATATTTAGTGGAATACAATCAGTTATGCGTTCTGCTAAATAATACCCAGATAAAGTATAAGTTATTCGGATAACATTAGGACTGTTATCAGGCACAACCAGATTTATCCAGATAAGTTAGCTGGATTAATGAATATCAGTGTTATCCATACAAGCTATCCTTGCCCTGGAACATCCCCAGAACACCTCTGATGTATCCAGGTAAATCAGTGGTGAATGGCAAGACAGAAAATTCAAACCCCATGGTTTATCCGCTTAAGTCTCAAGCTTAGTCAAACAAACATTTGATTATGGACATCAAAAGAATGACTAATGTGAACAGACTGGGAAAGGGATCTTGCCGGTAATAGTATCTGGCGATTTGAAGGCAGCGAAGCAATGTGACAAGACGATACTAAAGCCAGAAGAATGCTGGGCTGCATAGAGAGAGGAATAACCAGTAAGAAAAAGCAAGTGATAAAGCCCTTGTAGAGATCCTTGGTGAGGCCTCACCTGGAGTACTGTGTTCAGTTCAGGAGCCTGTATCTAAAAAAGGATAGAGACAGGACGGAAGTGGTCCAGAGCAGGGCAACCAAAATGGTATGGGGTCTGTATGAAAATATTTATAAGGAGAAGCTAAAGGATGTGAATATGTATACCATGGAGGAGAGGAGGTGCAGGGGAGATATGATACAGACCTTCAGATACCTGAAAGGTTTTAATGATGCACAAACTTTGATCTTTTTCTGTTGGAAAGGAAATTGTAGGACTAGGGGTCACGAGATGAAACTCCAGGGGGTACAATTCAGAACCAACATCAGAAAATATTTCTTCACAGAGAGGATGGTGGATGCCTGGGTAGATGAGCATGTGGTGAGAACGAAAACAGTAAATTAATTCAAAAGGACATGGAATAAACACTGCTGATCCCCAGAAGCTAGAAGTTGGAAATGAAGGAAAGGGCGAATGGGGGTAACCAGCACAGAGCGGCAAATACTACCATAAGCAACTTCAGGACAGACTGAATGGACCATTTGGGTCTTTATTTGCTCGCATTACTATGTTACTATTTAAGAATGATCCAGGGTTTGTAAAATGTGATTAAATGCACAAAAAAGTGTACAATTATGCAAGTGGGGTATAAAAATCCACTAGCCATTTATCAATTAATGGATACATTTTCAAAGCCGTTTATGCACATAAAATTTTATTTTATGCACGTAAATGGCTGTACTAAAACCATATCCTGGTTTTGTGTGTATTTTTACCCAAACTGTGAAGTGGCATTCTGCGGGCGGAGCTGGAGTAAAGTTTGGACTTATATGCATACTTTTTAATTTTATAAAGTGTGTTGGGGACCCTAAGCTAGGCTCCATGTCACTGGAGTATGGCCCTTGCAGAAATTCTGGGGGCAAGCTCCTTGACCTCTGCTTGGGATTGTGGTATGGTTGATGATTTCAGGAGTGAGACTAAAGAGTGCAAGGATGTTGGAGATGATGGAACAATTAGTATACTATCACAATCATTAGAATTTGAACTAAGCAAGTTAATAGATGACATCCAAAATAACTTCAAATATCATTGCAGTATGGATAGGAATAATTGGGTGGGTCAGTTGTCTTTTCCCTTCCATCATCTACTACAGGGGTTCCCAAACTATGGCCATGGACTGCAACTGATCCACAGAGTTGGCCTGCCAAACTTTCCTTGCCCATGGTTGAATTGGCCCAAGGATCAAGGTTTACTTTTTTTTTTTTTTTGCCCACGCACATCAGTGGTGAATGCTTCAGTGATGGTGGGAAAAAAAATCCTGATCCCCTAATTCTTTTCCTTTGGGGCGAAACACATTTCTAGCCTCAGGCCTTTCCTCTTGATGGGAAAAGCCCTTGCAACATCCTCCCTAGGAGGAAAGACACTTTGGGCACTCCTGGTGGCTCTCCTGGATCTCCTCACCAAAATCTTTGAACACCAACTATACAGATCCCAGACTTACTGCCTCTAGAGGAGTTCTTCTCATTGCCACTTAAAGGGGACACACTATGGAACACACAGGGGTGGATTTTAAAAAGGTGCGCGCACTTCCCGGCGCACGCACATGTACACCTGATTTTATAACTTGCGCACACAAGTTATAAAATCAAGGGTCGGCGCGCGCAAGGGGGTGCACAATTGTGCACCTTGCAAGCACTGAGCCGCGCTGCCTTCCCCTGTTCCCTTCCCACTAACCTGACCTTCCCACCCCTTCCCCTAACCTTTCCTCCCCCTAGCCCTACTCTAGCCCCCCCCCAAATTTTATTTTACCTTTTGCGCCTGCCTCCGAGCAGATGCAAGTTGCGCGCCGGCACGCAATCCCTCGACACAGCGGCAATGACCGCTGTGTTGCAGGCCTCTGGCCCCGCCCCGCCCCCTGACTGCCTCTTTTGTATAGCCCCGGGACTTACATGCGTCCCGGGGCTTTATGCACGTCGCCGGGCCTTTATAAAATAGGCCCAGCGTGCGTAAGGCCAGTTACATGCGTAAATCCTCCGGATTTACACGCGTAACCCTTTTAAAATCCGGCCCACAGTATACCTTCCTCACAAGACTTCCCATCAGTTAACATATACCTAGAGGCTAAATGACACTCCAAATACATTTTCTCAATACCAAGATATAACCCATTTGTCAGGCATAAAGCATATAAGATAATACTTCTTATTCAAGACAGTTTTCAACATCTCTCTTTTATACGCCACCTTTCTGGATAGATGAGCATGCATTTTCCCCTATTTAGTTCATATCCAGCAGCCCGCCTCTCGCATGTCAAATCAAGACCCAGCAATAATCCAAACAGACATCACACCAGCATGGCTGCTGCCTGAATATCCAACCTCTGATAGTGACATGGCCTTTCTGAACAGTATCCCATCACCACCAACTTGCTGAAGTTGACATAAAGAGCAAATAGTTTGCAAGACAGATCTGACTATATAAGCACTTGTGTTTCCATTAGGATTTCTAGATATTGCTTCACTTGCAACCTGCCAGGCAAATCTGACTGTGCATTTGCTTTTGTTTCTGCTAGGGTTGCCATTTGCCAACTGGCTCCAAGTCTGCAAGACAAACTGCATGGCCCTGTATATCTGGTGTTTCTATTGATTTCCTTACAAAATCAAGACTACAAGTCCATGCGGGCAATGGGGTAAAACCAGGAACTGGATTAGAATGTCCTGAAAATCTGGAGCCAGTTAGCAACCCTAGATTCTGTTAAGATTTCCAGAAATGACTATTCTTGCAGCCTGCCAAACAGACTCTGAATCTAGTTTGTTCTATCATCACAGTTTGCAGGACATTCCCTGCAGTGTGGTTGCTTGTGTTTCCACTAGTGTTTCTAACATTTCATCTTACCCATTTTGCCATTGCTTCTTCACTTAGCTGTGGACCCTTGCATCTTTTCCACTGCTGTTTCATCTCTCCTTTCCTCCACAACCTTGTCTGAATCTGTTGATGAAGTAGTTTCTTCTTATAACACTGTACTCTCTTCAGTCTTAGACACTTTTGCCCCTCCTCTTACCCGCCCTGTAAGGCGCACTAAACCCCAGCCTTGGCTCACCCCCTACAATTAGCTACCTACATTCCTGCGCCCGCTCTGCAGAGCATCTCTGGCTGAAGTCCCATGCCCATGCAGAATTCATACACTTCAGATTCATGCTGACCACTTTCCAGTCTGCTATTGCACTTGCCAAACAAGACTACTATGTGCATCTGACAAACTCTCTTACATCCAACCCTCGCTGTCTCTTAGCCACTCTCTATTCATCCTCAAACTTCCCTCCTCCCCTTCTCTCTCTGCCCAGACTATGGCTGACGACTTCCATGGCAAGATTCACAAAATTAGTCTTGCGTTCTCAACTATTTCACCTTTACCTGCCTCTCCCCCACGTCTTTCCTCTACCTTTCCCCTAATCTTCACCATTCTCTCCTTTCCTGAAGTCACAGTGAAGGAAACTGCTCGTCTTCTCTCTTCCTCCAAACTCACTACTTGTTCCTCTGATCCTGTCCCCACCCGATTCCTCAGCTCCATCTCCACTGCAATCATCCTTTCCATCTGTCACAGCCTCAATCTATCACTCTCCACTGCTACTGTTCTTGCTGCCTTTAAACATGATGTAATCATACCACTCCTTAAAAAACCCTCACTGGATCTTAACTGTCCTGCCAACTATTGCCCTGAATCCCTTCTCTCTTTTGCCTCCAAACTACTTGAATGTGCTGATCACCGCTGCTTCCTTGACTTTCTTACATCTCAAGTCGTTCTTGATCCTTTCCAGTCTGGTTTTCATCCTCTACATTAAACTGAAACAGACCTTGCCAAACTTTCCAATAAGCTATTTATGGCTAAAGCCAAAAGTCTTTATTCCGTCCTTATCCTCCTTGATCTGTCTGCTGCTTTTGACACTTCATCATCACCTACTCCTTGATACTCTGCCCTCGCTTGGATTTCGGGGCTCTGTTCTGTCTTGGTTCTCTTCTTACCTCTCCCATCGCACTTTTAGTGTTTCCTCTGGTGGTTCCTCCTTCTCTACTGCCATTCCACTATCAATTGGTGTGCCTCAGGGCTCCGTCCTGGGCTCTCTTCTCTTCTCACTTTATACTAATTCCCTTGGTGCTCTGATTTCCCCTCATGGCTTTCAATACCATTTGTATGCTGATGACTCCTAGATCTACTTATGTACACCAGAAATTTCACCAGAAATCTAATCCCAGATCTCAGCCTCCCTGTCTGATAATGCTGTCTGGATGTCCTGCCATCACATTAAACTCAACATGGCCAAGATGGAGCTCCTTATCTTTACCGCCAAGCCCACTTCCCCTCTTCCTCCTTTCTCTGTTTCTGTGAATAACATGGTCGTCATCGTCCCTGTCCCATCAGCTCATAACCTTGGAGTCCTCTTTGACTCATCTCTCTCCTTATATCCAAAACACTGCTAAAACATGTCATTTCTTTCTTTATAACATTGCCAAAATCCATCCTTTCCTTTCTGAATACACCACCAGACCCCTTATCCACTCTCTCCATCTCCTCCTGCTTAAAATATTGCAACCTGCTCCTCACAGGTCTCCTGGTAAGCTCTCTCTCTTCACTGCAATCTGTCCTACATTCAGCTACGTGACTTATCTTTCGCCAAAGTCTCTGCACTCACATAACCCCTCTTCTGAAGTCACTGTATTGGCTCCCTATTCACTCCCACATACAGTTCAAGCTCCTCTTTCTCACCTACAAATGCATTCACCCTGCAGCACCTCACTACCTCTCCTCTCTTATCTCTCTCTACACCCCTCCTCGTGCACTCTGCCTATTGGACAAGTCACTCCTAGCCGTGCCCTTCTCCTCTACTACCAATTCCAGACTCCGTGCTTTTCACCTGGCTGCACCATGCGCTTGGAATAATCTTCCTGAACTGGTCCGTTATGCTCCCTCTCTTGCCATGTTTAAATCCCATCTAAAGACCCACCTTTTTGAAAACCGTTTTTAAGTCTTATGTCTGATTGTCTGCTTTTAGTCTTGACTAACTTTCTTTTCTTTTAACCAAGTCTCTTTTCCTGTATGTTTGTCTTATTTGATTGTAAGCTCTATTGAGCAGGGACTGTCTTTTTGTATGTTTGCACAGCACTGTGTATGTCGTGTAGCACTATAGAAATGTTAAGTAGTAGTAGTAATAGTAAGTAGTACTTAGAATAACCAGGACAAACCTGCTGTAGTAGAAGAAAGGAAATCTACAAACAGGCCGATTCAGTAAAGTCCACGGGAGAGCGGACAAACGCCCACTTTGCCGGTGCGCGTGATGCAGTATTCAAATTAGGTGGTGCGGTAGAAACGGGGAAAAGGAGGCGCTAGGGACACTAGCGCGTCCCTAGCGCCTCCTTTTTGACAGGCACAGCGGCTGTCAGCGGGTTTGACAGCCAACGCTCAATTTTGCCGGTGTCAGTTCTCGAGCCCGCTGACAGCCACGCGCTCAGAAACTGGACGCCGGCAAAATTGAGTGTCCGGTTTTCGGCCCGACAGCCATGGGCCGAATTCAAAATTATTATTTTTTTTTTTACTCTTTGGGACCTCCGACTTAATATCGCCATGATATTAAGTCGGAGGGTGCACAGAAAAGCAGTTTTTACTACTTTTCTGTGCACTTTCTCGGTGCCGGAAGAAATTAGCACCTTTGGGTCGGCGCTAATTTCTTAAAGTAAAATGTGCGGCTTGGCTGCACATTTTACTTTCTGTATCCCGCGCGCATACCTAATAGGGCCATCAACAGGGCGATATTAGGTGCCGCGGGTTGGACGCGCGTTTTCCTCCCCTTACTGAATAAGGGGTAAGGGAAAATGCGCGTCCAATAGCAGGCTAACAGTGCGCTCCATCGGAGCGCACTGTACTGTATCAGCCTGAAAGTGAGTACCCATTGTAGTAACATACAAACTAAAGCTGGAAAAAATTAGAGAAAAAAAAATACAAGATCTACAACCACTATTCCTGGAGGATGAGTCAGTGCCACTGATTCTGGACTTTCAGCAACCACCTCATCTGAAGCAAAAATTAGTAAAAAGCAAGCTTCTGACAGAAACTCACAACAAAGAGAATGGGTCAAATCCCTGTATTACATCACACTGCAAACTATGCCAGCATATATGACAGGGCACCACATTTACCCTCATGGGAAGAACATGCAGCACAAGAGGATCTTATTCATGTTCCTCCTCTAATGTAGAATATATTATTCAATGCAGAAAACGTCGAGGGATGCTACAGTCATGAAACCGGGCTCGCAGAGCCCCCTAATACTCGGCCTAGGGCGCCGAGTATTAGGGGGCTCTGTGCGAGCAGTGGTAACCCGAGGGGAGCCGATGCCCCCGGGCGCAGGAAGGATCATGCGGCGAAGCAGCGACACAATGTAGCAGGCAGATCGGCAGGGCCAGAGCTCACGTCAGCACGGACCGCAGAAAGGGATCGCGTTTAAAGGCGCTGATGCTCCTCCTCCTTCCTGCGCGGCCCCGGAAGTAAACGTTGCCGGAGTCGCGCGGGCAGGAAGGAGAAGGAGCATCAGCGCGTGCAGAAGAGGAGCAGCCGCCGCCAAGCCCAAGTCGCAGCGGCCCGAGAAGAAGAAGAGGCCCGGTAGCAGGGCCGCTGCGGCGCCCATCCTGCCGCGACCCGGAAGAGGAGGCCCAGAGGTGAGAGAGAGGCTGAGGGTCTGTAGAGTGTGTATGTGTGCGCGTGTATGAGATGGGTTGAGAGACTGTGTGTGTGAGTGAGGATCTGAATGTTTGCAGAGACAGCATGTGAGAGCCTGTGTGTGTGTGAGAGAGAGAGAGAGAGAAAGCATGTGACAGTGAGAGCATGTGTGTGTGAATGATTGTATGAGAGAGAGCATGTGACAGTAGGAGCCTGTGCTTGAGCAAGACAGCATGTAGGAGTGAGAGAGAGCCTGTGTGTGTGAGACTCAGACAGCATGTGTCAGTGAGGGACTGTGTGTATGAATGATTGTATGAGAGAGAGCACGTGCCAGTGAGAGCCTGTGTGTACATGATTGCATGAGAGAGAGCACGTGCCAGTGAGAGACTGTGTGTACGAATGATTGCATGAGTGAGAGCACGTGCCAGTGAGAGGCTGTGTGTATGAATGATTGTATGAGAGAGAGCATGTGCCAGTGAGAGACTGTGTGTACGAATGATTGCATGAGAGAGAGCACGTGCCAGTGAGAGACTGTGTGTACGAATGATTGCATGAGAGAGAGCACGTGCCAGTGAGAGACTGTGTGTATGAATGATTGCATGAGAGAGAGCACGTGCCAGTGAGAGACTGTGTTTAGGAATGATTGCATGAGTGAGAGCACGTGCCAGTGAGAGGCTGTGTGTATGAATGATTGTATGAGAGAGAGCATGTGACAGTGAGAGCCTGTGTGTGTGTAAGAGAGAGAGAGTGAAAGCATGTCAGAATGAGAACCTGACTGTGTTTGAGGGAAGAAGATGGAGAGAAAGGAAATAGAAAAAAGACAATATAAAAGGAATTGGCAAAAAAATAAGAAAGGGAAGGTGGAAAAAAAAAGCCTGTGACCAATCGATTAAAAAAACTAAAATCAGACAGCAAAGGTAAAAAAAAATTAAATTACTTTTTAGTGATTGGCACATGTAATCTTTGGGAATGTGCAAGAATAGCACTTTCTCTATGTGGATCTCACAATGTACGAGATCAACATGGAGAAAATGGAAGCCCACGGGGCCTGCACAGAGGAGGCAGCAGAATGGGCTTCAGTGTCAGTAGCAGCAATCGGCACCTCCCCAATAGCCATGTGGCAGCAGTGACACTGACAGCAGAGGAATGAGAGATGTTCCGAGGTTGCTGGCAAAAGAAAGAGAGGGGGGTTTGTCTTTAAGTGTGTGCATGTGTATGAATGGTACTCTGCCTGGGAGTGTATGTGTGTGAATGCATGGGTGCCTGCCTGGGGGTCTGTGTGTGTGAGAATGAATGTGTGCATGCCTGGGGAATGGGGAGGGAGTGGTGGGAAAATGAATGGGAGCCTGCCTGGTGTGTGTGTGTGTGTGTGTTTGTGTTTGTGTGTATGTGAGGGAGCCAGTGAGTGTGAGACGCATGAGTGTGTATGAGAAAATCCAAGGGAGTAAGAGTTTGTGTGTTTGTGTGTGTGTGGAGGGGAAGAGAGTGTCTTAGAGCCTGAGAGTGTGTCAGTGTCAGTGAGAGCAAGAGGTTATGGTGGATATAAGAGCATGAATGCATATGTATGTGACAGTGTATGTGTGAGAGTGAATGGACATGTGAGTATGTGTGAGAGAGAGGATAACCTCCTAATCCTCGACAATATCAGGGTGACTGGAAATCAAGAGCTTCCACAGAAGGGGACAGCAGGGGCTTTTTAAAATCCTTATTAGTTTTAATTATTGAATGTTATTTGATATATGTGCTGTTTTGAAATATTTTATTGGTGTTTGGGAAATTGTAAAAAATGTATATGGTTTTAAATAATAGAAATTCTGTTTATCGGTAGTTTTAAAATATTCTTTTATTATGGTGTTACTATTATAACTGATGCTTTATGTTTCTTGATTTTATTTGTTTTATGAGGAATGGTGGTTCTATTTTTCTATTGTTAATACACGGAGTCTGGCTTCTTGGAGTTTCCATTTCAGTTTTTGTCTAATTTGTGCTCCTTCATTTTGTATTCTGTATTTGGTGAGAGTCTGTCTCTGCTCTGTGTGTGTGACCGTGATGAGAGATTCTGCTAGTAAGTAGTGTCTGTATAGGGATCTATAGCAATCGGGTTTGTTTTGTTTCCTCAGTAGGTGGTGCATTGGTATTCTAGGACCCAGTGTAATATTTACCCTTGCTTTTTCACAAGTAGGGTTATTGTTGTTTGAGTCCTTGGTGTTATTACTGTTATGTTACGATAGGATTGCAGTATAGATTTTGAGTGTCTTTTTTGCGAGGTTTTATTTTAGTTCACAATGTGCCTGGCAGTGGAAGATGTTTGTGCTGCTGTTACTGTGAGGTGACACCAGAATTTGAAAATATCTTTTAGTATGATGAGCTGTAAGGGAAACATCCAAGCTCCATTGTTTGGAGGAATTTCAGTGGATGCACAGAGTTACAGAACTGGAGGTGCAGGATTTGTATTGACATTCTGTCCCTTCCTATAAATTCCAGTCTTCACTCTCATATCCATATAGAATTAGTTGAATGAGGCTATCAAATAATTTTATAGTAATTTTACTAGAAGTGTGAAACTGGCCAGATTTTTTAAATTAGCAGAAGACCCTTTGGCCTTTTTTTATTAACGCTTTTTTTTTTTTTTTACCGATTTTAAAGCAAGATCCATGCTATAGAGGTGGGTGTGATGAAGAAATGTCATTTTGGCTCCCCCCCCCTCCCCCCCAAAAAAACCCCCCAATTCTTCTGTGTAGAGATGCCACTGATTTTCTGTGACCTTAAGTATTAGTACAAGAAGGATTAAGGGGGGGATGCTGGAGGGGCACACAAATGCATTGGCCCCTGGGTGCCGGAGACTCTTTGTGCCACTGGGTGCGAACCATATGGGGCCGCAAGCGGTGGCAAAGAGGAGTGGAGATTTGGCGAGCAGTGCCCAACCTGCTCGCGACCCAGAAAACCACACAGCCGGTGGGCGTGATCGAGAATGATGTAGGTGTCTGGACCGAGACCGGGGAGGGGGGGAGGCGGGGGCAAGGGAGAAGGCTCGTCTAGGACACCTAATCCCCTTGCACTGGCCCTGAGAGGGAGCACTTTTAAGGACCAGACAGCAATGACTTTTTATGACCAGGACACTAAAAGGAAAATTCAAAATAATCCAACTATGTAAGACTTTTGAAGTTAAAATGATCAGACAGTTCAGAACTAACCAGAAAGGACTCAATAGATACCAGGGGTTTTTAACTCGCTACAAAGCATGAATTTCTTCTGCCTGACATATTCTGATCACTCTGACACATCAGCCTTCCCTCCCTCATCCCTGTTCCTCTTCACAGGATCATGCATTGCATTTCATGATTCCCTTGTATTTTCTGGCAATGTCATCTTTTGCTCATTCTGTTCAGACCTAGGAAGGGGAGGGTGGGCTCCCAAAAAGTTAGTCAAGAAATGTACTAAGCTTGTTCAATAAAAAGCTATCGCCTTATATTCCCCATTTCCACCGGGGAATAACACAAGAAAAAATGGGGAACAAGAAAGATTTAGTCTAGATATTAGGAATCACTTTCTAATCGTAAGCATGGGTAAGCACCAAGGGAAGTGGTGGAAATTCTTTCACTGGGGACATTTTTTAAACATTTCTTTATTGAAATATTTAACACCATTACAACTAAACCCCCCCCCCCCCCAAAAAAAAAAACCAAACCAAGTAATGTAATAATACAAAAGAAGCCGTCCACAGGAAAAAAATGCCGCTCTTGCTCAAAAGATTAATAACAAATTAAGAAAGAGGCAAGGAGAAACACCAAATCAATGTACCACACTTCTCTATATCTGCCTTCAGTGGATATAGTAGAAAGGGGTTTCAGCAAGCCGGTAACTCCGGCCTCTCTTACAAAAATAGCATTTCTGGGGTTCATGATAGTTAGGACCGGCGTCGGCTGTGAGTAAAGCCAGACGGAGTTACCGGCTTGCTGAAACCCCTTTGTACTGTATCCAATAAAGACAGATATACAGATTTGGTGTTTGTCCTTGCTTCTTTCTTAATTTGTTCTAATACAAAAGAAAATAGGATTCTGCGTCATTCTTGACATCATAGTGCACAATAAGTCAAAAGTGCAACCACATGGCACGACAGAACCTCCTGCAGAGTTTGGGTAAACATGCACTGCAGCTTCAGCCAAACTTTTTCAAGCTCTGGTAAAAATATTTAGGCTTCCTCTATTAAACTACCCAGCTCTGTCTTTAACCATTACGTTTAACTCATCTTGAGAGCTGCTCGTCTTTAAAAGGTGCGCTAATAATGTTCCATGGCAGGGCTATTCATTTGCAGGCCAACGCTCCAAGATGAGCTCCAAAATGTACAGAAGCCAAGTTTTGAAAATGATTGGGGGGGGGGGGGGGGGGGCGCCGAACTCACCGCAAATTACAGCGTCCCCAGCAAAAAAGAAAACCACAGCAGTTGAGGGTGCAACTGACCAGCCTCTATTCAAATAACCAGAAAGGAGCAGGTAATGCGCACACGGGGAAGACTCATGTGGCCGAAAAAGAAGCTAGGTAAGCACTCAGAGTCTCTTTTTCTCAAGCCTAGTTCAGTCCCTCCAGTCTCTTGCCCTTCCTCTGGCCCCAGAAGCCCCTCCACACCCCAGTCTCTCCCCCCTCCACACACACACACTTACTCCAACCACTCTCCCTGCCTTTTCTCTCGCATTCTTCTAATCTCTTCCTCCTCCTCCTCTCCCCATTTTATCCTGTTTATGCCCTCCTCTCCTTACGCTCTCTGCACTTTTTTGTCTTCCCCTCCCGCATTGGCATACTTTGACTTTATATATAGAGGCGGGGGGGGGTTAATATCTCTCTGCCTGCTCCACTCCACTCCCTATATCTCCTTAACCTGCTCTGCTTCCCATTTCCCCTTGATTTGTGCTTTTCATTTCTCCTCCAAATTCCTGTTCCCATCACTTTACTCCGCTGCAGGTTCCTTGACACCCCTCCTTAGCCAGCTCCCCTCTTCTGCGGGTATTCCTTCACAGCATCCCACCCTCCTTAGCACATTCAGCTTCCCTTCATTGGCAAACTCAACACGTCTCTAAATTTGCGAGTCCCCCTCCTCCCCCAAGCTTGGATCACTCCCCTGCTCTGCCCTCCCTGAGCCCCCAAGCACATCTCTCTCTTTTTTTTTTTTTTTTCTCCTTCTGGAGCTGCTCCTGCCTTCCCATCCCCTGCACTACTTCTTCTGGCACTCACCAATCCCAGGCCAGAGCCAGTCCTATACACGCAGAGCCTACATAAGACAATCTGTCACCTGCACGCCCTGAGCCCTGCCAGCTCAGCAGTCAGCATCTTCCCAGTTCCAGGGCTAAAGCTGCATGCCCTCAGCTTGGATAACTGCTGTGTCCTGAGGGATATAACATGAGAGTGATTTTTTTTATTTTTTTATTTTTAAGTTTTCTGAACAAGGGAAATGGTGTTTTCCTCCATTCTGCAGCCCCTCTCAATTCGGGAGGTGCCATGGGGCAGCACATTAAGAGAGAGGGAGATTTTCAGCTCATGGCATCACATGCCACCCGAGCCTTCTCTCCTTCCCCATCCTTCCAGTAAAATACCTTATTTACCCCAGTGACTTCAGGGCTGGAAAAAGAGGTCAGATACCACCTGCCCCCATCCCAGCTAGCACACAAATCTCCACCAAAAATTTTTTTCCAACCTTCATGCTGTAGTTTGACTCTATCCTCTGTCCTGGCTTTCTCTTAATATATTCTGTCTCCTCATACCTTTTCTACTTTTCTCATTTCTTTGTCATTGCTGTCATTTTTCCTCCATTGTGTATATCTCTTTCTATCAGCCAGCTGTCTATTCACAGCTCATTAGCTTATCTCTCTCTCCTAGTCTCCTCCCCTCCTGCTACTTCCATCCCTCTCCTCACCCCATCATGCCTCTTCCCTCCACTATGATTCCTCTCTCTTCTCATAACCCTTCTCTTGGTTGACCTCTCTTATCAGCCCCCTCCTCTGTCCCATACAGCTCCTTTCTTAGTCTCTTCCGCTCTCTTTCCCTCTTAAGTTCCCTTCGCTTAGCCCTAACCCTTCAGCCCCAGTTCCTCTTCTTATCATAGCCTATGTCCTCTTTCTCAGCTTGTACCTCCATTCCCCTTCTCTCACCTGCTCTTTCAGCCACCTCAGCTCCTCTCATCCATACAGCTCCTGTCCCCTTCTTTCCTTCTCAGTTCTTCTTCTCCCAGTCAGGATTCCTTCTTTAAATTCTTCTCTCAGATCTTCCTACCAGTATTCTTTCTCTCAGTCAGTATCCCCTTTTACAACCATTCTCCCCAGCTCACAACTAACATTCTCCTTTCCCCATCCCTCAGCAGTTCTACCAGCCCTTCTTTCACCCCTCCCAAAGTTCCTCTGTCCTTTTTTTACCTTTCCCAGTCCTTCTATCAGCAGCTCTTCCCATCTCCACTGCACCTTGGGATAGACCAAACAAAGGGGGGTAGATATTTAAAGGCAAGCTGGCTAAGTAACTTACAGAGTCGTGTATCAAATCGCGTCATGGCGTTTTCGCATGCAAAAAATGCCTTAACATACACGATAAGCACCATAACACATGGATTGGGGAGGAGTTGGAGCAGGATTTCTGAAAAAGTGGACTGGCTTCGCTAAGCCATAACGTATGATATTGCACAGTTTTAATGCCAAAAATAACTACACCTTTTTCAATTGCATTAAGCTGTGTGATATCATGAGTTATGCCCATAATACAATTTTTTCACAAATTCCATTTTGGGCTGAGGAAGGGCCTGAGATGTGGGTGGATGGGTGGGAGGGAGAGCACCTCTGGGAGTGGCACTATAGTAAGTAGCTATTTATGATATAGGAGACCCACTTAGTAACTCGAGGTGAGGTTTAGGTAGTAATGTAGGGGTTAGGGACCACTTTTACATGAGGAGTGAGACATACGAACAGAACAGTACACTCTTGTGAAGATTTGATGTCCTTCGGAGTGAGGAAACTCACACAACGATGAGATTTGTACAATGTTCTCTCAACCTAGCTTGATGGACTCTCTAACTGGGTAACATCAAGCTAGGTTGAGAGAACATTGTACAAATCTCATCGTTGTGTGAGTTTCCTCACTCCGAAGGACATCAAATCTTCACAAGAGTGTACTGTTCTGTTCGTACATCTCACTCTGCATGGCAAGGTGGCCCCTAACCCCTACACTACTACTTAAACCTCACCTCGTGTTACTAGGAGGGCCTCCTATGGAGATATAAATAGCTAACTACCAATACACCTCTTTTACTATCACATGCAATATTTACAGCAAATTGATAAATCTAGGCCTTAGCTGGATATAACCTATCTTTTCCTAGCGTGTAGCAGATGGACTCAGGACCAATGGGTATAGTGTACTCCTGATAGCAGTTGGAAACGGATCAGATTTCAATCTGACGTCAGCCCCTAGTACATATACCCCTGCAGGAAGTGCAGCTCTTCAGTATTTTCCGTCTCCATAGCAGTTAGGGACTATCTGCATGCTTTCACAGCGTAAGAACAAAATTCAATGGAGAAAACCCAAATTCGGAAGAAAACCTACCTCTGAAGACGAGCCCCGCTCTCCTGCGGTGATACCCTCGGGTCCCTCCCCCAGTTGAGAATTCCCGAGGTGATTTCCGTGGTCCCTCAGAGGTGAGCCTCTGTCCGGTGGCCGAATTGCGGCGAGGACCTAGCCCCCGATCTTGGGTGTGGCTGAGAGGCAGCGGGTGCACCCTCGAGTGCGACGGTGAAGGTATTTGCCCTCTCCCCCCCGCAGCTGGAGACTGCCCGGAACAAAACCGGGAAGCGCCGAAGACAAGGTAAGGTAAGGTAGAAATCTTCTGCATAGACTCCGGCCGGGACCAGTGCCACCGGGTTGATCCGCCCTAGCAGGGTCAGGCCCCGGTTAGTTTCAAGGGTCCTCCCACGTGGGGACCATCCAAGGTGGTCGCCATATTGCCCGCATGGTTGCCGTCGCCATATTGGCCCTATTCGCCGCTCTGTCTGCCGTCTTGATCCGGGCACACAAGGCCAGTTAGGCGCACAAAATACATGTGCGCATAAAGTTGCATGCATAAGGGCCGAGCGCATAAGATATACGCGCATCGCGCACCTATCGGGCTGAGCGCATATCTGCGACTTGGGCGCACATCTATGCGCACAACCCGCACGCACATCTTAGACGCGCCGGAGTGCATAAGTGTTTACGCGTCTGTAGCCATGGCACCACCGGAACGGAGCTCAAGGCCTCTGCCCAGCATGCCATATCGGAGCCTCACAAAGCGAAGAGGCCAACGCCCTCTGTGCCCAGTGCGAGGAGGCCCCGGGAGATCCAGTCCAGGGCCAGTCCCACTCAGGACCGAGTACTAGCTCCTCAGTGAGTACCCCGGACCTAGCAAATTCCAGCAGGACACCCCCCTCAGACGGGGACCTCCAGGGACTCAACGCTCCTCAGCTTGGACCCAGCGTCTATCTCATGGGTGGAATTCTTCAAAGGGCTACACACCTTCGTCCACATGCAGACGGAGCCTCCGGCTAAACAGCCACAGCCTCCACCAGAAGACCTTTATCCCTCAGGCCACACTAGGCCTAGGCAAATGTTTCTACCACCCAGAAGCCCCATCTATGGGGACACAGACAACTCGGAAGAGGAAGCAGAGCCCATAGAAGAAGGGGAACTCCCCCCGGGGACAGAGCCTCACTGAACCATGAGAACCTTCTTCGCCAAGGACGAACTCCCAGACCTGGTCACCCACAGCCTGAAGGAGCTCGCTATCCCGAGCGGAAGTGCTTCGGGGGAGCCTAAGACGAATCCCCTGCTAGAGGGACTCCGTCAGACCTCTCGCCATTTCCCTCTTACAAGCTGTCCAGCAGCTAATTGACCTGGAATGGAGTGCTCCAGAGTCCACATTCAAAGGGGGACGAGCTATGGCAGCCATGTACCCCCTGGACCCGGCGGCCAAAGACCTTCTGACATGCCCAAAAGTGGATGCCATGGTCTGCGTGGTCTCGAAGCGCACTACTATCCCAGTGGAGGGAGGAGCAGTGCTCAAAGATGCTCAGGACTGACATCTGGAATCCATCCTTAAACAGTCCTTTGAAGTCGCCGCTATGTCTGTACAAATAGCGGCCTGCTTCACCGTAGTGACACGTGCCTGCTTATCTCAGATCAGGAGCAACACCCCTGGAGAGGCCATGGAACCAGCAGTATCATTCCTTGCGGACGCTGCCTCTGATCTGGTGCGCACAGCGGCCAGAGGAATGTCATCAGCTGTGGCTGCCAGGAGACAACTCTGGCTCCGAAGCTGGTCGGCCGACGCATCTTCCAAAACGCGTCTCACAAGGATGCCCTTCAAAGGATCCCTTCTGTTCGGCAGCGAACTAGAGAAACTGGCCAACAAATGGGGCAAGTCCCCATTGCCGCGCCTAGCAGAGGACAGAAATAAGAGAAACCAGCGACCCTTCCCCCGGGCCTCCAGGGGCAGAGGTTCACAACACTTCAACCCATACAGAAGCAACTATCAAGTGCCCCACTCTATGGGCAGGAACCAGTCCTTTCGGAACAAGCACAACAAGAGGGGAACCAGTTCGGGTCCAGGCCCCAGCCGCACCCCACAATGAGATTCAGCCGACCCATCCAAGGGAAGAAGCCATAGGGGGCAGACTAGCCCTATTCGACCACAGATAGGTCGAGATAACTTCGGACACATGGGTCCTAGCCATCATTCGAGAGGGGTACTACCTGGATTTCCTACGATCCCCTCCGGACAAGTTCGTGGAATCCCCCTTGCCATGACCTTCCCAAGAGGGTGGCAGTGGAAGCTATACTGACAAGACTACTGGCCCTCGAGGCCATAACCCCAGTGCCTCCACAAGAAATAAATACTGGGCATTATTCCATTTATTTTATCGTCCCCAAGAAAGAGGGGACGTTCAGGCCCATCCTGGACCTCAAGTTGGTCAACCGCCACCTGAGGATTCCCCGCTTCCGCATGGAAACCCTACATTCTGTAATAAGGGTGATACAACCGGGAGAGTTCCTCACATCCCTGGATCTTTCAGAGGCCTACCTTCACATCCCAATTCATCAGGAACATCAGCGCTTCTTACGCTTCAAAATGCTGGACCGTCACTACCAGTTCCGGGCATTACCCTTCGGGTTAGCCACAGCACCCCGGATGTTCACCAAGACCATAGTGGTGGTGGCGGCACACCGAGAAGGAAGGAATCCTCGTACACCCTTACCTAGGCGATTGGCTGATCAGGGCGAAATCCCCTGAGGAAAGCCACCAAGCAACCAACAGAGTCAAAACTCTATTGGAGAGCCTCGGATGGGTGGTCAACACAAACAAAAGTTGTTTGCAGCCCACACAGTCGCTAGAATATCTAGGAGTCAGATTCGACACCAAAGAAGACAAGGTCAGCCTGACTCCCACAAGGAGATCAAAACTGAGGAACCGGTTACAAATCCTGCTGAGCGAACCTCGCCCCACAGCATGGGATTACCTACAAGTCCTCTGTCTGATGGCATCCACATTGGAAGTAGTGCCATGGGCGTGAGCTCACATGAGACCCCTACAGCGCTCACTTCTATCGTGATGGAATCCACGGTCTCAGAACTACACCGTTCGTCTATCACTCCCGGGCAGGGTCTGGACCCAGTTATGGTGGTGGCTGCAGGGCAGCCACCTGAACCAGGGGGCAAGGCTATCCTCACCAACCTGGACCCTGCTAACAACAGACGCCAGCCTACGAGGATGGGGAGCACACTGCGAGGAGTTAACCGCCCAAGGGCAGTGGAACACAGAAGAGTCAGGATGGAACATCAACCGCTTAGAAGCATGGGCAGTTAGACTAGCCTGCCTGCGATTCGCTTACAGACTCCAAGACAAAGCAGTCAGAGTAATGTCGGACAACGCCACAACAGTGGCCTACATCAACCGTCAGGGGGGAACCAGAAGCCAACAGGTGTCTCTGGAAATCGACCCTCTAATGTCGTGGTGGAAGTAAACCTCCAGGAGATCTCAGCCGTCCACATCGCAGGGAAAGACAACATCACGGCAGACTATCTCAGCAGAGAAAGTCTAGACCCAGGAGAATGGAAGCTGTCGCCCGCAGCGTTCCAAATGATAGTGAACCGGTGGGGGACACCAGACATGGACCTTCTGGCAAACCGGTCCAACGCCCAGTACCCAGGTACTTCAGCCGCAGGCGGGAACCTCAGCCCTAGGGGATCGATGCCCTGGTACAGACCTGGCCACAGGGGACCCTATTATAACGCCTTCCCGCTGTGGCTCCTATTGGGCGCAGTCATCCACAAGATACAGCTACACAGGGGACCAGTACTTCTAGTTTTCCTCCCGAACTGGCCAGAAGACCGTGGTATGCAGACATGAGAAGACTACCAGCAGGGACCACCCCCCCTGCCACTATCTCTACTCAAGACAAGCTTCATCAAGGCCCGATCCTCCACGAGGATCCAACTCAATTCTCTCTTACGCCTGGCCATTGAGAGGGGCTCGCCTGAGAAAGAGCGGGGTACTATCGGGGGGCTGTAATTGACACCTTACTCCGAGCACGCAAGTTCTCCACATCTTTAACGTACATAAGATTTGGCGAGTATTCGAAGCCTGGTGCGAAGACCACGACATCATACCATGCTCAATTAAAGTTCCCGTGATCCTGGAATTCCTGCAGAACGGGCTACAGAAGGGTTTGTCCCTCAACTCCATCAAGGTACAGGTAGCCGCATTGTCATGCTACGACTCCAAGAGCGAGGGGCGACAGCATAGCCTCGTCACCACCGAATGTTTCACGCTTCCTGAAAGGAGTCAAACACATCCGCCCACCACTAAAGGTGGTGGTACCTTTTTGGAATCTCAACTGGTCTTGGATTTCCTAGCAGGAGCCTCCTTCAGGCCCCTCCGAGGTCTGTCCCTCCGCCTGTTAACTTTAAAGACAGTATTCCTGCTGGAGGTTTGTTTCAGCCCGCCGCATTTCGAACTACAAGCACTGTCCTGCCGTGAGCCGTTCCTCAGGCTCACCCGGGAACCATCCAACTACGCATGGTCCCTTCGTTCCTTCCCAAAGTGGGGTCACACTTCTCCACCTTACCAAACCATCTCGCTACCATCACGGATGAGTTGAAGAATTCAGAAGAGGCTCGTAGTCTACGGCCACCCTCAACATCGGCAGACTCCTATCCAGATACTTGGAAATGTCAGAACCCGTACGAAAAACGGACCACTTATTCGTCCTTCACAGTGGGAAGAGACAAGGGGAAGCGGCCTCGCGGGCAACCATAGCCCGCTGGATCAAGGAAGTCATCAAAGGCGTGCCTACATAGAAGCAGGCCAAGCCTCCGCCTTTACAGGTCAAGGCCCATTCTAACTAGAGCCCAGGCAGTGTCCTGGGCAGAAACCAGAATGCTGTCACCCGCCGAGATTTGCAGGGCAGCAACATGGTCCTCCATACTACACCTTCTCCAGATTCTACCACCTGATGTCCAGGCTCGGGAGGACATGGCATTTCGCAAGGGCAGTACTAAGTGGGTCACGGCAGCCCTCCCACCCGTTCGGGAGTAGCTTTTATACATCCCATTGGTCCTGAGTCCATCTGCTACACGCTAGGAAATGGAGAAATTACTTACCTGATAATTTAGTTTTCCTTAGTGTAGACAGATAGACTCAGCATCCCACCCTTGGCTGCCGTTACTCCTGGAATTTCGAATGATTCAATGGTAAGCCATATTTTCATTCACCTAAGATACCCACCCTACCGGATGTCAACGCTTTCTTTTGGTGTATACTGGCGGTCTCCAGCTATAACCAATTCAACCAGATCAAGTTAATCAAGTTATAAAGTTTAACCAAGTTATAAAGTTATTCAAGTTAATCAAATTAGTCAGTCACACATATATCCACAGTGCTTTTCGAGGAGAATACTGAAGAGCTGCACTTCCTGCAGGGGTATATGTACTAGGGGCTGACATCAGATTGAAATCTGATACGTCTCCAACTGCTATCAGGAGTACACTATACCCATTGGTCCTGAGTCCATCTGTCTACACTAAGGAAAACAAAATTATTTAATTAATTAATTAATTAATTGTATAACGCCTATATAACTCTGTTAAATGTATAACGCTTTGGCGTAAGTTCCTGTTTACTGTACACCGACGTGATATCTTTGATGAGCGGCGGTATATAAAAATTTATAAATAAATAAATAAAATAAATAAATCAGGTAAGTAATTTCTCCAGTTTAAGTTACAAGGAGATTCAGCAACATGGCTGTCCCGCTGAATATACACAGATGCTCCTTATCTGGCTAAGTTTAGATGTACTCAATAGCAAGTTAACTTATCCCTAAGCCTCAAAATCACTACTTAGCTAAATAAGTTATCCGGCTAAGTAGTGCTATCCCGATCCTCCCACTGCCCATCCCCCAAATAGGACTTATCTACTATTGAACTTTTGAATATCAAGCTCAGGAAGCCCGGTCTGTCCTAACTTCGTTGGGTTTCTGTTACTGCCTGCAAACCATTGGTCAGACATTCTGGCAGCCAGCCAAGAGGCTGCAGGGTGAGGCAGTAGCAGGGATACAGAAGCAACTTCCTTCCTGTCCTCCCCCATGGCTCTACAGCATGAAGCTCTCACTTCCAATCCACAGGCGTACAAGAGACAATACTAGGAATGTTCAGATAGAGCTGGCACCTATGCCCAAAACACTCATATTTACTATTCTCTGTATACCCAAGTAGATGAGTTAATGAGTCTAGAGGAATACATTTTTTTATATATACGATATCAATCATGTCTGCTACGTTCACATTGCCATACTGCATATCACTGGAGATTTTAAAAGAAGAAAAGGCAAATATTTGTCTGGGATGCTTTAGGCACAATGGACAATCCAAAAAAACAGGATAAAAAATAATTTCAATTCACACTGTCAATATACCAAAATACAAATTGAAGGTGATGGAGCTCAAGTAGAATTTACCATGGGAGGGAATCTCATAAATATTTAAGATTGTAATTAGAAACAAATCATTTTTATATATGAAAAAGCATTTAGCTAGGGGGGAGTAAGTAAAAATCATCATAAGATGCTGGTTTTATATCATGTAGGATTTTATAAAACTAAGATGTAGATGTAACCAGATGACAGAATAATCCCCCAGCTGTCAGCAGTGATACAGCACCCTCCAGAGTTCATCCAGCTGCACAGACAGACAGCTGGCTTCCTGTCCTGGCGCCCAGGAACACAAACGCATAACTGTCATCCCATGCTGGCATCCAGCTGCATAGGTATGCAGCTGACTTCCTATCCTGAAATACAGCTGCAGTTACACACCGGTGGTTTCATCTCCTGACATCCAGCTGCACACATAGCTGGCTACTTGGCCCAACATCACACCATCAGGTCCATCACATTGCTGACCTGCCATCACAGAGTGCTATAACTCTGAAGAATCACAGCGGCACTTACCCAGTCTGGATTGGGAAGGTCCCTGGACTTCTTTCCATGCTAAAGAAAAGCAGAAATTGCAGAGATAAGGTATTCTGGAATGTCATGTAACACACACACACGTGCATGGCACACAAATCCAAGCATATACACGTACGCACACACCTCTCTAAGGAGAGCACAGCACTTACTGAGAGAGGCCCACACAGTCTGCAGGCCCGCCGCACCATGGCAGGCAAAGAGATGGAAAGGTCCATGGCAGAAATGCACGGCAAATTTGATCTGCCCTCTCAGTCACAGGGAGCAGATCTTTCACTAGAATGTATCATTCATGTTACCCGTATCAAATAGGGCATTTCCTGAGCTCAGATCTCTGAGGGTGTGCCTGCTCCTGAATACAGCCTCTATGCAAATGAGTTCACCTCTGCAGGTCACATGATCCTGACTCACACTAGCTGCAGTTCTAACAATTGTATTACAAACCCACCTTCTCCCAGTAATCATGAAATATCTCAGATCAACAAGAAATACAGAGCACAAATGATCTAATGATGGATTCTATTATCAGATGCTGCTACTGCTGTTCTGATTGCTGACAGAAAAGGAATGAGCAGCACAGAGAAGTATGCAGGTAGAACCATAAAGGAATAACTAGCACAGAGCTGTAAGAGGGCAGAACATATATAGAAATGACTAATTCAGAGCTGTAAGTGAGCAGAAAGTGTGAAGAAAAAATCATAAAGGGACAGAAAAAGACCATTTGGCCTATCCAGTCTGCACGGGTTGAGACTCTTCCTCCTGGTACTGTACCACTTTGGGTAGCTAAGCACATAAATTCCCATTGCCCAAACCAACACCATCTGCCCCCTGCCTGCCCCATGCTCCCTCCCACCTGTTCTCTCAACCCTGCTCTCTCACCACCACTGTCCAAATTTATGTCCCTCATTCGTTCTACATCTTGCCCAACACCTGCCATTTACCACTATGCTCAGAGTCATATGGGTCCCGAAGGTGAGACAGAATGACTAGTTCAGGGTGGTAAGGGGTAGATTTTCAAAGGGTCGAGCTGCTTAGCTTTGGGAGTTAGGTGGTTAGACCTAGCCCCACAGAACAGCTATATTCTGGACAGTCCCATGGGCATGGTAAGGTTGTGTGTGGGCAGGGAGGGGAGGGCATAATTTAGCCAACTAGCACTGCTAGCCAATTAAAGGGCCTATTTACTAAAGATTTTTCCTATTCTGTGTCTCTGGAAAAATGCTTAGTAAACAGGGCCTTGGGGTTATGTTATAGCTGGTTAGATTTAAAGGATACCTGCCTTAAATCTTGCCAGCTATAACATAATCAGCTAGATTTCATTTAGGCACCATACAGAAAATTGGCCCCTAAGAGGCCAGAAGGTATAAAGAATGAACAGCACAGAGCATTATGAGATCAAGAGATGTGGTAGGAATGTCTTAATTATTGTCTCAGGAAAACCTAAATATACACGATTACATTAGTCAATACCTGATATGATAAATGCTTGCATAACCATACGAAAATTTCCTGGTTCCAAAGACTACTTAATCTTCCTTAAAAAAACAGAGCGATCAATATTCAAAACTAAACATTTTATTTTTTTTATTATTTATTTATGCATTTTCAAACAAAACTAGATAGTAAATACATGCACATCACAACGGGTCTCAAAGTAATTTTTACACTTCAATCTTCTGTTTACATAAGGTATATACATATTTCAAAACTAAAATAGGAAAAAATAACTCTATTCACCAAACATTACATCGACCCGTTATAAAGAAAGCGGGAGAATCATTTTACCTGGGGAGCAGTAACTTAAGATATCTTATTTCAAAAGTATCAAAGAGAGGGACAGCATTAAATACATTTTCCCAAAACAAGGTTTAAGTAACGCTTTGATTTTCCAAAGAATGTGTGTCAAGAAATACTCTCAACTGTGAAGGGTCGAAGAAAACATATCTCACATTATTTAATCTAAGAACACATTTACTGGGGTAACGTATGGTTATCTGGGTGCCTATACTCCTTGCCTCTTGATATATAGCCAAAAATATTTTTCTTTGTGTAATTTTTGTCAAATCTGGAAACATCCAAATCTTGTATCCTAAATACATTTTCTCTCTATTACGGATGAAAAGTTTTTTAGAATACTATCTCTATCTGAGACTAGTAAAAAGCTAACCAACAGCGTCCCACAGTAATCAATCTGCTCTTCCGAGGGTTGTTCAAGGAATTCTGTAAGGTTTCCAACTTCTAAGTTTGGGGCTTGATTACATTGTCCCTCCTTTTTCTCTGTTTTTATAAAGTAGATCTTAGTAATAGATTGTATCTGTTCCCTTGTTATCTGCAGTATTTCCAATAAATATTTCTTAAATTGCTCCATAGGTGATAGTAATGCAATATGTGGAAAATTTAGTATTCTTAAATTTTTTGATCTTATTTCGTTTTCTAAACTTTCAATTTTCCTTGAATTTATCAGTTCTCCTTGCATTAGTGTTCTGTGTAGCTTGTATACTAGTTACTTGACTTTCCAGATCTTGAATTTTGTTCCCATGTGTTGTTAACAGGGGTTCCATTTGGCAAATACGTTGCTGTGTGTCCATCATGATCTTTGATAAATTCATAATAGAGGACTCTAGAGAAATAAGAGCCTTCCATACAGTTTCGAGTGTAACACTTTGAAGGTTTGTCACAGTTAAAGTAGAACAAGGAAACACACTTACCACATCTTCTTGTCAGCGTTCCTGACCCAAACCTGGGTACGCCGCCGTTCCTGCATCGGCGTGATTCGCTGGGGTGAAGGTGTTTTGGGAGCCCCAGGGCTTAATGATGTTTGTGTGTCCTGTGGGATCGGCTCAAGCTCCCCGCCGACCTCCGCAGCGGACTTTCCTTCCGGGGTCGAAATTGCTGTCGGTGCAAAGAAGTTCTCTGTTAGCTTGAGAGAGAGCTTGCATCGGAGTGTTAGGGGTTTCCACCCAGATTCTGCTCTTCCTCTTCATGTGGGGCATCTCTGAACCAAGGTAATCAGTAATCCATCTAAATGGCTTTGAATATTGACCTCACAATTTATCTATTTATTTATTTGTTGTTTTTATATACAGACATTTGATCTCATTCGGGATATCACATCGGTTTACATTCAGGTACTATAAGTATTTCTCTATCCCCAGAGGGCTTACAATCTAAATTTTTGTACCTGAGGCAATTGAGGGTAAAGTGACTTGCCCAAGGTCACAAGGAGCGACAGCAGGATTCGAACCCTGGGCTCCTGGTCCCCAGCTTTAACTTATGATTTAGAAGGCAACTCGGTATTAAATATTACCCCCAAATTTTTTTACCTCAGAGGAAATTGCTATATCCTGACTATCAAAGTTAAAAATGCTTGGACATCCAGAAACCAAGAGCCTACTGAATCTTACAATCTTGGTTTTGTTAATATGTAGACCCAGTTTGTGTTCTGAAGACATCCAGGCTTTAATTGCCTTAAGGTAAATGGTCAGTAAACCTAAAGTGGTGTTATTATCTGGTGCCACAGAGGAAAAAAATTGAGTATTTTATAATGCAGGCCAAGGCCTGCCAGCAATTTGCATATCGGACTCAAATGTTAAACTGCATTGCTGAATTGAATTATCCCTGTGATAACACCAGTCTTTAAAGGAAACCAATTAAATCTAATTTGTTGAAATCAATCAGTCTGGTAAATGTTTCCGAGTGTAACTGACCAAGATTCCCATCATTCCACCCTAAGATAGAGCTGGAAGAGTCAGTGAGTTTAGTCACTGTTCTAAACAGTACCCGAGCAGTAACAGGTAGCAGGAATGATCGAAGAGTAAACTCAGTAGAGAAGACAGTAGTATACTGATACAGCCAAAGTGAGAATAGTGCAGCTGAGGAAAAATCTGGGCTGATGTTTTACCTACTGAAGGCATGGCTGTGTATAGTGCAAGCATATTAAAATGTCCCTCTAAAACTGTAAAACTATAATAAACCTTAGCCAAAAATAAAACATAGGGATAAAGCTTACAGACAGAGGTATATTTATACAGAGGCTTTAAATTGTTTGGCCGCCAGTTTAGCTAATGACATTGATTCTGCATCCTCAGCCATAGTGAAGCCATGCTTTTTGACAGCACCCCCCCCCCCCCCCCCTTTCTGAATAAGATTTTTGAACTTTGAACTTGACTAGTCTGAAGGGAAGGGCATACCCCCGGTATCCCAAAGGATTGGGGCAAGGACCTTGTTTTCCTGAACGACCCGAAGAAGCAAGGGTAAAAGGAAATTATGAAAATTTTGAGATAAGGACTCAAGTGGCTAACCCCTATTGAAATTTTTCCCAGTTGAGAAAGAAGTTGTAGAGTTTTGGATGTTTTTGTACTTGGGGACTGTTACCCTACAGTTTTTGTGTATGGGGATATTCTTCTACCTTTTGATTGCCTTTATGCTGGAATCACATTCCAGTTTCCCGAAATTACAAGGTGAGAACTTTTTCTCCATAGATAATGGTGCATGGGCAGTGAGAAGAGAAGTTAACACCTAAGATGGACAAATTGACGATAATATTCATTGCCATCATATTTCTGATGCTGTTTTTGATTTTTGGTATTGTGGACTGGATCATCCTTTTTAGGTTACAGTAAAGTCGATTTCATTTGAACACTTTTATTACAGACTCAAAAATGGTTGCTTTTCATTCCAGTTTAAACCCTCTTTTTGCCTTAAGGGCTGGAAGGACCTTTTTGTTCCTCCGGGTTTCTTCCTATCGTTCTGATTTTTGCTTCCCTGATACTGTTTTTCACTATTTGGCACCTCCTGGAGAGTTTTGAATTCAATTGTTGTCATCACAAAGGTGGCGATAGTCAATGTCAGGGGCCCCAGAAGAGAAATCTTCCTCCCTGTCTAGACCTGAACCTGGACCCGTAGCACCCGTAGTATAGGATAAAACACCGAAACAGGGAAACAGCTACACACATCTTTCTGAATTTGGCAGAATCACACCCAAAAGGATTGCTACAATAAAATAGCATGCTTTGTGGGAAGTAGCCCTCTTTGCTTCATGCAAAGTTGGACATGAGCTCTGCAAAGACAGGTAAGGTCAGCCCGAACTTCTAAGAAATCAGATTCGTGCACAATAAGATGCACCCAGGCAGAAACTCTCAGTTGGGTGTATGCTGAGGTTACCTGGTATTCGGGCACAAGAGTTCTCTTTTAACTTACAATGAGACAGTATTGCAGTTGTCGATGCATTAAATGCTATGGCAGGGGTGGCCAACTCTGGTATACAAGAGCCATAAAGAGGTCTGATTTTCAAGCTATCCATTGCATGTAAATATATCTTATGCATATTCATTGTGGATATCCTGAATAACATTCTTGTTTATGGCTCTTGAGGACCAGAGTTGGCCAGCCCTGTGTCAGGAAATGTATCCATGGAGTGCGTCCTCTTACTCATGCAGTTGTACAGTTCTGTATCTGAACTGCCATACTCTGTTATAAAGGGCACGAACTTGGAGAGGGAAGGGCTGGAATGTAGCGTAACGGCTGAGATATTGAAGGGTTAAAATTGTTACACTTATAATCAGAAGTCGCGCTCCTGAGGTAGGGAAAATGCTTTCCAAAGTATTAACTGTGTGAGGCGCAGCCAACTGGAAGAGGTCCTGGACTGCACAAGGTGTTTCTGTAAGCTGCTAAACCCATTTTCAGCCGCCTCCTTACCAAAAACAACTGTAGTGAAAAAAGTCTTACGGGGAGGAATCAAGGAATAAAAGTATTTTTGCTGCAAGGAGAGGCAGTGGGAAGCCCTTCCTTCACACCGGCTCTTGCTCCTCTTGCAGTCCCTGCGTGACGCAGAGCGTATGGTTGCTATAGTAACAACACATGTTACATTAGGCTCCCTGCAGGCCTGTGACTGTATTAGCTTATTATAAAACATGTATAAGCTTTTCTAACATTTATCAGACAGCAATGACTCATTGCGCACTCTGTCTACATTTTCAGGTTTAAAAAAATATATTAAAATATTTTCCCCCTCCCTTTCCATTTGTTATCAGGGAGACATCATGCCTTATCTCCCTAACCTTCCCCCCTCATTCCCTTCCATTCAGTTTTATATATAGGAAATCGCATGCAGGGCCTTCCGAGTCAGCTCTCATCGAGGGGCTCTTTGCACCTTCCCATCCAAGTTTTTTTTTTTTATCAGAGAGCCATCTTATACAGCCTCATATCCTCCAGTCTGGCTCTTGCCAGGAAGACATCCAGGGCACGGCCAGCAGAGCCTTCTGCTTCCTCTCTACCCACCATTTGCTGGAAATACTTATCACATTCATGCTTTCATTCACTAGAGATTTTCATACACCAGGTCTACTTGCCTTTCTTGAACTGTCTTGTGAATCCTTGTAATTTTTGTGAATTTTTCACATTATAGGATGCTTTTTCAATCAGACGCACTGAAACAAAAGTGCAGCACGTGCATGTACTTTTAAGCCCACACAAACCAAATTCATATTCATACTTAGTAATGATGGCACAAAAAGACTAAATGGACCATCCAGTCTGCCCGGCAAGTTACTTATGGTAGTAACTGCCGCTCCGTGCAGGTTACCCCCATGTTTCTGTTAAGGGTAGAAACTGCCACTCCATGCAGGTTTCCCCCAAGCCTTATGTTAAGGGTAGCAATATGAATAATCAAAATCAAGCAACAGTCAAACCCATGCAAAATTACTACTAGCAACATTTCTACAGGGTGAGCAGCCTTCTTGATAATTCAGACAAAGCTGCTGCTTGAAAGTGGTTTGCTTTTGAACTTGGCTATAGAAGCAGTCCTGTGCTTCTTCCCTAATGTCTGTGTATCAGTACCCTGGACTGTAAATATCAGGCCCCAGCATTGGCTGTTAATCTGAATCCAATCCCCACCACCACCACCACCATCAAAGCAGAGAGCAATGCTGCAGTAGTGTCAATATCATGTCAGCTAATTGGTTAAGGGTAGTATTGCCACTCGATGCTGGTTACCCCCCCGTGCACCCTTTTCTTAATTTCCAAGTCTAGTCTTTAGGGATCAACAGTGTTTATCCCATGCCTTTTTTTGAATTAATTTACTGTTTTCATCTTTACCACATCCAGGCATCCACCACATACTCTGTGAAGAAATATTTCCTGACGTTGGTTCTGAGTCGTCATCCCTGAAATTTCATATCGTGATCCCTATTTCTGTTTGCTTTCCAACGGAAAAGATTTGAAGTTATTGCATCATTAAAACCTTTCAGGTATCTGAAGGTCTATATCATATCTCCCCTGCACCTCCTCTCTTCCATGATATACATATTCAGATTCTTCAGCCTCTCCTCATAAGTCTTCTAATACAGACCCCCCCCCTCCCCACACCATTTTGGTCGCTCTTCTCTGGACCGCCTCCATCCTGTCTCTATCCTTTTTGAGATACGAGCTCCAGAACTGAATCACCAAGGACCTGTGCAAGAGCATTATCGCCTCCTATTATCTGCTGGTTATTCCTCTTTCTATGCAGCCCAGTGTTCTTCTGGCTTTAGCTATCGCCTTGGTCACATTGTTTCACCTACTTCAGATCCCAAGATCCCTCTCCCAGTCTGTGCACATTGGGCTTTCAACCCCGTCACATAAAGTTCTCTTGGATTACCACATCCCAGATGCATGATTCTGCACTTCTTGGCATTGAATCCCAGCTGCCAAGAATTCAACCACTCTTCAAGCTTTCTTAAAACATTTTTCATTCTCTCTACTTCTTCAGGCGTGTCTAATCTTTTGCCATACAGGCTAATTTTAAAACAAGTGCATATATGCCCATACATGTGCGGAGATATGAAGGAATTTTAAATCGTGCATGCACTTGCGTGCATATGATTTAAAATACGCCTACCAAGCGTAAGTAATTTTAAAAGGTTACTCAAGCAAACCTACTTTGCATATCTTCCATAGGACTTCGCCAGCTTTAACGCGCGTATGTAAGCGGATTTTAAAACTTATTTGCGTGAGGGATATTCCCAGTTTTTCCAATTAGTCCACCCGTCTTCCAGACCCCTCTAGTTCTTCATCCTGCATGCGCCCCAGTTGGACCCTAACCCCTCACCTTGTCCTGTAAGCTCTAAAACCCAAGATCTACAGAATTGCTCCTCATCAGGAGAAGCAGTAAAGTTATGTGGCTAACAAGTCAGTGCATGCTGCAGCCTCTGGTTTTAAAATACAGAGTTATGTAAGTGTCAGCCCCACCCTGGAATGCCCATGCCCGCCCCCTTATTTTTGTCAAGCGCACAGGTATATACGCGCATAAATCGTGGCTTGTCAGCGGCCCACATCTGCGTGTATCTGGCCATTTTTGCCCAAGCAGTGCTTTTAAAATCAACCTCTAAGTGTGCATCTTCAACGTTCATGCGGATCTCTTCATCAACTGAGATAAGCCTTCCGAAATGCCTCTTTTTACTGTAGCTAAAAGTAAACACTTTGTGAAAGTTTGCGTGTACTTGAAGGCAGTTGAAATTCCACTTAAGAAAATTCAAACATTTTACCCACATCACCCCTGTTTTAACCAACGTAGATCCTGACAAGGCCTTTACAAATGTACTCTAACATGTAGTAAAATATTTTCTTTTAGTGGCCTGAATCTCCGAGAATTCATAAATTAAACACAGGCAAAATAGGGACTGGATGGCTCAAGGAAATTATCTTGGGGTTTTTTTTTCTCTTGTGTTTTGTAAACACATTTTTATTTCACTTTCATTTTTCTTCTTTTTTTTATTATGTATGTACCGTATTTTGTAAGCTGCTGTGAATTGGAACATGCAATATGCGGGTTTTAAAAAATTTATAAATAAATAATGTTATGCTTCGATGTTTACTAAGGAGGATGTTGAGGAGATACCAGTTCCGTAGACGGTTTTCAAGAGTGAAGATTCAGATGAACTGACTCAAATCACGGTGTACCTGGAAGGGAGGATTATCTGGCAAAACTGAGGGAGATGAAAAAAGTAATCAAGAAAGCAAAATGACAGGCAGAGGAAAGTATTGCAAGGAGATAAAACGAGGTGACAAAACATTTTACAGATATATATCAGAGAAAGGTCCATAGTGGTATAGTGAAATTGAAGGGGGATAAGGATGGTGGAGAGAGATGTTGAATTAGCAGAAATATTAAACAAATATTCAGTGTTCACTAAGGAAGACTCTGCAGAAGGACCGTCACTTCTTATCAAGACTGTAGAAGGGGGTGGAGAAGATGAAACTCCATTCACAGAAGAGAATGATTGGGAAGAGCTAAGAAAGCTGAAAGTGGACAAAGCCATAGGGCCTGATGAGGTTCACCCCAGAAAACTGAGGGAACTAAGAGATGTGCTGGTGGGTCCACTGTGTAACCTGTTCAATAGATTCTTGGAAATGGATGTAATGCCTAATGACTGGAGAAGAGCGGTGGTGGTCCCGCTTCACAAGAGTGGGAGCAGAGAAGAGGCTGGAAACTACAGGCTGGTTAGCCTCACCTCGGTGGTGAGAAAATTAATGGAGACTCTGCTGAAGGAAAGGATAGTGAACTATCTACAGTCTGGTGGGTTGTTTGATCAGAAGCAGCATGGATTCACCAGGGGAAAGTCCTGTCAGACGAATCTAATTGATTTCTTTGATTGGGTGACTAGAGAACTGGATCAGGGAAGAGTGCTCGATGTAATTTACTGCGAGACTGGAAGATTGGGCATCCATATGGCAGATGAAATATAATGTGGACAAGTGCAAGGTGATGCATATAGGGAAAAATAACATCGTGTAACTAAGCATGGGTTAAGTTCCATTTTAGGAGTTGCCACCCAGGAAAAAGATCTGAGGGTCATAGTTCATATTACATTGAAATCATCAGCTCAGTGTGCTTTGGTGGTCAAAATAGCAAATAGAATGTTAGGAATTATTAGGACGGGAATGGCAAATAAAATGGTGGATGACATAATGCCTCTGTATCGCTGCATGGTGAGACCACATCTTGAATACTGTGTGCAATTCTGGTTGCCACATCTCAAATATATAGTTGCACTAGAGAAAGTACAGAGAAGGGTGACCAAAATGATAAAGGGGATGGAATGGCTGCCCTATGAAGAAAGGCTAAGGAAGTTAGGGCTGTTCAGTTTGGAGAAGAGATGGCTGAGGGGTATATGAAATCATGAAAGGATATGAAGGGATAAATGTGAATTGGTTATTTACTCTTTCAGATAATAGAAGGACTAGGGGGCACTCCATGAAGTTAGCAAGTAGCTCATTTAAAACAAATTGGAGAAAGTTATTTTCCACTCAACGTACAATTAAGCTCTGGAATTCATTGCCAGAGGATGTGGTTATAGCAGTTAGTGTAGCTGGGTTTTAAAAAGATTTGGATAAGTTCCTAGAGCAGAAGTCCATAAACTGCTATTAATCAATAAGGCTTAATAAGGCTTAGTAGCTTTTGATCTATTCATTTAATGTTTGGATACTTGCCAGGTACTTATGACTTGGTTGGACACAGGATACTAGGCTTGATGGACCCTTGGTCTGACCCAGTACATTATATCTTATGTTCTTATAAAATAAGAAATGTTATGCTAATATTAAATGGCAGAGTGGAATTTGCTATATTACTTTTGGATCACTAAGGAGCCCTTCATGTCACAGATGACTAAATAGCAAACTAGACAGGACATACTTCTATGCCTTGTCTTAGAAAGTAATGAGGAGCTGATGACAGAGCTGGAATGTAGAGAACATTTAGGCAACAGTGATCATAATATTTCGGTTAAAACTGTAACATACTGAAAAAGTTGATAGTGAGATCCAAGTACTACATTTCATAAAGTCATCTTTTAACAGATGAAGTATGTTCTTGCTAGGTTTAGCGGCATGATAAGTACAGTGAAGGAGAATAGGAGATAATACTCTAAAAAAAACCAAACAAACTACATAACAGTAAGGACACCAAGTAGGATGATAAAGGAGATATTAATGTGTCCATTAGTGAAGGTAGACTTTACTATTTTTTTAATTTTATCTTTATTAATTTTTAACATAATTACAAAGCATATCTCTTTGTTCAGAAACATTTGGAATTTTCTTTAACAATATCTCTCTTACAAGAAAACAATCATAATTTATTTCAGACCTCAAGTCATACCAGAGGAGGAGTGCACCATTTAAAGGAGCAAATAAAGAAAAAAGAATTTAAAGAAACAACTTAACGTGTTATCTACTACCCATTACTAGTGCCTGGATATAGGGCTCTCTTGCAGAGAGGGGATAGGCACCAGCCGTTTTCGAGCTTCAAGTAACATTTTAAGCTGTTCTGGTACAAAGAAAATGTACGTCTCATTATCTAACTTAATAACACACTTACAGAGATATCTCAACTGAAAAGCGGCACCCACTGCACGGGTCTCCTGGCATAATGCCAGGAACCGCTTCCTCCTCTCTGGGAAGATTTGGACAACTTGACCCAGGAAATTAACCCCCAATATGCTGGAAGTAATTTCACATTCCAAGACCTAGGTCTTGTTCATATATAAATGATATTAATAGTGTTGCTCTTTCATATATCTCTACTGTTGAGGTTTCTAAAAAGTCCGTTAGATTTCAAAAATCAATTTGGTGCTGTGCCGCATTCTCTCTTGTACGAGCAAATGGGTAAGAAATATACTTTGTTGAAAGAAGGTATATTTTCTGGGGAAATATGAAGAATCTCAATCAAATACTTGCGGAGTGTAACACGCGGCTGTTCACCTATAACTTTAGGAAAATTTAGAAACCTTAAATTCAGGTGTCTTAAACGGTTTTCAATTAGCTCAATTTTCCTGTTCAATACAGTTCATTCTTGGATTAAAGTTGTCTGAAGATCCTGAGCTTTTTTCCTTTGCACTTCCAAATTCTGAATTCTATTAGCATGGTCTGTGAGCTGCGAATTAAATTCCTGAGTTATTGTGTCCCTCTTCAAAGAAATTGTGGAAATCTGCTGTGAACATCCCTGCCATTCCCGTCCTAATAATTCCTAACATTCTATTTGCTATTTTGGGCCAGGGGTGTTGCTAGGTACTTAAAAGATCCGGAGCATGGGCCCAGAGTTCCTCCCCACCTCCCACCCCGCTCCCATGATTTTGATAGTTAATTATGATTTTAAGCCTTTGTGGACAGGGAAATACCCACAGTACCTGAATATAATGTGTTGCGTCCGTCGGGGTCAGACAGCTTCACCCCTTGTGCCTCACCTTTTTCTCGGCTCCTCCCGCTTACCTTGGGAAGATGGCTACCGCCACGTCTACAAGCCGCCCTCTCTGGAGTCCCCAGAACGGCTATGGCGTTGCCTCCCGCCATGTTCCTCCCAAGGGCCTACTAGGGTGCGTGCGCATGCTACCTACGTCTCTTTTTCCACTATGGCGCGAACCTTGGGGACATCCCCCTCAAGTGATGTCACACCATCCGGGTATTTAGCCTTTACTTGTTTGCTAGCTCATTGAGTTAGCAAGGATTCGTCTCGGCCGGTCTAAGCTACTCTGCCGCTTCCGTGCTGCCGCTGGAAGCTCTCTCTGCCCTTCGGGGTATTGTCTAACCTGGGTACCCGCTCCTCTGGGGCCCTCTGCTTTATTTCAGGTGCCTTACAGGGATCAGGTACTCACTCTTCAAGGGCCTGCTCTCCCTACCTCGGTGCCTGTACCATCTACTTCAGCCTAGTGGAATTGCCAACCTACAGCTGCCATCTAGTGAGTAATCTAACTCTGTCTGTCTCATCTACAGCATTGCCTTGCCTGGGAAACCTACACCGGAATTCTCTATACCAACGTGGAGAGACGGGTTCCCTCTGCCGAGGGTCCCGGGACTGCTACCCCTGGATCACCTCACTACTGCCACCTCTGGTGGTGCACATCAAGCTGTACAATAAAAGAGCTAAATTCTGTGTTTGCCTCCTGAGTCTAGCCCAGTACTGTGGCTCCCCATGGGGCTCCTCCTCGTGGGTGTGGTCGTCTGCCACAGTACCCAAGAATCCACCCAAACACCACTAAACCATAACATAATGCACTTTAAAGTGCCTGAACAACAGAATATAAATTAATTAAATATTTAAAGAAATATCATTAAAATTTGATAACAGATATAGATTGTTGCAACCGTCGCAGCCCGATGGCTTCGCCTGCCTTTCTTTTTCTGCGGCGACTCCTGCTCCCTGTGGACATCTGCCTGTTGCGACGTCTGCCTGCCTGCCGTTCTCTCCGGTGTCCCCGGACCGGCTTGGGCGCTACCTTCCGCCATGCTCCTCAGGTCCCTTAGGGCGCGTGCATCGCACGACCCTCATTCTTATTTCCTCTATGGCGTGAACCTCAGGGGTGTCCCCCTGTAATGACGTCACGCTGCCCGGATATTTAAGCCTGTTGTTTATTGCTAGCCTTTGAGTTAGCAAGGGGAATTCGTACGGATGGGATTCGCTCCCCGTACCCAGCTACTCTGCCTCCAATTTCTATTTGGACTCTTTGCTGTTAACGAGGTACCCTCTCCTCGGGGGCCTCTCTGCTTCTTTCAGTTTGCTATCAGGAACCAGTACTCGCTCCTCGAGGGCCCATGTTCCCTGACTCGCTGCCTGTGTCCATCTCCTCTTCTACTTGGAAGAATTTGCTACAGACACCATCTGTGAGTACTACTACCATCTACTCCTCAGAGCTGTTTCCCTGGAACCAGGTACTCGCTCCTTGAGGGCCTGCCTCCGTTCCAGCACCAGTGCCATCTTCTATGGAGAACTGCTACGTGAGTACTTGCCAACGAGTCTCTGTGCCCAGGGATCTGGTACTCGCTCCTCGAGGGCCAGCTCTCCCTATCTCGGGGTTTCTCCATACTGGGGACTCTGTGAATATCTCCGTGTACTCATTTTCTCAGTTCTTCTTCCTACAGCACTGCTACCGGAGCAGCTGCTGTTCCAGCGCCCTGAGGAATACTAGCCCAGCCAAGCTCCATCTTCTGCTCACTACCGCCACCTCTGGTGGCTTCATAAACTGTCTAAATAAAGATATAATCTGTGTTTGTGTGTCCAGAGCTGAGCCTGACCTGTGGCCCCTCACGGGACTTCTCCCCATGGGCGTGGTCAGCTGCCACAGTGTCCAAGGGTCCACCCAAACCCTACAAAACATAACATAGATATGGGAGTGAAGTCTGGAATCTATACAGGAAGAGACAGAATTTCAACAAACATACTCCATCTCCACTTCTGTAACATACTCTGCATCCATAGAAATTCTCTCAGCAACGAAAACAGGAATTTCCCCTTACAACTCACCATACAAAAAGATGGATATATTCAAATTCTGTCACCTCAGTAACAGCAACAAAAACACCTTTCCACTAGCAGACACTTTTCGAAGTAACACAAAATCCTGCAAAAAATGACAGAACTTATGTAGCAAATCTGCTATACTATAACAGCACTAACTTCCAGGAGGTGAGCCTCTTTCAATGGAAAGGCTTTAGAACAAGGGGTCATTTATTTGATTTATAGTCTGCTTTTTGACACTTCAGAGTGGATTACATTTGGGTATTGCAAGTATTTCACTATCCCCAGAGGGCTTACAATCTAAGGGCCTGATTCATTAAGGCTTTCCTCCCATTTTGAATTTATGGGAAAATTCCTTAGTGAATCAGGTCCTATATTTGTACCTGAGGCAACAGAGGGTAAACTGACTTGCCCAAGGTCACAAGGATAATAGAAGGACTAGGGGGCACTCCATTAAGTTATCATGTAGCACATTTAAAACTAATCGCTCAACGCACAATTAAACTCTGGAATTTGTTGGCAGAGGATGTGGTTAGTGCAGTTAGTGTAGCTGTGTTTAAAAAGGACTTCTCCTCCAAGAACTTATCCAATCCCATTACCTGCTATTAATTAAGTTGACTTAGAAAATAGCCACTACCATTATTAGATTCAGTAGCAGGGGATAGACTTAGTTTTTGGGTACTTGCCAGGTTCTTATGGCCTGGATTGGCCATTGTTGGAAACAGGATGTTGGGCTTGATGGACCCTTGGTCTGACCCAGTATGGCATGTTCTTATATTCTTATTTGAACCCTGGTTTCCCTGGTTTGTAGCCCGTTGCTCCTCCATTCATGTGATGAGGCTGAAAGAGGGTAGGCTCATAAAGTAATCTAAGCTAATATTTCTTTAGAGATGGTAGTGGTTGCATGGAATGACCTCCCAGTGCAGGTGGTGGAGAAAAAAACAGTGTCTGAATTCAAGAAAGCAGGAGATAAATACAGAGAAATTCTAAGGGAGTGATGGAAATTATGAAACTAAATTAATTGTGTGAATGGACAGACTAAATCGGCCATACACTTTTTTTCTGCTGTCATGTTTCTATGTTAATAGCAGCAGTCTTTCCTAGCATAGGACAGCAATAAAAACAACATAAAACAGTCCAACATTTTAACAAACTGTCCATCCCTGATATCACCAGTCAGGGCCGGAATGGTCAGGTATGTCCCAAAAAGCCCGGGCCTTATGGATATGCTCATAGAATTTCCATTATTATTATTATCGTTACTCCTGAACCATGTTCAGTAAGTTTAGGACCAAGTTTAGCTACACTTTCCTTGTTTCTTATAAATGGACAGGCAGTCCAGAAGAAAATCCCTATACTGATTGACCTGTTAAGTCTAGGAGATGTCAATATTCAGTTAGATATTGCCCCCCCATCCAATGTCTGTAAGGATTTTTTGGCTGTTTTGGAGTCTTTGGGGGTGGTCTCAGCTGATTCATTTCCTCACCCATAAACAGGATCATACTCTGGATTTACTATTTATTTATGAGGACTGGGCCTCTTTGGATGCTTGTTATCCTTCTGGCATCAGTGTTCCTTGGACTTATCATTCTTTGATTCACTGCACAATAAGTCATTCAGCTATCTCATTTTGTAGGATTCTACATTGGCCACAGATTGATGTTGATCAATTACTCTCTCAATGGCTTCCTTCTCTTGATATCCCTATGCAAGATGTTGAGGGACTGACCAATCATTGGCAGTTTTCTCTCCATTCTGCCCTAAATACATTAGGCCCTATGAAACCTCTGGTTATTCGTCGAAACCACACAGACTCTTGGTACACTGCTTGACCTAAGTAGAAAACTGATTCTAACCTCACGGATTATTGGTTCAGACCGGAGAGGTACAAAAACTACCTGGATCAAGCATATCATGCCTGGTAGTCTGTTAAGATCTCTAAAGCTGCTTCTCGGCCTTGCAAACTATTCAGGATAGTCCATTCACTTACTGCCCCTCCATTGAGAGCTCTCTGTGGAGTTCATATCCCTTGTGTCTTTTTTTCTATAATAAAATTGCTCAGATAGTTAACACCTTCACTATGATTATTTCAGGGTACTCATTTTCTCCTCCTCTTTCAAACGTTGGCTGGCAGGATTTTGCAACTGTCTCATATTCTGAGGTGACTTCTATATTTGAGGAATTTTGAAGGATAATTTTTGTGCATTCAGTTTGTGCTCCTCAGCCTTGATAAAAGTGATGGACCCTGAGGTGAGCCCTTTTATTACTGAGCTTCTAAATGCATCTCTTCTTGAAGGTTATGGTACCTTCTTCCTTAAAAACAGCTGTGGTCTGCCCCTTACTGAAAAAAAGCCAACTTGGATTTTGTAGATCCCTCTATCGGCCAATCTCTGTCTCCTCCCTATCACTTCTTTATAAAATATTAGAGAAAGTTGTCCTTACTCATTGTAGGACTATCTGGGGGAGCATAATTTCCTCCAAAATAATCAGTTTGGCTTTCGCCCACGGTATAATATGGAATCCCTTTTACTTTCTAATTTCAATAATATTTGGCAGGGCTTTGACTCTGGTAGTAGTTATTTCCTCTCTTTTTTAGACATATCAGCTTTCGATACTCTTAACCATCTGAAGTCAGTGGGCATTTCCTCCACTGTTCACTCCTGGTTTAATTCTTCCTTTCTAATCGTTTTTTACAAATTGTCATTGGCGATTCTTCTTCTGAATCATACTACTTGAGCACGGGCTCATTCCCAGGGATCCTCCCTTTCCCCTACTCTCTTCAATATTTAACTTGCTCCCCTCTGCACAGTTCTATTTGATCTAGTGTGTCTTTTAGTTTGTATGCAGATGATATACAGTTTTTTATTCCCATTCTTCCAACAGTAACATTGGCAATGAATAAGCTAGCTACCTACATGACAAAAATCAAGAAGAGGATGACTGACAATATGCTGGCTCTTAACATCAGGAAAACAGAAATCATGCTCCTTTCCCACTGCCCCCTTTTTCAGATGTCCCCTCAAACTTCTTATTTGAAGGCTACACTATCCCTATTCTATTGAAGGCATGAAATTTGGGATTCTCATTGTTTCATCTTTGTTTCTATGATCTCATATCGGGTCCCTAGTTCAATCTTCTTATTACAAGCTTCGCCTGCTGCGCCCTTTGAAACCGTTTCTCTGTTATTCTGATTTTTGTACCCCTGGATTGCTATAATGGTCTGTTCTTGGTTCTGCCCAACTCTCATCTTCATGCCCTTCAACTAATCCAAATTTCTGTGGCCCATCTAATCTCTGGTGCCTTTCTACATAATCGCATTTCTCCGGTTCTCGCTGAATTGTACTGGTTGCCTTTAGATGGTGCGCACATTTCAAAACTCTCGGATATTTAAGGCCCTTCATGGGTTAGCCCCACCTTGCTTATCTTCAGATATACCAGCCAGCCTGTAGTCTCCGCTCTACCTCCCAACATTTACTAGAAATCGCCTCTCTCAAATAAGCATGGATATTTGAGTCTCCCGCTGGAAATCAGAGCAGAAAAGGACCTGCTTCATTTTAGAAAACTGCTATTTGTTAGGAAGTCTTATTTGTTTACCCTGGCCTTTCCTGATATAATTTCATTCTGCCTCTTACCTTTCAGGTTTCCGGTTGTTTTTGCTCCTTAATTGCTACTGCTCCTTAATATTAAGTTATTGTTTCCATTTAATTACTCCTACTTGTTTTATGTACAATTACCTATATTTTAGCCATTGTTAAATGTATAACGCTCCTAAATGATTGTTTTGATTTAATTACTCCTACTTGTTTTATGTTCAATTACCTATATTTTAACCATTGTTAAATGTATAACGCTCCGGCGTAAGTTTCTGTTCTCTGTACACCGACGTGATATCTCTGATGAGCGGCGGTATATAAAAAAAATTTAATAAATAAATAAATAAATAAATTGTTTATCCAATTTTATTTTGTATGTTTTTTTTGTACTCTGCTGAGATTGGCAGATCAGCAGAATAGAAATTTGTATAAATAAGATAAATAAATAAAGGCCCTAGAACACCAATTTGCCAGACTGCTGTAGATCCCTACACAAACACTACATATTTATTTATTTATTTATTTATTATTTTTATATACCGACATTCATCTCAATTGAGACATCACACCGGTTTACATTCAGGTACTGTAGGTATTTCTCTATCCCCAGAGGGCTTACAATCTAAGTTTTTGTACCTGAGGCAATGTAGGGTAAAGTGACTTGCCCAAGGTCACAATATCAGAATTTCCACCTCAGTCACACATGCAGAATACAGACCAACCCTTACATAATACAAAATGAGAGACCTGTCTGGAGTGTGTGTGTGTGTGTGTGTGTGTGTGAATGAAGCCTGACTGAGGGCTGTGTGTGTTTCTGTGTGCATGGGAACCTGACTCGGATGGGTGTGTGTATGTAGGAAAGTGTCTGGAGTGTGTGTGTGTGAATGAAGCCTGACTGTGGGTTGTGTGTGTGTGTGTGTGTGTGTTTCTGTGTGCATGGGAACCTGACTGGGGTGGGTGTGTTGTTGAGATTCTGCTTGTCATGCAGCCTCCCAACCACCAGAGATCCTCCTTTCTTGGTATTGCATTGCATACAGAGTCAGGCTTGTCATTTTCAGTTTTTGTCTTCCTTCTTCCTGTTTTGAATTTGTGGGACCTTATTTTATATTTGGCAAAGGAGTGTATGTGTGCGCGCGTTAGCAGCAGATCTGCACTTTTAAGTGCCAAGGCTGTGGGTTTGAATCTGGCTTGGAAAGAGGCAGAAAGTAGGCACTAGTCAAACTTTTTGATGGGCCATTCGGTCTTTTTCTGCTGCCATGTTTCTATGAGGGAATCTGTTAACGGGTAGTGTCTGGCTTGTCCTGTTTTTCCAAGCAGAGATGTAGTAGGGTTCTAGTGCCTACTGTAATATTTGCAGTGCTTCCCTTCCCAGGCACAGTCACTGTTTTGGTTCTGGGAGTTAGTGTGTTATGGTAGGGGCAGGTTTGCTATGTAGGTTCTGAGTGTCTTTTTTGCAGGCTTTTATGTTATTTTCCCAAATTTTCTGGCTGTGAAAGGTGTCTGTGTGGTATTACTGAGGTGACAGCAGAATCTGAACTTTCTTTTGTATGGTGAGTTGGTAAGGGCCTGTCTCCCCCAACCTGACATCATCATGAAAGGCCGGCTCAATGTCACATGTGTTAACACTTCAAAAGAGACATTTCAGGCCCAGCCTTGATAAGTTCAGCCTGACAAATTGCAGAATTTGAAAATCCCATCCAGCTAACTTGGGGGTGGGAGCATTCTGAGGCGGAATTGGCTATCCAATTAAGTTAGTTGGACAGTGCAGGAGGTAACAAAGTAACACAGTAAATGATGGCAGAGAAAGATCACAATGGTCCATCCAGTCTGTCCACTTGGGATTCGTCCAATTTGCCTAATTGTACATTGAAATTCCCATATGCGCATCCCCCCATGTCTTTTACCTGACTTTTCAACCCTTTTCCAACCATTGCTGTCTATATATGTGTCCCAAGCATGCCCAAAATCTGTTACAGTGAGGGCCTGTACATCCTCCACGAGAAGGCCATTTCAGGCCTTGCCATCTTCATCTTCAGGTAAGCAGAAAGCCTGCTCAGTAATAAATTCTGAAGTGATCGCCATGCATTTCAACTTTGGAAAGAGAACTACATAGCAATCCTGAAATCCGAGACAAATATAGGATTAAGGAAGCTACCCAAGTAAGGAACATTTAGGGACACGGCAGTAAGTCAGTGTCAGCCTGCAGCCTGCCCCAGGGGTAAATGCAAGGAGCTGTGAGGTCAGGTTCCAGTCCCTCCTCTTACCACTCACCATGCACCTGACTTTTAGCAGCTCACTTACCCAAACTCCCAGCACTCGAACCACAGTTCACACCTGTTTAGGGTACGAACCTAAATACTTAGCAATCTGCACAGCACTTGAGAGCACGAGCGTAGAGTCCATAAGGGCACAGTGGTGCACAGGCGCCACCAGCTTTTAAAAGGAGTATGCTGACTTTAGATACTGTCAACTTACCATCAGCCCCGCCTCCTGGTTTCTTCTGCTCTTCCTCTCAGTCCCATTTCTTTCTCTGGTCTCCCACTGCCCCAGCTGGCACCTCTGAGCTGCTCGGGCTGCACACCAGCGCCTCCTTCCTCCTGCAGCCCCATGGAGAAACATCACTTGTTTGAACCACGGGGCTCGTTATCTTGGGAGCCCTGCAGCCTTCAGACATAGGCGCTTACAAGTAGGTGGCCCCATGCAGTTCTAACAGCAGATGTTTGAATCATGCGAGGATCCACAGATAAAGAGCTCTGTGGTTTTAAACAAGGGGGAAAGGGAGGGCATGCCTGAACTGGGTTGGGTGTGAGAGTGGGAGATGGAGAGGTGATGGATGGAAAACGAGAGACTGAGGACTGGAGGGTTAGTGAGGGAGAGAAAGGGATGACATTTAACTGAATGGATAGAAAGGTAAAGAAAAGAGTAAAGCAGTACAAGATGAAAGCCATTCGGGTAGACTGCTTTGCACCTCTTGTGTTGCTTTGGTGTCTTGAGGTCACTCTTCGTGCTGCGTTGTCCTTTTACTGGTGCCTTGGGGTCTTTTCTGCCACCTGCTTCACTCCCCCATCTTGATCCCATTGGATGCTGATGCCACTTTGGGTGCCAGTTTGCCTCTTGTGCTGCCAGCAAGGGTTCATGCCACTGTTGCTGGTGCCCTCTTTTGGAGACTCTGGTTGTTCTTTCCATACTAGCTTTCTTCTTTGCTCCTCTGATAAATACCTTGGAGTATTCCTGCCAATGTTCGTACCCCTTTGCCCCTGTTTTAGACTATTCATGCCACTTTTGGTGCCATTTTGCCACAGTCTCTAGGTACCTTCGCATTCTTTTCCCCTTCTGATGATTTCTTCCACAAGTTCCATGAGAATTGATGAGAAAACCCCTATTCTGGAGCCCAAAATAGGCTGCCATTCTTCCTTCATTGACTTTAATGGCAAACAAAAAAAAAGAAAAGAATAAAAAGAATAAACTATTTTTTTGTTTTGAAAGTAATGAAACAAGTTTAGGTCCCCATGAAACTAATGAACTAATGAATTTTTTCCTTTTGCTCATCCCTAATACCTGAATGCTCAAATTCTCAGGCTGACAGCTCATATTCAGGCAGGATATTGTGTGCATTTTAATTACTTTTAACCAACTGCATACTCCTTCTATCCCTTCCTGAAACCTGAGTGATTTGGGGGAGGGGGAGTGAGGGAGGGAGGAAGGAGATTTCAAAATATTAGTGACACCTATTTCCCCCTCTCCTTCATGCATCCATATCCTCACACCTTCCCTGCATATTCACATCCCAGCACACCTCCATCAATACATACAGATTTATATTTTATGGAGCTGCATACTGTGCTAATTAAAGGATTTGAGCAACTATATTTGTAAAGTATGTAAATATGCGTGCTAAATACGCATCTGTTGATGTCATGCTGTAAAAATCATTTTGCACACCTTTACCACTATGACACCCTCTTGCACAAATGTATGCATTTTGGTGAATGACGTTTTATATTTCCCTCATAGAAATTTGAACAGTGAGTTTGTTTTGCTGTTATTGCCTAGGCAGTATTTTATTCTGTCAGTCCGAACCAAAGACAGCTTTCCCATAATCTTAGGCCTTACTGCCATCTAGTGGTCATTTCTCCAATTTGTTACATTGAAATAGTTTAAGAACGGTTTGCAGTAACCTCAGTACTGTTCAGTCACTCACCTCTCATATGCCTTCAGTCCCTACAAAAACAGAGAACGTACCAGGAAAAGAGCTCAGTCTTGTTTAAAGGAGAGCACAATCTAAAGAAACAATTACGGTGAAGCTATATTTAATGGACAATTTTCAAAATAGCCTAGTGCGTAGTTGCAAACAACATGGGCAGATTTGACACAGAATCTGAGGAAAATTTTGAAAATTAGGAAATGTAAAATATACATGTTAAAAAAAAATCTGCATGCTTAGCACCAGCTGTTTGTGTGGTGGTGCTGTTAGGGAGGAGAGTAGAGTTTAAAATTGCAGATACATTTTTAAAATTGCAGATACATTTGTTTGTTTTTTTTTAATAAACATTTCAGATATACAGACTGCAATAGTATGTCAGGGAAAACACAAGAACGGTATATAGTTACCATGATATTGACAAAGTCCAACTGCATATCAAACCATTTCTTGAATTACAATGAAATCTAGAGGAAGAATCATTGCAAAAAAAAGAAATACTTAACAATCAGATTATATTTCAATCCACGGCTACCACTTGGCTTCACCAGGGGGTCAATAGGAATCCAAGAAGAAACCCAATTGAGAAGGCTCAAAGAATATATATCTGACATTATCAATCTTCATCACACATTTGCAGGGAAACCGTACAGTTATCTGAGCACCCAACTGTCGTGCACGAGTACGTAAAACCAGGAACTTTTTCCGACGCTGCTGTGTTGCTCTGGAAATATCCGGATAGATCCAGACCTTTTGGTCCAGATATAAGGAATCTCTATTTCGAAGAAATATTCTAAGAACATTATCCTAGTCAGAGGAAAAAACAAAATTAACTAGAAGAGTTCCCCTATTTTCAATCTGAGCCTCAGCAGATGTTTCTAAAAATCAGAAAGATTTGCAGATGGAGGAGCAGGAAGAGCAGAAACAGGGGATTCACCCTCTTGCTTATTATTTGGAAGAAAATAAACCTTTGAGATGGGTGATTTTCCAGAGCTTATTTGTGCGTTGAGTGTAAGAATTTTCTCCGATTAGTCTTAAATGTGCTACTTGCTAACTTCATGGAATGCCCCCTAGGACCTTCTGTTATTCAAAAGTGTAAATAACCGATTCACATCTACTTGTTCAAGACCTCTCATGATCTTAAACACCTCTATCATATCCCCCCTCAGCCGTCTCTTCTTCAAGCTGAACAGCCCTAACCTCTTCAGCCTTTCCTCATAGGGAACTGTTCCATCCCCTTTATCATTTTGGTTGCCCTTCTCTGTACCTTCTCCATCGCAACTATATCTTTTTTGAGATGCGGCGACTAGAATTGTACACAGTAATTCAATGTGCGGTCTCACAATGGAGCGATACAGAGGCATTATGACATTTTTCATTTTATTAACCATTCCCTTCCTAATAATTCCTAACATTCTGTTTGCTTTTTTGACTGCTGCAGCACACTGAACCGACGATTTTAAAGTATTGTCCACTATGATGACCTTGAACAAGATGGCAGTTCAATGCTGACTGCCATAGTCGTAGATGGGTTACCAAATAGGCTGAGGGAAAAACTTAATATTGCTGACGTCAATTGGAGATCTAAGGATCTGGCTGTAGTTGCTGACATGGCTCAGCAATTATGCCAGAATGTGGTATTTCCTACGTACAACCACTGGGGGGGACAATGAGAGAGAGAGAGAGTGCCAAGCCATAATGCCCTCACACTAGATAGGTATTTATATCTCTATGGGAGGCCCACCTAGTAACTCGAAGTGAGGTTTAGGTATTAGTGTAGGGGGTTAGGGGCCACTTTGATGGCAGTAACTTAGGTCTTCGCATAGGTATCAGCGCAAATTGCGATAAACTGCCTAGTACCATAAAACACACCCCTTTTTCTATCGCAGGCGATATTTGGTGCACTTTGATAAATCCAGGCCTAAGGTATCTAAAGGAAACTTCAACAATATCAATTGCAGGTAAAACATTTGGGTTTGCTGTTCTGTAAAGGGAAGAAAAATATGACTTCAGAGTGAGTTGAAACTGTTTTAAAGGTACAGGTCCCTACAACGCTAAAGCAGTTAGTTTGGGAATGGTTAATTTCTAAATGATGTGGCTTACTGATTTCATTTCTTTGGCTAGACCCCTGTATCAATTACTTGGAGACAGAGATAAGCCACAGGGAGGAATACATATCTTAGAATGGACTAGCAAAGCAGTGCAATCATTTAAATCTCTGAAAGCAGCTTTGACTAGTGCTCCAGTTCAAGGGCTCCCAGACTATAAAAAAAGATTATCTGACATGTCACAGTTCCATGCCAAGCATCCTCATAAACCCAAACCCCTGGGGAGGGGCCTCAAGGGGGTGGGGGTTTATTGTTATGCACCTTGCATCCGCTGTCTCTTTGTCCTTGTGACAGGAGCCAAGTCGAGATACATTCTAATAGGTTGCCCATAGAAGTGTAGTGGAAATTTTCTAAAGAAACTACTCATTTTATTAATATCTTGCATATTAATAAATGATACCACTAAAGTGTTTCTTTCAATTACATCTAGACTGGAGTTTTCCAAGAAGCTTTTTAAGTTAGCTGGGATTATGTTAGGGGCCATGGCTGTAGCAGAAGCGCTCCTTAAGAAATAACAGGTATTAATAGAGGGAACATTTTCTTGGGAAATTTCGAGTGCTTCTGCTAGGAATTTTTTCAGTGTTATGAACGATATCTCCCCAGCCACTTTTAGAAAATTCAAGATTCTTATATTCTTATGTCTGACATTGTTCTCCAAAATCTCTAGACATCTTGACCACGCTAATTGATCCTTGATGATTGTAGCATTCACAGTTTGTAGAGACTGAATTTTATTTTCAGCCTCTTCTATCTTAGTAGAAATAGCATTAGTCTGTTCCTGAACTCCAAGCAGTTTTTGTTTGGAAATTATAAGAAACTGAATCTATTTTGCTCTCCAATCTGTTTAGAGAAGACCCAAACACAGCCACCAAATCCCAGATAGCCTCAAGGGTTACCGTCTCTGGCTTTGCTGGAATGCGCAGAAGTTCACCCCGCAGTTCCGCGGCTGAAAGTTCGTGCTCTTCAACCAGGGGTCTCTCCACTCTCTCTGTCCCCTGCAGTTTTCCCGGGATATCATTCTCCACTTCGTTGCCGCGGGTAATTCCCTCACCAGCGACTGAGGAACTCGCAGCCACTGGCTTTGCTTCAGAAACTATCCCCCCTGCCCTGTCGTTCCATACGTGTCATTGGAGAGCGACAGGGGCAAACCTCCGTCAGAGCCGTGCTGCGCCGGAGGCAGACGTAGATCGGGGTTGAGGGACGCCTTGTCCTGGGGGAACTCCTCCGCGGGGAATCCCAACGGCTTCACTGGCTCCCTCCCATCTTCAGAACCTTTACAATATAACTTTTGAAGAAATCTATAGGTGAGATAAATTTAAGCACCGGAAAGTTGAGAACCTTTAAATTCAAACTTCTTATTGTATTTTCTATATTCTCAATTTTCTTAGAGGCAATTATATCAGAATGTACCAAGCCTTGTATTTTTTTATAAGAAACAAACTTAGGGGGTCATTTTCCTACTGTATCGCACGCAGTGGTGTGGTCTTCCTTCTTGCCCTTGGCTGCTGAATGGTGGTGCTATTGTCCTCCTGAGTGGCTGCATTTCCTGGGATTTCTGGTAAGTGTCAGATCCAATCCCTAGATTAGTAATATTACACTCCTTGTCTGACCTCAATATTTTTTCTGTTTGAATGGTTGTCTTTTTAATAGTTATGAACATGTATTGTTTAGTTGTCCACAGTTGGCTTTTGCAGAGAATACTGGCTGGCTGATGTCAGTACAGGGGTATATATATCATGATGTTGAGGGACCATTAAAGTCCTCTCTCCACTCCCCTCTGTCATCATCGGGCTCTTGGGTGAGTGTTTCGCTGTTGATGGATTCAAAGGAGGGATTGACAGGTATACCTTTCGATCCCCTGCCAGAATTGCTGGAGCATTCCTCTCCACTGGAGGACTTTTCATATTCAAAGTTCCTGGATAAACTGGTAAAAGCCATTAATGTACATACGAGAAAGGATACAGATCCTTGCACAGAGGTGTTTGATATTCTCCATGTTTTAGAGATGCCATCTGAGCCTGCTGCCTGTGCAGTTAGTGTAGCTGGGTTCAAAAAGGTTTGGATAAGTTCTTGGAGGAGAAGTCCATTAATGGCTATTAATCAAGTTTACTTAGGGAATAGCCACTGCTATTAATTGCATCAGTAGCATGGGATCTTCTTAGTGTTTGGGTGCTTGCCAGGTTCTTATGGCCTGGTTTGGCCTCTGTTGAAAACATGATGCTGGGCTTGATGGACCCTTGGTCTGACCCAGCATGGCAATTTCTTATGTTCTTATGATATCTGTTAAGCTGCTGCTTGGTTATTTGTGCTTGTGTAATCTGTTAACATTGTAGTTCACTCTCCACAGGGGAGTCCAGTTGCTTTCGCAGTGATTGCTCAGCAATGTAACCCTAAGCTTGGACTCCCTACATGTCATGGCTAATTCAGCTCTGCTTATCAGTGGAGAAAGCGAGTTTGCTTATCTTAAATGGGGTTCTCTACAGGCAGCATGATGAATTAATCATGCTTAATACCCATTCGCCTCCCTGGAGAGTTGAATATCTAGCTAAAGCTGCTGAACTCAGAGAGAAAGCTATTGGGTGCCGTTCAATGATGTCACCCATTTGTCTTGGCTAATTCATCCTGTTATTTACAGAGAACCCAATTTATGGTAAGAAAATTCTCTGTCATCAAATGATGTGCTATAGTATATTTTTATTTTGTGCACTTTTACTATAGAGACACTCTTCCTTTCCTTGCCATAATACTATCTTAGTTGTAACCACACAATTCAAACTATTTGCGCTTGTATGGGGTTGTCAAATAGTCCATGTTTATAAAAAGACAACCTTACTTCTCTCTCTCTCTCTCTCTCTCTCCTTTTTTAATTTTCTTTCTACTATTGCTTGTATAGACTTCTATGTCTGATTTCTTTAAGAAAAATGGGAGTCCCTACATGCAGTGGGGCAAAAAAAAAGACTGTCTTAGCCTGTTACTTATAGCAGTGGTCCCCAACCCTGTCTTGGGGGCCCACCAGCCAGTCGGGTTTTCAGGATATCCACAGTGAATATGCATGAGAGAAAATTTGCATGTTATGGAGGCAGTGCATGCAAATTTTCTCTCATGCATATTCATAGTGAATATCCTGAAAACCCGACTGGCTGGTGGGCCCCCAGGACAGGGTTGGGGACCACTGCCTTATAGTATTTAGTCATCTGGTAACTGTAGGTAGCCTAACAGATTATTTCATTTGATTTCCACTTGTTCAATGATAAAATGTGACATTTATCTTTCCCACACACATTTGATGCAGGGAGTCGTTAGAACACTACCCCATGCTCATGAAGAATCACAATGCTATTTTTTGCTGCTAACTCACAAGGCCAAATCTAGTTTTGTTACTGTTTCAGTGTAAGTGATATGATGTGCAGGTCACTTAGGTGTTTTGTGGAACCCTGGGTATGTCAGCACAATCACTAAAGTGCAAAAGATTGGAAATGGGATAGCATCTGAAAATGTCTGCCTTGAGATTGCTATGGGCTGATTTCTACGTGTGTGGTTATATACTTGGGGGTTGACTATTATAGCTGATGAAATATTTGCCTTAATTTAGTGTACATGGGTTTCAATATTTTTTTATTGCTTATCTTCAATGCATATATTATTGTTCTTTCAGGTGATATAAGGATAGCTGAACAAGCTAGATCATATATTCAACATATATTTCATTTCATAACTTGTATTTATAGGAATCAACCAGTCCACTTTTGATCCTGCCAACACCAATGAACCACTGTATTTTAATACAACCAGAAGCCCAATGGCATCAGAAAGGCCTTTTGAGAATGGAAGTGACTCCTACAAGAAAAGGAAGAGAACAAATTTTGAAGGTAAAAAAACGCATCTGGAGATTTTTTTTCATTTTAGGGAAAATGAGCTAAATCTTTAGCTAAATTCATGAACTTTATGGGCCTTTTGTCCTATTCACAAGGGCTGGGGTTGAAAGTCAATATTTGGAAATTGTTCCAACTTGGTATCAGGGCTAGTGCAAGGGTATTAGGCATGCTTACAGCCTTGTGCCTTCCCTCCTGGTTGTGCTCTCCCCAATTAATAATTATCGGGCCGATACAGTAAAGTCTGCGGGAGAGCGAGCGTTCGCCCACTCTCCCGGCGCACGCACCGGCCACTCGCCGGTGCGCGCGATGCAGTATTTAAATTAGGTCCGGTGGTAGATCCGGGCAAAAGGAGCGGCAGCTGTCAGTGGGTTTGACAGCCGACGCTCAATTTTGCCGGCGTCGGTTCTCGAGCCCACTGACAGCCACGGGCTCGGAAACCGGACGCCGGCAAAACTGAGCGTCCGGTTTTCGGCCCTACAGCCGCTGGCCGAATTCAAATTTTTTTTTTTTATTTTTAATTTTTTTTCACTTTTTTTACTCTTCGGGACCTCCGACTTAATATCGCTGTGATATTAAGTCGGAGGGTGCACAGAAAAGCAGTTTTTACTGCTTTTCTGTGCACTTTCCCGGTGCCGGAAGAAATTAGCGCCGACCTTTGGGTCGGCGCTAATTTCTGAAAGTAAAATGTGCGGCTTGGCTGCACATTTTACTTTCTGTATCCCGCGCGCATACCTAATAGGACCATCAACATGCATTTGCATGTTGAGGGCGCAATTAGGTGCAGGCTAACAGTGCGCTCCATCAGAGCGCACTGTACTGTATCGGCCTGTATGTATTTATAATAGATTTTACGAGAAAAAGGATATTCAAAGTGTAGTTTTCTGAGATAAAAATATCACTGCATGCATATTATATTTGCATGCATTGCTGTTATCCAAACCAGAAAACCTTGCAAAAAAAGAAACCTGTAAACCATATGGTACAAGACCCATAGTAATGCCTGTTGAGTGTGGGCTTGGCCCTCAAGAAGCTATGAGAAAATGGAATTACAAAATAGTAATATCAGAACAGCATTAACTGCTAGCACTCAAAACAGCAATGTTCCTACATATGAAAAGTCAACATTGCAAATATTACACCAGGCTCTAAACATTAGCATACTGTTACCTCATGACGCGCTGCGGCACCGAAAGCCCCTGCTTCCACGTCTGTTCGCCGACGTCTCCCAGCAGCAGCGCGGGCCGACACGACCCGAGTCAAGCCCCGCCCCTCACGGCACGTCTGATTTCAACCCGGAAATTCCCGCGTTTGTGTGGGAACTTCAAATATTTAAAGAGCTGAGCCCAGCACAATCTCGCCTCAGCTACAGGCTTGCTTGTGCTGGTGCTCCTGTGTTATTTTGCGATTGTCCCTGCATCTGATCTCGGAGTGTTGCCTGGACTTCTCTGTTTGCCGCCTGCATCTGACCTCGGAGTGTTGCCTGGACTTCTCTGTTTGCCGCCTGCATCTGATCTCGGAGTGTTGCCTGGACGTCTGTTTGCCGCCTGCATCTGATCTCGGAGTGTTGCCTGGACGTCTCTGTTTGCTGCCTGCATCTGACCTCGGAGTGTTGCTGGACTTTTCTGGTTGCCGCCTGCCTGTGACCTCGGACTGGACCTGGACTTCTCTTTTACTACTCGTCCGACTCCTGGATTGGGTCTGGGATTCTCCGGCCGTAGAGACTCCTCTCGCTAACGCTACTGCCTTGGAGGTAAGACCACGGTCTACTGCGGATTCACATACAAATCATAACAGATAGCTGAGGCCATGGATCCTGTAGACCTTTCAGCTTTACAAGCCATTCCTGGATTAGCAACACATATTCAGCAACAACAGGGAGCATTAGATCAAGTTTCGGGAGAATTGGAGAGATTGGTGGCTCGAATGGATGTCCTCTCGATAGCTTCTTCAGCAAACTCAGCTCCCTCAGTACCCCCTCCTCCCATACGATTGCAGCCTCCTCAACAATGTCGTGGCTTTTTGAATCGATGTCGGATGCATTTTTCACTCCAAGCAGCATAATTTCCTACAGATTGAACCAAGGTCATTTTTATTCTATCTCTATTGGTAGGACCAGCATTGGCTTGGGCTTCTCCATTTTGGGAGAGAGAGGATCCTTTAATGGACAATTTAGAACTATTCCTGAAAGATTTCCGTTTGATATTCGATGAGCCGAGCCATACTACTTCTGCAGCCTCCGACTTACTACAAATCAAGCAGGGATCTCGATCAGTAGGGGAGTATGCCGTCCAGTTTCAAACCTTAGCTGCTGAACTACGCTGGGGTAATGACAGTCTTACTGCCATCTTTCGACAAGGTCTTTCCGAAGCCATTAAGGACGAACTTGCGGGCCGAGAAATTCCAGAATCCTTAGAGGAGTTTATCCGCTTGGCTATCCAACTTGATCTGAGATTTCAAGAAAGAGCTCGGGAGCGGGCCATTGCCAGACGACCCATTCGATTGGCCCCCTCCTTTCAGAGACCCTTCATGGCTCCAAGGACTCCAGAACCTCAAGTCTCCAGTGAGGAACCTATGCAGGTCGACCGTTGTCATTTAACCTCCGAAGAACGTCGGTGAAGAAGAATGAATAATCTTTGTCTGTATTGTGCTGGCACTGGACATTTTATCAATAAATGTCCTAACAAGTCGGGAAACTCCTGGTCCTAGGACTGGTAGGAGAGGCCTCCTTGGGTTATGCTACTCCCTCTCCACAAATATTAATTCCAGTTTCTATAACTCTCCATGATGACACATTTCATTTGCAAGCCTTCTTGGACTCAGGGGTGGCGGGTAATTTCATCGAGGAAGGAGTAGTTTGCCAATATCAAATTCCCACAGAACCATTAGCAGTTCCACTTATGGTGTCATCTGTCTTGGGACAACCGCTGGCGAAGAAAATTTCTCATATCACCAGGCAGTTTACTCTCAACACTGGAGTACTACATCAAGAGACTATTCAACTATATGTTCTTCCCTCTTCAGTCAATCAAGTGATCCTTGGATTACCCTGGTTAAGGATCCACCAACCCCAAATCGATTGGGGTACCTTACAACTGACCAGATGGAGCACACATTGCCATCAGAATTGTCTAAAACAAATCCGTCCTGTCAGGCACACTATCTCTTGTTCACTTACCACACCATCCGCATTACCCCAAGTATACGCTGAATTCAGGGATGTTTTCAGCAAGAAGCAGGCAGAGGTTCTTCCACCTCACCGCACCTATGACTGTGGAATAGACTTAATACCAGATAAGGAACCTCCCAGGGGTAGGGTTTATGCCCTATCAGAACCCGAATCCAAAGCCATGAAGCAATACATTCAGGAGAACCTGGCCAGGGGCTTCATCAGAAACTCCCGGCTGGGGCCGGATTTTTTTTTGTGAAAAAGAAAGATGGATCTTTACGACCTTGTATCGATTACAGAGGACTCAATAGTATCACCAAGAAGAACCGATACCCTATTCCACTCATTTCAGAACTTTTTGACCGTATGAAAGGAGCACAGATATTTACCAAACTTGATCTTCAAGGAGCATACAATCTAATCAGAATACGTGAAGGAGACGGTTATTATGAATATTTAGTTATGCCATTTGGGCTATGTAACGCTCCAGCAATATTTCAAAATATGATAAATGACATTTTCAGAGACCTCCTTTATTCCCATGTCATCGTATATCTTGACGATATATTAATTTTTTCCAAGAACGAGACGCAACACCAAATCCACGTTAAACAGGTCCTCCAACGACTTCGGGAGAACAGATTGTATGCAAAATTGGAGAAATGTCTCTTTCATCAGCAACAATTACCCTTTTTAGGGTATATTGTATCTCGAACAGGTCTTCGCATGGACCCTGAGAAACTCAAAGCAATTTTGGAGTGGCCCCAACCGGTGGGGCTCAAGGCTTTGCAACAATTTTTGGGATTTTCTAATTATTATCGCCAATTTATTCCTGGATATTCTACTTTAGTAGCACCATTGACTGCCCTAACCAAGCGGGGAGCTCCGAATCGGGTTTGGGCTCCTGAGGCCATCCAAGCCTTTCAATTCCTAAAGAAAGAATTTGTAAAAGACCCATGTTTACAACGTCCTGACCCTGAGAGACCATTCATTCTGGAGGTCAACGCATCCGCCCTAGGTGTTGGGGCGGTTCTCTTACAATCCTGTGAGTTCGGAGGGTTTTCCACTTGTGCATATTTTTCCAAAAAATTCTCCCCGGCAGAAAAGAACTATACCATTGGGGACCAAGAACTATTGGCCATTAAGAAGGCACTTGAGGAATGGTGACATCTTCTGGAGGGGGCCACATTTACTATAGACATTTATACTGATCACAAGAATCTAGCTTATTTGTCTCAAGCTCAATGCCTAAATCCACGCCAAGCCCGTTGGGCACTGTTCTTCAGTAGATTCGACTTCAAGCTACATTTTCGACCCTCCGAAAAGAACATATGTTGCCGATGCCTTATCTAGGAGTTTTTTTTCCGGATGACACTCCTGAAGCGCCCAGGCATATTATCGACCCAGCTCAAATAATACTAGCAGCCACTTTCACTGTTCCTGTGGGCAAAACAGTCGTACCCAAACGTTCGAGATTACAAGTATTACGTTGGGCTCATGATTCTGTCTTCGCCGGACACCCTGGCAGACTTCGAACCATGAATCTGCTGTCCCATCATTATTGGTGGCCACAGTGGGCAACTGACATCAGAAGATATGTTGAATCATGTCCTGTTTGTGCTGCCCAAAAGACATCAAGACAGCGACCTAGTGGATTATTACAACCTCTTCCGGTTCCAGATCAACCATGGAAACACATAGCAACCGATTTCATTACAGACCTTCCTCTTTCTGAGGGTAATTCTGTTATTTGGGTTGTCATTGATCGATTCTCCCGTATGGCACACTTTATCCCTCTGCCTGGATTACCCTCTGCATCAGAGTTGGGCCGATTGTTTCTTCAACACATCTTTCGAATCCATGGTCTGTCTTCCAGTATCTTATCTGACAGAGGAGTGCAGTTTACGGCACAATACTGGAGAGAGCTCTGCAAAAAGTTTGGGATAGATCTAAACTTTTCTTCCGCTTATCATCCACAATCCAATGGACTAACTGAATGGACTAATCAAACACTTAAAACATTTTTACGTTGCTATGTCAACCAACGTCAGGACGATTGGGCATCTTTATTGCCCTGGGCAGAAATGTGTCACAATAATCATGTTACTCAAGCCTCTGGTTCCTCACCTTTCTTCCTGGTCTTTGGGAGACTGTCACGGATTCCGCTCCCCTTTCCTACCTCGTCTGCCTGTCCGGCAGTAGACCGAATGGCTCGGTCCATGACAACCTTATGGAAGAAGACTCAGGTTCTATTACAGCAAGCATCCAGCAAAATGAAGGTAGAAGCTGATAAAAGGAGGAGACGGGAATTCCCGCTTAAACCGGGAGATTTGGTGTGGCTCAGCACACGAAATATTAAATTACGCACTCCCTCCCTGAAATTCGCACCTCGATTTATTGGACCCTTTCCGATCGAGAAGCAAATAACTAGAGTATCCTTTAAACTTCGTCTACCCCCTACTTTACACATTCATGATGTTTCACATCTCATTACTGAAACCAGCGATCCTATCTTGGCCATCTAAGAGGCGTAAGCAGACAACCCCATCCGTTATTCCAGATGGTTCCCATTATGAAGTTAAGGATGCCCGACGATCCAGGGGTATTTTACAATATTTAATCTCCTGGAAGAATTATGGCCCGGAGGAGAATTCATGGGAGCCAGTTCATAACATACAGGCTCCTCGCTTAATCCAGGAGTTTCATAAACGTTTTCCTTGGAAACCTTGCCCTCTGGACAAGAGAGATGGCCTTTACGGGGGAGGTACTGTTACCTCGCGACATGCTGCGGCACCGAAAGCCCCTGCTTCCACATCTGTTCGCCGATGTCTCCCAGCAGCAGCGCGAGCCGACGCGACGCGACCCAAGTCAAGCCCCGCCCCTCTTGGCACATCTGATTTCAACCCGGAAGTTCCCGCGTTTGCACGGGAACTTCAAATATTTAAAGAGCTGAGCCCAGCACAATCTCACCTCAGCTACAGGCTTGCTTGTGCTGGTGCTCCTGTGTTATTTTGCGATTGTCCCTGCATCTGACCTCAGAGTGTTGCCTGGACTTCTCTGTTTGCCGCCTGCATCTGACCTCAGAGTGTTGCCTGGACTTCTCTGTTTGCCGCCTGCATCTGACCTCAGAGTGTTGCCTGGACTTCTCTGTTTGCCGCCTGCATCTGACCTCGGAGTGTTGCCTGGACTTCTCTGTTTGCCGCCTGCATCTGACCTCGGAGTGTTGCCTGGACTTCTCTGTTTGCCGCCTGCATCTGACCTCGGAGTGTTGCCTGGACTTCCCTGTTTGCCGCCTGCATCTGACCTCGGAGTGTTGCCTGGACTTCCCTGTTTGCCGCCTGCATCTGACCTCGGAGTGTTGCCTGGACTTCCCTGTTTGCCGCCTGCATCTGACCTCGGAGTGTTGCTGGACTTCTCTGGTTGCTGCCTGCCTATGACCTCGGACTGGACCTGGACTTCTCTTTTACTACTCGTCCGACTCCTGGATTGGTTCTGGGATTCTCCGGCCGTAGAGACTCCTCTCGCTGACGCTACTCCCTTGGAGGTAAGACCACGGTCTACTGTGGATTTACATACAAATCATAACACATACATATTAGGAAAACGGAAAAAGTCAAGCTGCAATAGATGCTTACACAGAAACTATACGCTAGCAGAATACCTCACCTTAGTCACACATGCATAATACAGACAGACCCTCACCAAATACAGAATAAAGAGATCATAAAGTATAAATAGAGACAAAAACTGAATTGGAAACCATACCAAGCCAGACTCTGTATGTAATGCAACAATGGAAAAACAGAAATATTAGGAACAAATCACCACCAAGGAAATACAACATTTACTACTAAAACTAACAATAGGAATTAGTATCAGAACAATTGTGCTCTTTATCTAATAATCCAAAGGCTCTTGCCCGCAATGGACTTCAACCAGCATCATACAAAAGAGCACCCAGTTCACATCACATACTTTTTTCCATATTCTCATAACCTATCAAACTATTTTTTGTTAATCACATTTTTCCATTTTTGTAGTCTTAAAATACTTTTCCTAAAGAATTTTTTGAAAATTTTAAATCACTTATCTTTTGATGAAATAAATCTTTCTTTTTCTTTAAAGCACAGCTTAACAGCTATGGTGCTTAAATTTCAGTCCCAAAACACTCCCAACATTGACAAGGTTTCAGTATTATGCATGCCTTCTTCAGGGGAACCAAAATTATCCTCTAGTTTGGCCATCCCAGCTCATAGAACAGACTGAAATGGCCATTTCCCTGTACGTACCCGGATCAGTCCAGACTCCTGGGTTTTGCCTCCCCACCAGCAGATGGAGACAGAGAAAGTTGTAACAGGCTCTGCCATATATACCCAGGTGCCACCCACAGTCTGCCAGTATTACTCTGTCTCCAGCAGATGGTAGGGTGGCCAAACTCACAGTCTGAATAGTTTACTTAGTAGATGGTTTTTTTTTCCTGGTTTCGGTTGTTTAAAAGTTATAAAGCTTTTAATTAAAAAAAAAAAATAGTAGTAGTGTTGGCAGGTTAGTCAGGATTTTCTTGTGATTCAAAAGGTCACCGGTGTGAGAGATTCAGCCTCCCAGGGGGTCAGCAAGTCCTGAGGGGACTATCCCCTCTGGTGTGAGGCGGCTGTGGCAGGGGCTGAGAGCCTTCCTTTTGCCTAGTGCAGCAGATGCTGGGATGATACCGGGGAGCCTGGATCACTCACCCCAGCACCACCGGCCAAGGATCAACTCATCAGACCGGCAAGTTAAAAAAAAAAAAAAAAAAAAAAAAAGTTTTACTTAATTTCCTCTCCTTTCTGTCTTTGATGCGGCTGTGGGGGCGCTGCGTTTAGTCGCTCGTTGTTTTTTACTTTACGTCGGGGTGATGCTGCGTGTGCGGCTCTGGTCGGACGCGCCTGTCTAGAGACGGACTCTGTTCTGCCTGCCTCCCCGGCGGCGAGGGACCCTTAGCGGGGGCTGGGGGGGGGGTCGTAGTTCGCAGTCGGTCGGTAGCGCTGGCAGTAGGGGAGCTCCCAATTCCTCCTCCCTGTTCTCTCCCGCCGAGCGCGGGAAACGGCGCCATTTTGAAGGCCTTTGCAGCCGCAACTCAGGTGGTGGAGGGGAAGGGGAATCTCCTGCCGCGGCTTTCTCCACAGTGGCCGGATCTGAGGGACCACGCAGAGATCCCAGAGCTGCTACCTGAATCTTTAAGGAACTACAGGACAGACCTTTAGCTAAACCTGCTTGTTGGAAAGCCAAGATGTCAGGAATGGAAGCCCATGTGGGTACTGTCCCCCGGTCTACAAACCAGGACTCAAATATCTTCCACACCCGCACATAGGAGAGAGAGGTCGAAGTCTTCTGCGAACATAGCAAAGTGGTTACCACCGCATCCGAATAACCTTTGTCTTTCAGATGCTGCCTCTCAAAAGCCAAGCCGCTAGACAGAAGCGATCTACCTGGTTGAAACAGACGGGTCCCTGATGAAGAAGGTTCGGAAGAGATGGCAACCTCAGAGGTCCTTCCACCGCCAGGTTGACTAGATCCGCAAACCACGGCCGACGCGGCCACTCGGGAGCCACTAAAATCACGCCGCTCGGGTGATCCTCTATCCTTCTGAGCACCCTGCCTATTAGAGGCCAAGGGAGAAACACATACAGCAGGACAGTGGTCAGCCAAGGCAGAACCAGAGCATCCACGCCCTCTGCCCCTGTTTCTCTGCGACGGGTAAAGAAACGTGGAGCCTTGGCGTTCTTGAATGTGGCCATTAAATCCAGGCACGGTGTGCCCCATCTGTCGCAGATTATCTGAAAGGCCTTGTCTGCAAATTCCCATTCCCTGGGATCGAGACGATGCCGACTTAGAAAATCCGCGTGAACGTTGTCGACTCCGGCAATGTGGGACGCTGCTATACTGAGAAGATTCCATTCCGCCCACTCGATTAACCATCGAGCTTGCAGCGCTACTGGTTGACTCCTCGTACCTCCTTGCCGATTGATGTATGCAACCGTGGTCGCATTGTCGGTCAGCACCCTGACTGCTTTCCCCCTGACAAGTTTGGAGAATGCCAACAATGCCAGTCGAACCGCTGTGGTTTCCAGACAATTGATGGACCACCGAGATTCTGCCGGGGACCAGCAGCCCTGCACTGACTGTCGGAGACAAACCGCTCCCCAGCCGGACAGACTGACATCCGTAGTTACCACCGTCCAATCCGGTAACACCAAGCACTGTTACCAGCTACATGTTAACTGTTAAAAAATGTCATAGTTACTCTTGTTAAAATAAGTACCCTGTAAAATTGTTATATTGGTTACACTGTAAAGCACTGTTGCTGATCACTTGTTATTTGTAAACCGATCTGATGTCCAACAACGAAGGTCGGTATAGAAAAACCATAAATAAATAAGGGAAACCCCCCCCCCCCGGCTCATATTGTCTGACAGAAGCCACCAATCCAGACTGGAGCGAGCAGCCTCCGTCAGAGGCAATTGCAGGTGGAACTGTTCGGAAACCGGATTCCAGCGGGAAAGTAAGGCTGATTGCAATGGGCGCATGTGAGTGAAGGCCCATGGGACCAATTCTAGAGAAGAGGTCATGGATCCCAGAACTTGCAAACAGTCCCAGACTATCGGAGAGCACTTGTACAGTAACGTTCGTACCTGACCCTGCAACTTGGTAATGCGGTCGGGCGTTAAGAAAAATCTCCCCTGACGGGTGTTGAACAATGCACCCAAAAACGCCAACGACTGGGAAGGTATGAGATGACTCTTGGAGAAGTTGACCACCCATCCTAGATTCTTCAGTACTTGCAGCACTCGCTGAACAGCGGTCTGACAGAGCAGCTCTGACTTTGCCCGAATCAACCAATCGTCCAGGAATGGGTGAACCAACAACCCCTCTCTGCGCAACTGGGCCGCTACTACCACCATGATTTTGGTGAACGTCCTGGGTGCCGTAGCAAGACCGAAAGGTAAGGCCTGAACTGGTAATGGCAACCCAGAATGGAAAATCTCAGGAACTGCTGATGATCCAGTCTGATCCCGATGTGTAGATATGCCTCTGTCAGATCCAGAGATGCTAGAAATTCTCCCAGCCTCACTGAAGCCAGAACTGACCATAACATTTCCATGCGGAAGCGTGGTATCCGCAGGCACCTGTTGACGCACTTTAAGTCAAGTATGGGCCTGAAGGACGCTTCTTTCTTTGGCATGACAAAGTAAATGGAGTAACGCCCTCTTCGTTGATCTGCTGGAGGGACTGGTACTACCGCTCCGAGGTCGACCAGGCGCTGCAACGTCTGTTTTACTGCTCGACGCTTTGTGGTGTACCCGCATGGAGAGATCAGAAACTGAGGGCGAGGCTGGCGGACAAAATCTAAAGCATAACCGTGTCTTATCACAGAGAATACCCACTGATCTGTGGTGATTTTGACCCATTCCTCGTAAAACAGGGACAATCTGCCTCCTACCCTTGGCACCGAGGACTGGGCCGGCCGGCCATCATTGAGGGGACTTACCGACTGACGTGGCCTGAGCGGGACTTGGCCTGCCAAAACGTCTGCCACGAAAGGTCTGAGGCCAGCCCTGTTGCCTGTTAGAATTCTGCTGAAACGAGGCCGTGGGCGTTCTAGGAGCCCGAGAACGTTGACCTCCCCAAAAGCGGGCATGGGAGGAAAAAGTCCCCCTTGACCGTGGCCTGTCCTCCAGCAAACATTAAGACTTATTCTCTCCCCAAAACTGTATCATATCCTCAAGATCTTTTCCAAATAACAGCTTGCCCTTAAACGGTAAAAAGCCCAGTCAAGACTTCAAGGAAGCATACGCAGACCAGTTTTGCAACCATAATAGTCTACGAGCCGAAACCGCAGACACCATAGCCCTAGCCGACGTGTGCAGCAGATCATGCATAGCATCAGCACTATAAGCCACCACTGACTCCAGGCGGCCCACCTGTTGAGCTTCCTCCTCTGAGAGATTTTCATTTGCAAGTAGTTGTTGCACCCAGCGAAGACCAGCTCTCAACCCAAAGTTGCTACACATGGCGGCTCGGGCACCTCAAAAATCTTAAGTAGTAATTCCAACTTTCGATCCTGGAGATCCTTCATGGCCGTGGGCTCTGTCGGCACGCGCAAGGGGGTGCACATTTGTGCAACCTGCGCACGCCGAGCCCAGCGTGGCCTGCCTGTTCCCTCAGAGGCCGCTCCGATTTCGGAGCGGCCTCGGAGGGAACTTTTCTTCGCCCTCCCCCCGGCCCTATCTAACCCCCCCCCTACCTTTGTCGGCAAAGTTACGCCTGCTGAAAGCAGGCGTAACTTTGCGCGCGTCGCCGGCAGCCCCGCTCCGTCCTCCGGTCCTGGGGGCTGGTCCGGAGGCCTCGACCACGCCCCCGGGCTGGCGCCACGCCCCCGGGCCTGCCCCCGAAACACCGCGGCACGCCCCTGAACACGCCCCCTCCCGCCCCAGTAGATCCAACTGGATTTGCCAGGTTAGAAATGGAGTGGCTAATGTGAGGAAATTGGTTCAAGTCTTATGGTCAAATCTAACAAAAAGGGAGACAAACTGGTTGCAAAATGTCAGTACAAACAAAAGAAAAAATTACACCCAGAACTAAGCTTTACATTTTAAATCACTTACAGGCCGATACAGTAAAGTTCGCGGGAGAGCGGACGAGCGCCCGCTAATTTCTGAAAGTAAAATGTGCGGCTTGGCCGCACATTTTACTTTCTGTATCTCGCGGGAATAACTAATAGGGCCATCAGCATGCATTTGCATGTTGCGGGCGCTATTAGTCTTGGGGGGGGTTGGACGCACGTTTTTGACGCGCTATTACCCCTTACTGAATAAGGGGTAAAGCTAGTGCGTCGAAAGCGCGCGTCCAAATGCAGGTTAACAGTGCGCTCCATTGGAGCGCACTGTACTGTATCGGCCTGTTAATTTGGAGGAAAAAACTTCAGATTCACATTCTAGGCAACATATTCCTTTGATGTGAAAGACAAAAGCACCATCATTAGTTAAAAAAAAACCAAAAACCCTCCTTTCTTATCTTAAAAATAACCATTAAATATTCATTTTTACATTTTTTTTTGTTAATTTTTATATTGTGGAAAATGCCTGTGTCTTGTAAATTCATTTTGTGACAATCCTAAAACCATTGATATCGCTACAAAAACTTATTTTAAAAGGAGGAACGTCCTCTCAACTTATCTCAAACATAGCCGTAGCCTGTGTTCAACCTGCATTCAAAGAAGCCATCAATCTGCTGCTGTTGGCATTTCGCCCCACAATGGCTGCGTCAGGGATGATGTAGCGAAACCTTTTGGTAATTCTATTAAAAATAAAAGAATGGTTATAAGAGTTTTCTTTATTACTCAAATTTAGAAAGAAAAGGCAAAAGCAAACTCATCAGCTTTACAAGAATCTCTGTATTCCTCTCTCTGTTTCACACATGCTTTGAGTTTTCAAAGAAGTCTGTGGCTAGGCAGTATCCTTTTCTGCTGGAATTTAAAAAAATGTTGACCAATCTCAAATCACACACATGACCAATCCTGATCAATGCACACCTGGAGGGGTTTACAACCCATTTCAAATGTTGAACTAAAAAATGTTCTACCAATAGATGTAAAAGTCAAACCAATAAATTATCCCATTCTTGGGCACAAATTCATTTCCCATAGAATTTTAAATGCTGATTGCTGCTAACTCCTTCACTTAAGTGTATGAGGATGGTATCTATCTCACAACATAATTCTTTGAGTAAAAAAATACTTTTGGATGCATTTACCAAATACACCACAGAAGGAACTTCTGAATGGGTGTACATATGAAAAACTATTATGCTCTGAGATACATGTTCTTAGCTGATTATACACATGACCTAATCAGATTAATCCATGCTTAGAAAAAAAATTTTCATTGAGTTTTAAAGTGTGACCTTTTGAAAAATCAGAAAAAAATATCCCCATCAATATTAAAATTCAGCCCATTAGGTTGTAAACTCTTGAACTCACAAATCCATTTTTGTTCTCTTTGATTTAAAATTTTAAGAATGGTTCTTCCCAGCCTGATGAGGTTCTGGGTAAAGATGTGTCAGGAAGGTCACCTGATATTGGAACGCTCTTGACCAGTTCCTCAAACGGGACAGCACCTAAGTGTGTGCCGCACAAGTGCTACTTGGTTTTGGCATGGATCCTTCTGCTCTTTCTTGGGTAGAATTTTTTTCAGGGATTGCAGTCCTTTCTTCAGGGGCAGTCCTTATCCCTTTCCAATCCTATCAGGTCGGATCCTTAGGTGGTGACCTCTCTCTCTTCCGGCATTACATTTAAGTGCCAAAGTACACCTCGAGCTGCAGGTGTTACTGATAGGAATCCGGAGGGAACTGATGATGAGGCAGAACCTGACTCTGGAGGATGGAGAAAACCCTCTTGGATTGGAACTGTTACAGGACTATGTTGCAGCTCTTTCATAGAGATGAACTGCCGGCCCTAATTTCCCAGACATTGAAGATGCTGGGAGTCCCTGGGACAGATTCCATGACTGAGCCAAAGAAAAATCCCATTTTGGTTTCTTTGCATAAAGCCTCTTGGTTTTTTTTCCCGGTTATGGAGGCCATTCAAGAATTGATTGACTATTCGATTCGGCTCCACCTGCCGATGGAAGTCTGCTCTCACCTACAGTGGTGGTTGCAAGCGGAGCATCTAAGAAAGGGAGTTTCCCTGACATCGCCAGCATGGTTGGTCCTCACAACAGATATGAGCCTCCAGAGTTGGGGAGCTCACTGTTAAGAACTAATGGTGCAAGGGCGCTGGAATACAGAGGAGTCTCTCTGGAACATCAGTCAGCTGGAAGCCCAGGCAGTCCAGTTGGTATGCTTGCAGTTCAGCGACAGGCTTAGGGGTTGAGCGGTCCGAGTGATGTTAGACAATGCAGCGACCGTGGCTTATTTCAGTTGGCAGGGAGGAACCAAGAACCAGCAAGTGTCGCAGGAGATAGACCAACTTATGGATGGGCGGAAATACATCTTCAAGAGATTTCGGCCTCTCACACTGCAGGAAAAGACAATGTAAGAGCAGACTTTCTCAGCAGAGAGAGTCTGGACCAAGGCGATTGAGTATTGTCGGATGAGGTGTTTCAGCTGATAGTGGATCGCTGAAGCCTTCCATTTCTGGATCTGTTGGCGAATTCTCGCAATGTGAAAGTTCCTCGATTCTTCAGTCGCAGGAGAGATCTGAAGTCCTTGGGTATCGATGCGCTTGTACAGGTCTAGCCGGAGGACAAGCTGCTGTATGCCTTTCCCCTGTGGCCCATGTTGGGCAGAATAGTTCAGAAGGTCAAATGCCATAGGGGAATGGTGCTCTTGGTAGCACTGGATTGGCCCAGGAGACCATGGTTTGCAGACCTGAGAAGACTCCTGGTAGACTCCCTCCTCTATCTTCCGACCCACATGAATCTATTGCAGCAGGGGCCTGTCTTTCACGAAGAGCCGACTCTGTTTTGTCTTACGGTATTGCCGTTGAGAGGGCTCACTTGTTGAAGCATGGATATTCTTCTGTGGTGATTGACACCTTGTTACGAACACAAAAGTTCTCCACTTCCTTAGCCTATGTGTAGGTTTGGCGAGTGTTTGAGGCTTGATGTGAAGATCGAGAAGTGCTTTCTCATTCAGTTAGGATCCCGCTCATTTTGGAATTTTTGCAGGATGGGATGAATAAAAGTTTGGCCCTTAATTCCTTGAAGGCTCAGGTAGTGGCTCTTGCCTGTTTCAGGGGCCAGGTGAATATTGAATCCTTATCTCATCCTGATGTGGCCCGTTTCTTGAGGGGAGTGAAACATCCTCGTCCTCCCTTGCAGTTACCGGTTCCCTTGTGGAGTCTTATTCTGGTGTTGGATTTCTTGGCGGCCCTATGTTTCAACCATTGCATAGCCTTTCTTTGAGGTTACTAATCTTGAAGGCGGTGTTTTTGATGGCAATATGTTCTGTGTGTTGAATTAGCTGTGTACTGTTCTTTCCTTCTTGTCTAAAGTGGTCCCGGATTTTCACTTGAATCAGTCCATTTCCTTGCTGTCCTTGGATAAGGAAAGAGATGTGGATGAATATTGCCTGTTGCATTCCTGGGATTTCAAGAGACATGTTGTAAGGTATCTGGAGGTTTCTAAACCTTTCTGAAAGATGGATCGTCTGCTTATTCTTCGTGGTGGAGGTAAACAGGGCGAGCTGGCTTCATGAGCTACAATAGCTCGCTGGATTAAGGAGGTAGTCACGGCTGCTTATGTGGCAGCGGAAAAGCCGTTACCTTCTCAGGTTAGGGCTCGTTCCACTAGGGCTCAGGCAGTATCATGGGTGGAAGTTAGGTCTTTGTCTCCCGTCGACATTTGCCGAGCTGTGACGTGGTCTTCTTTACACGCCTTTTCCAGGTATTATCATCTGGATATGCAGGCACGGGAGGACACAGCCTTTGCATGTGCAGTTTTGACTGGACCACGGGCAGCCTCCCACCTATTCGGGAGTAGCTTGGGTACATCCCACTGGTCCTGAATCCATCTAGCTACATGGTAGTAAATGAGAAATTACTATTTACCTGATAATTTCCTTTTCCTTAGAGTAGATAGATGGATTCAGCTTCCCGCCCTTGGCTGCCAAATGATTGTGTTATGGTCCTCTTGTATGGCTACATGGTCCAGGGATTACTAGTAAGGGTTCATCCAGTCTCTAGATTGATGTTCATACATTATTTACTTGAGTTTAGTGTTTCCTGTTGATTGAGTACAGAAATGGTTATGTGTTATTAATCAAGTTTTTGCTAGTCTGTCCACAGTTGGCTTTTGAAGAGAATACTGGCAGGCTGATGTCACTGCAGGGGTATATATACTGTGATATCAGTTTGCTCTGTCTCCATCTGCTGGTAGAGGTGTATAACCCACTGGTCCTGAATCCATTAATCTACTTTAAGGAAAAATAAATTATTGGGTAAGCAGTAATTTCTCATTCCTTTCAATAGGTAGAATTTATATTCTTTGAAGATTACTCCATTACTTGATGCTTTGCAAGATCAGATTGGAGACCAAATTACCATTATCTCTATTTGGTAGATGTGTTCTGTTTAAAATTATAGCTCTTCCCAAACTGCTTCATATACTTCAAATTCTTCCGATATGGCTATTGAACAAAGATATTAAGAAACTTAAATTCCTTGTTGTCAAAAGAAGGAAAGGAGTACAGAGTGGATATTTCACCTTAATGAGATGCAAACATCTGGGTTGCTTAAATATGTCAAATGTTTTTTTTGTTTTTTTTTTAACAAACTGTATTCTGGTGAATGTAAATGTTGTATTCCACGATTCCTGGAGATGTTGATTAAGCCATGGTCTTTAATGGGCCTAGCACATGTTGAGGATGCTATGCTTCCCTCACATTTAAAGAAATGACTCTTGTTGCTCTTATTGCATCCAGTGCTATTACTTTTGAAGTATGTGTACTTGATGGGGGGGGGCCTGTCCTCTATGGCTGCTACTGCTACTACTAGTACTAAACATTTCTATGGTGCTACACAACTTATGCAGTACAAACAACACAAAAAAAGACAGCCCCTTCTCCATAGAGCTTACAATCTAATAAGACAAACATACAGGCCAAGAGACTTGGGGCATTTCATAAGGTAAGATGGTTAAAGGAAATAAAAGAAAAAAAGTTAATGAGGCTCAAAGCAGACAGTCAGCCTTAGATTTAAAAGCAGCCTCAAAAAGGTTGACCTTTAGATAGGATTTAAAGATAATGAGAAGAGGGAGCATGATGTATGAGTTCAGGAAGACTATTTCAAGCACATGGCACAGCCAGGTGGAAAGCACAGAGTCGAGACTTAGCGGTAGAGGAGAAGAGCACAGATAGGAGTCACTTGTCTGAGCGGAGTGCATGAGATGGGATGTAGAGAGATATAAGAGAGGAGAGGTAGTGAGGTGCTGCAGAGTGAATACATTTGTAGATGAGAAAGAGGAGCTTGAACTGTATGTAGGAATGGATAGGGAGCCAATGTAGTGACTTTAGAAGAGGGGTTGTGCGAGTGTAGTGACTTTGGCGAAAGATAAGTCGCACAGCTGAGTTTAGGATAGATTGTAGTGGAGAGAGATGACTCACTGGGAGACCTGTGAGGAGCAAGTTTCCATAGTCTTAGGGGGGAAAAGATGAGAAAGTGGATAAGAGTTCTGGTAGTGTGTTCAGAAAGGAAGAGACTAATTTTGGTGATGGTATAGAGAAAGAAACGGCATGTTTTAGCAGAGTTTGGATATGTGCAGAGAAGGAGAGAGAGGAGTCTAAGATGATTCCTATGTTACGGACTGAGGGGACTGGGAGGCGAGACCATCCTGTTATGGAGGAACTATATATAAGGAGAGTATGTACCAATGCCTGAAACTTATTGACTCTTCTGGCTGATGTGGATTGCAGCAAGGCATAATACATTCCATGTAACAAACTTCAAAGAAGCTGACTCTCTTGGTTTGAATGGTGACTTCATAAGCTGTACCAAAATGACATTAAGATTCCATGAAACAGGTGGTATGGCTACCAGCAGTTTAGTGTGCCATAGGCCTTTCTTAAACTTTGGCATTAAAGAATGAGTGGAAATTGGCTTGCTTCCTACCTGAACATGGTAAGTGGCTATAGCATGGCGGTGTACCTTGACTGATGAGGTGCTGAGTCCTGAAGAGGAAAGACAAGCATTGAAGCAGCTCCCTCAGGTCGCATGCAGATGGGTCCAAGGAGCTTTATTGACACCAGGTCAAGAACCATTTCCATTTAAAGCTGCAAGTCCTCCTGGCATCTTGGCAGATGTCAGTATGTCTTCAACTTTCTTAGGTAAGGAGAGATGTGATCAGCAAGCATTCAACATCCAGGCTGTCAGGTTGAGAGAGAGGAGGTTTGGATGATACAGATGACTCTCTTCTTGAGTCAATAATGACAAGTCTGCTCCTTAGAGGGATCGGGAGCTGACATACTAGATACAAGAACCATGCTTGTCTGGGCCATGCTGATGCAATAAGAATCACGCAGGATCAGACCTTGAGCACTTTTTGCATTGTCCTGGCTAACAATATAATCAATGGAAAAGTGAACATGAGATTTGTATTCCAAATGAACAGAAAAGCATCCTAAATGAATCTGAGTTTGCTTGAAAGACTGGAACACATTTCTGTTTTTCTCCGATTCTAAGAGGTCTATAGAGGGCTGACTCTATGTAGGAACCATGTGTGAGGACGAAACACCTAAATGAGATGATTTGCTAACTTATTGGAAATTCCTGGAAGGCAGAACATCTTAATGGCTGAGAGTCCATGATCCTATGCCTCCCTGTTCATTGATATAAAACATAACTCCTTGGTTATCAGTTTAGATGAAAATTCAGTTCCCTCTGAAGAGATGTGAGAAGGCACTCGAGGCATGTCAAATTGCTCGAAGTTCCAATAGGTTGATTTGGAACTATTGTTCTGCTGTCGACCAAGTTTCTTAAGTTTGGAAGGGACCCATGTGTGCTCCCCATCCCTTGGTGGACATGTCTCTTACTAATGTTATCTGATGGGAAAATAGACTGAGGAGGGCTCCCTTCTGCAAGATGTACGGAACTAACCATCAGTGGAGCTCTTTTTATTTCCTGCAAGACATTCACCAGAGTTGTCAAAGGTTGAGTAAACTTGGCCCATTGAAGCGGAGGCCCTATTATAGATGCATGTGGAGATGGGTTAAGCGGAAGCTCTATTATAGATGCATGTGGAGATGGGTTAAAGCGATCCCATGTACTGCTGCTGCCATATGGCCATGAACAACTAGCAATTCCCTGGCTGTTTTCTGATGTGTTCACCAAGTGATGAGCTAAGGCACTGAGAGTGTCTGCTTGATCTGCTGGAAGAAACACACTCTCCTGTAAGGAGTCTATCCATAGAAACATGATGGCAGAAAAACACTATATAGCCCATCCAGTCTATCTATTTGTCTAGTTAATTTAACATTATAATTCTCATCACTTCCTTAGAGTTCCCCTGTATTTATCACATGCTTCCTTGAATTTTAGATACTGTTTTTGACTGCACCACTTCCACTGGGAGGCTGTTCCACACATTCTCCACCCTCTCTGTAACGATATATATTTACTCCTCATTGCAACCTCATCTCATGACCCCTCGTTCTAGAGCAGAACTTCCCAAACCTATCCTGGGGACCCCACAACTAGTTGGATTTTCAGGATATCCACAATGAATATGCATGTGATACATTTGCATATTTCTGCTCACAATGAAAGACTATGCTCTTGTCGAATGAGTCCTCATGTCTTCCAGCAATTACAACCCCTGTAGTAAATATGCAGACACTATGGCTTTCTTAATCCATCTTGAGATGCCTGTATGCGTGTAGGGGAATGGGGAATGTGAAAGATGTGTTTATATGTGGGGGGATTATATACTCTGAAGTAGGGCTCCCTACTTCATCTATCAAAGTAGGGCTTCCTACTTTGTACTTCATCTATCAAAAAAAAAAAGTACTTCATCTATCAAAGTAGGGCTCCCTACTTCATCTATCAAACCATTACAGATGCTCCAAAATGCTGCGGCAAGAATCCTGACTAATACCAACAGAGGAACACACATCACCCCCATACTACAGAACCTGCACTGGCTGCCAATCAAATATAGAATATTACACAAGGCTATCACTATAATTCACAAAGTCATTCACAACCAACAACAACTAGACCTCCAGATTCCCCTCAAATTATACACATCAGACAGACCGATTCGAGAAGCATATAAAGGCACCCTGCAACCCCCTACAACGAAATCTACCCGCCTATCATCTACCAAAGAACGAAACTCTATGACAAGTGTAGCCTATACACTTACGCCTCTTCTCATCATATTATTGTATTATCTAATTTGTTCAGTTATGCCTTCTATCGCTCCGGCTATTCTAGCCCTCCAGGTTAATACCCCTTGTTATATGTAACTTTCATTTCTTGTTATATGATTGACTTTGTTATTCCCCTCATGTTATTTGTAAACCGATCTGATATGAATTTCTTTCATGAAGGTCGGTATATAAAAATGTTAAATAAATAAATAAATAAATAAATATATGAGGTATGTGAGGTGGTGTTGGAGTGTGATATGTGTGTAAATGTATATATTGGTGTGGGGTAGTGGGGAGGATATGGCTATGCATATGGAAGGTGTGTGTTGTGGGGGGGGGGGCATGTATGGGAGACTTTGGAAGTGTGGGGAGAGGTGGCTTTAAAGGTACTTTTTGGTACCATCCTTCTCCATCTTTACCTGTCTAGCTGTGTGGCAAAGTTCTGGAAGGTTAAGGGGGAGAGTATTTGGAATGGTTAGTGTTCTAACAGTTTCCAGTAGAAAACAATAAAGTTTTTATTTATTTAAATTTATTTTTTTTTTAAGGCTTGGCTCTTGGAAAATACTGACCTGATATTTTTGGTTTTCAGACTCATCCGATAATAGTCACATTTTTCTTCTTGCATGTCAAATTTGGTTAATTTCCACTCCATTTTTGAAGCGTTATTGAGCCTACAGATAGATTGACATTGATCCCTTTTATATAATTCTTTCCAGTGTTATGTGCGGTATGCAATAAATGTATGAGAAGTGGTAATAATTTCTCTGTATGACTGTTAAGTAATTTTTGGAAACCATAAAGCAACTCCTGTTCAATATCTTAATGCAGCCATTAAGAAGGGTCACAAATTTCTCTAGTTCTGACTTATTCACATTGACTGTGAAATGTTTATTATTATTATCATTTATTTATTTTCTGCTTTTTTGGCATTTCAAAGCAGATTATATTCAGGTATTATAAGTATTTCCCTAACCACACAGGGCTTTCAATCTAAGGATCTGATTTACTAAGGCTTTCCACCCATTTTGTGTCTGAGAAAACTGATTAGCAAATAAAGCCCTAAGTTTATATCTGAGGCAATGAAGGGTAAGTGACTTGCCTAAGGTCACAAGGAGCGGCAGTGGGATTTGAACCCTGGTTTTCCTGGTTCAAGCCTACTGCTCTAGCCATTAGAATAATCATCCACTCTACCACATGAACCAATCAAATCCTGTTCCATGTTAGGCAAAATGTTTGACATTGTTTTGAGCAAGGCGGCTTACAGTAGTGTAGGTAAATTACAAAAACTCAGTAAAACAAAACATCAAAAGCAATAGTAAGTGATTAATGTTACTGGCTAAATGTGGGTCTTAGCTAGGCTTTAGATCTTGGGTTCAATGAAACTATATTTTGGCCATGTGGTGACTGCCTCTTTTCTTTTTTTCTCCCCTTTTTTTCTCTTATTGTGCACTTAACATTGAAGTACAGGTTTATAATTGTCTGAATTCATTGTTTATATTGTTTTCCTTCTGTACAATAATGTGGTCCTGGATTATTTCATTGTAAATTATTTAAATGCTAATAAATATTAAAAATAAAAGCAGTTGCCATTTAGTGTGTTGATTGTTGATATATATTGCACAGCACATAGTGTGCTGCACATAGAGGGTACAGATCAGAAATAAGCTTGAAATGTTGAAACTGTTAAAAGGAAACTCTGCAGACTGTCTGCCCATGGAGAGTGAAATGAAAGTCTGAATTTTATTTTAATATTCTTGATTTTCACACTTTGGAATCTATCAATCATCCTTTTGTTTTTGGTTTTTTTTTGTTGTTTTTTTCTACAGAGAATATTGGAAATCTGAATATGGATCCAAATGCATGGACCACTGCATTGAATAACCTGGGAATGGCGGCTATGGAGATCACAGGACAATCTTTTTTACCCGGTATATTACTAGAATATTTCTTTCTGGGAAAGAAAATAATACAGTCAAGCATGTGAGGAAAAGCATTGTTTTTAAGTTACATATTTTGCATCAGTATTCACCGACAAAAGGTCATTTTCCTAGGCACCTTAATTCCTTTTTTCAAAAACTGTGACTGACAGTAGATCTAAAGGATGCTTACACACACACATAGAGAGGTTTCCAGGTCATAAAAAGTATCTCAGTTTTGTAGTAGGGAAACATCTCCAATATTGCATATTGCCTTAAGGCCTGACATGAGTGCTACACGTATTCACAAAATGTCTTGTGGTAGTGGCAGTGCATTTACACAGACGGAGGGGGTACATGTGTTTCCCCTCAGTCTGTGGGAAACACATGTAATGCTACAGAATCAAAGAGCAAAGCTATCTGGTTGTTGTAGTTGCTAGTGTTCTGAATAAACTCCTTGGTTCTTGTTGTTTCATTTACTTAGCTGATTTTATATTCTTGTTATGTTTTTTTAAATTTTATTTGTTTTATTAGGAGTGTTTTTATGTCTATTATTATTGCGAGTAACATTTATTATGATAGCTATTACGTTTAAGTATGTTTAATTTTTAACTTAATTTTTTTAAATTCTTATGATGATAGTTAGAATTGTGATTACCACATCAAGGTAGTAAGCGCTATTTAGGAATCTTCCTGATGCCACTGTATGAAATGTTGTTATTTTGATTTGATGGCCTTTTGATTTGTCATTGTAAACCGACTTGATATGAATTTGAATCTCGGTATATAAATTTGACTAAATAAAATAAATAAATAAATAAAATAAACTACCCCAAGTCACATCTGAGCCCATCATACCAATTGAAATGTATAGGAGCACTGCTAGACATGACTCAGATGAAAGCCTGACTCCTGCAGGAGAGAATGACCACATTGATATTGATAGCAGAGAAGATAAGAATGAGTCGTCAGGCATCAGCATCGGTCATGGTGAGGTTGTTGGGCCTCAGGCATCAGTAGTTCGTTACTCCCTTGGCGCATCTTTACATAAAATATATACACCTTACTTCCCCTCTCTCTCTATTGTGTTACCCTTACCCCCCTTCCTATCCCTTTTCCCCCCTCCCTCCTTCCCTTCCCTTCCCTCTCACCCCTTTTTCTACACAAATGATATCTTTTATGTTATTCCCTATCATTGTACATTTTGTAAATATTTGCAACACTTGCTTACAATAATTTAAGAATTAACTTAATTCTTAATTATCCTTCACATCTCCCCCCCTTTCATTTACTCTCTTGTTAATATGTTATTTTATATTATGTTCTTCTTTATATTTCTCCTTCCTTTTAATTACTCTCTTGTTAATATATTATTTATGTTTTTATGTTAAACTTGTTCGATGTAAAGCGCCATCCCAGGCACTAGTTTATGTTACGCTGTGAACCGATGTGATATCACTGATGAATGTCGGTATATAAAATCGTTAAATAAATAAATAAATAAATAAATAAATGAGAAGAACCCAGTGGACCCTCAGATCGCAGTGGAATCAAGCCACTCAGTATATTCAGGACAGCATATAAGTTACTCAGCCTCTGAAAGACTGTACTGGTGGCTGATTAATTCCAAGTTGGCCAGGGGAATATCTTTCCAGTCCACCAGTGCAAATTGTTCTAACCAACAATGCATCCAACCTGGCATAGGGAGCCCACATAGAAGGAATCTACACCCAGACCCTTTGATCTGCTCAGGATAAATGTAATAAGGGAGTACACACACAAAAAAATATCTAGTAGGAGGCACAGCCTATGCCCCTTGGTATGTGCCTGTCCTGACTGTCTGTCTAATGGCAGGGCAGGCAAATTCTGTGAGCAGAACTTGTTTAAAAAAAAAAAAAAAAAAAAAGCCTCAGAAGAAGCAGCATCGGTTTGCAAATCTGGTAGCCACAGAGGTTTTTTGTTTGTTTTAGAAAACAGTAAGCTCCTGAGGGGCAGGGGCAGAGGGAGGGAACATCTCGAGCAGGAGCTGAGTCGTGGGAACGCTTTCGTTTCCTTCCCGGCTCTCAGTGCATCAAGCACCTTCTCTTCTGTCTTGGGAGTGGGCCCAGAGTGAACAGGCCATCATTGCTGATGCTGCCTTCCTGACCGCGTGGGCAGCAGCAGGAGCTGTGGTTTTTAAAATAAAGAATGAGGCCAATACCTGGGGCCTTAGGGCTGAACCGGAAGTGTCTCGGGGTGACGATTCTTTCGTTTTCACCGTACTACCAACAGTAAATGAAAAGTTAAAAGTAAGCTGATTGAAAATAAACAAACTTCTGATTTCAGGATGGGAGGCATCAAAGGAAGGACCCCATAAATTTTAAAGACAAAGTGGACTTGAGCAACCCTAATGTAAATGAGGGTTAAAACATGAAAAATAAGCTGCAATACATACAAGTAAGCACTGGGGACACCTGAGGTCTATCTTGGCCCCAAAGTTGACTTTCAAAACGTTTAAACACCTAAAAATAGTAATCTTACAAATGTTATTAAAAAGCATTTGAAATGCATATAACTTATTAAATTATTTAAATAAAGCATTTGGGACACGAAGAGACAAGGATATCCGTTTGACCTTTTATTTAAGCAAAACGCATACAGAAAATTTAGGATAGATGTCTATAGAAAGGGATATATTTTGCTCTAAAACTAAGGTGTGTTAAGACTTAAAAAGAAATGTGTAAAATCTCTAAATTGAATGCTTTCTTGAATTTAAAAAAAACAAAACATAATAAAAAAAAAAGATTTTTTTATATACAAAACAACTCTGATCCGGACAATTTAGCCTCATCTGGTTCGGGTTTTTGATGCAGTCGACCTAGCTGGAGTAGTGCTGCCCAACATTCCAGACAGCGTGGAATGGTCAGGAGAAGCAGTAGCTATAGCAACTCAGATGGCTTCACTGGGGAGAGCCCCGAGTAAGAACACTAAAAGGTAGAAGCGAAGTGACCAGCTCCCTCCGCCCTCAGTACCACATGTGCGGAAACCAGAGGTTTTAAAAATGTACTCGTGACGTGCTTGTGTGTGCTGGAGGGTTAAAATCTCGGAGAGCGACATGTGACTGTACCGAAGAGAAGTGTATGAGAAGTAGTGGCTCAGTGATGTCACCAGACAAGGATACAGTAACATTTCTTTGCTGAAGTTACAGTTTAGAATTCACACAGAACATCCTGAGAACCCGGCCAGAGGGCAGACTCCAGCTTAGCCACTCTGTTTTCAGATTAGCCAGAAGCTGCTCTAAATTTAAAAAGGAAATCAGTGAAAGAACATTCTGAAATATACTTAAATGACTCTGAGAGAGACTGATTATAATTTAATGAGAATGGATATAAAGTGCACATCCCAGGTAAGGGAGAGGAAGATTTAGCTACACTTAAGAATACGTTGATCTGTGGGTTGAGATAAGCGTATGGCTGCAGAGGAAAAATTGATAAAAGATATGTAACCCATGTGAAAGAAATTGACTTAATTATACCTGCCCCAGTGCTGTGTCCTGCCCTGGGGGCCTGCTGGGGCTGCTGGAATGAGGCCTGGTGTTCCAGAGAGGGAGAGGGAGGCCCAAGGAGCATGGCTGCAAAATTTTTAAAAACGATGAGATGGCCCGGAGAAGCAGTGTGTTACTGCCATCAGCGGCTGCGGGCCACGTTGGAGGTGAGGCGGATGTCAGCCACAAAGAAGGAGTGCTGTGGGAGTGTGGGGAGGTCCTGGTGGCGTGTGGAGGCAGGCCAGCATGGGCGGGGCCAGAGCAAGCAACTAATTAAACTGCTGCTGCTGCTGCTGCCTCTCTGATCCTCTTGCTACAATCAGGCCGATACAGTAAAGTGGGGCCGTGGTTACCCCACTCCTAACCCGCTTTCTACTCACTTTCCGGCCGCGTTAGCCCTTCCTGCGATACACTATCCCCTTTAACCCATCCTCACCGCCTCTTTAAATCACCGGGTAACCCCTTCCGCACGCGGCATGTATATTAGATGTAAACCATCGAATTAGCTATTCCCTCCCATACAGTAACGCGCGCCCCGACTATCGCCTTTTTAACCTGGAGTTTAGCTGCGCGTTTAACCGGCTAACTTACCGCCTACCCCTACCCCTGCGTTAGAGGCAGGGGTAAGGGTAGACAGCAAACTTTCCCCCAAAAAGAAACCTAAAATCCCCTCCTCCCGAAGCTACTCGACATGTTATCAACTTACTTTTTGTTGCTTTCAGCCCCTTCAACCTTCTCTGCCGTCCTCCGGAGGGGGCAGCCAGCGGCGAAAGCAGCTTGCAGCGGCCCCCCCCGGTCCCGGTTCTCCTGGCTCTCGACGATGTTTCCACAGGTATTCCAGCTCGACTTCTGGCTGACAGCTACCCCCCCCCAAAAAAAGACTGCTGAGTTACGGCCTTGGAAGCGAAGCGAACATTCATGGGCTTGAGCGTCCAAATGGACGGGTGCTCAAGCCAATGAAAGCACAGGGACGGCCGTGACGTCACGCCTGCCCGTTCCTGTGCTTTCATTGGCTTGAGCGCCCGTCCATTTGGACGCTCAAGCCAATGAAAGCATAGGGACGGCCGTGACGTCACGCCCGCCCGTCCCTGTGCTTTCATTGACTTGAGCGCCCGTCAATTTGGACGCTCAAGCCAATGAAAGCACAGGGACGGGCGGCGTGACGGCGCTCAAGCCCAGGAAAGTACGTTTCGCTTCGGTTTCAAGGCCGTAACTCAGCAGTCTTGTGGGGGGAGGAGGGGGTAGCTGTCAGCCAGAAGTCGAGCTGGAGTACCTGCTAGAACATCATCAAGAGCCAGGAGAACCGGGACCGGGGGAGGGACACCGCTGCAAACCGCTTTCGCAGCCGGCTGCACCCCCTCCGGAGGACGGCAGAGAAGGCTGAAAGGGCTGAAAAACAACAAAAGGTAAGTTGGCACATGTGGAGCCGCTTCGGGAGGAGGGGATTTTAGGTTTTTAGGTTTTCATGGGTTAAAGTTGGGATCCACTTCCTGGTGCCTGTCATTTCAAATGTCATTTGAAATGACAGGTACCAGCGCACCCAGGATACTGTATAGGCGCTGTATTAAGCGCCTTTACAGTAAAATCGGTTGCGCGGGCCTAATGCTTCCCCTAACGCTTCGCAGACGCGGCTTGCATTTGCATGCCATTTCAATAGAGTATCGAGCGGTATGTGATCAGAACAGTGCGTGGGGCAAACGAGGGTGCGCCCGGCACTGCCGCACTCTTTCTAAGGCGTCCTTACTGTATCGATCCGAATGTTGGCCATGCTGATGAGTTTTTTTTGCGCTGCAGGGACGGCCAGCATTGAACAGCGGCAGACTTGGTGAAGCTACTGCTGCGTGATAGAGGCAATCTGAGACATTGGGGGTCCTGGGCAAGCTTCCGGCGCAGTGGAAAAGAACAAACTCCGTCCCGCTGACATCATCAGTGACTTCAGCGGGCTGCCTAAGGCCAACTTAAAAAAAAAATAGGGAAATTGCTGCATTTTAAAATGTATTAATTTGGTGGGGACCCCAAGGGGAGGCTCCCTAACAATCTATTGATACCAGAAGCACATTGGCGAACCCGGCCCACAGGAGGAAAAACACAATAACATTAATAAATGTGGATGTTTTGCTGTTGATGGTGAAATGAGAGAGAGAGGATGACCTGAATGAAGTCACCACTTGGACTCAAATAATTTTTAAACAGATTTTTGACCTGTTTACCAAGGAGCCATTTTTAAGTGGAGGATTGTTGTGAACATCAGGGGAGGTGCTGAAATTCACTATTTTATCTTTCTTTCGAGGTAAAATATAATTTGTGAAATATGAGAATGGAAGTGTTTTAGATAGATTTTTGTGAGATTTAATGACAGTGGGATGTCCCTGGATGATGAAAGGGTGAGGGAGAGTGTATTTGGACCAATTATGATGTTTTAGACAGTTTTGTATCTTATTTTAAAGTGTTTTTTTTCCTGTTTTTGATTTTGATACTACCTACAGTAAAACATAAGGTCCATCAGCCGGAGAGGCAGGGGAATCCCCAAAATTCTGAAGCTGTTACCAAGGCAATACCATGGAAACAGAATGTTTATCCTAAACCAAGATATAAGAGGGTTAGTGTAATTAGACTTTTTCTTTTTTTAGTTATAATAGCATAATCTTTTATTTTTTTAAACAAGTTAGAAGGAAATTCTGATAACCTCAAAAATATCTTTACCTTTTCTGTACATGGGCTGGAATGTTTAGAAATGATTTTGTCGTAGTCTGTGGAAGATCTAAGTACGGCTAGTATTATTTCCACATATTACATAATTGAAAGCAGAGATTTTCACTGGCAACCAGCTAGGTGTGACACTTCAGCACTGAGAGAAATAGCTGTGCTGCTTTTGTGGAGAGTGGAGCTGTGTTGCCTTTGCTCCCTCTCAGGCCTACATTAATGTAAAAAAACACTTCCTAATAGTAAAAGAATACTGTTATTCATGTGAATGGTGTGTGTTTTATGTGATAGGGAAACCTGAAAAGGTAAGAAGAAGCAGTAGATAGTTAACTGTAAATTCCAGCTGATCCTTGTTTTTATATCAGCGTAATTAGTTGTTTGAAAGGAAATTGAGATGAAAAACCTAGAAGGCAAGAGCAGTGCCAGAAAAGTTAAAAGCATTTCTAATTTCAGCAAGCATTTGACACTTATGTTTAACATGTTATACCTACAGTTGCTTTATATATAATGACGTGGTTTTTTTTTAAATATACAACAGTTTTTTTCTGCAGATAAGCAGGCTGAATTAGCCATGCTGTCTTGGAGCGCCCATTGGCAGTCTGGAACGGAACGTCTCTTAGAATGTTACTTTGCATATTAGCTCGCTCCTGTGCGCCTGCCCGGAGGCTTCCCACACAACTGACTCTCTCCCTCAGTCTTTTTTCTTCCCGCAACGGCAACAGTCGCAGTTCTCTCTGCTCAGGCATTTTTGTTTTTCTTTTTTCTCTTCTAGCTCCCCTTTCTTCATGTAAGTGATCCCCCCCCAAAGGCACTTTTCAGTGCCAGTATGCCGCCAAAAACCTTCTGGTTTTAAATTCTGTCAGTGCAGTAAAATAATGTCACTGACCAACGGCCATAAATTTGCTACATATGTCTAGGCCCGATAATGACCAAGGGGTATGTCTTCATTGTGGGAGGATGTCTCTGATGGCTCAGTGGCAGAGAGCCGCAAAATTCGCCGCACTATGAGATCCCAGCGAAGGCACTTCATGCTCCTACACCCCGAGCCAGACTCACTTGTCAATCGGTAATCAAACCCTCAAGCCTTCTCAGGCTAGAAGGGCAACCTCTTTGGATCGCACTGAGAAGTCAAAAAAACAGGAGAAAAGTGCATAAAAAGCACTCTCGTTCCTGTTCATGCGCTGTTGGAGCCCAGAGTCAGCGTCGATTGCGTCGGGAGAACCAAAGCATCGGAGAGACCCTGCATCACTTGCACTGATCGACACATCTAAGCATCGTCGACCACCCGCTGCGTTTGCAGACCAAGGTCACTCGCTGCCGTCATTCAAATTGACACATCACACGACGCACTGTATGTCAACTACTGCATCAAAAACCATCACTTCGACTCCGGCGCATTCAGCGCTGACTAAATCATCGACGCACTATTAAGAAACAGATGTATATGGCTGAACATCACAAAAAACCAAGTTCGCATACCCATTCCTTCACTGATATGGAGGAGGAAATTACGGATACATCAGCAGAAGATATTCTAGATACACCTTCATCAAAGCGTACGTCTACTACTGTAAGATCACACGTAGATACTCCTCATGCTGCGGATGGACACCTGGCTACCGCAGCATCTGCCTGCTATCCTCTCCGGCGACCCCAGACTGGCTTGGGCGCTGCCTCCCGCCATGCTCCGCTTGTACCATAGGGTGCACACGCAGTGCAGCCCTTCTTCTTATTTCCTACTTGGCACGAACCTCTGGGGCGTCCCCCCGTGATGACTTGCACCGAGTGTTGCAAAAAAAAAACAGGCAAGGGGAGATTCCCACCTATGGATGACTATCTTCCTCGCAAATAGACGTAAAAAAAAAAAGGGGGGGTCTCGCCTTCTTCTAGCCCCCTGCGTTGAGGACATTGAATGTCTTAGCTTTCGCTAACCGGGCACTCCAATATCCGCTACTATTACGTCACTGGAGAAAGTAATATTTTTGTGAATTGTAATCTTCCACACAGGACTCCAGTTTCTAAAGTTTCTCTCCCAGAACATGGGATACTTCACGATACCTTCTTTATTTCTTTGCAGATAAGCTCGTTTCAGTGATCTCCACAGCTAAAAAAAAAAAAAAAGTAATAATTGTGCATCCTGCCACTTCTTGCCAGGGACAAGCACAGTATTCTGTTGAATGCTGACCACCCTGGTCTTCCTGCATTCTTAATTGTACCACACTGACAGACACGATCCAGTTTTTTTTTTTTAAGTTATCCTTGTCGACTGCACAAGACAATAGTAAGTTATGTGCAAGGAACATCCTTCTTTCACCAATGGGCATGGAAACTAAAACTCATGTCTCTGCCGTACCTGATCCATCAAACTGGGTATCGAATGAATTTTCATGTATATCATTCTACTGACCATGTTACATTTCCTGTCCCACTGGTGTCGACTTCAGCTTTCAGTTTTGCAGGAAAAGCGGCGGCGTTCTAGAACTTCTGCCAGCTTCCATGAGCCGTTGGGGGATTTCTTAGACTCCCTATTTCCCACCACCTTTACTGGGAAGCAGTCTCTTCTACTTGTTCTGTCCTAACACACAGGTTAACCTGTACTTTCTCTTGAGATTCTATACGGACCAATTTCTTCCATTTTTTCATTTTCGCTGCACTTGTGCTGCCTTTCCTCGCTCTAACCTTCATTAACACTGCTCCATTTGACATGCAGGACTATAGCCTCCATCAAACTGGAATAGGAATTCTCATAGTCCCTACTGATTAAAGAATCCTCGCCAGGTATTGCTCAATGGTACTCATTTTTCAACAACATAGCATCAGGATCTTTTCCTTCCTGACTGACTGACTGTCCGTGAAGGTTAGCCAAAGCACCCTTGTGATCATTTCTTTGACTTGATCTTCACCATCTAGACAATTCCTGGCTGTCCTAGGCTTCGTGACAATATCTATCTATGTGGTCCCGCATACACACCTGCATATGCGTTGCCTGCAATGGAAACTAAGGATCTAATGGATTCAATTTCTCCATCCATTGTTTGCCCGTTACCCTCACCAACAGCATGAAAAAACCACCTTCAGTGGTAACTACTTCCGTCAACTTACGAATGGGCTCGTTCCTAAATCCCTTACGACATCAGATAATACTCACCACGGATGTGTTCCCCAGCGGTTGGGGAGCTCAACTAGACCAATTATCGACACAGGATCTATGGACCACATACGACTGTTCGCAACACATGAACCTACGAGAACTCAAGGCGGTGAGAAACGCCTTTTGAGCCTTCAGAGACTTCCTACGTGGGAAGATAGTAATGATTCATTAAAAATCAACAAAATCACGATGTTCTACATAAACAAAGATGAAAGGTCAGGTTCTTAAAACCTCTACAAGGAAGCACTCCAGAAACTGGAGTGGGCTCATCAACGATCAATTTCTCTTCAAGCAACTTATCTGCCCGGGATCAAAAACTCCAGTGCAGACAAGCTCAGCAGAATATTTCATCCCCACGAATGTGAATTATATCAGAAGGTGGCTCAACACATATTCTCGATTGGGAGCCATCCTTCCCTCGACCTGTTTGCAACAGAAAACTACAAAAAACTGAAAACCTTCTTGGTTTCTCAAGCCCATGGAGAGTCATTCAGACGTTTTTTCTCGTCAATGGGTCTCACAACCTATGGTATGCGCTCCCTCAGATACCACTCATCTCTCGTACAATCCAGAGATGCATCACAGACCAAGCGAATCTGATCTCGATCGCGCCAGTGAGGCAACGCAACCATGGTGCAGCTACTTACTGCACCTATCAATCTGCAACCCAATTCTGCAGGGCAGCAGCCCCCAACTACTCACCCAGGACAAGGGATCTCTCACATCTTCACTCCTCCCTACGCCTCACAGCATGGGGATTGGTCGAGTCACATAGGAACACCTAAACACTCTCCTGATCTTCAGCACATGTTACTGTCCTCGGGACAACTGTCAACCAGACTCAATTACAACAAAAAGTGGTCACGCTACGCTTCTTGATGTTCAACAACGGGTATTGACCCGTTAACTGCCCACCTGAACGGCTTCTCTCCTACCTTCATCTACTCTACAGTGAGGGCCTTGATGTTTCCTCACTACGTGTTCATTTATGCACTTTAGCGGCTTACCACATTCATCTCAATGGAGAGCCCATTTCATGTCATAAATTAGTCTCCAGATTCCTGAAAGGAATATTTCCCGTCGATAGCAGGGCTGAATTAGCCATTCTGTCTGGGAACGTCACGACCCGAGGTAGGTGGAGTCTCCTCAGCTAGTAACAGAGCTTTGACGCTGTGCGGTGGAGTTCCCATGTGGTTCCCATGTCTCCTCAGTTTATTTTTTTCCGCGAGCCGATTGCACGCGGGGTTTTTTCTCCTCACAACATTTTTTCCTCACGGAAGATTTTTTCATTTTTCTTCTCAGAATGTTTTCATCCATTTGAATCTCTGATGGCTCCCAAGCCGTCAGGATTAAAATACTGCCAATGTGGCAAAATTATGTCCTTAACCGACGGACATAATTACTGCTACCTGTGCCTAGGCCCGGAACACGATCAATCGTCGTGTAGAGACTGCAGCCGCATGACTCCCCGGGCTCAGCGGCACAGGGCAGCAAAGATAGAGCGTCTTAGAACCGGATCTTCGGCTCCACCGACCTCCGCCCATTCATCGCCGGGACAGGCATCATCGGGTAAGACCCATATAAAAAGGGCTTCTTCAGTAGACCCCTCTATAGTGCGCCGTAGTCTAACTGCTGGATCCTCAAAGTCCAAATCGCCCCTAAAACGAGTCGGGGCTCTGACATTGAAAAGTACATCGACGGAAAAGGGAGATGCGTCGAGGGGGATCAGGCTTTTCAAGCCTAGAGAACCCCTCCATTTGGAGCCGAAGCAACAAACACATGACGCTTCCACGGCGCCTCCCATTCATATGGCGCACGGCGCATCCAAGACGCATGACACATCCAGGGCACACAGCGCATTCATTACGCATGGAGCACTTATGACTCAGATCGTTCAAAAGTCGCATGGCTCGGATACAACATTCAGTATATCCAAACCATACGACGCAAAGGCGGAGCACGGAGCACTTAAACTGCTCCTCATTCTAAACATGATACATCAAAAAAGAGACAGTCTGAACAACATACTTCGGATGAAGTAAACCGTACTGCCAAACGGAAAGAAGGGGAACAGGTGCATAGTACGCCCGCCCCTACAACACAAACATCTTCAGACCAAGTATCTTTAAATTTAGAAAACATTCCTAAGAAAAGGACTCAAAAGAGAACACACCAAGAGATTTCACCTACTACTTCTACATCCAGTAGAAACATTGAAGTGGAGCTTCTTTCCACAGCAGAAACCTCTCCATCATTACAACCTATTGCGAGTGACTTCTCTCTTTCTGGAAAGTCATCAGCTTCCATATCCAAAGAACTGTCTTCCACAGATCAATCTCCTTGGGCCAAAAAACGTCACTTAACTCCCAGCATTAAGTCTGCATCTCAAGTTGTAGACTCTTCTGTTCATTTTCCTTCAAAATCGAGGAAACAAAAAATATACATTCCTCCGCAGGGAACTCTGGCAGAATCAGCCATGTCAAAAAATCTCTGAGGCATTATCCTCTTTCTTTCAAGAATTAGAACAAGCTAAACAATTACCACCTGATTTCCCCCTTGCAATCTTTTCCATCACCTTCACCATCTCCTATTGCAAGAGAACCCTATTCTGAACAGGAATTGCAGCCTACCAGCCCGGGTTTCCAAATTTCCATTGCTTCTTCTCACTCTTTAACGGGATTTCCGTCTGATTCCCCGGAAAGACCACCGCAGCCTAATTCTCCTCCAGAAGACTTAACTTATGCTAAGTTTATCGAAAAGGTAGGAACCACCCTCCAAGTCCCAACGGGAAAAGTACTGGACCCAAGGGCTGAGATGATGGGAATCCTAAAGATATTCGAGGCTCCTGCTGAACCAACTGCCCTACCACCGCATGATGTCTTATAGAATCTTCTTTTAAAAAATTGGAAGACTCCTTATACTACTACTGCAACTTCCAGGAAGATTGATATAAAGTACAAAATACGCAATTCCTCCATTTATGAGGCTCCTCAACTTCCACATCAATTGGTCGTGGTGGAGTCTGCTCTCGAGCAAAACGCTCCAAGTTACATTCCAACACCCCACCAATTAAAGAGAGCAAATGCCTGGATGACTTTGCAAAGAAGGTGTACCATTCCTCAATGTTAACCTCCAGGATTCAACATCACCAATTTTATACCATGCAGTACCTCTTTGAGACTCTGCAAAAACTGCGCCCTGTTTGCATCTCAGAAGTCAATACTCTTTCACAGCCATACCTTGATCTTGCAGAAGGTCTTGGACATCTTCTTCGATCCATTTTCGAGTCATTTGAATCAACATCACGAGCCTCGGCTATGGCCATTGCGGCCAGGCGACTTGCATGGTTAAAAGCCAGTACTATTCGATCAGACGTCCATGAAAAACTGGCAGATATTCCATGCGTGGGAAGTAATCTCTTTGGTGATCAATTTACGGATATGGTTTCTCAACTCAAGGAGCAGTCTGCAGCGGTACAATCGCTTACCTACACGACTGAAACACAAAGACATCAGCAGAAATACCCTCCATTTTACCGTCGTCTGTATTACCCAAGGGCATATTCTCGACCATTTACTCAGTATAGACAACAGCCATATACTTATGCTAGATCCACACCACAGGCTGCCACAAGAGGACGACCTAGACAGCAGAGGCAACAAAAACAAGCACCAGCTGCACAACAAAAACAACCATCAACTTCGTCTTTTTGAAGACGATTCAGCCACCACCACCCCCGAATTTCATAGGAGGTCGTCTTCAGTTCTTCCTCATCAATTGGGAGTTCATTACCAATGGGTCATCAACATCATAAGAGGGTTACCAACTAAATTTCAAATCTATCCCACCTCTTCCTCATCGTTCTCCAATACGGTCTGTACCCACTCATTCAACATCCTTCAAATCAGAGTTAACCAACCTGGCCCTGCAACATTCCATTCAAATAATCCCCCTTCATCTTCAGAATCAAGGATTCTATTCCCAATACTTCCTCATTCCAAAGAAATCAGGGGGCCTTCGTCCTATTCTGGATCTCCGTCTCCTGAACCAACACGTTCAAAGAGAAACATTCAAGATGACCTCTCTCAAGAACATCCTACCTCTTTTATAACCCAACGATTGGCTTTGCTCCATCGACCTGAAGGATGCCTACTCCCATATTCCAATTCACCCTTCCTCTTGGCAATATCTCTGCTTTCAAGCTCAGAGCTCACATTACCAATACAAAGTTCTCCCCTTTGGTCTTTCTTCAGCTCCCAGGGTATTTATTTATTTATTTGTTTATTTATTTGTAGGCTCTTCTTTGCTGACATTCGTAAGGCACATCATGCCGGCTTTCATGCTGGTATTCACGAAATGCCTAGCAGTGGTGGTAGCTCATCTCAGACAAAAGTCGATCCAGATATTTCCTACCTAGACGACTGGTTGATAGTGGCTTCCAACCCATCCACTCTCTAGGAGCACATGTTACACACTATAAATTGCCTTCAGACTTTGGGATTCCTAATCAACTTCGAAAAATCCCAACTCCAACCTACACAAATACTTCAATTTATAGGTGCTCTCATCAATACGAAAGAGCAGAAAGCATATCTCCCATCAGACAGAATGCACACTCTGACGTTAGCAAACAACCTAATCAACAAAAACCAAGCATCTGCACGCCAAATCCTTCAACTTCTGGGTCATATGGCAGCAGCCATCTATGTAGTCCCCCACACTGAGCTTCATATGCGCCGCTTACAATGGGGATTAAAAACGCAATGGTCTCAGTTTCTACAACCACTCAGCTTTAGGATATGCATTACCAACTCAATGAAAGAGGATATTCGTTGGTGGCTCTCTCTTTCCAACCTATCAACGGGAGCCCCCTTCCGGCTACCTCCACATCAGCTTGCGCTCACTACCGACGCGTCCAAGAAAGGTTGGGGGGCCAACCTAGGTGTCCTGAAGACTCAAGGGCTCTGGACTCCTCAGGAATCCTGATACCAGATCAATCTCTTAGAACTGCGAGCAATATGGAAGGCACTTCAAACCTTCTCAACTCAGATCCGCTACTCAAACCTTATGGTGTATACCGACAACCAAGTGGCAATGTTTTACATAAACAAGGAAGGAGGGTCCGGTTCTTGGATACTATGTCGGGAAGCACTTCGAATACTTCATTGGATCCAAAAATTCCAAATCTCCATACAGGCAACTTACCTTCCGGGCCTAGACAATATCACAGCAGATCGTCTAAGCCGAGTGTTCCATCCACATGAATGGACCCTAAATCCAAAAGTGGCGGAAAACATTTTTCAAAAATGGGGTTTTCTGTCAATCGATCTCTTCGCCACCGAAAGCAACAGGCAAGTTCAAACTTTCTGCTCGATTTATCCCAGCAGCATACGGTTAGCCCTTGATTCCTTCCTCATTCCATGGTCAACGGGCCTGATGTATGCTTATCCTCCTATTCCACTAATTTCTCGGACAATTCAAAAATGCATACGGGATGTGGTGGACATGATACTCATCACACCAGCATGGCCAAGGCAACCATGGTATACGTATCTGCTCAGTCTTTCCATACGCAAACCGATACTACTTCAAAACCATCCACATCTTCTGACCCAAGAAGGAGGCTCTCTTCTTCACCCGCTGAATCAATTGCTTCATCTCACAGCATGGAGATTGAACGGCAGGTATTGACTCACCTTAATTTACCCACTGAGGTGGAGGATATTCTTATCGCATCCAGAAAGCCTTCCACAAGACGAAACTTTAGGGGTAAATGGAATCGCTATCTCACCTGTTGTAGCCCTAGGAACATAAATCCTTTTTCCGCTACCGCCTTTCAAGTTCTACAGTATCGGCACACACTTTACGAAGCAGGTTTAGCTACCACTTCGGTCAGAGTACACATTAGTGCTATTGCAGCGTTTCATGACCAGCAGCATGATTTGCCCATATTAAATCATCCGTTAATATCTAGATTCATGAAAGGCATGTTACGACTCCCCCACCGGTGACTAAACCGCCGGTACCGTGGGATCTCAACGTAGTATTGGAACAGCTCATGCCACCACCCTTCGAACCCATGGACACCAACCACATAAAATATGTGACATGGAAAACTGTATTCCTAGTGGCCATTACATCAGCACAGAGGGTCAGTGAACTGCAAGCTTTGGTTCACTACTCCCCTTATCTGGAATTCTACCATGATAAAGTAACCCTCCGACCTCATCCTACCTTCCTCCCATAGGTAGTTTCCACCTTTCATATCAATCAAATCATCACTCTTCCCATTTTTATGCCAAAGCCACATGCCAATGATCGAGAAAAGCTTTTACATACCCTAGACTGTAAAAGGGCTCTTGCCTACTATAAACAAAGGACACAGTCCGCCTCTAGGCACTCTCAACTGTTCCTCTCCTTTAACCCCAATGATCCAGGTCAACCCATTACAAAAAGGACTATAGCCAGTTGGCTATCACAATGTATTCTATTTTGCTACAATAAACATTCCTTAAAACTTACAGATAAGCCTAAAGCACACCAGTTACGCGCCACAGCAGCATCAGTTGCCCACTTAAACAATGTTCCGCTACTGGATATTTGCAAAGCGGCAACATGGTCCTCCATTCATACCTTCACAAATCACTATTCCCTTCAACAACAAACGACCTCTGATGCAGCTCTGGGCACAGTAGTCTTATCAACTACACGAAAGTTATGAGACTGTCTACTACTTCAAGGGTTGCTGTCCCAACCTTCAAAAACATTATACATGGACACAACCCGGGAGCTTGGGACTCCCAGACAGCATGACTAATTCAGCCCTGCTATCGACGGGAAAAAGCAAGTTTGCTTACCGTAAACGGTGTTTCCGTAGATAGCAGGATGAATTAGGCATGCGTTCCCTCCCTCCTCCCTAGACAGTCACTTACGGAACAAATTAACCTATCTTACCTCTTGCTTGGCTACAAAGAAACTGAGGAGACGAGGGAACTGCGCGGGAACTCCACCATGCAGCCGCACAGAGTCAAAGCTCTGTTACTAGCTGAGGAGACTCCGCCTACCTCGGGTCGCGACGCTTCCCAGACAGCATGGCTAATTCATCCTGCTATGTACGGAAACACCGTTTACGGTAAGCAAACTTGCTTTTCCGCCCACATCCACCTTTACAGAAACAACCTGTGCCATAGGACGTTTCTATGATCATTGAATACCTAATACTTCCACTCCTTTGAACCATTTGACACTTGTCACCTTCGATATCTCTCATGGGAAGTACTTCCATAGAAAGGTGATTTCAACTTTCCACATCAACTAAACCATCACCTTACCCACTTCCCATTCAGATCCTCATGCGAATGGGAATGAGAGAAAACTCCATACTTTGGACTGTAAACGTGCGCTAGACTACTACAAACAGCGCACTCATTCACCTGACAGATCTTCACAGTTCTTTCTATAGTTCAACCTGAACGCTCAGGAACCTCCAGTAACAAAATGCACTCTATCTACGTCGATATCGAATTGTATTCAGTTTGCTATCACCAACGATCGCAAACATTACCACAAATCCAAAGACACACCGGATGCATGCAGTTGCGCCCCGATGGCCCATCTACCTGTGGTTCCCATTATAGACCTCTGTAAAGCGACAGCATAGTCATCGCTACGCACTTTCACATCCCATTACTGTTTCGATAAACAAACTGTGGATGATGCATTAATAGGACGGACTATCCTACAGAAGAGCACTTGTTCCTCATACATAGCCTTCATAGGAACTGTCCGCCTCAATCTCCCGTATTGAGCGAATATACCAAATTACACCCATTAACAGCTCAATACGTCAGCTGGGTTCTCCCAGACAGCATGGCTAATTCAGCTGCTTATCTACGTGAAAAGAAAAAGTTTGCTTACCATAAATGGTGTTTTCTGTAGATAGCAGATTAATTAGTAATGCTGACCTGCCCACTACCCCGGACAATTCTAGCATACCTACCTTGCTTTGATACTGACTGAGGAGCCTGAGGTGATCCTGACTTGATACAGGAGGGAGGGAGTACCTAGCTAGAAGATTTACCTAGACTTTGAGAGCTTCGTCAACTAGTGGCACAGAGGACGTACCCAGACAGCATGGCTAATTCATCTGCTATCTACAGAAAACACTGTTTACGGTAAACAAACTTGCTCTTCCATGAAAGGTATCGTAGATGACAAGTGTCTAATGGTTTGAAAGGGGGTATCATTAGTTGCTTGAGGACTGTGTTAATATCCCATGGTACTGGCGGTTTCTTTATTGGGAGACGTAAGCAAAAGGACCCCTTTCATGAATCTGGAGACGAGGGAATGACAGGAGATAGGTTCCCCATTCAAGGGAGTATGGTAAGCTGCTATGGCGTTTAAATGTACTCGGAGTGAGGCAGTGGCTAGGCCTTCGCTGTAGAGTATATGTAGATAGGCCAGAAGACGTTCTGGTGGGCAAGAAGGGGGTCCAATCCTGTAGTTGAGCACCAGGAAGCGTAGCGTGACCACTTCCGTTGGTAGCTGAGCCTAGTCGATGGTTATCTGGAGGAAACAAGTATGACCTGGAGAGGAGGAGCGATGTTCAAGTTTTGGAAAAAGATCCTTTCTATCTCCATGCCGTGAGATGCAGTGAGGAATGAAGTGGATGAAGTAGTGATCCCTTCTCTTGGGTAAGTAGCTGAGGGTTGGTACCTAGATGAATCGGATTGAGAATCGACAATTGTATCAGGTAACTGTACCATGGCTGCCTTGGCCACACTGGCACGATGAGAATCAAATCTGCCCGGTCCTCGATGCATCTTTGGACCATGTGAGAGATGAATGGTATCGGAGGGAATGTGTACAGAAGACCAGTTTATGAGGAACGCTTCTTGAGCTATCCGGTGTGGCTTGGATACACTGAGCAAATTTTCTTTACCTTCCTGTTGTGTTCTGTCGCGAAAAGGTCGATGCGGGGAAGACCCCATGTGGAGAAAATGCGGTTCGCTATTTCTTGATGTAGTTTCCATTCGTGGGGATGAAATATTCTTCTCAGTTTGTCTGCTTTGGAATTGCTGATTCTGGGTAAGTAAGTTGCCTGAAGGGAGATAGACCTGTCGCGAGCCCATTCCAGAATTCGGACTGCTTCTCTGCATAGGTTCCAAGAACCTGACCCTCCTTCCTTGTTTATGTAAAACATTGTGACTTGGTTGTCTGTGTGAATCATCACCGTCTTCCCTTGCAGGGATTCTTCGAAGGCTCGAAGTGCGTTCTGCACAGCTCGAAGTTCCAGAAGGTTTATGGGTTGATTGCGTTCCGTGGTGGACCAAAGTCCCCGAGTTTGAAAGTTCTCTAGGTGAGCTCCCCATCCCTTGGGAGAGGCATCTGTGGTGAGTATTATCTGATGTCGAGGAGGTCGTAGAGGTGATCCCGTTGTTAGTGTTGATGGAAGTAGCCACCATTGTAGGTCTCTTTTCATGCTGATCGTTAGTGTGATGGGGGTCGACAGTGGATGAAGGAACTGAGTCCATTGATGTTTGAGACCCCATTGTAAACGGCGTATATATGGAATCTTGTGTGAGGGACTACATAGATAGATGCTGCCATGTGTCCTAGAATGGTAAAGATTTGGCGAGCCAGAACAGTCGTGCTGTGTAGTAGGACTGAAGACAGCGTGCGGAGAGCTAGTGCTTGTGGGTGTGGCAGGAATGCCTTATCTTGAATGGTGTCTATATAGGCTCCGATGAACTGTAAGGTTTGTGTTGGCTGTAGGTTTGACTTCTCGTAGTTGATCAGGAGACCCAGATTGTCGAGGCAAGAAATGGTGTGAAGTAGATTGTTTCATAGGAGAGACTGGTTGGGTGCTACTAGAAGCCAGTTGTCCAGGTAAGGAAATATTTGCACCCCCTGACGGAGGTGTGCCACAACAACTGCTAGACATTTGGTAAAGACTCTGGGGGCAGAGGAGAGGCCAAATGGAAGTACTTCGTACTGGAAATGTTTGTCATCCATCTGGAAGCAGAGGTAACACCAGGAATTGGGATGCATTGGTATGTGGGCATATGCATCCTTCAAGTCCAGCGAACACATCCAATCATTGGGTTGAAGGAAGGGAAGAATGGACTTGAGAGAAGTCATCTTGAATTTCTCCTTGTGGAGGTATTTGTTGAGCGCATATAGGTCCAGGATTGGATGTAGGCCTCCTGACTTCCTGGGAATAAGGAAGTATTGGGAATAGAAACCGAGATGAGGTTTTGGAGAAGGTAGTTCCCGAATGCACTTTTGTTGGAGGAGCATCTTGATTTCCCGAAGGAGAGTGACACGATGTGCTGTTTTGATGTTTCTGAGGAACTACGTGTGGGAGGGTCGGGAAGGATGTGAAGTGGAGAGAGTAACCCTCCTTTATTATCGTCAGAACCCATTGATCGGATGAGATATTGTTCCAGGCTGGGAGGAACATGGATAATCTGCCTCCTACCACAGATGTCTGAGCCGGTGGCGAAATTAGTTCTAAAAACCCTGCTGGGTCTTTGAGGGTTGAGAATCTGTTGGTGGACGGGTCTGTCGAGGGGCTCTGGCTCGCTGTCGTGGATCTTGTGGTTGGTAAGGCTGCTGTCTGGCAGGTTGATATGGTGGAGGTCTGTAATATGTATATGGCTTGTAGGGCTTGTGATGGCTGGGCTTCCGGTAAGCCTAGTATTGTCGCCTAGATGATGAAAGCTGATGAGGAGATGTCAGAGACAGCACTGCTGTCTTTTGCTCTTTTAGTTTGGTTACTGTCTCTGTGAACTTGTCCCCAAACAGATTATCAGGGTGGCATGGCAGATTGGCTATTTTGTCGTGCATGTCTTCCCTGATGATGCTGGACCTGAGCCATGCCAGTCTCCTTGCTACTATTGAATTTGCCGAGGTCTTGGATGAAATCTCGAACCCCTCATAGATGGAGCACAGGAGGTGTCCGAGACCCTCTTCCATGTTATGATATTCTATGGGTAGGCTGGAGTCTGAGGATCCCTGTAGTATCTGCCATGCCGTGCAGGTTACCCCCATGTTTCTCTTAAGGGTAGCAACTGCCGCTTCGTGCAGTTATTACCAAGCTTTATGACAACACATAAAATATTACTGCTACCAACCTTTTTGCAGGATGTTGAACCTTCCTGAAAATTCAGACAGTGCTGACCATAGTTCCTTCTAAGCTGAGCATGTGAGCAGTTGCTGATATCTTTTGGATATCGTTCACAGGTTTTACATTGTCACTCACATACATTTTTCTTTGTGCTATATCCAAAAAAGCAACGCTAATGTTGGCGCTCAAAAATGATTGGTTTAAAAAATTGTTGCTCACGCAAAAAATAATTTGCACACATCTAATCACTCCTTGGAGGGAGCATTTGTGCTGACGTTGTTTGCATATGGACTTGGCCTTAGAAGCAATCTGTACTTTTTCACTTATGTCTGCATATCAGTACCCCAGACCGTAAAAGTCCAGGGCCCAATTCCTCTTCCAACCCCTCCCCCCACTGCCATCAAAGTGGACAGTGATGTGGTAGTTGTCAAAAGCATCAAGGCTTATTGGTTAAGGGTAATAATTCCTTGCCTTCTTTTAAGGGTAGTAATTGCAGCTCTGTGCAGGTTACCTCCATGCTTATCAGTTCCCCAGATTGTAAAAGTAGGGGCCTTCGGTTGTTGTCTGAATCCAACTCCTGTTGAAGCGGAGAGCAATGTTGCAGTTGCATCAAAAGTATCAAGGCTTATTGGTTAAGGGTAATAACTGCTGCACCAGCACGTTACCCCCATGCACCCTTTTTTTTCATTTCCAGCGTCTAGGCTTTAGGGATCCACAGTGTTTATCCCATGCCACTTTGAATTATTTGATGTTTTTGTCTTCACAACCTCCTCTGGAAGGGTACTCCAGGCATCCACCACCCTCTCCATGAAGAAATATTTTCTGGTGTTGGTTCTGAGTCGTCCCCCTGGAGTTTAATTTTGTGAACCCTAGTTCTACTGATTTATTTCCAATGAAAAATTTTTGAAGTACATGTATCATTAAGACCTTTCAGGTATCTGAAGAACATAAGAAATTGCCATGCTGGGTCAGACCAAGGGTCCATCAAGCCCAGCATCCTGTTTCCAACAGAGGCCAAACCAGGCCACAAGAACCTGGCAATTACCCAAACACCTAGAAGATCCCATGCTACTGATGAAATTAATAGCAGTGGCTATTCCCTAAGTAAACTTGATTAATAGCAGTTAATGGACTTCTCTTCCAAGAACTTATCCAAACCTTTTTTGAACCCAGCTACACTAACTGCACTAACCACATCCTCTGGCAACAAATTCCAGAGCTTTATTGTGCGTTGAGTGAAAAAGAATTTTCTCCGATTAGTCTTAAATGTGCTACTTGCTAACTTCGTGGAATGCCCCCTAGTCCTTCTATTATTCGAAAGTGTAAATAACCGAGTCACATCTACTCGTTCAAGACCTCTCATGATCTTAAAGACCTCTATTATATCCCCCCTCAGCCGTCTCTTCTCCAAGCTGAAAAGCCCTAACCTCTTCAGCCTTTCCTCATAGGGGAGCTGTTCCATCCCCTTTATCATTTTGGTTGCCCTTTTCTGTACCTTCTCCATTGCAACTATATCTTTTTTGAGATACGGTGACCAGAATTGTACACAGTATTCAAGGTGTGGTCTCACCATGGAGCGATATAGAGGCATTATGACATTTTCCGTTTTATTAACCATTCCCTTCCTAATAATTCCTAACATTCTATTTGCTTTTTTGACTGCTGCAGCACACTGAGCCGACGATTTCAATGTATTATCTATTGTCTGTATCATGTCTCCTTGTACCTTCTCTTTTCCGGGGTATACATATTTACATTCTTCAGCCTCTCCTCATAAGTCTTCTGATACTGACCAAATGCCATTTTAGTTGCCCTTCTCTGGACTGCCTCCATTCTGTCTCTATCTTTTTTGAGATACGGGCTCCAGAACACAGTACTCCAGATGAGGCCTCACCAAAGACCTATACAAGGGCATTATCACTTCCTTTTTCCTCTTTTTATGCAGCCCAGCATGCTTCTGGCTCTAGATAGTACCTTTACACATTGCTTTGCTGCCTTCAGATCACCAGACGCTATCATACCAAGATCCTTCTCTTGGTCTGCACACATCAGTCTTCCCCTCTCCCACCCCACCCCATCACATACAGCTCTTTTCAATTACTGCACCCCAGATGCATGACTCTGCACTTCTTGGCACTGAATCCCAGCTGCCAAATCTTCAACCTCTCTTCAAATTTTGTAAAATCACTTTTCATTCTCTCTATTCTTTCAGGCTTATCCACTCTGTTGCAGATTTTAGTATCATCCGCAAATTGACGAGCTTTACTGTCTGTCCCTTCCGCATTGTCACTCACTCACAAAGATAGTGAACAAAGCCAGTTCTAATGCAATCCTTGTGGCACTCCACTTAACTGCCATACCCCCCTACCTAAACTCCCTCCCCACCTCCTAAATCCTACCTATCTTTTTTTTATTTATTTGTTTGTTTGTTTTATAACTTACTTCAGCTCGGGACCTGAAGTAAGTTGCATGCGCCGGCAGCATTCATTGGCACTGTCCCGGCCCGCCCAGACCCTACCCCCTGCCCCTTTGAAGAGGCTCGGGACTTGTGCATGTTCCAGGATTTACGCATGTGGCCGGGTCTTTTTGAAAATTCACGCGGCACATTCAAGGCCCGACTGCGCGCATAAACCCCAGATTTTACGCATGCAGGCCTTTTAAAATCCGGCCGTAAGGATTTTGGAGGCTTTCATTCCATTTCACTAGTTTTATGTTAATTTGGTAAAGCCTCATAAATCCTTACTGTGAACCAGCATTGCAAACCGTGTGAAATTTAAACCCATAGGACTGGATTTTCAAAAGGTTATGTGCGTATATCCGGTCTTACGCGCGCCGGGCCTATTTTCAAAAGGCCTGGCGATACGCGAAAAACGCCCCGGGACGCGTGTAAGTCCCGGGGCTTTACTAAAGGGGCGGAGGCAGGGTCAGAGGCCTCTGATACAGCGGCCATTTGCTGCTGTGCCGGGGATCGCGCACCGGTAGTCGGCCGGCATGCGCAACTTACTTCAGCTCCAGGGCTGAAGTAAGTTTTAAAACAGAAGTTAAAAAAACCCCAAAAAGGTAAGGGGGGAAAGGGCGGGGGAGGTAGGGGAAGGTGGGGTGGGAAATTCCCTCTGATTTCAGAGCAGCCTGAGAGGGAACAGGGGAAGGCAGCGTAGGCTTAGCGTGTGCAAGGTGCACAATTGTGCTCCCCTTTGTGTGTGCCGACCCCCGAATTTATAACATGCACAGGCCTGCGCACGCATATTATAAAATTGCACGTCCATGTGTGCGCGCCAGGTGGCGCGCGCACATGGACACGCTCGTGCAAGTTTAAAAATCTACCCCATAATGTCTGGTGGAAATGAGTTTAAGTTTTAAACTGTTCATAGATTGTGACCTTAACAGGTTAACCAATGTAATTTTAGTAGTTTAAATGAGTACTTTGTTAAGCTGTATTTTGTTTCCTAGTAGAAAGAAATCCCATCTCTGTACAGCAACTAATTGTAAAATTCATGTGGGGTCTATTTCAACTAAAGCTCCTAATAAGCTATCTAGAGTGTCATGGGACCTCAGCGAGGTTCTTACCAAACTGATGAAAATGCTGTATGGGCTATTTGCAATGCAAGATATGTATTTTATTTTCTTGGAGCTGTTGTATTTGTTGTGGGGTTTTTTTGTTTTTTAACCTTTAGTGTATATTACAAAAGGCTAAAGCTACCCTCCCTGGTTAACAGATTTAAATAAATATAATAGAAGTTAATCCTAATAACTGAAAAAGCTATTTAGTTGAGAAGGAAAGAAGCAAAGTGGGTCTCTTCTGCATGTTCTGCATCATTTAAAATACAGATTTAAATAAAGTAATACCAAGCAGTAGTTCTGTAAAATGAATGTGGGATAACCTTGTGCCAGCAAACCCTGTTAGAGATTTGGTAAAGGTGTTTTTCCCTCGGCTTTCAAATAGTTGTTTCTTTATGTGTTGTGCTAAATTCTTTCCTTTTAACTGTGTAGAACGGGAAGCCCTGGAAGGGAAGTGAGAGCTCTGAACAGAAACCACAGCTCTAGCTCCCTGGTTTTTCTGGATTCCTGTGCCATCAGTCCACAGAATCAGTGAGCTCCAGGCCCTAGCAACTTATCCACCTTATACTAAGTTTCATCGTAATAGGGTGGCATTAGGCACCCATTCTAAGTTTCTGCCTAAGATGGTATAGAGCTTACACCTTATTGCTGTATGGTACAGTTCTACATTGGTAACTTATAAATAAACTAACAACCCTTAATATGAGCTCTAAAGTGACTTATGCCATGTTGTTGAGAACATTTTGCATTGGTGCCATTAAATGACATCACCTACTTATGTGGTTGATTATTTTGCTGTTCACAGTGAACATACATTACAGGTAAGTAATTTAGTTATTTTGATAGGAGATACAGTAATTGGTGGCAGAGCAAATAATCCTGCAGCTCTTGAATACCAAATGAGGATCTGAGTTAGATCTGAGTAGTCCTGACTATTACTGAGTATAAAAACAGTATATAAATAATTTTAAATAAATAAGTAAAATAAATAAATGAATGGAGCAACACATTTATTATTTGCTTGTCCTGTCTTCAGATCTTGGCTGTGTGGCTTAATGGATAAGGCATCTGAATTTGCATCAGAAAATTAAGGGTTCGAGACCCTTCATGGTTGATTATGCAGCTTTTTCTCCTAGAAGAAAGATCTTACTGAAACCCTCAGAACATATCTGCTAAAGTTCTATAATTGAATGGGATCTACTTAATGTTTGAGTACTTGCCAGGTACTTCTAACCTGGATTGGCCACTGTTAGAAACAGGATGCTGGTCTTGATAGACCCTCGGTCTGACCCATTATGGCAACTTCTTATGTTCTTAACATTTCAAGAAAAGACATGTTAGGGATGGCGAACTCTGGTCCTCAAGGTCTGGTTTTCAGAATAGTCTAGTTATGCAAACGTATCATGGCTCTGGATCAGAAGTTTGCTAATGTATCTCATAAATATTAGTACCAGAAATCCTGAAAATCACACTTGTTTCCTGCACTCAGGGACCAGAGATTATCACACTGAGGTGTTCTCAAAAGTTCATGTACAGAACTTCCTATGAATAATAACTGGGAGAGGCAAGATTTGCTTTCCTTTTACCCCCACCCCCCAAACACATTCCCCCTTTTCCTTGCTTCACTGAAAAACGACAAACATCTTTATTTGGTCAAATAAAGGCCGTAGTTTATTTACACCAGACCCGAGCCCCATAACTTTATAACAAAGCTAAAACATGACCCCCCCCCCCTTGAAACATCCTTCTTAACCTGCCCCCCACCTCATCCCAGTGGTAGAGCTCCGCCTGTATCCTCCAGACCTCTTACCCCACCTCGTCCGAGCGTGGGTAAGTGATATCGCCTCTGAGCATCGGCCCCCCTCTTGCTCATTGGCCATCTCGTGCAGCAGCCCCCCCGCACTGCACAAGATTCTCCCCCCCCCCCCCTTTTGCATACCTTTTAACAATACAATAAATCAACAACATTTGGGCTTGGGTTTACCGCCATAGAACAATGACATCGCCACGTTGTCACTGTTCCCCCCCACTGCGGCCCTATTTCTGGTAATAGCATGCTCCATACCCTCCTGTAATGCATTATTGAATAGATCAATTCCAACATCAGACAAATGGACACCATCTGATCTAAATAACCCTGGAATCAGCTCCCAAGACCACTCATGCCTCACCCAAAACCCACCCTGTCTCACCAACCACTTCCCTATTTGTTTATTCAGTTTTCTGACATCTTTGTACCAGAGTGGTGACTCCAAAAATTTAAACCTCACAATTATGTCAGACCACCCCAACATAGTGTTAGGCAACCTGTTCAAAATGGTGCCTAAATCCTTCCTGTAAACACCATTTCCTTGCACGACCACTCTCCAATATCATTTCCCCCCAAGTGTATTAACAAAATATTTGGCTTTTGATGTTCAATCATACATTTTTTGCAGAAAGGATAACAATCCATCCCCACTTCATCCCGCAACGACTCAGCCATTTAATGTTCCAGTTCAGCGCTTCCAACTCGAGATGTGGTCCATACGGCCTCTTTACTGCTCTCTGCTGCACCCAATGCACAAAAGAATGGCCCACAACCCAGGCACATTCTTGCACCCCCTGACGTACACTCCATTCTGCAAAAGAGACATAACTGTTAATACCTTTCTCTGATACCTCCCCTCCCCCCTTGTATGGTTTTGTTTTTTTTTTTTATTTATTACATGCCATGTCTCACATAAGACAAAAAGGCTTTCGACTTCCACCACCCTATGGATTGTATTGCCTCGCTAGGGCAACCACTCTCAGCCACCGATGTTGCCGCACCGATCTTGAACGAATGTGAGGTATAACACTGCGAATTCCATCCCAAGACCCCCCAAGACTCTTTTCAGCACCTGCACAAACTGATACACCGTCAACGGCGATCCATCCTGATGCACTAAAAATGAACCCCCTACTCTAGGTCTCACCTCCACAAAATGCTGAGTATTGCATACTGGACACACCAACCTATCTACCGCTGGCACCAGAGTCACAAATTGCCCCTTACCCTGTTGATCTACCTTGGAACGGTGAATGCAAATTGTCACCGCCGTGTTGCAAACCCACACATTCTTTAACATTATTCCTGTCCCCGCTGTGTTTACTTTTGAAGTTGCCACTAACTCCCTCACTCTCATTGCCCCGAAAAATGCTAGCACAAAAGCTGTCCGGAACTGCAACACCTCATAACCTGACCAGCATATCTCCTGTAAACGCCCCACTAGTATTATAAGGTCCTCATACCGGATGGGAAGCCTCCTATCCGGAGTGCACCCACTCTCCCTGGTCCAGCCTCCCACTGATACTCTAGGACACTTTGCTGACTGCCTGTTAATTACTTGAACTATTCCCAAATTATCACACCAAAACAAAACTCTTCTATTTGCTAACTGCCGTCCCCATATACTCAACGCTACCACTATCGGGAATAGCTCCAAGAAATTAATATTCCTAAGCAACCCTTCCCCCTTCCATTCTTCCGGCCACCATTCAGCACACCACTTTCCTTGAAAATAAGCTCCAAACCCATACCCCCCCCCGCTGCATCAGTGGAAAGCTCCATATCACAATTTGATACTTCCGCGCTCTGCATAATGCATACCCCATTAAAAGATTCCAAGAAAACCTCCCACACCCCCAACTCATCTTTTACCCTACGGGTCACTCTGATATAATGATGACTGGCCCACACCCTCACCGTGGTGCTCGATAACCTCCTGATAAACGCCCTTCCCATAGGAATTACCCCGCACGCAAAATTCAATGCACCGATTAACGACTGCATTTGCCTTAACGTGACCTTAGAAGCCCTTTGTATACTCTGTACCAAACCTTTTAATATCAGCACTTTCTCCATCGGCAATCGTGACTCCAAGGCTACCGAATCAATCTCGATCCCCAAAAATTTGAGCCTAGATACCGGGCCCTCCGTTTATTGGTCGCTACCGGTACTCCCAATGCTGATGCTACCTGCAAAAACTCTTCCAACTGTCTTTGACATAAATTTGTTTTAGCTGGAACCACAAACAAAAAATCATCAAGGTAATGCATAATACCTGCGCATCCCGTACTTTGCTCAACCACCCACTGCAAAAATGTGCTGAAAGCTTCGAAGAAAGCACATGACACCACGCAACCCATCGGTAAACACTTATCTATATAATACTGACCCTCAAAACAGAATCCCAGCAAAGAAAAACAACTCGGATGAATAGGCATTAACCTGAAGGCAGATTCAATGTCTACTTTTGCCAATAGAGCCCCTTTTCCTGCTTGTTTAACTAAACTAACTGCCTCGTCAAAGGAAGCATAACGCACGGAACAAAACTCTCTAGGTATATAATCATTCACTGACTTACCCTTAGGGTATGATAAGTTTAAAATCATACGAAACTTACCCTGCTCCTTTTTTGGAATCACTGCCACTGGAGACAAATGCATATTTACATATGGCTGCAATCCAAACGGCCCTGCCACCCGACCCAACTTAACTTCTGCTCTAATTTTCTCCCTAGCCACAGCTGCATGTGTGCTTGCTGACCTTGCATTCTTACCCCCTGCCCCTTTTCCTGGTCCCATATATGGAATAACAAAACCTTTACTGAACCCCTCGTATAAAAAACTAGCAACCCTCCTATCCGGATATTACCCTAACCAGTAACCCATTGCTTGTAAGGAAACCGGGGAGTCAGCTTTGCAACTCAGATCCTTACGCTTTGCTTCCCCCACCCTGTGCTCCACTAGCTCCCTTCGCACATCTGACAGCTGAATGAGCTCCTCCGCAAGTGGAACATGCGGGTCGGAACTTGCAGTCGGGGAATAAGCAGGCAACTCTGTTAAACCGCCAACACACATCATTCCCTCCTCCTGTCGCTTTGTTCCCGGAACTAACTTTACTACCCTGTCCTCCCACACGAAAGGAACTTCCCATCCCGCTATTCCCTCCTGACCCAGCCCCTCCTCCAAAACTACCGCTCCCTTGTCCCACCACCTTTGAACCCTTCGACCCCTTATCAGTCATTTGGGTTAGCCACAAGTTAATATCCTGTGAACCCCAAGACATGCCTCTACTACCCTCCATTTTGTCCCGGAATTTTTCATCGTAGTTGAGCCATGCCCAACCCTCCTAATCCCGGAACGCGCCCAGTATGCTGTCCGCGTAAGACAGCAATGCTCCGTATTGCGATGCATCATAATGCCCTACCATGCTAGCCAGGCGTAAAAAACCCCTCACCCAATTCACTATGTTCTTCCATACTTTCGGACCACCTGCCTTCTTATTCTTCTTCCTATCCTTCTTACCTTTCTTAGCTCCTCTCCTCCCTTCCAATAGCCTAAAAATATTCACATACTTTCTCTTATGTATGCGTCTACGGAGTTTTCTCGGTACTCCTTCCCGTAATTCCGCTAAAGTTGCACTCGCTGACTTACCCTCCCCATGCTGCGGCCCTACGCCTAAAACCTCCTTGTATTTGGGACTCGCTTCAGAGGAGTCCTCAGATGAGTCAGATGAACTGGACGACGAACTAGATGATGACACCTCCCTTTTCTTTTTCGACTTCCCCTTCTTAAGCTTCCCCTCCTTTTCTTTCTCACCTGTGCCTGCATGCACATCCCTCTCATGACTGCTTTCATCGAGCCATCCTCCTATCCTGGCGCTGCTGCAATCACGACCTGGCTCCTCACGCACGAACTCCCTCTCTCTCCAGGCTTCTTGTCTCGAAGTCCCCGGCCTGGCTTCCTCCGCTGCCTCTGGAAGAAATGAAACCTCCCCAGCCCTTCTGTCCCTCTGTGCCCTTTCCAAAGCACATTGAAACCCTCTGATCCTCTGCACACCTAAACTCCTTTCCTGTAACCCCTCCCCCCTTCACGCCACTCTCTGCGAGCCTGGCCGGGCCTGCGCTGGGCACCATCCCACTGGTCATAAACTCCCTCCTCCTCCCTTCCAGCCATCCACCAAAACTCTCTGAGGCGCCCAAGTTACCAATATCCCTCTTACCCATATTCTGTATCCAGTTCCCACCATCCCTTCACCGAACTCTGCCCTAAACGTCTCCTGTCTCCCCTTAGTAAGCTCTCTTTGGCTTCTCTGACTCATAATTGCTGCCCTACTAGTTGGCACCAACTTGCCCCCTTCCCACCTGTGGTGAACAGGGGGGGGGGGGGCTGCACTACTAGACCTGAATCCCGTGCACTAAGAATTCCCCGTCCTGTGCCTGTTACGTCCCTCCTATTACCCTTCTTACACAAACCACCTTGTGCAACAACCTGCTCCGGCTTCCCTTTTCCTACCTCACCCATCAACCTAACAGCGCCTCTTCCCACTGGCGCAGCCAACTGCCTTGCCTTTCCTCTGTAACTATTGCCATGCTGCACCGGTTTTCTGTACCCTTTCCCCTTACAAACCTCTGCTCTCCTGGCAGGGAGGCACACTGCCCCCTCGACCTCCTGCACCCGCGAATCTATCCTAACAGGGGGGGCCCCATCCGACAGGAATCTAAATTCCAGGGCAGATGCATTAAGGGAAATAGCATCCGCTGCTTCAGAGGGGGGTGCCCATCCCGGATCCTCTAAGTCTGTCGAGGTAATTTCCACATCGGCAGACTCGGGGCCGCTCTCCCCCGAATCTGCCGCCATAATCGCCTGTGACTCTGATACGGTGGGCGGGGGTAACGCGGTGCGCTGGGGTGCCGGCTGAGCAGAATCACTAGCGCAAGCCAAATTAACCACCCTCTGTCCCGCCCCTCCCCGGCGCGCGAGCTGGCCGGGAGCAGCCGAAGCAGCAAGCAGGACATGCGATGCGGAGGGGGTAACTGCCTCCTCCCTGCTAAACTCCTGCCCACGCAGCGGGGTGCCGCCACGCTCCCTCGCTCTCCTAGACATAATAGAGGAACACGGGGGAGGGAAACCCACCTCACTCTGATACTCACACTTCCCACCAGGAGTAAGGATATCCTGCCTGATCTAATCTATTAGGTGACTTAACTATTATTTATTCAGAAATAACTTAAAAGATGGCTGTTTTTTGTTGTTTGGTTTTTTTTTAAATCTACTGAATCTCCACAGAAAAGCTTCTTGCCTGCTACCTCGGCCGTTTCCCTGCCAACTGAGGCTGAGTAACGGCTGCTCCAACTGACTCACTTTCCTTGTCCAATCCCTGGTCCGCCTTTAAAATTCCTATACCCTATTGGCTCCCTACCTAGCCCCCTCCCCCCCCCCTCCTTTCTAATTCCTCCCCTTTGTTTATCTTCCTCACTAGGGCCTCGCTCTCTTGCCGCCCGTTATTTTCGCAGTGTGAGACAAGCTCACCCTGCTTTAACTTTTTACATTTTGTAATGACCCAGTAAAAGGTATCATAATCTATAAATCCAGTTTTTTTTCCAGAACCAATATAAATACTTAACTCTGATCTTTATACCTACCATTGAATAAGAAAGGCTTTGTATAGGGCAATAATAACCTAGCCAGTAGCAGGTATGATTTAACCAGTTCTTTGTTATAGATTTTTAGCATTCATGGATTAGTTGCTTTATTTATTTATTTGTTTATTTATTTGTTGGCGTTTGTAGTCTGTTGATATGAGACGCAAAGCTTTATTCTGAATTCAAACTAATTATTTTCAAAGAAATAATGAATTGTGTCTTTTGAACATTTACTTTAAGTGCATATTTGTTTGCAAAGAACATACTGTCTGGAACAATCTGTGTAAGTGTCATTTGTAATCCATACAAATCTGCTGACTTTTTAGGGGGTTGAATACTTTTGCAAGCCACTGTATCAGCAGTGAATATTATTTGTTTTGAAAGCCCAATTTCCTAGCGTGTAGCAGATGGACTCAGGACCAATGGGTATAGTGTACTCCTGATAGCAGTTGGAGACGGATCAGATTTCAATCTGACGTCAGCCCTAGTACATATACCCCTGCAGGAAGTGCAGCTCTTCAGTATTTTCCGTCTCCATAGCAGTTAGGGACTCTATGCACGCTCGCACAGCGTTAAGAGTAAATTTACCAAAGAAAACCAAACTAAGAAGAAATCTTACCTCTACAGATGAGCCCTGCTCTCCTGCAGTGACACCCATTGGGTCCCTCCCCCAGTTGAGAATTCCCGAGGTGATTTCCGCAATCCCTCGGCGGTAAGCCTCGGTCCGGCGGCTGACCCTTGGCGGGGACCTAGCCCCCGACATCAGATGAGGCTGAGAGGCCTTGGGTGCAATCTCGAGCGCAGCGGTGAAGGTATTTTCCCTCTCCCCCCCCGCAGCTGGATACCGCCCGGAACAAGACCGGGAAGCGCCGAGACAAGGTAAGGTAGAAATCTATTTAATAGTCTCCAGTCTCCGAAGCTCGAGGAGCCACACAGGTCGCCAGCCGGGACCAGTGCCACCGGGTTGATCTGCCCTAGCAGGGCTAGACCCCGGTCAGATCAGAGGGCCCTCCCACGTGGAGTCCCTCCGAGGTGGTCGCCATATTGTCCGCGTGGTCGCAGTCATCATTTTGCTCTGTTCACCGCCCTGTCCGCCGTTTCAATCCGTGCGCACAGAGGCGAGCCGTGCGCACAAATATCTTGTGCGCACACCATCGCGCACCCAAGTACCGGGCGCACAAGTGACGCACATAGCCACGTGCTTACTGTGCTGGGCGCATAACTTCGACCTGTGCGCACAACAGCGCGCACATCTCCCTGAGCACACCCCAAACCTACACGCACAACTGTATTTTACGCAAACAAGCCATGGCACCGCCGGAAAATAAACTCAAAGCTCAGGGCCTTTGCCCAGCATGTCACATTAGAGCTGCACTTCTCGAGGAGGCCACAGCCCTGTGTATACAGTGCAAAGAGGCCCTAGGGGATCCAACTCATGGCCCTCCCCAACCAGTACCGGGCTCCAGCCTCTCGAGCAGTACGCCAGACCTAGCATTGCACAGCGGGCCCCCCTCCTCAAACAGGGCTCCCCAGGGACACAGCGCCTCTTAGTTTAGACCCAGCATCTATCTCCTGGGTGGAATTCTTCAAAGGTCAGCATACCTTCGTCCACATGCAACTGGGGCCTCCTATAATACGGCCACAGGCTCCACCAGAGGACCTCAACATGCCGGGACCCTCTATGCCTAGGGAAGTGATCCCACTGCCCAGAAGCCCCACCTTCGGGGACACGGACAACTCAGATGAGGATTCAGAGCCCCTGGAGGAAGGGGAACTCCCTCCGGGGACAGAGCCCCACCGAACCATGAGACGCTTTTTCACCAAGGACGAGCTTCCAGACCTGGTCGCACACAGCTTAAAAGAGCTTGCTATCCCGGGCACAAGTGCCTCGGGGGAACCTAAGACGAACCCACTATTAGAGGGACTCCATCAGACCTCCCTCCATTTCCCACTATTACAAGCCGTCCAGCAACTAATTGACCTGGAATGGGTTGCCCCAAAACTACATTCAAAGGGGGCCGGGCTCTGGCAGCCATGTACCCTCTGGACCCAGCCGCCAAAGATCTCCTGGCATGTCCGAAAGTGGATGCCATGGTCTGAGCGGTCTCGAAGCGCACTACTATCCCGATGGAGGGAGGAGCAGCACTCAAGGATGCTCAGGACAGATGTCTGGAATCTATCCTCAAACAGTCTTTTGACATCTCCGCTATGTCTTTACAGGTCGCGGCCTGCTGTGTCGTGGTGACATGCACCTGCTTAACACAGACTAGGAACAACACTCCTGGGGAGGCCCTGGAACCAGCTGTATCATTCCTCGTGGACGCCGCTTCTGAACTGGTACATACAGTAGCTAGAGGAGTGTCATCCGCCGTGGCAGCCAGAAGACAGATCTGGCTCCGAAACTGGTCGACCAACGCATCCTCCAAAACGAGACTCACAAGGATGCCTTTCAAGGGAACACTCCTGTTTGGAAGCGAACTAGAGAAACTAGCTAGCAAATGGGGTGAGTCCCCACTGCCGTGGCTACAGGAGGACAGGAATAAGAGAAACCAGCGATCCTTCCCCCGAACCTCCAGAGGCAGAGGATGACAGCGCTTCAACCCATATAGAAGCACACATCAAGCAGCCCGCCCCGCAGGCCGGAGCCAGTCCTTTCGGAACAAGCACAACAAAAGGGGAGCCAATTTGGGCTCCGGCCCCAGCCGCACCCCAAAATGAAAATCAACCGACCCATCCAAAGGAAGAAGCCATAGGGGGCAGACTGGCCCTATTCTACCAAAGATGGGTTGAGATAACTTCGGACAAGTGGATCCTATCCATCATTTGAGAGGGATATTACCTGGATTTCCACCACCTCCCTCCGGACAAGTTTGTGGAATCTCCCTGCCACGACCCTTCCAAGAGGATGGCAGTGGAAGCTACACTGACCAGGTTGCTAGCCTTAGAGGCTATAACACCGGTGCTCCACAATAAATACTGGACATTATTCCATCTATTTTATCGTCCCCAAGAAAGAAGGAACGTTCAGACCCATCTTGGACCTCAAGGCGGGAAATCGTCACCTAAAGATTCCTTGCTTCCGCATGGAAACCCTACGCTTGGTAATAAGGGCAATACAACTGGGAGATTTCCTTACATCCCTGGATCTGTCGGAAGCCTACCTACACATTCCGATCCATCAAGAGCATCAGTGTTTCCTACGCTTCTCGATCCTGGACTGTCACTACCAGTTCCGGGCACTACCTTTCGGGTTAGCCGCTGCATCCCGGACATTCACCAAGATCATAGTGGTGGTGGCAGCAACACTGAGGAAGGAAGGAATCCGCGTGCACCCTTATCTAGACAATTGAATGATCAGAGCGAAATCCTCAGAGGAAAGCCACCAGGCAACCAACAGAGTCAAAACTCTACTGGAGAGCCTCTGGTGGGTGGTCAACACAAACAAGAGCTGCCTGCAGCCCTCCCAATCTCTAGAATACTTGGGAGTCTGGTTTGACACCAAACAAGACAAGGTCATCCTGACACCGACAAGGAGATCAAAACTGATGACCCAGTTACGAATCCTATTGAGCGAACTTCGCCCCACAGCATGGGATTACATACAAGTTCTCGGTCTCATGGCATCCATACTGGAAGTAGTGCCATGGGCACGAGCTCATATGAGACCTACAATGCTCACTACTATCACGATGGAATCCACTGTCCCAGAACTACACCATACGGCTTCAGCTCCTGGACAGAGTTCGGGCCCAACTACGATGGTGGCTACAAGAAGCCCATCTGAGCCAGGGAACGAGACTGTCTTCACCAACCTGGATCCTACTCAGCACGGATGCCAGCCTACGAGGATGGGGAGCACACTGCCAGGAGCTAACCGCCCAAGGACAATGGAATGAAGAAGAGTCGGGATGGAACATCCATCGCCTATAAGCCCGGGCAGTCAGACTAGCCTGCCTAAGGTTTGTTCACAGACTCCGAGACAAAGCGGTCAGAGTAATGTTGGACAACGCCACAACAGTGGCCTAAATCAACCGTCAGGGAAGAACCAGAAGCCGACAGGTGTCTGGAAATAGACCTCCTAATGTCATGGGTGGAAGTGAATCTTCAAGAGATCTCGGCTGTCCACATTGCCAGGAAAGACAACATCGCTGCGGACTACCTCAGCAGAGAATGTCTAGATCCAGGAGAATGGAGGTTGTCGACCACAGCATTCCAATTGATAGTAAATGGTTGGGGAACACCAACCATGGACCTCCTGGCAAACTGGTCCAACGCCCAAGTACCCAGTTTCTTCAGCCGCAGGCGGGAACCCCAGTCCCAGGGAATCGATACCCTGGTACAGACCTGGCCACAGGAGACTCTGTTATATGCCTTCCTGCCGTGGCCCCTATGGGGCGCAGTCATCCACAAGATAGAACACCACAGGGGACCAGTATTTCTAGTGGCCCCGGACTGGCCAAGAAGACCGTGGTATGCAGACATGCAAAGACTGCTGACAGGGAACCCCCTGCCGCGCTACCTCCACACAGAGACCTGCTCCAACAGGGACCGATCCTCCACGAGGATCCAGCTCGATTCTCTCTTATGGTCTGGCCATTGAGAGGACTCACCTATGGAAGAGCAGATACTCGGGGGCAGTAATTGACACCCTACTCCGAGCACGCAAGTTCTCCACATCCCTAACATACATAAGGTTTTTGGAGAGTATTTGAAGCCTGGTGCGAGGACCGCGACATCATACCACGCTCGGTCAAAATTCCTGCGATTTTGGAATTCCTGCAGAACGGCCTACAGAAGGGATTCTCTCTCAACTCCATCAAGGTACAGGTGGCCGCATTGTCATGCTACAGAACCAAGAGAGAGAGCGGCAGCATAGCCTCTCACCCGGATGTCTCCCGCTTTCTGAAAGGAGTCAAGCAGATCCGACCACCCCTGAAGTGGCAGGTGCCTCTTTGGAATCTCAACCTGGTCCTAGATTTCCTAGCAGGAACCTCCTTCAGACCTCTCCGCGGCCTGTCTCTCCGACTATTAACACTGAAGACAGCCTTCCTGCTGGCAGTCTGTTCGGCCCGTCATATATCCGAGCTACAAGCACTGTCCTGCCGAGAGCCGTTCCTCAGACTCACCCGGGAACCATCCAGTTACGCACATTTCCATCATTCCTTCCCAAAGTGGTGTCTCACTTCCATCTCAACCAAACCATTTCATTACCATCGTCAGATGAGCTTAAGAATTCGGAAGAGGCTCGAAGTGTACACCTTCTCAATGTCGGCAGGCTCCTAGTCCAATACCTGGAAAGGTCGGAAACCGTACGAAAGATGGACCATCTATTCGTCCTTCACTGCGGGAAGAAGCAAGGGGAAGCAGCCTCGCGAGCAACCATAGCCCGCTGGATCAAAGAAGTCATCAAGGTGGCCTACATAGAAGCAGGCAAGCCACCGCCTTTACAAGTCAAGGCCCATTCTACTAGAGCCCAGGCAGTTTCCTGGGCGGAAACGAAGATGCTGTCACCCGCTGAGATCTGCAGGGCGGCGACATGGTCCTCCATCCACACCTTCTCCAGGTTTTACTGCCTGGATGTTCAAGCTCAGGAGGACACTGCATTTGCAAGGGCAGTTCTAAGTGGATCACGGGCAGCCTCCCACCCGGTTCGGGAGTAGCTTTTATACATCCCATTGGTCCTGAGTCCATCTGCTACAGGCTAGGAAACGGAGAAAGTACTTCCCTGATAATTTCGTTTTCCTTAGTGAAGACAGATGGAGTCAGCATCCCACCCACGGCTGCGTTACTCATGGAATTCTCGGGGGACATCCCCTGGAGTGAGTGATTCACGGGTAAGCCATGCTTTCCTTCATCTAGGACACCCATCCTACCAGGTGTCGACGTTTCTCGGTTGAGGGCACTGGCGGTCTCCAGCTATAGCCAATTCAACCAGTTCAAATTAAGTTAACCAAGTTATTAAAATTATTCAGTCATACATATATCCACAATGCTTTTCGAGGAGAATACTGAAGAGCTGCACTTCCTGCAGGGGTAAATGTACTAGGGCTGACGTCAGATTGAAATCTGATCCGTCTCCAACTGCTATCAGTACACTATACCCATTGGTCCTGAGTCCATCTGTCTACACTAAGGAAAACGAAATTATCAGGTAAGTAATTTCTCAATTATCTCTAGTCTAGGGTAGTAGATTCATTTTTCATATGTTATAAAGTTTTATTTTTTGAATATTAAGGGGTAGATTTTATAAGATGGACGCGCCAATTTTATAACATGCGTGCGCTGGCGCACACATGTTATAAAATCCGATGGCCCCATGCACATGTGCACCAGATTTTATAATCCACGTGTGTGTGTGGGCGGCGCACGTAAGAGGGAGAGAATTTATGTAAACTCCGTGCGGCGACGCATTCGGGCCTTCCCCAGTTCCCTCCTAGTCCGTTCCAATTAAGGAGCAGACTGGGAGGGAATTTCCCTACCCCATACGTAAACTCCCTCCTTCTTCCCCTCTCCTCCCCACCCCCTAAACTCTACCTATCCTTTTTTTTTTTTTTGGGTTGTTGTTTTAGAACTTACTTCAGATCCCGAGCTGAAGTAAGTTGCCTGCGCTGGCCGGCTGCTGGGGCATTAGTCTTCGGGACAGCGTTCAATGGCGCTACCCTGTCCCTCGGCCCGGCACTTTTGCGCGTGGCCGGGCCGCTTTGAAAATGTGTGCACTGCGCGCAAGGCCCAGCCACACATAAACCCCAGATTTTAAACGTGCAGGCCTTTTAAAATCTAGCCAAAAGTCCCTCTTAATTCTTTCTTGTGAGGATAAAGAGAATGGCATATCCTTTACTTGTTTCACAACTTTTCTTTTTCAGATTTTGACCCTAGTGTTGGAATAATGACCGGAATTCCTCCCATCAATTCCTTGATGCCAGGCTTGGACGTTTTTCCTCCTTTCATGCCTCCAAATATGCCATTGATAAAGGAGATTCTACACTGTAAAAGCTGCACCCTCTTCCCTCCTAACCCAAGTAAGACATAGTGTGTTAGTTTTCAGTTTTATAAAGTAGTAAGACAATTTCTGTTGGGGTACCTAGAAATCGGGGAGTATTATGAAGTGGAAGACTATTGAGCTTTATCTTTCTTGACTACATTATAACCTGTTGTGCTTTTTTCCTCTGAATTTCTTGTTTAGTTCCTTAAAAATGACATCTATGATCTTATAATATAGGGGTAGATTTTCAAAGGCTACGCGCATAACCCGAGAAAATCTGCCCCTGCGCGTGCCGAGCCTAAGCCCCGGGACGCGCGTATTTATTTTATTTATTTACTTTTATATACCGGTGTTCGATTTTACATATCACATCGGTTTACATTTAAACAAAATTTGCAGGAACTTATGCGTTACCTTTGCCAAATACAATATGCTTTTGTCCCGGGGCTTTCAAAAATGGGCGGGGCAGGGGGCGTGGTGGCGGTCCGGGGATGGGGCCGGGGGCGTGGTGGCGGTCCGGGGGCGGGGCTGAATCCTCTGGCACAGTGGCCTGAGCCGGGGGATGGCGAGCCGGCGCACGCAAGTTACGCCTGCCAGGAGCAGGTGTAACTCAACGAGATAAGGTGGAGGGGGGGGTGATATAGGTAGGACTGGAGGGTGGGTTAGATAGGGGAAGGGAGGGAAAGGTGGGGGGGGGGCCCGGAAAAAAGTTCCCTCCAAGGCCGCTCCGATTTCGGAGCGGCCTTGGAGGGAACGGGGAAAGCCATCGGGGCTCCCCTCAAGCTCGGCGGGCACAAGGTGCACATGTGTGCACCCCCTTGTGTGCGCCGAGCCTGGGTTTTATAATATGCGCACAGCAGCGCGCGCATGCTATAAAATCGGGCTTAGATTTGTTCACGCCGGGTTGCGTGAACAAATCTACTCCCACGCGTAGATTTTAAGATCTGGCCCATAGTTTTTATTAGTTTTCAAATGTCAGAATAACCATTTTGAGATAATCACATTTGTTAGAACAATTTTTACATTTTCAATTACAGATTTTCCAGACTAAGTTTTTTGTCCTTGGCGTTTTACCACCCTCCAGTTGTAATGATAACCTTTGTGATGTAATGCATCATTGCATCCACTAATTGTTACTACCTGTTGTCAATGGGAATTCCATGAGTTTTATAGACCATTGTTTTGCTTATTCACTTCAAGCTGAAAGTTTATCCATTGAGGTATATCCTGTAGTGAGTGTGCACTAATAGTACCGTATCATTTTGTTTGATTGAATATTTAAATATTTATGCAAATTTATTTATAATTGGACAATTAATGGCTCGTCAAGGGGAAATTCTTAAATTCGCAGATATGTGAGAATGTTTTGCCTTAACTGGGAAAGACTATTTTACTTATCTTCAATCTCATCACTATGTTGGGTCTATAGAATATGCTGATTTGAGAACTGGTCATCTTTACAAGGCTGGTTTGATATTGAAGATCCTGGGAAACTCACGTTTAATAAAGCTAGTAGATAAGTGGGTCAAAGTATTTCTTGCTTGTTTTGCCGGGATCAAAAGATATCAATTAATACACAACTGTGAGAAACACAATTTAAGTTCTTAAATAGAGCTTTCATTTCCCAATGTCAAGCCTTTTTGGCACAAATAGCAGATTCAGATATCTGTATAAAATGTTCTTTGCAGTGGGTAACTTTTGACATTCCTTTTGGTCATGTTCTAAAATACAGTCCTTCTTGAAAAACATATATTCATATTTGGAGTGGATCACTTTCTACTCTTTATTATTTGATGCTCTGTCTGCGTTGTTTGGGGATATTCGTTCCCCGTCTTATTGTTCTTCTGTTCAGAGGTTGTGGATAAGGAAAGTTGTGTTCTTGGTGAAATTAACCATATTACATTTTTGAAGGAAGCCTATCACCCCATCATTCTCTTTTTAGAGAAACAAAATACATTTCCTAGTGTGTAGATAGATGGACTCAGGACGCCCCAAAGCACCACCGATGCAACCGGCTCAGCTGAAGCATCCAGCGCAACTGGCGCAGCCGGCGCTCGGAAGAAAGTCCATGCTTCGGGATCAAAGCATTCCCATTTCACACCGACGCATCGACACACTTCTGACTCATTTCATCAACCATTGACTCAGAAGCATAAAAAACCAAAAAAAAGCACATATCCGGACATAAGAAACGCAGGGAACCTTTTTCACTCATTGTTGTAGATGAGGATCCACTTTCTTCCCCTTTTGCTGCATCATCTTCGTCAGAACAGGAAGAAACCTTTCTCAAGAAATCACACAGGGATCCTTTACCCAGAGACTAATCTGAGAGGTACTGCCATCCTCAACCTTCAATAGTTCCGCCATCTGCACCATCTCAAGGGGCTTTAGCATCACAGGCGATGTCACAGATATCTCTGATTCTGGCAAAATTCTTGTCCACAGTTGCTGATCAAGATCAACCTGCAACTTAACCTATTCCTCAGGCACCACTGTCCCTGCTCACAGTTCCATTCATGGCCCTGCTCCAACATAACTGGCTCTGTCTTCACATGTTGTCTCTCCAGTATCATCATCTCCTAGGTCTTCCACTGGTTATCCGTCCGACCCTCCGGAGGACCAGCTGGAACCAGTATCACCTCCTGAGGACCTGACCTATTCGAAGTTCTTAGAAAGAGTGGGTCAAACTCTTAATATTGAGACGAGAAAATTGCCGGACCCTAAAGCGGATGTTCTAGGCCTGCTGAAAGTATTCAACACTCCAGCGGAACTGGTGGCCCTTCCATCGCACAAAGTACTGGACACCTTGATGAAAAGGGCATGGGACACTCCACTGGCTGGACCCTCGACATCCAGAAAGTCGGAACTTAAATACAGGATGAGACGATCTCCATTCTATTCGCACTTTCAACTACCTCACGCATCCATTGTGGTAGAATCTGCAATGCAGAAAGCACGCAAGTCCAGGCTACATTCTAACACCCCACCGGGACGTGACTCCAAATACCTTGATGTCTTTGCAAAATGGGCCTATCAATCAGGCATGATGAATGCAAAGATTCAGCAACATCAATTTGCGATCACGCAATATTTGTTTCAATGTCTACAGGACTTAAAACCCAAGATCCAAGACAGTTCACCTGACCAACTTCTCCCTGATGAATTTCATTATATAGAAGAGGGATTGCGACATTTTGATGCACACTATCTACGAAGGTTTCGAGACCTCAGCCAAGCCAACGGCAAACACCATCGCAGCCAGATGAATGGTGTGGCTCCGGGCCAGCACAATAAGAGAGGATGTGCATGAGAAATTGGCTAACCTTCCTTGCCATCCTGACAACTTGTTTGGTGATCATTTCAAGGACACTGTTACTCAGTTAAAGGAGCAGAAACTGGCTGTTCAGTCTCTCGCAACTCCATCACCTTTCTCCTACGGCAGAGGCTACTATTCTGGTTATAGGAAACCACAATTTTAACACTGCCCTTTTCGGCCTTATCTGCCCTCTAGACTGTCTTATTACTCATCGTCTTGCCTCCAGACTTCTCAAGCTCCAGCTTCTAGACGTCAGAACACCAAGGACTAAACCTCCGCAAGAGCAGAATCCACCTAAACCTGCACAAGGATTTTAGGACATCACACACCACCGCTACCAGCAACAGTCGGTGGCAGGCTCCTATATTTCTTGCCTGCATGGGTAAACATCACCACCGACCTCTGGGTACTGAAGATCATAAAGGAGGGTTATTCTTTAAACTTCACCACCCTTCCTGTTATTCCACATTTAGTGCCCAACAGGGAACATCACATCCATGCCCAACAAATGCACCTGGAAATCAATAACCTCCTAAAGCAACAGTACATATTAGAACTACCCGTGTCTCACCATCACACAGGTTATTATTCCCCATACTTCCTCGTGCCAAAGAAATCAGAAGGGTTCCGTCCTATCTTGGATCTCTGGGAACTCAACAAACACCTTACGACGAAGAAATTCAAGATGACATCACTCAAAACCATACTACCCTTCATACACCCCAGAGATTGGATGTGCTCCATAGATCTCAAGGATGCCTATTCACACATACCAATGCACAAGCAATGAATCACCACTTTCAATACAAGGTACTTCCATTTGGCCTCTCCTCGGCTCCCAGAGTATTCACGAAATGTCTAGCGATAGCAGTGGCTCACCTATGTCGCCAGAGTATTCGTATTTTTCCCTATCTAGACGATTGGCTTCTAGTAGCACCCAGCCCCTCCATTGTCCAGCCGAATCTCATCACAGCTATTCAGTGTTTGGACACATTGGGTCTACTAATCAATTACGAAAAGTCGAATCTCCACCCCATGCAGGCGTTGCAGTTCATTGGAGCCCACATCGACACCTTAAAGGACAGAGCATTCCTTCCCGAGCCAAGAGCTATAGCACTCAGAACTCTAGCTCAAATGCTAAAGCGCTTAACCATCGCTCCAGCTCGTCAAGTGTTGAAACTTCTTGGGCACATAGCTGCAACGATCTATGTGGTGCCCCACACACGTCTACACATGAGGTGCCTTCAGTGGGGACTGAAAGCTCAATGGAAACAGTTCTCCGACCTTCTCTCTGCCCCTGTCTCCATTACAAACAGCATGAAGCAAGATATAGACTGGTGGCTATCGGAAACGCCCCTTACAATAGGGGCTCCCCTACGTCCCCTGATGCATCAAATCATACTCACCATGGATGCCTCCACGAAGGGATGGGGAACCCACTTGTCTCACCTTCAAACTCAAGGCCTCTGGTCTACCTGGGAGAGTATGCAACAGATAACCTCTTGGAACTCAGAGCAATTCGGAATGCTCTCCGAGCTTTTCAGCTCAATCTCAGGGGAAAGATAGTCAGACAACCAAGTGGCAATGTTCTATATAAACAAGGAAGGAGGGTCCGGTTCTTGAATTCTATGCAAGGAAGCAGTATCCATCCTAGAATGGGCAACCAGCAATTCTATTACACTTCAAGCCACTTACCTCCCAGGCATAGGCAACAGGGCGGACAAACTAAGAATTTTTCATCCCTACGAATGGGAACTACAACAATTGGTAGCCCTATAACTCTTTTGAACTTTGGGATGGCCTCGTATCAATCTTTTTGCCATGGAGCAGAACCGCAAACTCCAAACATTCTGCTCTATGTTCCCATCTCCTCATTGAGTAACACAAGACGCGTTTCTCATCAGCTGGTCGGAGGGCCTACTTATACGCCTTTCCACCAATACCTCTAATCTCACGCACAGTGCAGAAATGCATAAGAGATTCAGCAGATCTCATCCTCATAGCTCCAGCGTGGCCAAGACCACCATGGCATGCATACCTCCTCCACCTCTCATTGGAGGCTTCAATTCCACTAGGAAATAATCCTCGCCTCCTAACTCAGGACAAGGGCACTCTTTTGCACCCACTCCACTCCTCTCTAAACCTCACAGCGTGAAGATTGAAAGGACACTATTTCAAAACCTAAACCTCTCTCCTCATCTGGAAGACATCCTGATTTCTTCTAGAAAGCCTTCCACCAGGTTGAACTACAAAAGAAAATGGCAGACCTATGAGGCTTGGTGCTCAACCATTAGCATAGATCCATTCACATGCCCAGCAACTAACTTGCTAACATATTTCCACAGTCTTTACCAAAGAGGGCTGGTGACAGTTTCACTCAGAGTTCACCTCAGCGCTATCTCAGCTTATCATTCTTTACACAACGATGCGCCGATCTCTACTCATCCGCTTATCTCCAGATTTATGAAAGAGGTATTGTGACTATGTCCGCCAGTACGAAAACCACCTGTACCATGGGATTTTGAACCTAGTTCTTGAACAACTCATGCTACCACCCTTTGAACCACTTGACACCTGTCACCCCAGATACCTGGCGTAGAAGGTATTTTTTCTGGTAGCGCTTGCCTCGGCTAGAAGGATCAGCGAACTACAAGCTCTAGTTCACTATTCCCCCTACCTGATTTTCTACCACGATAAAGTGTTTCTATGTCCACATCATACTTTCCTATCAAAAGTGGTTTCGGCTTTCCACCTCAATCAATGCATAACTCTACCAACATTTCATCCTCGTCCTCATACTGATGATGCCCAACGCAGACTACATACGTTAGACTGCAAGCGAGCGCTGGCATACTATAAACAACGTACTGCCTCTGATTCCAGATCTTCTCAACTCTTCCTCTCCTTCAATCCGAACGCACCAGGCTTACCGGTATCAAAAAGAACTTTGACATCCTGGATCACAAATTGCATCCAATTCTGCTACCGGCGACGTTCAGAACAGCTTACAACGTCGCCAAAAGCTCACCAAATCAGAGCGGTAGCGGCTTCCATTGCCCACCTGCGTGATGTACCCATAGTAGACATTTGCAAAGCTGCAACCTGGTCATCACTTCATACCTTCACTACTCATTACTGTTTAGATAAACTCGCTGCAACAGATGCATCCATGGGCAAACAGATTCTAACAGCAGGCACCTCCTAAATATTTCCTGTCAACAAGGACTGTCTGCGATATACCTTGGCAACTTGAGTAGTCAAAGCATACAACACTTAATAAACAATAAAGCTCAGGTTGCTAGCTGGGGACTCCTAGACAGCATGGCTAATTCATCTTGCTTATCTATGTGAAAAGAGCAAGTTTGCTTATCGTAAACGGTGTTTTCCATAGATAGCAGATGAATTAGTCATGCTGACCCTCCCGCCTCCTCGGGCAGTCTTGCACTATCTACTTGCTTTATCACGGACTGAGGAGACTCTTCACAGGGGAGGGGGAGGTGCCAAGCAGGCACACACTACAGCAAGACTTAAGACTTTACTTTGAGAGCTCCGCCACCTACAGGACGGGAGGGATGTCCAGACAGCATGGCTAATTCATCTGCTATCTACGGAAAACACCGTTTACGGTAAGCAAACTTGCTCTTACCACTCCAAAGTGGAAATGATTCATCACACAAAGTGATGTCGTCATTAAAACATTTTATCAAATGGCTACAGTGCTGTTATGACAGGCAAAGAAAAAGGTTAATATACTCAGAGCCTTCTGCCTTGTGTAAAGAACAACCTCTTATCTAATGTTTATCTATGTTCCATTTGACAGATATAGGGGGCAATAATGAAAATTTCCATGGGTAAAACTCATTATTGCCATCCACTACATGGGTAGAAGTAAGTGTGTATTTCAATAATGCACCTACTTTTACCCACATAGGTTTTGTAGGTGTTCCTGGGACAGGGTCAGGTCAGAAGAGGTAACTAGGCAACTAGTTTTGCCTTTGAAAAGTATCCATACAAAAAGCACAAATTTATGTGGTATGAACATGTAGGAGGTAAACACATAGGAGAGAACAGAGTGCAGAAGAATTGGCTAGGTGTGAGCACAGGAATAAGGGGAGAGGGCTTAAGACAGAGAAGGATTTGAGAGAAATCATGGAGAAAGAAGAAGAAATGAGAGAACATGGAAGGGGAGAGGAGATAAAATATATAGGAGGAAGATGGTGAGGGAGGACAGAGGAAGAGAGAAGACCATAGGAGAAATTAGAAGAGAAAGAAGAGAGGTGGTAGAAAGAGGGAAAAGAGAAAAGTAGTAAAAAAAAAAAAATACACTGCTGAAGGAAAGGGAGTTGAAGAAAGAGGAAGGAGGATAGGAAGAGAAAATGAAAAAAAGAAATGGACATAACCAGTGAATGAGAAAAAAGAAAGACATGCAGAGCCAGAAAATCAAGCTAGAGGCAGCAAAGATTAGAAACTGTTTTATTATTTGAAAGAGAATTTAGCTGAATTGCTAAATGTATAAAACATTCTGGATCTCCCAATTCAGAGTATCAGAACCTGGATGTATCTTCCATTGGACACAGAAATTAAATTGGTTGATTTGGCTTCATCTAACACACATTTAATCTGCCATCTCTGAAGAGAATACCCTTTATTTCTAAATGTGTGCACAGAGTTCTTATATTTAGTGGTAAAAAAGAAATGTAGTTAGTTATCAGGATATTCCATATTTTGAGAGTAAATTACAGATTTTCCTCTCTTCTCCCTATAAACTACTTGCTCGCTGCTAGCACTTTAAATATTTAAAATTGTTATGTATTTTATTGGATGTCCATTTTTTATGGGGGAGAAGATATGAAATGCATGAGTATGTGTGTGAGGGATGGTGGGGGGAGGGGGGGTGCTGGTCTGTGGCATACTTATAGGCCTGGGCTCCAGTCTTTTAAGTACCTAGCAATACCTCTGAGGAGGCCCTTAAGTACATTGATTCATGTATGTCATTTTCACTCTATAATTAGCTCAGAGGGATGCAAATTCAGACTGGGTTGACCATGGTGAAGATATCCATACAAATTCCAGCCTTCCATGAAGTTTCTGTTGGGCAATATTTAGATGTGATTGCCCTTGCTCAGTGCCCTCCTACAAAGTATAGTTGTCTAGAACAAGTTTGAGCTGCAGCTTTCATTGAATAAAAGAAAAATAGGTGAGGTTATAGGAATGTATTATCTTTGAAGAGAAGTGAAATCTCTTTATTTGGGTCAAAATAGTACTTAATTTTTACTATGCTGGGGAACTGATTACAGAAACATAGGGCCGGATTTTCAAAGCCCTACGCATTCCGGGCCTATTTTATAAAGGCCCGGGACGTGTCTAAGTCCCGGGGCTTCGAAAAAGGGGTGGAGTGGTCCATGGGGGCGGGGTCGGGCTCCCAGCACAGTTGCCATTTGTCGCTGTGCCAGAGGATTGCGTGCAGGCAGTCTGCCAGTGCACGCAACCTGCGCCTGCCCAGAGGCAGGCGCAGAAGGTAAAACAAAAGTCGGGGGGGGGGGGGAGGTTAGGATAGGGTTAGGAGGGGGATAGGTTAGGGGAAGGGGTGGGAAGGTTAGATTAGGGGGTTAGGAAGTTCCCTCTGAGGCCGCTCCGAAATTGGAGCGGCCTGGGAGGGAACTGGTGTAGGCCGCCGACACCTGATTTTATAACATGCGCGCGCATGTTAGAAAAATCGGGCATCCATGTGTGCGCGCTGGGTAGTGCTCGCACATGTACGCTCACGCGCTTCTTTTAAATTCTACCCCATAATGTTTGTGGAGGGCGGGGCAGTGGGGTTTTGTCTTTTGAATTATCACGTACAAAAAGCTATTGAGCAGTTTGAAAGTTTAACTCGTTTGATTTTTTTTTTTTTTTGCGTAAACAGTTATGAGAGGTGTGTGTGATTGATTGGGCGGTACTTTGCTCTATGTTGGCAGGTGCAACACACCTTGTGACTACTACTTTAAAAAATGTGCATTGTTTTTTCTATTTTTGACTCTCTCAAACTGATCTTTCCCCCTGTTTTTTAGATCTCCCTTCTCCTGCCACCAGGGAAAGGCCACCAGGATGTAAAACTGTGTTTGTGGGTGGACTGCCAGAAAATGCCTCAGAGCAGATCATTGTGGAGGTGTTTGAGCAGTGTGGGGAGATAATTGCCATTCGCAAGAGTAAGAAAAACTTTTGTCACATTCGCTTTGCAGACGAATACACCGTGGATAAAGCACTCTATCTCTCCGGTAGGTCCTGGGCAGGGTTACATTTCCATTCAGAAACTAGTTTAAATGAAAAAGATTTTGTATATTTGTGATTAATGATGTATTTGGAGGACAGAGGACTTTCAAACTAATATGTAACTGAATGCAGATGTATGGTAATTTGCAAGCATATTTGTTTATACAATATATTCAACTCTGTGCTGACATAATTGCTATGAAATAGATTATTTTCAATTTTTTAGTACATCGAGGGGGTAAAAGGGGCACTTAGAGATCGAGGGGTTAAAGGGGCACTTAGAGAAGATAAGGCCATCGCAGAAAGATTAAATGATTTCTTTGCTTCGGTGTTTACTGATTTCTTTGCTTCGGTGTTTACTGAAGAGAATGTTGGGGAGGTACCCGTAATGGAGAAGGTTTTCATGGGTAATGATTCAGATGGACTGAATCAAATCACGGTGAACCTAGAAGATGTGGTAGGCCTGATTGGCAAACTGAAGAGTAGTAAATCACCTGGACTTGATGGTATACACCCCAGAGTTCTGAAGGAACTAAAAAATGAAATTTCAGACCTATTAGTAAAAATTGTAACCTATCATTAAAATCATCCATTGTACCTGAAGACGGGAGGATAGCAAATGTAACCCCAATATTTAAAAAGGGCTCCAGGGGCGATCCGGGAAACTACAGACCGTTTAGCCTGACTTCAGTGCCAGGAAAAATAGTGGAAAGTGTTCTAAACATCAAAATCACAGAACATCTAGAAAGACATGGTTTAATGGAACAAAGTCAGCATGGCTTTACCCAGGGCAAGTCTTGCCTCACAAATCTGCTTCACTTTTTTGAAGGAGTTAATAAACATGTGGATAAAGGTGAACCGGTAGATGTAGTATACTTGGATTTTAAGAAGGCGTTTGACAAAGTTCCTCATGAGAGGCTTCTAGGAAAAGTAAAAAGTCATGGGATAGGTGGCGATGTCCTTTCGTGGATTGCAAACTGGCTAAAAGACAGGAAACAAGAGAGTAGGATTAAATGGACAATTTTCTCAGTGGAAGGGAGTGGACAGTGGAGTGCCTCAGGGATCTGTATTGGGACCCTTACTTTTCAATATATTTATAAATGATCTGGAAAGAAATACGACGAGTGAGATAATCAAATTTGCAGATGACACAAAATTGTTCAGAGAAGTTAAAAACACAAGCAGATTGTGATAAATTGCAGGAAGACCTTGTGAGACTGGAAAATTGGGCATCCAAATGGCAGATGAAATTTAATGTGGATAAGTGCAAGGTAATGCATATAGGGAAAAATAATCCATGCTATAATTAATGTTGGGTTCCATATTAGGTGCTACAACCCAAGAAAGAGATCTAGGCGTCATAGTGGATAACACATTGAAATCGTCGGTTCAGTGTGCTGCGGCAGTCAAAAAAGCAAACAGAATGTTGGGAATTATTAGAAAGGGAATGGTGAATAAAACAGAAAATGTCATAATGCCTCTGTATCGCTCCATGGTGAGACCGCACCTTGAATACTGTGTACAATTCTGGTCGCCGCATCTCAAAAAAGATATAATTGCGATGGAGAAGGTACAGAGAAGGGCTACCAAAATGATAAGGGGAATGGAACAGCTCCCCTATGAGGAAAGACTAAAGAGGTTAGGACTTTTCAGCTTGGAGAAGAGACAGCTGAGGGGGGATATGATAGAGATGTTTAAAATTATGAGAGGTCTAGAATGGGTAGATGTGAATCGGTTATTTACTCTTTCCGATAGTAGAAAGACTAGGGGGCACTCCATGAAGTTAGCATGGGGCACATTTAAAACTAATCGGAGAAAGTTCTTTTTTACTCAACGCACAATTAAACTCTGGAATTTGTTGCCAGAGGATGTGGTTAGTGCAGTTAGTATAGCGGTGTTTAAAAAAGGATTGGATAAGTTCTTGGAGGAGAAGTCCATTACCTGCTATTAAGTTCACTTAGAGAATAGCCACTGCCATTAGCAGTGATAACATTGAATAGACTTAGTTTTTGGGTACTTGCCAGGTTCTTATGGCCTGGATTGGCCACTGTTGGAAACAGGATGCTGGGCTTGATGGACCCTTGGTCTGACCCAGTATGGCATTTTCTTATGTTCTTATGTTCTTAAGAGGTAATAATTCTGACTTCTGCCAATTCACTTTGTAACCAGAGAACTGAGAGAAATCAGTAATCAAATCCAAAAGAAATGGCACAGAAAGTTCTGGTATTAAAATAGCCGAAGGGGAACACATCCAATAATATACAAAAAAAACATTTTATTATAAATTTTACACAATTAACATTTTGCAAAATCAGTTTTTTAAGAAACAAAGATTCAGTTTTTTAAACAATCCATACATGTACCCTACACTTTTTCCATTAGATATATGTTCATATAAATATACACATCACAAACATCAATTCTCGATCTGAAACCACACACCACTACCATTCACACTACTCCCATAATTTTGCATACAGAAAAGCATATTCAATATCATAAACACAGTCATAGTGAATATATTATCCCAGGACAAGCAGGATGCTAGTCCTCACATATGGGTGATGTCACTGACGGAGCCCTATTGTGGGAAAATTTTCTGTCAAAGTTTCTAGAAACTTTTGACTGGCCCTGTGAGGCCACTGAGCATGCCCAGCATGCCATGATATTCTCTGCTACATGGGGCCTCTCTTCAGTCTTCGTTTTCCCGCGCTGCTGCAAGGATCGCGGAGATAGGAGTCCTGTGAGTTTTCCTCACACATTCCTGACTGAAAAAGTCATTATTTTTCAAATTTTCTCTCCCATAAGGGATTTCTCTCTCTTTTTTCCACCGGATGGTGTGAATTCGGTCTCGTTTTTACTGTAAGTAAAAACTTTATTTCTCTCAGAAATTTCCCCCCTTCAGGCTTTAAAAAATGCCCAATGTGCAATCACACTATGTCTATCACAGACCCACACCTTGAGTGTGTTCTCTGCTTAGGCGAAAAACATGATGTCTCCTCCTGCCAACAATGTGCAGAAATGACTCCAAAAGGAAGGAAACTTAGACAGGAGAAAATGGAACACCTCTTTCACTTGCAACTCCTTCCTTCTCCTTCGGCGAAATCGTCCCCAGCAGGAGTTTCCAAAAAAGTCTTGCTGAAAAAACCTCGTCTGGAGGGTTCGGGTGATCAGGCATCGCCATCACCGTCGACGGCGTCGATAAAGTCGGTAATCGATCAAAAGCCCAAACATAGGCATCGATACCGACACACACCGACACCAGCGTTAACTCCCTCCCCGGGAGAACCGAGTGCAAAGTGGCACAAAGATAAGGAAACTCCGCCACGTCAGGGCCTAAAACATCAGTGGAACCCACACAGCCATCGCAGGAAGTATTATCCACTCCTCCACCGCCACTGCATACAGCTACTCCATCCGTGCAAGCTGTATCGCAGGATTTGTCCGCTTTGATAAGACAGGCGGTGCTCCAGGCCCTAAAAGAACAAATTCCGGCGACTGCACCGATGCCGGCGATGATGCCGGTGACGTCACCGATGCCAGTGTCAACATCAATGCCACTATCGATGCCAATGTCGGTGACTTCACTTTTACCAGTCACCATGCTGATGTCGATGACCCTGTCGGTTCCGGCACCGATGCCAATCTTTACGCTTGCACCGATGCCAGGCACTAAACCTAAAACAACTATGGTGATTTCGAATCGACCACCGAAGGCATTAGTCTCATCTTCGATCTCGAAGCCTTCTCCATCAGTGCCTCTCCTTACTGGGGATCCAGGACACCCAGAGTCAGCACTACATCAAATAATAATGAAAAGATATCAGGATCTACTTAATTCTCTCCCCTCTAATCCAAGGGAAAAACATCTTGAGGAGTCATATCCTGAGGATCCATTGCCAGGACTTTCTGGCATTCCTCTACCACCTAGGACTTCAACAGCTTCTCACCAAGCCCAAGGATATGACACTTGGAGTGACACAAATTCAGAAACTTCATCTGAGGACTTTGTCTTCTCCATCTCCACCAGATCCACGAAAGAAATCTCCCCCAGAAGATTTTACTTTCACAACTTTTGTCCAGGAGATGGCTGACACCATTCCATTCAAATTAGTTACAGAGCAGGATACCAGACAACAAACCCTGGAGGTACTTCAATTTGTAGACCCTCGAAAACAAGTGGTAGCAATACCAGTGCATGATGTTCTCCTAGACTTGCAACATCGTATTTGGGAACATCCCTGCTCTGTGCCAGCTGTCAAGCGAATGGACAGTACATATTTGGTGCAATCTGCTCCTGGTTATCAAAAGTCGCAGCTCCCTCACCACTCAGTAGTGGTGGAGTCGGCACAAAAAAGATAAAGAATTAGACCACATTCATTGAATCCCCCAGGTAAAGATCACAGGTTTTTAGATTCCCTGGGTCGTAAGGTCTACCAAGGGGCCATGTTGAATTCTAGAATCTTTTCATACCAACTCTACATGACTCAATATCAAAGAGATTTGTGGAAACAAATGCAAGACTTTGTTCCATCTCTTCCATCTCAATACCAAGAAGCAGCCCAGACCATCATTCACAAGGGTCTGGAGGCAGGAAAACATGAGGTCCATCGGCCTATGATGGATTCGAAACAGCTTCCAAGGTAGCTGCATCAGGAATCAGTGCCAGAAGATGGGCATGGCTTAAGGCCTCAGACCTTAGACCTGAGGTCCAAGATAAATTAGTGGATCTCCCTTGTTTAGGAGATAACCTTTTTGGATCCAAGGTCCAGGATGCAGTGGCTCAACTAAAGGAACACACTGAAACCCTGAGATAGCTTTCCTCACTTCCACAAGATCCCCCTACGCACTCTGGATGTAGGCCTCAACGAAAAGAAGCTAGAAGACCTTTTTACAGACAAAGGAGGTACTATCCTCCTACATCTAGAGCTAGGCCTTCTAGACCTCAACCAAGACAGCCGAGGTCGGCTAGGCCTCAACCTGCACCACAGACTGGGCCTGCTACTGGTTTTTGAAACCACTTCCAGAGAACACAGCCACCTCTCCAACCCTCAGCCAGACCTTCCAGTAGGAGGCCGGATATCCAAATTTTACAACAATTGGAAACCAATAACATCAGACCAATGGGTTCTGGCAATAATATCTCGAGCATACCAACTCAATTTCCTCTCAATTCCCACCGATTTTCCTCCGAGCCATTTCCATCTCAGCGAAAATCACATGATTCAATTGCAAGTAGAATTATCCACCCTTCTGAAAACCAGGGCTGTAGAGCCGGTATCCCGGTCTCAGAGGGGCAGAGGATTCTATTCCCGTTATTTCTTCATTCCAAAGAAAACCAGAGGCCTTCGTCCCATGCTAGACCTCAGAAATCTCAACAAATTTCTAAAGAAAGTAAAGTTCAGGATGGTTTCTCTAGGCACCATGCTTCCACTTCTTCAAACAGGAGATTGGCTTTGTTCTCTGGATCTACAAGACGCTTACACTCACATTCCCATCTTCCCTCCTCATTGCAAGTACCTGAGCTTCATGGTGGGTCCTCAACATTTCCAATACAGAATACTGCCATTCGGCCTTGCCTCTGCTCCCAGAGTATTCACCAAATGTCTAGCAGTAATAGCAGCACATTTGCACAAACAAAGTGTCCATGTTTTTCCATATCTAGACGACTGACTCATCAGGAGTCAATCTCTACGAGGAGCTCTCGCTTCTCTCAATCAAACAATTACTGTACTCCATTCAATGGGATTTCTCATCAATTATCAAAAGTCCCATCTTACTCCTCACTTGCTTCACTTCATAGGAGCAGAATTGAACACCATCCTCTCAAGGGCTTTTCTACCCGAGGACCATGCAGAGACACTTTCCCTTTTGGCAAACTCGCTACGCTCAAAGAAACAAGCAACAGCTCATCAGTTTCTAACTTTACTGGGCCACATGGCCTCCACAGTTCATGTCACTCCTATGGCACGACTCGCCATGAGAGTCACCGAATGGACTTTACAATCACAGTGGATCCAAGCCATTCAACCACTACATTCTCCAATTCAGGTCACCCACCAACTATGTTCATCTCTAATATGGTGGGCGACCAAGGACAACTTGCGCAAGGGCCTACCCTTCCAGCAACCTGTTCCACAGATAACGTTAACTACAGATGCATTCACCTTAGGTTGGGGAGCTCACATAGACAATCTCCAAACCCAGGGTACTTGGACAAAACTCGAAGCAACATTTCAAATCAATTTCCTGGAACTTCGAGCTATACATTATGCTCTGCATGCATTCAAGGACTGCCTTTCACACAAGACTGTTCTCATTCAAACGGACAACACAGTAGCCATGAGGTACATCAACAAACAGGGAGGTACGGGCTCGAATCGCCTTTGTCAAGAAGTTGCACAGATTTGGGGCTGGGCCTTAAATCACTCAATGTTTCTCCGGGCCACTTATCTGGCAGGCATTCCCAACGTAGTGGCGGATCGAATCAGTCTTCAGTTCCAACCACACGAATGGTCCCTGGATCCCTCAGTAGTGACCAGGATATTTCAACGTTGGGGACAACCAACAATAGTTCTCTTTGCATCACATCTGAATCACAAAGTAGACAAATTCTGTTCTCTACACAAACAGAAGAACCAGCCAGCCGAGGACGCCTTTGCTCGCCCTTGGAACTCAGGCCTTCTATACGCGTATCCTCCAGTACTGCTCATAACAAAAACTCTAGTGAAGCGACAACAGGACAAAGGGAACCATGATTCTCATGCTGCTGTTCTGCCAATTTTATTTTCTGATGATGCATTATTTCTCTTTCTTTCCTTTGGTCTGATTTATCTTCCTGTCGTCTGATTTGGAAATGTAATGCTAGGCTTATAGAGGATCAGCGATTTGTACAGCACATTCAAGGCCTATTGGGATGCTTATTTTAAAAGAAAATCAGACTTATAATGAAGCTGAAATATCAATATAATAAATTAATTGAGACAGCTGGAAAGCATATATCTACAAAAAGCTAGGTGTTACTCAGAGGACTGCTGATCACTTACCTAAAACAGCATAAGGAAACAAAGTGCATTCAGGCTATATGGGTAGATTCAAACTCATTGGTTTCTTCTGATAATGGAATTTTGGAGCAATTTAAATCTTTTTTTCCTCTTCTTTTTATACTTAAGAGGTAGGGTCTATGTCTTCTTTTGGTGCGGTTTTTTTTTTTTTTTTTCATTTGCAACATCTTTCACTTGAAGTGGATAGGCTAGGGTTAGACTCCCCTATAACAACTACTGAAATTCGGACTGCCATTAATTCTCTGCAATCAGATAAGTCTCCAGGTCACGATGGTTTTTTGATTAAGTTTTACAAGGCTTTCAGTCAAATCTTAATACTTAAATTACACACCTATTTTTGTGATATATTGGAGAATAGGCTGATTGATGTCAGTTTCAAAGAGGCAAGGCTCATTGTCTTACCAAAACCTGCGAGAGATCCCTTATTGTTATGCCCGGTTGCAGACGACTGCAACCGAGCTTACTTACATCCTGCACCGTTCTCCAGCCCTCCCCGGGTCTGCTCATGGCACAGGCCAATCTCCACCACTGCGTTCTCCATGGCTCCTCATGGCTCCTCGTCGTCTCTGGGCCTTCCTAGGTGCGCGCGCGCCACGGGGACCTCCTTTGAAGCCTCTTCAGCGGGAATCTCGGGGGCATCTCTGTTTGATGTCATCGGATCAAGGTACATAAGCTCCACCTTTGCCCTCAGCTAGCTGACTTGGCAACAAGTTCCGTACGTCTCAACTAGCTCCTGCTCAGTGTTCCTGTGGCTACGCTGTTGGACTCTGTTGGACCTTGGACTCTGCCTGGTACCCCCTCCTCGGGGGCCAGTGAGCGCTCTCTCGGGGACCTTGTTTCCTGGCCTACCCTGCTCCTCGGGCTAGTCCTGCGCTTCCTCAAGTCCTACTCTGCAAGGCTCCCCGCTCCTTGGGGCTGCCCCCTGGAACACCTTTACCACTCAGGAGTTACCCTAGTGCTTCCCTGTTCCTCGGGATTGTGCCTACGTACTGTGTTGGACTGTCAGCGCTTCCCCACTCCTGCGCCCTCGTACTATACCAGAGACTCTCACAGCAGCATCCCACTCCTCAGAGCAGTGCTCTCCTGGTACACTGCGACTGTCCGCGCCTCCCCGCTCATCAGGGTCACCTTGCATGCTACTAAGACTGCCAGCACTTCCCCGCTCCTCAGGGCTGTGCTTCTCTATCATTCAGAGACTGTCTGTGCTCCCCGCTCCTCGGGTTGCAACATACGTCATCATCGGAGACCTGACTCGGGCTTCCCTGCTCCGCGGGTTGGCCTATGTCACTTCAGCTGCACCTCCCTCGCTCTGCAGCTCCGCCCCTCTGGAGTGTCTCTCTGGTATACCTCTTACACGCCAGTCTCAAGCCTTCCCGCTCTGCGACCTGCCTGGTGCCTTCCCCCTTGGGGGTCTCAGTCCAGGTATTACCTTCAGCCTGCTTGTCTGCTAGGGAATTCCTCCTGACTCCTCGGGACCTCTCCATAGTCTTACCCAGAGCTTCCTGCCATCCCTGACCTCGCCTCTCGACGGTGTGGGCCTGTGGGGCCCCTCCCCACAGGTGGTAACAACTCACACCTCGGGCCAAGGGTTCACATACCCACAAACCATAACACTTATTAATTTCTAATTATAGACTTATATCTCTCCTTAATGCAGATTATAAAATTTGTGCCAAGATATTAGCTAATAGGCTAGAGAATCTCATTGGTGGCTTGATTCATATGGATCAGTATGGTTTTCTTTCTGGTAGGTATGTTGCTTTCTGGGAGGCATGCTCAGTTTTTTGGTTTAGTTGCTATTTTAAAATCTGTTTCTAAACCAGTGATTGCCCTTTCACTGGATGCCAAAAAGGCATTTGATTGAGCAGAGCGGCAATATCTTTTTGATGTTTTACAATGGTTTGGGTTTGATGATACATTTATTTCGGCAGTTCGTTTGTCATATTGTTCCCCTCGTGCTAGAGTTTTGACCAATGACATGCTCTTTGCTCCTTTTCAGCTATTTAGTGGTACTAGGCAGTGCTGCTCCTCTCCCCTTTTTTATTTACTCTAGCATTGGAACCATTGTTGCTAGTTATGACAGTAATTTTAAAATGAGCTTCGTGCCCCTATATATGTGCGTATCAGTGTGAGAGCGAGGATAAACTGGAATTTTTAATCAGATGCGCACTTGCACACGTATGCTTTAAAAATGCACCAACCGCAGATAAAGTATGCTCCTAATTTTAAGCGGGTACTCAAGCACAGCTAGGACATGTTTGTCATAGGAACTTATCAGCTTGTATGCACATGTCAGTGAATTTTAAAACATGCTCACGCGAGGCTAATTCCCAGGTTTCCAATTAGTCCACTAGTTTGTCCAGCTAGTGAGGTCCTTCAGACTCTTCTGGTTCTCTAACCGGCACGCTGCCCTGTTGAACTGGACCCCTCACTCTGTCCTCTAATCGGAGATCTATACAATTGCTCCTCATCTTGCGTACGTGCGCTGTGGTTTTTGGTTTTAAAATTCAGAATTATGCGAACAAGTGCTGGCCCCACCCCTTTTCTGCCCCCCCCCCCCCCCCCTTATTCTTCTCACATGCACGGGTTCATACACATGTATTTTGCAGCTTTTTAAAATCAGTGTTGCTCACATGGCCCACATATGCACATGTGAACGTTTTCTTTTAAAATCAACCTATATATACACTAATTTGAAGATTATAGGCATTATGTATAAAGTTAAAGAGTTTAAATTGTCAGCCTATGCTGACGATCTTCCTGTGTAAGAGATAACTTCACAAAGCAAAATTGCTTACCTTGTAATAGGTGTTATCCCAGGACAGCAGGATGTAGTCCTCACATATGGGTGACGTCACTGACGGAGCCCTATTACAGGAAAACTTTGTCAAAGTTTCTAGAAACTTTTGACTGGCCCTGTGAGGCCATTGAGCATGCCCAGCATGCAAAGATATTCTCTGCCACAGGGTTTTCTCTTCAGTCTCGTATGTAGCAATAAGCTTTAGCAAAAATAAAATAATAAAAGGTGAACATACCCAACTCCGCGGGGTGGCGGGTGGGTTCTGTGAAGACTACATCCTGCTGTCCTGGGATAACACCTATTACAAGGTAAGCAATTTTGCTTTATCCCAGGACAAGCAGGATGCTAGTCCTCACATATGGGTGATTAGCAAGCTAGAGGCTAAGTCATTTTATAGAAGGTTGGGACGTCGCAACCAACCCTGATCCTGAGTTATGAGAGTGGGAGCTATACCCAGGCGAATGGGATCCCTGATCGAAAGGTCTAGAAGTGTGGGAAACCATACTTGTCAAGGCCAATACGGGGCTATGAGATGAAAGGTATTGCCCTAACAGTTAACTTAAACTTGGCCTCTCCCTGTGAATCATTAAAAAAAAAAAAAAGTCAGCATTTATGGATAAAAGACCCCCTAATTCCAGTACCATTGGTCAGACTGTGAATCTGTAAGAAAGCTGTGAAAATGAACACCAAAGAGCATTCTAAGGAAATTAAAAATAGTTTATAGACATGCACAAGATAGGAAAAAGCTATAAAATAATATTCAAGTGCTTGAATGTTTGAGTGAGCACTGTTGATAAATTGTAAGGAAATGTAAGCTGCATCATACCACCCACACACTGCCTAGACAAGGCCCAGGGCCGGAGGAACCACTAGGCAAGCTAGGGCCTGTGCCTAGGGCGCCGAGACTTAGGGGGCACCGCGGCAGGCAGCAGAATTTTGAAAGGGCAAAAAGTGCCCTTTCAAAATTCTGCCAGCCCCTGACTCGCCTATGTGGAGACCAAGCCCCGAGACTTAGGGGGTGCCGCAGCAGGCAGCCAGCTCCCGACTCGCCCTGCCTCCCCGCCAGCGCCACCCTCCCGACACCCCCGAGTAGTCCAGCGGAGGTCCCGGGAGCGATCTGCCGCTCCCAGGGCCTTGGCTGCCACTAAGCAAAATGGCGCCGGTTACCTTTAGCACCTACCATGTGACAGGGGGCCAACCAATGGCACCGGTAGCCCCTGTCACATGGTAGGGGCTGAAGTCCACCGTCGCCATTTTGCTTAGTGGCAGCCGAGGGCCCGGGAGCGGCAGATTGCTCTTGGGACCTCTGCTGGACTACTAGGGGGGTGTCGGGAGGGTGGCACTGGCGGGGAGGCAGGGCGAGTCGGAAGCTGGCTGCCTGCCGTGTCGCCGCCTAAGTCTCGGCGCCGATCTTCTTTCTGTGAGTGTGTGTGTATGTGAGAAAGGAATCTGCCAGTTTAAAAAAATGAAATATGATAATATATATACCTCAACATTTGAAAAGTTGGATGAAAGATGAAATTACTGAATTTTAAGCATCCCTCTTCTGGAAAATAACATTTAACTTAAAGTGGGTAGAGACAAATACTAAAGCAAAAAAAATTAAAGTATTTAAAATGTTCATCTCAGCAAAATCACAAATTTAAGAAACTGATGCCAGGTGGGGTTTGGTTTTTTTTTTTTTTTTTTTTGAAGTATAATTTAAGCATGATGACTAGAATAGAATCTGAAACGGTTTTGCTTTTTTTTTTTTTTTTTTTTTTTTAAAGCCTTTAGAAAATGTGTATTTTTAAATGACTAAGACTGGAATCTTCCCATTTAAAAGGGAAGCGGAGTAAGGATGTCTTTCTGTTCCATATCTCCCACATGAATAATCATACAACTGATAGTTTGAAGAAAGACACTTGCTTTATTGCCTGAAAGCGTAAAACAAGAAAAGCTGTACGGTGTGGGTGGCTGTCCCTTGGGAGGACAGAACCTGAAGGAAGGGTGTCATTTCGCCTTCTGATAGGAATGTGGTTTTCTTATTTAACCATTGGGAGCATCACTTTCACTTTTAGTAAAAGTGAAAAATGCTGCAAGTCTGAAAGCAAGGTTCTTCTATAAAAGTGTAATGTGTATGTGAGACAGGGAGGGTGCTTCGTGTATGTGAGTCAGGGAGGGTGCGTCTGTATGTGTGTGGTGTATATGTGAGTCAGGGAGAGTGCTTGTATGCGTCAATGTGTGTGCGAGAGAGATGGAGCATGTTTTTGGCTGGCTTGTGGCTGTGAGAGAGGGCATGTGTGTGATTGAGCCTGTTTGTAAGTGAGATAGAACATGTGTGTGATTGAGAGCTTGTATGTAAGTGAAATAGAGCATGTGTGTGATTGAGAGCCTATGTGTAAGTAAGAGAGAGCGAGAGCATTGTGTGATTGAGAGAGACTGGCCAGAGAGGTGACATGTGTATGTGTGTGAGAGACTGATCAGGGAGATGACTGGGGTGTGTGTGTGTGAGAAAGAGAGAGAGAGAGACTGGTTGGGGAGATGATTGGTGTGTGAGAGACAGAAACTGGTCCTGAGAGTGCGACTGGTGTGTGTGAGAGAGAGAAGAGACTGGTTGTGGTCCTTAAGGAAGAGGACTGTGAGGACAGCTTCAACAGCTACTGCTGCTTCTGGTATGGACTGCAAGGGAAAGGAGTAGGAGAACTGCTGGAGAGGGTAAGTAAAGGTGGCTTTTTATGTTCATTTTTCTTGATTGACTACCATTTTAATTATTGGGTAGTATGTGATGTGTCTGCTGTTTGAAATATTTTATTGGTGTTTGGTAAAGCTTTCAAAATTTGCATGAGTCTTTAATTATTGGATATTCTATTCATCAGCTGTTTTGAAATTATTTTATTTGTATGATTTTATAATTATGATTGATTTATATATCTTTATTTTATTGATTTGTTTCACGAGGAATGGTGAAATTTTTGGTTTTCCATTGTTACACTGTATAGAGTCTGGCGTGATGTGTTTTACAGTTCAGTTTTTGTCTGCACATTTCTATTTATGCTTTATGTGGCTTTATTCTGTATTTGGTGAGGGTTTGTGTTCTGCATGCAAAGACTGAGATGAAGCATTCTTTTAGCATGTGGTTTCTCTGTAGGGATCTGTAGTAGCTTGGCCTGTTCTGTTTTCCTGATAGGAAGTGTATTGATATTTTAGATTCTGGTGTAATATTTTTGGTATTCTTTTTCATAGGTAGGGTTGTTGTTCTTTGAGTGTTGGCAGATAGTACTGTGTTGATACGGGAGGATCATGCCGAAATATATCATAATAGGTATGATGCCATATGAATTCCAAGATGCAAAGTTTTCTTGTTGGCATCACAACAGTGCATGAAATTATCACAACAGCTTGTATATTAATTTTACCTCAATGTCATTTTTCATGTAAAATATGTTATAAATGCATAATTTAAAATTGTGTATGGGGAGGGGGCGCCAGACTGTAAGGTTTGCCTAGGGTGCCTAATACCCTGCACCAGCCCTGACAAAGCCAACCCTCAAAACTCAGCATCAGAGCAAGGAGACTTGTGAGAGAAGCTATAGAGGGGCCAACAATCAAATTGAAGGAGCTACAGAGTTCAGTGGCTGAGACTGTAGTGGAGATGCACCAGTCAACCATATCAAGAGCACTGCATACAACTGGCCTGCATGGGAGGTTAGCTAGCAAAGAAGCCATTAATGAAGAAAAAACATATCAAAGCATGTCTGGAGTTTGCGAGACAGCAGCAGTGATCCAGCTAAAAAGTGGGTTAAGGTTTTGTAGTCAGATAAGACAAAAATTGAACTGTTTAGCCAAAATTCAAAAACACTATTTGTGTCGCAAACCTAGCACTGCCAATTCCTCAGCAAACTCCATCCCAACAGTAAAGTATGGGAGTGGCAGCATCATGTTACAAAGTAACATAGTAATGACAGCATAAAAGGAACAAATGGTCCATCCAGCCTGCCCAGCAAACATTTTATGGTAATATCTGTCACGCAGTGCAAGTTACCCCCATGTTATTCTCAAGCCTTATGATAACCCATAAAAAATTTACTGCTAGCAACATTTTTCTGGGTGGTGAGCCTTCTTGAAAACTCCGACAGTGCTGATGTGTTTTGTTTATGGACTTGGCCTTAGAAGCAGTCCTGTGCTTTTTCACTTATATCTGCATATCAGTGCCCCAGACCAGTGCTTCTCAATCGGTGTGTCGTTACACATTAGTGTGTCGCCAAACACCAGCAGGTGTGTCGTGGCTGGACCAAAGAGCCACGGAGCGGAGCCTGGCAGGGACCGCGGGAAGTGCAGCAGCAGCAGAGAGCCCAAGTCCTCTGGGTTAATCCGGCGAAGAAAGAAGCTCAGCACTGAGAGAGATGGGAAGAAGTGAGGAAGTTACCCCCAGAGACTGTTACATTGACCGTGGTAAGATCCACTGTTTTTTCGCTAGAGACAATTTGGGAATCTATTACTGAGATGAAAGTTTCGATCTTGCAACAGCTACAACCAATAAATGCAAAGTTAAAAAAGATGGAAGAAAAAGTTGAAGTTCTGACTGTCTAATATTAATCTGGAATATCAAGTCTTAATAGAGACCAAATAAAGGGACTTCAACAAGTCCAAACATCAATGATAAAAGATAAAAAGAACATGGTGGTAAAAATAGAAAATATGGAAAATCAAATGAAAAGCAGAAATTCAAGATTTATAAACTTCCTGCAAGTACCTCTGAACTCCCCTAGAGAGATGTTCAAGAAATATCTCCAGGAAGTGCTGCAAATTGAGGAATCAGCTAAGCCACCTCTTTCAAGAATCTTTTATTTGCCAAAACCTAGAGGTCCAATGGAACAAAGAGAAGCTGTGAATCCAGAAACCCGAGGGGGGAATTTCCATTAGATATCTCGGCGATATTGGAGATGTCAGATACCGAACAAGCTTCACCTGCAACTTTAGTTGTTACTCTGGCTTTAGAGCCAGATAAGGACTGGTTGCTCAGGTTGTGTTTAAGACACAGAAGTGTTGTATTTTTAGGCTGTAGAATAAGAATATTCCCAGACGTCTTGAGAGATACTCAAAGAAGAAGGAAGACTTTCCTTCTTCTGAGACTGCAAGTATTGTCAGTGGGGGGAGAATTTTTCCTCAAATTCCTATGTAAATGCATAATAAAATATGCTAATAATTCGTATATATTTTTTGAGCCTCCCCAACTGACTCAATTCCTTATAGGGAAAACTCCCACAACACCCATAGGGAACAGTACGACTGCTTTATGTCCCTCGTAAAGTATTATAGATCTCTGTAGGCTACTGTGTAATTGCCTTATTTAGTTTAAATAACTTTTCTTGAGGTTGTGTTTTCCACCCCCACATTCTGAGGACTTTAATTTAGAGAATATGATGTTTATTATAGAAAATATTTACTTCCTTGATTGTTTTGGATGTATTCTCTGTATTTTTCCTACAAGAGTTATCTTGTAAATTTTGTTAAAATGCATAAAGAAAAAAAAATAGAAAGTTGCTTTTTTTTTTTTTCCCATTATTATCTTTTAAATATAGTTTATCCATATCCCAGAATTTAAATGGATCCAATTAAAATCTTTAAACTTGACCAGCTTCTTGAGTTCCCAGAGCTCATAACTCTGTCCTAAAAGTTTATTCTCTAGGGCATGAGAAATTGTTACAATATAAAAAGCTACAAGAAAAATTGAAATCTTCATATGTTGTGTTGGAGAGAGTTTGGTGCAAGCCTCACACAATCTCTTTATTTTCTAATTATATGGCGACTTGGATGCCTTGGAAAATGTTTAGAATAGGTGCCCATCCGATAGGAAAATGTTGGCATTATGAATCTTTAGAAGAAACATTATTTCATATGTATATTATTTTGATACAATTTATCCTTTTTGGTTGCAAGTTTGGTATAGTATATGTAAAATTATGCACTCAGATATTCCCAACTCATATTGTAATTTTATTTTAAGATCCTGTAGTTTGAAAAGTATCTTAACACCTGATTACTGTAAATTATTGGATATCCAAATTGCTGCTGTTTTACAGCTTATTCTAAGCAATTGGAAAGTTTACAGTTTGAATACTACTTTTTGATAGAATACTGTTTGTATGATATATATATATATATAATTGGGTATGTTGCCTATGAAAATTTAAATAAGAAATTTATAATGTATAAGGTCTGGCAGCCAACATGTAACTCCCTTACTCACTGGAAAATGGGACATCAGTCAAGCCTCTGGTTGAATTTTCTCTCACAGGCAGACTTTCTCTGAAGAGAGATGTTTTCACTTTTTGATTGACTTTTTATCAACATATCAGAAAAATAGGCCAGTGGCTTCAAATTATATCCCAAATGCATATGAAAGGTGTCTTTCACTGATCATAACAAAATATGTTAAAATGGCCTTGGGAAGGACCACTGCATTAATAACTGGGAAATTTGTTACATGATGTCACCCAGAGTCCATTGAAGGCCATATCTCCCTTGCCAGTGAACTTAAACCCAACTTCAAGAAACTGGTATCTAAGATTCCATACATGGCCTGGGAAGCCAACCACAATCTTACTGATGGTACAGTCTCATTGAAAAGTTCCTCAGCCACTTTGGTACCTCATTTTGGAAACAGACCTGAAAGTTCAGCCAGGTCTTGATCTTCTCATTCGAGGAAGAACTCCAAAAACTCATACTGAGAACCAAAGGTAGCAAGTGCTGAATTTCAAGCAGAAGCTTCCCTGTGTTGGTGCAGCTTCTTGATGCACAGCTCTGAGAGATCAGATGCAACAGAGGCTCCACACCTTCCAAAGTGGACATGCCTGGAGGTTATTTCCATGCTTACCTCTATAGAACCTTCCAAAGCTTTTGAGTCAAGCCTCACAAAGATCAATGACAGATATATTTCACCAATGAGATTTACCCTGTCATTTTGTGCATTGTTCAAAGCAGAGTTGGAGAGGAGAACTTTGCTGGTACTTAGTGCACTATCAACACAAAGGTTCACCCATTGAGTCCTTCAACACCCAATGAGTACATAAAGTAATTTACCAACTAATGTGACTCCATCGGTATAGTGTGCTCTGATGCAGACATTGATTCCTTTTACTGTGCTATTGTCAAAACCAGCCATTCTGAGTTTTGAGGTAATGAGCAGGATTTGGGGCGCTATTTAGGTCATATTCAACAACCATACTATGGTGTGGCAGTCGGGGCCTGTCAAATCCTATAACTGCATAAACGCAGTATTTTATGTCCATCTTTTTTCTCACCATAAGTATGCCATGAAGATTTTCTCAAATCTATTTATACATATCCAGGAAGAAAGGGGAGACAGGTGCTGTAGATTTTTTTTGGCATCTTCAGAAAAACAAGTAAAGGTGTCCTGGATTCTCTTGCCATCTCTACTTCAAAATGGCCTCAATTATGCTTTGAATGAAACTTGGGAATGTTTCCTTTTGTTGTGGAGAGATACAAAGGGAGATATGATGAATAGTCCTCTTTAGGACTACTAACAACAGAGAAACTTTCAGAACACCAGAAGTACTCCGAGTCCTCACATACAGAGCAGCTAAGAAGCTTAATGCCTAATCTCAGGTTGAATTTTGCTAGGATTGAGGTTGAGAATAAACTGGCACAGCTTCCCCAACATAAACTTATGACTTTGAACCTTATTGAGAGATGAAATTATCAGAATGCTGTGCTGTATAGCTTCTTACCAGCTCTGCATGGTTGAATGCTTACCATTTTAGAAGATGCTACAAAATTCATTGCTTCTCTTGAGGGAGATAGGCAACTTGAATTTCATACCCTTATGAAGAAAATAAAAAACTAAGAAATATCTAGTTGTGACAAGCTACATTGTTTTTAAGATGGCTTTGAGAGCCTCCGCAGTGGCCATAGAGACTCACAGACTGTCATGGCTGCGATCTTTAGGCTTTTGTGAAGATGTGCAGGACCTCCAGAATGAGAGCATCCCTTCAGTGGTGGATAAATCTGGAGGTTCTAAAGGTGGACCTCTTGTTGCACATTCCACTGTATAAAGTGACTCTGTCTACCAACGCCTCTACCAAAGGATGGGGGGTGCACACTAGAAAAGCATGGACCTAAGGATTTTGTAGTCCTTAGCAGAGAATGATCTACAACCATTTGGAGCTATGAGCAATCCCCTTTGCTCTTAGAGCTTCCCTCACCATTTCAGTAAAGAGAATCTTGATCCAGATGGACAACCAAGTGGCCATATTCTGCATAAACAAGTAAGGAGGTTCGGGCTCTTAGCCTTCTGCCAGGAGGCCCTCCGAATCTGGTCATAGGCAGATCATCACAATTTGCCATCTCCAGCTAACCTTCCTCTGGGAATCCAGAACACTTTGGTGGATTGCCTCTGCAGAATGTTACAACTGCAGAAATAGTCCCTTGTTCAGTTGCTGGGGAAAGCCAGTGATTGGCCAGTTCGCTTCAGAAGATAACAGAATAGTCAAAGTTGTGCTCCATATATCCGAGCCACTATAGATTCACTCCTAATGCTTTTGTGCTAGATTGAAACGTCTATCTACTCTGTGCTTACTGAGCAATTCCTCTTATCGCCAATACCATCCAAAAGGCCCTTCAGGACAAGGCAAGGATAATCTTCATAGCACTAGTCTGGTACAGTACATGTGATACCTGTATCTTGTTCATCTGTCAATTCAGTTTCCAGTTCCACTGGGAATGTGTCAGACTCATCACACAGGAGAAAGGCAGGCTCTGCCATCCAAACCTTCCAAGTACTGGACTTCACGTTATGGATGTTGAATGTGTAGTAGTCTCCTTCTTCCCAAAGAAGTAAATGATGTGATTTTGTTCAGGAAACTTCAACCAAAAGATCCTACAACTTCAAATGAGAGATTTTCAACTTGGTGTAAGGCCAGCCAGTTGGACCCCTTCTCATGTGGCTTAAGGGACTTTTTTCAATAGCTGTTCATATCAGTGCCATTGCGGCATATCACCAGAAGATGGAAGAGGATCTGGTCTCTCTCCACCATCTGGTATCAAGATTTGTGAAAGGTCTTGGCATTCCAAGCCTCCCATCAGTAAACATCCAGTGCCTCAGTGTAGTTCTATCTTAACTCATGAAACCTCTTTTTGAACCTCTCGAGTTGGTAGACTTGATGTTTCTCATCTGGAAGTGTTATTTCTCATAGCTGTAACTTCCCTTACTCGTCATGCTGAACTACAGACTCTGGTTTCATATTCACCATACTTGCAGTTTTTTCACAATAGGGTGATTCTATGAATTTATCTCAAGTTCCTTCCAAAAGTTGTATCTGTGTTTCACATTAATCAAGCCATTGTGCTACCTACATTCTTTCCAAGACCACAAGCTCACAAAGGAGAACTGGCTTCACTCTTTGGACTGTAAGAGAGCCCTAGTGTATTACCTAAAGAGGACTTAACCTCACTGTCAAGCCTTTTAATTGTTTGTCTTTGATCTTGATAGATTGGGAATGGCAGTTGCTAAACAAACTTTGTCCAATTGGTTAGTAGACTGTATAGTGCATTTCCACACAAGCTAGCTTACAAGTTGCAGCTTATGTCAAAGTCATTATGCAAAAGCCATGGTCTGTATTGGAAGACTTATGAGTAGAGGCTAAAGGATCTGAATATGTATACCATGGAAGAGAGGAGGTGCAGGGGTGGGATATGATACAGACCTTCAGAAGCCTGAAAGGTTTTAATGATGTGTGTTCTTCAAACCTTTTCTATTGGAAAGCAAACAGTAGAACTAGGGGTCATGATATGAAACTTCAGAGGGGAGAATTCAGAACCAACATCAGGAAATATTTCTTCATGGAGAAGGGTGGTGGATGCCTGGAATGCCTTTCCGGAAGGTGTAGTGAAGACGAAAACAGTAAACAAATTAAAAAAGGCATGAGATGAGCACTGTGGCTCCCTAAAGACTATAGTTGGAAATTTAAAAAAGGGTGCATGGGGGTTACCAACATGGAGTGGCAGCTACTACCCCTAACAGAAGGCATTGGGATTACCACCCTTAACCAATTAGCTTACATGATTTTGACGCAACTGCAGCATCACTCTACTCTTCGGCAAGGGAGAGAAAACAGGGGAATTGGATTCAAACAGCCAATGCTGGGCCCTGACTTTTATGGCCAGAGTACTGATACACAGACATTAACAAAAAAGCACAGACCTGCTTCTGTAGTCAATTTTAAAAGTTCAAGCATCAGCATTGTATGAATTATCAAGAAGGCTGCTCACCCTGTAAAACTTGCTAGCAGTAAATTTGTATGGTGTTGACAATTGCTTGGTTTTGATTGTTAATATTACAACCCTTAACATATGGCTTCAGGGTAGCCTGCACGGAGCGGCAGTTACTACCAAAAGAAACTTGCTGGGCAGACTGGATGGACTATTCTTTCTTTTTCTGCCGTCATTACTGTGTTACTATATGTTAAGTAGTTCATTTCAGGGCCACTTCTGTTGAAGACATGTAAACTGCTACTTGGTCATCAATTCAGGCCTTTATGTCTCACAATTATCTGGACAGCACATCCTGAAGTGACAGCAATTTTGGACAAGCAGTTTTACATAGCCTATTCTTGCAGTAGTTCACTCTTCCTATTTGGTAGGATAGGATTGTCTGTAAGCAAATGTTTCCACAGTGCAGCTCTCAGCTTATGACTCGCCACACATAAAGGCTAATTCATGCCTGCTCGTCAACGAAGAAAGCAAGTTTGCTTACCTGTAAACAGGGTTCTTCATAGACAGCAGGATGAATTAGCTATACCTAATTCCTGCCCACCTTGCTGGAGAGTCGATTACTTCACTAAAGCTTAAGCTCTGGAAGACACTTGGACTGATGCTCAGATCCAGGCCAGCACATGGGCTTTTCTCTCAGTACCTCACAGCAACAAACGACACCAACAATGGCACTTAAACATGTAGGAATTCCTTTATGAGTACATATGTAATCATGCATGCCTCTTCTTCCTAGCTACAGCATGAGCCCTGGAGTGTGGTAATGGGCAGCAAGGATAGCTGGGCCCCCACTTTATACAACACATACATTGCAAACAGCACCTCCTCATCTTCCCCTTCCAGTCTTTCTGGCCTCTCTCTTATCCCCAGGTGGAGTTCAGTGGGGCCATATGTACTTAGCACCGGGTGTGACTCTAAGTGTTGTGAGCAACAGCAATGGAGAAGCTCTGACAGCCATATGGAGCAGCCAAGGTGTAATTAACTAAGCCAGCTGCCTTCCCAGCATCGACTTCTCCTGTCTCCTGTAATTGTATATAGAGGGAGTTGGTCCATTGTGATGAGTTCATGTGTGTCTCTGCATCCTCTATCCCTTTGGTTTAGAATTTGGAAGAGAGACTGGTGGGGCTGTCAGTGCTTCTATAAATCCTCTTTGGGTCAAATGAGTCCTCCTCATCTCCATACTGTCTGTCCTGTGGAGGTTGGAGTTCCACACAACATTTTTGTTAAGGTTGGGAAACACTGCCCTCTCAGAGAGGAGAGATTTGGGGTGGGTAAGAAAGACGCATTCAAATACCTCAAATTATACACAAGAAGCAAATATTTTTTAGAAGAAAGTGTGCTCTAGAACAGGAGCATGGGATAAGCGCAGATGATTCCTGGTTATGAAGAAGTGAGAGAAAAGCCAAAGATCGACTGGGATCTATGGCACGACAGCAGAAATTGATTTGGGCAGACTAGATGGACCTTGAAGTCCTTATTTGTCATCATTCTTTGTTTCTAAAATAGTATGATTGCCATGTTAGTCGTCTTGGATATGTAGCAATAAAGTTCTAAAATGATGCAGGTGATATATTTGTATTGAATAAACAATACATTTCTGACTAGCTTTCCAGGGTTATATTCCTTCATCTGATCAATGGAGGATAGACCAATAAAAAGGTATTGACTATAACATTTTGTTGACCTTTATTTCTCTGATAATCAGTAAATGGAGTGGAATTGGTCCAGCCATGCATATATCCTTTCCTAAATTAGATACAAGGAGAGAGGAAGAAGGATATAATCCACAACGCCACAAGACGTTTTTTTTAATAATTCTTAATATCAACATATGACAATATCATAAGTGAAGGCTCTATAAATCTTTAATCTGCAGCCTCTCGCCACGCAATGGGCCGCAGGCTGTATTCAGCCTTTAGAGCATTTTTCATCTAATCATTTATTGTCATTTGTTGTTCTATATTTAAACAGTTATACTTTATTGTATCAATAGTTCTTTGTTTAATTTTTCACTTTTATATTAAATGCATCTTTCCCTTAAACTCTACCACTAAACACCAAATTTATAAAAAGGAATACTTAGCCCAACAAATCTGTTATATCACCAAGCTATGCTATGCTTGGTGATATAACAGATATAACATATTTGACTTATGATATTGTCATTTGTTGATATTAAGAATTATTTAAAAAAAAAAGTCTTGTGGAGTTGTGGATTATATCCTTCTTCCTCTCTCCTTGTATCTATTTAGTGATAAATTGGAGAGGTAGCTGCTTTATTTGTTGTGATCATATATCCTTTCCTATACATGCTTGAAAGTTTTCTAGAAACATATAGAAACATAGAAACATAGAAATGACGGCAGAAGAAGACCAAATGGCCCATCCAGTCTGCCCAGCAAGCTTCACACATTTTTTTCTCTCATACTTATCTGTTTTTCTTAGCTCTTGGTTCTATTTCCTTTCCACCCCCACCATTAATGTAGAAAGCAGTGATGGAGCTGCATCCAAGTGAATATCTAGCTGATAAGTTAGGGGTAGTAGGGGTAGTAACCACCGCAATAAGCAAGCTACACCCATGCTTATTTGTTTTACTCAGACTATGTTATACAGCCCTTATTGGTTGTTTATCTTCTCCCCTATAATCATTCCTCTGCAAATTACTACACACAAACACACACACACGCACACATGCTCACTCTCATATCAAACAAACAGAATTCCTTGAGATGAGCTGAAAAGTTAGGCCCAGCTATGGGGTCAGTTTTTGGAGCCTTTGGTAATTAGTCACTTCAGATGGCATATGTGTCTGTGGTTTTCTTTTACTGAGTTAAGATGATATATTTGTGACTATTTCTCTGTCAGATATTGATGATATTTTCTGTCTGTATTTTCTTTTATATTAGGGTACCGGCTAAGACTAGGGTCCAGCACTGACAAAAAAGACACAGGCCGCTTACATGTGGATTTTGCACAGGCCCATGATGATTTCTATGAATGGGAATGTAAGCAGCGGATGCTAGCAAGAGAAGAACGTCATCGCAGAAGGTCGGATGAGGATAGATATCACCCTCCCTCTCCTCCAGCCGTTGCCCCTTATTCTGACCATGAGTGCAGCATTGTGGCTGAAAAACTAAAAGGTACCATAAACTTTTGGAATTTACATCAAATGTATTTTCATAGATGCTGCAAAGATAAATATTAGAACCACAATTACAGTTTCCTAGCGTGTAGCAGATGGACTCAGGATCAATAGGTATAGTGTGCTATTGATAGCAGTTGAAGACGGAGTCCGATTTCAATCTGACGTCAGCACTATATATACCCCTGCAGGAAGCTCTGCTCTTCAGTATTTCTCCGTCTCCATAGCAGTTTGGGACTCTACACAAGCTTGCACAGTGTTAGAAAATCCAAACCCAAAGAAGAAAGAAAATTCCAAAATCTTACCTCTTCAAGATGAGCCCCGCTCTCCTGCGGGGATACCTAAGGGTCCCTCCCCCAGTCGAGAATTCCTGAGGTGATTTTCGAGATCCCTCAGAGGTAAGCCTCGGTCCGGCAGCCGGTTTCCGGCATGGACTTAGCCCCCAGGAGGGAGCGGCTGAGAAGCAGCGGGTGCAAGACTGAGCGCGGCGGTGAAGGTATTTTCCCTCTCCCCCCCGCAGCCGGAGACCACCAGGCATGAGACCAGGAAGCGCCGAGACAAGGTAAGGTAGAAAACTTTCTGAAATCTCTAGTCTCCGAGGCTCGGATAGCCGCACAGATCACCTGTCAGCATCTGTCCTATTGGGTTGAGCAGCCCCTTCCAGGCTAGACCCCGATCCGGCTCGAGGGTCCTCCCACGTGGAGACCCTCCGGGGGGTCGCCATCTTAATCGCTTGGTCGTCGGCGTCATTTCCCCCTCCCTCCCCCCCCCCCCCCCCCCCATGATCACTGTACTGTCCGTCTAACTGAGCCGTGCGCACAGCGGCGAGCCGGGTGCATAACATAGTTGTGCGCACAGTGAGGCGCACCAGGGTGCCGGGCGCATTGCGCCAGCACAACAGCGCTGGGTGCACAAGTTCGGCTGCACGCACAGCGGCGCGCACATCCCCCTGTAAGGGCACAGACTGGCCTGCACGCATATCTTCGCAGCCTGCACGCACACCCTCTGCGCACTCGGAGCGCATATCTAAGCCTCCCGGCGTGCACATATAAACGCACCGACTGGGCTTGAACCCACTACGCGCACAAATCATGGCACCACTGGCCAAGAAAGCCAAAGCCAAAGCACAAGCCCTCTGCCCAGCCTGCCACATAAGAGCTGCTCAGCATGAAGAGGCTACTGCCCTGTGACTACAGTGTGAGACTGCTCTGGGAGAACCAGGACAAGGTCCTCCAGCCAGTACAACAATCCGGATCCATTGATAGTACCCCGGACCTCTCTATTCCCAGCTCGGCCCTCCAGGAACGCCGCTGGGTTCAATATAGACCCAGGAAACCTTTCCTAGGTGGAATTCTTTAAAGGTCTGCAAACCTTCATCCAGGTGCAATCGGTGCCACCGATGCCACAGCCTCCACTAGAGGACCTTAATCTCCCAGGCCCTTCTCGGCCTCCCAGAGACATGCTTCCTTTAGACAAAAGCATAACCTTAGACGACACAGACACCTTGGAGGAAGACCAATACTCCCTGGAGGAAGGGGAAATCCCTCCAGGAATGGAACCATACCAAACCATGATGTGTTTCTTCTCCAAAGAAAAACTACCAAACCCCTCGGGTCTGGGAGTCTGAGGGAGCTGGCCATCCCAGACACAAGCGCCTCAGCAGAGCCAAAAATGAACCCTCTTCTGGTCGGACTCCGTCAGGCCTCACGCCATTTCCCATTGCTGCAAGCCGTACAACAGCTGATCGACCTGGAATGGAATGCCTCGGAGGCCAGTTTCAAGGGAAGACGGGCCCTAGAAGCCCTAATCCCACTGGAACCCTCAGCCAAAGACCTCCTAGGGTTCCCCAAAATGGACACCATGGTCTGCGCAGTCACAAAGCGCACTACCATTCTAGTCTAAGGAGGAACGGCACTTAAGGATGCCCAAGACAGATGTCAGGAGTCCATCCTTAAACAATCATTTGAGGCAGCAGCTATGTCACGGCAGATCGCTGCCTGCAGTGCCATGGTGACACGCGCATGCTTGTCACAGGCCAGGAACACAACCACGCCCGTCGAAACATTAGAACCAGCAATATCCTTCCTCACGGATGCGACCTCTGATCTGGTGTGCACTTCAGCCAGGGGAATCTCATCCATTGTGGCAGCCAGAAGGCAACTCTGGCTCCAAAGCTTGTCAGCCGACGCGATGTCCAAGATGAAACTCACGAGAATGCCATTTAAAGGAACCTTCCTGTTCGGCAGCGAACTGGAGAAGTTAGCCGACAAATGTGGCGAATCTCCAGTAACTCAGTTACCGGAGGACAAGATCAAGAAAAGCCAACGCCTCTCTCCCTGGACATTCAGGGGCAGAGGATAACAGCATTTCAGACTGTACAAGAATACATACCAAGCACCTGGCCTCGCAGGCAGGGGCCAGTCCTTTCGGAACAAACACAACAAGAGGGGAGCCGGCTCAGGTCCCAGCCGCACCCCACAATGAGAATCAACAGACCCATCCACAGGAAGAAGCCATAGGGGTCAGGCTTGCCTGATTCTACCAAAGATGGGTCGCGATAACGTCGGACAAGTGGGTCCTAACCATCATTCGAGAGGGATACTTTCTGGACTTTCACAGCATCCCTCCAGACAAATTTGTGAAATCTGCCTGCCTTTCCCCCTCTAAGAGGACGGCAGTGGAAACCACTCTAATCAAATTGCTCGCCTTAAAGGCTATAACACCGGTGCCCATGCACCAGTGAAATACTGGACACTATTCCATCTATTTTATCATCCCCAAGAAAGAGAGAACGTACCGGCCCCTACTGGACCTCAAGTCGGTCAACCGCTACCTGAGGGTATCACACTTCCGTATGGAAACCCTACGCTCGATCATAAGGGCGGTACAGCCGGGAGAATTTCTGACCTCCCTGGACCTGTCAGAAGCCAATCTGCACATCCCGGTTCATCACGATCATCAGTGCTTCCTACGCTTCGCAATCCTGGACCATCACTACCAGTTCTGAGCACTACTCTTCGGACTAGCTACAGCCCCTCGGACGTTCACCAAAATCATGGTGGTCGTGGTGGCGACACTGAGGAAAGAAGGAATCCTCGTTCACCCATATCTGGACGATTGGCTGATTAGAGCAAAATCCCCAGAGGAAAGTCATCAGACGACCACCAGAGTCAAGAACCTCCTGGAGAACCTCGGATGGGTCGTCAACGCAACCAAGAGCTGTCTACAGCCCTCCCAATCTCTGGAATACCTGGGAGTCTGGTTCGACACCCAACAGGACAAGGTCATTCTTCCCCCTACAAGGAGAAGGAAATTGATGGACCAGTTGAGAAAACTGTTGAACGGTCCTAATATGGAACCTAACATCGTGTAACTACAGCAAGGGTTATTTTTCCCTATATGCAACACCTTGCACTTGTCCACATTAAATTTCATCTGCCATTTGGATGCCCAATCTTCCAGTCTTGCAAGGTCCTCCTGTAATGTATCACAGTCTGCTTGTGATTTAACTACTCTGAATAATTTAGTATCATCCGCAAATTTGATAATGTCACTCGTCGTATTCCTTTCCAGATCATTTATATATATATTGAAAAGCACCGGTCCAAGTACAGATCCCTGAGGCACTCCACTGTTTACCCTTTTCCACTGAGAAAATTGACCATTTAGTCCTACTCTCTGTTTCCTATCTTTTAACCAGTTTGTAATCCACGAAAGGACATTGCCTCCTATCCCATGACTTTTTAGTTTTCGTAGAAGCCTCTCATGAGGGACTTTGTCAAATGCCTTCTGAAAATCCAAATACACTACATCTACCGATTCACCTTTATCCACATGTTTATTAACCCCTTCAAAAAAAAATGAAGCAGGTTTGTTAGGCAAGACTTCCCTTGGGTAAATCCGTGTTGACTGTGTTCCATTACATCATGCTCTACAATTTTGATCTTGAGGATAGTTTCCACTATTTTTCCCGGCACTGAAGTTAGACTCACTGGTCTATAGTTACCCGGATCGCCCCTGGAGCCTTTTTTAAATATTGGGGTTACATTGGCCACCCTCCAGTCTTCAGGTACAATGGATGATTTTAATGATAGGTTACAAATTTTAACTAATAGGTCAGAAATTTCATTTTTTAGTTCCTTTAGTACCCTAGGATGCATACCATCCGGTCCAGGTGACTTGCTACTCTTTAGTTTGTCAATCTGGCCTACTACATCTTCCAGGTTCACAGTGATTTTGTTCAGTTCATCTGACTCGTCACCCCTGAAAACCATCTCTGGAACTGGTATCTCCCCAACATCCTCATTAGTAAACACGGAAGCAAAGAATTCATTTAGTCTTTCTGCAATGGCCGTATCTTCCCTAAGAGCCCCTTTAACCCCTCGCTCATCTAATGGTCCAACCGACTCCCTCACAGGTTTCTTGCTTTGGATATATTTTAAAAAGTTTTTATTATGAGTTTTTGCCTCTTTGGCCAACTTCATTTCAAATTCTCTCTTCGCCTGTTTTATCAATGTTTTACACTTAACTTGACAATGCTTATGTTTTATCCTATTTTGTTCAGATGGATCCTTCTTCCAATTTTTGAAGGATGATTTTTTGGCTAAAATAGCCTCTTTCACCTCACCTTTTAACCATGATGGTAATCGTTTTGCCTTCCTTCCACCTTTCTTAATGCGTGGAATACATATGGACTGTGCCTCTAGGATTGTATTTTTAAACAATGTCCAAGCCTGTTGAACACTTTTAACCTTTGCAGCTGCACCTTTCAGTTTTTTCTGACTATTTTCCTCATTTTATCAAAGTTTCCCTTTTGAAAGTTTAGTGTTAGAGCTGCAGATTTACTTATTGTCCCCCTTCCAGTTATTAGTTTAAATTTGATCATGTTATGATCACTGTTGTCAAGTGGCCCCACCACCATTACCTCTCTCACCAAATCCTGTGTTCCACTAAGAATTAAATCAGTTGTCACACTGAACAATCTTCAGGTTTGTGCATCCCCTCACTGGTCGTCTTTTTAAGTTTAAAGTGGACTCTGACTGCTTGACAAAAGGTGTTGTTTATATTATCAAATGCCCTTGCCCACTTTTGTATGTTGGGAAGACCACCCGGATGCTCAAGACCCGTATGATAGAGCATTGCTCTAACATTCGCCTTCATAGATTAGATGAACCCTTGGTTTCACATTGGTTGGACTGCGGCCATTCCATTTCTGATCTCTCCTTCTCAGTTATTGAGGTGGTTCACCGTCCTCCACGGGGTGGTGATTTCCCCGAGATCCTGGGTCGGAGGGAACAGAAATGGATTTTTACCTTGGATACTGTTTCTCCAAAAGGACTTAACAAGGATATCGAGTGGTATCTCTTCTACTGAGCGGATGACTCCGCCGCTGTGTTTTACTTTGACAGCTCTTGCGAGACTGACTGCTTTCGCGCCTTTTTTACCTTTAAATGTTTGTGAATTGTGAGGGCGCTCGCGCTCCAGTGATTACTGCTAAAAGGTATGTAATACATGTTATATATTGCTGTAGCCTTCTCACCACTTTTACATAGTGACTTTTACTTACTTTATCTTTTAGATTATAATCGCTTCTTTGGTCCCTCCCGATGCAGCCTAGCGAAACACGGGACCGTGTCGGGGGACTGCCATAATATGTCTGCTATTTGATTCATGGAGTTGCCATATTTACACTGATAAACCTTTGAGTTTGGAACTTTAATAAAGTGCCTTTTGAAATAATTGGTGGTGATAAGTTCTGCCCTGCACCAGTGTACTTTTATACTTGCGGATGTGCAAGGTTCTTGCTTCTTCTCTATTTGGTAATTGAAATCTCCCATTATTATTGCACTGCCAAATTGGTTTGCTTCCCTGATTTCTCTTAGCATTTCATCATCTGTCTGACCATTTTGTCCAGGTGGACGGTAGTATACTCCTATCACTATACTCTTGCCCAACACATATGGGATTTCTACCCATATAGATTCTACTGAGCATTTAGTCTCTTGTATGATCTTTATCCTGTTGGACTCTATACCCTCCCGGACATAAAGTGCCACACCCCCGCCAAGTTGATCCTCCCTATCATTGCGATATAATTTTTACCCTGATATAGCACTGTCCCATTGGTTATCCTCCTTCCACCAAGTTTCTGTGATGCCAATTATGTCAATCTCATCATTTGCTGCTATACACTCTAACTCTCCCATCTTACTTCTTAGACTTCTGGCATTGGCATACAGACATTTCAAAGTGTGTTTTTTGTTTGTTTTAACAACCTGCTTTTCAGTTATTTGGAATAATTCGGAAATCATTAGTTTTGGTGATTTTTTACATATAGGCATATGGACTATGTTTGCTTTTAATGGAACCTCTCTGTTGAGATGCCCTAACTCTCCTGTTTCATTAGTATCCTTCATGGATACATTTCTCCGAACCATGCACTGCTGAGTGACTGTCGGCTTTCCCCTTTGTTCTAGTTTAAAAGCTGCTCTAACTCCTTTTTGAAAGTTAGTGCCAGCAGCTTGGTTCCACTCTGGTTAAGGTGGAGCTCATCCTTTCGGAAAAGTCTCCCCTTTCCCCAAAAGTTTCCCCAGTTCCTTACAAAGCTGAATCCCTCTTCCCTGGACCATCGTCTCATCCACGCATTGAAACTCTGGAGCTCTGCCTGCCTCTGGGGTCCTACACGTGGAACAGGAAGCATTTCAGAGAATGCCACCCTGGAGATTCTGGATTTTAGCTTCCTACCTAAAATCCTAAATTTGGCTCGATTTATGAGCGTCTATTTTCCTAATCTGTATACAGCCACGACTCCTGGGCACTCGATGCCATGAATGTGCTAGAGATACACAATTTATCCCTAGAGCGGCCTTTTTAGTGCAGTGACTCATTTGCCTTTTGCATCGAGCACCCAGGAGAGGTGATTGTGCGCACGTTTAAAAAAAAAAAGTGCATCCGGTTTGGATGCACTTTTTAGTGTGTCAGTATTGCATCGGCCTGAGAATGGGTGTTAGTGATAGATATATGATGTCCACAAATGTAGAACTTAAATTTACTGATCCCATGCTTTTTGGCCTTTGATTTCTCCTTTCTTTCTTTTTTTTTTAAGAACTGAATTTTGTTTTAGGACTGCTAAGGCAGTGGAACTATAAAAAAAAAAAAAAATATATATATATATATATATATATATGCAATGAGGCCAAAATAAGAAGGTCAAGGCAAAAAAGTTGAGAGACTGAGTGCATGTCCATGCGGTAGCTCGAATGAAGAATGACTGAGGGGGCTCATGAGGCAACATACACGCAGGAGATCCCACACATGCTCAGTAACACTTTTACTGGGCTCTGAGAGTTGGGCCCTAATCAGTGTTGTTGGATGATGTCACCTTCGCTTTAGAGCTGAATCACACCTGCTTGTCAACATAGAAGGTAATTTTCAAAACTATTTCCACAGGTAAACAGTGCTTTTCCCATGCAGTGGGCTTTTATATTTGCACTCACTGTAGATAAGCTTGCGCATATATTGTCATTATGTACATAACTTTACCTGTAGTGGAGGGTTTTGCAACTATGCACACACTTTTATATTTTCAAAAGTATGCGCATGTTTTGTCTCAAGAAAACTAACATGCAAGTTAGTATTTATAAATATCTGTGAATAGCTTTTCTGGGATAATTTTCAAAGTGAAAGTATACATACATATACTTTCACTATGAAAACTGGTACATTGTGTGCAGGAGAAAGTTTGTGCAGACTTTACACCAGTGTGCATAATCTTAAAATGAATCACCTTGTGATTTGGGAAGTAAAAATAATCTCTATAGCTGGTTTGATTATGTTTCCAAATATCTTTAAGGCTATATAATTTGATAAGAGCTTTAATACAGAGTAGATACATCTACAAAGAAGATTGTTTAGGATTTATCCAATACAAGATCAAATATGCATTCCAGTTCTCACCAATGTAAATGGCCAAAATTTTAAAACTTGACAACACATCTTCTAACCTGTGATAAAAAGCATTTTGGCCTGTGTTTGGTCCTTATAATTTACTAAAGTCATATGAGCTGAGTATATGAAGTATTATCCCAGGACAATCAGGATGATAGTCCTCACATATGGGTGACGTCACTGGACAGAGCCCTATCATGGAAAACTTTCTGTCAAAGTTTCTAGAAACTTTTGACTGGCACACTGAGCATGCCCAGCATGCCATGATCCCTCGAGCCACAGGGTCTCCCTTCAGTCTTCTTTTTTCCGCGCTGCAGTTAGCCTTGCGGTGAAGGAGCCTTGTGTGATACTTCACACATTTTTTTCCTCACGGAAAAAATTGAAAGAAATTCTCAAATTTAATCCCCTTCATAGGGTCTCCCATTTTCACATCGATCGGCGAGTAAATATTTTTTGTTCCAGTCAATACCGCTCCAAATTTTCTTGTCAGAAAGCAGTCGATGGCTGTCTGGCCTTCAGAATGACAACGGGGTTTAAAAAATGCCCAAATTGCCCTCGCACGATGTCCATCACCGGCCCTCATGTCGAATGTGTCCTGTGTTTGGGCAAGGGACATAGTGTCACAACATGTCCACAATGTGCCGAGATGACGGCCAAAGGCAGACAGGCTTGTCTGGAAAAGATGGAACATCTCTTTCACATTCAGCTACTTACATCGACACAGTCGTCACCGGCAGGAGCGGCTAAAAAATTGGTAATTAAAACCAAGCGGCATCCTGATGGAAGCGGTGACATCGATCAAATCGACCTCTGTGCTTGAAAGGAAAGGCACAAACATCGACTGACTTCTACCCCCGATGTCGGCTCAATTACCGGGGTGGCTTCAATGGCCATTGAGCCACCACCGAAGAGGACTAGAGTAGAGGAGCCGTCGACGCCCTCGATGCCTCTTACTCCAAGGCGATCCCCACCGATATTGGTGCCGGATACTGCGCCACCACATGGACCTGTGGAAGAGCCAGTTCTGCCTTTTCTGCCACCCCCTATAGCTGCTCTGACCTCACCAGCTATAAGGGTGGAACTGGACAGATTCATCTGCCAGGTAGTAAGGGAAGCTCTACGAGATCTTCATCCATTGATGCCGATGCCAGCACCGGCACCAATGCTGATGCCGGACTCATCGGTGTTCACACCACTACTCGCTAAACTCGATGCCCTGATCGGTGCCCTGCTGATCCAACCACTACCATCGAAGCCGATGACTCCGATTGACCAACCAATTCCTGATCCTCTGGATGATGACGCCTCAGATAATTCACCGATGCCTGAGCCAATATTGGGACCATCTGGAATTTCTCAACCGAGGCGGCCGATTACTCCATCGGTGCCATCAATTCCAACATCAACCTCCATTGTTGCCACCGACAAAACCATTGATATCTTTACATCCTTCGATGCCATTTTTCATCCCTCACTCCACTCCTCCACGGCGTACTTTATCAGATACCTGGGATGATGTGGACACCGATTCTTCCATCTCCACCAGAAGAAAGGAGGAAGTCACCTACTGAGGACCTCTCCTTTTCCAATTTCATGAAAGAGATGTCAGATACAATTCCTTTCCAGTTAGTAACTGAGGAAGACACGAGACAAAAAACTCTGGAGGTTCTACAATTTGTAGATCCCCCTAAGGAGCTGCTTGCCATACCAGTGCATGAAGTCCTCGTTGATCTCCAGCATAGATTGTGGAACCATACTTGTTCACTTCCACCAGTGAACAAGCAGACTGACGCCACTTAGTCCAACATATACCAGGTTTTCAAAAGCCTCAACTCCCATACCAGTCTGTAGTGGTGGAGTCCACCCAAAAACGATCAAAAAGAATCCGCCCACATTCATCCATGCCTCCTGGCAAGAAGCAAAAATTCCTGGATAGTCTGTGGCGAAAAATGTTCCAAGGTTCCATGCTTGTCTCCAGAATTGCATCATACCAATTATATATGACACAATACCAATGCAATTTATGGAAACAGATGCAAGAGTTGTCTGAATCTCTGCCTCAGCAACATAAAGATTCCTTAAATAATATTCATAAGGGCCTGGAAGCAGGTAAACACGAAGTGCGTGCAGCCTATGACTGTTTTGAAACATCTTCCAGGATGGCAGCAACAGAGATTAGTGCCCGCAGATGGGCTTGGCTAAAGGCTTCTGACCTCAGGTCTGAGGTTCAGGAGAAATTGGCAGACCTGCCTTGTACTGGGGACAATCTTTTTGGAGAGAAAGTACAAGGTGCTGTTGCGCAGCTAAAGGAATGTGAGACACTGCACCAACTCTCCACTGTTTCGACAGAGACTTCATCTTCTGCAAGACGTGCAGCCAGAAAAGACACCAGAAAACCTTATTACAGACCACGAAGATATTATCCTCCAGCACCTCGTGGTAGGACAGCAAGGCCATCCAAGAGAGGTCAATCCAGGCAACCAAAGGCATCTAGACCTCAGCCTCCCCCTCAGACAGGCCCAGCATCAGGGTTTTGAAAACCTGCCAGAGAACAGCAGCTACTCCATCAACCCATTCCGGGATGTACCAGTTGGAGGCCGAATCTCCTTCTTTCTACCCAATTGGTCAAACATCACAACAGATAAATGGGTACTATCCATTATAACTTAAGGTTACCATCTGGCGTTTCTCACAGTGCCCAAAGACTCTCCACCAAGGTCTCTTTGGGTACACAAACATCATACCACTCTTCTGCAAACAGAATTATCCACCCTCCTGAGAGCCAGGGCCGTGGAACCAGTTCCCCGACCTCAGCAGGGCAGAGGATTCTACTCCCGCTATTTTCTCATACCAAAGAAATCAGGAGGGCTACGTCCCATCTTAGACCTCCGAAATCTCAACAAATTTCTATGGAAAGAAAAATTCAGGATGGTCTCATTAGGCACCATGCTTCCCCTTCTTCAAACAGGAGATTGGCTCTGTTCTCTGGATCTTCAAGACGCTTACGTTCACATTCCAATATTCCCTCCTCATCGCAAGTTTCTGTGCTTCCTGGTGGGTCATCAACACTTTCAATACCGGGATCTGCCATTTGAATTTGCCTCAGCACCCCGAGTATTCAGCGGCCCATTTACGCAAGGAAAGCATACACGTTTTCCTTATCTGGATGACTGGCTCATCAAAAGCCAATCAAGACAAGGAGCTCCCAACTCTCTCAAGTTCACAATCAATCTGCTTCACTCGTTGGGATTTCTAATCAACTACCAAAAATCCCACCTCATATCACCTCGCTTCCTACAGTTCATCGGAGCAGATTTGAACACCACCATATCAAAACCCTTCCTCTCAAAAGACCGCGCAGACACACTCTCCAGATTAGCAAAATCTCTGCGCACAAAGGAAACAGCGTCAGCCCATCAGTTCCTAACTCTGCTAGGCCACATGGCTTCCACAGTCCACGTCACTCCTATGGCCAGATTAGCCATGAGAATAAAGCAATGGACATTGAGATCACAGTGACTCCAAGCCATTCAACCACTGTCGTCTCCAGTTCATATAACCCACCAGTTACATTCATCTCTCTTCTGGTGGACGAACAACTTGCTCACAGGCCTTCCTTTCCAGCAACCAGTTCCACAAGTAACATTAACTATAGATGCATCCACCTTAGGTTGGGGAGCACAGTCAAACAATCTTCAGACTCAAGGTACTTGGACAAACCTCGAAGCAACATTTCAAATCAACTTCCTGGAGCTTCAAGCTATACGTTATGCTCTCTATGCGTTCAAGGACTGCCTTTCACACAAGACTGTTCTAATACAGACAACACAGTTGCCATGTGGTAAACAAACAAGGGGGTACAGGCTCTTATCTCCTATGCCAAGAAGCCGCACACATTTGGGACTGGGCCCTGTCACATTCCATGTTTCTCCAGGCCACTTATCTACAGGTCGATACAGTAAGGCCGCGGTAGAAACAGTGCGGCAGTGTCAGGCGCACCCTTCCTCCCCGCACGCACAGTTCTCTTCACTAAGTCCCCGATACTCTCTTCTAATTGCATGCAAATGCATGCCGCGGCTGTGAAGCGATAGGGAAGGGTTATGCCCGCGCAACCCATTTTACTGTATAGGCGCTTAATACAGCACCTATACAGTAACCTGGGTGCGCTGGTACCTGTCATTTCAAATGTCATTTCAAATGACATTTGGAATGACAGGCACCGGGAGGAGGGAAGCGGCGAAGCAACTTACTTCTTGCTGTGTCTCTCCTCCTCCCGGAGCAGGGCGCGAAAGCAGCCTTGCTCCGGGAGGAGGTGGGACACAGCGGCGAAGCAAAAAAAAAAAACCAAAGGCGCGTGTTCGATTGGGCGGGTGGGCGCGTGTTCGATCGGGCGGGTAGGCGGCAGCAGTGGCGGCAGAGAAGAAAAAAAAAACCAAAAGCAATTTTTTTTTTTCCCAAAAAGCAACAATTTTGGTTTTTTCCAAAAGCGACTTACTTTTGGGATCTGTCAAGATCCCAAAGTAAGTCGCAAAAGTAACTTACTTTTCTGAAGCCATCAGGAACAAGATCGTAGCTCCTCCCGATGAAGACGAAGATGGCCGCCTGCACGGGAAAGCGTGCAATTGGCCGCTGTAGACGTGACGTCACGACGTTTGGCGTCACGGGATGTGACGTCACGTCTTCAGCGGCCAATTGCACGCTTTCCCCCGTGCAGGCGGCCATCTTCGTCTTCGTCGGGGGGAGCTACGATCCTGCTGATGGCTTCAGATCCCGGGGGGCGGGTGGGCGCGTGTCCGGCTTCCGCCGCTGCCTGGATGGGTGGGCGCGTGTCCGGCTGGATGAATGCCCGTGCGATTTTGGCGCTCATGGCATGAGCGCCAAAATCGCACGGGCATTCATTCCGGTGGGGGCCGTGCGTTCATCCAGGCAGAGGGAGCCGGAGGTCGTTCGCCGTCGGCTCCCTCTGCCTGGATGAATGCCCGTGCGATTTTGGCGCTCATGGCATGAGCGCCAAAATCGCACGGGCATCCATTCCGGCGGGGGCCGTGCATTCATCCAGGCAGAGGGAACCGTGGGCCGTTTTCGCCACCGGTTCCCTCTGCCTGGATGAATGGCCGTGCGATTTTGGCGCTCATGGCATGAGCGCCAAAATCGCACGGGCATCCATTCCGGCGGGGGCCGTGCATTCATCCAGGCAGAGGGAACCGTGGGCCGTTTTCGCCACCGGTTCCCTCTGCCTGGATGAATGGCCGTGCGATTTTGGCGCTCATGGCATGAGCGCCAAAATCGCACGGGCATCAATTCCGCTGCTGCCCCCGGATCCCGGATGCCGCTTTTTTTGCTTCTTTGCTGCCCCCCCGCTGCCGCTGCTGCCCCCGGATCCCGCTGCCCCCCACCCCCGCTGCCGAGGCCGCTTACCCGCGAAATCGGGAGGAAGGGAGAAGGGACTACCGTAGCAGGCCCTCACCTTGCTACTTTTTCGGGTTTTTTTTTTTTTTGCTTCGGGAGGAGGGGACCGGACGGGGCTGCAGGAGACCGGACTGGGGCTACACCGGACGGCTGGACCAGGGACCAGGGCAGGTAAGCAATGTTTTTTACACTACACTACACTACACTAACACCTACTAGGGGGAGGTGGTAAACTAGCACGTTAAGGCCGCGGCAGAACAGCGGGTTACTGAGGAGATAATATCAGCGCCCGTTACAGTATCGGAGGGGAATAGCTAATTCCTTCATTATACAGCTTTTTCGTTCATTTACATGCTGGGTGCGGAAAGGGTTATGTGTTTATTTTAGGAAGCGCTAAGGACGCGTGAAACTGGAGACTGTATTGCTGGACCGCCTTACTCGTCTGTATTGTGCGCTCCCAGCACGTTACAGACGGGGAATCTTTAACTGAATGTTACTGTATCGACCTGCTAGTAGGCATACACAACGTAGTTGCAGATCGCCTCAGTCGTCAGTTGCAACCCCACGAATGGTCCCTGGACCCTTTAGTAGCAACCAGGATATTCCAAAGTTGGGGTCAACCAATAATGGACTTCTTTGAATCCGAACTGAATTACAAAGTGGACACATTCTGCTCCCTGCACAAACAGAAAAACCACTTAGCCAGGGACGCCTTTGCTTGCCCTGGAACTCAGGCCTTCTATACGCGTATTCCCCGATACCGCTAATAACCAAAACTCTAGTGAAGCTACAACAGGACAAAGGGTCAGTGATACTCATAGCCCCGTATTAGCCTCGACAAGTATGGTTTCCCATACTTCTCGACCTCTCGATCAGGAAACCAATTCGCCTGGGCACAGCACCCACTCTCATAACTCAGGATCAGGGCAGGTTGTGCCACCCCAACCTTCAAACCCTATCCCTCACAGCCTGGATGTTGAAAGCATAATCCTTCAACCACTAAATCTTTCAACTAATGTATCTCAAGTGCTTGTAGCTTCACGAAAACCTTCCACACGAAATCCTATTGTTGTAAGTGGAAAGGTTTCACCACGTGGTGCACACAGAAATGTATTGACCCTTTTTCCTACCCCACATCATCTTTATTGGACTATCTCTGGCACCTTTCAGACTCTGGTCTCCAGACTATGTCAGTAAGGGTACATCTGAGTGCCATCTCAGCTTACCACAAAGGAGTAGGGGATGCCCAGATATCAGTGCAACCCCTTGTCAGTAGATTTATGAGAGGTTTAATTCAGCTAAAACCCCCGTTATGGCCACCAGTCATAGAATGGGACCTTAATGTAGTATTAACAAGGCTCATGCGTTCTCCCTTTGAACCTATAGATTCCTGCGATATTAAATTTCTTACATGGAAAGTTGTCTTCTTAGTAGCTATTACATCTGCTAGAAGAGTTCGTGAGTTACCAGCACTTGTCACATACTCACCCTATACAAGGTTCCTACATGACCAAGTGGTCCTATGTACTCACCCAAAATTCCTTCCCAAGGTGGTTACGGATTTCCACTTGAATCAGTCCATAGTCTTGCTCACATTCTTCCCAAGACCTCGCTCTCACCAAGGTAAACTGGTTTGCACACCTTAAACTGTAAACGTGCACTTGCATATTACCTAGACCACACATCAGTTCATAGGAAATCCACACAGCTCTTTGTTTATTTTGATAAAAACAAACCGGGTAAGGCAAGTGGGCAAACAAACTCTCTCCAACTGGCTAGCAGATTGTATAGATTTCTGCTATGAAAAAACAGGCCTTCCTCTCCAGGAACGCATAAAGGCGCACTCAATAAGAGCAATGTCAACCTCAGTAGCGCACTATCGTTCAGTTCCAATTGCTGAGATTTGTAGGGCTGCAACATGGAGCTCTCATCACACATTTGCAGATCATTACTGCTTGGACAAGGAAGGACGACAAGATTCAGCCTACGGATAATCTGTCTTAAAGAATTTATTTCCAGTATAATTCCAACTCCTTCCACATCCAACCTGCTGTGATTTCAGGCTGCCTCATCTTTTCCAACAGTACATCAGTTGTTGTGCCTGTTGCACAAGTTGTATGCTGTTGGTCCACAACAAATATGACTCAGCCTGTAGCTTGCTAATCACCCATATGTGAGGACTATCATCCTGCTTGTCCTGGGATAAAGCAAAATTGCTTACCTGTAATAGGTGTTATCCCAGGACAGCAGGATGTAGTCCTCACGAAACCCACCCGCAACCCCGCGGAGTTGGGTCCAATATGTTTTATTATTTTATTTTTGGCTAACGCTTATTGCTACAAACGAGACTAAGGGAGACCCCTGTGGCTCGAGAGATTATGGCATGCTCAGTGGGCTCGGTGTGCCAGTCAAAAGTTTCTAGAAATTTTGATAGAACGTTTTCTGTGATAGGGCTCTGTCCAGTGACGTCACCCATATGTGAGGACTACATCCTGCTGTCCTGGGATAACACCTATTACAGGTAAGCAATTTTGCTTTCCAAGATCCTAAAGTGGCCTTCTGGTTCTGAGTAAAATCTAGTTGGTGTAAAAGGCAATAAATCTTATGTATCAGAATGAAGAACCTCCCCCTTACTTACATACACACACACACACACATACACATACACAGACACACACACTATGTTTGTCGAACCCAAGCTGTTTTGTGAATGGTTCATACTGATCAGGTAGGTTTCTTATAGCATTGCTGTTTGTAAAATGTTCCCTTTTAATTGGATAAGACATTCCTCTAACAGTAAGAGAAATATAAATGGTATGTGTACCTTTTACATAGCTTCAAATGGTAACATAAGCAATTACTGGAGCTTGTGACTGTAAAGCTTACTTATGTAGTTCGTTATTCAAGTGTTACTATTGCACATGAAGACACTTCATTACAAAAAAATACCTGTTTGCAACTGTAATTACATTGCAAACAGTACTGTCTGCTTGTGGCTGTATTTATGTGATACACAATACACCACCTATCTAGGAACAGTAATTACCCAACATATAATACAGCATCTGCCTTGTCAGTAATTGTTTAATGCACAGAATAGGGGGAGCCTTAAACAGTATTGCATAATATGTAATATAGTATTTGCATGTGCCATTATTATAATGTCATACCATGATTTTAATTGCATAAAAGAGCAAGCAATGAAACTACAACAGTTGTACATTACTGAAGATGCTCACAAGTTACAATTTTTCTTTTGTGTAATTCAGATGATTTCAAGTTCCGGGAAGCTATTCATACCTTGTTGACCTGGATAGAGAGAGGAGAAGTGAACCGCCGAACTGCCAACAACTTCTACACTATGATTCAGTCTGCAAACAGCCACATCCGTAGGCTCATGAATGAAAAAGCTTTACATGAGAAAGAAATGGAGGTGGCTAAAGAAAGCTTCATGGTTGCACTATCAGGGATTTTAGTGCAGTGTGAGTAGCATCTCTCTGCTGAGTAATACTAGTGATTCCCACTGGTATTCTATTGTAATGTGAGTAGCAGCGCTGTGTCAGGAAGTAATAGTAATCCAAACAGGGATTCTAGTGTAGTGTGAGTATCATCTTTAGAGATTCTCAAAGAGATTCTTGTTCTTATGGTAAACAGAATTGACTCTGAGATGCTACACGCATCAGTTCTGGGTGGTTTTGTTCAGTGTTCTCGCGTATCATTTTGCAGGTGACTTTATTATCTGCAGTAGGTGTTGAAACTCTTAAGGGAGTAGAAAAAATCTGAGCTCTTAAAGAAAGCTTGAAGAGAGATCAAAAGTTTGGCAGCTAAGATTTAATGGAAAAAAGTATTGGAGCTTGCTATTTGCATGCAGAAGGCCGAGGGAAGCAGTAAATAATGAGGACTGAGGTATTCATAGTAATGTGCAAGAGCCCCTTGTTAAATTATTTTGCAAAAACAAAGTGTGTCTTACTGAGCAGCACATAGCTGTCAAAAGCCCCTTGATGATAAATTGATGGTACCAAGGGCCCCATGGTAAGAAACTGATATGTCACTCAGTACTGAAGACTACCAAATATGAATCTGGAGATGAGACCTGATGATTTCTGGGTTACCACGTCATTGGAAGAAGATAGTAAGAGAGAGTTAGTAGGATGTTGTGGGACACAGTAGGAAGTATAATCAGCACATCTCTTACAAATGATTGCTGGGACCTCATCTGAAGTAGTCTGTTTCAAGGAATAGAGAGAACATTGTGAATCTAAAGCAGGGGGCTACCAAAATGGTGCAATGTGCAATAAACCTATGATATGCAACTTAAGGACCTAAATATGTAGATCCTGGATGAATAAGACAAATACCTCAAAGTTATAAATAAATCACCTGAAGCAAGCATTTTTAACAGGGTTGATGATATGAAGGGTGGAAGGAAATATTCCTCTTCATTCAAGCAGACCAGTCAAGATGAACAGCTTATGCACACCGGCCAGGAGATAGACTGAGATCAACAAGCTCGCTGATGTAACCTCTTATATACATCTGTGCTCTTTTATACAGCCTGCCAGTAGTCTCTATCTCCAGCAAATGGTAGACAAGTATCCCATGCTGTGGACTGAAATTTGGATAGATTAAGATGTTAGGGGACTGCTTCTGAGGTGAAATTAGAAGACTCCATTCCTCAGGGTAGTCCTGGACCCATTTGGATCAATTTAGGAAGCTCCCACAGTGAAAGATGTGATATCCCTCCTCTGATTGAGAAGTGCCAGGACAGGGGGCTTCCAATGTGGCTCATAGGACCTGGGTTTAATTTGGTCTTTTTACCCAGTTCTCCCTTTTACCCCACGCTCTGTTTGCTACACCTCTCCTGCTTCCTAAATTTAAATTTACATTTCAGTGAACTCCTTTCTCTTTCTTAAAGAGATAAGTTGAGCCTTTGTTTGGTCTCCACTGTGTAATAAACTACAAAAAAAAGAAAATCTGCCAGGGCTTGTGCTGTGCAGCTACTGTTTCTTGGTGCAGGACCATAGGGGAAGCCTTCTGGGAAGTGAGTGCTTGATCTCCATGGCGGGGTCTGTTGGCAGAGGGGAAATAGCGGCTGGCTTAAAGTGCGAGAAATGGCATATACTTGGCAACAGTTGCAGACAAGGAAGCTGAACAGTAGAGAGTGCAGAGAAAGACTTGCTATGTTTGTACAGAGTAACAGGATTTTATTCTGGAACAGCAATTCAGGCATTTCGGGGAACTTCCTTTAATAGGACCAACTGAAGTATTTCTCCCATCAGTGAAGTACTCACCATGGGAGCTGCGGTAGATATCTTGGGGACCTTGAGGGAGTGAGAGGGAGCTGGATTTTCCTCTCTATTGTTGAACATTTATTTTTGGTTCAGTGGTACAGCAGAAGATAAAGGGGCCAGGACTGATTCCTAACCCATAGATTACATTCTAATAGGAGTCAGAGTCTCTTCTGGGCTCTCCCAGGGAGCAGGACAGTAACTTATCAGCCTTCATTACAGCAGTTGGGAGCCTTTCCTCTGTTCTTGGAAATGTGCTTCTTTGGCATGGCTGCCTAATTTAAGCATTTATGAAGGATCAGGAGCTGTGGCTTCATTGAATAAAGCGCCTGCCTAGCATACAGAGGATCCTGGGTTCAGATGCCAATAGTGCATTCCCTTACGCATCACAGCAAAGTGCAGTCATAATTTAAATTTCAATTTATTGAAGAAAGTTAATTCCCGAAGCCTGCACTGACTTTTTTACTCCCCTGTCTGGGAGTTTGTGGGGCTAGATAGTGGACCAGAAGGAGCAAGAAAAGATATGTGGTGGATTGGCTCCAGACCTACAGTCCACTCCTGGAGTTGTGACTTAGAGGAGAGAGAAATGTGGTGCAGGAAGTTTAGCTTCTGACAGGCTAAGGGATATCTCCAGTGCTCCCAGCATTAGCAAAGTCATCCTGTGGTCTCACCAACGAGAGGAAACACCGAATATTACCAACTACTGGACAAGAACAACGTGTCTCCTGACGAAGCATCAAGGATTCGAAACAAGACCCTGTTGGGACATGGACATTGGTTAAAGTAAAGTAAGGTTTTTTATCTACCGACATTCGTAGGTACATCATGCCGGTTTACAAGTAACAAGGTTAACCGGAAAAAATAGTTACAAAAAACTGGAACTGTGGTAACAAGAGTTAAAGGAGGTTAGGGATTTCACAGGAAAGAGTAAATACAGAAAATTAACAGTATGAGATAGTGTAATACAGTAAATTAACAGTAGGAGTACATGGCTATAACAAAAACATTGGGGAGTAAATTAACAGAATGAGAATAAGGCTATAAACAATGGGGAGAGGGGAAAGCCAGATGCGTGGTTGCAAAATCGAATATGCACGTTTGGGAGGGAGGGGCACATGCAATGGAGGTAATATACACAGGATGAGTTCTGAGAGAGGGGTGGGATGAGTTAAGGGTAGGCTTGTTGGAAAATGGGATACACATTGGATGTCTATACTTCGTTGCAGGTGAGTTCTGTTGGCAACTGTTCCTTCATTTCTGCTTCCTTGTTCTTCTGGAAGTCCTTGGTTAAAAACAAACTAAACTAAAAACTGGTAATATGGTTGACGGTATTAAGATTGTCCACAGTTAGCTTGTTAAAGTAGTACTGACAGGCTGGTGTCAGCACAAATATATATAAAGAGTGACATCAGTGAGCCTGCGATCTCTATCTTCATCTGCTGCTTGGCATGCATAACCTGTTCGTCTGGACTGGTTTAACTATAATGAAGAAAACAAAACTATCACATAAGAGGTAATTTCACCTTTCTTCACAGTAAGGTTGGATGCATGAACAGTCTTCTAGGTTGTAGGCCAAAAACAATTTAGCAATTCAAATATTCTTGAGATAGGATGACTATATAGCTTCATATTAAGGGAGACAAGCTGAGTTAGACTTGGTTTTAACCCATTGCATGCATGTAGATGTAGACCTGTTTTTAATAGAACCCAAGTAGGATTTGCATTATTTCAATAGGTAGGAAAATTGAGCAAATAATTGGGCGTTGAGGGCCAGTAACTGCCATTGGTTTCTTTATTTCCATGTTTCTAATGTAGTGTGGGATACTCGTTTTGCTGGAAAATTTTAAAGATTCATGCCTTAGGTGAATCAACAGCATTTATAATAATTCTTCATCCTTTGAACTTGAAACCTCCAAACTTCTATTGCAAATTCATGCTATTTAGTTGTGGGCTGTATAGCACTGTATGCATAATTTGCCTGGTATAACGTAGACATAAGGTAAGATATTTTCAGCCTGCACCCTGGTGGAGTATACAAGATTGAATCATTACAGGTAAGATGCAGAAACCTGTTTATAAAGTCCTGTTCCATCTGCTTGGTGGATCAAATTCTTGGAAGGTGAGTCATTCCATTCATCAGAAAATTTCTTAGAATTTTACTGTGATTTATAGTGAGAATAGTTCCTTGGTCTCAGGAATACACTTGAACAGTGGTTCCCAAGTATAGTGCTTGAGAATCCCCAACTGGTCTAATTTTTTGAGTATGCGCAACAGATTTTCATGAAGTATGTTTATATGCATTTGGTCTAAGAGTCGGGTCACTTTTCATATCTTGATTACTCTGAAAACCACGCCTCTTGAGTGTTATCAAGGACCAGATTTGGGAACTACTGCTCTAAAGAAGATATGGGACTGATGTTCAGAAAACTGTTGAGCATTGGTTCCTGTTTTACCTTCAGTGTCCGGCTTTAAGGTTTAGGATCCATCAGTACACAGGAGAATGCCTCAGAAAAATCATTCTATTTGCTTTTATATGTGCTTTGTAAAGTCACTATAGCAAAATAATGTAGTTGACCCTATAAAAATGCTAACAGTATGATTTATGCACGTAAATCCTGGAAATACATTCTTAACACTTATTCCTAGTTGTAGGATGAGCTACTGAAGAATCTTTCCCCTGTTTCTCCTTCTTTCCATTGGTTCTTCAGTTTGTCCATCCCTTGCTTTCTTCTTCCTTATTGCATATTTACCATAATTGCTTTCCTCCAGCATTCTTCCTCTGTTCTTTACTAGTGTATTAGAGTATGTGTGGGTGAGGCTTGTAGAACCTTGCTTTACCTTCCCATCTTTCCTTTTATATTACTCTTCTAATTCTGCTGATCTGTAGAATTTTAAAGACCCAGAACCTATTTCAAAATTACTCACACTCTAGAAGTAGAGGCACAAGTGTAACCTAGTATCATACTTTCCCAACCCACACTTATTAGTTGTAGATATGTATTATAACCATATAAATCCTGGAAAGTATACACTGACATGAGTCCGAAATGATCCATGTGATTTACAGATGATCCATCGCCTGATTTTGATGCACTAAGTCATTGCATAATCGAAGAGTACAGTACCAGCCCTTGAAACCACCTAGGAGTTTTCAGCAACTCATGAATATTTTTTTTGAATTTTGATATTGAAGCCAATGGGGAATATTTTTTAATATCACTGATTTGACTTCAATATCTATACCATCTGGCAGCATTGTACATTTGTCCTTGTGGCCCACAAGTGATCAATTACAATACTGTTTCTCCAAGGGCAAGTAGAATAAGTCCTCACCAGTAGATGACATCGTCTAATGGAGCCTGAAGCAGAAGATTTACATCAAAACTTCTAGAAGCTTTTGGCACACTTGGGTAATCATGTGCTGCATGACCCTTGTCACCGCATTCCATGGGGCCACCTCTGTTTTCATTTTTCATTAGAACCCCATGGTTGGTGTACTTCTGTCTCACATTCTCTTGGTGAGAACAATTTCTTAAAATCCTGAATTCTTGCACAGATCTCATGGTTCCGCTTAGTCTCACTAGATAGATTTTATTGATCTATATCAAGTTTTCTTTATTTTTCATCATCTGCCATGTGCACCGACATTGGTGCATTGAGTGGCATTGGTCAGGTTTGTTTGTTTTTTTTGTTAAAGTCAAGCCATTTAATTTTGCCTTGTTGGTTTTCGACCAGTGTTCCAGAGAATGAAAAAGGCCAGCTGGTTCAATAATTGTCCCTAGTGTGAATGCATCATGTCTATCATGGAGCCCCTTAATAAATGTGTGCCTGGGGAAGAACCACATTACAACCTCTCCTTCTGCTTTCCGTGTGGTATTGGCATAGTCAGTTTTTGAGGAAGAACTGGACAGAATGATCCAGGAGACCTTGGATCAAAAAAAATGGGCATTGGTGCATTTAGTGGCCTTACACAGACTGAGGTTCCTTGAAGGAAACTTTTAAAAACAGCTGGCGGAGGAGCCCTAACATTGGGTTTCACTGCACCAATGTTAATTTCCAGTATATCAGGGTAGGAAGCCTTTCCAACACACAGAGATTTGGAAGGCCTGTACCCTCAGGATCTAGTGGCAAGAGAGCGTTTGTATTTTCTGAAAATGGATGCGCTTGTCTGTGCCATCTACAAGCGGGCAACTGTCCCCGTGGAAGAAGGAGCGGCCTTGAAGGATGTGCACGATAGAAGAATTGAGGCCATCCTTAAGCAAGCATTTGAAGCAGTGGCAGTGACCTTACAAATAGCTTCTTGTTGTTCCCTGGAGGCCCGCTCTTGCTTACTTCTCTCTCAGGAAGTTAATGAATCTGGAGTGAATGCCAGAAAAGTTATGGAGCCAGCAGCCTCCTTTTTTGGCAGATGTGGGCTGCAATTTGGTCCACATATCAGCCAGAGGGGTAGCTTCGGTAATAGTGGCCAGTCATCAGTTCTGGTTGAGAAATTGGTTGGCCAATGTGACTTTCAAGGCAAACCTTACAAAATTGCCCTTTAAAAGCTTTCTCTTCTTTGGGGAGCGAGTTGGAGAACCTGGCCAATAAATGGGACGAATTCCCAGTTTTTCAGTTGCCGGAGTATAAGAAGCAGACATGGCACTCCTTTGGCATGAGAGGTCGTGCTAGGAGATCCAAGCGTTTTTGACCCTACAGAGGAGCAACCTTTCAAGGACTCGACCTTTCGGTAAGTTTCGGTCCATTCGTCCCAGACAGGGTGCGGGCTCAGGTAGTAAAAACTCCTGGGCCACCCAATGAAGTTTGCTGACCCATCCCCGGGAACAGGAGATAGAGGACACCTCTTTCTCTCTCTTATCAGAGGTGGGTCAAAATCACATCGGACCAGTGGGTCCTGGAGGTTAATAGAGAGGAATATGCACTGGAGTTTCACAGTGTTCCTTGGGACGCGTTCATAGTATCTCCCTGCCACTCCCCATAGAAGAAGCACGCAGTGGAGTATGCATTGTCAAGGCTCCTCAGTCTGAAGGCTGTGGTTCTAGTGCTCATGTCTCAAGAAAATACGGGTCAATATTTCATTTATTTCATTTAACCCAAGATAAAGGGCTCCTTTCGTCCCATCCTGGACCTCAAAGGGGTTAGCCGTCCTTTGCATGTCACTCATTTTTGCATGGAAACATTGCACTCAGTGATAATAGCATGCAGTCGGGGGAATTTCTGACCACCTTGGATCTGTCTGAATTATACTTGCATATTCCCATCTGACTAGAGCACCAATGTTTTCTGCAATTTGTGATTTTGGGATGCCATTATCAGTTTTAGGTGCTGCCTTTTGATCTAGCCACTGCGCCCAGAACTTTTTCCAAAGTTATGGTGGTGGTGGTGGTGGCGGCAGAGTTGAGAAAGGATGGGATCCTGGTACATCCGTGCTTGGACGACTGGCTGATTCAGGCCAAGTCTCTAGAAAAGAGCTGCCTAGTGACCCGCAAAGTGATCTCCCTCTTGCAAGAGCTCGGCTGGGTGGTGAACCTGGCCAAGCTCTTGGGCATCGATGCCCTCGTGTAGTCGGCTGCACACGGACAAAGGTGAACTGATTGATATTGTGTATTTGAATTTTCAGAAGGCATGAGATCAGAGGCATTGTCCTGTTGTGGGATCTCTATTTAGCTTATTCGTAAATGATCTGGAGAAAGGAATAACGAGTGATACAAAATTGTTTTGAGTTGATATAATGGCAATGGATTGTAAAGAACTGCAGAAGGACCTTGTGAGACTAGGCTTCTAAATGACAGATGCAATTTAATGTGGATAAGTACAAAATAATGCATGTAGGAAAAAATCCCAACTACAAGTATATGATGCTGGGTTCCATGTTCACCACCCAGGAAAAAGACCACGGAGTCCTTGTGCACAATACATTGAAATCTTCAGCTCAGTGTGTGGCGGTGGTCAAAAAAGCAAATAGCATGTTAGGAATTATTTGGAAAGGAATAGAGACCAAAACTGAGATCATCATAATGTCTTTGTATAAAATCTCGTGTTGACCATATTATTATGTGCAGTTCTAGTTGCCCCCATGTCAGAAAAAACACAGTGGACATAGATAAGGTACAGAATGGCGACAAAGATGGTAAAGGGAATGGAAAAGCTTCATTATGAAGAAAAAGGAAACAGATTAGGGCTCTTTAGCTTAGAAAAAGAGATGTCTGAGAAGGGGATATAATTGAAATTGTTGAAATTGAGGCACGTTCCTCTTCCCCTTCTTGGGCATTGGAGACCTAGCTGAGTGAGCCAATACCTCTTGGATCAGATGAAGAATCCACTAGAATACAGTTGAATCCTCTTACTGGATTTTCTGGAGCAGTCTTCTCCTCCAGAAAACCTCACGTGTTCTAAGTTTGTTGAAAAGTTGGCAGTAGCATTAGGTTTTCATGTCTGCAAGGATAAAGACCCACAAAACAACTCCTAGGTCTGCTCAAGATCCTAGATACACCAGCTAAACCAGCCACCTTACCAGTCCATGACATTCTTAAAACATCACTCTTGAAATTATGGAAAATGCCCATATCTTGCCCTTTGATGTCTAGAAACCTGGACCTCAAATTTCGAGGCCAACAGTCTCACAGTTTTGGCATGGTACAGTATGTCATAGTGGAGTCAGCTATGAAAAAAGCAAAGACTCACATTTATTCCAGTTCCCCAACAGGCAAAGATCACAAATTTCTAGACAGTTTTGGCAAAAGAACATTCCTGAGCATCATGCTGTCCGTCTGCATTACTATCCATCAATTCTACATGGTGCAATACATTCATTATTATGTTCAAGAGCTCAAGCCGTACCTATCTTCTTCAAATCAAAATACTTTCCTACAGCCATTCTGGGATGCAGAGGAAATGGTGTGATACTTTCTCCATTCTGTCTGTGAATCCTTTGATTCTGCTTCATGTGCCTCTGCAACCTCATATGGAGCAAGATGTATGGTGTGACTAAGAGCCATTTCTATCCAACAGGATGTCCATAAAAAACTAATAGACCTCCCATGTTTAGGGGGCAACCTCTTCGGTGAGAGGCTCCAAGAAATGGTCTTGCAAATAAAAGCCAAAGGAATGCAAAGAATTTAAAGGTCCAAACTTTGAATTCATGCAAAGGAATTATTTTGTTTTATTTTCAATACAGCAACTCCATTGCTGAAATGGCAAACTGAAATTAGTTCTTTTTTAGGGTCCCCCCTAGTTCTTTTTTTAGGGGGACCCTAAAAAAGAACTAATTTCAGTTTGGCATTTGAGCAATGGAGTTGCCATATTGAAAATAAAACAAAATAATTCCTTTGCATGAATTCAAAGTTTGGACCTTTTAAATTCTTTACATTCCTTTGGCGTTTGACATTGATATATTTGGAGTGCAGTACTTTGCTCCAATTCCTTGTGATTTTGGACTTGCAAATAAAAGACCAGAATGTAGCAGTACAATCCCTCTTCCTAGTTCCAGAGCAACCTGCTCCATTGTGACATCCATACTATTTGTATAAACAAACTTAATTTCACAGAAGACCATATCATATTTTTCAGCAATATCGACTTTCGCCTCTTCCGGCACACCATCAACAGCAACTTCTGGCCAGACCTAGACAAAAGGAATACCGTCAGCCAAAAACCACACAACCGACCAAGCTTAAATCAAGGCCCAGTTTGTGATACTGTCGACCAAACCCTTTCCTTATTTTCTGGTAGCGGCTCATATTCAGCATTTTCTGGACCAATGGCATCAAATAATCAAGGACTCTTGGGTCCTCAGCATTGTGCGATATGGATACCTGTTGCATTTCATATGGCTCCCCATCTGTTCTGCACTATACGCTGCCCTGTCCAAATCTTTCTAATCTCCCACAGATCCATATGGCGGTACACTCTCTACTGAAGCATCAAGCAGTGGAAATCCTCCCTGCATCAAAACATGAACAGAGTTTCTATTCCAGATACTTCCTCATCCCCAAGAAGTCTGGAAGATTGTGATTGATTCTAGTCCTGTGACTCCTCAATAAACTTATCTTATCAGATCTTAAATTAACCTATTATATTTATGTAGATGATGTTCAGATTCTTTTGCCAATAAATACTAATCTTACTAATACGCTAAACCTTAGTAATTCTTACCTTAATACAATACAATTATTAACACAAATATCCCTCAACTTTAATCATAATAAAACAGAAATACTTTATATTTGCAGTAAATCCTGAGTATGACATCCATCATAATAATTTTTCATTTAATAAAAATATTTTATTCAATGTAAGAGACCTTGGAATCACTTTGGATTCGGAATTTTGCTGTAAACATCACATTAATAACATCATTAAAGAAGGTTTTTATAAACTTCAAATACTAAAAAGAATTAAACCACTCCTTTACCATCATGATTTCCGTATAGCCTTACAAGCCCTCCTATTCACAAAATTAGACTATTGTAATTCAATTCTACTTGGACTGCCTGCTTCAACCATTACTCCTCTTCAACTTTTACAAAATGCTGCAGCACGTCTACTTAGTAACCTTAAAAGATCGGATCATATTACTCCAGTGCTTAAAGATCTTCATTGGTTGCCAATATTTTACAGAATACAATTCAAGACTCTATCTCTAATTCATAAAGTGCTATATAACAATAAGACCGACTGGATGACTTCTACACTTCATTTTCAAAAATCAAGAAGAACCTTGCGATCCTGACACCTTGAAACCCCAGCTCCTAAATTATCTCGTCTCACGAGTTATTTCCTAAATTCAGTTTAATTATTTCTCTTTCTCTATTTTCCTTCTATATCTGTTAATTTTCTCTCTTATCCTGTACAATGTATTTCCTACTATTTTATTATATGTTAACCGATGTGATGACTATTGTTGAATGTCAGTATACAAAAACAAATAAATAAATAAAATAAATTCAAGTTGAACTGCCAAAGGACAATTCTCCAATTAATTCAACAGGGCAACTGGATGTGTGCCCTGGATCTCAAGGACACCTATACTCACATTCCAATCCACTTGGCCCCTTAGTGTTACCTGCGGTTCCAAGTAGATTTGTACCACTGCCAATACAAGGTCCTTCCATTTGGCATTTTCTCTACACCCAGAGTATTCACCAAATGCCTGCAGTGGTGGCAGCAAACCTTCATCACTAGGGGATTCAGGTTTTCCCATATCTAGACAACTGGCTGATCATGGCAAATTCTCAAAAAGCAGTTCTCTACTCTCTAGGCATGACCATATGTCTTCTTCAGAGTTTAGAGTTTCTTATTAATTTCAAGAAATCAAATCTGGAACCTACTCAGACCCTGCAGTTCATAGGTTCTTCAGAAGACACTCCTGCCCAACGAAAGGAGGACAATCTTGCTTTTCTCATCCAGTACATTTTTCCAATTCAAGGTCCACTGCCAGGCAGCTCCTAGCAGCCATATTCGTAGTTCCTTTAACTACCTTCACATACAACAGGTCCAGTAGGGTCTCATATCTCAGTGGATTCAGCTCACTTATCCTTGTCTTCAGTAGTGCAGATACCACCACCTATGGCACAGGAATTGCAATGGTAGTTGCGCCCTCATGTGCTCCAGGAAGTTATTTCTCCAGTTGTGTCCCCATCAACTCATCCTTACACCAGACACTCAACCAGAAACTGGGGAGCTATGTGGGGTCCTTCCATACCCAAGATCTTTGTTTGCCACTCCAATCTCTTTTCCAAATCAATAACGTGGAGATCACAGTGATATGGCACGCTCTCACCACGTTCACGCATTTCCTCCACAAACAGACTATCCGATCCAAACAGACAATCAAGTTGCCATGCTCTTTGTCAACAAACAGCAAGGAACAGAGCAGTGGTTTCTCTGCCAAGAGGCACTGAAGATCTCTGGAACTGGGCAGAACATCATCAAGGAACCCTGCAGGTGACTTATCAGTCAGGTGTCTCCAACATCATAGTGGATCATCTCAGCAGAATATTTTGATCTCACAAATAGTATATGCAGCAATCAGAAGCAAATAGATTGTTTGACTTCTGGGATCTATCATCACTAGACCTGTTTGCATCACAGCAAAACACAAAATTAAATCAATTTTGTTCCATTCTACCAAGCAATCACAGACTGACACAGGACACTTTCCTGCTCAACTGGGGCCAAAGACTCATGTATGCTTTTCCACTGATTTCTCTCTGTAAAGGAGGGGACCTTCTACCCCTCCTTAACCTGTGGGGGATCCACCTTAAAACCCATAGTGGACAGATCCTGCTGAGCAGGATAAGAGGAGGAGCCCAGCTTAGGAACAGGTTGTTCCACGTCTCCAGGAGAAGCCAGCTCCTGATCCTTTTCTGGTGGAAGCTAGAAGATAGGTAGCCTGCTATTCTTTGTATACTAATTGTCATAATGAAGTTGAAAGTGCATGAAGAAAGGGTGGAGTCTGTGCCTCTAGCCTATGAAGTTTTTCTCGGCTACCCCACATATGATATCAGTTCAGGATTTCTGCTCTCTGCTTTGCACAGAGTGAAATCCAAGTTTCCAGGAGAGGAAAGAAAGTAGAGAAGAAAAGAAAATGTATGATGGTGCAATGCTGTAGTGTGCACAAACTAATAAGGACTTTAAGACTGTGGTTCAGGGAGGCCACACATTTTTTTTTAGCTTAACACAAAATGGTGTTGGGGCTTGAAAGGAACATTAGCTGTGAAGGTTTGTTTGTAAGTAAGGAGAAAAGCTCCACTTGCTTAATACAAGGACACAAAGTGAGTTAGTTGCTGGATAAACAGGGTTTGTTTTCTTTTTTTCCTTTCTTTTTTTTCTCTCTGTTAAAAGGTAAAAAAAAAGAGTGGGGGCAGACTGTCTAGAAATAGGACATGGTCTCTGCAGAAAGTGAAGTTTCCAGTTGCTATGTATTTGCACAGAGTGTGGTCCTCTAGCAGCAAGAGAGTTGCTTGCACTAGAGCTCAAAGAAGCCTTGTCTGTGGGAAAGCATGACTGAGCAAGAAATGCAAGCTCTGCTTCAAAGCCTTCTTGAAGGACAGAAACAGCTGCAAGAATGTTCCATAAAGCATCAGACTGCTTGGGCATGTGCTTGGAAGGAATGGGAAGCAATAGGTGTGTTCCTAACTGCCAGCCTGCCAGAAGTAAGACCATGCAAGGGCTCACTACAGCTGGAAGCAGAGAAGACATGGTAGCCTCTTGAGTTACATGTCTGCTGCTTTAAAAAAAAAGTGCGAAAAGCGGAATATAAAAAATCTAAATAAATTAAAAAATACAAATAAAAACTACAAAGGGACAAAAGTTCAGAGGAAGTTAAAAACATCAAGTGGGGATGGTGTGACAAGAAAACCTGTCATGGAACCAGTGAACACACTGTTAGTACAGGTGGTGAAAGAAGAGCAAGGATTGCAAGAATAGGAAGAGTTGAAGGCAGTGAAAGGAATGAATGCCAGATAGAGCTTTACAGCCTAGCCTGAGAGGGGAGGCATTACAGTCTGATCTGAAGGAGGCAATATAGAGTGTCCTGTTGGAAGCAGCACAGATTGGCCTGAGAAAGGCACCATGAAAGGGCCAGAGAGAGGCACTGCAGAATACCCAGATGCAACAACTGCAGAATGGTTAGAAAGCGCTGCTGCAATTGAAATCGGCATAGAGGAGTCAGAAGACAACTTCAAAACGGGAAAAGATGAAAGACTTCTCAGGAACTCCCAAATAAAATCCAGAGAGTCCAGCTGGGGGAGAAGTGGAACCTGGAGCAACAGAAGGACTCCTTTGAAGGACTTGCAGTGGATACTGGGCAAAGGGCACAGTGGGGGCTGATAATGGTCGTATTTGAGGCAACCCTAATGAGAGGGGAGAGCATGACCTAATAGCCCCTAGCAAGTGTCTGGCTGGCGGAAGGCCAGAAAGTGTCTTTGGGAGTCGAGTCACTTCCTTGGATGGGATCCAAGTGGAGTGAAGACACTGGTATGGTTCAGACAAGTTTGGTATGCATATCTAGTCAAGTTTTTGAGCAGTCCTGCCATAAGTTTAGATTTAGACCTTTTCTCTTCTAAGTCAAGGCAACAGGATGCTCTTTCATCTCAACCTCTCAGCCCTCAAACTCGCAGCTTGGATGTTGAGTGCTCAGTAATAGCAAATCTCCACTTACCATCCAAGACTGAAGACATATTAGTTTTGTCTATAAACCCTCATCTAGGAAAAGGTTCTCCATCTGATATCATCAACTTGACTGTAACTTCTTTTCATGTGGGCCTTCACAACTTTTAAAATACTTGCTTCACCTCTTAACTCAGACCTCCTCATTGCCTCAGTGAGGGTACATCTGAGCGCCATAGCCGCTTACCTCACCTTTTTGGATAGCAAGCCATGAATCTGCTCATATCTCAGTTCATGAAAGGTCTCTGGCATATAAAACCCCTGATAACAGAAGCCTTCTGTTTCGTGGGTTCTAAATTTGGATCTCTGTTGATGAAGCCTCCTTTTGAATCCTTTTTTATTTGGAAAGTTCTTTTCCTCATTATAGTCACCTCAGCAAGAGGTTTCGTGGAACTCCCAAGCTCTCATCCATTATCTTCCATATCTGCAGTTCTATTGTAACAGAGTGGTTCTCAGAGCCCACTCGAAGTTCCTACCGAAAGTAGTTTCAGCTTTTCATAAACAATCAATCTGTCATTCTACCTACTTTCTTTCCAAGGACCCATACATTTGAGGGCGAGAGAACCCTCCATATAAACTGCTTTAGCATATTACAAAAGATGTACTCAACCTCATCATCAAGCTAACCAGCTTTTCATCTCATACAACCTGTATCACCTAGGAATAGCGGTTGCCAAGCAGACTTTATCCAATTGAATAGTTGATTGCATCCATTACTGCTATGACTTAGCAGGACTTCAGCTAGCAGATTCAGTTAAGGCTCATCAAGTATGAGCCATGGCTTCCTCTGTTGCTCATGTCCGAAAAATACCCCAAGCTGCAATATGGTCTTCAGTCCACACATTCATGTGCATGTTCCTTTACTATCTTGATAACGTCTCAGTCTGACAGTAGATTTGGACAAACAGTTTTGTGAAACCTATTATCGCTGTAGTCCACTCTCCTTTGTGGAGTCCAGGTTGATTAATAAGTAATCGCTCTGCTGCAACATTCAGCTTGGGACTCTCCCCATATGTAATGGCTAATTCAGCCTGCTTAGCAACAGAAAAAGCATGTTTGTTTACTGCAAACAGAATTTTCTGTAGGTAGCAGGATGAATTAGCCATAGAATATCCACCCACCTCCCTGAAGAACTGACTATACAGCTACATTTAGTTCTGTTACTGACTGAGGAGGCTCAGTCAGTAACAATGCCCACCTGGGAATTCTCACACATGCTCAGTAGAGCTCAGAGCTATACAGCTTGGAGAGACAAATCCATTCTGTGCCGCAGGATGAAGTCACCCACACATGTAATGGCTAATTCAACCTATGAAAGACGTACTACTTCTTAACCAGTTGTGCTCTAAATTTATTTGGCAAAAGAAAAAACCCAAATTAACTATATCAAGATTAATGGTACCTCTCAAAGAGGGAGGTTTAAATTTTTTAAATTACAGGCTCTATGACCCATTTATCGCTTTCTCTGCGAGACTGGTTATTTGTTTCGCAAGTATATATTGGTTTAGCTGTAGGTAGGCAAATAGTCTCCCCCCTTAAATTTAAAATACATTCTATATGCTGATACTATAAAACTTCTTCCAGAGAAGACCTGAATGATGTTTACTTTTCTGATTGACTCATCAGGGATCTGCATCCTTTATCTCTGGTTTCTTTTTTTTTTACCTTTTTATTTTTGATCCAAGTGACCTATGTTCCTTCTCTGCTGATGATCAGCAGTACTGTTTTTATGGCAGTGGTTTGATGTATGTTTCAGTTCTGTTGATGATTGTTATAAGGGTAAACTGTAGAAAAAATCTCATTAACTCTCTATATAATATACTTGCATCAATTTGTACATCTTATTGTTTTGAGTTACTGTGGAACAATAAAATTTGAATCCTTAAAAGAATGGCAGAAGCCATTCCATTTGATTTGTAGAAGTAAGAGTCCAGGTCCAAAATGCTTGATATCCTCTAGTTTGTGCATCACACCAAGGATATCGTGGCAGTGCCCTGTCACAAGATCCTTCAGGAGTCACAGATGAGAAGGTGGGAAAGCCCTCTTTCTGTGTCTTCAGTATATAAGAAGGCATATCTAATATATTGCATCCAAAAGACTCCTGGATTCAAGAAACAGCCACTACTTCATCAGTCAGTTATGATCGAATCTGCTCTGACAAAAGCCTAAAGGTCTGGACCCATTCTTCTGTGCCCCCAGGGAAAGATGCCCATTCGCTTGATCTTATTGAGAGAAAGATTTACTATGGATCTATGCTTAATGGCCACATAGCTTCTTACCAGCTATTTATAAGGCAATATATGCAAAACATTCTGAAAGGTTGTAAAGGATTTGTCAGAGCATCTCTCTTAGGAGCAGCGTAATGCTCTGGAACCACCAGTAGACAACAGGGACCTTGCTCTCATCTCTAATAGCAGAGGGCCTCCAAAGCCACAGCCAGCATCCTAGCTGGGATGTTGTTTTGACTAGATCGAGGAAGGTATACCATATCATCAGTATCCATGCTGAAGAACCTTCCTGTTGGGGGGAAGACTGAGTCGGGTCCTGGAGCCTCACAATTGGTCCCTGGATAGGGATATGTGGCAAACCAGATACTGTATGAGTAAAGTACATCCTTGGTAGATCTGTTTGCATCTCAACTGGGTTGAAAGGATCTGAACATCTGCTTCAGAAGTGAGGCAAATGGTATACTAACCTCAAATTCCTTATTCCTAAATTGGGAAGAGCGTTTTATGCATGCTTATCCTCCAGTTTCTCTTGTAGCTAGAACCCTGCTAAAACTCAGAAAAAACCAGGCAACTATGATCCTATCAGTCAAGACTAATTTGATTTCCACCTCTGTGGGAGATGTCAATCAGGAATCTGATCAGTTGAGGAATTCCCAATATCTCATCAGTCAGAACTGGGGAATGTTGCATCATTCCAACATTAATTCTCTAGCTGTCACAGCCTGGATGTTGAGAGGGTAGCATTGCATTCCATGAACCTATCTGAAAATGGATCTCTTATTTTTTTGGCTTCTAGGAAGGATTTCAAAAGGAAATCTTACGGTTTGAAATGGAAGTTTGCCTTCTGGTGTGAAGAAAACTCCTTGGACTCTTTCTTCTGATCCACCCAAAAACAGTTTGAATACCTTCTGCATTTTTCAGAATCTGGTCTGAAGACTAACTCTGGGGTTCATTATAATGCAATTGATGCTTATCACCACCAAGTAGAAAGAAACCCATCTCTGTATAGCCTTTGGTTATTCCATTTATGCAGGGTTTTCTTCAGTTGAAGTCTCCGATCAAGCCTCCTGCTTTGTCATGGAACCTTAATATGGTATTCACCCAGTTGATTGAAGCTCTTTTTGAGCCTCTGGCCTCCTATGAGCTGAAGTACTTGACCTGGAAGGTCATATTTTTAGTGGTGGATGCTTCAGGCCCTAGTGATTTATCCACCTTATACTAAGTTTTTGTATTTAATAACATGGTGGTTCTGAACATACATCCTAAGTTCCTGACTAAAGTAGTGTCAGAATTCTACCTTTACCAGTCAATTATCCTTTCAATATTGTTCCCTAGACCACATGTCCGCAAAGGTGAACAAGCGTTTCTCAGTTTGGATTGCAAAAGAGCTTGGCTTTCTATCTGGTCTGAAGCCCTTAGAAAGGCCACCCTGCTTTTTTGTTTCATTTGACTCCAACAAGACAGAAACTGCTATTGCCAAGCACACTCTTTCTAATTATCTAGCAGATTGTATCACCTTCTCTTATGCCTAGGTAGGTCTGAATCTAGTAGGGCATGTTGAGGCTCATATTGTTAGAAACATGGCCCACCTGAGATCAGCTTTCATGGAGGAGATTTGCAAAGTTGCAAAATGGAGTTCTCTCCACACATTAATATCTGACTATTTTTACAAAGACTGCAGATGCAACAGTAGGTTTGGTCAGTCTGTCCTGCGGAGTCTTTTTGAGATGTAGAATCCAACTCCATGCTCCCTCGGCCCTTTATCTTTCTTTCCAGGCTGCCCCTAAAAAACAAAGGAGGGGAGAAGTTAGGAAAATAGAAGGTTCCACTAAAAATAGTTTTTCTCGTTTTTTTTTTCTAGTGGTATTTTTGCCCCTCTTTTGTGTTTGGGGCAGTCTGTTAGGGATTCCCCATTAATGAGGACTTTTCATCCTGCTTGTCCTCTGTGAAAGCAAAAGTTGCTTAACTGTAACAGGTGTTCTCTGAGGGCAGCAGGTTGCAAGTCCTCACATAACCCATTTGCATCCCCTTGGAGTTGGTTCTTCATGTTCACTGTGATAGCTATGAAAGAACTGATGTGGCCCGTGTGACGCGAGACATGCTACACCTACTCAGTTGAGCACACCAAAAGCTTCTAGAAGCTTGATGTAAATCTTCCGCATCAGGCTCTTTCAGATGATGTTACCCATTGGTGAACACTCACAGGGATGGATTTCTACTTTTACTGTCCCTAGCCACTGTTGCCTGTTGGCCTCTTACCCCTTCCCCTGACCTCTGTCTTCCCATAGACTCCTGATTTCCCGTCCCCATTAACCCCTGATTCCCATGCCATTCCTCCCTGCAGTCCTCTGATTTGCTCCTCCACATAGCTTAGGGCACCCATTCTTCCTTGGCCATTATCAGAGATTAGTGAGCATGAGCAGTGAGTCAGGCCAAGCCCAAGTACTCAAGGCCCTGCCTTCTCTGGGATGCTGCATTGGGAAGCAGGGCCTGTGAGCAAATGGCTCAACCTCACTCAATCCCTGCACTCACTGTTTTCTGCTAATAGCCAAGTAGAATGGAATCCTGAGCACTGCAGAGGAAGTGGTAAGAGGGAATCAGGTCAAGTCTGGAGGGAGGAAGAAGAGCAATGGCTAAATTAGAGGCCTACACACAGGGGTAGATTTTAAAAGAAGCGCGATCAGCCTACTTTTGCTTGCGCATCAGACTCAAGCAAAAGTACGCTGGATTTTAGTAGATACGCGCGGAGCCGCGCGTATCCACTAAAATCCTGGATCGGCGCGCGCAAGGCTATCGATTTTGTATAGCCTGCGCGCGCCGAGCCGCACTGCCTCCCCCCGTTCCCTCCAAGGCCGCTCCGAAATCGGAGCGGCCTCGGAGGGAACTTTCCTTTGCCCTCCCCTCACCTTACCCTCCCTTCCCCTACCTAACCCACCCACCCGGCCCTGTCTACACCCCCCCCTTACCTTTGTCGGGGGATTTACGCCTCCCGGAGGGAGACGTAAATCCCCGCGCGCCAGCGGGCCTGCTGCGCGCCGGGCCGCGACCTGGGGGCGGGTACGGAGGGCGCGGCCACGCCCCCGGGTCGTAGCCACGCCCCCGTACTCGCCCCCAAAACGCTGCCGACACGCCCCCGGAACGCCGCGCCGACCGGGCCCGCCCCCCGACACGCCCCCCTCCGAGAACCCCGGGACTTACGCGAGTCCCGGGGTTCTGCGCGCGCCGGGAGGCCTATGTAAAATAGGCTTCCCGGCGCGCAGGGCCCTGCTCGCGTAAATCCGCCCGGTTTTGGGCGGATTTACGCGAGCAGGGCTCTGAAAATCCGCCCCACAGAGTGGAAAGGACAGAAACTTTGCTGCCCTAAAAATTGTGCTACCTTAGGCACAGGCCTTGTGTGGCTATTGGGCAATCCAAGTCTGAGGACTTACATTCTACTGTCTTTGAAAAAGACCAGAAACAGGTAAACGACTTTTGCTTTTTGAGCCATTGTGTAAAATGACACCAAACACAGCTTATTTGACTTCATTCCCATGTAACCAATTCCAAAGCTCTAATTCATTGTGATAGTTTTTTAAATTTAGTTTGAACTGTCATTTCCCAACAAAACAGAGTTAAATCCCATTAGTTTTGGCTATAACATGATTGTTGATAGCTGGTAGAATCTATATAACTGGATTTTGAAGTCCTTTTCTCTACACTTTCCCCAGTAAAATGAAAGTTCTGCTAGCTCATTATAATGCATTATAATGATTGTTTTGTTTGCATTGATTACAGATTTTTTATGCATTATGAGCTAGTACAGCTCTTTTTTTTTATTGGTATTTATATTATAATAGCCTCTAGCATTATTTCTGTATAAAAACAATACGCATTTTGAGCAGAAGCACATCTTTTTCACCCAGAGTGATGTTTATAACTTAGAAATAAAATGCAAATAGAGGTATTATGACAGACCACACAGCAGTGCAGAAACTTTGAGTGCTGATTGATGGCAGGGAAAATCAATGAAACCTGACAGCAATAATTTTATTAGTTGCTAACAAGGAAATTATGTGAAGAATAATTTTTTTATTTTTTACCAAAATGAACTGAATGATGGCCCTTTAATGTAAAAATAATAGCTGGTTTTAGATGCAAAAGGAGAAGTAAGATGCCTACACAATTCAGGGTACGGTAAGTATCAGAGAGGGAGCAAGGAGCCTATTGGAAGTGTTAACTATCCCTCATTATAACACACACTCAGAACACTCACCAGGAACATTTACTTGTGGTTATGTCAACATTCTCAGTGTATGGAAATTTGATTTCATGTCCTTGGTGCTTATCAGAAGACCTGACAATTGCTCCTAGAATTTATTGAAAAAAGCTGCTTATTGTGAAAAATAAAGCTACAAGTACATAAGCAACATGCACTATAATGTAAATTATCATTAAACAAAGGACATGATATAGCTCCAGATTAATACCCATGCTCCTGAACTGGCTATCGAAATAGTCTTTATTATTTATTTATAGATATTTGATATTCCACCTTTTTCCACAAGTTTTATTTTCTTTCAAAATATATTCATAAAATATTGACATAAAAGCAGTTATAAAGATTGATCCTCAGTTTATTGTAGGAGCTGCTTTTACTTGTGAGCAAGACAAAACAAGTCTCAAGTTCTCAGCACAGGGAATGAAGACTAACCTTTGAGGTTGCCTGTGGTGTGTTATAATGGTCATATTATGGCGCTGTGCTTTGAGAATGAAGCTGTGGAAAGGACCGTGATAACTTCAGGGCTCTTGCTCCAGGGTCTCTGTGTACTTTTAATGTAATGTTGATAAGGAGCAGGAAACTATTCTTCTGGTAAAATTACCTGGAAACTGTGTACACAAATATCAAAACTGAATTTTAAATTATGGGCTTTTCCTTTCTTGCATTATAATCTAACATACCACAGAGGAAAATATTTACAAAAACTCCATTTTTTTGCCATTGAATTCTCTCTCTCCCCTCTTCTCTCATATTCCTTGTCTGGGAATCTGAGTGCACGGGATCCTTACGTATGGCTGAACATGGCCCCAGCACAGCACCGTGTCATAAGAAATGGATTAGCAAAACCCATCTTCCTGATTCCTCTCTTTTACTCCTTTACTTCTCTCGATTGCCCTCTCTGGATGATTCTGGGTCTGATATGATCATCGATTTGACACTACAGTTGAACAGATAGTAGCTGTATACCATTCTGCCTCCAAACAAAAGGCGTGGGACCATTTCACCAAAGCCCAGCGTAAGAACATCAGCATATGGTGCAAACAAGCTGAGGTGGGTATATTCCTTTACATTTTATTTTGTTAAATCTCCAGTCCACTTTCTTTAACAGGATATTGATTCTAAATTGAGTAGGTATTTTCTATAGTATTGCATTCCAGAAGAAATATGATAGTCGACTCAAACATAAGGTCTACATAACTGTTCTTGTCTCAGTGCTCTGGCCTCTACATCAACAAAGGTAACGCATTTATTGTGGTCACTATTCTCCAGCTTACTCCAAGAATGATAATTATTTTTACTATTCATGTTATAATTAGAAGTCAGGATGTACATGTTGAGCATTGGAGATGTTACTTGTGTAGCCTTGGTGTGCTCTGCCAGTCTATCCATAGGCTTAAGGGTTCTTATTTGGTTGGGGGGGGGGGGGGGTGGAGATTACTCTTCTAGATCTTCTGATGGGGAAACCTTTCACCTTGCTTCTTATAGTACCACAGAATGTACTTTCCAAACAAGTACTGCTCGCTCCCATGGACTTTACTTTATTTCCAGATAGAACTTTGTAGCAGTTTCAACAGAAGAAAACGTTTATTTCCTCTGCACTCAGGCAGGCCAGTACCGATAAGTGGGTTATGCACCTCTACCAGCAGATGGAGGGAGGAGTAAAAGCTGATGTCACGGATAAATAGCTCTGCCCCAACATCAGCCCCCCCCCCCAGTATTCTCCATCTCCAGCAGATGGTGGACATGCATTTCTCTATCAGGGATTGCCTGAAGTAAAAAAATATATAAAATAAAAGAATATTGTACCGCTTGTACTCCTGAGGTGACACCAGTGAGTCCATTCCTCAGTTGAGCGCCTTTAGTCCGGCAGTCTTTTTCAGGCATGGACTTACAAAAAAAAAAAAAGGTAGGTGAAGCGGTTGACAGTCGAAGGAGGCTTGGTGGTGAAGGCTTTAGCCCTCTCCCCCCATAGCCGGAGACCCGGTTGTACTCTCAGCCACGACCAGCTGAGCTCAGGTAAAAAAAAAAAAAGGTAAGTACACGAAGATGAGCAGAAGCAGAGAGTAGGGATCATCTATTGCACAAGGCCCCATTCTACATGACAATCCAGGTCGTTTTTGTCCTTCGGTTATTAAAGAGTGGTATTTTTCTGCTGGAGTGATTTCACCTTGTGTTTTTTTTTTTCTATTTCTCTGGCTTTGATTAGTGCTTGGAGTGTGTTTAAGGCCTGGTGATGAGATGTGAGGTTCCCAGTCTCATAAAAAGAGAAAATTCCATTAATTTTTGAAAGTTTCAAGTGGCAGCTCTTGCCTCTTCTGGGGGGGGCAAGACAATAGAGGGCCTTGGTCTTCCCCTCCAGATATGTCTCGATTCTTGAAGGGAGTTAAGAATCTTTGTCCTCTCTGGTGTCTACTGGTTCCCTTGTGGAACCTTAATCTGGTTCTGGATTCTTGGCGGGTCCTGCCTTTTGACCATTACATAGCTTCTCCTTGAAGCTACTTTCCTTGAGGACAGTTTTTTCTATGTGTGACTCCAGGGGTGGTACATTTATGGACTGTACCTTCTGTTGCTGAAAATGCTTTTGAAGTTTCATTGAATCGGTCTGTTTCTACTGCCCATGCTGTGCAGGAATAGAGATGAGAGTGATTATGGTTTCTTGTGTGCCTTAGATGTTAAACGGCATCTAAGAGGATGTTTGGAGGCTACCAAACATGTCAGGAAGTCTGATTGTTTCTGCTCCATGCTGGAGATGAACAAGGGGAATTTGCAACTATAGCCTGTTTGGAAAAAGGATGTCATCACGGCTGCCTGTTTGGTTGCCGAGATTCCTTTCTCTAATTGACCCAGAATGCATTCTGCTAGGGCTCCGATGCTAATGTGGGCAGAGCCTTGATTATCATCTCCGGCTGAGATTTACCTGGGCAGTGATGGGGTATTCTTGCAAACATTCCTAAACCTGTCGTTTGGATGTTTGGACTTCGCAAGGCATTGCTTTCGCACATGCAGTCTTAACTAGACCACGGGCAGCTTCCCGCCCTATTCAGGAATAGCTTTGGTATATCCCACTTGTGGAGATTGGCCTGCCTAAGGGCAGAGGAAGGGGAAATTACTACTTACTTACCTGATAATTTCCTTTTCTGTAAGGAAGGCAAGCCAGACCTCGACCCACACTCAGCTACCAGTTTTTGCCTTTGGTTCACTCTTTAGGTACAGGTGTTGTTCCTGCTATTCATTGAAGGACTGGTAAGTGTTTTAACCTGTCCCTCAGCTTACTGACCCTTAATTATTTGATCTGCACTCAGTGTTTGCTCTTGGTTGAAGCATGAGTGATTGATTGTTAATAATAATTTCAAGTATAATCAGTTTGTCCACAGTTTGGCTTTTCCAGAGAATACTGGAGGGCTGATGTTAGGGCAGGGCTATGTATCCATGACATCAGCTTTTACTCCATCTCCATCTGCTGGTAGAGGTGCATAACTCACTTGTGGGAATTAGCCTGCCTTCCTTAGAGGAAATGAAATTATCAGGTAAGTAGTAATTTCTCATTATACACCTTCACAGTTAATTGCAATAACTGGTTCTTTACCTCTCTTTCCCTACTTCTCTGCTTTAGAGGACCGATTGTTCACTAAACTCCGATATAGAACATTAGGTACTGGTTAAATAGAAAAGGTGGCTTCTACTTTTCAATATCTTCTCCACTGAGGTTTTACCTAGGAGATTATCTCGTATCTCTATTAGGGATGCATCTTCCTGAAAAACTAAGGATTCTCCTGTCCACCCCACAAGAGTATTACATCAGGATCTCTTGTTAACATGTTTTCCCACACAGAACTTATTCATTGTTTTTTTGTTGGGATAAGTCAGAATTTTATTTAGCTCTATCCATAGACATATTTGAGCATCTTCAGCTTCTCCAGCCATGCTTCTCTCACTGCATCTTTCAGGGCAGAACTGTCAAGACAATCCAGATAGTCTGTACCATTATCATCCCTATGTAAGGGAATAGATTTGGCCGTTTTAGATATAGGCAATGTTTTTGACTTAAAAGGGCTTTACAATTTAAGATGGCTTCTTTCTTGTAACACTATACTGCAACAGGTTATAAAGAGATTGTGCAACAAAATTAGAAAATTCTGTATACATCTTACCACAAAAGCATAGAGCCCCACCTTCTCAACTTATTTAAGGTGGGGTGAGCCAGCACAGCTGATTCCGGAGCTCCACAAATACCAATACAGATAAAATCAAGACTCCTCAACTACAGCCCCACTCGCTGTTATAGCACAAGCTTACTCCTCTTTTGGTGACCCCTGTAGTGTTATCACTCTTGGAAACTTGCAGTCCTGTTGCTTGAACACCACCAGAGAGAGCCCTGTCTCTCAGGCTGCTGAACTCCCTCCCCTCATCAAATAGCTAATGTGACTAAAACCTTGGCTTCTACTTATACCGATCTAACGCTGCTCCTGTATTCTCCCATCTGCCCATTGTATTCCCTAACAGCTGCTATATATCTTTCACTAAAGATGACATCAATTTACCAGTCCTGTTACCAAATTATACAACTTATATTAATAATATAGCAAACCTTTCTTTGCCCACTGATGAAATAGGGAATTTAAGGTATTCTGACAGTAATAAATTTCTTCTTATTCTGTACTGTACTATGGTAAGTTTCTTTTCTCTTTCACCAATTGACATACTAAAGCTATTAACTTTTTTTTAATCAATATCCCTTTTTCAGTTTATTATATATGTAATTGTATCCCTTTGCAGGACAGTTTTTGCCATTTCCCAAAATGAGGAGGATTCACTAAATACAAAAAGTCCCATTTTTGAGCCACATATTTTTGAAATGGTGAATCCTTAGCTAAATATAGCAGGAATCTCCACCAGTCTCTCTCAGAAGGAATATTTCAAGCCAGATAGTGTATGATCGGATATCTCCAGCAATCCTATAATAGCAAAGGTCACTTTGGAAAAGCTGACTATTCACAAGCAGGTAATCTGTCCTGGAGAGTATAGTATGTGCACTGGACATGTGCTTGTAATCTCTTATCACTGTCACGGCTTTGAGATGGACCTTGAGGATGCTGACTGACAGGCCAAGGAATTGTACTAATTTGTGAATCAGAGATGTGGTCGGGCAGGCGGAGGAGATCAGGCGAGAGTCAGGGCAGGCAGCAAGCAGAAGCAGAGTCGAGGGCAGGCAAGAGTCAGTGCAGGCAGCAAACAAGCAGGGTCAAAGAAACAGCAGCTGGAACAGTACTAGCGCAGGAAAAAGGGAAAAGAACCTGTTGTTCAGGCACCAGCCCCAAGGACTGGGCCTCCTTTTATGTTGCAGCAGTGATGATAGCCTGCACCACCAGGAGGCAGGTCTGTTGGGTCTATAAAACTGGTGCATTGCTATGTGGCCTACTCTGGACAGCCAGATACTGTGGAAGGGCCTGGAGCCATGCTAGGAGACCACAGCAAATCGCAGGACTCTGGACACAAGACTGAGAGGTACAGGACGCCAACCACAGAGCAGCAGGTGCTCAGCGGCATGTTACAATCAAGAGGGTGCAAAATCCTCCATGCATCCAATTATCACTTGTGGTCTATGCTCTATTGCTGTATTTGGGCCCAGCCAGTGACCTCTTTCAATTCTGAGTGTCCTAAGAGCTTGGCTCAGGCCTAACTCTGCAAGTAGCTGTTTCTCCAGGAAGCCTCCCAGTTCACTTTCTTTCACTGAATCGGGAATACCAATGAAACAAAGCTTATTTCTCATTGATCTATTCTTGGTCTTCTATCCAGTCCTCAAATGTAACGACCAAATCTTTCAACATAGTCACCTCCATGCTCTGTCTGCAGTTCATCTTGAAGATCAGAAACCCTCTGCTTGACCTCAGCCACCTGATGGCCAACTGCAGTCATTGCCAAAATAACTCTAATTTGTCATATTACCGGTATATCTATTTTGGCTAAGTTTTCCTCCAGTACCGTAAACACCACTGATGTAAAGTCAGAAACCACCATGTTTAGTCAACAGCCCTTCTTCAGGCTCCAAGCTGCCATCAGCCATTTTAGGTCGAGAGCTTTGCCTTTATCTTTTTTACCTCCTCTAGTAGCCATAAACACATTGGAAGTAAAAACGTTAGGTTCCAAAAGAGTAAGGTATTGAATCGAGATTGAAAAAGCACCTCTGGAAGTCCAGCATTTATAGATATAGGCAGATTAGATAAGACAGCTGTAGGATAGCTGAGTAATTTTCAGGCTGGAGACACAATCCAACAGGACTCCAGCCTTTTTTCTTAGAGGTTCTAGCTTTATTATTTATATCAATCAGCAAACAAAAATGTTTGCTTACCACTTGCAGTGTACCCACAGCTTTGCCTTCTGGAGATGCTAGCTTCCCTTTCCCAACTGGGGTCAACCTCTTATTCTGCTCAGGAGGATCCCACCCACAGAGCTCTCTCTATAGGTTTAAGGTGGACCAGGCTAGGTGCCTGGTCCCCATACATGTTAAAGAAAGGGTGCAGGGCCACTCTTTTACAATGGCACACAGAGCATAGAAAACCAAGTTTTTCCCTGCTTACTGCATAGTGTGAACTTTGTACCCGGATAACTTTTTATTTAGCTAAAATGTTACCTGGCTAACTCAGATGAGGCGGCGATGTTTAGCGTAGCCAGGGATATTCAGCATTGCCTGCTTCTCTGAATTCCTCTGCAAAGTTAACCTGATAAGGTTATCAGGCTAGGTTTGCTACCTGGCCAGCGACTGAATATGGGCCTCTATATGTTTAGAGGTCAATATTAAAAAGAGTTTGTCCAGCTTACTCTAAATTTAGCCAAACAAATCTCAAAATTTGAATTTCCTGCCTATTTTACTGACAACGTTTTAGCCAGGTAAGTCATTACCCAACTAAAATTTAACCCAGATAAAAAGAAGCAAGGTAAGAGAGCATTCTAGGGTCATGGCTAAAATGTATCTGGCAAAGTGACAATATTCAGCATTAGCCAGATAAAATTAGCAGGTTGAGTCTGGTCTGAAAAAATGCTGTTCTGAAGTTACCTGGGTAATTTGCAAATTGAAGAAAAAACAGATCATAAATTAAAGCAGGAAGACTTTTTTTTGTATAGATATGTTACTGTCAGGCAGAAGTGCAAAAATAGGATTGTAAGACTCAAAGGTGACAGGGAAGAATTTGTAGAATCTAACAAAAAGAAAGTGGAATTGCTTAAATATTTCTGTTCGGTATACACAAATAGTAGTAGAAGTGGGGTACACCTCAAAACAATTTTTAGAAGGTTGTGTTCAACAGGAGCAAATAACACTAAAAGTAGATAAAGCAATGGGAGCAGACAGGATACATTTGAGGGCAGTAAGGGCACCTTGGGAAGTTCTGCTAGCCCTGCTGTCTTTCCTTTTCAATGCTTCTTTAGAGTCAAGTATGGTTCTAAAGGACGAGATAGTAGATGTGTTTCTTCAAAAAAGTGGAAGAAAGGCGCAGGCTGGGAACTACTGGCCGGTTAGTCTGGCTCTGGTGGTGAGTAAATTAATGGAATTTCTGATAAAACAGAGGATAGCACAGTTTCTAAAATCCAGTGTATTATAGGATCTGAGGCAACGTGTTTTTACCAGAGGTAGGTCTTGTCACACAAATCTAATCAGTTTCTTTGAATAGGTGACTAGAGGGTTAGATCAGGGGAGAACATTAGATGTAGTATACTAGGATTTCAGCATGGCTCTGTATAGGCAATTTATAAACAAACTGAGTATTCTAGGTGTAGGCCTTAAAATTATTGACTGAGTTAGAAACTGGTTGAGTAAGAGATGACAAAGGGTAGTAGTAAATGGAGAGCAGTCTGAGGAAAAGGGGATTACCAGTGATGTTCTGTAGGGATCAGTCTTCTGTCCAGCTCTGTTCAACATTTTCATGAGTGATATTGCAGAAAGATTATCAGATAAGTTTTGCCTTTCTTCTGGATGATACCAAAAACTGCAGGAGAGTAGACACCCTGGGAAGGTATGGAAAACATAGGGAAGGATCTAGTGAGGCTTGAGGAATGCTTTAGAGTTTGGCAGCAAGATTTAATGCTAAAAAATGCAAGATCCTGCATTTGGGTTTTAAAAACCCAAGATATTGATACAGTATAGAAGATGAAGCTCTGTACACAAAACAAGAACAGGATTTGGGGCAATTTTATCTGATGAACTTAAGGTGGCCAAACAGGTAGATAAAGCAAAGCCAAAACCAGAAGAATGCTTCAGTGCATAGGGAGAGAAAAAAGAAGGTGATTTTACCTCTGTATATGTCTGTGGACATTTGGAGTATTATGTACAGTTCTGAAGACAATCCATCATGAACAGCGTGTCTGATGATATGGTAGACTAAGTATTGTAAATATATAAATAATAAAGGCCACACCTTCAAAAGGATATAAATCGGATGGAGTTGGTCCAGAGAACAGCTACTAAAATGGTCAGTGGTCTTCATCATAAAGGGACAAACTTAAAGATTTAAACGTATATACCCTGGAGGAAAGGAGGGAAAGGGGGGAGCTATGATAGAGATATTTAAATATCTCCAAGGAGTAAATGCATAAGAAGCAGATCTCTTTCAACAGATAGGAGGCTCTAGAAAAAGGTGTCATGAAATGGGGGGAAAAGGGGAAAAATCGGGAGTAATCTAAAGAAATATTTCTTAATGGAGAAGGCAGTGGATGCATGGAACAGCCTCCCAGTGGAGGGGGTAGAGTTAGGGACAAAGTTGAAGTTCAAGAAAACATGGGACAAGCAGAGAGGATCTCTGAAGGAGAGGAATAGATTGTATAGCTAAGTAGGGGGTGTGGATAGCAGTCTGGATGGAACATATGGTGATTATCAGCCACCATGTTCTATGTGTCTGTGTTTGCCCAGGTAAGTTTAGCCAAGTATATTTAGTAGAACACTTAGTCAGTATGTTCTGCTATATATCTGGATAAAGTTACCTGGGTAACTTTCCTGCTCACTAGTCCACTCTTAGGGGTAGATTTTCAAATGTGCGCGAGCTACCCAGCACGCACATGTTATAAAATCAGGGGTCGGCGCGCAAGGAGGTGCACAATTGTGCAACTTGCGTGCACCAATGCCTGCAGCCTTCCCCTGTTCCCTCCCAAGCCGCTCCAATTTTGGAGCGGCCTGGGAGGGAACTTCCTAATCCCCTAACCTAACCTCCCTTCCCCTTCTCCTAACCCTCCCGCCCCCTAGCCCTATCCTAAAAAAAAAACAAAACCCTTTATTTTACCTCTTGTGCCTGCCGGCAGCATGCCAGCATGTGATCCTCCGACACAGTGGCAAATGACTGCTGTGCCAGAGGCCTCTGGCCCCGCCCCCTCCTGCCCCTTTTTCGAAGCCCCAGGACATACGCATCGCCGGGCCTTTCTAAAATAGGTCCGGCGCGCATAACCCCACCTATGTGCGTAAATACAATGGATTTACGTGATAGGCTTTTGAAAATCTGCCCCTTAGTGTTTTTTCTGTAAAGAGGCTGTGAAAGTGTCTCGAGAGTAAAATATTAGTCATGAGGTCCATATTCAGTCACTGTCAAGATAGCAAAGGTAGCTGGATAAACGTATTTGCACTATTGAATATAGCCAGCTGTCTTAAAGATAGCCAGCTAACTTTAGGATAGCTCTTTGGCCGAACCAGACTTAGTTGGCTGAGTAATCTGGCTAACTCTCAGTATTGGAGTTAGCTAGATAACTTAGCCGGCTAACTCAGCTTCTCCTAGTTACACCCTCTGAACCCCCCAAACTTAAGGCATATTTCACTAAAGCATTTCTCCCATTCTGTGTCTATGGAAAAATGCCTTGATAAATCAGACCCCTGTAGCTGGCTAACTCATGGCCAGCTAATTGCCCAAATATTCATTTAGCCAGATAACTTCTGAATTATCTGTCTAAATGCTTCTGAATATGGACCTCCATATGATTTTCAGCATAAAGTCTCATAAGACTTGGAGCTTAGCTTGTTTCTGATGGACGAACAGAGAAGGATAACCTTAAGGTTCAACGTGGTGGAAGAGTTTTTTTGATAAAACAGAAATTGACAGATAAGCTAAAACTCCTTTTAAATTCCAAGTAAGTTTGTTTGGGTTTTTTTTAACTGGACAAGTGCAAAAAAATTCTGGAAACTTTGAAAAGTGAGTAAATCAACATTTTTCATATTTGTCAAATTCAAGATCTAATGACCTGATTTTCTTAAATTTAGCAGACTAACAAGGATTTGAAATGCAATCCTGCCTGTCAAACTGCAGAAAAAAAGGCTTTTTGTGATGAAAGTAGAAATCTGGATTGAACATAGAAGTATCATTACAACTTTAAGTCTGGTAATGTTACTTTGCTTGCGTAGTACATATATATAAGGATTATAATTTTCAAAGCTATCTGTGTTGGGGAAAACCAGTCCTTTACTCATGGAAATAGCCTTTTCTAAAATTGCCAGCCCTGTGTGCGGATAAACTTGCATGTGAAGTTCCTGTATACTTGTAAATTTACCTGCATTTTAAAGAAGCATTCCCTGGGGCATGATTGGAGAGGGGCATGCATTTAGGCAAATATTTTTTAATTTTCAATTGTGTGTATTTTTCCTCAGGAAAACTATGTGCATTATTTAGCAGGTATATGTAAGTATAGTTTACCCAGGGCAATTTTCAAAGTGAAGTTATGCAGGTAAGCACACTTTGAAAATTGATGTGAAGTCTGTAGTTAAAAATGACCTGTAGACTTCGCACCAGTGTGGGTAGTTACAAAATTATCAACTGCCTGCTTTGATGCAAAGTCCACAGGTAATTTTTACCTGCAGGTTTTACACCAACTTTCAAAGTGAACTTACCCATGTAAGTTCACTATGAAGATTACCCCAGGAACACTTCCAGCACACATTGGTACTTGCTTATTTGTGCAGGTAGGTTTTCCAAGGAAAGTTAAGCACATGCTTTTGAAAATTTTAAAGTATTCATGTAAGTGGAATCCTATCCCCAACCTTTCCCCCAATACCGCCTGATCTCACTGCAGGTAAAATTACACATGTAGAGACACTACACGCACAACTCTCTCCATTGACAAAGAAGACAGAAATGGGTGACATCATCCAGTGTCACTGGTATGGAAAAATTCTCTCAGAGCTTAGAAAAACTGAGAAGGTTTTCTGAGTAAGCATGGGTGTTCCTGCACAGCCACTGCTGCATAAGTTTCCTGGGTATCTTTTCTTCCACTTGTACAGAAGGATGTGTTTTGCGCTTTTCAGCTTCTCATTGGCTTAGTTTATTATTATTAGTTTTCCTTCTTTTGCTGAAGTTTTACATTTTTTATTATTACAAGTATAGCCCAAAAAAGTATATTTTTTATTAGTATTACCTTTTCTTCTCAAAATTTAATTTGGCCTCACTTCAGCTCTCTTCTCAATGGCAGACAAACCGGGCTTTAAAAGATCCCCCTATTGCTCCTGCAAGATGACTTAACATGACCGCTGTGTTCACTGTTTAGGCCCTTTGTATGTTGTTTTTAACTGTGCTTTCTGTGACGAAATATCCCCCAGGGCCAGAAGATATAGAAGCTACACTTGAAATAATTCTTAAGTTCTTTTCAAGCCTTTGGCTCAATTAAAAAGAAATATCACCAGCTGAGTCACCATTGCCAAAATCAAAAAAGGCAGGGTCCTCTCATTCCAATAGACCTTGACATGGAGACATCTTAGCAGAGGCACCATTCCCCCTCCAGTAAAGAGGCAAAGAAGTGTGCTGTTGATGCCAAAAAATTCAAGAGCCAAAACAGGCCCCATTGGCACTAATAACACATTGATGTACAAGAAAGTGCCATCACTCTTCAGTGCTGAAATGTAATGGGTGCCACCCATAAACAAAGGTACCTCATCCTTGGCACCAGCAGTGTCTCTGTGCCAAGATTCAAATGTCAGCATCGAGTTAGTTCATTCATAATCTACTCTTGACAAACATTCTGTACCAATAGTAGTTCCAGAACCAGATAGTTCTTTTATTGGGATTCCCCCTGCCAAACAGGAGCACCACCACTTCATGAGAAAAATGTCTTCATCAAAAACTATTTTACTAATATATAAGACTCTCCCTCCATCCCAGCTAGTACAAATGTCTCCCATTTTGGAATCAAAAGTGACTTCATAGCTCTGGGAGAGAGGGTAAAGCAGATAGGTGCACAGGTGGTATTCTCCTTCATCCTCCCAATCAAGGATAAAGGCCCAGGCAGGGAAGCTTGCATTCTGGAGATAAATGAATGGCTGCATAGATGGTGTTGACAAAAGCATTTTGGTTTTGTGGTTCATGGGATGATATTTTAGGCACTGGTAGCAGAGATGGGGATATACTGGTGAAGAAGGGGTGGAGCATCTTTCAACACAGAATGGCAAACCTACTGAGGAGGGCTTTAAACTAGAACCAGCAGGGTGGGTAAAACAAAAACCCAAAGGTAAGTAAAATATTAAATACTGATATAGAAATGGGAAAAAAAGGGCAATATTTGGAAAGCCGTGTACACTAATGCTCATAGTATGGAAATAAAGTCCCGAATCTACAGGCAGACATGGATGAATCTGATTTAGATATAGTTGCTATCCCTGAGACATGGTACATGGAAAACCATGTTTGGGATAGTGATACCAAGCTACAATCTGTTCAGGAAGGACTGGGTAGGAAGTAATGGAGGAGGCATGGCATATATATATTAAAAAAAAGTAATAATAAAGCAACAGTATTGCTAGGCTTAAAAGGTAAAAAGTAGGCACTGTGGGTTAATCTGGAAAGAGGTAATGGAACATCTGTTTATATTGGTGTAATATACAGATCTCTACAGACAGAAGAAATGGACAGAGATTTAATGGAGGATATTCAAAGGATTTTTGTGAAAGGGAAGGTGCTGTTGCTAGGGATTTCAATCTGTCAGATGTTGATCGAGATATCCCAGCTGCAGTGTCTTCTAGAAGTAGGGAGATCCTGGATTCTCTGCAAGAATTGTTGTGTCAGCCCACACATGAGGGGGCGATACTGGACCTGATGCTTACCAATATTGACAGTATTTCTGAAGTTTTAGTAGATGATCACCTGGGATCTAGTGATCACCGAATGATGTGGTTCAGTATTAGGCCACAAAAGATGAAGGCAAGGATCTAGACCAGAAAAACTAACTTTCTTAAAATGGGGTAATGCATCAATAAGTCGTTAGCTAGATGAGAAAATCTAGGGGAAGTAGAAGAGCAATGGAGGAGATGATAAAAGGGCAATTAATCTTTTTATTAGGAAAGTAAATAAAGGAAATAGGAAAAAGAGGCCGCTGTTGTTTTCTAAAGAAGTAGCTGAAAAGGTAAGGGAGAAAAGGTTAGCGTTCATAAACTACAAGAGATCACAGAAAGAGATAGGCAAAAATATCTGGAAAAGTTATGAGAAGCTGCGCAAGTAATAAAGAATACAAAAATTCAAATAGAAGGAAAATAGCAAATATGGTAAAACCAGGGACAAGACTTTTTTTTTAAGACCTGTTAGTGATAGAAGGAAGTGCATAGTGTCATTGTGAGGTTCAGAGGTGAATAAGACACTACCCCAACCTACACGGGTAGATATTCCACTTTTATTTTATTTTTAAATACGTTTGCTCACAATTTAAAATATGAGACAATAAAGAATGGACATGATAGAACATGATAACACTTACAATTATGAGTAATTATAAACGAACTATGTTACCGTATATTTGTGGCACTTGTTTAGTGATAGATTTTATCTGTTTTCCAATATTAATATTGGTGCCTTCCTGTAAACCGTTATGATGGTACTTAACTTAATGACGGTACAGAAAAGTTTTTAAATATAAATAAATAAAATAAATATATAGGGGCTGATGAGGGAAAAGCACTTAACTTAAAAGTTACTTAAATAATTTTGTTCACTGTGGAAGTGCTGAGAGCAGAACCACACAAAATGAACACAAATAAGATTGGAAGTAAGGTAAACTTCAATTGATTTTCAAAACAGTATGTTCGTGAGGAGCTAACAAAACTTAAAGTAGATAAGATGATGGGGCCCAATGGGATACATCCAAGGGTATTGACAGCTCCGCTGGCTGACCTTTTCAATTCATCTTTAGAGTCGGGAGTAGTTCCGAAGGACTGGAGATGGACGGATGTGGTTCCTATTCATATGTGGAAGTAAGGAGGCAGCTGGGAACTACAGACCAGTTAGTCTGACCTGTGTGGTGAGCAAATTAATGAAATCGCTGCTAAAACAGAGGATGGTATTATGGTATTTACTCTTTCGGATAATAGAAAGACTAGGGGGCACTCAATGAAGTTAGCATGTGGAAGTACCAAGTTCAACTTTGTCTGCTCATCAAAAGATACAACTCTCTCATCAGTCTTCAGTAGTGGAATCAGCTTTGAAAAATGCAAAGCATTCCAAAACCCATTCTAGTACCCCTCTGAAAAATAGATGCCAAGTTGCTGGACACCAAGGCAAAAAAAAGATTTTTCCAATCCGTTATGTTAACACTTAGGATAGCTGCCCGACAGCTTCTCCTCTTTGTATAAGCTTTAAGGAGGCGAAGCAACAGTTTCCCTTCAGATTATATGGTTTGTTTCACTCCTGCACTCCAAGAAGCGGAAGAATGTGAAGTACACCTAATTAGGTCAGCTTATGATGCATCTTCTGGGAGATCTGCAGTAGCCTTTGGAGCCAGACTAGTGTGGCTCCAGGCTTTGGGTCTTTGTAAAGACATTCAGGAGAAGCAGGATGATGATCTGTGTACAAGGGATAAAATCTTTGGAGAAAAAGTAACAGTGGATGTCATTAAAGATCACTGTTTAGGGACTTTGTCTATGACTCGTGCTTGATCGGACATCGGAAGTTAGAGCTCCAGTGCACCGCCCTTAAACATCTATGTTTTCTACACTCAAATGCTCAAAATTAACCACTGGTCAAGTTAATTGATTGGTAAGGTATCGTGTCGGGAGAGCTATTGCCTGATGAAGAGTTTTACTGTGCTTGTATGAGCACTAGAGCATCATGTTTGGGCCGAGATAAAAAAAATAGGTAGAGACAAAGATGGCAGCAAATGGAGGCACTGAGAAATGCTGGCATATCTTTCCAAGGAAGCTTTGCAACAAATCTCCCAAAGCATGATGTCGACACTGGATGAATGTTTAATAAAAATTAAGGTGGCTATGGAGGACATAAAAGGTGGTCTGGAAGGGCAATCAAAATGCCTGGATAATGCCAAACAGTGCGTCTCCCAACAAGATGACTGACTGATTGATGTTTAGAGCCTTATTGGCAAACAGAGGGAGAAAAATGCTGTGCTGATGGATCAAATAGAAGACCAGGAAAATTGGAGCCGCCATAACAATATTAAAATTGTCATCCTTGATATCCTTAAGGTGTGCTTTAAAGAGGTTTGTTACTTTATTTATTTATTTATTTGTTGAGTTTTATTCGGTGAAGCCATCATAACGGTTTACAAGAATCAAGTTGTAATTCTCTTAATTGTGAAAAATAGGTATAACAGGATGCATATTAAACAGAGGTTAATCATTTTCTAGTCCAGAAAAGAATCATTTTTTAGGTTGAAAGTTCGATTGGGAGTTAGGATGGTCAGAAGAGTGAATGTCAATGTAGACTTTGCGAAACAGCCATGTTTTTAGGTCTTTTTTTGAAAGTTTTGAGTTTAGGTTGGGTTCTCACATCTTTTTGGAGGGAGTTCCAAATTTTAGGGGAGGCAATGGAAAAGGCTCTTTCTCTAGTTGTTGTCAAATGAGCATCTCTGATGGGGGGATATTTAAACGTCCTGAGTTGTTTGAGCGTAGGTTTCTTTGAGGATTCTGGGGGGTTATGTTTAAGCCATTTAGTCCTTGATGTTCATTGTTCTGGAAAGAAGTACGACGAGTGAGATAATCAAATTTGCAGATGACACAAAATTGTTCAGAGTAGTTAAATCACAAGCAGATTGTGATAAATTGCAGGAAGACCTTGTGAGACTGGAAAATTGGGCATCAAAATGGTAGATGAAATTTAATGTAGATAAGTGCAAGGTGATGCATATAGGGAAAAATAACCCATGCTATAGTTACACAATGTTGGGTTCCATATTAGGTGCTACTACCCAAGAAAGAGATCTAGGCGTCATAGGGGATAACACATTGAAATCGTCTGTTCATTGTGCTATGGCAGTCAAAAAAGCAAACAGAATGTTGGGAATTATTAGAAAGGGAATGGTGAATAAAACGGAAAATGTCATAATGCCTCTGTATCGCTCCATGGTGAGACTGCACCTTGAATACTGTGTACAATTCTGGTCGCCGCATCTCAAAAAAGATATAATTGCGATGGAGAAGGTCCAGAGAAGGGCTACCAAAATGATAAGGGGAATGGAACAGCTACCCTATGAGGAAAGACTAAAGAGGTTAGGACTTTTCAGCTTGGAGAACAGACGACTGAGGGGGGATATGATAGAGGTGTTTAAAATCATGAGAGGTCTAGAACGGGTAGATGTGAATCTACCCATTCTAGATAATAGACTAGGGGGCACTCCATGAAGTTAGCATGTGGCACATTTAAAACCAATCGGAGGAAGTTCTTTTTTACTAAATGCACAATTAAACTCTGGAATTTGTTGCCAGAGGATGTGGTTAGTGCATTTAGTATAGCTGTGTTTAAAAAAGGATTGGATAAATTCTTGGAGGAGAAGTCCATTACCTGCTATTAAGTTCACTTAGAAAATAGCCACTGCCATTAGCAATGGTAACATGGAATAGACTTAGTTTTTGGGTACTTGCCAGGTTCTTATGGCCTGGATTGGCCATTGTTGGAGGCAGGATGCTGGGCTTGATGGACCCTTGGTCTGAACCAGTATGGCATGTTCTTATGTTCAATTCGTGCTTTAATTGGAAGCCAGTGTAGTGAAATCAATATGGGCATTATGTGAACTTTTCTCTTTGTTCCTGTCAGAATTCTGGCTGCTGAATTCTGCAGAATCTGGAGAGGTTTTAGGTTTGAATATGGTATTCCAATCAGTAGGGAGTTGCAGTAGTCAATAGTAGAGAAAATGAGTAGCTGTAAGACAGTTCTGAAGTCATAAGGGTTAAGAAACGGTTTTAAACATCTTAGGGTTAGTAGTCTGTGATATCCTTCTTTAATTTTGTTTGATATGTGATTCTTGAATGAAAGCTCTTTATCGATAATAATTCCTAGGTTCCTGGTGTGGGTGGCAGGGAGTATAGAGTTCATTTGATTGTCAAGTAAATGTAGGGGTGGTGGAGTTAGGTTGGGTTTTTTTTGTCCATGAGGATTATTTCAGTTTTGTTGATGTTGATTATGAGTTTGTGAAGTTAGGAGATGTTTGATTGAGATAAGTAGAGCAGAGGTTTCCTTGTAGGTGTCTTCGATTGAATTTTGGATGGGAATAAGAAGTTGAATGTCGTCAGCGTAGAGGAAGTGGGTGATTCCATTATCTTTCAGTAGTTGGCAGATGGGAAGAAAGTATATGTTAAATAATGTGGCCGATAATGCTGATCCTTGGGGAACTCCAGTGTTGAGGTTAATCTTAAGGACTCAGGGCTAAGAGAGTTGCAATTTAAAATACTTCATCATGCCTATAATTCTGATGTGAAGCGTCATAAAATGAGACTCACATCATCTGACTTGTGCGTAAAGTACAAAGCTGAATCTGGCACTTTATTACACCAGTTTGTAGCAGGCACTAAATTGTATGCTTTCTGGGACTCAGAGCTGTGAGTAGTTTATAATTGCTCAAAAAAGGCATTACCACATTCTTGGTAAGTTTTGTTTTCATAGCCATAATTTCTGCATGGGCAATAAGCACATTGTAAGCACTAGTCTCATAACCTCATTATACCCAAATTTCCACAACAGAGTAGTTTTGAAAACTCAACCTAAATTTCTATTAAAAGTGGTCTCCAATTTTTACTTGGATCAAATAATTGCATTGTCCACATTTTTTCCAGAACAGAGAAGATGAGTCATTTGTTTCTTTTTTTTTTTTTGAGAGAACAAAGTCATACAGAAAGCATGGTCATGTGATACTTTAGACTGAGCAGCAGCAAGGCAGAGGAGTGCCTGCCAAACCCCCCCCCCCCCCACCCATCTCCCCATACACACACCACACACACACACACACACACACACACACACAAAAGATGCCTAAAGGATATATGGCGTGATCCATAACAAACATGTGGATAGATAAAAGCAATCAAGGTTAATGCTACAGAACAGCAAGCCTCACAAGAAAAATGGGCCTGATGGATGAATCACCCACCAGAGAAGATGATTGAAATTCATCTGACATGCTAATGGAAGCTACAGCAATGATCCAGCAGGTACTGGGACACTTTAAGAGAACTTAACCAAAAATATTGATACTAAATTAGAAATAATGTATAAGGTGTCATAGTTAATATCCTTTGTTCATGAAGAGGAGGAACGGGGGTCACATGATGTGCTTGGGCTAGGCAGGACGCACCTGCATAGCTCCAGACGCCGCGCCGCTTAAAACCGAAATTTATAAGATACAAACAGGTTCTTTCCTCTTGGATTTGACCGGGTACCAAAGTGCCCATGTCGATCGTGACTTTCATGAACAATACCCCTCCATCTAAGCCGATTCGGGGTGGGAAAAGAGAAAAAGAAAAGCAGCGGAGCCAGGACGACAAAATGGCGGCCGGACCCCTTGCGGGGAAAGACACCCTCCCGGAACAAGCCCGCAGCGACCAGCTGCTCTTAGAAATAAAAGACATCATCCACTCAGCTCTGGAAGAGAAGTTGGTGGGGATAGGGTCCCAACTGGGTCAAATCCGCTCTAGCTGAGATGGGCCCGCGGATGGACCAGGCAGAGGATCGCATTTCTCTATTAGAAGACGACGTTAATAAACAGGAAGGACGGATGCAAGCGCTAGAAAAAATGATCAGTGGGCAGGCTTTAAAAATAGACGACCTAGAAAACAGGTCATGCCGGGCAAACCTGCGATTCTTGGGGTTCCCCGAAACTATAGAAGACTCGCAGTTAGTAGAGATCTTAGAGGCCTGGCTGCCTGACATCCTACAGTTACCCAATCTGAAGGAGAAACTCAATGTAGAGAGGGCCCACCGATTGGGAGTGAAACGGGGCACAGAAGACCACCCCAGGGTCGTCATTGTAAAAGTATTAAACTTTGCACATAAGGCCAGGATTACACAAGTCCTCAGGAAACACCCTGTTATCCATTATAAGATCCACCAGATTCGGATAACACAGGGCTACTCTGTGAAAGTGGCAGCACTCCGTAAATCTTTTGCACCGCTATGTACGAATCTGTTTCAAAAGCAGGTCAAATTTGCTCTGGGGTTTCCAGCCAACCTTTGGATTTGGCACAACGGCCAGGTGAAATCATTTGACAGCCTCCAGGCAGCTCACACATATGTCGGGGAGACCTTTGGGATCTGAGCCCCTTCATTCAACTCAGGACTTTTGGCCACACTCATTTTTCATGGCAAGGATTACGATTGAGTAATCCGATGAGGAATTCTATGGGAATATTAATATTGTTTGTACCCTTATACCGCCGACGTTCTCAGAGTTCATACCAATGATCAGCCGAGCCTATAGCATAACAGTTCCGGGAAAATTTGTTAAGTGGACTCAAATTTTGGCTTGGTTTTTCTCGGGGCTGAGTTGTCACACGACATTTTCTGTGTGGAGCAGAGATGGACATTGGAACTAACTCTTAATCAGCAGACGAGGAGAGTACTCTTCACATTCTATTGACTGCATAGTACATGTGCAAGACTGTGAAATAGAAACGGCAACCTACAATGTGTAGCCTAATGGTTTAAAATGGCTGACACTAAAAAGAAACAGCAAGGCCGTCGTTTCAGCGCAGGAGTTTTAGTTGCTGACACAGACGCAACCAGCTACGTGAACACTTTGCTATAGCTGAGCTCCCATGGCCTTGATCCGATGGCGCATATTTGATAGAACTCCCACATTAACATTTACATTTCAACTTTCTCTGACTGGGAATCCTGATGGAGAATGGTCCCGAAGCAGCACGGACGAAATCAGTTCAAGGACACCAGATGCAAGCTCCGGGAGTTACAATGTCGGTGAACAGATAGACCGGGGTTGAGCTGCTTAGCCTGTCACACTCGGAAGCGGTCCCTTGGCAGCCGTTTGCGGCTTAGTAACAACCGCGGGAGAGTGAGATCTTAGTAGATCATGCGGAACGCACCAACTTTGAACCTGTTTGTATGGTTTGGGTGTTTTGTCGAGACTGATTGGGTTGTTTGCATGATTATTCCCATTTGGGGCGAATGTTATGTCCAGTTTTGTTTTTTTTGTCATGAAGAGGAGGAACAAATTGAAAGTGTGGAAGGCCATGTGAGTGATCTGTAAAAATTGCTTACTGATTATGGATGGAAAATTGATGTAATGGAAAGGAAATAAAATATATTGGATGACCGGCAATAGGATTTAGAAAACCGGAGCTGGCAAAACAACCTCCACATAGTAGACCTCCCAGAAAACGCTGAAGGGAAGAAAGCAGCAGAATTTGTTTTAAGGTGGCTTCTTAAGTTATTAGGAATGGAGATGAAAGGCAGTAGACTTAAAATAGATCGAGCACATGGTTCTTTTGCCCCAGCTCCAGGTCTAAGTGGAAAATCTGAGCAGTTGTGACTTCATAGCAAATATTTGCAGATAAACAATGCATAATCAAGGGAGCTGTACTGTGACTAGCATTTTCCCAAGAATTCTCACTGATGGTTTAGAAGAAACATCAGAGATATGTTGAGGCCATGCATCAGCTAAAGGAAAAGGGCTTCGCTTATGCAATGCTGTATCAAGCGATGTGAAAGCTGATGAACACTGGGAAATTGATAGTTTTCAATTTACCAGAAGAAGCATGCAGATTCATAGAAAATCAACCATCAACTTGAAAGTAAACAAATAACAAATATAATCTAAAGACTGGGGAACTATGATGGCAAAGAGACTTTTGTGGCTAGCGGGATTTTTGATTTGCAGCGGAACAGAGTCTTATTCCCCCCCCCCCTCTCCCCATGCTTTCTTTTGTTGAATGTGCTTTTATTTTCATTATTGTCTGTTCTTTAACTTGGACTTGTGTGACTGCAGAGCAATGGCACGGTGTTCCATATTTTTATTTTATTTATTTAAGAATTTGGAAATATAAATGGATAAAACTGAGTTTCAATTATCTAGGCACATTGCACATATACACAATTAATACCTATGTTTTGGCAATATCGAAGAGGTGGTGGACTGAAATACATGTGGCATATATGCAATAAGGCAGGTTTTGCATGAGTCCATGCAAAAGTCATGTAATGGGAGGTAATTATCTATTCACAGGCTATGCAGGGAGCTGAACCAGCAGGAAGATCGGAAAGTGTGGGGTTTTAAGTGAGTTTTTTTAGCATGGGTTAGAACAGGATTTAAGTGAAAGCGCTGTGGCTCTGGGCAGTGTTGGCGCTTTTCTGTAATTCCCAGAGATCGTCAGTCTGTCCGTCCCAGGCCCTGCTCTCTTCCAGCAGGGCCTGGGCACCCAGTGGCCCCGGGTGCACAGCGAGGAAAAGACTGCATGGACACACAACCACACTAATGCCAGCAATGGAGTAAAAGGGCTAGTAGGAACTGAAACTATTTTTGACTAACATGGGGCCAATGTAATCAACGATAAGTTAGAAATACCCCTCGTGAATCTGCAACATTTTTTCAATTGTGCTTATTTTAGTGTGGGTTTTTCCTGTGGCTTTCTGCATCGGGGCTTTTATGCAGGTATTGGTGCGTATATTTGGTCTTGTGCACAGATTTTGTGCATATCTAATTTGCATGCCATCCCCTTATTACATCCTGTGGAGATGCCTGCTTTTGCTGCGTGTGCAAAAAAACATACTGAAAATTTGCGCTGATTTCAGCACGAGTCTTATTACATCGGCCCCATAGAGAGCTAGTGTTGTCTCAGGATGAATTGAAGAATCTACAAACAACAATGGTTGAAAGATCTCTTTGGTTCAGCAAACAAAAATATGATTATGGGAATAAGTCCAGGTCCAAATGGCAGATGAAACTTAATGGGACAAGTGCAAAGTGATGCCTCTAGGGAAAAATAACCCTTGCTGTAGTTACACAAAGATAGGTTCTGTCTTAGGAGTTACCACCCAGGAAAGAGATCTAGGTGTCATAGTGGATAATACATTGAAATCGCTGGCCCAGTGTGCTGTGGCGATCAAAAATGCAAACAGAATGTTAGGAATTATTAAGATGGGAATGGCAAATAAAACAGAAGATGCCATAATGCCTCTGTATCGCTCCATGGTGAGACTGCACCTTGAATACTGTGTGCAGTTCTGGTCACCACATCTCAAAAAGGATATGGCTGCACTGGAGAAAGTGCAGAAAAGGGCGACCAAAATGATAAGGGCATGTAACGGCTGCCCTATGAGGGAAGGCTAAAGAAGTTAGGGCTGTTCAGTTTGGAGAAGAGACGACTGAGGAGGGATATGATAGAAGTTTACAAAATCATGAAAGGACTTGAACAGGTTAATGTAAATCGGTTATTTACTCTCTCAGATAGTAGAAGGAACAGGGGGCACTCCATGAAGTTAGCAAGTAGCTCATTTAAAACAAAGAAAATACTTTTTTACTCAGCGCATAGTTAAGCTCTGGAATTCATTACCAGAGGATGTGGGTACAGCAGTTAGTGTAACTGGGTGTAAAAAAGGTTTGGTTAAGTTCCTAGAGGGAAAGCAAGTTTGCTTACCGTAAACGGTGTTTCCGTAGATAGCAGGATGAATTAGCCATGCTGTATGGGAACTGTCAATCAGGGCCCGGGAGGCGGAGCTTCATAGCAGAGTGTAGATCTTTTTGATCCTCTGCGGCTGCTCGTGGGTTCCCGCACAGGAGTCAACGGTTCTCCTCAGTCTGTATTTAAGCTTGAGCGTAGCAGAGAAAAAACACGACTGCCAGGGAGGTGGGTGGGTCAGCATGGCTAATTCATCCTGCTATCTATGGAAACACCGTTTACGGTAAGCAAACTTGCTTTTCCCGTCGATAGCAGGGCTAAATTAGCCATGCTGTTTGGGAGTCCCAAGCTCCACGTCACGCTGTCTTGAAGTTCTTAGCGTGCATAATTACCGTGGTAGTCGTGTAATCACTTAGACATGGTGTGCAGAATCGCTTGTCCTAGCTTCGCATCTTCTGCAGATTGTTTGTCTATGCAGTAATGGGCAGTGAAAGTATGTAGCGATGACCAAGTGGCCGCTTTACAGATGTCAACTGGTTGAATGTTATGTAGATGCGCCACCGAAGTTGCCATAGCCCTTAACTGGTGAGCTCTTAGGAGCGAAGGAAGTGTGCTTCCCTTCTTGGTATAACAAAACTGGATGCATTGTACAATCCAACTGGAGATTGTGCGTTTTGCGACAGGTAATCCGGGAGCATTCGGGTTGAACGAGACGAACAGCTGAGATGCCCTACTGGTAGAATGTGTCCTTCTCTTATAGTATGCTAACGCTCTTTTACAGTCCAAGGTGTGTAACAAGCGTTCCCTATCATTCGAGTGAGGTTTTGGGAAAAAAATAGGTAAGTCTATGGTTTGATTGAGATGGAAAGTCGAAATTATCTTTGGAAGGAACGATGGATGAGTACGCAGGACAACATGCAGATGTAATGGCTATCAAAAATACCACTTTCCAGGTGAGATATTTCATGTGTGCGGAATCCATGGGTTCGAATGGAGGTAGCATGAGTTGTTCGAGGAGCACATTCAGATTCCATGGTACCGCCGGTTTAGATATAGGTGGACGTAAGTGCAAAACACCCTTAATGAATCTAGATAGTAGCGGGTGTTCAGCCACCGAGTGATTATTGACTGGTCTATGATATGCTGCAATCGCACTGAGATGAACTCTGATAGAAGAGGTTGCTAACCCTGACTCATAGAGAGAATGTAGATAATCCAGTAAGGATGTTGGCGAACAGTCCATTGGTGAAATACCCGTATCGGTACACCAGCTAGAGTAGCATTTCCATTTGAAGGTGTAACTTCTTCTAGTGGACGGCTTTCTGGACTCGAGAAGAATGGTCTGTGCCATGTGAGAAACTCCCTGTTCAGTCAATATTGCTCGCTCAATCTCCACACAGTCAGATGGAGGGAGGAGAGGAGCGGGTGAATGAGAAGGCCGTCGTCCTGGAAGAGAAGGTCTGGGCGGTCTGGGAAGCGAATTGGGGCTGCAATTGACAGACGCAAGAGATAGCTGTACCACGGTTGCTGAGGCCAAGCCGGTGCAATGAGTATGAGCTGACTGTTGTCGGCGATGCATTTTTGTATTGTCTTTGTTATTAACGGAATTGGAGGAAAGGCATATAGGAGAGTCGACGTCCACGGAATTAGGAATGCGTCCTGAGCTACCCGGGATGGACTGGGTCGGATGGAACAGAACTGTGGAAGTTGGGTGTTTGCCTCCGTGGCAAAGAGGTCTATGGTCGGCGTGCCCCAATTGTTGAAGATCGTCTGCAGTATTTCGGGATTGATCGTCCATTCGTGCGGGTGAAAGATGCGGCTTAACCTGTCCGCTCTGATGTTTGCTATACCCGGCAGGTAAGTGGCTTGAAGGTGAATGGACTGTCTGTGAGCATGGGAGAAAATCTGAAGGATCTCCCTGCAGAGGGGCCATGAACCGGACCCGCCTTGTTTGTTTATGTAGAACATGGCGACTTGGTTGTCCGTGTAAATCATCACCCTCCGACCTCGTAGATAGTCCTGAAAAGTGAGCAAGGCATTGCGAATTGCCCTGAGCTCTAATAGATTTATCTGCAATGCTTGTTCGGCGATCGACCAAAGGCCTTGTGTCTCCAGGAGGTCTAGATGAGCCCCCCATCCCGTTCGAGAGGCATCTTTTGTGAGGACTGCATTGTGCGGAGGAGGGTTGAACGGTGCTCCTTTGTTCAAAGTTGGCACCCGGAGCCACTAGTCGATGTCCCGTTGCATCTGGTTGGTTAAGTGTATCCGTTTGTGTAATGGTTGTGAGTGTTGTGACCATTGTCTTTTTAGACCCCACTGCAGGAGTCACATGTGAAGTCTTGTGTTTGGGACTGTGAAGTTCGCTGCTGCCATGTGGCCCAGAGCCCTCAGCTTGTCTCGGGCTGTGGTACAACGTGTCCTCTGTAGGGACTGGAGCAAGGAGCGAATTGTTATCTTCCTGTCTTCCGGTAGGAAAGCCCTGGCTTGAACGGTGTCGAGACGGGCTCCTATGACTTGCAGAATCTGCGAGGGTTGTAGCTTGGATTTTGGATAGTTGATGATCAACCCCAACTGTTGCAAGCAGTTTATTGCTGTTCTGAGCTGAGATTTCAGAAGGATCGGGTCCGACACTACTAGTAGCCAGTCGAGGTAAGGAAATATCGTTAGACCCTGTAAACGAAGATGGGCCACCACCACCACCATGCATTTGGTAAATACCCTGGGTGCTGCCAAAAGTCGAAAAGGCAGGACCTTGTATTGGTAATGTTGATTGCGGTACTGGAAACATAGGTACTGCCAATAGGATTTGTGGATTGGAATGTGCGTATAAGATCCTTGAGGTCTATAGAACACATCCAATCTTTGGGTTGTAGTAAGGGCAGGATGGACTTCAGGGATACCATCTTGAACTTTTCCCGAACTAGGCACTTGTTGAGCTCTCTGAGGTCCAGAATGGGCTGGCTGCCCCCTGATTTCTTTGGAGTGAGGAAATATGGGGAGTGAAACCCCTGGCCACTTAGCGCCCGAGGAATTGGACGGATAGCCCCTTGATGAAGAAGGAGGGCTAATTCCTGGGCCAGCTGGGGTAGTGACGGATTTATCTTTTGCAGGGGGAAGTGTGGAATGTGGGGTTTGGATAGGAAGTGAAGCTGATATCCCTCTTTTACGATGTCGAGCATCCACTGATCGGTCGTGATGGTTTGCCATGCGACAAAACAAGCGGTTATCCTGCCCGGGGGGGCTTCTGGCAAAGAAGGTGGTAGTGGTGGCAGTGAATTCAAAAAGGCTGTGCAGTCTTTGCCGGAACTGCAGTCTGTTGCGATTGTTGTTGCCGCTGTGACCGCAGTTTTCCTCTTCTCTGTTGTTGTTGCTGAGGATTACTAGTGGGTTGTCTGTGGAAAGGTTGATAGGATTGCGCCCTAAAGGTGTGATAATTTCTGTAGGGTCTCCTAGAGAAAGACTGCCTATGAGAAGTAGTGAAATATCTTTTAGAAGACGCTGGGGCTGTTAGTGACTGGACCGCTAGCACTTGATCTTTCAACTTACTAACAGTATCATGCAACCGGTCACCGAAGAGATTGTCGCCTGTGCATGGTAAATTAGCCAGTTTTTCATGGAGGTCTTCACGAATGGCGCTAGCCTTGAGCCAGGCAAGTCGTCTGGCTGCTATAGCCATAGCTGAAGCTCTCGAGGAGTTCTCAAAGCCCTCATAAACTGCCCTCAGCATGTGACGAGTGCACTCTTCCATGTCTGAGATTGGGGAAGGGATGTTCTCCCCCATTGCCGTGAACATGCCCTTGGTGGCTTGGAGGCATTCGTACATATACTGCACCATGTAGAAGTGATGTTGATGTATCCGTGCAGTAAGCATCGCGTTTTGATATACGCGTTTCGCAAAGTCGTCCAGACATTTATTATCCTTTCCCGGGGGGGGGGGGGGGCGGATGCATGTGATTTTGATTTTCGTGATCTTTGCAGTGTGGACTCCACTACAATGGATTCATGTGGTAATTGAGGAATGGCATACGTAGATGGTTTCTGTAGCTTGAATTTTAAATCGGTCTTCCTAGATACCGCTGGCAAAGCAAAGGGGGTTTCCCATGATTTTTGAAGGACTCTGTGCAGTACCGCGTGTGGTGGAAGAGCTGACGGCTCACCCGGGGCATCGAAAATCTTCAGCAACCCTAATGTCTCCGCTCTAGGTTCTGGCAACTTCTGCACCTCCAGTTTAATATGGTTCCCATTTTATCAATAAATTTAGGATACGTGAGATCCTCTGGGGGGAATATGGTTCCGCTGGCTGCTCCGGTGGATCAGATGGGTAACCCGTGGAAGATAGAGGTGAGGAGTGTATAGATATGGAATCTGTGTGAGGAGACGGAGAACAGACTGGCGAGAGCGGTGGAGAGCGGGGTAGTGTAGTTGTTATATCCCATTGAGCTTTTGGAGAAGGAGCCTTCGAATCATCTCCCGGGAACGAAGACTCCGGTGGTAAAGTATAGTAGGATTGAAGCGTTTCAAAGAAGCCTGCTAAGGACTGTGTCAGGTCCCAAAAGGCTTTTGTAGTATGGGGTGGCATTGGGGGGCATTTCGCCAAGTGATCGGGATCATGTGTTGATTCTGAACTAAGAGGACTAGGATCCTTCTTTTCGTCCGACCGATCACTTTGCCCTTCTCCGTGGTGAAGTGTGGACTGTACACTCCGTGATCTGCAAGGAGACGGGGATGACGAAATCGGTATTACCACATGCGAAGTAGAGTGAGAGCCCCTGGATCGACTCCGGTAATGGGAGGAGGATGAAGATGAAGATATCTCCTTCCCGTGATGGGAGACATGGTGATGTTTGCGTGAGTGACCTTGGCCCCGTCTAGGAGAGGAAGAGGAGTCTGAATAGTGACGAAATCTCTTCCTCCTAGTGGAGGCTCTGCTGTCGCGAGATTCTCTGTCCGAGCGTGCCCTTCTGGACGTGTGGCTATCCGCTCATGGTGAAGGATGTGATGATGCTGAAGAGGGAGTTCTCTGCTGCCGTTTCAATGGCCTGTCCTGTGGCTCCTGCAACTTTTTAGGGGTCAGATGCTTGTTTTGCTCTGGTTCGTTTGAGATGGTCTGATCTCAATCCCTTATCTGGAGGGGAGCACGAGATGTCGGTATAAGTTCATTCAGTTCCGGTCTCGGCGGTCTCACAGGTTTGGGTTGCTTTGGCGCCCGATCCGGGGTTTTTGAGGGAGACCTAGACCGTAGTGTCGTGTCTGAGCATCTCACCGCCGGCTTCAACTCTCTCGGCCCCGATCCCAAGGACTTCGGCTTCGGATCAGACTTGTGTCGCGACGCCGGATGTGGAGTCAACGGCTCCGACTGTGTTGCCCCCGGCGCCGACTCCAATCTCTTCGGCGCCGCCTGTGACATCTTCGGCGCCAACTCCGATGTCTTTGGCGCTGATTCCGATCCCTTCGGCGCCGTTTTTGCTATTTTCCGCGCCGGCTCCGACTCCTTCGGTGCCAGATCCCTCTGCCTCGAGTCTCTTTTCGGCTCCGACTGCAGTCTCGGGTCCTCGGACTTCGGATCCCGAGGCAACGTCTTTGGCATCGGCTGCTGTGATAGCAGCAGGGCCTGTACTGGATTTTCTTTGGGCTTCGTTTGGGAACGGGGCTCAGACAATTTGAGAGGCCACTGTTTCCCGGAATGGACTCCCTTGATATGAGAACCAGGTCCCTGGTCTCCGCTGTCTTTGGGCTTTCTTTTCTTATCTAATGCCCTAGGGGATTGTGGGTCCCAAGAAGCCGCTCTCTTCTTTGAGACCAATGGCTTTGATTCCGGTCCTGGGGAAGAATGGGTCGTAGACGCCTTTTCTTCCAACGACAGCTCCAGCCAACGATAACTTCTGTGCCTGTGAGCTCTCGGGGACATTCTGTCACAATGTTCGCAATGAGATTGGATATGGTCGCGTCCCAGGCAGCGGTAGCAGCAAATGGACATGATCTTACCACAAGGACACGGCTTAAATCCAGACTGCTTCTTCGACATTTCGCCAACATTTTTTTTTTTTTGAGGAGAAAAGGGCTCTGCTTGCGCTCCCGCGCGCGGAAAAAACCAGACTGAGGAGAACCGATGACTCCTGCGCGGGAACCCACACGCAGCCGCAGAGGATCAAAAAGATCTACACTCTGCTATGAAGCTCCGCCTCCCGGGCCCTGATTGACAGTTCCCATACAGCATGGCTAATTCAGCCCTGCTATCGACGGGAAAAAAATCCATAAACTGCTATGATGATAATTAATAAGCAATAGTAGCTTGTGATTTATCTAATGTTTGGAAACTTGTCAGGTACATGTGACTTGGATTGGCCACTGTTGGAAACTGGATACTGGGCTTGATGGATCCTCGGTCTGACCCAGAATGGCATGTTCTTATGTTATGTTTTAATTAGAATTGGGACAGGTCGTGTGAAACAGCTCTTTGCAGAGAGAAATTATTTGCAGTTCATTTTTCAGGTTTATATGCTGCTTCAGGGGAAACATCAGAAGAAGACATTTTCTAGTTTCTAGAAGGGTTGGAGCGCCTAACATTACCAATAGAAATTACAGTTGCCCTTGTAGCTCTGATTAAAGGACTAGAAATATATAAGGCAACTAATTTATTATTATTGCAAAAAAATACAGGCCCAGTCAGATTTCTTTTGGATTTTTATAGTTTATTTCAGGGAAGGTTTGCACCAGTGTTAAACAAAAACAAACAAAAAAAACTTTATTTAATGTTATGGGATCCCTTAATATATTTTCAGGTACATTAACAGATAAGATTATCACAATTATACATAAAAAAGGTAAAGACCCCAATAATTGTGCCTCTCATAGACCTATGTCAGTATACTAGCAAAGGTAATACAGATTAGGTTAGAATAATTTTACTGATGATAAAGACTAATCTGTATTTTTAAAAGGCATATCTTCTGTTAATAGCACAAGAAGGTTAGTATACATTATTCATCTGGCTAAGCAATGTCATATTCCAGTTTTAGTCATTTCATTAGATATAGATAAGGTGTTTAAATGGATATCTTGGAGGTTTTTGCTTACAGTTTGAAAAAATATGGACTTCCTAATGTGTTTATATCATGAGCAAAGTTGCGATATAGTAATCCCAGGACCATGGTTATAACAAATGGGATAGAATCTTCTTTTCCTGTATACCAAGGGACAGGATAGAGGTGTCCCCTTTCGTGTTCGATTCAGCCCTTGAAATACTAGTGCATTTGGTGAGAGAAATGTCTGAGATAATGGACATGCCTTTGTTCCTTACAAATATATCTAGATCTGCTCCAGAGTTAATTAGAATTTTGGGAAAATACAGCAAACTGTCAGGGTATAAGATCAATTATACCAAATCATAAATATGATAGGTAGGCCCTAAATGTAAGATATGAGAGTGTTTGTCTAATTTTGATATTGTCAGATTGAGTTTCAGGTACTTAGAAATTGAGATAGCTAACATAAATGAGCTGTATAGTTTGAATTATCCTCCAGCATCGAAAAAATTTAAAGTAAACGTGGACAGATGGAATATGCTACCAATATCACTTCTAGGATGGGTTAATTGATCAAGATGGTAGTTTTCCGAAGTTACTATACTTGTTCTACCAAATTCCCAGCAGTATAGCTTACAGCTTCCCTGCAATTTACAGATCATATGTCATCATTTATGTGGAACAAAAAGGTACCATGAATCAGTATTGCCACGCTTCAATTATTCAGAGGTTGTAGGGGTTTAGAACTGCCAAACATATCTATATTCTCTATCTGCAAGGTTGGTAAGTTTGCATGGGTAGCTGGACTCCAATAAAGAGCAGGGAATGGAGCAAGCTAGAAAAATTTCAAACTAATGGGTATAGCTTAGCAGCAATACTACAGTATCCATCTGGTAGAAATAGTGAGGCCAGTATTCAAAGGCATTTAGCTGGATAATTTGTGAGTTATCTAGCTAAATGCCAAACTTTTCAGTACCTTAGCACTTATCTAGCTAAATCATTATCCAACTAAAATTTAGCTGAGTAATTTAGGGGCGTTCTAGGAGTATTTCGGGGGCATTCTGACATTATCCAAATACGTTTCTCTAAATTTAGCTGCCTCCAGGAGCAGGTCTAAAATTATCCAGGAATCTCTTCCCACACAACTTAAAGCTTAATGGACAATATTCAAAAAATATAACTGGTTAAGCTCTGACACATTTAAAAACAAAAAAACAACTTCTCCAGCCTAGCGGCCATGGCTCCTTTCCACCCTACTGTATGGCTTTCAAAATGGGGTCAGCAGAACTCATGCCTCCCAAGCTCTTCATAATGCTATGAAAAATTGTTCAACCGAAAGACCCGAAGAGGTAGACCAACTCTCCACCTCCTTAGCAATTCAAATGGTTCTCCCCACCCCAAGCTAACGCTATCCCTACCTTCTGGTGTGGCACCCCCCAAATGCAAAGGCCACTGGGGCTGCAGGACAAGCTACTGCTCCCAATGGCACAAGTCATTCCCTCTACAGCAATTCTGGTAGCTATCAGCGTTGCTATAGGAATAATACTCTTATAGCAGTACTAGGAGCTTACACTGCCAGCGTTGCCATCATGGCAATGATCACCACCCGGAGCAGTGTGTTTGTACCACAACCCCAGCGGCTCAGACTATTTTGAGGCTGGAGCGAGAAGTTTGGTGGTTGGAAGGGGAGAACTAACATTTCCAACAGTTAAGACTTGCCAGGTGGAGGCTGGGCCGCTATGTTTTTGAAAGATTTTGAGGGATTGAGGAGGCATAGGCTTGCCAGCCTTAACCTATAGACTACTTTGGTGTAGTGGGGGACATCAAGGCACCAGACCCAACTTGTTGACCACATTTGGGAGGGAGGGGGGCAGGAAATAGCACTGGCACACCAACCTAAACTAGCTTTTATTTATATATATATATATTTTTTTTACTTTGCACATTACTTATATTGTTACATTCTTTGAATATAGCCACATAAACTCAAAGTTTTCTGGGAACACATTTCTGGATAGTTTAAAGCTTACTCATTGCCACATATAGAGTTAGCTAAATAACTGATTTGGCTAACTCCAAATATCAGTGTTAGACGAATATGTTACCCGCTTAACTCATCCCTACCTTGCAACATCCCCAAAACTCCCCCAAGTTTTCCTGCTGTATTTTATCTGGTGAGATGATATATAAAAGTTGCCATTTTTTGGGATAATCCACAAATTATCCAGATAAGTGCATTTGAAAATTACCCTTCCTATTATGATTGCACATGTATGCAAACGTGCAATCACATTTCAACCTGTGTAAACTCTGACTTAGTTTTATACTGAAAATCAGTCTGCACAGAATCTCCTTACTACAGAATTATTTGCCCAACAAAGCTCTGCAAGTTCTGAGCTATTTCTTATTTTTCTTCTTATGTAATTGTATTGCAAAATTGCTATTTATTTTAATAAATTTCTTTTTGAACCATAGGAGATTCGTAATGTTCATAGTGAAGAGCTGATGGATATTCGGAAAGAAGAAGAGATGGAGATGTCTGATGAGGAAACTGAAGATCCTGCAGAGACCAAAGAAGCTGAAGAATCAGGTAAATCTTTTTGCAGTGTTTCTGAAGAGATGCTTGCTCCTGAAAGCACATCTGAGGAAGGAGGATTGGGGCTCCTAGGCTTCCTGTAATAGTGGGAATTCCAAAACTTGTTTAAAGTAGGTGCCTGTTTTATTTATTTAGTCACATTTATAATTTGCTCAACATCAAAGATGCTTTGAGCAAGGAACAATAATATAAAAAACAAAATGTAAAAAGCCAATCTGTGGCTTTTTCATATACAGACTGTTGTCTTTGCCTGCGTGTCCCCATGGCAAACTGAGCAAAACTGCAGAGGACAGAAAGGAGGGGCTAGAGCAAGGAGTGACTGTTGGGAGTGTTGAGAGTATGAATATTCGGGTTAGCATAAGGAGGAACTGAATGCTGAAGGGAGGTGAGGAGGGGCTTGAATGCTGGTAGTAGCATAAAGAGTTGCTGAATGATGAGAAGAGGTAAGGGGGTGGGGAGTAAATGATATCTCCCTCCCCTGCTCCCTGAAGTCAGTAATACAAACTAGAGTGTCTGGCAGTCTATTCCTACCCACGGTCAATGCTGCCATGTGTTCTGCAGTAGGTGTGAAGGAACGAGGGCTTGGGTGGGGAGGAGGGGATAGAGGGAGAAAGAGAGGGCCAGCATAGGGGGAGAGGGGTGTGAGAAAGAAAGCCAGAGATGGTATTGCGGGGTGAAAGATCCAGAAATGATGTCTGGATGGGGTTAGAAAAAAGGTGGTGATGAAGGATGTGTGTGTGAGAGAGTTAGAGATGGTGAAGGGGGGCGCACGGGTGACAAAAAGCCATAGGTGGTGGTGTGGGAAGGAAGGAAACGGCGCCTGAGGTGGTGAAAGGAGATAAGAAAGATAAAAGAGCCAGAAATGGAGGCCAGGGAGAGAAATGGTAATTGGGAGGGAAATAGTTTGAGAGAGAGCGATACAGAAGGGTGATGATGGGGTTTGTATGAGATATCCAGAAGAGGAGATGGCGAGTGGTGTATACAAGCGAGCCAGAGTGGTATATTCCACCCTACATAGTTCATAGACCAAGAGAAGTATTGCAGAAAACCAAATATAAAAAATAAAATAATCTAACAATACACTTAACAGATAACATCTAAAAATTAACTAAACAAAATAAAAACCAATAGCCCAATCTGTCACTTCTCCCCTACTACCACTATGATTACCTTTCTTCCAATTGATTGAAAAACCAAGTTCTCTGGATTTTTGGGAATATCCCATAGTCTGAAAGGTTTTTGAGTTACTGGAAGAGTATTCCATAATAAAGAAGCCACTCCCAAAACACAACATGATCTAGTCCTAGCTTTGGTAATGTCCTTAGTTGATGGAATTTCTAACCTAAGCTCATGGGAAGAGTGTAAATCCTTGCCTGAAATGTATTGCTTAACCTTATCTGCTAAATAAGTAGATAAGGTTAAGCAATACAATACAATCCAGAACCTATGCTCATGTTTTTACTCATCAATAAGAAATTTCTCCCTCCTCCCCCCCTCCACGAACAACCTTCCTTCCCCCTCCCCCCCATTAGCAAACCTCCCTCCCCATGTGCTAGTCTCGCTTTAATAGTGCATACTGCTACTGTTCCTAGTTATGTTATATTATATTATCCAAGTTGTTCACTCCCTTGTTCATTGTAAGACATATGTTATCATTGTTTTCTACTTGTTATAATGTAAACCGGAGTGATAAGTAATTCTGTTACCTGAACTTCGGTTTAAAAAAAAGTTATAAATAAATAAAAATAAATAAGAGGGACCAACCCCAGACAGTGCACACAAAAAATATTAAAATGTATAACTGAATTCTAACAGAGATAGGCAGCCAATTTAATGAGACAGTAAAGAGGTAGAGCTAGAAAGAGAGGGAGGGGTGGAGTTGGGATGGAGGATAGAGGACAATGAGGGCAGGAGAATACTGGTGCTGGACATAGGGTGGGGAAGGAGGCAGAGCGGTAGGGACGGGGGTAGAGGTAAAAAAGAGAGGGTTAGGTAGAATACTAGTGATGGATAAAAGGTGAAGAGAGAGGGGGCAAGTAGCACAAGGAAATGTTATGCTGGGTCTGCCATGCCCCTGTCATTGTTCTTGTCAGGGGTGGGATGTTATATTGGGAGTGTTATGTGGGGGTAAGATGGGGAAATTGAGAGAGAGACATTGGACAGAGCATGAGAAGAGAAAATGAGGGAAATGCTGATCAGAGACTGGTGGGGACAGGGATGGGGATTGATAGCAATATTTGTGGGGAAAGGGTGTGGGTGATGAGAGACTGGTAGGAGTAGGAATAAGGAGAAGAAATTGAGAGAAGGAGACTGGCAGAGATAGGATAGGTTTGAGACAGGGAAGCTGGTAGGATTGAGGGAGACTGTGGTGGACACAGGGTGGAGGGGTTGAGACAGAGACTGCTGGGAAGATTGAGACATACTAGTGAGAACAGGATGGGGGAATAGAGAGAGACTGGTGAGGGCAAGGTGAGAGGATTGCGAGAGCGCTAGATGGTATGGATAGGGCGGAAGGTCCAAGAGAAAATGGCAGTCATAAGTTGGAGAGATTGAGAGAGAGTCTGGTGGGCAGATTGAGAAAGACTGGTATGGACTGGGTGAGTGGACTGAGGGAAAAAGATACATGAGGAGAAGAGGGGACTTCCCTCCCCCCACTCTTAAAAATGTGAGGCTGTTTGGTACTGTGCATTCTGCTTCCTTGACTCTCAGCCCAAAATATTGGCCACCCCTGTGATAACTTATGACAAAATCATATCTGTTAGTTTCCAGGCATCTTTTACATCCACAGGCAAAGGTATTTGTAGAATCTTTGTTAGCTTTCAGGGTTTCCTTTTAGCATCTGTTAGGTGATGCTTAATGTATAACATCTCTAAATATTCTCAGAGTTTTGCATCATGGGTTTTGAACAATCTGCACCTGGAATGGAGTTAGAGTGATTTGAAGAGAACTTGCTTCCTCTTTCAGGTCTACAGGCAAATTCACATTTTTCACATCACACTATAAACTACCATCATCTTTATTAAATTTGTCAACACATTCTCATAGGTTGTAGTAGGAAGTGGCTTCTCATTAGAGCCTTTTATTGACCTGGAATAAAGGTTTCCTGACAGTTGTCAGACTAGTACAGTGTTGCTGATCTAATCCATGCTTCTCTGTGCCAGTTCTCTTGTGTTTTGTGGAGATCCTTATTTGGAGTGAATGATAACTAATGATGCACTTCAGTATGGTAGTTTTATGGGCTCTGGTTTGTTTGTTTTGGAGGGTTTTTTGAACTGGCAGTTTCCTCCTGCACCTTCATGTTTCCAGCTCAGTTGGAACCAGGGCTGGAATCTGGTGCTATGAGCCTTCATTCACAACTACCCAGGGATATTTCTATTGTTTTATAAACTTTCATAACTGAAAAAATCCAGTCTTTGCAGTGACAGTTGTCTGCTGGGGACCATGCATCAGAGCTCCTCCTAGAACATTGTAATCAAAGGCTCTAAAATCGGCCATTAGGTTTCAGCAATGCACAATGACTGATTCCCTCCAGCCCAGGGGTTGTGAACATTGCCTGCCTATCCCCAGCCCCAGCTGACTTAGAAGCAAAATAATAATAGTAATAATTTTGTATTTATTATTCCGTTTTTTGTGACTCTTCAAAGTGGATTACATTCAAGCACTGTAGGTCCCTATCCCCAGAAGGCTAACAATCTAAAAGAAAAATGTTCAAAAAGAACTCAGCATGGCCCTATATACACATATATGGTCACATGGAGAACTACAGTATTTTATAATTTGTGCGTATTAGGTATGCGTAGGTTAGAAAATATAAATATGTCCACCCCCCCAACATATATGCATATATATGCTTACACGCAAATACCTGCAATGTATTGAAAGCAATGTATCTAACGCACATACTTATCCTATTTATTTTATAAATATATGCATGTATATTTTAAATGTGAAAAAAAAGAGTTGCATAAAACCCTGATTTATGTGCATAGGTTGGTATATTTTAAAACGTGCAGGCATAATTGATACCAGCTTTCTGATTCCTCCACCAGTTCACCCTGTACTTTTTCATGTCATTGAGACCCTCCTAGTTCTTCAACTTCAACTCCCTCCAGTTCACCCAGACCTCCCACCCAACCAATAATTGACAACAGATCCGTCTGATATCAATTGTGTGAGATAATTAACAGGTGAAAAATTGTGTGAATAAATTACTACATATATCCATGTAAGTCTCTTATAAAATAGCAACTTGTGTGCACAAATCTTGGCCCTACTCTGGCACACCCCTAGACTGCCCTTTTTTTATGCGCGTACGAAAGCAAAAATACATATATATATTTGACGTTTATAAAATAAAGTAGGGGGTAATGCAGGCTGCTTATCTGCATATATAGAAGCAAAAACTCACAGTAAAAACTTCTTAAAATATATCCGAAGCAGAAAGCCTTCAAGGGAGTCAGTTGGACCATTAGATGATCGAGGGGTTAAAGGGGCACTTAGAGAAGGTAAGGCAATCGCGGAAAGATTAAACAATTTCTTTGCTTCGGTGTTTACTGAAGAGGATGTTGGGGAGATAACCATTCGATTCAGATGGACTGAACCAAATCACAGTGAACCTAGAAGATGTGGTAGGCCTGATTGACAAACTGAAGAGTAGTAAATCACCTGGACCGGATGGTATATACCCCAGGGTTCTGAGGGAACTAAAAAATGAAATTTCAGATCTATTTGTAAAAATCTGTAACCTATCATTAAAATCATCCATTATACCTGAAGACTGGAGGGTGGCTAATGTATCCCCAATATTTTAAAAGGGCTCCATGGGCGACCTGGGAAACTACAGACCAGTTAGCCTGACTTCAGTGCAGGAAAAATAGTGAAAGTGTTCTAAATATCAAAATCACAGAATATAAAGAAAGATGTGGTTTAAAGGAACAAAGTCAGCATGGCTTTACTCAAAGCAAGTCTTGCCTCACAAATCTGCTTCACTTTTTTGAGTGGGTTAATAAACATGTAGATAAAGTTGAACCGATAGATGAAGTGTGTTTGGATTTTTAGAAGGCATTTGACAAAGTTCCTCATGAGAGGCTTCTAGAAAAAGTAAAAAGTCATGGGATAGGTAGCAATGTCCTTTCGTGGATTACAAACTGGCTAAACGACAGGAAACAGAGTAGGATTAAATGGACAATTTTCTCAGTGGAAGGGAGTGGGCAGTGGAGTGCCTCAGGGATCTATACTGGGACACATGCTTTTCAATATATTTATAAATGATCTGGAAAGGAATACGATGAGTGAGGTAATCAAATTTGCAGATGATACAAAATTATTCAGAGTAATTAAATCACAAGCGGATTGTGATAAATTGCAGGAAGACCTTGTGAAACTGGAAAGTTGGGCATCAAAATGGCAGATGAAATTTAATGTAGATAAGTGCAAGGTGATGCATATAGGGAAAAATAACCCATGCTATAGTTACACAATGTTAGGTTCCATATTAGGAGCTACCATCCAAGAAAGAGATCTAGACGTCATAGTAGATAACACATTGAAATCGTCGGTTCAGTGTGCTCCGGCAGTCAAAAAAGCAAACAGAATGTTGGGAATTATTAGAAAGGAAATGGTTAATAAAATGGAAAATGTCATAATGCCTCTGTATCTCTCCATGGTGAATACTGTGTACAATTCTGGTCGCTGCATCTCAAAAAGATATAGTTGCGATGGAGAAGGTGCAGAGAAGGGCGACCAAAATGATAAAGGGGATGGAACAGCTCCCCTATGAGGAAAGACTAAAGAGGTTAGGACTTTTCAGCTTGGAGAAGAGACGGCTGAGGGGGGGAAATGATAGAGGTGTTTAAAATCATGAGAGGTCTAGAATGGGTAAATGTGAATCGGTTATTTACTCTTTCAGATAATATAAGGACTAGGGGGCACTCCATGAAGTTAGCATGTAGCACATTTAAAACTAATCGAAGAAAATTCTTTTTCACTTAACACACAATTAAACTCTGGAATTTGTTGCCAGAGGATGTGGTTAGTGCAGTTCGTGTAGCTGGGTTTAAAAAAGGATTGGATAAGTTCTTGGAGGAGAAGTTCATTACCTGCTATTAATTAAGTTGACATAAAATAGCCACTGCTAGTACTAGCATCAGCAGCATGGGATATACTTAGTTTTTGGGTACTTGCAGATTTTTATGGCCAGAATGGCCACTGTTGGAAACAGGATGCTGGGCTTGATGGACCCTTGATCTGACTCAGTATGGCATGTTCTTATGTTATGTTCTTATATGCTAATTTGTATGTGTAACTCTTTGAAAAGTCACCCTTTTGAACCTGAGGCAATGGAAGGTGAAATGACTTGCCTAAGATCACAAGAATTGTCAACAAGATTTGAACCCTGGCTTCCCTGGGTTGTAGACTGCTGTTCTAACCATTAAACTATTCCTTCACTCAACCTGAGCTGGAAGTCATACCTAGATCTTTCGGTATAGTAATACATAGCACTGGCATCAAACCATTGGGCCAGCCTACGGGCTCTGTTTATGAATACATTCCTGCTTTCAGTTCCTCATCTTAAACACATCCAGTTACTCATGTACAGTAATATCCAGTGTCCAAATCCTGATCTTTTGTAGTGTAAAACTGTTTCCATAATTTCATGCCAGTGTGATTTTACTCTGAACTCCTATCAGATTCATTGTGGATCGTTTCCAAACAATGATTCCTCATTTCTTTATGTATCACTATAAATTCCATTGTTTCATTCTATAAACTTTGGATTTCACATTTTCATCTTGCATTTACACTCTAACTTTGTAAGCTGGAGCCCCTAGGGGACCATCCCCCCCCCCCCCCCCCCCATCCCAGGCCACACCTTATTGGATCAGAAATGAAGAGCAAACGATAATGGAATCATGTAAGGTTTATTATACAAGTTCATCACATTCATTTCTTTCCTTGTAAAGCTGATCAGCTAATCCTGAACAGAAATAGCTATCCCCCATCTAAGATCTATATTACCTCATATTTAGTTGTACCATAAATCTTTGGCCAATTGAAAAAGTCTTTAGCAGAAAGTGCCTCTTTGCTGCTGGAACCCTCTGCAGTGTCTTCAGTTCTCAGGACTTCCTATTGCGATCTTCTTGGTTTGAGCTGCCATACTGGTGGTTTTATGCAAGATCATTGTGGGCAGAGCTTAGCATAGTTTGCCATCATTGGTATCTAGTTCGTGATTGGCTACCCTTTGGTTGCTAAGCAGCTTTGGCCAGTTCATGGATTCTTATCGCCACACCTTCTAGATATGTAATTGGCTTGTCTGACTCCAGGGGACATCTGACTATACCAGAATGCATTGTCGAGCTCTGATTAGCTCAGTTCATCACTAGACCTTATAATGTCATCATGACCTTTTAAGCAAAAGTACTTTTCCAGGCGTTGTTCTGAATTTGATTTGACAGCCTCCTGTCCAGCTCACATTCTGTTCAAGTTTGGATAACATTCTGACACAATTAAATTTACATCTGTCTGTGTTCTCCCCCTCCACCCAATTATTTGTGGTCTTGTAATTTTGTGCTCCACCCAATAGAACAGAAAATTTCTAATTACACAGAAACAGCACAAAACACAGAAGAAAGATTCTAAACTAAGTTTAAAGCAAAGAAAAACTGCCTTTCTAGTCTATGAAAAAAATCTATTTTTATATAAAATAACTAAACGTCACCTCTACTAACCATTTATAGTTTTACCATGCTCTTCTTATATCTCACAGTTATATTTATTTTAGTGTTTCACCACTGAGTCTTTGGTCCCATTGTGTTTGCCTTCCTATCCAGTTGGAAATGAACTAATGTCTTCTAGATCATCATAGTTGCAAGTAACTGGTTCTAGAAATTGTTTTTGCTCTTTGTGCATCACAATAACAGTATTTTCTCCGAGGACAGGCAGGATACAAAGTCCTCACAAATGGATGACATCATCCAATGATCCCATGCAGACCTGGGCAAGTAAAGTTTGTTAAATAGCTTTTAGAAGCTTTTAACATGTACCCCCTGGACCCAGTGACCAAGGAGCTGTTAGCGTGCCCCAAAGTGGACGCCATAGTTGCGCAGTCGCTAAGCGCACCACCATACCAGTAGAGGGAGGGGCGGCCCTCAAGGAAGCACATGATCGGCGCCTGGAACAAGCCTTTGAGGTGGCAGCCATGTCCCTTCAAATTACGACCTGCTGCACCGTGGTGACACGTTCCTGTTTATCTCAAGCCAGGAACAACACACCGGGAGAAGACATGGAATCAGCTCTCTCCTTCCTCTGCCTCCGATCTGGTACGCACAGCAGCCAAGGGAGTGTCATCCTCAGTGGCAGCCAAGAGACAACTCTGGCTGCGAAATTGGTCGGCCGACGCCTCCTCCAAGACATGCCTTACAAGAATGCCCTTCAAAGGTTCCCTCCTGTTCGGCAGCGAACTGGAGAAATTGGCTAACAAATGGGGCGACTCTCCATTACCTCGTCTGCCAGAAGACAAGTCAAAGAGAAACCAGCGCCCCTTTCCCAGGCCATCCAGAGGCAGAAGCTCACAGCGCTTCAACCCTTACAGGAATACCTATCAAGCACCTCGTCCTCCGGCCAGAAACCAGTCCTTTCGGAACAGGCACAGCAAGAGGGGAACCGGCTCGGGTTCAGGTCCCAGCCGCACCCCACAATGAGAATCAGCCGACCCATCCAAGGGAAGAAGCCATAGGGGGCAGACTAACCCTATTCTACCGCAGATGGGTCGAGATAACTTTGGACAAGTGGGTCCTAGCCATCATCCGAGAAGGGTACTACCTAGACTTCCTTCGGACCCCTCCGGACAAGTTCATGGAATCTCCCTGCCACGACCCCCACAAAAGGACGGCAGTGGAGGCTACGCTGACCAGACTCCTCACCCTACAGGCCATAACCCCAGTGCCTTCACGGGAGATAAATGAAACCTGACAGGACGGAACCAGAAGCCAATAGATATCCTTAGAAATAGCCCCCTGATGTCCTGGGCGGAAGCAAATCTCCATGACATCTCCGCCGTCCACATCGCCGGGAAAGACAACACCACAGCAGACTTCCTCAGCAGAGAAAGCCTAAACCCGGGAGAATGGAAGCTGTCCTCCACAGCCTTCAAGATGATAGTGGATCGGTGGGGGACTCCGGAAATGGACCTACTGGCGAACAGATCCAACACTCAAGTACCCAGATACTTCAGTCGCAGGCGAGACCCACAGTCACAAGGGATCGACGCCCTGGTACAGATCTGACCACTGGGGACCCTGCTATACGCCTTCCCCCCATGGCCCCTGCTGGGCGCAATCATTCACAAGATTCGGTGACACAGAGGTCTAGTCCTTCTGGTGGCCCCTGACTGGCCAAGAAGACCCTGGTACGCAGACATGAGAAGACTACTGGCAGGGGATCCTCTACCCCTGCCCCCACACAGGGACCTACTACAACAAGGCCCCATCCTCCATGAGGATCCAGCTCAATTCTATCTTACGGTCTGGCCATTGAGAGGGCCCGACTGAGGAAGAGGGGATACTCTGGGTCAGTAATAGATACCCTCCTCCGAGCACGCAAGTTGTCCACATCTCTAACGTACGTAAGGATCTGGAGAGTATTTGAAGCCTGGTGCAAAGATCACAGCACCAAACCACATTCCGCTAAAGTTCCCATAATTTTGGAGTTCTTACAGAATGGACTTCAGAAGGGACTGTCCCTCAACTCAATCAAGGTTCAGGTGGCAGCCCTGGCATGCTACGGTCCCAGGAGCGAGGGCAACAGCATTGCCACGCACCCAGATGTTTCATGCTTCCTGAAAGGGGTCAAACACATTCGCCCCCCTCTGAAGTGGCCAGTGTCTCTGTGGAACCTCAACCTAGTTTTGGAATTCCTAGCGGGACCCGCCTTCAGACCCCTCCGAGGCCTATCTCTCCGTCTACAAACCCTTAAGATGGTGTTCTTGCTGGCCATATGCTCGGCCCCCCGCATCTCAGAGCTACAAGCGCTGTCCTGCCGTGATCCATTCCTCAGAATCACCCCAGGGATCATCCATCTATGCACGGTTCCCTCCTTCCTACCCAAAATAGTCTCACACTTCCACCTCAACCAAACCATATCATTACCAACCATGGAAGGTTTGAAGAAGTCGGAAGAAGGTTGATCCCTGCGCCATCTCGACATCGGCAGATTGCTATCCAGGTACCTGGAAATGTCGGAACCAGTACAAAAGACGGACCATCTGTTCGTCCTTCACAGCGGGAAGAAGCAAGGGGAAGCGGCCTCATGGGCAACCATTGCCCGCTGGATCAAAGAAGTCATCAAGGCGGCCTATGTAGAAGCGGGAAAACCACCACCTCTACAGGTCAAGGCCCACTCTACCAGAGCCCAGGCGGTCTCCTGGGCAGAAACTAGATTACTGTCGCCTGCCGAGATCTGCAGAGCGGCAACTTGGTCCTCCATCCATACCTTCTCCAGATTCTACCGTCTGGATGTTCAGGCACGGGAGGACACAGCATTTGCAAGAGCTATCCTAATCGGACCTCGGGCAGCCTCCCACCCAGTTCGGGAGTAGCTTTTATACATCCCATTGGTCCTGAGTCCATCTGCTACACGCTAGGAAATGGAGCAATTACTTACCTGATAATTTCCTTTTCCTTAGTGTAGACAGATGGACTCAGCAGCCCACCATCGGCTGCCGTTATACATGGTTGTTCATCAAATCAAGGTAAGCCATGTTTTTCCTTACATAGGGCATCCACCTGCTGGGTGTCGACGCTTTCCGGTTGAAGATACTGGCGGTTTCCAGCTATAGCCAATCAACCAGTTCAATTAATCAAATTTTAACGTTGCACCTAAATTATCAGAGTTAAACTCATTAAGTTAACCAATCACACATATATCCATACTGCTTTGCAAGGAAGAATACTGATCTGCTGCACTTCCTGCAGGGGTATATGTACTAGGTGCTGACGTCAGATTGAAATCTGATCCGTCTCCAACTGCTAGCACGAGTACACTATACCCATTGGTCCTGAGTCCATCTGTCTACACTAAGGAAAAGGAAATTATCAGGTAAGTAATTTCTCCATTTCTCCTTTTTAAAATTAGTGCCAGCAGCCTGGTTCCACTCTGGTTAAGGTGGAGCCCATCCCTTCGGAAGAGACACCCCCTTCCCTAAAATAGTTTTTTTCCATAGCAAGAGAAATCAGCCATACGAATCCCACCCATAGAGCTGAAGAGAGACTTGTGCGGTGGTGACTGCGTGGGAACCGCTGTGCATGCTCAGGAAGACCACCTCATTTTTTTCTGAGATCTGAGAGAGCTATTTGTATCAGTGCCATCAGATGATATCACCTACTTGTGTAACTGATTTGTCCTTCTGTCTATGGGTAACCTGTTACTGGCAAGCAACTTTGCTTTACCTGTTTACTGGGTGAGTGATTTTCAGACAGTAGATTTCCATGGGAAAAACCCTGAGGGAGAGTAATTTTCAAAGTCATTTCTCCAGGTAAAGCAGTGCTTTACCCATGGAAACAGGCTTTTTTAAAATTGCCCTCCCTGTGTGCAGATACACTTAAGCATAGTGCCACTATATACGTAACCTTACCCAGAGTGAGAAGAGGTGTTCCTGGGAGCGGGGTTGAGGAGGTTCTTGCACTTGCTTGCATATTTTTGAATATTCGAAAGTATGCACCTATTTTTTCTCAGGAAAACTCCCCACAAAAATTAGTAGATATAAATGTGTGCAGTTAGTTATCCTGAAATAATTTTCAACGTGAAAGTGCACGTGTACTTTCATTCTGAAAACTGAGGCATCATCCTTGTGTACTATTCACCTGCAGACTTTGCATCAATGCAAGCAATTAGAAATGTATTCCCTAAGGGCCGGATTTTAAAAGCTCTTGGCGCGTAAATCCAGTGGATTTACGTGCATAGTGTCTTACGCGGCAGGCCTATTTTCAAAAGGCCTGGCGACAGGCGTAAAGTCTCGGGACGCGTCTAAGTCCCGGGACTTTACTAAACGGACGGTCCGGGGTGGGGTCAGAGACCTCTGACACAGCGCTGAAGTAAGTTTTGAAATAAATGGAAAAAAAAAGAAAAAGGTAGGGGGGAAAGGGCGGGGGAGGTAGGGGAAGAGAAGGTGGGATGGGGGTAGGGAAGTTACCTCCGAGGCTGCTCCGATTTTGGAGCGGCCTGGGAGGGAATGGGAGAAATCTACCCCTAAATGTATGGCAAAACATATTGCCACATTCTTTGTACTTTTGCCAAAGATTAGATATTTGACCTTTGACCACCCCTATTTTTTTTATTCAGGTCTTGGGCAACTTGCTTACAATGCTGCTGATCTCTTTCACATCTTAATATCAGTTCTAGCCCTTTCAGTCATCTGGCCATTCCACTACTTAAATGTGGTTTATGGCAAGCATCATAGGAGCTATACCTAAAATGCAGTTTAAAATTTGGAAAAGTAGTTTTCTGTTTTGGAGTAAGGGCAAAATACATGCCATATAGTACACATGGACATTTGAAAATGCAATCTCTGCATGTTCTTTGGCTCCCTGGCCTGTCCCTGCCTCCTTGTTATGCAGGTGAAAGTACACACCCTGTGACCAACATACCTACTTTATCTGCATTGGGAGAAAGAAGACAATAATCAACTCATGTTCACCCTCATAAAAAACTTTGTTTATTGCTTCCATGGTCTTTAGATTACCCTGTTACAGCATTTTTCAGGATCTGTAGAATCATCCCTTATATACTTTTTATCTTGCATGGTCTGTACCTCATCTCAGTTCAGTATCCTGCATCTAACAGAATCTTTACATTTAACCTGTACAGTATCTTTCATCTTACTGCAGGGACTCATATTCATCACAAAATTTATTTACATGTCCCAGCCTTTTTTGGGAGAGGTTTTCAGGTAAGAAATCTAGGAGGGGTAAGAGTTTGTTTTGAGAGAGGTTTGGGGAGAGGCATCATGGGTGCCGGCCTGCTCCAGAGAGCTTGTCTTTCCATGCCGCTACAGTGGACATATTCCTTTGGGGGGTTTTTTATTCTAAATTTTAGTGTTAAGAGAGTTTGCCCTTCTCCCCAAAGGGGAAGACAGCTCAAACCTCTCAAAGTTTGTCTCCAGGAAGAAGAAAGCTCTTTGACCAATCAGTTGAGGTCAAAGATTTCTAGTAGTATACTAGAACTCTGCAGCTTGCTGGCTGCATTCTATTTTTGTGGAGAGGAAAGCTGGTTGAGTGCAAACTTTGGAGGATATTCATCCTAGGGAAAGGACAAAAGATCCATTCTTGAGGGGCTGCAACATTTACACGATACCAGGGAGAGTCTAGTAGGAACTGAGGTATGGGAGGCCAAAGAGACACATGGAACAATTATTGCTGAGCATTTTCGATGTATTTTTGCTATATTTCTTGAGTGACTGTAAATCTGAAAGAAGTATTCTTTTGTGTCAGTGAATTATTTTTACCTTTTTGTATCAGTAAACTTTTCTTAATTTGGAACAATGATTAAGATGAGAAGTCTTTTTATCTGAGTGAGCATGAAACTGATTCCTTTTGATCTGGAAGTAGTTTATTTTCCTACTATCTGAAAGAACCATTGGGACTGCAGTCAGTTTATTTGGTCTCAGAAGTGTCCAAAGATATGCTCTTGACCTGCTGGAGACACGATAAAACAGGTTATATTATGTTAACCCCTTTCAGTATCCTACTGCTAATAGGATCTGTACATTAACACTTTACAGTATCTCACATCTTACCTAGTCTGTACATACAGAGGCAGATATTTAAAAAAAAAAAAAAAAAAAAGCTGATCACCTAAATTTAGGCCTCTAAATTAGGTGCCTAAGTTTTCAGCTGAAAATTCACATACATTTAGGGTCCTAAATATAATTCAGCTATTTATTTGCCTGGGTTTAGACTCCTAAATTAGGTGCCTAGTTCTGAAAATCAGTTCTAAGCTCCTAACGTTCTTTCCCTGCCCTAACTCTACTACCATAGCCATTCACTTTTTAGGGTCTTAAATTTAGGACCTAATGAAAGTTGGATCCTAAACTTAGGATCTCAGCCCTAATACATTTTCAAAAGGGCTAATTTAGGAGCCTTAACTCTGAAAATTAGCCCTGTAATCATTATAGTATCCTTACAGCACACTTTTTCCAGCTTTACAGGCACAGGCAGATGCTTTGAAAGAAGAAAATGACAGCCTGCGCTGTCAGCTAGATGGTTACAGGAATGAAGTGGAGTTGCTGAAACAAGAACAAGGGAAAGTAAACTGCAGTGATGAAGATATCACCAAGGACGCACAGATGAATATATTGCAGCAAGCACTACAAGGAATGCAGCAGGTAAGGGAAACAGGATTGCAATTTCCAGATTTAAGCCATTTCAGAAAAGAGTACCAAACCAAGTAAGCTCTTATGTACGCAGGTACACTTTTAACCCTATTTTCCTTAGCAGTGGGGGCTAATGAAATGTAGTATTTTAAGTAGGTCTTAGTGTTGAAATGGATTTGGGTACTGTATAATCAAGTCATATGCTAGGATCACTTCTGGGGGGAGTGAGGACTGTGAGAGGAGGAGTGGGAACTCGGGTAGCAAGATCTAGTGCTGACTTTGGCAACACTTTACCGAGACGCCCTTCCCCTCCCCCATAGTGACAACACCATCTGCGACTGACCAGCTGGTATTTAAATCGGGACGCCTGCGGTGCACAGTCACTGCTGGCGCACTGCCGAAGCCACGCGCGCTAAAGGTCAGACACTGTCTCAGAATATGCTGCAAGTATCCACTTTTATGAGTGAGATCAGGGGAAGATTAGGTGAATATAATAAGTTGGAAAGTTTGGAGAGTTTGGTTGTGAATGTGAATAATGTGATAACTGTACAGAGTGTTGATGTTTCATCTATTAAAGATAGTTTATTTGTTTATAATCTATTAGAAACGCTGGAAAATATGGTTCGTAGTAAAACTTGAGATTTTTGAATTTTCCTATAACTAGGTTGTTATTTCCTATGGAAATGTTTAAGAAGTATTTGAAAGATATTTTGGAAATGTTAGATGATCAAGTTCCTTCTGTGTCTAATTTGTACTATCTGCCAAGACAACGATCAAATATCAATGGGGTATTAGAAAAAAATAGACAGGAGACTTTAGATGCTTCTGCTTTTTTTGGAATCTTCCATAGATTTTGTTCCAACAAGAGCGCAACATTAATGGTATCTTTTTGCCTAGATAAAGATAAAGTCTTCCAGAAATATTGTTTAAATAAACATATTTCCTTTTGTGGTCATAGAATACAATTATTTCCTGATGTTGCAAGAGAAATGCAAAGAAAAAGGAAGCACTTCTTACTTTAAAGGAGAAAGTGCTGCAATTAGTTGACACCTTTTTCTTGAAATTTCCCTGTTTCTCACAGGACATATGGGTGACATCAGTGGACGGAGCCCTGCTACGGAAAACTTTTCTGTCAAAGTTTCTATAAAGCTTTGACTGACGCTGGCACACTGAGTGCACTGGGCGTGCTCAACCTGCAATTATCCCTGTGACCACAGGTGTCTCCCCTCAGTCTTCTTTTTTCCACTCTGCAGTAAGCATAGCAGTTAGGAGCTCTGTAAGAAATTCTCACAACTTTTCCACACGGAAACACTTAAACTTTTACTTCACAAACACTTTTTCCTATGTGGGTCTCCCCTCGCGTACGTTTAACCGACGCTCGGTGAGTACTATGCCATGTTTTTCGGTCGGTTCCTGTCACCTCACTACAGTTTCCCCGGCCTACCAACCGAATTGCGGCCTTTCCTCTCCCTATGTTTTCACAGTTAGCCCCACATAGCCTACGAGTGTCCTCCTGTGACCCTCTGCCTGGTTATTAGAGCTAGTGGAATAGGGATTGCCACGGTTACCGTTGCTGCCAGGGCCCCCTGTCGAATTCACACCTCAGTACCTTCATGCAGTCGATGCCCCATCGGTACCCCTTTCCAGGCCGTCCTGCCGTTTTCGACACCATCGACACCCCTCCCCCAGCGGTCCGTCAATTCCATCGGTGCCGTCTGTGCTATCGATGCCTGGGTCGATGCCATCAATGCCCAGGTCAGTTCCATCGATGCCAGGGTCGATGCCATCGATGGCATCGTCGGTTCCATCGATGCCATCTTCTATTCCATCGACGCCCGGGTCGATGCCATCGACGCCCGGGTCGATGTCATAGAGGACATCGACGCCCGTCTCCATCCATAGATGCCATCGATGCCCATGTTTCCATCGGTGTCCTCGTTCCTATTGATGCGGCCATCGATTTCATCGATGCCAACATCAATTTTCTTATGCCATCGATGTCTTTTCGATCCTTTGATGCCACATCGTTGCCATCGATACCTATACTGATGCCGTCGATGCCTCCGTCACTGTTATCGTTGCTCTGCCTGGCCATCAACATTTTTTCATATATATATTTTTGATGATTCCCTTGAGGCCGCCCCATGCCGCCATCGATACCGTCAATACTGACATAGCACCTACACGCAATGCCCTCGCCTAAACATAGTGCTCCATGCTTTGGGGTTTTTACTACAGCCCTGTATCAACCTACGACACTACATAGTGCCAGGAGCAGTGCAGGCATGCTGACAGTCCGTCATCATTCGCCATCCAGGACAGCGAGGGCGTCCATCTCGGCGCTGGGGAAAGACCGGGCCAGCACCGTGGCACTCATTGTCACCGGCACGGTGATCGTCCGCCACAGACGCCATCCAGCACATCGGTGCAATCCTACTCGGTGCTGGAGAATGCCCGGGCCTAGCAACATCGCTACTGCCACCGCCGCTGTTCCACACAACGCTGGCAGTCCTCCGTGCTCCAGAATGACCGGACTGAGTTCCGAGGAATTCTGCACTGGCGTCACGATACATCGAGCCGCTGCAAAGAGGGCTGGGTTCATGAGTCATAATGGCTCCCCTGTACCCGAGCCGGGTTCATGAGTCATAATGGCTCCCCTGTACCCGAGGCATTCCCCACCGACACCGGTGCGGGGTTCTGTACCTCCACAAATTAATGTGATAGCAACAGACACGCTCAGCCTGGACTCCTCTGTACCTGCGCCACCATACCAGATTACAGAGTTGAGTCGGACGTCTACGTCCTCCAGGCTATCCCTTGATGACTCCTGAAATCCACGGAGCCATCCATCTTCTCCGGCTCATCCTTCTGCGATCCACGACGGATGTAAGTACTCTACTTTAATCCCGCTTCAGCATCAATCCCATTGAGACCTGTTCTCTAAACCGGGCCATATGGTTCGATAGGTTCTAGGTCGTCTGGCCTTCCAAGAGCCATATTAGTATCACATATCGCTATTGCCAGCTATGTTGGACACAATACCAAGAAAACCTCTCTACCAATCATTTGGGATTCCATCAGGACATCCTCCCATTGTTAGCAACGGGACTCTGTACTGATTAATACTCTGGTTTCTGGTTCCTAATTAAGGTTTGAAATTCCAGATGCATTCGCTGATTTGCTAAACTCAAGATTCAGCACTGTCTCAATTGCAAGTCCACCTCGATACCTGGCGACGGGTCTTGTCATTTTCTTGTATAGCACACACAAATGCGGGTACGACTTTTACCGCTCACGCTCCCATGGGAGATTACATGATATCCTGATTACATCAGCCTCGCCAGTTGGATACCTCCTGGTCTCTCAACTTGCCGGATATCAGAGCGGCCACCCCACTTTGTACCAAGGTTCAGGGTACAGTCCCCCAGACGCTTCAAAGCGCAGGGGGGGGGGAGTTTTACTCTCACTATTCTTTCTTTCAACAGAAAGTAGTTACTCTCCGCCCATCTCAGAAATATCAACTTTCTTCAGAAGGTGCAGGTAAAATGGTATCTCTCATCACCATGCTTCCGTACCGCAGTAAGTAGGTTGCCTCTCTCTTCTATTTTTTCTGTGTGCTTCATGGTGAGACAACAATATTACAATCCCAAGCTCTGCCGGTTGCACCGGCTTCGGCAACTGGGGTATTTGCTGTTTTCTCTACGGAGTAAAACATCATTCACGCTTTTCCTTGCATGGATAGCTGCATAACAATTGGAAGGATCCAACAGAAGAAAATAGGATAATGCATAAATGTTGGCAAGTTAAATGTAAGACATTGATAAGACAGGCTAAGAGAGAATTTGAAAAGAAGTTGGCCGTAGAGGCAAAAACCCACAGTAAAAACTTTTTAAAATATATCCGAAGCAGAAAGCCTGTGAGGGAGCCAGTTGGACTGTTAGATGATCGAAGGGTTAAAGGGGCAATTAGAGAAGATAAGGCCATCGCAGAAAGATTAAATGATTTTTTTGCTTCAGTGCTTACTGAAGAGGATGTTGGGGAGATACCCATATCAGAGAAGGTTTTCATGGGTAATGATTCAGATGGACTGAACCAAATCACGGTGAACCTAGAAGATGTGGTAGGCCCGCTTGACAAATTGAATAGTAGTAAATCACCTGTACCGGATGGTATTCACCCCAGGGTTCCGAAGGAACTAAAAAATGAAATTTCAGACCTACTAGTAAAAATTTGTAACCTACCATTAAAATCATCCATTGTACCTGAAGACTGGAGGGTGGCTAATGTAACCCCAATATTTAAAAAGGGCTCCATGGGCAATCCGGGAAACTACGGACCAGTTAGCCTAACGTCAGTGCCAGGAAAAATAGTGGAAAGTGTTCTAAATATCAAAATCACAGAACATATAGAAAGACATGGTTTAATGGAACAAAGTCAGCATGGCTTGACCCAAGGCATGTCTTGCCTCACAAATCTGCTTCACTGTTTTATTTATTTATTTAACTTTTTTTTATATACCGAGGTTCTAGAGACAAAATCACTAAGCACTTCGGTTTACATACAACTATTGAAATGACTGACTTGAGTCTTACAGAGAACAGGAAATAAATAACTTGGATATTATACATTTAAACTCATAATGACATAGAACCTTTAAATAACAGAAACAGTAAAGGTTGGCAGTCAAACATGTAACAGGCGATTATATGAGAATAGAGCAATATGAGATTATATCTGTGGTTGTTTGGCAGTGAAAAACATGATAATTTGCGTCCAGTGGGTAGGAAGGATTAAGATCGAATTAGGCGTAGGCTAGGGAGAAGATCCAAGTTTTGAGTCTTTTTTTGAAAGTAATTGGACATTGTTCCAGTCTAAGTTCTGAAGGGAGAGAGTTCCAATGATTCAGGCCGACTAGTAGAGAAGGCTCTTTTATTTGAAAATGATTTAATTGGAGGCGTTTTTAGAGAGCCTTTTTGGGCAGCTCTTAACGGGCGGGAAGAAGAATATAGTTGTAAAGGGATCCTGAAGTCCAGAGGGGAGGATTTGTAGATAGATTTGTGTATGATAGAACAAGTTTTATAGAGAATTCTATATTTAATCGGGAGCCAGTGGAGATTCTTTAGAATTGGAGTGATGTGGTCTCTTTTTTTTTTATTTTGTTAGAATCCTAGCTGTGGCATTCTATAGCATTTGTAGAGGTCTAAGGGAAATCGCTGGGAGACCAATTAAAAGGGCATTGCAATAGTCAATCTTAGAAAATATGATCGCTTGCAGAACTGATCTGAAATCATGGGGGTGAAGTAGGGGTCTGAGTCGTTTTAAAACTTGAAGTTTGAAGAAGCAATCCTTCACTGTGTTGCTGATGAAGCTTTTGAAATTGAGTTGGTTGTCCATGATGACTCCTAAGTTTCTGACCATGGGAGAAAATGAAGGTGGTGGAATTGGGTGAGAGTTAGAGAGTTGGTAGTTGCCATCTTGGGTAATGAGGAGGAATTCAGTTTTATTAGTATTGAGAATTAAACAAAGGTCCGCAAGGAGATTGGAAATGGAAGTAAAACATGAATTCCAAAAATGAAGAGTTTCTTGCAGAGATTTGGTAATTGGAATGAGTATTTGGACATCATCTGTGTATAGGTAACAGGTTAGATTCAGCTTAGATAATAAGTGACAAAGGGGGAGCAGGTAAATGTTAAATAAAGTTGGACATAAGGAGGATCCTTGAGGGACTCCTAAAGTGGAAGGAGTTAATAAACATGTAGATAAAGGTGAACCGGTAAATGTAGTATATTTGGATTTTCAGAAGGCGTTTGACAAAGTTCCTCATGAGAGGCTTCTAGGAAAAGTAAAAAGTCATGGGATAGGTTGCGATGTCCTTTCGTGGATTACAAACTGGCTAAAAGACAGGAAACAGAGAGTAGGATTAAATGGACAATTTTCTCAGTGGAAGGGATTGGGCAGTGGAATGCCTCAGGGATCTGTATTGGGACCTGTACTTTTCAATATATTTTAAATGATCTGGAAAGAAATACAACAAGTGAGGTAATTAAATTTGCAGATGATACAAAATTGTTCAGAGTAGTTCAATCACAAGCAGATTGTGATAAATTGCAGGAAGACCTTCTGAGACTGGAAAATTGGGCATCCAAATGGCAGATGAAATTTAATGTGGATAAGTGTAAGGTGATGCATATAGGGAAAAATAACCCATGCTATAGTTACACAATGTTAAGTTCCATATTAGGAGCTACCACCCAAGAAAGAGATCTAGACATCCTAGTGGATAACACATTGAAATCGTTGGTTCAGTGTGCTGCGGCAGTCAAAAAAGCAAATAATTTTGGGAATTATTAGGAAGGGAATGGTGAATAAAACGGAAAATGTCATAATGCCTCTGTATCACTCCATGGTGAGACTCCACCTTGAATACTGTGTACAATTCTGGTCGCCGCATCTCAAAAAAGATATAATTGCGATGGAGAAGGTACAGAGAAGGGCAACCAAAATGATAAGGGGAATGGAACAGCTCCCCTATGAGGAAAGACTAAAGAGGTTAGGACATTTCAGCTTGGAGAAGAGACGGCTGAGGGGGGATATGATAGAGATGTTTAAAATCATGAGAGGTCTAGAACGGGTTAATGTGAATCATATTTACTCTTTTGGATAATAGAAAGACTAGGGGGCACTCCATGAAGTTAGCATGTGGCACATTTAAAACTAATCAGAGAAAGTTTTTTCACTCAACGCAAAATTAAACTCTGGAATTTGTTGCCAGATGATGTGGTTAGTGCAGTTAGTGTAGCTGTGTTTAAAAAAGGATTGGATAAGTTCTTGGAGGAGATGTCCATTACCTGCTATTAATTAAGTTGACTTAGAATATAGCCACTGCTATTACTAGCAACAGTTGCATGGGATAGACTTAGTTGTTGGGTACTTGCCAGGTTCTTATGGCCTGGATTGGCCACTGTTGGAGACAGGAAGCTGAGCTTGATGGATCCTTGGTCTGACCCAGTATGGCATGTCCTTAAGGACTTTCTCAATAAATATAAAAAAGATCATTGCACTTTTTCAATTCAAAACAAAACTGACATTTCTCAGTTAAAAGTTTGTAACATTTTTTTTTTTTTTTTTTACTAATAGTTGATTTTTGTGCTTGATAAATTTTGTATTTAAATATAGTTTAATATTGTTTAAAAATAAATAATGTGAATGGTTTTCAATCAAACATTAATTTTTTTAGCATAGTCAGAGACGTGAATCTTTATGCAAAATTATGTTATTTTGCCACATAACTGTTGCGGAATTTTGAAAAATGTGCTAATTCTTGCCGCAGTATCTTGAAAAATCTGCTTCAGGAAACCTGGTTCTGTTTCTGACCATAACCAGAATGAGACCTGACTACTAGCATTAAAAAAAAAGAGCAGTTTTTAAATTTAGATCATGGAGAAAAGCCAACAGTCGATCAGGAGCTCATGATATAGACTAATGTATTTTCAAAGGGTACTATTAAAACAGGAAAATTAGAATAACCTGATAAAATAGGATGAGGGGGAAAAGTGGATTTAAATGATGAGTAGTCAAATATGAATGAAACCAATCAGCTTCTAATAATGATTGGGTTGTGAATATGAATAAAATGCATACATTTAGATCTCTATAAGGAAATGGAAGAAGTGTAAAAAATAATAAGTTTGAATATTTGGCACTATATGAAGATATAGACCTAATGAGGGAAATTTTTAAAGGAACTTATATAAGTAAAACCCACATGTATATGCATAAGTAGTTCTTTGAAAATAGCCATGGCAGGTATGCATGTAAAAAGTATGCATGTAACCCGATTGTGCACACTCACAGTACACATTCTGGGGGAACAAATTTGGGGTGGGGATAGGACATACTGCAGACTTTTTAATTTTCAAAAGGGAACTTTGCCAGACTAGAGATTTTATGTGCCTAAAATCGCTTTGAAAATTAGTGGTAGAATCTGTGCATAACAAGTAAATGCAGACTTTACCGCTATTCTTGATTTACTAAAATTATCCTCAGTGAGCATAATTTTCATAATGCATAAAACATCTGTGGTATTTGCACGGGTAGGTGCAAATACCACAGATGCTTTCCCCACAGACTTTGTACCATTTCTCAAAGGGAAAGTATGTATGTAGTTTCCCTTTCAAAATTACAAAGGAAAAAGTACACACTGAGATTTGTGTGTGATTTTTCCATAGACACTGTTTCCCTGAAAAACGGCATGCATATTTTTCAAAATGCAAAATTATGCAAGTTGTTGCTTCCCCCAACCCTACCTTTCCCACCTACTTTTCCTATGGCTAAAAATTTGCACATTGTTGAACCCTGTGTATACTTTTACCAAGGAAGGTGGGCAATTTTCAGACAACCTATTTCTTGAGTAGATGGCTTTTGGAAGTGTCCTAAGATATCTTAGAGACCTGGTGAAAAAAATATGGGACATTGTGATGCCATGATACAAAATTGAAACAATAGAGCAGCTGGAACTGGCGATCAGATGACCTTATATGATAAGGAAGACATAGAGTCAAGTAGGATAAAAGTTTTGCAGACAACAAACTACACTCTGTAATCTCTATGGATAGAAATTCCATGTGTAATGGCAAAGAGTATAGCAGTGGGCTATGCTATCGTCTACCCGAAGAGGATGATGAAAGAGCCTGTGAAATGCTAAGAAGCGATTACACAGACTACTAGATTTAGAAACACAAAATTAATGGGAGATTTCAGTTATCTTCAATTTCAGTTGGTTGAATTTCTTATCCAGGGTATGTTAGGTAAGTTTCTGGATTATATAAATGACTGCTTCATGGATCAACTGATGAGCGGGAGGACTATTTTAGATCTAGTTCTCAGTAGGATTCAGGATGTAGGTGTAAGTGATAACTGTGGTAAGCTGCTTAACAATAGTGATCATAATACAATCAAATTTGACATAATCACTGGAGGAAAATAATAAATAAAAGTATTGCAGCACTTATTCAACTTGAAAAATGCAGGCTTTGATGAAATGAGTTAGGAGGAAGCTAAAAGGAGCCGTTGTGAGGGTAAAAGTCTATGAGGTATAGATTGTGTTTAAAAATACCATCTTGGAAGCCCGGATAAAATGTATTCCACAAGTTTCAAAAAAAGCAAAGTTTGAAAGCAAAGTAAACAACTGCCAGCAGGCTAAATGATACAGTGAAAGAGGTTATTAAAGCCAAAAAGGCATCCTTTAAATTATAGCATTTCTTAATGAAGAAAATAAGGAAAAGCATATGGATTGGCAAATAAAAATAATAAAGCAAAAACAATAAATAGGCTTGGCAGATAGGAAGGTCCCTAGTTCTTTGTGTTTATAGGCAATTGGTCGGGCAGCTCTTACAAGCAGCTTGCAGGACAATAGCAACCTTTTGGAAACGGAACCCTAGCATTGGCATGCTCAAATACAATGAAATAGCAGACATTGAGCATATTTGATATGTTAAAACATGAGTAATGTAAATATATGGAGTTATTTCATCGGTATTGTGAGTGCAAATTGATTGATAAGCCAAATGCCCTGGTAATTTTCTGCATTTGTATATTAGTGTGTTTGTTTAGACAAAACTCCATTTATGGAAGATAATGTACGGGAAGAGCTAAGAAAACTGAAAGTGGACAAAGCCATGAGGCCTGATGAGATTCACCCCAGAATACTGAAGGAACTCAGAGATGTGCTGTTGGGTCCACTGTGTGACCTGTTCAATAGATCTTTGGAAAGGGTGTAATGCCTAGTGACTGGAGAAGAGTGGTGGTGGTCCTGCTTCACAAGAGTGGGAGCAGAGAAGAGGCTAGAAACTATAGGCCAGTTAACATCACCTCGGTGGTGGAAAAATTAATGGAGAATCTGCTTAAGGAAAGGATAGTGAACTATCTACAATCCGGTGGGTTGCTCAATCAGAAGCAGCATGGATTCACCCGGGGAAGGTCCTGTCAGACGAATCTAATTGATTTCTTTGATTGGGTGACTAGAGAACTGGATCAGAGAAGAGCGCTCGATGTAATTTACTTGGATTTTAGTAAAGGTTTTGATACGGTCCCACACAGAAGACTCATCAACAAAATGAGAAGCTTGGGAGTCAGCTCCAAGGTGATGGTGTGGATTACAAACTGGTTGACGGGTAGCAAACCCGTCAACCGGTGATGGTGATGGTAAATGGAACCTACTCTGAAGAGAGAATGGTGTTAAATAGAGTGCCACAGGGATCGGTGTTGGGACCGGTTCTGTTCAACATCTTCGTAGCAATATTGCGGAAGGGAGAGAAGGTAAAGTTTGTCTATTTGCGGATGATACTAAGATCTGCAATAGAGTGGACCCGCCGGAAAGAGTACAGAGAATGAGACGGGATGTAAGGAAGCTGGAAGAGTGATCAAACATATGACAGCTGGGATTCAATGCCAAGAAACACAGAGTCATGCATTTAGGGTGTGGTAATCTGAAAGAACTATATGCGTTGGGGGGTGAAGGGCTGATGTGCACGGAGCAGGAGAGAGACCTTGGGGTGATAGTGTCTAATGACCTGAAGTCGACGAAGCAGTGTGATATGGTGATAGCCAAAGCCAGAAAAATGCTGGGCTGCATAGAGAGAGGAATATCTAGTAAGAAAAGGGAAGTGATAATCCCCTTGTAAAGGTCCTTGGTGAGGCCTCACCTGGAGTACTGTGTTCATTTCTGGAGACCGTATCTCAAAGGAGACAGAGACAGGATGGAGGCGGTGCAGAGAAGGGCAACCAAAATGGTGGGTGATCGCCCATCGAATGACTTATGAAGAGAGGTTAAAGAACCTGAATATGTATACCCTGGAGGAGAGGAGGAGCAGGGGTGATATGATACAGACCTTCAGATACTTGAAAGGTTTTAATGATCCATAGTCGTCAACAAACCTTTTTCAATGGAAACAGTTTAGTAGAACTAGGGGTCACGATTTGAAACTCCAGGGAGAAAGACTTAGAACCAATGTCAGGAAATATTTCTTCACTGAGAAGAGTGGTGGATGCCTGGAATGCCCTTCCAGAGGAAGTAGTGAAGACTAAAACTGTGAAGGATTTCAAAGGGGCATGGAATAAACACTGTGGATCCCTAAAAAGCTAGAGGATGGGAATAAATAAAAAAGCTTAACCAGCACGGAGCGGCAATTACTACCCTTAAGATAAACATGGGGGTAACCTGCATGGAGCAGCAGTGACTGCTTTGGGAAGCTTGCCGGGCAGACAAGATGGACCATTTTGGTCTTTTTCTGCCGTCATTTCTATGTTACTATGTAATGACAACTGAAGCAGTGGCTGTTATAGTGACATCTGTTGATGAAGTGGTGAATTGTTTGTAATTACTGTCAAATGTTCAATGTATGTTCTTTGTATGCCATCGAAAGTTTATAAATGAGTTAAATAAAATAAATAAATAGTAAATTAGATGTAAAATATCAATAATGCAGACCAAGAGAGAACTTGAAGGGAAACTTGCCACAGAGGCGAAAACTAATAATAAAATCTTTAGGTGACCAGAGGTAAAGGAAGTGCTCAGAAAGGATAAGACTATACTGATAAAGTAAATTAATTCTTTCTTCAGTCTTTACTGCAGAGGATGTAGGCGAGGTCCCAAGCCAGAACCATTCTTTGTAGATGATGAATTAGAGGCATTGATGCAAATCACTATGAATCTAGAACAAGGGTGGGCAAACTATGGCCCGTGGGTCAAATCCGACCCGATGATAGATTTTTTCTGGCCCTCATCCTCTTCAGTTTTCCCCATTAAGTCCGGCCCGCCGGCACCTTGAATGTCATCAACAGTGGCCTGACATCGCAGACCTTTGTTAATGACTTCGAGCTGGATGTTGGTGGCTGGAGATAACGTCCCCCTCAGAGGGAGCAGCGGGGCAGGAAGAGGGGGAGCATCACCCGGTTATAGAGATGCCCATGTGGCTACTGGTGGACCCCATCCCACTGGCATGGAAGAGAAGAGGCCCATGTGGTCGCTGTTGGATCCGATTCCACCAGCGGTGAAAAGAAGAGGCCCATGCGGCTGCTTGTGGACCTCATCCCTCCAGTGGCAAAGAAAGAGGTCTGTCTTTAGTTCACCCAACAGTGCAGAAGCTGCTCATCTGCATCACTGAGCAAACAGCCCATCTTGTAGCCTGTGCAGGCCTTACAGTAGTAAAAGCTCATGAGGGCAGCAATTTCTCTGTACTTATCTCATGATACATGAGATCAGCATGGAGGAAGTGCTACGCCTCCAAATTTTCAATACCGCAGGGCCTGCAGAGAGAAGGAGCCGCAGAGTGGGCTTGGAGAATGGATCGGCTTCTCCCCAGCATGTGGTGGTGACAGCAGCCACGGAGGAGCAAGGCTGCTCTGTGTGTGTGTGTGTGTGAGAGAGAGAGAGAGAGAATGAATGGGGAGTCTGCCTGGGGGTCTGTATGTATGTAAGAGAAAATGAATGGGTGCTGCCAGGGGGTCTGTATGTGAGAGAGAATGAGTGGGAGTTTGCTTGGAAGTCTTTATATATGTGAGAATGAATGGGAGCTTGCCAGGGGCGTGTGTGTGAGAATCAATGAGAACTTGTCTGAGGTGTGTATGTTGGGGAGCCTGTGAGAACGAGTGCATGTGTGCATGTGTGTGTGTGTGTGAGGGAGTCAGTGAGAGTGAGTACATACTTGTGTGTATGTTGGTGGGTGTGTGTGAGAGAGCAATGTACGTGAGTGAGTGAGACCACATTGTGTATGTGGGTGAGTGAGAACATGTGTGCGGGATAGAGAAAGAGAGTACATGTATGTGCAACAACCCCCCTCCCCTTCCTCTCTGCCTGCTAATCCATGACAGTCTTGGGGCATCTGGAAATTTTTTATTTTTATTTATTTAAAAGTTTTTTGTATACCGCACGTGGGGTCACTTACGTGTCCGTCTAGGCGGTTTAAATCAAATGTTCCCAGGTATGGAGAGTGAGGAATTTTTTAAATCCTTACTAGTTTTAATTATTGGGTATTATTTGATGTGTCTGTTTTGAAATATTTTATAGATGTTTGGAAAACTTTTATGAGAGTTTTTAATTATTTGATGTTATTCTATTTGTTAAATGTGTTGAATTGTTCTTTTTAATGGTGTGGTTACTACTTTGATCCTCTGACTGTGGGGTATAATTGTAACTGCCAGTGTAACTACCCCTCCCCTCCACTCTCAGAGTTCTTAGAGGGACTGTGGCCCTCGGCTCCGATAAGCATGAGAAATGTGGCCCTCTTTTTCAAAAAGAAAAATGTGCCTACCCCTGCTTTAGAAGACATGCTTGAGCAAATTGACAAACTACGTCTTCCCTATGGTGTTTGATCGTGAATGTGTGTGAATTGACTAATGCCTGGCCTGTTTCAGCGATGTAGCATGCTTCGCATTTTATACATTGAAGAATGATATGCTACTTTAGAGGAGGAACATAAGTAGGAACCCCTTATGATGAATGTTTTTCCCATGTGGGGGATTGCGGGGTCCTGTGATATGGGCTGCCCATAGCTTATAGAGTAATACATTGCAGGGATATGTGTCCTGTTCTTTCTGAGTTTCTGTTAGAAGCTTGCTTTTTACTAATTTTTGCTTCAGATAAGGTGGTTCCATGAATACCAATACTGGTGACGCAGGGCATATTTCTTTCAGTGATTCGTCATCCAGGAGTAGTGGTTTATAGGTTAGATTGGCTACATGTGATTAGCAGTTTTAACTAATACCTTATGATATGAATTCATTAGTTTTAAGGGAGTGGTTGCTTACACTTTTGTGAGGTAATCAATCATTTTTTGTAGCAGCATAAGTATACAAGATTTAATATGATAAATGTAGTTTTGTTTCTAAGTCTCTAAATTTTACAGTGCAAAGCACTGTCATGAAGAAATAAGCATAAATGTATGCATTATCTCCAGGTCAGCCTGCACTTGACAAATACACAATGCCAAACTAGTAAACCCAGCTGAAAGATTAATTATCTCACTCTTAGCCATTGGTGGGTCACACTCCTGCAGAAATGCAGGACCAACCTCACAGCACATCACAAGAAATCCAACAACCCTGGTAGGCAAATGACAGGAAAATAGAATCCAGAGGTTTCATTGATGTCTTTTAGGTATGTCGACAGAAACAGGGTTAAGAAAGACTTGACTTACCAAAGTTCTTTCAGGGAATACAGTTGGCAATTATGAGGTTAACAGAGCAGGCTATGCTGAGCATGGAACTCATGGATGTAGTGAATTGCAAAAGTTAAAGTTCAGGTGAAGAAAATCCAGTCTGTATAGTTCAGAGACCTTTTCTCTTTTTGGAATTTCATTGCATATTCAATTCCATAGGATCCAACATTGATCTTGATTGGAATATCATCACCGTCCATAGACACAAAATTGGTGAGATGCTGATGATATCATCTGAGTCTGGATATATGAGAATATTCTCACTCCTGGTAATGAGGTTCATCACTGTGCATTTGCTGAACAATAGCTGCTTCATAGATGGTTTCATGGCTAGATACAAAGTTTTCACCAAGGACATGCTCTGCAGTTCATGTGTCCAGGCACATATAGGCCAATACAGAACGGTGCACTCGGCTGAGCGCACTGTTAGCCCCTGTTTGGACGCATGTTTTTGACGTGCTATTATTACCTCTTATAAAGTAAGGGGTAATAGTGCTTGGAAAACGTGCAGCCAACCCCCATGAAACTAATAGCTCTCATCACATGCAATTGCATGTTGATGAGCCTATTAGGTATTCACCCGCAATACAGAAAGCCGCACACTTTACTCTCAGAAATTAACTCCTGCCAAAGTCAGGAGTTAATTTCAGACGGCACCCGGCAAGTGTACAAAAAAGCAGAAAAAAAAGTCAGAGGCCCCAAAAATTAAAAAAAAATAAAAATCTTCTTTAAAAAAAAACAACAAAATCTGCCCGCGGCCCGTGGGTTGGAAAACAGACGCTCAGTTTTGCCGGCATCCGTGTTCCAAACCCGTGGCTGTCAGCAGGTTTGACAACCGACGCCGGTAAAATTAAGCGTCAGCTGTCAGACCCGCTGACAACCACCGCTTCCGCCAATAAGGAGGCTTAGGCCTGCCTTCTTATTAGCGCGGGCCCTAATTTAAATACTGAGAGGTGCCTGGGCGCGCATTGGGAGAGCGGGAGCTCGCCTCGGAACGCCGGCTCTCACGCGCAGTTTACTGTATGGGCCTGATAGTGAGGTGCAGACAGAGAAGAACAATAGGGAAGAACAATTGTAGTTTCTTCTCTGTGTGATTCAGTCTCATACGAAATTGCTAAGATCATCTTGTGGCTGAAAACTCCATCTTTGTATTGCTTAGGCCTGCACTTTGGTTCAGTCTGTGTGCATGGCTGCAGGCTCAGGTTCAATGAAGAACGTCCTTGTTTAGGGTCACTGGCTTTTACCCTACAGGCTGTAGCTCTTATATGATTTTTCTTACTTTTTCTAGCTCTGGGTTATATGTAACTTACAGGGGAGTTGTGAAATTGTTTGAGTCTACTCTCCTCTGTCCAAATCAAAAAATGTCATCAATATACCAGTAATAACTGAAGGAATGTTTATTCAAAAATGTCTCTTCCAGCTCTTCCATGAAAAGATTGTAATATTGTGGTGCTATGCTCATGCCCATGGCAGTGTGATAATGTCATTATTAAAGTTGAAGTAGTGTGTCAGCATAAATTTGATTAATTTTGTAGTAGTTTCTCGTGTGTATTGGTGGTCCAGGGTGGATGTCTTAAGAAATTTGTCAAATACAGTTATGCCATCTGTATGGGTAATGTTGTAATATAGTGATTCTACATACATTGTTACCAGGAGAGTTCCAGGTAGTAGTTGTTCCATGTTCTTTAACTTGTTTAAAAAGTCTTCGGTGCACAACACAAACAGCTTCCTACAAGTCACCACAAACTTTTATAAACACACTCTTGCTGATAATATAACAGGCCAATGTGTGAATGCAACATACTGGCAGTATATTACATGACTTTCTAATAATGATTCCCTTTTTATTCGTTCAGCATCTTCTAAATTTGCAAAGTGAATATAAGAAAAAAGAGGCTGAACTAGAGAAAGTGAAAGAAGAGAAATCACAATCTGAAAAGCTCTTGGAATCATTGAATAAGCAGGTAAAGTATAGTCTTGAGCTCATGCTCAGTTGCATGTTCGTGAAACAGCCTTACTTTCAGACAAGAAGTACCTGTAGATCACTCTGCAGCTCTTCCTGCTTTCATCATCTGTCCCACAGTAAATGAATGTCTAAAAAATTTAGCAAAGTAGCATAACTTGTCATCAGGCCCAGATTTCCTATTAAGCCATGTAGGCCTGTGCCTAGGGGTGCTACAGTAGAAGGGGGTGCCACCTCCTCTGTGAGGCATCCTTCTCTCAGGCACTGCTCAGCTTTAGCAGCAATATCCTATTAGGAGCAGACTGGCAGCAGTGAATGTAAAATCGCTGATGGCTCGCCTATGCATTTAAGGGAGCAGGTGTGATAGGATGATGCTGCATAGGCTGAGCAGCATTTAGGAGAGATAAGGACCACCTTGTGAAAGAAGGGATTTCCCTTTCACTAAGGTGAGCCCTGAGATAGACTCTTCCCACTCTCCCATGGCCTTGAGGCCTCCACAAGGTAAATCTGACTCTGCTTGTGATACTGGACAAGGAGCCACCCAGAAACCTTAAGTTATGCATCTCACAAAGGTACTGGCCACAGGCAGACGTTCTTCTTGAAGCTAAGAATACTTTGTTTCATTGTTTTCTTTCATTTGAAACAAAAAACAAAGGTCCCCCAAGTCCAGTCTTCTGATTAAAACATAAGAATTGCCCTGCTGGGTCAGACTAAGGATCCATCAAGCCCAATGTACTGTTTCCAGCAGTGGCCAATCCAGGTCACAAGTATCTGTCAGGATCCCAAACAGATTCCATGCTGTTTATGCTCAGGGATAAGCAATGGCATTCCCTAAGTCTACCTGGTTAATAGTTTATGGACCTTTCATCCTGGAACTTGCCATTCCCAGTGTTCTAATTACCTTTACCACATCCTCTGGGAATGAATTCCAGGGCTTGCTTTGAGTGAAAACATATTTTCTCCGATTTGTTTCAAATGTGCTACTTTGTAATTTCATGAAATGTCTTCTAGTCTTTTTTTTTTTTATTTTCTGAGAGAGTAAACAACTGATTTGCATTTACCCATTCCACTCCATTCGTGATTTTACAGATCTCCAGGTTGAAGAACCCTAACCTCTTTAGCTTTTCCTCATAGGGGAGCCATTCCATCCCCGTTATCATTTTGGTCACCCTTTTCTGTATATTTTCTGGTTCTGCTTTATCTTTTTTGAGATTTGGCAACCAGAATTGCACACAGTACTCTCTAGGTTTGGTCACACCATTGAGCGATACAGAAGTATTATGTATTCTCTGTTCCTTTCTTAATGATTCCTAACATTCTGTTTGCTTTTTTGACCACTACCATACAGCTGAGGATTTCAAAATATTGTCCATAATAATATCTAGATCCCCTTCCTGGGTGGTGGGTCCTAATATGGAACCTAATATTGTATAACTACAGTATGGGTTAATTTTCTTTATGTACATTGCTTTGCCCTTGACCAGATTAAATTCATCTGCCATTTGGAAGCTCAGTCTCACAAGGTCCTCCTGCAATTTCTCATAATCCATTTGTGATTTAACAACTTGGAATATTTTTGCATCGTCCACAAATTTGATTACCTCACTCGTTCCCTTTTCCACATCATTTATAAATATGTTGAAAAGCACTTGTCCCAGCACGGATCCCTGGGGCACTTCATTGAGAAAACTGACCATTTAGGTCTTCTCTTTCCTACCTTTTTTTTTTTTTTTTAATTATATTTTCATTACATTTTCTAACTTTACACAAGTATACCTTGCTACAGAAATTTCATAGTGCTAAGAAAATCAACAATAAGAAAATGAAAATAAAGGAAATTAACATTAATTTAGCATCTAACAACAGTCCATGAAATGAGGAGATCCATATAGGTTCTGAGCTAGAACAACAATACAGAAAAAGGAAATCTTGAGACCGGTGACGTCACCAGCTAAGATGGCCGCTTAAGACCTCGGCTCCTCTCTCCTCCGCCGCTAATCCACCTCCATCGGCGCATCCCCGGGCCTGTGGACTCTGAATTTTGTTGCTACAGGGTCCTCGATCCATGTCAATGGCGACACCCCGGAAAAAAACGGATCTAAATCGCTTTTCCTTCGCTTCGGCGAGCAAGGCAGCAGTGCTCGAGGAAGGAGGCAAGATGGCGCCGACCCCAGAGCCTGCGGGGGAGGCGGAGCCGGCGACAATGTTCGCGGACACGGAGGTCCCGACCCGGGGGGAATTCCGCACTTGGTTCCAGGAACTGAGGGGAGACATGGCTCGCTTTCGCCAGGAACTCGGCGAAATGATTGAGAGCACCAAAAAAGACGTCCGGGAACTGGAAAGGCGAGCGGACGAAACTGAGCAGGGCCTGCAGGACGCACAAACGGAACTGGATTCTGTCCGGGAGGAACTGGGGCAGCTCCGCGATGCTCATGAAGAGCTACATTCACACGTGGAGGACCTGGAAAACAGAACCAGGCGAGTGAATTTAAGATTTCGTGGGGTGCCTGAAGGGGAAGCCTTTAAGGATTGTACTCAGGTGGTGCAAGACATATGCACTTACTTGTTGGACCCGGAGGGCACCAAGGAGAAGCCACGTGAAGTGGTCTTAGAACGAGCCCATAGAGCTTTTGGTAATCCTAAGAACAAGCAGGCGAGAGACATAGTAGCTTGCTTTCACAGCTTTCTTGTCAAGGAAGCGGTAGCGCGAGCAGCGAGAACCATGGGCTCCATCACGTGGAAGGACTGTAAAATCGAAGTGTTCCAGGACCTGGCAATCTCTACTATCCGAAAACGGCGGGAATTTAAGGATGTTATTACTATACTCCGTGCCCAAAATATCAAGTATAGATGGCTCTTTCCATTTGGTCTACTTTTCACGATAAATGGGATTCAGTCCCGTGTGCAGCGTGTCATGGAAGCGGAGGACATTCTGCGAGCCGCGGGATTACCAGCTCTGGGCTCGGAGGGGCCCTCTGCACCTACCGAAGCTAGCAACAATCGGAGGAGCGATCACCCACGCTGGAGAAGAGTGGATAATGGGGGCAGGAGATTACGCCGGAGATCCGCAGGACCATCAGGACTCGAGGAACCCGGATGAGTCAGCCCAGAACTAAGTTTTAGTGTACTGGCGAGCTGGCGGTAACCGCCAGGGTTTGGAGGACACAGATTAAGTTTGAGACTTGTTGCTATTGCAGGACCTGTGGTACACTGAGGTTTAACAGGTGGTATATTGCAAGCCATGAGAGTACACGATTTTGACCTCACAGTTGCCATAGGGGGTTAATTGTTATTCTTGTTGTTAATGTTTATTCATATGGAGGAGAGGGGACTATGTTTAGGTCATGCGGTGACGTCAGGTCTCACATGGAGGAGATCCACTCGAGGTTGAGTGGTTGGCAGGGGGGAAGGGTAGGGAGGGGGGGGTTGGGGGTGGGGAGGGGGGACAGGGTTAGGAATAAATGTGGGGTTCGAATGTATTCAACGGGCGAGTGGCGACTACATATGCATACAATTTATGGAGGGACAGGCCGCAGAGGCACGGGGGTGGCTCCAGAGTGGCTTGGTGCGTGCGTTAATACATACCCATGGGGCCTTTAAGATTACTTTCTATTAATGTTAAGGGCCTGAATACTTATCATAAACGCCAGATGTTCCTGCGTGATATGGCCCATCACAGGGCGGACATTGTCTTCTGCCAGGAAACTCACATTAGAAAACGCTATGAGCGTTTGCTGGCCTCTAGGGGATACCCACAAGTTTTCCATGCCGCAGCTACTGTTCACCATAAGTACACAGGGGTAGGAATATTGTTTGCTAATACTGTAGTAGCAGATGTTTTCTCTGAAATCCGGGATGTGGAGGGTCGCTATATTCTAGTAAAAGCGACGATAAACGAAGAAAAGTATACTTTCTTGACCGTCTATGCCCCCACTGCAGATCAATCTGTGTTTTATACGAAACTCTCGACCGTTATTAGTGAGTGGGCGGAAGGGCGCCTCATTGTGGGGGGTGATTTCAATATTACGAAATACCCCTATCTTGACAATTCCAGCAGTGGAGGGGCCGGGGGTAAAGTGGCGCGAAAGTCGCTTAAACACCTTATAGGAGACCGTGGGCTCCTAGACATTTGGAGACTGCGTAATCCCACATCTAGGAACTACACATTTTTCTCCCACCCACATCAATCCTACTCCCGGATTGATTATTTTTTGATAGATAAAGATTTAGTGGGGAGGGTCTTGGAAGCGGAGGTGGGCAATATCACATGGTCTGACCACGCCCCAGTTTGGCTAACCATCCAGACAAAAGACTCCCAGGTCGGCACGAAATTTTGGAAATTAAATGACACTTTGCTTGAGGACAAGGTATTTGTGTCCCAGCTCCGACAGCAAATCAGTGATTATTTAGATATCAATGGGAATGGCGAAGTTTCCCCTGGGGTTGTCTGGGACAGCTTAAAGGCCTACGTGCGGGGTCTCTGTATTGCTCGAGCGGCTTATGTTAAGAAGGAGAAGGATTGGGAGCGGCTCTCTCTCCTGGAGAGGGTTGCTAGACTGGAACTGCGACATAAGCGTACTTTAGACCCTGATTCTCTACAGCCCCTGCAGGCTGCTCGGCAGGCGCTTCAAGCTCTAGAAGGGGATAAGATAGCGTATCAGCTACAATTGCTGAAACAGCATCATTTTGAATGGGGCAATAGGGCGGGGAGGCAGCTTGCTCGTAAGCTAAAAGAAAAGACAGCGCAATCCTAAATCACTAAAATTAAGGGAGACCATGGGCAATTTGTGTACTCTCAGCACGAAATTGGGCAATGCTTCAATAAATTTTACCAGAAACTATATGATTCAGAGACCCTCTGCTCGGCGGAGGAGATTGACCGCTCTTTAAAGGAAGTCGTCTTGCCGGAGTTATCTCTAGAGCAGAGTAATCTGCTCAATGAGGAATTAAGGGAAGGGGAGATATCTCTCATCATTAAGGGTCTTAAACTGGGAAAAGCCCCGGGGCTGGACGGGTTCACAGGAAAATTTTACAAAGTTTTTAGCGCGGAATTGATCCCGCCATTAGTGGCTATGTATAATGATCTCCGGGAGGGTGGAACTGTTTCTACGGCATCCAATACTGCGGGAATTACGGTGCTGGCTAAGCCCGGTAGAGACCACACGTTGTGCGGGTCATATAGGCCTATATCCTTGATTAACATTGACCTGAAAATCTTGGCAAGGGCGCTGGCTCTCCGCTTAGGTAGAGTAGCTCCGGGGTTGGTGGATAGGGATCAATCGGGATTTATTCCGGGCCGGCTCGCCTCGGACAATGTACGTAGGGTAGTGGAACTGATGTGGTGGGCGCAGACTAATGAAATTCCGGCGGTGTTACTTACGGTGGATGCCGAAAAAGCGTTCGACCGGGTGCACTGGCCGTATCTATTTAAGGTCATGGAAGTCATGGGAATAGGGGAATATTTCATTACTTGGGTTAAAAAGTTATACAGTGGCCCGCATGCTCGGATAAAAATTAATGGGGCTTATTCGGCTCCTTTTGAAGTTAAGCGGGGCACGCGTCAGGGCTGCCCACTGTCCCCCTTGTTGTTTGCCCTTTCGTTAGAACCCCTTGCTGAGAAAATTCGGCGGCACCCTGGCATATATGGTATGCAGGTACGGGATCTAGAATTCAAGATCTCGCTTTTCGCCGATGATCTTTTATTCACTCTTACCAGGCCAGAAACCTCCTTACCGGTACTACTAGCGGAGCTTCGAGAGTTTGGGAGACTTTCGGGCTTCAAGATTAATGCTGATAAGTCGGAGCTGTTAAATGTATCTATGACAGAGGACCAATATGTGACAGTGGGGAATGCATTGCCATTTCGCCAAGCTAAGGAATCTATCAAATATCTGGGTGTCAAACTAGGGTCTCATTTAGATGCTCTCTACAAACTCAATTATGAGTCTTTGTGGTCTCAGATTCAACAAGATTTGGATAGGTGGGACCGAACAAACATTTCTTGGCTTGGTAGAATAGCGGCCATTAAAATGAACATACTGCCCCGGCTTTGTTATGTCTTTCAAACATTGCCTGTGGCAGTGCCGGATGGGGCCATTAGGATATGGCAGAGAAAACTGTTTCGCTTTATTTGGAAGCATAAGCCACCCAGGGTCTCTAGGTCTATTTTATATAGGGACAGAGCACGGGGAGGCCTTAATGTCCCCAATCTTAGCTGGTACTACACGGCCATAATACTAGGGGTGATAGTCAGCTGGCACGCACCGGGTGCACCCAAGCCCTGGATCGCTATAGAACAGGCAGCGTCCGGAGACTTCCCCCTGGCCTCTAGGGTTTGGAGTAAGGACATAGGGAAGATCACCGTTCCATCTCTCACACCGTTCACCCGGGTAGTGCTGAGGCTCTGGGGGGCATGGAGGACCCGGTTGGCGGGGTCCAAAAGGATTTACCATTTGACATCCTTTTTGTGCAACCCTGGGTTTTCACCAGGGCTGGATAAAGCCTTTGCGCAGCGCTGGTCAGATATGGGGTTGACAAAGGCGGGGCAAATGTTTAAGGGATCTTATGTATTGGACATGACGGAGATCCGGGATAAGTACGGGGGAACACAGGGGGATTGGTTTGCTTACCTGCAAGTAACCCACTTTTTACGATCCGAAGGAGCGCCTGTGGAGCTTTCTAGAGGTAAATCCCTATTTGAATCTTTTTGTGAACAGCGAGGCCCTTTGTTCAAGCCGATTTCTCGGATATACCTACTTCTTAATAGTGGGGACAAAGCTAAAATGTCTTATCAATTACATTGGGAATCCGATTTGGGCCACGAACTGGAGGACTCCGAGTGGGATCAGTGTCATATGCTTGTGGGCCGGAGCTCTATCTCTGCAAGCATAAAAGAAAACGGATATAAATTGCTGTATAGATGGCATTTGTCACCAGACAAATTGCATCGCATGAACTCACAAATCAGTGACATGTGTTGGAGATTTTGTGGAGCCAAGGGAACCTTCTATCATATGTGGTGGGAGTGTCCCAAGATACAGGCTTTTTGGTCTACACTTGCGGGGTTTGCAACTAAGGTTTTGGGGGTTTTGGTCCACCAGGATCCCAAGGGTTGTCTCTTAAGCTTGGTGTCCGGTGAGCTTAGTGATCAGCACCAAATGTTGCTAACACAGATATATATAGCTGCTCGGGGTGAAATAGCGCTCAGATGGAAAACTGTTGACGCTCCTACATTGCCGCAGATTCTCTCCAGACTGGATAGGATATATCAAATGGGTTACCTGACGGCACTTAGACTTGATCGGGTGCATAAATTTCAGGCAGTGTGGGCCCCTTATAAGGCATGGTTGACACTGCAGGCTGGACCTTGATTTATTTACTCGTCTGAGGTGATCTAATAGAGGATATGGGGGGGGGGGCTGATTAGGGATGAAATTGAGCGGCCATTGCTGTGACTGTGTATGGAAATGTAACCAGACATCAAGAAAGAGATGTGATATAGGTTGTATGGGGTCACAGTTCCCTGTTTATGTTTATGTTCTGGCTACAGTGTTATTCTGTAAGTTATGCCTCTTGTATAAATAAAAATTTACAAAAAAAAAAGAAAAAGGAAATCTTAATGTGCGAGAAGGCATTAATAAAATCTTCAAAAGATATTCCTTAAAGGACCCAATCAAAGAAAACTTTTGAAAATTGAGTACAAATAAATTTAAGTATCTTGAGGCATTTTCCAAATTTTCAAGTCTCCATAAAGTGACCAAATTAGATTGGACTAGTTCGTCTGCATCACAGTAGCATAGTCCAAACACTTTTCTAAGGAACCGAGTTTCTCCTGATGAACATTCAAAGACCTCTCATTAGATTTAAATTTACCATGAATGTCCATAGTTATAGTTCCAAAGAAGAAATTGTCATCGTGTTCCATAGGGAATACAAAATTATAATGATGGGTTTTACTAACAGGGGTTGGTTCACAAAACCAGTAGCCAAGGGCAACAAAACATTTCCCAAAGGAGAACTCGCCATATCAGCACTCCTCAAATCAGCTCCATGGTATCAAAGTCTCAAGCTGCTCCTTCAGATTCCCCACCCCAAAAAGACTCATGCCACTGTGAACACCTGGTGTTGAGACAATCCACCCTTCAGCCATCACTACTCCCAGTGCTTCTTCCAGTGTTACTGGGGGCAACAGTGTAGATCCTTCATTATCTCTGGAAAATGGAGGTGCAAGAGCTGCTGCAGCACCCAGACTTGAAAGATATTTCTAAATCCGAATGGGGATCAGCCTGGTCTCCATCAGCCAAAGATACATTTCCATGCACAGTTTTCTCTGCCAATCCCAAGGAGTCGTCAAGGGGCTGCTGCCTCATAGGGGTTCCTCTGGGTGTGGCTGAAGAAACATCCTGGACTCTCCCTTTCCTCTTGACAGCAACTCCCAAGAGAAGGGAAAATAAGAAGAAAAGGTAACTTGCAACAGAAGGCTCCCAAAGCATCCTTCCCTCTGGCTGCCATCTTGGATCTACCTCTTTCCTATCTTTTACAAATTCACAATTCACAATAGGACATTGCCTCCTATCCAATGACTCTTTAATTTCCTGAGGAGTCTCTCTTGAGGGACGTCATCAAATGCCTTCTGAAAATCCAAATATAATTTCAATTTCATCCTGCTACACCAGTCCATCCTTGCAGGTGGATTTTTTCCCCCTACCAACACAAGGAGGCAGAGCACACTCTTTTCTTGTGACATCATTGCCACTACTTAAGAGTGGTGCAGCAGAGAAAGATCCAGTATTCTCTGCCTCCAGCAGATGGTACAACACTGGTGGACCAGGATCTGAAAAAGGTTTCAACTCAAACACTGGGCCAGGCCACTGCTTATACCAGTAGTGCGAGCCCTACTATTTGGTTCCCAATTCCAGAAGGGACTAGGTAGAGCCTGGAGAGAGGGGTGGGGTGAATTTTCTCCTTAATATTACAAAAAGAAAAAAAAAAGATTAACATTTTCCTTCCTTCCTCTGAGGAGAGAATCCTTCTACCTGTACCCCCACCTCCCTTCTCTGTTGCCCCATGGTCTCTTTAAGAAAAGAGAGAAAAAAAAACCTGCCGCATGCACAGACAGGCTGCTTTCTGCTGAAGGCTTGTTCCTGGGGCAGAAGGGCGACAGCAGCTAAGCCATCAACCAGCTCATCGGTGTTCAAGTGCCTGTGAAGGGGATGGTAAGTGATCAGTAATGGGATTCCTTTGGTGGGAAAGCCTCATGGAGCACTCAGAGTGTGGCTGTTGCTGTGAGGCCTTTGACTGCCACTGCACTGCTACCATGGTAGAGCCTTTGTGTGTGGCTTGCAGTCGCATCAGAGAGGTACAGGGGAGACTTCTGCTGCCTGCTCAGTAGCTTCTGCTTCACCCTCAGTGTGAACAGATTCAGGGACTGTTTTTAGAGCAGCCCCTATGCCAGAGGAGTCCTCAGGCGTGCCATTTCAGGCAGATACACCACCTAGGTTAATTCTTCCTTCTGCAAGTCCCTCAGTGTGTCCTCCTCATCCTTCTGGGCCTAATTCGAATTTTGCTGTGCCCCCAGTTCTGGTGCCCATAGAAATTTCTCTCCAGCAAGCACCTGGGAGTCAGGCAGTGGGATCTGAGGATTTTTTCCCATGAATTATTTTGTTTCTTTCACCAGGCTTTCTGTGTTATTCAGAAGACTGAGGTGAAGTACACATCCTCTCAGAAAATTTCTGCTTCTCTTCCTGTTGCTCTTGTATCCTCCAAACGTACTAAAGGAAAAGTGGATTCTCTCATTTTGGATTGGGATGATGTTACCGAGGATTTTGAGGATGAGCCTGACTTCATGAGTGGATCTTTCCTGGAGGAAGGTGAGCTGCGAGAAGAAACAGAAGATGACTCTGTCATAAGGATTTTTCAAAGGGAAGATTTCTACGCTCATTGATCAAGAGGTTGCCTGTCTCCAGATAGCAGATGAAAAGGTTGAAGAGGCACTTGTTTGGAATCCTATTAAAGGACGTTGTAAGGCCATGAAAGTTTTCCCCCTTCATTCCGAAGTAGAGGAGATGGTTCCAGCTGAATGAGAGACCCCCCAGAAAGTAATCTTAAAGGGGTTATGGGTCTTCTCAAATTGTACTGTCTTCCTTCCGATGTGGTTCAGTGACTGTTTCAGTCTCCTTGAGTGGATGTCAAGGTTACTGCTGTTACTAGGCATACTGCTATCCTCTGAAACATTTGTTTTCTTCCTTTGTTGTGGCATTCCAGATTTCTGTTTGTGGCATCTTCAAGGTTCAGGAGCTTCTGTGCTAGATTCAGCAGCTTCTGGAAGGCGAAGTCCCTCATGAGAGGCTTCTAAGAAAATTAAAAAGTCATGGGATAGGAGGCGATGTCCTTTCGTGGATTACAAACTGGTTAAAAGACAGGAAACAGAGAGTAGGATTAAATGGTCAATTTTCTCAGTGGAAAAGGGTAAATAGTGGAGTGCCTCAGGGATCTGTACTTGGACCGATGCTTTTCAATATATATATAAATGATCTGGAAAGGAATACGACGCGTAAGGTTATCAAATTTGTGGATGATACAAAATTATTCAGAGTAGTTAAATCACAAGCAGACTGTGATAAATTACAGGAGGACCTTGCAGATTGGACATTCAAATGGCAGATGAAATTTAATGTGGACAAGTGCAAGGTGTTGCATATAGGGAAAAATAACCCTTGCAGTAGTTACACGATGTTAGGTTCCATATTAGGAGCTGCCACCCAGGAAAAAGGTCTAGGCTCGGTGTGCTGCAGCAGTCAAAAAAGCAAACAGAATGTTAGGAATTATTAGGAAGGGAATGGTTAATAAAACTGAAAACGTCATAATGCCTCTATATCGCTCCATGGTGAGACTGCACCTTGAATACTGTGTACAATTCTGGTCGCCGCATCTCAAAAAAGATATAGTTGCGATGGAGAAGGTACAGAGAAGGGCAACCAAAATGATAAAGGGGATGGCGCAGCTCCCCTATGAGGAAAGGCTGAAGAGGTTAGGGCTGTTCAGCTTGAAGAAGAGACGGCTGAGGGGGGATATGATAGAGGTCTTTAAGATCATGAGAGGTCTTGAACGAGTAGATGTGACTCGGTTATTTACACTTTCGAATAATGGAAGGACTAGGGGGCATTCCATGAAGTTAGCATGTAGCACATTTAGGACTAATCGGAGAAAATTCTTTTTCACTCAACGCACAATAAAGCTCTGGAATTTGTTGCCAGAGGATATTGTTAGTGCAGTTAGTGTAGCTGGGTTCAAAAAAGGTTTGGATAAGTTCTTGGAGGAGAAGTCCATTAATGGCTATTAATGAAGTTTACTTAGGGAATAGCTACTGCTATTAATTGCATCAGTAGCATGGGATCTTCTTAGTGTTTGGGTAATTGCCAGGTTCTTGTGGCCTGGTTTGGCCTCTGTTGGAAACAGAATGCTGGGCTTGATGGACCCTTGGTCTGACCCAGCATGGCAATTTCTTATGTTCTTATGTTATAATGGAGTTCACAGCTGCTTATTTAGCTGATGTCTTGTATGATCTTCGGGTGTTTGCCTGGTCTGTGGCTTCAGCAGTGGCCACCAGGAAGCTCCTTTGGCTTCATAACTAGGCTGCGGATTCCTGGTCTAATATTCGTTTGGGCAAGCTTTTTTATTTGGTGAGCACTTAGAGCAGCTAGTTAAGAATCTCAGAGATTCTAAGCCGCAGAGACTGCCTGAGGTTAAATCCTGATTGGTCTACAGATCTTCCATAGACTGTGCTGTTTTGGGTCTCGAGACAGTATAAGCAGATTAAGCAAACTACTACTTTTTCTTACCATGGATACCAATCTGCCAGTAGAAAAAGATCAGTCTTTTCATGGAATTAGAAAGCCCAGATTTGATTCCTCTGTGGTACCAGTAGGTTTTTTTAGCAAGTTTGGGCCCAAATAACATTGGATCAGTGGGTGTTTGAGATGGTTTGTCATGGTTACGCCTTGAAACCGGTCACACCCATTCCAGATGCTTTCTTACCCTTTCCCTGTGCTTTAGTGGTTGAAGCAAGGGATGTGATTCAAGATAATCTGGAACAGCTTCAACTTCTGCAGGTGGTAGTTCCAGTTCCCATAGCCAAATGGGGTCTAGGTCGGTACTCAGTCTATTTTGTGGTTCCCAAAAAGGACTGATCCTTCCAACCTATTCTTGACTTGATTGCCTATTTCTGGATGGAGGCCCTTCACTCTGACAAGGGGCATTCCTGTTGTTTCTAGTCCTGTGGGAGGCTTCTTTTCATCTTCCCATCTTATGGGAAAAAATAGAATGCAGCACAAGTCATATTAGGGATTCAGAGGTTACTGACTTTCATACTTCTGTTTTTTAGAGGTACAGGGGACCTAGACACCATGTCAACTGTTGGATGTCAAACCCATGGTTCAAAAACCACCTGTACCATGGGATCTCAATTTGGTTCTTTCTCAGTTATTGAAGCGTCCGTTTTAGCCTCTGGAATCAGCTTCTGTAACTTTTTTTTTTAATTGGAAGATGATTTTTCTAGTTACAGTCACTTCTACTAGAAGAGTCTACAAACTCCAAGCTCTTGCTCACTATCTTCCATATCTACAATGTTTTCAGAGCTAGATAATTCTCCGAATTCACTCCAAATTTCTTCTGATGGTCATCTCTGCCTTTCACATCAATCAGTCAGTCGTTCTGCCTATGTTTTTCCCAAGATTGCATGCTCATGAAGGCAAAAAAACCCCTTTATACTTTATACTAAAAACAGGATGACATACTACAAAGGACTCTGCCACATTGTCAAACCAATCTGCTTTTTGTCTCTTACAACCTGAACTGTCTGGGAACTGCAGTCACTAAGCAAACCTTATCTGATTGCTTGGCTAAGTGCATTCATAACTGCTACAGCTTAGAAGGATTACAACTCACAGACTCTAATGTTCATCAAGTGAGAGCTATGGCCTTCTCCATTACTCACTTTTTTGAAGTGCCTATTGAGGACATATGCAAAGCTACAACTTGGTCTTCTCTTCACACTTTCATCTCCCACTACTATCTGGATAACTTCTCAAAGACTTACAACAGACAGGCAATTTTGCAGAACCTGTTTTCACTGTAGTCCATTATCCATGATGGGCACTATGTTGCTTACTAGGTAAATGCTCCCCTACCACCCTCAGCTTGAGACTCCCCACATGTAATGGCTAATTCAGCCTGCTTATCAATGGAAAAAAGCAAGTTTGCTTACCATAAATGATATTCTCTGTAGATAGGTTGAATTAGCCATGAAATTCCAGCCCACCTTCCTGGAGAGTTAACTACGTAGCTAGTTTTGTACTGACCGAGGAAGCTTCCGGGGCAACACCCATGTGGAAATTACCATACATCTCAGTAGAGCTCAAAGCTCTAATGTCTTGGAGAAACAAGTTTATTTGCCACAGGATTATATCACCCACATGTAATGGCTAATACGTCCTACTAGCTATGGAAAACACCATTTATAATAAGCAAACTTGCTTTTCCATCTTTTTCCTTCTTTCTTTCCAAAAATGTTGTCATCCTTCCACATTAATCAGTCAATTTCTCTGCTGGCCTTTCTAAAGAAGAATATAGTGGAAACAAATCTTTGAAATATCTGGACGTTCGTCGGGTGCTTATCCCGATATCAGGAGGTAACAAATTATTTCCATAAATCAGATAGACTTTTTGTATTGTTCAGAGCAGTGCTTCTCAACCCTGGCCTTTGGGCACACCTAACTAGTCAGATTTTCAGGATATCCACAATGAATATGCATGAGATAATTTGCATACATTGGAAGCAGTGCGTGCAAATCTATCTCATGCATATTCATTGTGGATATCCTGAAAACCTGACTGGCTAGGTGTGCCCCCGCGGTCTGGACTGAGAAGCATTTGTTTGGAGGATCATGTAAGGGGGAAGGCAGCCTCCAAGATGACTTTGGCTAGATGGATCAAGGACACCATTTCCTCAGCAATGGCCCCTAAATTTATTCATGCTCATTCTAAAAGAGTGCAGTCATCCTCATGGGCAGAGGTAATTGCAAGACATTTGCAAGCATTGACTTGGCTGTCCCTTCGTTCATTTGTGAAACACTATAGGTTGGATGTGTTTGCCAAGGGGGATGCAGTGTTCAGAGCCAGAATTCTCAAGGCAGCCCTGAGTTCCTCCCTCACTGCTTAGTGGGACTTTGGTACTTCTACCTGTAAGGACTGGACTGGTGTATCAGGATGAAATGAAAGGAGACTTTTTACCTGTAAATTTTCTTTCCATGAATCCTGCTACACCAGTCCAGGACCCTCTCAGGAAGTTGGGTCTTCTTTATTTCTTGGCTTCTGTATCTGTTTGTTATATTTACTCTTTGCATATGATTTGGCACATGGGCCTTTCTCCTCCTCCTGTCCTCTTGTGTATCTCCATGTTTTTCCTTAGGGAACAGGTACTAGCAGTGGGAGGATTTTCTCCCCAAACTCATTTTGGGATTGTTCTCAATATTTGCAAGTTCAAGGTTTTTCTACTTTTTGTTGCTTTGTTATGAGAATGCTGGATCTTTCTCTGCTGCATCTCCCTTAAGTAGTAGCGATGATGTTATAAGAAAAGACAGTGTGCTCTGCCTCCATCTGATAGGGGGAAACAACCCATCTGTAGCAAGATTCATGGAAAGAAAATTAACAGGTAAACATTTCTCCTTGTCCACCAGCTCACCATTCTATACATTTTTATTAAGCCCTTCAAAAAAATGTAGCAAATTGGTGAGGCAAGACTTCCCTTGGATAAATCCATGTTGGCTGTGTCCCATTAAACTGTGTCTTTTCTATATATTTTGTAATTTTATTCTTTAGACAATTTTTTATGATGTTTTCCTGGTATGGACAACAGGTTCCTCGGTCTATTTATTTATTTATTTAAAATTTTTATATACCGACGTTCATCCGGGATATCACATCAGTTTACAGTGTAACTGAAACAGGCGCCTGGGATGGCGGTTTACATCGAACAGATATAACGAATTTAACATAAGAACAAATGAGGAGGGGGAAAAGAGGAGGGAAATAATTAAACAAAACTTATGAGCAAAATTTACAAATATATATAGAGTATCACTATGTACAAAGTATATATAAGTACTATATACCAGTCTAGCATCTCTTTATATATGTTAATTCAGGAGAAGGAAAAAAAAAAACAATACTACATCTCTGGCCACTTCTGCAGCAGTGAAAAGAATACATCCTGATAGTGGTCAGCTTAAAGTCCTTGGATTGAAGCTTTTTCCCAAAGATTAACTGTATCACCATACCCATAGTTATATATTTTTCCTGATAAAATGTGCCAAGTTTTCTTTTGGAATTATTTAGTGTTCCAGCCATGACTGCCAAAACGTTTCGTAGTTTCCCCTCTTGAGTAAGGAGTCCCTTCCTCTGAAGTGGGTAAAATCCATGTTATCCCAGTCTGAAAGAATATCCATTTGTTTGGTTTGTTGTTTTGGGGGTAGAAAGATGATTTGTATGATTCTGTAGGGTCCTTGATATATTTATATATGGTGTAATTAAATCTCCTCATAATCACCTATTTTCTTGAACATTGTTTTGTGAGGCAAGCACATGTGAGAGAGGTTTAATTGAAGCATGTAAGTAATACTGAGAAAAAAAGCAATTTATGTGTTCATCCATAAAATAAAATAAGTAATCTTCTAAAAACCTTGAGGTCCATATTCAAAAGCATGAATATTTGGGCACATACCTGGCTAAATTCTTGCTCCCTAAAAAGTTAGGAGGCTAGATGGCTAAGTTAGGGGCGTTCCTAGAGCGTAACTGGGAGTTGTTAGCCAGCTAAGTTAACCAGCTAACTCCAATATTCAGAGTTAGGCAGCTGTCTTAGCTGGCTAAGTCTGGTCAGGCCACAGAACTGTCCTAAAGTTAGTTTTAAGATAGCCAGCTATATTCAGTAGTTTGGTTTCACTATTGTATATACCTCCAAAGTTAGCCGGATAAGTTTATAATGTGTCTGAATATGGACCTCATAACAACTGGCACCAGACTACTCTGAATTTATTAAGACTCAAACAGCTTTAACATTTTTGATACATTGCAACAGATACTAAACTTGTTTTTTCATTTATTGCTTACAGCAAGAAACAACAGATGATGATAGAGAGGGAGACCAGAACAAGAACCAAGAAAATGTGAGTTTGACAATGTTGCCATTAATCTAACTATAATAAAGAGGAAAGCTGTCCTGTGCCTGCATCGCTGGTATGCAAATTTAGCTCTGCCCCCTCACTCCCTGTATTCTTCAGCTCTGCCCCTCTCTTTCTGTATGGAACTTGAGCTCACACTGGAAGAGAATCATTAGTGGCAGTGGATGGCACATTTATCTTTGCCTACCCCGGAAGAGACATATTGGTGGCAGCGGAGAGTGCAATCCACCCTCTCCCCCCACCCCAGACCCTTCACTTGCCAGTTCCTATCGGCCAAACAGGAGGAGAAAACCGGTGGCCTTGCAGTGCCTCCAGCGAGTCCTCCGCCCTCCGTCCTCCCCTGCAGGGCCTGAATGGCATGCTTTGAATCACGTGGCTCAAGGCATGACTGACCCCAGCAGGGTAGGAGGAACGATGTGCCAGAGATACTGCAAGGCCGCCATCCTCCTTCTCCTCTTCCTCCTCCTGTTTGGTCAGTGAGAGCCAGTGAAGGAGAAGACCCGGAGGTCGAGGGACAGAGAGAGAGTGAACCATGGATTTCAGAGTGGGGGAAAGAGCATGAACCAACCAGGGATTGAGAGGAGGGGGGAGTGAGTGATCAAGAGAAGTGGGGGAGTGAATGAATGAACTGGGCAAGTGGTTGAGTGAATCAGGATAAGTGAGGGGTTTGTGGGTTAGGGGGACGGAGGGAATGAATGGGGGGGGGATAATGAATCAGGGGGAGTTTGATATTTCAGAAGGGGGAGTAAACCAGTGTAATGGAGGGGTTTGCGGTGGGATCCAGTGTGATTGAGGGATCTGAGTGGGAGAAAGAAATGAAAGGGAGAGTGTGAGGGGTTCGTGGGATGGAGGAAGGGAGTCAACCAGCATGAGTGAAGGGTTTGTGGGGCAACCAGGGTGAGTGGGGGGTCATGGGAGGGAGGGAGAACCAGGGTGAGGAAAAAGGTTTGTGGGGATGGAGAGGGGATCAGGTGGGGAGAGGAAGTGAAAGAGGAAGCGTGAGGGGATCAAAGGACTTTACAGGCGGGGATAAGGGAAATAGGGGATGGGGTGTGATTCTACTACTTCACATCTCAATTACTCCCTTCCTACACTTTACAGTATTTCCATATTCAGGTTTTTACTACTAGTAGTAATATAGTAGATGATGGCAGAAAAGGAACAGTTGGCCTATCTGGTCCTGTCCATATTACAAGGATACATCCCTGCTGCCACCATAGAGCATGACCACTTGTAGGATATCACATTTTTTTGTCATCTTCCTCCTTTGTACTACACCCTCTTGGATAGATGAGCTTGCAAGGTACCTTGTTGAATTCACCCACTGTACCTCCCTCTCCCTTCCCATTTATAACCATTCAGTAGGATATGACATATGTCATGCAGAGTATCTTTCTATCCAGCTCCCAGCACCATTCAGTAGGATATGACATACATCATGCAGAGTATCTTTCTATCTAGCTCCCAGCAACTCACTTTAAACTCTTACATTTCAGGAGTAGAATGTGCTACCAGAGACAAATCCATGATTTAATAAAACAGTTCATACAGTAAGCAAGAATATTTGCTCATCCAGTGAAACATCTTATAATTAGGGCTTCTGATCCTAAGGGTTTACGAATTGCAGATTTAGGGATTTATTTTTCAGACAATTAGGTGTATTTGACACTAAAAATAGGTGTTTTCCTAGCATGTAGACAAATGGACTCAGGACCAGTAGGTTATGCTCTCCTGCTAGCAGATGGAGACTGAGCAAGCTGACATCACAGTATATATATTCCTGCAGTGACCTCAGCCTGCCAGTATTCTCCGTCTCCAGCAGATGGTGCACATGCATTTCCCTATGGGGATTAATTCAGATCTGGAAGGAGAATTTTAGAAAAGAAATACAAAAAGCCCCGCTCCCTGCGGTGATACCTGATGGTCCCTCCCCCAGTTGATAATTTCTGAGGTGATTTCTGTGGTCCCTCAGAGATGTGCCTTGGTCCGGTTGCTGGTTTATGCCGATGTGGACTTAGCTGATTGTACAGCTTAAAGGCAGCGGGTGCAGAAAGCCGAGCGAGGCAGTGACAGCAGGTGCTCTCTCCCCCGACACCCGGAGACCGTCTTTGTACTCAGCCAGGTAAAGCTGAGCTCCGGTAAGTTTAAGAAAAAAGTTCAGGTACAGGATTTTGCAGGACTTCCTCTGATCTCCGTTCTCGGCACGCTGTCCCAACATTCATTCCCACTCCATGGGAAGTTAGGGGAACTGGGCAGCCTGGTGGATTGAGGAGTCCAGGTGGGGCTGTGCGCCCCGTGGTAGGCCGCAACGGCGTTTTCACACACTTCTGTGCATGCTCGACTGCCCTCTATCGAAATGTTGATTTGCGCAGAGCGTCTGGCTCTGCGTACATGTTGTGCACTCCATTTTAGGTGTGTCTTTTGTGCGCACATTTTTAAGTATGTCAGTAATGCGCCCAGATTTTTTCACCCAGCTTGTGTGCGTGTTTTTACAGCACTTGTGCTTGGGAGCACCTAATTTTTGTGTGCATAAAATTTGTGTCTTTCTCTGTAGGTCGTCTGTCATATTCGGGCTTCTCAGCCTGGAGACATCTCTAACATGTGTCAGTGCTTAGAGTGAATTGTCTTCCTCTGATTTTGCTAAGCCTGAGTCTTCCCAGCCTAATGATGGTCTAGCTAAGGATTTGCCTGGAGGTACGCTGGACCTTGGAACTCCCTTGATTAGTTCCTCCACAGGAGATGGCAACTCAGTGGGCCCCACGCCAGTACCTTCTGGTTTTGACCTGGATCCTTCAGCCTTTTCTTGGGTAGAGTTTTTTTTCAAGGATTACAATCCTTTCTTCAGACGCAGTCCTCAGCCTTGACAAATCCTGTCAGGTCTGATCCATAGCCAGTGGCCCCTCTTTCTTCCAGTCCTATTTTTAAGCACCGAAACACACCTCGGTTAGCTGCAGGTATCCCATACGGGAACCCGGATGGCGATGATGACGCAGATCCTGATTCCCTGGAAGATGGAGAAATTCCTTCGGGACTGGAACCATAACTGACCATATTGCAGTTCTTTAATAGAGATGAACCTCTGGCCCTGATTTCCAAGACCTTGAAGATGCTAAGTGTATCTGGAACAGATTCCATGGCTGAGCCAAAGAAGAATCCTATTTTGATTTCCTTGTGTAAAGTCTCTTGTTTTCTCCTTTTTATGAAAGCCATTCAAGAATAGCTCCAAAGGCAGATTTCAAAGAGGGTTGGGCCTTGGAAGGCCTGTATCCCCTGGATCCGACAGTGAGGGAGCGTTTGCATTTTCCAAAAGTGGATGCATTTGTCTGCACCATGTCTAAGTGGACAACTATCCCCATGGAGGGAGGAGCAGCCTTGAAGGATGTGCATGATAGGAGTATTGAGGCCATCCTTAAGCAAGCCTTTGAAGCAGTGGCGTTGACTTTACAGATAGCTTCCTGCTGCATTCTAGTGGCTCATTCTTGTCTGCTTCTCTCACAGGAAGTTGATGATTCTGGAGTGAATTCCAGAACAGTTATGGAACCCGCCGCCACCTTTGTAACTGATGCAGGCTGTGATTTGATCCGTACCTCGATTACAAGAGTGGCTTCCATGGTAGCAGCCAGACGTCCGCTATGGTTGTGAAATTGAACAGCCGATGCGACCTCCAAAACTAATCTTATGAAAATGCCTTTTAAAGGCTCACTCTTGTTTGGGAGCGAGTTGGAGAAACTGGCCAGTAAGTGGGGCGAATCTCCGGTTCCTCGGTTGCCGGAGGATAAGAAGCAGTTACAGTGCCCCTTTGGTATAAGGGTTAGTCTCCAGCATTCCAAGCAATTTTGTCCCTACAGAGGGTCAACCTTTCAGAGGACTCAGCCTTTTAGCAGGTCTCAGTCCTTTCACCCCAGACGGCCCAGACAAGGAGCGGGCTCGGGCAGTGGATCCACCCAAGCCTCCCAATGAAAGTTTGCTCCACTTTTGGGAGCAAGAGATAAGGGGACACCTCTCTCTCTTTTATCAGAGGTGGGTCAAGATCACATCGGATCAGTGGATCCTGGAGGTGATATATGAAGGCTATGGATTGGAATTTCGAAGTGTTCCTCAGGACATGTTCATGTGTCTCCTTGCCACTCCCCGCAGAAGAAACAAGTAGTGGAATCTAAACTATTAAAGCTCCTCTGTCTAAAGGCTGTGGTCCCAGTGCCTCCATCTCAAGACAGTATGGGGAGATATTCCATTCATTTTGCTGTGCCCAAGAAGGGAGGGCTCCTTTCATCCCATCCTGATTCTCAAGGGAGTCAACCTTCATTTGTGAGATACTCATTTTCGCATGGAAAACTTGCGTTCAGTGATACTGACCATGCAGGCAGGGAAATTTCTGACATTCCTGAATCTGTCCAAGGCCTACCTTCATATTCCCATCCATTTGGAGCCCCGGTGTTTTCTGCATTTTGCGGTGTTGGGACACCATTATCAATTTCAAGCGCTGTTCTTTGGTTTAGCCACCGCTCCCAGAAACGTTTCCAAGGTTCTGGTGGTAGTAAGAGCAGAGTTGGGAAAAGATGGCATATTGGTACACCCGTATTTGGACAACTAGTTGATTCGAGCCAAGTCTCTGGAAGAGAGCCGCCTGATAGACCCACAAGGTGATCTCCTTGTTGCAGGAGCTTGGTTGGGTGGTGAACCTGGCCAAGAGCAATCTTCAGTCTTCTCAGTCACTGGAATATCTGGGGGGTCGATTCGACATGAGACAGGACAGTTTTCCTGCCAGATGTTAGAATTCAGAAGTTGATGTCATCTTCTGGTGAACAATATATGCCCGACCGTGTGGTCCTATCTACAGGTGCTCTGTTTAATGGCAGTGACCTTGGAAGTAGTGCATATGCATCCTCTTCAGCTCTCCCTGTTGTCACATTGAAACCCGCAATCTAAGGACTATTCAGTTCAGCTCCATTTGCCGATGGAAATCTGCTCTCACCTCCAGTGGTGGTTACAGGAGGATCATCTGAGAAAGGGGGTTTCCTTGACCTCTCCAAACTGGATAATTCTCATAACAGATGCGAGTCTCCAGGGTTGGGGATGTTAGGAGCTGATGGCGCAGGAGCTGATGGCGCAGGAGCGCTGGAATGCTGAAGAGTCCCTCTGGAGCATAAATCGCCTGGAAGCCCGGGCAGTCCAGTTGGCATGCTTGCAGTGCAGCCGTAGTCTGAGTGATGTCAAACAACGCAACGCCTTTGACCTACATCAATCGGCAGGGAGGAACCAAGAGCCAGCAAGTGTCACTGGAAGTAGATCAACTTATGGATGGACGGAAGGGCATCTCAAGGTGATCTCGGCCTCTCACATTACAGAAAAAGACAATGTAAAAGCAGTCTTTCTCAGCAGGGAGAGTCTGGACCCAGGAGAATGGATGTTGTCGGACAATGCGTTTCAGCTGATACTGAATTTCTGGGGCCTTCTGTTCTTAGACATGCTGGCGACTTCTAGCAATGTGAAGGTTCCTCAGGTCTTCAGTCTCTGGAGAGTTCCGTGGTCACTGGGTATCGATGCTCTCATACAGGTCTGGCCAGAAGACGAGCTACTTTATGCCTTTCCCTCTTGGCCCATGTTGGGCAGAATAGTTCGCAGGATCGAAGGCCACAGGGGGATGGTGCGTCCATTGGCCCAGACTGACCCAGGCGACTGTGGTATGCAGATCTGCAAAGACTCCTGATAGAGACCCCCTTCGTCTTCCGCCGCACAAGAATCTGTTGCGGCAAGAACCGGTTGTTTACAAGGATCTGACTTATTTCTGTTTTATGGTTTGGCCCTTGAGAGGGCTCGTCTGTTGAAGCATGGATATTCTTCTGTGGTGATTGCCTCCTTGTTCCATGCTCGAAAGTTCTCCTCTTCCTTAGCCTAGGGTACAGATTTGGAGAGTGTAAGAGGCCTGGTGTGAGGATCACAGTGCTCTTCCTCATTCAGTTAAGATTCTGCTTATTTTGTAATTTTTACAGGATAGGGTTGGTAAAGGCTTGACCCTTTATTCCTTGAAGGTGCAGGTTGTGACTCTTGCCTGTTTCCGGAGCCAGGTGAATGGTGACTCCTTGCTGTCTCATCCTGATGTGGCCCGTTTTTATTTATTTTTTTATTTTATTTTTATAAATTTTACATATCTTAAGATATAATACACAAATGTTAAACAGAATATTCAAATAGCAATTGTAACATCCGCAATTTGTATTAACATTCAATGTATTTTATCTAAGAATTGCAATCATAAGATAATTGAGATTTTGGAGAAAAGAAATAAAGAGCAGTCATACACTTTGCAATATAATAATTATGCAACTTGTGTCTTTCCCTGACTAACTAGTTTCTTCCAGCTAATAAATCAATGGGGAATCTAGGAATGAGAATTCAAATAAGAACGCAGTTGTTCCGGTTGACTGAATACGTATTTTGCATCCTGAAATATAACAATACATCGGCAGGGAAACCTTAAAAGAAATTTAGCCCCTCTTTGTAGTACCTCTGTTCTCATCTGTAAAAACTCCTTCCTTCTAATTTGTGTGTCCGGATTAATGAGGATTTGCTAGGAGAGTATTGCTTTTTTGAAATTCAGCAGTCATGGGAAATTGGAGATAATAAGGTGAGATTTGTGTCGGAACTGCAAGCAGCCAAGTTTAGAATTACCTTTACTTTTTCCTATAAGTAGTGGCTTTTTCTTCTTCTTGGTAATGCCACACACCAAGAGGAAGGCAAAAGTGAGAGAAATTTCCTCTACTCCTAAAGAAAATTTGAATCAGCCAAGCATTCAGGACTGCTTTGCAAAGATTCCCTTGACACCAGGAAGTGATGTCGCAGGGGGTTTAAACCAGGAGCAGGGGATAAATCTCCAGACATATGAAACATCTCTAAGCCCTGGTGCACCAGCAACACCAGAGCCTCCGACCGGAAAGAGAGGGGGAGAACTTTTGTTTGAGAACCTCAAACTAAGTATGGATTTTATATCACTTTGTGATCAGAGGGGGGAGCAGAAAGGCTATCTTGCTCCTCTGAGAACCCAGAAGGGTTGGGTTCCAGAGAACAAAGTGGTGAATTTTTACAGCAGTATGATGAATCCGGAAAAGCTCCAATGGAGAGAAGAAGTGAAAGAAATCAAGTAAGAACCATGACTGATTTATCATTTATTACACCTAAGAAGTTTACGATGGAAGAAATTGGAGTTAAGATAATATCAATGCAAAAGTATATAAATAACTTAACTATTATGCAAGAGGCTATGAACAACAATAAGATTTTGCAGACTAAGGTTGAAAAATTAGATAATTCAGTAAATACTTTAGAGATTAAAATGGGTGAAATAGAAAAAATCCAGGGCAATTTAATTAGATCGGAAAAGCTGCATTTAGATAAAATTGAATTATTAGAAAATCAAATCAGGAAACCCAATCTTAGGATATTGAATTTTCCTAGGACACATTTGATTTCCCCTAGGGATTTATTTATAAGTTATTTGATAAATATATTGAGGTACACAGAGACTACAATACCTGCAATTTCTAGAATATATTATATCTCTCAATTTCAGACAGAAGATAATACTCAAGGTCAAAGACAGGTAAATCAAATGGATAGTAATTTGAATCTCAGAATTAATAGAAAAATCTTTTGAGGTGAATATTAGTACACGTGCTACTCTTATAGTACACTTTTCATTTGTATCGGAGAGAGATCAAGTTCTTAGATCGTATTTTAGATATCAAAATATCAATTTCTACGGTCAGAACGTCAGGATATTTCCCGATATTGCCCGTGATACACAAATTAGAAGGAAGGAGTTTTTACAGATGTGGCCCATCTTTTGAAGAGAGTGAAGAATCTTCAGCCTCCCTTGAGATTACTGGCTCCATTATGGAATCCTAACTTGGTGTTGGATTTCTTGGCGGGTCCTACTTTTTGACTGCTGCGTAGTCTTTCCTTGTGGGTTTTGACCTTGAAGATGGTGTTCCTGGTGGCGATATGTTCTGCGTGTCAAATTTCCAAACTGTAGGCCTTGTCTTGCTGGGAGCCATTCCGTCGAGTGACTCCTAGGGCGATACAGCTCCATACTGTTCCCTCCTCTTTGCCTAAGGTGGTGTCAAATTTTCACTTAAACCAGTCCATTTCTTTACCATCCTTGGATAAGGACAGGGATGCAGAGGAATATTGTCTCTTTTGTCCCTTGGATATCAAGAGGCATGTCGTGCAGTATCTGGAGTATTCTGAGCCTTTCCATAAGACTGATCGCCTGTTTGTTCTTCATAGTGGAAGGAAGCAGGATGAACCAGATTCGTGGGCTGCCATAGCTCGCTGGATTAAGGAGGTAGTCATGGCCTCTTATGTGGAGGCTGAAAAACTGTTGCCTTCTCAGGTTAAGGCTTATTCTACTAGGGCTCAGGCAGTTTTATGGGCAGAGATTAGATTGTTGTCTCCCGTCGACATTTGTCGGGCTGCGACGTGGTCCTCCTTACACACATTTTCCAGGTTTTATTGTCTGGATCTGTAGGCTTGGGAAGAGACAGCCTTTGCACTTGTGGTGTTGACTGGACTGCTGGCAGCCTCCACCCTATTCGGGAGTAGTTTTGGTACATCCCATTGCTCCTGAATCCATCTGTCTGCATGCTAGGAAATGGAGAGACGGACTCAGCTTCTTGCCCTTGACTGCCAAATGATTGTGTCACTTGTCCTCCTGTGAGGCTCCAGGTCCTAGGGGATTACTGGTAAGTGTTCATCCAGTCCCTAGATTGGGGTACATACATTCTTGCTTGAGTTCAGTGTTTCTTGTTGGTTGAGTAAAGTAATGGTTGACTATTTTGATGAAGTCTTTTGAAGAGAATACTGGCAGGCTGAGGTCACTGCAGGAGTATATATACTCTGACGTCAGCTTGCTCTGTCTCCATCTGCTGGTAGGGGAGCATAAGCCACTGGTCCTGAGCCCATCTGTCTACACCAGGGGTCGGGAACCTTTTTGGCTGAGAGAGCCATGAACGCCACATATTTTAAAATGTAATTCCGTGAGAGCCATACTAACTACAACCCCCCACCCTCCTGACCTCCCCAAGACCTACCAAATTAATTTACTACAACCCCTACTCTCCTGACGCCCCCCAAGACCTGCCAAATTAATTTACTACAACCCCCACTCTCCTGACCCCCCCAAGACCTGCCAAAAGTCCCTGGTGGTCCAGCGGGGGTCCAGGGCTCGCAGACAAATCTTTAATAAAAAAGTAAAAATCTAACAAAAACCCCCACCCTCCTAACCCCCCCCCAAGACCTCCAAAATAATTTACTACAATCCCCCACCCTCCTGACGCCCCCCAAGACCTCCAAAATTAATTTACTACAACCCCCCCACCCTCCTGACCCCCCCGAGACCTGCTAAAAGTCCCTGGTGGTCCAGGAGCGGTCCGGGAGCGATCTCCTGGACTTGGGCTGTCGGCTGCCAGTAGTCAAAATGGCGCCGACGGCCCTTTGCCCTCACTATGTCACTGCCCCTGTGACATAGTAAGGGCAAAGGGCCGTCGACGCCATTTTGACTACTGGCAGCCGACAGCCCAAGTCCAGGAGATCGCTCTCGGACCGCTCCTGGACCACCAGGGACTTTTAGCAGGTCTCGGGGGGGGTCAGGAGGGTGGGGGGTTGTAGTAAATTAATTTTGGAGGTCTTGGGGGGCGTCAGGAGGGTGGGGGGTTTTGTTAGATTTTTACTGGCTGCGAGCCAGATGCAGCCATCAAAAGAGCCACATCTGGCTCGCGAGCCATAGGTTCCCGACCCCTGGTCTACACTAAAGAAAACTATATTATCAGATAAGTAGTAATTTCTCCATTATCGGAGATTTTCACTGTGCGAGTTAAAATTTTTGGCACATTTTTAGATGAATTCAATTTAGTAAGGTGTGTATCAATTTATCTTAAAATCTTTGCATTCTGTGTGGCTAGGGTGGCTATGGCAGGGAGAGTGTATGTGGCAGAGGGGACTGGGGTGGTGATACAAGGATGACAGAGTGTGTGTATGTGTCTGGCTAGAGGGTGTGGCTTAGAGTCCATATATAATCCATGTTTGTTACTCTACCTTTAGAACCTGATGTTTAATATTTGTAATATTTTTTCTTAAAATGGTGTAAAGGTCCACCCTGGATTGAGGACTTGATTTGTAATAGGCTTATTGAAGGTATTCTGAACTGGATTATTGGAATTTATTTTGTTTTACATATTTTCTTTGCCTATTGAGATTTACTTTAGAATATCTGTTTTGTCATGGGTTTTGAAATTCAATAAAATATAAATTAAAAAAAAAATGCACACACATGTTCACTTTCACGTGCACATATACATATGTGGAAAAAGGGTGGTCTAGGGGCCAGCTAATAGAGCTAAAAGTTATCCGCATCAATTTCCAATTTAAAAGAGCTTGCACATGGATGTTTTCCAGCTAATTATCTGGTGTAGATGATATTAATTGTGTTTATTGTGTAGTACTGACAGGGTGAGAGTTCTGGTGGACTGGGGAGAATTCAGGCTGAAGGAAGGTCTCGATCTGGAGAAAGACTGGGTGAACTGGTGGATCAGTTGGTAAACTGGTTAATTTCTCTGACAAACATCTGTCTAGTGGCCTGTCTTTTGAGAGGCGGCAGCTCTATTTGAAGGGATATTCGGAGCTGGTGATTGAAACTTTGCTTCAGGCAAGGAGGCCTTTCACTTCAATGGCTTATGTCCAGGTGTGGAGAGTATTCGAATCCTGGTGTTTGATGAATAGAGTACAGCCCTTAGAAGTGGACATCCCGCAGATCTTGGAATTTCTGCATTGCAGGTTATCTAAGGGACTAGCATATAATTCCCTTCGGGTCCAGGTAGCAGCTTTAGGTTCCCTGCGCGGCAGGATTCAAGGAAGACTGCTGGCGTCTCATCTGGATGTGGTTTGTTTCCTGAGAGGGGCAAAGCATCTGCGTCCTCCGGTGTGGAAGATCTGCCCAGCGTGGAATTTGAATTTGTTTCTTTGGGTGCTATGTGGGCCCCCTTTTGAGCCAATGCAAAGGGCGTCGTTGAAGGATTTAACCCTGAATACTGTTTTCCTGGTGGCTATCTGTTTGGCTAGGCAAATTTCTGAGCTGCAAGCATTGTTGTGTAGGGAACCTTTCCTCCGTTTTTCAGACAATGGAGACTCTTTACGAATGGTTCCTTCCTTTTTGCCGAAGATAGTCTCTTCTTTTCAGCTTAATCAGGTGGTTGAGCTTCCTGCCTTTTCGAACTTGGCAGCTGATTCTTTGATAAGAACATAAGAACATGCCATACTGGGCCAGACCAAGGGTCCATCAAGCCCAGCATCCTGTTTCCAACAGTGGCCAATCCAAGCCATAAGAACCTGGCAAGTACCCAAAAACTAAGTCTATTCCATGTTACCGTTGCTAGTAATAGCGGTGGTTATTATCTAAGTCAACTTAATTAATAGCAGGTAATGGACTTCTCCTCCAAGAACTTATCCAATCCTTTTTTAAACACAGCTATACTAACTGCACTAACCACATCCTCTGGCAACAAATTCCAGAGTTTAATTGTGCGTTGAGTGAAAAAGAATTTTCTCTGATTAGTTTTAAATGTGCCACATGCTAACTTCATGGAGTGCCCCCTAGTCTTTCTATTATCCAAAAGAGTAAAAAGCCAATTCACATCTACCCGTTCTAGACCTCTTATGATTTTCAACACCTCTGTCATATCCCCCCCTCAGCCGTCTCTTCTCCAAACTGAAAAGTCCTAACCTCTTTAGTCTTTCCTCATAGGGAAGCTGTTCCATTCCCTTTATAATTTTGGTCGCCCTTCTCTGTACCTTCTCCATCGCAATTATATCTTTTTTGAGATGCGGCGACCAGAATTGTACACAGTATTCAAGGTGCGGTCTCACCATGGAGCGATACAAAGGCATTATGATATTTTCCGTTTTATTCACCATTCCCTTTCTAATAATTTCCAACATTCTGTTTGCTTTTTTGACTGCCGCAGCACACTGAACCGACGATTTCAATGTGTTATCCACTATGACGCCTAGATCTCTTTCTTGGGTAGTAGCACCTAATATGGAACCTAACATTATGTAACTATAGCATGGGTTATTTTCCCTATATGCATCACCTGCACTTGTCCATATTAAATTTCATCTGCCATTTTGATGCCCAATTTTCCAGCCTCACAAGGTCTTCCTGCAATTTATCACAATCTGCTTGTGATTTAACTACTCTGAACAATTTTGTATCATCTGCAAATTTGATTACGTCACTTGTCGTATTTCTTTCCAGATCATTTATAAATATATTGAAAAGTAAGGGTCCCAATACAGATCCCTGAGGCACTCCACTGCCCACACCCTTCCACTGAGAAAATTGTCCATTTAATCCTACTCTCTGTTTCCTATCTTTTAGCCAGTTTGTAATCCACGAAAGAACATCGCCACCTATCCCATGACTTTTTATTTTTCCTAGAAGCCTCTCATGAGGAACTTTGTCAAATGCCTTCTGAAAATCCAAGTACACTACTTCACTTATTGGATGTGCGTCGTATCCTTTTGCGATATCTCAGGGTAACGAATCCATTTCAGAAACTGATCATCTGTTTGTCCTATTCATTGAAGCAAAGAAGGGAAATAAGGCTTCCAAAGGCACAATTGCTCGCTGGTTAAAAGAGACGATAGCTTCGGCTTACATCTGCAAGAGCCGGCCAGTGCCAGAGGGATTGCAAGCGCATTCCACTAGGGCGCAGGCAACTTCATGGGCAGAGTGTCAGCTGCTTTTTCTGCAGATCATCTGTCATGCAGCGACGTAGTCTTCCCTCCACACTTTCACCAAACATTATTGCTTAGAGGAAGAGATGTTTGGAAAGAGTGTATTGTGCACGGGTGTTTCGGGTTTCCACCCAGAATTAGAGGGGCTTGAGTACTTCCCACTCGTCTGGACTAATCCGGGGTACAAACAAGAAAGGAAAATTGGTTCTTACCTGCTAATTTTCGTTCCTGAAGTACCACAGATCAGTCCAGAGACCCATCCCCTTCTGACGAAAGACTCCTCGCTTCTGAGATGACTAAACTATTTAAGCTGACATTTGATTTGATCATAGTGATGAAAACTGTACATAGTTGGTATATGTTTTGTTAAGTCAAGGGGGCCTAGGTTGCAGGAACCCCCAACTTTAGGTCTCTGTTCGCCCAAGGTTTATTGAAGTTTTGTTAAGACGGACAACTTGACTTGGGTACAGGTCAATACTGAAGGACAGCAGGTGGCACCCTCGGTTATGTAGCAGTGCTTCAAAGCTTTGATCTCTGCCTCCATCTGCTGGTAGGGATGCATAAACCCACTCGGCTGGACTGATCCGTGGTACTTCAGGAACGAAAATTAGCAGGTAAGAACCAATTTTCCTTTAATGAGGTTAGGGTTGGAAAAGAGGAACAGCTAGCGGCATAGAGGGAGCTGCTTTATACACAGCAGAGTAGGAATTAGCAGTTATACAGCTGAGATTAGATTCAGTACAAAATAGACTGGAGGAAAGTTAGTGATACAGCTGAGGTTATATGCTGTATATTGAGTAATCAGTGATTAGCAGGTTTGTTTGTTTGTTTTTTGACCCAGCAGTTTTCCCCCTGCTCCAATTGTACTTCCAGCTAAAGCAAAACAAGGACTGGTATCTAGCATTATGAATTTTCATTTGTAACTACCCAGGAATTTTTACCCTATTTTATATCTTCCCTCCTCCTCACATATCTAGTCTGGTCATTGGATCAAGGGCCATGCACCAGAATTACTTCTAGAATGCCGCAGTTGTGCCTTGAATCAAGCTACTAGGTGTCACCTCTAAGCAATGATTCTTTTCTTATCCCAGGACAAGCAGGTTGGTAGTCCTCACATATGGGTGACATCACTGGATGGAGCCCTATCACAGAAAACTTTCTGTCAAAGTTTCTAGAAACTTTTGACTGGCACACTGAGCCTTATGAGTATGCCCAGCATGCCATGATCCCTGAAGCCACAGGGGTCTCCCTTCAGTCTCTTTTTTTCCACGCTGCTTTTAGCCTCACGTTGAAGGAGCTCTGTGAATTTTTCACATTTTCCCCCCACGGAAAATTGTTAAGGATTTTGATAAAAATCATTTTAAAACTCCCTTCGGTGACACTCAGTGAGTACCGTTCCGGTGCATTTTTTGAGACGGTTCGTTTACCTCATACTGGTACCCGAAAGCCATCGACCGTTTGCGGCCTATAATTTTATCATGGCCACGGGTTTCAAAAAATGTCCAAAATGCCCCCGAACTATATCCATCACAGATCCATATGACATATGAGTCTTATGCTTAGGTCTAAGTCTTGATGTTCGCGCCTGTTCAACCTGTGCGCAGATGACCTCGAAGGGCAGACGGGCTCGCCTTGATAAAATGGAGGACTTATTCAAAAAAGTGACTCCATCGACGTCAACTCAATCCTCACCGATGTTATCGCTCTCTTCCTTTGAAAAGTTTATCGAGGGAAAAAGAGATCTGGTGACTGTCCATCACCAACTCCTGCGGCATCAGTGGCTTCTTCTTCGGTTCCAACTAAAGAAAGAACCGAGCATTGAGAGAAAAAGCGTCATCGACATCGGACGGACACCAAACCAGAGGGAACTGGTAGTGCATCGGCATCGATGGCCATCGATCTGATAGCGAAGCGGGTCCCGGTACATGAGTCTCCATGCCCCTCTGTACCCGAGGAACCGAGGCGCTCCCCACCGAGATCTGTGTTGGGAACTGAGCCATCACATTCTAATGTGGATAAGCCAGTAGTGCCCATCGTCCCCTGTGACTGAGGATGCTACCCCCGTATCCAGGGAAGAGATGACTACATTTGTCAAGCAGGCGGTCATTGAAGCGCTTAAAAACCTTCAGCCACCACCAATACCAGTTCCTGTACCGGCACAGACACCTGAGCAATCAGTCTTCGCTCCTTTGTTGAACAGACTCGATTCCTTAATTGGTGCGTTTCCTACACAGCCATTGCCGGTGCCATCGAGGGAACCTCGAATTACTCCACGGACAATCCCAATAACCGGATTCATCAGAGGAAGAGGAACCTCTACCTGGTCCATCGGGTCTTCAGAGACCATACCAACCGGACCTTCCATCAACACCATCGATGCCTCTACCAGGTCCATTGGGAGATTCTAGCCATCTATTCTCATCTATGCCGGGCAAATCATCATCGGTGCCCATCCACCCTCCATTGATACCCATGCATCATCCATCAAAAATATCGAAGATTCCATCGATGCCAAGACATCCAAACATACAGGACATTCTTCCTCCACAAGGGTCCCATTCAGAACACCAATACAAACTATGGGAAGATGTAGACACTCATACTGATTCAGATGACAACCTTCCAGAGTCTTCCCCACAAGAGGAAAGAAGAAAGTCCCCCCCAAAGGAACTCTCTTTCTCTAACTTTATTAAAGAAATGTCTGAGATGATTCCGTTTGACCTCGTTACAGAAGAGGACACCAGACATAAAACTCTAAAAGTCCTCCAGTTCGTCGAGGCCCCCAAAGAAGTCATGGCAATACCTGTCCATGAAATGCTTTTAGATTTACAGCACCACCTTTGGGAGCATCCCTGCACAGTACCACCTGTCAATAGATGAACAGATGCTACATACCTCGTTCAACATACACAAGCTTTTCAAAAGCCCCAACTACCATATCAGTCGGTGGTTCTTGAGTCAGTGCAGAAAAAGGCAAGGAAACAGAATACGCATTCCTCTACACCCCATGAAAGGAACAAAAATTCCTGGATGTCTTAGGCCAAAAAATATTTCAAGGTTCAATGTTAATATCATGTATTGCAAGTTATCAGCTCTACATGACAAAATACCAGAGAAACTTGTGGAAACAAGTTCAAGAACTCACAGATAATATCCCACAGCAGCATAAGGAACAACTTAATGCTATCATTCAAAAAAGCTTTGAATCAGGAAAGCATGAAGTACGTGCAGCATATGATTCTTTTGAGACCTCAGCACGTATGTCTGCTGCGGGAATCAGCGCCAGAAGCTGGGCTTGGTTGAAGGCTTCTGATCTAAGGTCAGAAGTACAATAAAAATTATCTGACCTGCCATGCACCAGACACAATCTCTTTGGTGACAAGGTTCAGGAAGCCGTGTTACAACTGAAAGATCATCATGAAACACTGCGACAGCTTTCAAAACTTCCATCTGATCAGTCTTCCTCATCAAGAAAGCCCATCAGAAGGGATACTAGAAATTATCCACCATCCTCTACAGTACGTTCTTCACGACCATCTCAACGTGGACGTCCTTGTCAAACCAAACAACCCAGACCTCAACCAGCCCCACAAGCTGGACCTGCATCGAGGTTTTGAAACATTCTCAGAGAGCAGCAGCCACTCCAACAATCCCCGACCAGACTTGCCTGTAGGAGGTCATCTCCATTATTTCAAACACAATTGGGACCTTATCACCACAGATCAGTAGGTGCTAGCCATCTTGAACCGAGGATACCGTCTCAACTTTCGAACAGTACCTCGGGAATTCCCACCTACTCCACTGTGGTCACAAGACAATCAAACATCTCAACTAAAGTTAGAACTCTCCACCCTGTTGACTGCCAGAGCCGTAGAATCCGCTCCCCGGTCTCAACAAGGCAGAGGGTTCTACTCCCGCTATTTCCTAATTCCAAAGAAAACAGGCAGTCTCCGCCCCATACTAGACCTCCGCAATCTCAACAGATTTCTTCAAAAAGAAAAATTCAGGATGGTCTCCATCGAGACCATTCTTCCCTTTTACCAGAAAGGAGATTGGCTCTATTCTCTGGATCTTCAAGAAGCCTACGCTCACATCCCCATTTCCCCACAACATCGAAAATATCTACGATTCATAGTGGGACAACAACATTTTCAGTACCGAGTTCTACCATTCGGACTAGCTTCAGCACCTCGGGAATTCACCAAATGTCTGGCAGTGGCTGCTGCACATCTAAGAAAAGACAGCATACATGTTTTTCCTTATCTAGACGATTGGCTCATCAGGAGCCCATCCAAGCAAGGAGCTCTCGTTGCCTTAAGAAGCACCATACCTCTATTGCATTCCCTGGGATTCCTGATCAATTATCAAAAATCACATATGACCCCCATCTCAGCTCCTCACTTTCATCGGAGCAGACCTCGATACCACAGTCGCAAAAGCTTTTCTTCCAAGCGACCGTGCGAACAACCTAGCAAATCTAGCAGACTCAGTGATCAGCTGCAAGTTCGCCTCTGCCAATGAATTTTTTACATTACTGGGCCACATGGCATCTACGGTCTCCGTGACCCCTATGGCAAAGTTAGCCATGAGAAGGATTCAATGGACTTTGAAATCTCAGTGGATCCAAGCTGTTCAACCACTATCATCCGTACTACAAGACACCCACCAGTTACGTCTCTCCCTCCGCTGGTGGATAAACCAGCCTGCCTTACGGACTGGTCTACCATTCCAGCAACCGGTTCCTCAAGTAATCTTGACCACGGATGCATCCAACTTGGAATGGGGAACTCACGTCAACCTTCTCCAGACACAAGGTTCGTGGACACCGCTCGAAAAGAAGTGTCAAATCAACTTTTTGGAACTTCGAGCGATACTCTATGCCCTTTATGCCTTCAAAGACTGCCTCTCATACAAAATTGTGCTGATACAAGCAGACAACACAGAAGCAATGTGGTACATCAACAAACAGGGAGGCACAGGTTCCTATCTCCTGTGTCAAGAAACAGTGCAGATCTGGGCCTGGGCCCTGACACACTCCATGAATCTCAGGGCCACTTATCTAGCAGGCATACAAAATGTCCTAGCAGACAGTCTCAGTCAACGTTTCCATCCCCACGAATGGTCTCTGGATCCCTGTGTAGCGAGCAAAATCTTTCAATGCTGGGGTCATCCAACCATTGACCTCTTTGCGTCCAAACTAAACTACAAAGTAGAAAGATTTTGCTCCCTCCACAGCCATTGACAGACGTTCAACAGGGACGCCTTTGCTCGCCCCTGGAACACAGGCCTTCTATATGCATATCCTCCGATTCTGTTAATAGCCAAAACTCTCGTGAAGCTACAACAGGACAAAGGATCAATGATCCTCATAGCCCCATACTGGCCTCGACAAGTATGGTTTCCCATACTTTTCGATCAGAGAGCCAATTCGCCTGGGCACAGCACCCACTCTCATAACTCAGAACCAAGGCAGTCTATGCTATCCGAACCTACAAACCCTTGCCCTAACAGCTTGGATGTTGAAAGCTTGATCATACAACCACTCAATCTTTACGAAAGCCTTCCACATGTAAATCTTACCTTTCCAAGTGGACTAGATTTACCAAGTTGTGCACTCAAAAAGGTATTGACCCTTTCTCCTGTCCCATTCCATCTCTATTAGACTATCTATGGCACCTCTCAGATTCTAGTGTCCAGACTTCTGTGCGTGTACACCTGAGAGCCATTGTGGCATACCACAAAGAAATAGGGGATGCCCCAGTAACAGCGCAACTCCTAGTGAGTCGGTTTATGAGGGGTTTACTTCAACTTAAGCCTCCCATTCGACCACCAGTTACAGAATGGGACCTGAATGTAGTGCTTACAAGACTCATGCAGTCCCCGTTTGAGCCTTTGCATTCCTGTAATGTAAAATTTCTTACATGGAAAGTCCTTTTTCTAGTAGCTATTACATCTGCTAGAAGGGTCAGTGAATTACAAGCTCTGGTTTACATACTCACTCTACACAAGGTTCCTGCATGACTGAGTGGTCCTCCACACTCACCCCAAATTTCTTCCTAAAGGTGGTAACGGATTTTCACCTTAACTAATCCATAGTCTTGCTCACTTTCTTCCCAAGGTCCCACTCTAACCAGGGTGAGAGGGTTTTGCACACCTTGGACTGTAAACGTGCACTTGCATTTTACCTAGACCGCACTGCAGTCCACAGAAAATCCACTCAACTCTTCGTTTCTTTTGACAAAAACAACCTAGGAGTTGCAGTTGGGAAACAAACTCTCTCCAACTGGCTAGCAGACTGTATCGAATTCTGCTATGAGAAAGCAGGCCTTCCTCTCCATGGATGAGTAAAGGCGCACTCAGTGAGGGCTATGTCAACATGCATGTTCAGTACCTATTGCCGACATCTGCAAAGCTGCAACTTGGAGTTCTCTGCATACATTTGCAGCTTATTATTGCTTAGATAAGGAAGGACGTCAAGACTCCTCCTTTGGACAATCTGTCTTGAGAAACCTATTTTCAGTATAATACCCAACTCCTTTCACAACCTCCTACTGTGATTCAGGCTGCCTCAGTTGTGCCTGTTGCATGAGCTGAGTGCCATTGACCTGTTAAAAGATGAGTCAGCCTGTAGCTTGCTAATCACCCATATGTGAGGACTACCATCCTGCTTGTCCTGGGATAAAGCAGAGTTGCTTATCTGTAACCAGGTGTAATCCCAGGACAGCAGGATGTAGTCCTCATGGAGTTGGATCCGCTACCGTTTTTATTATTTTATTTTTTCGCTCGCACTTATTGCTACAAACAAGACTGAAGGGAGACCCCTGTGGCTTCAGGGATCATGGCATGCTGGGCATGCTCAGTAGGCTCAGTGTGCCAGTCAAAAGTTTCTAGAAACTTTGACAGAAAGTTTTCTGTGATAGGGTTCCATCCAGTGATGTCACCATATGACTACATCCTGCTGTCCTGGGATAACACCTGTTACAGGTAAGCAACTCTGCTTTCCCCCGACCCCACCCCCCTTCAAGGCACTGTGAATACTGCCTCTACAGCATCCCCAGCCCAGCAAACTAAAACTTAACTCAGGGATGGAACCAGGGAGCTATCCACATGGCAATGCACAGTACTGCCATTGAACCACTGGGCTGGCCCGCAATTAGCAGTTTTTCATATGATATGTCTCTGCTTTGTTCTTCAGGAGACTGTAGTTCCCACTCCATGTACTTCCAGCCAGGATGAGGAGCAGCGCTTATCTGAGAGCTCCCTAAGAAGAACCAACAATCTTGTGAAATCAGAAAGAGAGGCATTACTTATTGGTAAGATGTCCACCAGCATACAGCAAGAAGTCTGAGAGGGAGAGAATTATTGAATAGAGTAAATTTCTCTCATCAGATCTTGCTAAGTACCTTCATGTGGTTATCTTATTTTATAACATTTAGAGCAAATCTCTACACAGCAATAGGGCCAGTGTGACCCACTGTGCAAGTTGTGCACAGAGCAGCGGCTTAAAGGGGTAGTAATGGTGGTTCCCCAAGATCACAAAACGCCTTGGGGCTGCCAGATCCCAACTTGTCAGCTGCCAAAGATCTTGAGGTTCTGAGGCCACCAGCAGATCCTGTCCCAAAAATTGTCATTTAAAACTGACCCTAAATATTTTAAAGTAAAGGACTTTCCTAATTGTTAGCCCTGAAAATAATTTGTCTGACTTTGCCAGGACATAATCACCAGTCTCAAATTTTTGGTTTTTAAATTTTGTGTCAATGCATACAAAAACAGTTGAACAAATTTTTATTACTTCCCTACATATTAAGCAACTTCCTGACACATCCATCCTTTGAAGTCTCATCTCTGCCTCGGGATAAATCATGCATTTTTAGTAAAAGTCTGTTTGCTTGCCTTCATTTGAATTGTGTTGACTCTCAGCATTCTTATACTATATATAGGAGCAGACAAGGGACAAACACATGAGAAACAGACTAATCTGATTGTCCTATGTAGTTCAGTAAGAACAAGCATTGGCTGAAATTTAAAATAAATGGAACCAATCGGAGGAGGAATAGCCTAGTAGTTAGAGCAGTGGACTATGAACCAGGAGACCAGCGTTCGAGTCCTGCTGTCGCTCCTTGTGACCTTGGGCAAGTCACTTTACCCTCCATTGCCTCAGGTACAAAAACTTAGATTGTAAGCCCTCTGGGGATAGAGAAATACCTATAGTACCTGAATGTAAACCGGTGTGATATCTCGATTGAGATCGAATGTTGGTATATAAGAAAAAAAAACATGCTCCTACATATAAGAATACCTAGAATCGCCCTCTGTCTCCATACTTATTTAATCTATCTCTCGAACCCCTTTTGTCTGCAGTGAGTCAAGACCCTCGCTTTACAGGTATTCTCACAGCTAAATTTTCTGGTTACGTAGATGTATTCTATATATCTGTAATCCAGAACAAGCTTTTTCTAACTATTATTGATATAATATCCCACTTCTCTAGAATTTCAGGATACACAGTGAACTGGCCCAAATCTGAACTCATGCCTCTTAACCTTTTTTGGTCATTGTGTCACCCTCCCAGATTATTGAGGAAGTCTTCAAAAACCCTCCCAGATTATCAATTCTGATGGGTACCTGAAGGATTAAAATATTTAATCATCTACTTCTATGGAGACATGAAGACTACTATTCATCATTGTAGTGTATGCATTTTTCAAATGCTGAAAGACACTATGACCCGTTGAACTCCATTGCATCTTACTTGGTGGGGAAGACTAGATGCTATAAAACTAATTGTCTTTGGAGTTCCATTGATGATGTCAGTGGGATAGGAAACAGATTTAACTTGTTGCCTTGGCATCCATGAAGAATCTCAAATTAACTAAGCCGAACCAGTGCAACAACCTCTCCAAAGTGCAAAAAGGTACTCTACAATATTTATGGACAGTTTTGTGTATCGTTTGATGGATGAAATATCGACTCGACCAAAGAGAATCGGAACGAAAAAAACAGGGCCTTTGGTCGATGAAAAAAATATGGCACCTGAGTGGTCACAACTTGCAGAAGGGCTCACTGAGGCCGCGATCCAAGATATTACTAAATCGGTTTCTGCAGCAATTTCAGATTAAATAACAAAATTGCAAGCCTCTGTGGATGATCTCCAAGAGCATTTTGAAAGCTACAGAACGTCTGCATCAGAAATTTTTGAAAAGGTGGAGAGGCATGAAACGCAGCTTGATTCTATCACTACTGCGATTGAGGAACTCAAGGTCCAAAATAAAACCTACTACTGATAAACTAGATGATTTGGAAAATAGAAGCAAGCAAAATAACCTGTGCATCGTGGGAGTCACTGAGAAGCTGCAGTCAGAAGAGCTGCTGAAATTTTGCAAAGTATGGCTGCCGAATTCTCTTAAGGTAAGCTCCCTGGATCATTCAATTTTGGTGGAGCCAGCACATAGAGTGGGCCCCGGGGGAAAAGCCGCAGCAAATTATTGTGAAATATTTGATGTTTACTGATAAAGAACGGCTAGTGTCTGCTTTCTGTAAACACATGGAGCTGTCATATGAAAATAAAAAATTTTTGATTTTCCCAGGCTTTTCAGCAAAAGTTATGGCGACAAGGAAAGAATTAACACCATATTGTACTCAACTCTATAAGTGTGGCCTTAAATTTGCTCTTCAGTTTCCGGCGAGAATTAGTCTTCCATAATGGAGAATCAAAGCTCATGCATACTGCTTTGGATGCCCAAAACTTTTTGTCACAGTTGGGCGATTGACGGCATCTGTTCTGATGCTATTGGAAACATTTTTTCTATCTTACGTCTGAATGATGTTGGAAGGTGACTTTTTGCACAAAAGTCTTTTTACGATCTGGCTGGAGGCTTTTGCATGTTGTGGCTATTTGTTCTTTTTTGACGGAGCGTTTTTTTGTTTTCTCTTTTTTCCAGCCCGCATATTTTAACTACGTCATCATATTGCTGTGCATGTGGCTAATCGTATCACACCTTCGGAACTCTACTTTGCACCTAAGCTGGTTAGCGAATTACTGCCACTCATGCCTGATTTCTTATTTTTCCCAACAAGGGATTGGCTTTTGTCATTGTTTTTCTAACTTGTTGACTTCAAACTTAGTTCTTCGTAGATTCCGGGAGGTCCCCAGGATCGACGGTGAGGAAGAATGAAGAGCGCTCTGGGACTCTCTTACCCCACAAACTGGGGAGATGGAATTCCTATTAGGGAACCAGGAATTACAGAGCATGTAAATGATGTGAATGCATGCGAGTATGTGTGTGAGTCTAAATTCTTTCTGATAGTTATGGTGCTTTTTTGTACATTAGTTTATTTGGCGATTGAAACACTTAGACTAGGGACCAGTATTTTTTGATGGTGAGGCTAGCTGGGGGTCCTGCTGTTATATACTTTTATCTCTGTTTGAACATAAGAACATGCCATACTGGGTCAGACCAATGATCCATCAAGCCCAGCATCCTGTTTCCAACAGTGGCAAATCCAGGCCACAAGAACCTGGCAAGTACCCAAAAAGTAAGTCTATCCCATGCTACTGTTGCTAGTAATAGCAGTGGCTATTTTTTAAGTTAACTTAATTAATAGCAGGTAATGAACTTCTCCAAAAATGTATCCAAACCTTTTTTTAAACACAGCTTCACTAACTGCACTAACCACATCCTCTGGCAACAAATTCCAGAGTTTAATTGTGCGCTGAGTGAAAAAGAACTTTCTCTGATTCGTTTTAAATGTGCCACATGCTAACATCATGGAGTGCCGCCTAGTCTTTCTATTATCCGAAACAGTAAATAACCTATTCACATCTACCCGTTCTAGACCTCTCATGATTTTAAACACCTCTGTCATATCCCCCCTCAGCCGTCTCTTCTCCAAGCTGAAAAGTCCTAACCTCTTTAGTCTTTCCTCATAGGGGAGCTGTTCCATTCCCCTTATCATTTTGGTAGCCCTTCTCTGTACCGTCTCCATTGCAATTATATCTTTTTTGAGATGCGGCGACCAGAATTGTACACAGTATTCAAGTTGCGGTCTCACCATGGAGCGATACAGAGGCATTATGACATTTTCCGTTTTGTTCACCATTCCCTTTCTAATAGTTCCCAACATTCTGTTTGCTTTTTTGACTGCCGCAGCACACTGAACCGACGATTTCAATGTGTTATCCACTATGACGCCTAGATCTCTTTCTTGGGTTGTAGCACCTAATATGGAACCCAACATTGTGTAATTATAGCATGGATTATTTTTCCCTATATGCATCACCTGCACTTATCCACATTAAATTTCATCTGCCATTTGGATTCCCAATTTTCCAGTCTCACAAGGTCTTCCTGCAATTTATCACAATCTGCTTGTGATTTAACTACTCTGAACAATTTTGTCTCATCTGCAAATTTGATTATCTCACTCGTCATATTTCTTTCCAGATCATTTATAAATATATTGAAAAGTAAGGGTCCCAATACAGATCCCTGAGGCACTCCACTGCCCACTCCCTTCCACTGAGAAAATTGTCCATTTAATCCTACTCTCTGTTTCCTGTCTTTTAGCCAGTTTGCAATCCACGAAAGGACATCGCCACCTATCCCATGACTTTTTACTTTTCCTAGAAGCCTCTCATGAGGAACTTTGTCAAACGCCTTCTGAAAATCCAAGTATAATACATCTACCGGTTCACCTTTATCCACATGTTTATTAACTCCTTCAAAAAAGTGAAGCAGATTTGTGAGGCAAGACTTGCCTTGGGTAAAGCCATGCTGACTTTGTTCCATTAAACCATGTCTTTCTATATGTTCTGTGATTTTGATGTTTAGAATACTTTCCACTATTTTTCCTGGCACTAATGACAGGCTAACCGGTCTGTAGTTTCCCTGATCGCCCCTGGAGCCCTTTTTAAATATTGGGGTTACATTTGCTATCCTCCAGTCTTCAGGTACAATGGATGATTTTAATGATAGGTTACAAATTTTTACTAATAGGTCTGAAATCTCATTTTTTAGTTCCTTCAGAACTCTGGGGTTTATACCATCCGGTCCAGGTGATTTACTACTCTTCAGTTTGTCAATCAGGTCTACCACATCTTCTAGGTTCACCGTGATTTGATTCAGTCCATCTGAATCATTACCCATGAAAACCTTCTCCATCATGGGTACCTTCCCAACATCCTCTTCAGTAAACACCGAAGCAAAGAAATCATTTAATCTTTCCGCGATGGCCTTATCTTCTCTAAGTGCCCCTTTAACCCCTCAATCATCTAACGGTCCAGCTGACTCCCTCACAGGCTTTCTGCTTCGGATATATTTAAAAATGTTTTTACTGTGAGTTTTTGCCTCTACAGCCAACTTCTTTTCAAATTCTCTCTTAGCCTGTCTTATCAATGTCTTACATTTAACTTGCCAACGTTTATGCTTTATCCTATTTTCTTCTGTTGGATCTTTCTTCCAATTTTTGAATGAAGATCTTTTGGCTAAAATAGCTTCTTTCACCTCCCCTTTTAACCATGCCGGTCATCTTATTTCTTATGTTTCAGATGGTACAAATTCATTTTAGTTCTTTAAATGTGGATGGCCTGCATTTCCCAATTAAGCGCAAGAAAATATTAACTGATTTGAGAAAAAGAGGCTCCAACATTGTTTTCCTTCAAGAAACCCATTCAGTCGATTTATAAGAAATTGTGAAGAGATTGGGTAGGTAGTTGCTACTTTTCCTCCTCAGCTAGGCAGCAAGGCATGGCAATTCTTATACATAAAAACTTATCCTTCACATTCAAAAAACAATTTACAGTTATCAATGGGCGCTGAATTATTGTACTGGGCTCTCTGCTTGGCAAAAAAAGTCATGCTTGTCGACATATATGCCCCTAATATTTATTCCCATGATTTTTCTCATCTCTTGCTGCCAAACTCCTTCAATAGAATGATTATTTCTGTGTTATGGGGCACAATTTTAACATAACTGACAATCCTTTAGTAGATTGTAATCCGCCCAAGCAACCAAAAAAACATAAGGAAAACTTAGGCATTGGCTTTCTTACAAAAGAATTGGGTTTGGTTGACACGTGGAGATTGCTGTATAGTTGTTAACTCTGTGGACCCTTGAGCCGGCACGAGCACTGGAATCACCACTGAGGGACGGCCCTCAGAGGTCCTCGTTTCCTGGAGGCGGTACCGGTCCAGGAGCCCCAACAGGAGCTTCACCTATACCAACCCACGTTCCTCTCAGGTTGAGCCCTTCGGTACCAGGGCTGGCAGGACTTAGGCGGGGGTCTCCTGGCGAAGAGAAGTCCAATCGGAGAGCAGCGCCAGGAAGTCCGGGTCAAGGCTGGCAGAGGTCAGGAGTACCATGGACAGTCCGGAAGCCAGGACAGGCGGTGAACAGGCAGTATGAGGAACCAGGCCAGAGGTCAGGACAGGCAGCGGATTCACAGGAACCAAGAAGCAAGGCGAAGGTCAGGACGGGCAGTAGACATGCAGAAACGAGGAAACCAAGCCGAAGTCGAGACCGAGAAGACAATCCGAAGAACAGGGGATCAGGAACTGAAGCAGCGGAACCACGGGTACAGGACATGCAGAAACTCAGGAACTAGAATGCAGCAACAATGCACTCTACGAGCAGGACCCATTGCCAAGGCAAGGAACGCTGAACTGAGCCCAGGCGTCTGACGTCATCTTCGGGGATTGGGCCGAGTTTCCAGCCGCGGTCCCTTTAAGATGTGGCAGATGGCGCACGCGCGCGCCTAGGGAGGCGCGCGCAGGGAGCCTGTTGGCGGTGTCCAGGACCGCGTGGGAGGCCCGCCGCAGCTGGGAGCAGGACCGGGGCACCCCATGCCGCCAGAGGACAAACCCGGTGTCTGTGCCTGCCAGAGCAGGTAAGGGGACCTGGCTGGGGCAGACCGCAGCCGGGATTCCCAACAATAGTAATGATTCTTTTACTGTCATGTGCATCATGTTATTCAAGGTTAGATTATTTTTTAATATCAGAAAGTTGGTTAGGAGATTTGTGAATTTTCTTATTCAGATCATGCTTTACTTTTACTTAACTATGGAATTTTTAGATACCAAAAGAGGGAGAAAAAACTGGAAATTTCCCAGTCACTTATATCACGACAGACAATTTAGGGTATATCTTTTGGATAAATGGAAAGAATATGAAGTTACTAATACTGCTGCCAATATGGATCTCCTAACTTTCTGGAATGCTGCTGAGATGGTCCTTCAGAGCCATATTATTTCCTAAAGTGCTGGGTTGCATAAACACCGCAATGCTAGGATATTATCCTTAAGCAAGCAGTTGACAGAGCTTAAGAGGCTTCATATGAAAAGTCTAATAGCAGAACACAAAGCTAAATTGTTAGAGGTGAAGAAGGAATTGAATGACATCTTAAGCTATCAAACCAGAATTAATTTGTTTTAGAGTCTCCTATACAAATTTTAAAGATTCAAAAAGTCATCCAATCTTTGCACCTGGGCAAGGCTCTCGGACCTGAAATGTATAAATTACTGAACACAAATATTGCAGCTCCCTTATGTGCCATGTCTCTAGCTGCTCGTGACCGAGGGGCCTTTGCAGTAGGCCATAGTTTGGCCATTATTATCCTTCTCCCTAAACCAGGTAAAGATCCACTATTACCAGAATCATTCCTGCCCATCTCTTTACTTAATCAGGATATCAAAATACTGGCGGCCATTCTCTCTGACCATTTGAATAGCGTAATCCAATCATTGGTAAAGACTGATCAGTCCAGTTTTATTAAGAACCGCAGTTCTACTGCAAACATTCTGAAAGCCTTAATATCCATTTATTCTGCCCCTTCTGCCAATCCTACTGGACTTCTCTTAAGTTTGGACTCAGAAAAAGCTTTTGATCATGTTGACTGGCCTTACTTCTGGTATGCTCTGGAGCAGTTCGACTTTCCACACAGCTTTGTTAATTGTGTACAACTACTCTGTGAGGGTCCTGCAGCCCAAAATTTTGCTAATGGATCCTTGTCCTATCCCTTTTTAATCTTGCGCGGCATGAGACAGGGACATCCCGATCTCCCCCTACTTTATGTACTGACTCGTGAACCATTGTCTATTTTTCTATGAGAGCTGAGGGGATTTAGAGGTGTTTGGATTGGTAGACGAGAGCTGAAGCTCAGTTTGTTTGCAGATTATATGTTGTTATTTGTGGGCAATCCTGAACATAGCGAGCCCTTAATCACTACAGCTCTCCAAAATTTGGGGTCTTTTTCAGGTTTGAAAATGAATTATGGAAAGCCTGAAGCGTTCCCACTCTTCCCATCCTTAAAAGATGTCTGCCAAACTCCCTTTAAATGGAACTTGGGGGGGTCTGAAACATTTAGGAATTTACCTTACTCACACAGCACCTGAGCTGTATCAACATAATATACTTCAAGCACTAAATAATCATAAGGAACTATTATGTAAATGGGTGGATTATCCGTTATCTTTCTTTGGGAGATGTGCAATGGTTAAAATGGTCTTTTTTTCCTAAAATGTTATATATATGTCCTACAAATGCTCCTAAGTCTGCTGTCATTACTTTTATCTGGAGGGGCAAGCCTGCTCGTACTGCCTATCATTTTTTATGTCTTAACAAATGACTAGGTGGGCAAGCCTTACCTGATCTTGGCTGCTGTAATGTAGCCTTACTGCAGTACATACAGGATTGAGTTTCTTTACATGCCAAGTTTGATCCTGACTATCTCTTGGCTGAGTTGGCATCCCCATGGGAACTAATTAATTTCTTGCATTGTTCCCTACTGGTAAAATTGGTGCCTTGCCATTGGGAGTTCTGGTTTAAGGCTTTCCATAAAGCTTGGAAGTGGTAGAGTCTTTTGAATAACTGCTCTCCTTTTGTATCTCCCTTTTTGAGCCTGATGGGCAACCCAAATTTTCCTAGCAGTAGAGATTGTAAAGTGTTTCAAGAATGGAAAGTAAAGGGTTTGTTTTATATAGGGCAGCTAGTGGATTCAGATACTACAATACCCCCATTCCTTTGCACAATTAAAAGATGACTGGGATATTCCTAAAACAGATTTTTTTGCTTACCTCCAATCCAGGCATTATTGCTTTTCAGTGGGGAATGAGTGTTGCTGCTATTGCGTTTACAGACCAGGAAGAAAGTTTTTTTGAACCATAACTAAATTCAACAAATTGCGCTCCTGGATGTCACAAATTAATGATACTTCTCCTTTAACTGGCCTATCTCATTTATAGCAGGACAGTGGAGTGCGGACTTAGGGCTGTCGCTCTCTGTCGATGACCTGTGGTCCACTTTTTCAGTTCTTTACCACTATTTAAAAGCGGTCAACTTATGAGAGGTACAATTCAAAATTCTCCACCAGGTCGATAGAACAGAACCAAGGGTGCCAAAATGAAATTTTGGGCATTGGACCTTTGTTTAAAATGTGGTACTGCACCAGGTGATCTATGCCATATGTCTACTGGCTGTCCCAAATATAATGTTTTTTGGAAAGGTGTTACAGACCATCTGCATTGAATATTACAGGTTACCCTCATATGGACTGGCAAACTGTTGTATTTTTACTCTTTTGATGATACTGTGAAATTACCGGCAGGAGGACCTAGAATGCTCAGTATAGCTTTGACCTTGGCCAAGAAAGTCATTTTATTGACCTAGCATACTGATACATTATTTAACTAACCAGGTCATTCATCAAAATGCGTTAAGGCCCTAACGCCCGCGATAATGCCATAACGCATGCGTTATTTTTCGCATCGCGAGATACATATGCAAATTTTGGAGATTTAGTCAACCGGGAGGAGTTTGGGTGGGGTTTATGAAAATGAGGGGTGTTTAATGTTGCGTGCAATAGCGTAACACACATTATCGAACATTTTAACGCCAGAAATAACGACACCTTTTTTCTTGGCTTTAAGCTGTACGATATGCCGGAAACGGAATGGCAGACATACAAAACCACACAGTACACATCAGTGAAGCTTTGATGTGATTTGGAGTGAGGAAAAGGACACAAAAATGAGATTTGTATAATGTACTGTCACCCTAGCTTCATGAACTCTCTACCTTTTTGCTATCAAGCTAGGGCAAGAATAAATTGTAAAAAATCTCTTCTTTGTGTCTCTTTTCTCACTTCAAATCACATCAAAGCTTCACTGATATGTACTGTGCAGTTCGTACCTCTGACTGTGCATGTAAACCTGCCTCCCAAACCCTAGACCATCACCAAATCCTCACCTCGAGTTACTAGTTCACCCTCCTACAGTGGTATAAATAGTTGACTAATATGAGAGTCTCTCTCTCTCTCTCGATCCCTCTCTCGATCAATGAGAGGAGGGGTCTCTCAGTACGTACTTTGTGACACCGTTACCTCTGCATTTATTTGCAGACCTTTGTGATGATCTCTGTGCTTGCGAATTCCTGTACTAGTTTATACATTTCTTCCTTTGTACTATTTTGCATATTGATATATTTCTTTTTGTTCTCTCCTCCAACAAAAAACATGTTATAAAAAAATAATTGTCCTTAAATCAATTTCATTTTAAGCATGATTTCAGCCTTTTTTGCAGATTCCTTTTATAGAGAGGTTGAAAAATTACTGACCCACTTTTTTGTGGTCCAAGAAGGCTCCTAGAATAGCTCTTAAGAAGTTGAAACTTGCTAAAGAAAAGGGAGGGGTTAACTTTCCAGATTTTTACTTAAACCATACGCTTTTCTCCAATATGGCTCCAGTTGGAACGAGAACAGTCCTCACCTATCCCTCTTATTGAACTTTTAACGATACCCTTACCCTCATACTTGTCATCCCACTTCATTCACAGGTCTACACATACAGCTTTTCGTGAGTTTGAGTGCTGCATTTCTCCCTTGCCAACTCCTTTAATTTTATCCTCCTGTGCTTCCCTGTGATATAATCCTTGGCTGCAAATTAATGGTCAGCGCTTAAATTGGCAGGAAAATAGAGTTTGGACTATAGGTCAGCTTTTAGAGGATTGCAAACTAGTTTCATTTCAATCCTTAATTACTAAATATGCTTTACCCTCCTCTCATTATTATAGATAGCTTCAACTTTGTCATTGCCTTCATTCCTCTTTCCCAGACCTTACTCGTTTCACATTGCAGTCTCCAGTTATTCCTCTATTGCGTAATATCTTTTCACAATCTCATGTTGCAACTAATCTCTATAAATTGATGAAAAACTCCAAATATCCTCATTGTCAGCAGTTGGAAAAATTATGGAACGATGACCTGATGATAGACTTCTCTATTTCATGGGACCATTATTGGCAGTCTTCAATTAGAATTTCTTTATCGTCCCATATAACTCAATCCTTTTATTCTGGCACATTGAGCTTTTGGATGCCATGGCAATTACTTAAGACTGGATTGTTAGACTCCCATTCTTGTTGGTCATGTACCTCCCCAAACCTTGTATTATCCCATATGTTGTTTTATTGTCCTCTGACCAGTGCTTTTTAGCAGGAAATTTGGGCTAAAATACAGAATATGCTGGCTTTTAAGATGCTTCTTACTCACCCGATTGTTATCTTTTGGTCTATGGCTCTTCCTATTTTTATACCCCACCAATCTTGTTGGATATTAAACTTTCTAATGGTTATTGCATTTAAATTAGTATTCTCTAATTGGAAATCTACGGTTAATCTCTGTGTCCATTTCTGGTTTGTTGTCCTAGAATTACCAGCTAGCTGCAAATGTGGAAGCCTGTAAATTCTTACTTTGATATATGATTTGTTAATCTTACTCAAGCTGCTGTTTTGTTACTTCTGAAGCTGATGTACTGTACTTTCTCTATCAAGCTGAATTTGTGACCTTGTTCATTGTTTTATTGTTGGTTTTTATTCACTTGCTTTTGGAAACATTAATAAAAATGTTTTAATTGAAAAGAATGCCTAGAGTCAACACAATTCAAATGAATGTGAGCACACAAACTTTTACTGGAGATGCATAATTTATCTCCTGAGGCAGAGACAGGATCTCTAAACATGGCTCTGTGTTGGAAAGTTGCTGAATATGCAGTGAAATGTAAAAAAATATTCTGCTATTTTTATATGTATTGACACAATATGTAAAAGCTAAAAATTTGGGATCGATGATTAGTTCAGTGGCCAACATATTTATGAAAGTCCCTTACTTTAAAATGTGAGGAATGTTTGGGGTTTTTTTTTTATATTTCAGCATTCACCTTTTGGATTCATATTGGAAAATTGGGCATCCAAATGGCAGATGAAATTTAATGTGGATAAGTGCAAGGTGATGCATATAGGGAAAGATAAACCATGCTGTAGTTACACGATGTTAGGTTCCATATTAGGAGCTACCACCCAAGAAAGAGATCTAGACGTCATAGTGGATAACACATTGAAATTGTCGGTTCAGTGTACTGCGGCAGTCAAAAAGGCAAACAGAATGTTGGGAATTATTAGAAAGGGAATGGTAAATAAAAAGGAAAATGTAATAATGCCTCTGTATCGCTCCATGGTGAGACCGCACCTTGAATACTGTGTACAATTCTGGTCGCCGCATCTCAAAAAAGATATAGTTGCGAGGGAGAAGGTACAGAGAAGGGAGACCAAAATGATAAAGAGGATAGAACAGCTCCCCTATGAGGAAAGACTAAAGTGGTTAGGACTGTTCAACTTGGAGAAAAGACGGCTGAGGGGGGATATGATAGAGGTGTTTAAAATCATGAGAGGTCTAGAACGGGTATATTTGAATCGATTATTTACTCTTTCGGATAATAGAAAGACTAGGGGGCACTCCATGAAGTTAGCAAGTAGCACATTTAAAACTAATCGGAGAAAGTTCTTTTTTACTCAACGCACAATTAAACTCTGGAATTTGTTGCCAGGGGATGTGGTTAGTGCAGTTAGTGTAGCTGGGTTTAAAAAAGGAGTAGATAAGTTCTTGGAGGTTGATTCTGGGGGAAGAGAGCAAGCCCGGGGTGGTGGGGGGGAGAGCAAGGGAAGTTCCAAGCCTTGGGGAAAGGCCAGTTCTTATCTACTTTTACTATACCTCCTTGTAGAATTCTGTACAAAACAATAAAAACAGCCTGTATCTTTCAGTAATAAATTTTTTCTGTATTGTACTTTAAGTTATTATTCAAACACAGTAATTATATTGCTTTATCTTGACAAATAACGTGTGCAGGATATTGATGTATGCAGGATTCTCTCAGGAGTATCACTTGTACATTATGAAACTTGTTTTTACCTTAACCTTTTCACCTACCTCTTTTGAAACCATATTAATTAAGTTGACATAGAAAATAGCCACTGCTATTACTGGCAACAGTAACATGGAATAGACTTAGTTTTTGGGTACGTGCCAGGTTCTTATGGCCTGGATTGGCCACTGTTGGAAACAAGATGCTGGGCTTAATGGACCCTTGGTCTGACCCAGCATGGCAAGTTCTTATGTTCTTGTGCTGTAATTTTTCATTATGTAAAGAATAATATTAAAGCAATTGAAATGTAGTTTGGTGTAGAGATAGAAGAATGTGCACTGTAGGTTATCCTATAAAAGGGAATAGAACTTCTCTATACGTAGGTATAATTTGCAGTCCTGTATCACAGGGATCAAGGTTTAGTTGAGACCATCAATAAAATTGCAGCTGGTAGGAGGTTTCAATCTGTCAAAAGTTCATAGGAGAATCCCATCTGTATCTATTGCTAAAAGTATGGAGATTCTGCTTAAGCAATTGGTAGCATAACCCACATGCACAGGCAGAATATTGGACCTGGAACCTTCAAATTGAAAAATATGTTTCTAATGTCACAATAGTGGGTGGTCACCTCAGGTTCGGAGATCAAAGGACATTGTGGTTCAATATTAGAGTAATGTCTGAGCTGGATCACACACAGATCCATTTCCTGGACCTCAGGTGGTCCAGCTTGTTCTGTTATTGTGGCGTAACTTAGGGAGAGCACTGACAGGTGAGGGAGGATGTAAGGGCAATAAACATTTATATTAAGAAAGTAAGTAAAAGTAAGAAAAACATTATGGTTTTCAAAAGAAGTAGGTGAAAAGGTTAAGGTAAAAACAAGTTTCAAAAAAATCATACATGTGACACTCGATGCAAAAGACTGGGAAGCCCCCCTCTTGCTGCTGGACTGCTGCCTTCATCTCAATTTTGATCAGTTCCTAGTTAAGTTTTAGGTTGCTATGGGAGTAGGAATGTGTCTAACTTCCTTTAAATGTATTCGTGAATTCACTATGTGTCTGGTAGTGGCCTACCGGGGTCTGATCGAATTCTCAATAAAGTTTTTGTTTGTTTTTTTTTTGTGAAAGTGGCACCTGCCTATAAATTAAGGGATGAGCTAGGGGTGGGTGGGTTGGGAAATACAAACAGTCTAACTTCAGTTAGTCAGCCTGAGTGACTCACTGCTCCCTTGATTAACAAATGTTGGTCCCTATTCAAACCCAATCACACTACCGCAACACCTTTCCAAGGTGAGTAACTGAGCTGAACTATTCAACTTTTTTACTTTGGTATATACTGCTCCTAGCTTATTTCTAGCTTCTGGCTACTTTTTTGTGGGTTGTTTTTTTTTGTGGTTTTTTTTATTTTTCAATACAATGCACTCAGTTAGTATTAAATACAAACACTCAGCTCTTTAAAAGTCTGGAGAACACTCAGTTCTCCAGACTTTTAAAAATAAACACACTACCTACTGCTTCCTTATTGACTGACTAAAAATACAAACAGTCTAACTTGTGTATTCACTGTCTACCTACTGCTACCTTATTGACTGACTATTTAAAAATGCAAAACAGTCTAACTTGTTTATTCACTGCCTTTCTGACTATTAAAGGCACAAACACACAAAATAATATTCCCAAATAGTTAACTTTGCCCAATACTTTTAAAAAAGTCAATGTCCCAAGCAAAAACTTACTGATTCCTTTCAGCCACCAGCAAGGTGATCCTCTCCTCTCAGTGTTTCCATTGGAATGTGTTGCTTTTGAAGAGATACTAGCCAAATCTATCCACAAACGTGGGGGTAACTCCTATATTAAACGTATCCAAAAACCGGCACACAAAAATTTTTTCTTTTCTTTTAAATAAATTTTTACCTTTTCTTTTTAAGATTGCAATTCACCTATGTGCCTCACACATACCCAACCTAATTTAAACTTGCGTTTTAATATCAAAGAAGATTATATATGTCTTAAATATTTGATAGGTGTATGGTAATGCTTCATAAAACTTTAAGAGCACCTGACATGGTGTCCTGCTCGATTTTTATTGTTTAATCATAAGCACCACCATCCACCACATAGTCCTTTAATCAATTATTCAAAAACTTTTTGTTTGTTATTTTCTTAAAAATTTTTTCTTTTTATATCTTTTTATATCTTCTTATATCTTTGAACAACCAAGTTTAAAAGGAAAGTGTAAAACACTAAATGTAGAACAAGAGATTGTAGGTCGCCAGTCACTCAGGACTGGAGCATTACTTATCTTTGCACTTAAAGTCCTCAAATACGATCTTTCAGCGGCACTTGCCCCAACAAGGCCCGGTTTCGAATCCTCTTCATCAGGGGAAGCCACTCCAACTTTGTCCCAGATAATTTCATCTCATTTAATGTTCCAAATCCATAAAGAGCTCGCCTCAGCGCTGCTCACTCCACGCTCCTCTTCAAAAAAAATGGCGAGCTCTTTATGGATTTGGAACATTAAATGAGATGAAATTATCTGGGACAAAGTTGGAGTGGCTTCCCCTGATGAAGAGGATTCGAAACCGGGCCTTGTTGGGGCAAGTGCCGCTGAAAGATCGTATTTGAGGACTTTAAGTGCAAAGATAAGTAATGCTCCAGTCCTGAGTGATTGGCGACCTACAATCTCTTGTTCTACATTTAGTGTTTTACACTTTCCTTTTAAACTTGGTTGTTCAAAGATATAAGAAGATATAAAAAGATATAAAAAGAAAAAATTTTTAAGAAAATAACAAACAAAAAGTTTTTGAATAATTGATTAAAGGACTATGTGGTGGATGGTGGTGCTTATGATTAAACAATAAAAATCGAGCAGGACACCATGTCAGGTGCTCTTAAAGTTTTATGAAGCATTACCATACACCTATCAAATATTTAAGACATATATAATCTTCTTTGATATTAAAACGCAAGTTTAAATTAGGTTGGGTATGTGTGAGGCACATAGGTGAATTGCAATCTTAAAAAGAAAAGGTAAAAATTTATTTAAAAGAAAAAATTTTTGTGTGCCGGTTTTTGGATAAGTTTAAAATTTGAAGAGATACTGAGATACTGGCAGGAGTATATATACTGTGACGTCAGATTGTTCCATCTGCTGGCAAAGGAACATAACCCTCTAGTCCTGAGTCCATCAGTCTACAAGGAAAACAAAATTATCAGGTAAGTAATTTCTCCATTAAGCATATTTTTGCTCCCGTGCCCAATATGCGCACGCCACTCCTTTTAAAATTTACATGTTGGGGTATATTCCAATGAGAATCCAGATAAAGTTATCCAGGTAATTTTCCTGCTTATTGCCCCACTAAATATTGACCTCGCTGTTTTTTGTTGCTGTTTTTCTATGTTTAACCTGTATTTTATAAAATGTAACATGTAACTTATGTTATCTTTTTTAGGCATAATTTCCACCTTTCTTCATGTTCACCCATTTGGAGCCAGCATAGAGTACATTTGTTCTTATTTACAGCGTTTAGACACCAAGGTATGTACAGTATGTAAAGTGATATTTTTCATTATATAATGTAGTGACAACTGGAATAAGATGGATAGAATAGTGCTTCTCAACTGGTGTGCCACTTTAAACTCCTTTCTTTGCCACAGTGGTAGAGGCCAGGGGCTGGTGCCCTGACTATTAGCCACTGACCCAAATCTCAGACAGCAGAGAACAGCCCTCTACTTCCTGTCTCAACTCCTCCCTTCCCAAGCAGCATGCAGAGAACAAGAAGAGAGGGAAGCGAGAGTGGACAGAGCAAAGCAAAGAAGAGTCACTCTGCTTCCTAATCTAATTCCTCTTTTCTGTTGTCCGTTCCCCCCCCCCCCCCCAGCCTCCACCTGTCATGCAGGGACTAGAGGGGAGGAGATCAAGCAAGCAAGCAGAGCAAGGAAACCCTACTTTCATGTTCCAGTCCCTCCCTCTTCTGTCTCCATGGTAAAAGGCATAATATGGAGGAGGGTGGGAGTGACAGCAGGAGAGGAGCTGGAGCAGAGCAAAGGAGCTCTTCTTTGTCCCATTGTGTCAATTTCAGCTCTTCCTCTCCTTCCCCCCCACCCCCCCCCCCCCCCCCCACAGGGAGATCTGGAGTAGAAGCAGCTCTGGGCCACAGCAGTGATTTATGTGGAAGGAGAAGTGGTGAATGCCAAAAGTTGAGTGAGATGGGGGAATGAATGTTTGTTGTGGGGAGCAGTGTGAGAAGGGCTGCATGCTGGCGGAGGTGAGGTGAATGTATTTAGGGGTGGCACAAAAGGGGGTAAATATTGGCAGAGATGAGAGGGTTTACGTGAAAGTGTTTAAATTAAGCAAGAGACAGTTATTTCCACTGCAAAAAAAAACAAACCAAAATCATAATGAGATGAGCAAAGAATCTGGTAGGACACTTTCTGACCTTCGAGATCCAAAATAGTGTCCTCATCTATTCTATATATTTCTAGCACAAAGCACATATAAATTTTAATGTTTGCCAGTGGGAGGGGGAATAGTGGCAGACTCCACCTCTACATCCCATCAGGCCTGTGTGGGCCACTCACTCCACTGCTGCTGACAGCCATCAAAAATCTACAGTTAAATTATCAGGAAGCCACATGTGGCTTGCAAGACACTGGTTCGGCTACCCCTGTCTAAACCATCAGGGTTTATTTTGGAGGAGCATATACTCTCCTGCCGTCCATTTTGGTGGTATTTAAACTAAAATATAAGATTGAGGAAGTTTTCACAACAGCAGTTGCACAGAAAAATTTGCACATGATCAACAAAGCTTTCTAGGTTTTTCTGAGCTCTGAAAGCTCCCATTTGTGTGACTTATTATCCTGATGTTTATGGAAAACAGGTAAGCAATTCTGTTCTTACAGCAGGTCATAAAATGCAGTGTTGCCTTCAGAATCTGTAGAGATTGTGGAAGCAGAAGGAGCTGTATTCATTTCCAGGGCCTAACTTGGCCCTTCATATATGGTCTGTATAGTATATTCACACACAAAAAATTATAGTGGTTCCAGTCACTTTTTCTTCTGAAAATGGTAATTCCTCAGGACCTATGGGTGCGATTTCATGCTCCCAATGGACAGTTCATTACCAGTTGCATGCCTTCAGTAGCAACATTGTGGATTCTCCAATCTATTGGAGACTCAAGAAAAGGAAAAGAACCCAGCAAGGCTGCATGTATTGCAAAGATACTCTTTATTTGGACTGAATTGAAATTGTGGATTACTTTGCTTCTTTTCCAGATTTGTACAAGTGAAGTAGAGATGATTATGTCTCGTCTCCATCATACCTTTAAACAAGAGATGAGTGGGGTAGGAGCCAGCCTGGAGAAGAGATGGAAATTCTGTGGCTTTGAGGGACTGAAAATGACTTGATCTATTCTAGTTTTATGAGTTGTCAAAGCTGAAAAGAAATAGACATACCTATGTGCATTATATATACCTGTGATGCTACTATAGCCTACATATTTAATTGAACTACATATGTATATAGATTTAAAATCAGAGCTTTCTGGTGAGATAACCCTTCATGCACTGAGCAGATGTTGAAAGAAATTGAAGTGTTGTAAGGTTTCCCACTTTGGGGGTTTTTTTTGTTCTTTTTTTAATTTTTGGAATAAAAGTGTCCTGGTCTAGCTGATGTCAGATGTCTGTACTACTGTTGTAAAGGTTGATCTCTTATTTAAATACTACTGAGATGGTAATGTGATACTGCTAATTGAAATGTTTTCTGAAATTGTGCTCTGGAACCTTTCTTATCCTATAAATTGAGAAATTGCCAGCAATGTATAAGGAGTTACATAAAATGGAGAGCATGCCATACAATGTATTCTTATTTTTTACATTTATATTGTAGAACATGTACCCGGCTGAAAATGGAGTGATAGTGCAGGTGGACAGAACTGTTTACTACTGACTCTGGGCTCTTTCCATGACTAATCCATACCGAAGAAAATATAATTGGCTATGAAAAGCTCACTGTGTCAGGCACAGGAAACTCCAGTTCACAGACTGTTGTATGATATTAGCAGAGGCACATTCTTTCATCTTTCTTTATTTGATTTATATTCCGCCTTTCATCTGCTTCAGAGTGAATAACATTCCTTAAAACATACCCTATATTGAAAATGGGAATGGGCTGCAGTGGACAGGAGAGAGTTTTGTAATTAAGCTGATTTTCAGGAGCCAAGTCGCTTATTTTTTGTTTAGAACATTAATGAAAATAATGAAAAGCAATGTCTCTTACTTTCCTTTAACTGTCCATTAGAACAACTGCTGATATAAGTGTATGATTTGAAGAATTTACTTATGTTTTAAATGCAACCTTTTTAACCTTGAAATAGGCCAGTATTCTTGAAACGTTCAGTAGAAAAAGTATTAAAAATAAAGATTTAAAAAAATAACATGAGAAACATATTTAAAAGCTGTGCCTCTGGAAGTTATGGATATAACCTCATGCATCTACCTACTGTCATTTTTGCCTACTGTTTTCCTATTATGTCAAGAGATTTTATTTTTCTGCATTAGGTAGAAAAAATCTATTGTTAATAAGGGATATTTTTGTAAGCATGCTCCTGTCTTTGTGCTGCTTCACCTAAATCCATATGTAGCTAAAAAGTACAAATTTCTAATGAATTTAAAACAAGCTGAAAACATTTCAGGTTTTACATTTTAAATTGGTAAGGTCTGTTATGATAAAAGTATTTTTCAATTAAAATCTTTTTATGGTTTGTGTGTTATGCATACTCTATTCTCTGTTTTTTGACCTGGCAGTTTCAACCTGCTTTTTTGGGTGGCCTTCAGATCAAACATGATGTGATGCCATGTGCCTTCATTTGCAATTACCTAGGGATTTTCTTTTCCCTATTTTATACCCCTTCCCAACTTTCTTTTGTACAGTCACTGACTAGTGATGGTTCTCAGCCAGGGGCCATGCACCAGGGCTTTCTCCAGAGCCTTGCCACCATGAATCCTAAAGCCTGCCACTAAATGTTGTCATTGCATGATGACAACTCCATTCCCCATGGGCTGTGAACACTTGGTGAGCCGAAGACCTGAGCTAGGACATGAACCCAGTTGCCTCCGCTGTGCAGTTACAACCCATGAATACTTTATTCTGTTTTACCTGTTGTACATTACATTAAATAATGGAAAGCAATAATCAGCTCTCAGCATTTACAAGATTTTGTAGGTTTATGTATTCATTTGAAATTTTATTTGTATTTATTTATTGGCTTTTTTAAACTGTCATTCGGCAATGCCATCTTAATGGTTGACAAAACAGTGCATCAATCAGTTTACAATCATTAAATTTAGAGTAGAAAATATATAATATTCCAAAAATAAAAATTTAACAATTAAAAAATAAATTGCACATCAGGAAAATACAATAAAATATTTAAAATACATAAACCATGACTTTATTAGTAAGAGCATCTTAAAATTATCATTACAAGAGTACAAAAGTCAATTAAAGTTGGAATTAGGGGTTGAATGAATAAAATGCAACAAATGAGACATTTCTTACCATTCAGACAGATTAATTCACCCCAGTGGGTTATGTGCCTCTAGCAGTAGATGGAGAGGGACAAAAGCTAAGGTCACAATATATATACTCCTGCATTGACATCAGCCCACCAGTATTCTCCATCTCCAGCAGATGGACGTGCATCTCCCATGCTGATCAGGCGTCTATTCCCATCTCTGGTGGGGCTTGGGGAGGAGTCGTAGCTAGGCAGGTTGAGTGACATTTTTGACTAGGCCCTGCTCTCAGGCTTTGCTTTATTGCTGCGTAGTAGGCCACGGCAGCATTTGCACGCTTTTCTGCACACAAGGCTGCTGCGAAACAGTGTGCACAGTTGGGCGCTTAGGTGTGCATTTAAGAGTGCTCAGGTGGAAGCCTACCTGAACTATGTATTGGGCACCTACATTTTGGCTGTCCATGGAAAGCGGGTGTTTGTCCATGGCGCAGGTAACAAAGAAGCCTAAGCGCATTACCCTTTGTGCTGCTTGCCATATTTGGGCATGACAGCCTGGCTTCCCCTCTAACCACCCCACTAACCAGTCACTCGGACCATTCTCAGTATATATATATATATTTACCCTCTAGTTTTTTGCTGTACTTCTACTTCCCGGCTACTCTAGCCCCTAAGTTGGATACCCTTGTTATATGTAACTTGTTATTGCCTTCTTGTTATATGGTTATTTATTTAGTTAGTCCCTACGTTCCATGTAAACCGATCTGATATGAATCTTTTCATGAAGGGCGGTATATAAAAATGTTAAATAAATAAATAAACGTGTATCAGCGCTGCTTGGAAGCTCAGGGAAAATTGTCTCCTACTGATTTTGCTAAGCCCAGTTCTTCCCAGCATGATGCAGGAATGAACAAGGAAGGGGGAACTGCCAGAGGTTTTGCCTGGGTTTGGGGCTCCCCTAACTGGTTGGTCAACTGGGGAAGGTAGTTCAGTGGGTGCAGGACAGACACCCCCCTGGTTTTGGTATGGATCCCTCTGCTTTTTCTTGGGTGGGATTTTTTTCAAGGTCTGCAGTCTTTTCTTCAGGCACAGTCGGCAGTCCTGGTCAATCCTAACAGTTCAGGATCGCAGGCTGTGACTCTCGCAGGTGCTATGGATAAGCATCAGCATACGTCTAGACCTGCAGCAGGTCATGCTGATAGGGACCTGCATGGCACGGATGATGAAGCCAATCCTTACTCCCTGGAGGATGGGGAAATTCCTCCTGGATTGGAGCCATATAGAACAATGATGCGTCTCTTTCATAGAGATGCTGGCTTTTATTTCCAGACATTGAAGAGGCTGGGAGTGGCAGGTGCTAATTCCATGTCTAAGTCAAAGAAAAATCCCATTTTCATTTTTTTGTGTAAAGCTTCATGTTTCTTCCTCATTATGGAAGCTATTCAAGAATTGATTGATCTTGAATGGGGCACCCCGGAAGCTAATTTTAAAGGAGGACAAGCCTTGAAAGGACTGTACCCCCTGGATCCAGCTGCAAAAGAGCAGTTGCACTTTCAGAAAGTGGATGCACTTGTATGTGCCATCACCAAGCGGATGACTATCCCAGTAGAAGAGGGAGTGGCATTGAAGGATGCGCAAGATAGGAGAATTGAGGCTATCCTAAAGCAGACCTTTGAGGAGATGGCAGTTAATTTCTAGATAGCCTCTTGTTGCTCCCTGGTGGCTCACTTTTTTACTTCTCTCTCAGGAAGTCACTGAATCTGATGTGATTTCCAGGGTAGTGATGGAACCAGCAGCCACCTTTTTGGCAGATGCGGGCTGCAACCTGGTCTACACTTCTGCCAGAGGGGTGGCTTCAGTAATAGCAGCCAGGCATCAGCTATAGCTTAGGAATTGGTTGGCTGATACAATTTTAAAATCTAATTTTACAAAATTGCCTTTTAAAGATCACTCTTGTTTGGGAGTGAGCTGGAAAAAATGGCCAATAAGTGGAGTGAGTCTCAGCTTCCTCGGTTACCAGAGAATAAGAAGCAGGGGCCGTGCTCCTTTGACATGAGAGGTTGTGCTAGGGATTTCAAATGCTTTTGACCCTACAGAGGAGCGGCTTCTCAGAGAGTTCAACTTTTGGGTAGGTCTCAGTCCTTTCGTCTCAGGCAGCTCAGACAGGGTGCAGGCTCGAGTGGTGGTACTCCCCGAACCTCTCAATGAATTTGTGCCAACCCACCCCCAGGAACAGGAGATAGAGGGTCGTCTCTCTCTTTATTATCGGAGATGGGTCGAGATTACATCAGACCAGTGGGTTCTGGAGGTGATAAAAAATGGCTATGTTCTGGAGTTTCTAAGTGTTCCTTGGGATGTTTTCATGGTGTCTCTCTGCAGAAGAGAGAGGCAGTGGAGTGTATGTTGCCAAGACCTCAGCCTGCGGGCTGTAGTCCTAGTGCCAGTGTCACAAGAAAATATGGACCGATATTCCATTTATTTCATTGTGCCCAAGAAGGAGGATTCCTTTTGCCCCATCCTAGATCTCAAGAGAGTCATCCATCATTTTTCCCATAGATAAGCAGCTGAATTAGCCATGCTGTCTGGGTACGTCCTCCGTGCCACTAGGTGGTGGAGCTCTCTAAGATCACCAAAGTCTTTAGATGAGGTGTTCCCTCCTGCCTGTCCCTGTGCCTCCTCGAGGCTCCTCAGTCTGTTTTTTTCCACGCGACTAACCGCACAGGGAGCTCTACAGTTCTTGTGAGGAAAAGTTGCTGTGAAGAGAAAAACTTCAGTTATTTCTTTAAAACTTCAATTTTCACCACAGAATATTTACATCTTGCCTCATCCAGATTTTAAATTCTGTGACTGTGGTAAAATTATGTCTGTAACTGACAGACATCAATTTTGTTACATTTGCCTTGGTCCAAAACACATGATCAGGCAAACTGTACAGATTGTGGATGTATGTCCCCAAGGGCACAGTGCCAGAGAGCAGCACAGATTGCCCAGCTCAGAGAGGACAAGACGGGCTCATATGCCCCCTCTGATGCTTCAGCCAGGTCGACTCTGGGCCCGCAGTCGACCCCCAAAACCCATGCCCATCGAAGGTGACCCTCCAGGTCACAAACAGAGAAAGAAAAAGAAAAATCCTTCGATACGAACAGCTGGGGGCGCACCATTGACGCAGCCTTCGTCTGATGCGTCGTTACCGAGTGATAAGCTGTCTCAGCGGCGGCCCGAGGCTTCAGGGAAAGATCAGCAACATTGACGCATCGGAGCAACCTCGACAACTGAGCAGCGCCAATGCATCGATGCAGAGGACCAGCGTCGATGATCCGACATAGCGGAGAAACATCGACGCACTGATATATCTGAAGAGTGTCGACACCCAGGAACTGATGAAGATTGACACAGCAGCGCATCTACACCTGTAAAACAATATAAGAAACACACTTCAGGTCATGAAAGGCCTAGAAGTCCATCTCCACTTTTAGTGGTGGACTTGGAAGATTCTCTATCTCCTCCACATTTATCGGAAGATTCTTCCCATTCATCTGAGATTTTTTCAGGACTCTCTACTTCATCTATAAGAACATAATAAAATGCCATACTGGGTCAGACCAAGGGTCCATCAAGCCCAGCATCCTGCTTCCAACAGTGGCCAATCCAGGCCACTAGAACCTGGCAAGTACCCAAAAACTAAGTCTATTCCATGTTTCCATTGCTAAACATCGCACAATTAAACTCTGGAATTTGTTGCCAGAGAATGTGGTTCGTGCAGTTAGTATAGCTGTGTTTAAAAAAGGATTGGATAAGTTCTTGGAGGAGAAGTCCATTACCTGCTATTAAGTTCACTTAGAGAATAGCCACTGCCATTAGCAATGGTTACATGGAATAGACTTAGTTTTTGGGTACTTGCCAGGTTCTTATGGCCTGGATTTGCCACTGTTGGAAACAGGATGCTGGGCTTGATGGACCCTTGGTCTGACCCAGTATGGCATTTTCTTATGTTCTTATGTTCTTATTCTCTAGGTGAACTTAATAGCAGGTAATGGACTTCTCCTCCAAGAACGTACCCAATCCTTTTTTAAACACAGCTATACTAACTGCACTAACCACATCCTCTGGCAACAAATTCCAGAGTTTAATTGTGCGTTGAGAAAAAAGAACTTTCTCCGATTAGTTTTAAATGTGCACCCTGCTAACTTCATGGAGTGCCCCCTAGTCTTTCTACGATCTGAAAAAGTAAATAACCGATTCACATCTACCCGTTCTAGACCTCTCATGATTTTAAACACCTCTATCATATCCCCCCTTCAGTCGTCTCTTCTCCAAGCTGAAAAGTCCTAATCTCTTTAGTCTTTCCTCATAGGGGCGTTGTTCCATTCCCTTTATCATTTTGGTAGCCCTGCTCTGTACCTTCTCCATTGCAATTATATCTTTTTTGAGATGCGGCTACCAGAATTGTACACAGTATTCAAGGTGCGGTCTCACCATGGAGCGATACAGAGGCATTATGACATTTTCCATTTTATTCACCATTCCCTTTCTAATAATTCCCAACATTCTGTTTGCTTTTTTGACTGCCGCAGCACACTGAACCGACGATTTCAATGTGTTATCCACTATGACACCTAAATCTCTTTCTTGGGTTGTAGCACCTAATATGGAACCTAACATTGTGTAACTATAGCATGGGTTATTTTTCCCTATATGCATCACCTTGCACTTATCCACATTAAATTTCATCTGCCATTTGGATGCCCAATTTTCCAGTCTCACAAGGTCTTCCTGCAATTTATCACAATCTGCTTGTGATTTAACTACTCTGAACAATTTTGTGTCATCTGCAAATTTGATTATCTCACTCGTCGTATTTCTTTCCAGATCATTTATAAATATATTGAAAAGTAAGGGTCCCAATACAGATCCCTGAGGCACTCCACTGTCCACTCCCTTCCACTGAGAAAATTGTCCATTTAATCCTACTCTCTGTTTCCTGTCTTTTAGCCAGTTTGCAATCCACGAAAGGACATCGCCACCTGTCCCATGACTTTTTACTTTTCCTAGAAGCCTCTCATGATGAACTTTGTCAAACGCCTTCTGAAAATCCAAGTATACTATATCTACCGGTTCACCTTTATCCACATGTTTATTAACTCCTTCAAAAAAGTGAAGCAGATTTGTGAGGCAAGACTTGCCCTGGGTAAAGCCATGCTGACTTTGTTCCATTAAACCATGTCTTTCTATATGTTCTGTGATTTTGATGTTTAGAACACTTTCCACTATTTTTCCTGGCACTGAAGTCAGGCTAACCGGTCTGTACTTTCCCGGATCGCCCCTGGAGTCCTTTTTAAATATTGGGGTTACATTTGCTATCCTCCAGTCTTCAGGTACAATGGATGATTTTAATGATAAGTTACAAATTTTTACTAATAGGTCTGAAATTTCATTTTTTAGTTCCTTCAGAACTCTGCGGTGTATACCATCCGGTCCGGGTGATTTACTACTCTTCAGTTTGTCAATCAGGCCTACCACATCTTCTAGGTTCACCGTGATTTGATTCAGTCCATCTGAATCATTACCCATGAAAACCTTCTCCATTACGGGTACCTCCTCAACATCCTCTTCAGTAAACACCGAAGCAAAGAATTCATTTAATCTTTCTGCGATGGCCTTATCTTCGCTAAGTGCCCCTTTAACCCCTCGATCATCTAACGGTCCAACTGACTCCCTCACAGGCTTTCTGCTTCGGATATATTTAAAAATGTTTTTACTGTGAGTTTTTGCCTCTACGGCCAAATTTTTTTCAAATTCTCTCTTAGCCTGTCTTACATTTAACTTGCCAACGTTTATGTATTATCCCAGGACAAGCAGGATGCTAGTCCTCACATATGGGTGACGTCACTCACGGAGCCCTAATGCGGGAAAACATCTGGCAAAGTTTCTAGAAGCATTTGACTGGCAGCCTGGGGCTACTGAGCATGCCCGGCATGCCATGATATTCCCTGCCACAGGGGTCTCACTTCAGTCTTCGTTTTAACGCGCTGCCATTGACATCGTGGTCACAGGAGACCTGTGAGGTTTTCCTCACAAGTTGACTAAAAAAGTCAATCTTTTCTTTCAAATTTTTGCCCCATTTGGGGTCTCACAGTGATTGTCACCGGACGGTGACAAAGAAATTAGCTTCCACTAAAAATATTTTAGCATTTTTCCATCGACGGCCGTCGACTCACGATGGCATCAGGCTTCAAAAAGTACCCAGCCTGTAACCGAACGATGTCCATAACGGACCCCCATATAGAATGCATTCGGTGCCTCGGAGGACAGCATGACATCGCTTCCTGTCCAGAATTGCCAGGAGATGACTACAAAAGGCAGAAAACTCCGCCAAGAAAAAATGGCACAGATTTTTAAAATCCAATCGGGGCCTTCACCGACAACTTCCACAAAATCATCTCCGGTAGGCCTTACTAAGAAGATTCTTCTCAAAAAACGACTTCCAGAGGGTTCAGGCGATGCCTCTTCACCAACACCCTCTACTTCATCGACAAGGTCGGTATCTGAACCAAGATCAAAGCATAAGCACCGACGGCATCGTTCTATCCCACCGCCGGACGAACCGATCGCTAAGAAGCATAAATCGTCTTCACCTACGGTGACTTCCGTTCCCTCGGTTCCGGCATCGATACCGTCGACCTTACCCCAGTCATCGACTTCGATTCCTGACTTGACTATGTTAATCAAGCAAATTGTCACCGATGCCTTAAAACAACAAATTCCGGCGCCATCGCCAATGCCGACACCCATGTCGATGCCGGCGGGATCGCCGATGACAGAAGTTTTTGATACCGGCTTCACAGCCGATGCCGACGGTTCCATCGATGCTGGCGTATACGCCGATGCCAGCGGTATCTTCGATGCCTTCGATTCCGCTGTCGTCTACCTCAATGCAGATGACAACATCGATGACGGAGCCTGTTCAGGCATTCATCCCATCGATACCATCGGTGCCTTTACCTTTCTCGATGCCTTCGATGCCAACCCGGCCTATAACATCGATGATTCCTATCTCGATGTTTTCCTTTACGACATCAACGATGTCATCTGCTACACAGTCGATGTCTCTCTATACAATGGCACCATCCAAACCTCCTTTGCAAAGGAAAACTACTTCCATGCAAAAGTCATCGGGGAAATTCAAACATTCTTTGCCAAAACCTTCTACTACAGCTCCAGACCCTTCTAGCTCTGAAGCAGCATTGCACAGCCTTCTCACTAAAAGATATCAAGACCTTCTCTGGCTTCCTTGCCTATTATGCCAGGGCAAGAAGAGGAGGAACAGGAAACTTCACCTGACTCACAAGATCCATTACAGGGCCCTTCTGGGATACCTCCACATCAAACACCAACTTCTGATACCTGGTCGGACACCGCATCTGAGCCCTCATCAGAAGACTTTATGTCTGATCCCTCTCCACCTCAGTCCAAAAAACAGTCACCTCCAGAGGACCTTTCATTTTCCTCCTTCATCCAGGCGATGTCTGAGTCCATACCTTTTCAACTACAAGCTGAAAAAGATGAGAGGCAACAGACACTGCAAATTCTACAGTTTGTAGATCCTCCTAAGCACAATCTGGCCATCCCTATCCATGAAGTGCTCCTACAACTCCAGCAGAGGATTTGGGAACACCCTGTACAACTCCTGCTGTTAATAAAAGGGTAGATTCTACCTATCTCGTACAATCTGCACCAGGATATGAGAAAACTCAACTTCCTCACAATTCCCTTGTAGTTGAATCTGCACAAAAGAAATCTCGCAGGACCAGAACCCATGTCTCAATCCCTCCAGGCAAGGACAATAGGTTTTTAGATCAGATGGGTAGAAAAATCTATCAAGGAGCCATGCTAAACTCAAAGATTTCAGCATACCAACTTTACATGACTCAACACCAGAGAAATCTCTGGAAACAGATTGAAGAATTTGTACCTTCTCTGCCTCAACAACACCAAGAGGCAGCACAAAACATAATTCAAAAAGGCTTAGACACAGGAAAGCACGAGGTCAGAGCCGTCTATGATGCTTTTGAAACATCTTCCAGAACAGCAGCATCAGGCATTAGTGCCAGAAGGTGGGCCTGGCTAAAGGCCTCTGATCTAAGGCCAGAAGTCCAGGACAAACTGGTGGACCTTCCCTGTCAGGGAGATAATTTATTTGGCACCAAAGTTCAGGATGCCGTGGCTCAGCTTCGAGAGCACTCAGAGACTCTAAAGCAACTCTCCCTGCTACCTCATGACCCTGCAACCCACACAAGTCGCAGACCACCACGTAGGGAGACAAAATGTCCTTTCTACAGACCAAAAAGGTACTATCCTCCCACTTCTAGAGCAAGACCTCCAAGGTCTCAACAAAGACAACAGTGGTCTGCGAGGCCCCAACCAGCTCCTCAAACAGGACCTGCCTCGGGTTTTTGAAATGAAATTCAGAGAACAAGGCCTCTATTCCAATCCCCAAACCACCTTGCCAGTTGGAGGAAGAATATCCCATTTCTTCAAGGAGTGGACATCAATAACATCCGATCATTGGGTCCTTTCGATAATCCATCAAGGCTACCGCCTCGACTTCACATCACTCCCTCAGGAGTTTCCACCACACTATTCCCATCTCAATCACAATCACAAACTTCAATTACAAACAGAATTATCCGCTCTTCTGCAATCAAGAGCTGTGGAACAAGTACCACACAGTTAGAAGGGCAGAGGATTCTATTCCCGGTATTTCCTCATTCCAAAGAAAACTGGAGGCCTACGTCCCATTCTAGATCTCAGAAATCTCAACAAATTCTTAAAAAAAGAAAAGTTCAGGATGGTTTCTCTAGGCACCATGCTTCCACTTCTACACAAAGGAGATTGGCTTTGTTCTCTGCATCTTCAAGATGCTTATACACACATTCCTATATTCCCACCTCATCGCAAGTATCTGCGATTCACAGTAGGCCATCAGCATTTCCAATACCGAGTGTTACCATTTGGCCTGGCTTCAGCTCCCAGAGTATTCACCAAATGCCTGGCAGTGATAGCAGCACACTTACACAAACAAGGTGTTCATGTCTTTCCTTATCTCGACGATTGGCTCATCAAAAGTCAATCTCAACAAGGAGCAATAACTTCACTAAATCGCACAATAGCTATACTTCACAGACTGGGATTCCTCATCAATTATCAGAAATCCCACATGAATCCTTCTCATCTACTCCAATTCATAGGAGCAGAATTAAACACAGACATTGCACAGGCTTTTCTACCAGATCGTGCAGACACACTGTCCCTGTTGGCACACTCAATTTCCTTACAACAACAAGCGACAGCCCATCAGTTCCTCACCTTACTAGGCCACATGGCCTCAACAGTTCAAGTCACGCCTATGGCACGACTCGCCATGAGAGTAACCCAATGGACTCTACGATGACAATGGATCCAAGCCATTCAGCCATTACACTATCCAATCCAAGTAACCCACCAACTACGCTCATCACTACGATGGTGGACAACCAAGGACAATTTATGCAAGGGCCTACCCTTCCAGAAACCAGTCCCTCAGATAACATTAACTACAGATGCATCCACCTTGGGGTGGGGAGCTCACATAAACTCTCTTCAAACTCAAGGAACTTGGACAAGACTCGAAGCCACATATCAGATCAATTTTCTGGAACTTCGAGCTATACGTTATGCGCTTCATGCGTTCAAGGACTGCCTTTCACACAAGACTGTTCTGATCCAAACAGACAATACAGTAGCTATGTGGTACATCAACAAACAGGGAGGTACGGGCTCGTATCTCCTTTGTCAAGAAGCTGCACAAATTTGGGGCTGGGCCTTGAACCACTCAATGTTCCTACAGGCCACTTATCTAGCAGGAATTCAAAATGTGCTAGCAGATCGACTCAGTCGTCAGTTCCAACCACACGAATGGTCCCTGAATCCCTCAGTAGCGACCAAGATATTCCAACGTTGGGGACAACCAACAACAGACCTCTTTGCGTCGCATCTGAATCACAAAGTGGACAACTTCTGTTCTCTACACAAACAGAAGAACCAGCCAGCCAAGGATGCTTTTGCTCGCCCTTGGAACTCAGGCCTACTATATGCATATCATCCAATACCGCTCATAACGAAAACTCTAGTGAAACTACAGCAAGACAAGGAGACCATGATACTCATAGCCCCATACTGGCCTCGACAAGTATGGTTTCCCACACTGCTAGACCTTTCAGTCAGGGATCCAATACGCCTGGGAGTAGCTCCCAATCTCATAACTCAGGATCAGGGTCGGTTGCGCCATCCCAACCTTCAATCCCTATCGGCATGGATGTTGAAAGCTTAATCTTACAACCACTCAATCTGTCAACAAATGTTTCTCAAGTGCTTATAGCTTCACGCAAACCATCCACTAGAAAGAATTATTCTTTCAAATGGAAAAGGTTCTCTCTGTGGGGCAGACAGAACTATATTGATCCTTTCACTTGCCCCACTACTTCTCTTTTAGATTATTTATACCATCTTTCAGACTCTGGTCTTCAGACTTCAATCAGAGTACATTTGAGTGCAATCTCAGCTTATCATAACAAACTCGGAGATGCACCTATATCCACACAACCTCTTGTCAGTAGATTTATGAGCGGTCTAACTCACCTTAAACCACCAAGTCGGCCTCCAGTCACAGAATGGGACCTGAATCTGGTTTTAACAGCATTAATGCGTTCTCCTTTCGAACCCATACATTCTTATGATCTCAAATTTCTCACATGGAAGACTATCTTCCTCGTAGCCATTACATCAGCTAGAAGAGTTAGTGAGTTACAAGCACTTGTCACATATGAACCTTATACAAAGTTTCTACATGACAGAGTGGTTCTCCGTACACACCCAAAAATTCCTTCCTAAGGTAGTTACGGAATTCCATTTAAATCAAACCATAGTTCTACCCACATTCTTTCCAAGGCCTCATCCTCACCAAGGGGAAAGAGCTTTACACACTTTGGACTGTAAACGTGCATTGTCTTTTTATTTAAATCGCACTACATCCCTCAGAAAATCCAATCAGCTTTTTGTTTCTTATGATCCAAATAAGCCAGGTAAAGCAGTGGGCAAACATACTCTATCCAACTGGTTAGCAGATTGCATACAATTTTGCTATGAAGAAGCAGGCTTTCCTCTTCAAGGGCGAGTAAAAGCACATTCAGTACGAGCAATGTCAACTTCAGTAGCACATTTTCGTTCAGTGCCAATCATTGACATATGTAAAGCAGCAACATGAAGTTCTCTTCACACCTTTGCAGCTCATTACTGTCTGGATAAACAAGGACGACAAGATTCAGCCTATGGACAATCTGTCTTAAAGAACTTGTTTCCAGTTTAATCCCAACTCCTTCTACAACCCTTCTGCTGTGATCTTCGGCTGACTCATTTCCTCAATAACACATCACTGCTAACTTCATGGACAATGACTCAGCCTCTAGCTTGCTAATCACCCATATGTGAGGACTAGCATCCTGCTTGTCCTGGGATAAAGCAAAATTGCTTACCTTGTAATAGGTGTTATCCCAGGACAGCAGGATGTAGTCCTCACAGAACCCACCCGCCACCCCGCGGAGTTGGTCATTCACACCTTTATTATTTTTATTTTTGCTAACGCTTATTGCTACATACGAGACTGAAGTGAGACCCCTGTGGCAGGGAATATCATGGCATGCCGGGCATGCTCAGTAGCCCCAGGCTGCCAGTCAAAAGCTTCTAGAAACTTTGCCAGAAGTTTTCCCGCATTAGGGCTCCGTGAGTGACGTCACCCATATGTGAGGACTACATCCTGCTGTCCTGGGATAGCACCTATTACAAGGTAAGCAATTTTGCTTTATCCTATTTTCTTCTGTTGGATCCTTCTTCCAATTTTTGAATGAAGATCTTTTGGCTAAAATAGCTTCTTTCACCTCCCCTTTTAACCATGCCGGTAATCGTTTTGCCTTCTTTCCACCTTTCTTAATGTGTGGAATACATCTGGACTGTGCTTCTAGAATGGTATTTTTTAACAATGACCACCATCTTTAAAAATGGCATGGGCCATCCAGTGCTCCTACCATGTGACAGGGGCCGGCCAATGGCATGGATACCCTGTCACATGGTAAGGGCAAAGGGCCATCGGCACCATTTTGATTAGTGGCAACCGACGGCCCGAGAGGGGGAGATGGCTCCCGGGACCCCCCCACTGGACCACCAGGTACTTGTAAAAAGTTTTAGGGGGGTTCGGGAGGGTGGGGGAAGCTAAGGGAACAGTTTAAGGGTTGGGGTGGGTTTAGGGATTGTTTTGGTGTGCCTTTTTCCCGCCTTCCCCCAAAACGATAAGAGAACACCAGGAACAAAATCGTGGGGTTCTCTTATTGGGAGCCCCCGATTTCTGACGATTTTGAAAATATCGTCAGATATTTTCAATCGTCCAAAGCCCAATTCACATCCCTAAAAAATAGTAGGCATACCATGGCATAAAGGCAGCAGAGGACATTAGTATGACAGAACTTTTTCAATAAAATTCTAAGGGCATTACAGAACAGTATTGAATCCTTCTGAGAGAGGCTGCTAGTGGGGCAGGAGACATAAAAAAATTGGTTCTTACCTGCTAATTTTCATTGCTGTAGTACCATGGATCAGCCCAGACTGCTGGGTTATGCCTCCCTTTCAACAGATGGAGATAGAGAAAAACTTGAAGGACACTCCTGTAAGTAGGATACACCACCTGCAGCCCCTTCAGTATAAACAATATCAAAGCAGAATTAAAGTGGTAACAGGAGGAGATCCAAGATGGCGATCTGGTGAGACGTATGTGAGCATCTCTTACCTTCCTGACCTAATTCCTATGCTGCATTCAGCCCACAAGAGGAGGGCAAGGGTGCACGTAACTTCGGTGCCTCCCTTGACCCAATCGGTAGTGGGCCCCATGGATGCTCACATTTGCCAGGAAATAGCCGCTTTGGCAGTGAATTCGCTGCCCGTAACTCAGGGAGAAGATGAGCCTGAGCTAGGCCTTTCACCGGAGGAAAGGTCTCCTCCTGCGAATACCGTGCTGAGACGTGCCTGCCAACAGCGAGGAGATATGGCAGCACTAGAGCCGCGTGCCTCGCGAGAATCTCTGCCAGAGCTCATGTTGGTGGGGGAAGGAGTCTCAGCCCATTCTCAAGCTGACCGGGAAGCAGAAGTAGCAGCTGGAGAGGAACAGCAGCAGCAAAGGAAGAACTTGTCTGAGCAGTTACCTGCACCATACCACGAGTTGGTAAGGCCTCAAGTTTTTTCTCTTGAGACAATTTGGGAGGAGATTCAAGTAATAAATACAAAAATTTCAACACAAATGTTTAATATTACTAATGAAGTGAAAGATTCAGACTGATGTAGTTATCGTTCAAAACTTGCTGTAATAATGTTACAATTTCTTTTCGTCACTCAATTCTCTCCCCCCCCCTTCCTTTGCATAGCCCTCTCCCCCATTAGATCCGAGTTAAGTGCGGAGCTAAGTTTGAAGCTATTTATATCCTCATACCAGGTTAATGTATTTACCAGGATTACCTTTAAGTCACTTTATTTTATCCTTTCTACACATTTATATGCAATTTTTCCCAGTTTTGGTTCGATGCTAACTTGTTATATGTAACTTTCCCATGGTTTGGTTCGATGTAAACCGGTGTGATAAGAATCTTCGTCTTGAACGTCGGTATAGTAAAAGGATTATGTAAATAAATAAATCAAAGACAATTTCTTCTGTTGAAGCCCCAAGTGGTGGAATTGGGTTATTTCTTCTAAAATTCCCATGCAAGTGTCTGATTAAGCATCAAGGGGTTTCATTTCTATTTTATCAGCCTACCCTGTTAATTTCATTTATATCAAATAAAAAGAATATTTTGTTTAGCTCTTCCCCAACTACTAACTCCATAAGCTGTAACTATAGATCTTTCATTATGTATGGTGTATTCCATTAGAGCCAATGTTTCTGTTTAATATATAATTCCTAAGGTTGTGATAATCTTGGATACTTATTGTGGGCTTGATCTTGATTTGTAACTTTATATTTTGAGAGTTTGTCTCCTGGGTGATTAGGGATAATTGCCTGTATAAATAAGTTATCTGGAATGTGTAATTTTCTTTTTCCCAAATGTTAAAAATAGTTACAAAACATGTATTTCCTTTCAAGTTAATACTTGAAAATATTTGTAAAATGAATAAATAGAAAATAAAAAAAAAAAGTGGTAACAGGAATCCAAAAATTTTAATGGTTAAACCAAATTTAAGAGACTCAACTATGTACAAAATGTGAAATCTTCACCCTGCTATAGTATGACAGGAAAAAAAAATGATAATCTGTCGAGCGGAACCAAAAAACTGGGCAGGCGTCTGGGTTGATCTGTGGGACTACAGGAATGAAAATTAGCAGGTAAAAAACAATTTTCCTTTCCCTGTACGTACCCGGATCAGCCCAGACTGCTGGGATGTACCCAAGCCACCTTACATACAGGTCGATCCAGTAACGTGCAGTTAAAGATTGCCCGTCTGTAACGTGCTGGGAGCGCACAATACAGACGAGTAAGGCCATCCAGCCATACAGTCTCCAGTTTCACACGTCCTTAGCGCTTCCTAAAATAAACACCTAACCCTTTCCGCACCCAGCATGTAAATGAACGAAAAAGCTGTATAATGAAGGAATTAGCTATTCCCCTCCGATACGGTAACGGGCGCTGATATTATCTCCTTAGGAACGCGCTGTTTTGCCGCGGCCTTAACCTGTTAGTTTACCGCCTCCCCCTAGTAGGAGTTAGGACTGTGTAACAAATCCATCGACACCGCTTAAGATACTCAAACACAATAAAACAATAAGCCTGGCACCTTCCTTGATGTAGTACGTTCCAGATGCCGCCCCCCCCCCAAGCGCGCCCGCCACTACCCCTTTCATCAGCTGCATCCACCCATTATGCCCCTCACGGGCATGTCCCGCTTCACAGAGCGCTCCCACTCAAATCCGTTCATGGGTATATACCCTTTCGCCCCCCTCACAGCGCCATGCTACCACTGCGACCCGGAGGAGGTGAGGCACAGCGGCGAAGACAGACGGGAGAGGAGAAAAAGCAGAGCCGAGCAAAGCAAAAGCGTGCAGCAAGCCGGCGAAATAGACCTGCGAGCAGAGGCAATAGCAGCGGTTCGGTAAGCCTGGCACCCTCCTTGATGTAGTACATCCCGGATGGCCCCCCCCCCCCAGCGCGCCCGCCACTACCCCTTTCATCAGCTGCATCAACTGCGACCCGGCAGTCCCGTGAGGCCTACAAAAAAAAAAATCCCTGGTTCCCGCGCCCCGGCACTGGCCCGCCGACTCTACCCCCCCCCCCCTCTCCTCCCGATCGGGCAGATAGGCGGCGGCGACGAAAACCAAAGCAATTTTTTTTTTTTCAAAAAGCGACATCACACATTGCATAAAATAATTTCTCCAGCCTTAAAGCGACTTACTTTTGGGATCTGTCAAGATCCCAAAAGTAAGTCGCAAAAGTAACTTACTTTTCTGAAGCCATCAGGAACATGATCTTAGCTCCTCCGGACCAAGACGAAGATGGCCGCCTGCACGGGGAAAGCGTGCAATTGGCCGCTGAAGACGTGACCTCACGTCTTCAGCGGCCAATTGCACGCTTTCCCCCGTGCAGGCGGCCATCTTCGTCTTGAGCTACGATCGTGATGGCTTCAGAAAAGTAAGTTACTTTTGCGACTTACTTGACAGATCCCAAAAGTAAGTCGCTTTAAGGCTGGAGAAATTATTTTATGCAATGTGTGATGTTGCTTTTTGAAAAAAAAAAATTGCTTTGGTTTTCGTCGCCGCCGCCTCCTTGCCCGATCGGGAGGAGGGGGGGGGGGGGAGAGTCGGCGGGCCAGTGCGGGGGCGCGGGGGGCGGGGGTTTTTTTTTTTTTTTTGTAGGCCTCACGGGACTGCCGGGTCGCAGTGGATGCAGCTGATGAAAGGGGTAGTGGCGGGCGCGCTGGGGAGGGGGGGGGCATCCGGGACGTACTACATCAAGGAGGGTGCCAGGCTTACCGAACCGCTGCTATTGCCTCTGCTCGCAGGTCTATTTCGCCGGCTTGCTGCACGCTTTCGCTTTGCTCGGCTCTGCTTTTTCTCCTCTCCCGTCTGTCTTCGCCGCTGTGCCTCACCTCCTCCCGGAGCAAGGCTGCTTTCGCGCCCTGCTCCGGGAGGAGAGACACAGCGACGAAGCAACAAAGACTTTTCATGTTTTTTTACACTTCCTGGTTCCTGTCATTCCAAATGCCATTTGAAATGACATTTGAAATGACAGGTACCGTCGCACCCTGGTTACTGTATAGGTGCTGTATTAAGCGCCTATACAGTAAAATGGGTTACGCGGCCATAACCCTTCCCTACCGCTTTAAAGCCGCGGCATGCATTTGCATGCGATTAGAGGAGAGTATCGGGGAGTTAGTGAAGAGAACTGTGGGTGCGGGGAGGAAGGGTGCGCCTGACACTGCCGCACTGTTTCTACCGCGGCCTTACTGGATCGACCTGATAGGGTGGGACCTAAAAAGCCTCGCTCGAAGCACACCGCTGCCAAAACTCTCCGAGGCGGGAGCCCGAACATCCAAATGGTAATGCCGAGCAAAGGTATGCAAAGATTTCCAGGTTGCTGCCATACAAATCTCCTGAGGGGAAATCAACTGACTTTCTGCCCAGGACGCTGCCTGAGAACAGAGTGAATGAGCCTTAAGACATTCTGTGTTTAAAAAAAGGATTGGATAAGTTCTTGGAGGAGAAGTCCATTACCTGCTATTAAGTTCACTTAGAGAATAGCCACTGCCATTAGCAATGGTTATATGGAATAGACTTAGTTTTTGGGTACTTGCCAGGTTCTTATGGCCTGGATTGGACACTGTTGGAAACGGGATGCTGGGCTTGATGGACCCTTGGTCTGACCCAGTATGGCATTTTCTTATGTTCTTATGAACTGCTCGCCTGTGACATAAGCATGCTGAAGCAATAGCATCCTTCAACCACCAGGCAATTGTAGCCTTGGAAGCTTTATGCCCTTTCCTGGGACCACTCCACAAGACAAAAAGGTGATCCGACAGACAAAATTCATTAGTGACTCCAAGTAACGCATCAGCGCCTGTCTGACATCCAAACGCTTCAAATCACGAGCATGTGGAAAATTCTGATCCAAATCCGGGAACGCAGGCAACTCAATGGACTGGTTCACATGAAAAGCAGATACAACCTTAGGCAGAAAGGACGGCATGGTTCTAAGAGAAACGCCCAAATCGGAAAAGCTAAGAAAAGGTTCGTGACAAGATAGGGCCTGAATTTCCGAAATTCTCCAAGCCAAGCAGATAGCTACCAAAAGCACCGTCTTGAGCATAAGGTCCTTCAGAGTGATGCACCTGAGCGGTTCAAAAGGTTCATACAACGTCCTAAGGACAAAGTTCAAACTCCAGGATGGACAAACAGCTCGACAGGATGGATACAAATGCTTAGCACCCTGAAGGAAACAAACCACATCCGGATGAGCCGCTATGGACGCACCGTCCACCTTTCCACGTAAACATCCTAATGCCGCCACTTGAACCCAGAGAGAACTGAAAGCTAGTCCTTTTGCCAAACCCTCTTGCAAGAAGGCTAGAATGTGGACTATCGAGGCCCACACCTAGGGGAAACATTCGACCTACTACACCAAGAGTCAAAAACCTTCCAGACTCGGACATACGTAAGAGAGGTGGAAGTTTTGAGAGCCCGTAAGAGAGTGGAAATCACAGAATCCGGATACCCCTTCTTTCTCAACTGCCACCTCTCTCTGCTGGAGACAGAGAAATACTGAAGGGGCTGCAGGTGGTGCATCCTACTTTTAGGGGTGTCCAAGTTTTTCTCCTTCTCCATCTGCTGGAAGGGAAGCGTAACCCAGCAGTCTAGGCTGATCCGGGTACATACAGGGAACAAAGCTTTTCCCTGAGAGTTATGACTGTGGCACTTTGGGGGTTCTGTTGATGTTACTTTGTGGTTGACACCTGAAGGCTTTGTATTGTGTTAAAAGAAACCCCAAAAATGATTGATGGTTGTGGCTGTGTGGGTTATGGTAAAATCCTTATACAGCATAAAACTAAATTTTCCTTGATTTTTTTTGGGGGGGAAAAAAGATACAAAAAAAAAAAAGAAAATTATTCCTTACCTGCTAATTTTCGTTCCTGTAGTACCAAGTATCAGTCCAGACGGTGGGTTATGTCCCTCGTCCAGCAGATGGAGTCAGACAAGGCTTCGGAGAGTGCTGACATTAACCAGTGCACCCTCTGCAAGAGCTCAGTATAGAGTACATCAAAGCCAGAATAACAACTTACGAAGGATGGATCAAGTGTCCCCAACCATAACATAACAAACTAAGGCAACTTGTGCCATAACTGTAACTTGCAGAAAGAACCATGAAACAGTCTCATAAGACGAGAAGAACAACATGTTTCAGAATGAGTAGAGTAGATCGAGCAGGAAAGACCCTAGAAACCCAGCAATCAATGAGGTGGGCATCTGGACTGATCCTTGGTACTACAGGAACGAAAATTAGCAGGTAAGGAATAATTTTCTTTTCCCTATACGTACCAGATCAGTCCAGACAGTGGGATGTACCAAAGCTTCCCTACACCGGGTGGGCCCTTGAAAGCCCTGCTCGAATGACCTGATCGCTAAAGTGTCTGGAGGTGGACGACGGGAGGTGCAGTTGATAATGTCACGCAAAGATGTGCAAAGACTTCCAAGTCGCCGCCTGGCAAATCTCTTGGGAGGAGACGGACTGTACTTCAGCCCAGGCAGCTTCCTGTGAGCTCCCAGGAAGCTGCCTGTGAGTGAAGAGAATGGGCTTTGACGCCCAGCGGAGGAGTCCGACCTGCACCTATGTACGCCGAGGCTATGGCTTTAAGCCATCTCGCAATAGTCGTCTTTGAGGCCTGGGACCCCTTCCTTGGCCCCGACCACAGGACAAACAAATGGTCCGAGACTCTGATGTCGTTAGTGCCCTCCAAGTAGTGAATTAGAGTGTGTTTGACGTCCAGGAAACGAAGAGATCTTGGTTAGTCAGCTGTGAAGGATGGGAGCTCTACCGTCTGGTTCAGGTGGAAAGTCGAGACGACCTTGGGTAGAAATGAGGGAACTGTACGTAGAGATACACCAGTGTCCGTGAAATGGAGGTAGGGTTCCCAGCAAGAGAGCGCTTGAAGTTCCGAGATGCGGCGTGTGGAACACCAGAAAGACTGTCTTGAGCGTGAGATCCTTGATGGTGACGTTGCTGAGGCTCGAAGGGAGGACCTGCCAGAGTCCTAAGGACCAAATTAAGGCTCCAAGAAGGGCATGGATCCCTCACCGGGGGCTGTAGATGCTTCGCTCCCTTGAGAAAACGGGCAATATCAGGCTGTACCCAAGAGCGAAGGATGATCTGCGTACTGAATGAGCGAACCCAGAGTGGCCACTTGGACTCGTAAGGAATTGTAGGCGAGGCCTTTGTCCAGTCCATCTTGAAGGAACGCTAGGATCTGAGGAACCAAGGCCCTTATGGGATGAGTACCATGCGCTGCTAGATGGAGTAGATCTGCGAACCAGGGGCGATGTGGCCATTTGGGAGCCACCAGAATGACGGACCCCCAATGGAGCTCTATTCTCCGGATGGCCTTGCCCACTAGAGGCCATGGGGGAAAAACAGAGTAGAAGGTGGTGCGGCCAAGGGAGTACTAGAGCATCTACTCCTTCCGCCCTGCGCTCCCGCCTGCGGCTGAAGAATCGTGATGCTTTGGTGTTGAGAGACGTCGCCATCAGGTCCAGGCGAGGTGGCCCCCAGCGATGAATGAGAAGTTGCATTGCTTCGGAGAGAGACCACTCTCCGGGGTCCAATCGTTGACGACTCAGTCTGCTGGAATGTTGTCTACGCCTGCAATATGTGAAGCGGCCAGGCGCACTAGGTGCTTCTCCGCCCACGCCATCAGGCGTGCCGTCTCGAGCGATATGTGTCTGCTCCTCGTGCCTCCCTGTCAGTTGATATACACTACGGTGATCGCGTTGTCTGAGAGGATCCTTACTGCCTGATTCCGCTCCAGGGGTAGGAAGTGTATTAGGGCCAAGCACACTGCTCTTGTTTCCAGCCGATTGATCGGCCAGGTCACTTGTGCCTTCGTCCACTGCCCCTGCGCTGAGCCCCGGTCGCATACTGCCCCCCAGCCAGATAGGCTGGCGGCGGCGGTGACCACCACCCAATCCGGTACCTCAAGAGAAATGCCTTGGGCCAGATATCGCGGGTCCAACCACAAACTCAAGGTGTCCTTGGCGAACTGGGGGAGAGGGAGTACAAGCTGGTAGTCCTGCGAGACTGGTTTCCAGCAAGAGAGCAGAGCTGCTTGTAGAGGACGGAGGTGTGCGCAAAGGTCCATGGAATGAGGTCGATCATGGAGGCCATGGAGCCCAAGAGCTGTAGATAGTCCCAGGACGTGGGCGCTGGTAACACAGTAAAGCATTGTATCTGCTCCCAGAGGGACTGGGCCTTGTCCAGGCGTAGGAAGACCTTGCCCTGAAGCGTATCAAACGTGCTCCCAAGAAGTCCAAGTACTGCGAAGGGATGAGGGAGCTCTTGGCGAAGTTCACCACCCATTTCAGGGAACGGAGGAGTCTGACGACCCTGGTGACCGCCGACTGCCCCTGCGCAAAGGTCTTTGCTCGAATAAACCAGTCGTCTAGGTAGGGGTGAACTAGGATCCCCTCGCGTCTCAGGGCTGCCGCCCTACCACCATGATCTTTGTGAACGTCCGCGGGGTGGTCGCCAACCCGAAGGGGAGAGTCTGGAACTGAAAGTGCTGATTCAAGATTTTGAAGCAAAGGAACCTCTGGTGGGCCTTGAGGATGGGGATGTGGAGACAGACAGAAGCCTATCTCCACATCCCCATCAGATCGAGAGAGACGAGGAATTCCCCCTGATGTACTGCCGCAATCACGGAGCGCAGCGTCTCCATGTGGAAATGGAGGACCCTTAGAGACTTGTTGACCTCCTTGAGATCCAGGATTGGGCGATAAGACCCGTCCTTTTTGGGTATGACGAAGTAAATTGAATAATGGCCCAAGCCCACCTCTCTGAAGGGGACGGGAGAGATGGCCCCGAGGCTCTGCAGTCTGTCCAGGGTCTGTCGTAGCACCAGTCTTTTGTGGCTCGAACCGCAGGGAGAGAAAAGAAATCTGTTCCTTGGGAGGCGGGCAAACTCCAATGCGTAGCCGTTCCTTAAGATGTCTAGGACCCACTGGTCCGAGGTGATGTGGACCCACTCCTCGTAAAAGTGAGAGATTCATCCCCTGATCCATGGGGTTGAGGAGTGGGTGAGCTCGGCATCATTGAGATTTGGAGGAGGTCCCCTGACTCGTCCCCTCCCGAGTGGGCCTGCGACCACGAAAGGAACGGGGCCAAGTCTGGGATCTGGAAGAAGGCATCCGGGGCCCCGCTTGTCTGTAACCACGGTAGCGACTCTGCGCCCGGGACCGAGTTCTGGAGGGAGTAAAAGACCTGAAGTTCCGCTGGCGATCCTCGGGCAACCGGTGGACCGTGTTCTCTCCCAGAGACTTTATGATCTGATCGAGATCCTCACCGAAAAGGAACTTGCCCTTGAAAGGGAGTGAGCCCAGGCTGGACTTGGAAAAAGAATCCGCTGACCAGTTGCGAAGCCATAGGAGACGCCTCGCTGACACCAGAGACCATAGATCTCGCCAGGACACGGAACAAATCATACAAAGTGTCCGCTCCGTATGCTACGGTGGACTCTAGGCGGTCAGCCTGAGTCGCTTCCTCGGATGGCAAGACTTGCGAGGTGAGTAGCTGTTGGACCCAGCGGAGACTCGCCCTCTGTGCGAGAGAGCTACAATTGCAGCGCGCATCCCCAGGGCCGAGACCTCAAAGACTCTCTTGGGGTAAACTTCCAGCTTTCTATCCTGGAGGTCCTGCAGAGCTTTGCCACCAGTAACCGGAATAGTTGTCCTCTTGGTAACCGCCGACACCGCCTAGTCCACCTTTGGAACCTTGAGCAACTCCAGGAAGTCCTCCAGGAGGGGATAAAGCTTCTCCATGGCTCTTCCGACCTTCAGAAAGGATTTGGGAGTATCCCATTCCCTGGCCAATAGTTGCAGAAAGGTGGGATGGGTGGGAAAGGCCTAGGACAGGGTCCCCCTTCTTGGCGGATGAAGCGACGACTGGAGCAGAGGATCCTGGCGGGTCGGGTGGGGGATCAAGGTCCAACTCCTGAAGTATCTGAGGGATGAGATCCTCAAGCTCCTCTCTCCTAAAGATGCAGAGGACCCGCGGGTCATCTCCATCTAGCTGTGCCTCTGAGAGAGTATCATCCGGATGAGCCGGGGGATCCCCCCCCGATCCAGGAAAGAGCCCGCCTCTCCCAGCGAGGGTGGTGCACAGTGGACCCTGGGGGCCCCATGTGAGGTCCCTGGTGCCCCCCCCCCCCCCGCTGTATCCTGGGTCCCCTGCGAAGCATCCGCTAACCAGGGGGTCTTGGCGGGAGGTGGTTCCGGAATGGACGCCCTGGGAGCCTCCAGGCGCTGCAGGTAGGCATTGTGCATGAGCATAATGAACTCCGGGGAGAAAAGTGGGGGGACCTGGGGGAAGGGGGGGCGGCGATCAAGGAGACATCCAGGGGGCCCTGGGCACCGAAGGCAGTCACCGGCATCAGGATCGGTGGGGGACTGTCACAGGGATCCTGCTCTTCCTCCCCTGATGGCTGCAAAACGCGATCCAGAGGATTCAAAATTGCCACCGTTCCCGCTGAAAGCGGCGAAGGGGCCGGTCCACGCTGCCCGAGTCGCGCTGAAGCGCGGGAAGAAAAGTTGTCTAGGGGCCTGGAGGTGCCCTCCCCACCAGGGAGGCACCTAGAACAAATGCCCTCTCTGGAAATCCTCGACCCTGGCTGACCACAGGCCGAGCAGCGGGATGGCTGCGGCATGCTCGCAGGCGGCCGGGGGGGCGAGCCAATCGATGGTTGAATCGCCGTGGGGAGCGGGAAAGCACACCTCCGCTACCCCCGAGTGCCCCGGATAGGCAGCAGAGGAATCTCACCTCCCTGCTGCAGCGGCCCCGGGGAATGAGCGTCTCGGGGCCGCTGGGCAGTGGGCGGCAAAGTGGGGAGAGGCTGGCACCACCCCAAAAACAGCACCTAAGCTGAAAAGGGAAAAATATCAGAAACAAATTTAAGAGGTCCACTTACCCCAAAGAAGAAGGAGGGGAGGGGGGGGGAGTAGGAGGGGAGAAGTGACTGGAGCAGCCCTGCCTGCAAGCCACACAAACTTTCCAACCTCCCTTTACTTTTTTTTAAATAAACTAACTTGATCCAACCTTAACAGAACACACAGAGAAAGAAAACAATTGAAGGAACTAGTCTTCATGCAGGGGAAGCGTCAGGTTCCCCTACTCCTATCTGCTGGAGTCAGAGAGATACTGAGCTCCTGCAGAGGGTGCACTGGTTGATATGTCAGCACCCTCCGAAGCCTTGTCTGACGCCATCTGCTGGACGGGGGTCATAACCCACTGTCTGGACTGATCCTGGTATGTACAGGGAACTACTTGTTTTCAGTTAGAGAGACATGTACTGTAGAAAATAAACTATCGTGTCCGAACACTGTTCATTAGTGTGAAGTATCTAGCTCTGACTAGCAAGCACCAGCAGAATGGTCCCTGGGGGCTGCTTCAGAGAAGCTGAACTTGATGGCGCTCCTCTCTCACTTATTTCAAGGGGCTCCCTCCCCATTACCTTTTCTCTAGTCTTTTGAAATTTCGGTCCTCTCCCCCACCCGCTGGGGCACCAGTAGCCGAGTAAGATTTTCCATGTTTTATTAACCAGTTGGAGGGTGGGAATTTTATTTACATGGACCCCTCCAGGGTGACTAACCAAGGACTTTTAAGGTGAAGTCACCTTCACACCCTACTAGCACAAGTCCCCTTTTCGCAGCACCAGCCCCATCACTGTAAGTGCAGGCAAGTTTTCGCTCCAGAGGCTATTTACAACAGTCTGTCAGTTAATTTATTTTGGGGGGTTTGTATTAGTGACTTTCCGTAACCTTAAGCATTACTATGAGGGAGGAAGGGATGCAACATAGTGAGTACAACTGCCGGCACTGGAGACCCTCCGTACACCACTGGTCTTTCAGCATATTTGAGCAACAGAATTGTGACAGATTTTATGGATTTTCTTTTAAAGCAAATTATTTTAGAAACCTCTGCGTAAAAATGATGAAGCTGGTATAAGAATGAAGTTTAAATCTGCAAACATTTCAAGACCAGAAAAACAGCAACAGCAGATAATTGTATTAAGTGTTTTTATTTTGTTAACCGATACGTTGCAATGAGAACAGAAGAATTTACACTGTACAATAAGAGATCTTTTCCTAAACCTGGATTAATCCAACAATATGTATAATAAATAATTTAAAGATATGACTTTAGGGAAATAGATTTTAAAAGGTAAATAAAGTTTTACAAATGCAAAAAAAAATAAAATAAAATATTTCAAAAACGTACCTAATCTGGTTTTTTTTCTAATCCACAGTAGAAAAATAAATTTAAAAAGGAGAATTAAGTTGGAAATTGGAGAAAAATCTTATACATATATAACATTTTTCAGCATGAAATGTGGGATGAATGTAGGTGAGGTGTTTTGTAGTGTTTTAGTAAGTTACATCCAGTCTCCCAGCCCTTTTGGTTCCAGGATATTAATACTTACGGCAAGTGAAAGATCGACTGACACTTGCACTGTCTTATTGGGAGGTGAAAGAGCTGATGGTGGCATCAACTCTAGTTTTTAAACTGCATATCTCAATAAAATAAACATATTAAAAACCCCACACTTACAATACAATCTTCCACGCAATACATTCCATCACGAGACCTTGAACCAAAGAGCAGAAATCTGCACCAGGAAATTATGATTGCTGCATGACTGGAACCACGTTCCCAGTAATGTCTTGTTTTAGGAACAGACTACAAGTAAGAGAGAGTGAGAAGCCTTCAGTCTTAATACTGCCCATTGATTCGGCTAGTGCAGTGTTTCCCAACCCTCTCCTGGAGCCACACCTAACCAGTCAAGTTTTCAGGATATCCAGAGTCTCCAATGTATGCAAATCTATCTCATGCATATGTATTGTGGCAATCCTGAAAATCTGCCTCCAGGAAAAGGATTAGGAAACACTAGGCTAGAGACAGACAAGAGAGTGGGTGAGCCATGAGTTAATACTGATTATGAAAATTCCTGGAGAGATGAACAGTAGAGACTGGAGGACACACAAAAAAAAAAACAAAAAACAGGGACCCTGCCCAAGGCTGAATTTTTACAATATAAACCAACTGAATCTGCCACAGGGGAGCTGGAGGAACACAGAATCTATTTTTAAACTTTTAGCTATAAGAAGTGAAACTAACTTTCCCTTTTGATTGCTTGTGAATTCAGTGAGGTCCATATTCAGCTTAACATTCAGTTGCCTAAGTTAGCCAGATGTTCTCATCTGAGTAACTTGGCACAGATATTTAGTGGTGTAGTAATGTCACTGAATATACTCTAAGTTTAGGTCAACTGAATAGCAGTACTAAACTTATCCAGATAAGGCTGAAAAGCAGCACTTACCCAGCACTATTCCACCCCTCACTTATTCAACTAACTAGCCGGATAAACAGCCAGCTAAGTGATGGCACTCACCATAGCCAAATAGTCATACAGTGCCACTTAGCTGGCCAAGCCTAAAGTTTACCACCCAACTGGCACCAGCTATCAACCTTTGTATTTTTAAATCTGATTCACCATCTTATTTAGCAACAACAAAAAAAATACTTCTCAAAGACCAAGTGTCCAGTGGTTCTGAAGAACTAGGAAGGCAGAGTCTCACCCTTCAACCCTAGAGAAATAAATGACTGCAAAGTAAAGGACAGACAGCAGTCTCACATCCAGGCTGGAAGGGCAAGGAGGCAAGAACTTCATGTCCAAAGCACCTCACACCTCCATGCCAGCTACCAGTCTCATTGCCACCTGATCGAAGTAGGGGTCACGCTCTCCAGAACAGCGGTCCCCTAATCCAAGAGGAACCGTAGCCAAGCTGGTTTTCAGGAGATCCAGAATGAATATGCATGAGATTCAGTGTACACAACTTTCTCATGGATGTTCACTGTGGCCATCCTTAAAACCAGTCTGGCTACAGGTGCTTCTAGAACATGAAGGAATAGGAGCCTGTCAAATCACTACTTCATGTTCAATATACAAAAGGTTATGTATCATCTAATCAGAGAATAAGCCCAGTTCTTTATGCAAGTCCAGACCCAGGCCAAGAAAAACCTTGAATGTTGTGTCACTCCAGTACCGTGCCAAAGAATACCCTCGAACTGCGATATTCCATCCTGTGCAAGCCAAGGATAGAACACATGCCAAGTACTTTGTACCTCCTGTCAATCCCAGAACAGGCAAAAATTACTCTCACTGCTAGAAGAGCCACAAAAAATTTACAAAAGACAAGAGGGATGCTGGTATTACTTTTTAGAGACAGTGTAATACCTCAATACATCATCACTAATGTTCTGGAGAGAGAAAAACACCTTATACTATCTCTGAATATGTTAGTGATGCAGCAGTGAGGATTTTAAGTCTCCAAGAGAGTGGGTATCACTACTACATCCCATAGAAAGTGATGCAGTATAGCATTATATATCATCTCTCTTGCATGTCAGTAATGCAGCAGGAAAAAAAGTTATATTCTTTTAGGCTGGGGCTAGGAGAGTGATGCAGCCCTGAAGTGTTACGCACTGTCTGACTCTCCTCTTCATAGCAGCAATAATACAATGGTGATGCAAGGAATATGAATCTTTTCTATTCCCACAAGGCAACTGGCTCTCCTCACACAAAGGCGTACTGGTTTTCCACAGCTCTGGCTCGCAGTGCTGGGTTGCTGCTATCCCCAGATTCCTCAGGACTTGCACCCCCTGGCTGCAGCTGCTGGAGGTGCACAGATACCATTCCAGCTGAATTTTCTTCCAACTCCTCCAACCCCTCCTCCTCCTTTTCCTGAGTGCTAGGAGGGTCTGGGATAAGTCTGGGGATGGGGGCTTCCGAGCAGTTGCTGGCTCCAGGTGGAGAGGTATTGAGGATGTACCATGAGGGCTGGAGGGAGCCTTCTAGGCTTTGCTGTCGTGATGGGGGGTGAGGTGGCAGCGGAGGCGGGTTACGAGAGGTGTTCGGTTCTAAGAAAAAAAAAAAACACAAAACCACACACATTTTTAGTTCATGTGTTTGTTCAAGGATGCACCTTGTGCCAATGATCCATAAATCAGGAAAAGCCATCTACAGCGACAGTGCCCTATGAAGGAACCCATCTGGGAACTGTACAATACCACCACAGTATTACACATACATGTCACCAAACCCCTTTTACATCATGCTTTGGCTGAGAAAAATCAGCCTGGTGTTCTCTCTCACATGCCTGACAGTCCCCAGCAGGGACATTTCTGGGAAAGGCATCTTGTGTTTCCCTGCTCGAGGAGATGCAGAAAGAGCACAGAAGCGGCTTTCTCAGTCAGGCCAGCTCTGGAGGATGCAAGACTAAACAATAACAGCATCACTATTAAAGATGACACAGAAGATAGGACCAAAAAAACACATTTCAAATTTATCAGAGACTGGTTTTAACGGTCAACAATCTCAAGAAAATGGATGAATTAAGATCACACTATTAATCGGAGTTGCTGCCTGCAGAGTTTATGAAGGCACCTGCAACCCCCAGCCGGGATTTCCCCAGACTCTGACTATTCCTCACACCTTCCCTAAGTCAACATAAGAGCACACAAAATTAACAAGAAAAGATGGAAGCAGAAAGAAAAAAAAAAAAAAGTGAAACCCTATTTTCTAGGCATATGAGCTTGTTCTAAAGGTAAAGGCAGAGGCTTCTGCAGCTTTTCTCCCCCTTCTGCCCTCCAGGGTGTTAGGCATTTCTTAGACTTCTAGGAGGTGCACATGAGGTATGAATGAAGAGATTGCACACTTACAAACAATCACTCGCTCCAATGGAGATGGGGTTAGATGGTGAGTCTGGGAGACGATGGGCCACCTCACACACTGTCGATCTACTGCCTGCCCTCTCTCGGCCTGCAAAGATGGACCAAGAGAACAAAGAGGCCAGTCAGGCAGAGCAGTCATGGCAAGGGCTAATGTGCAGCAGAGGCAATACAAATGAAGCAAAGCAAAGACATTTTATGGGGAGCAGCAGCCACCCAAAACACCAATCTCACACACACAGCTGTGTAATCGCCCAAACACACACCACACTGTCACATACAACATGCACACAACACTGCAATCACAAACTGCACCACCATTACAGTTGGGCATGTGCAGTAGGGCAGTCACATACTGATAAGCATTCAATATTGCAATCACTCTGTTACACACACAGCTAATAGAGCAGGCAAACAAACTGCACTAGTACATGCCGGCATCCACACAGACAATAGAGGGGACAATCTCTTCCCTTCGTAAAATGAGTTATAAATCTTCCATCAGACACCATTATTGATACAGCAAAACCCCTTTAAGCATTCAACCCTCAATAGAGTTTGTGCACACCACTCTTACCAGCTCTCAGCACAGAGTCTCCATGGAATCCCAACACTCTCCGATTCCTGGTACATTCAAACACCACTCCTTCCATATCCAATTACGCAGCGCATAACGATTCTTGAGAGACACTTCAACCACAACTCACGTAAAACCTCAACCATACTGGCTCATGGCACACTTTGCCACAAAGAATGCACGGACGCCCAAAATTATCAGGCACAAACAGATGACACCTAGGAAGGGCACTAGGATAAAGACAGATTAGGCAATGGCAGAAGGGAAGACTTCTCTGCTGCAGCTGGGAGCGAGCAGTTTATGGGCAGGAAGGTTCTCTCTGCTGGCATCAGCAGGTAAGGTGGGTTCCATTTCTCTCGGCTACAGATTTATCTTTGTGCCCGAGCCAAGCGAGGCATACACCGTCCCTCTATACTGCTGTAAGCAGATGAAGTTAGAGTCTCTCTCTCTCTCTCTGTTAGTGCACAGCAAGCAGTGACAGCAGAGATGAACAGACTCCAGGGCTGGAGTTAGGATGGTGAAGAAGCACATGCTTAGCACAGACTACTGGACTATTTAATGCAGGGATGGGGATGACATGAAGCGAATGTCATGGCGATGACACAGGGAGATAACTGTTGTGGAAGATCATGTGTCTCCCAGCAGAGGCGACAAGAGGGGAATGTAGGGTTCCTCCACTGCGGCCATGGGCTACTCACACATCATCAATGTATTTGGCTCACCATGCAGGCGCTGAGATGCCACCACATAGCTGACCAAGGTGACATCGCTGGATCCTCCTGATTCCAGGGGAATGGGATGGACCCGAAAATGTTCCAACATGTCAAAAATCGTCTGGAACCAAAGATGCTGCACACGACACTGGCCATCCTCATTCAGGGACAAGCGAAGGTGCTAAGGAGAGATTGGAGAAATAAGAATATGCTCGACCCTGTGTTCTCGTTCAAGAATTAAACAAACATTATGCAAAGCTTTCATAAGCATCAACCTCTTTTCATGGCTCACATACAAGCAAAACACATACAATACAACCAAAACATGAATGTTATGACACCATGAAATGTAAACTGTTGCATTACAAAAAAGCATTGAAGTGATAATTTTGGTAATAGAATGATTTTAAGTTAAGGCTTTACAGTATATGCTGTCACTGTTCCATGGGTTAGACCTGTTCTATGACTTGCAAATTCACACAAGTGAAAAACATGAATATACATATTAATACATGTACTTTATGTATTACTGAAGCATAATGAAGTTAAATATCTTATCCAGAAACCCAGAAAGGGGATAAAGACAAGGATGATGAAATCACACCTATTCCATAAATTCTGGGGTGGGTTAAAGATGTGTCTGTTAAGGCACAGATCCAAATCTGCCATGTTGTATGGCATCCATGTAACTTCACCCTCCTGGACCCTGCTTCCTGTTCAAGTCACTGATACAATGCATTTCCCCTAATGGAGAAGCAAATTAACACCTTCTATGGTCAGGTCATTTTTTTGTTAGGCCTATCTAAAAAAAAAGGAATTTGGTTTTGTTGAATCTATTTCTACAATACATATAGATGTGTTTTCATGCAACAGTTCTACAATATGGAACAAGGACATGGAATATACTATAAAATCTTACATAAGATTTATTTAATTTTAAATATTTATATTCCACTCATAGTAATACAATTATGCTGAGTGCCATACTGGGTCAGACCAAAGGTACATCAAGTCCAGTATCCTGTTTCCAACAGTGGCCAATCCAGGTCCCAAGTGCCTGGCAGGATCCCAAGGGGCAGAGACGATACCATGCTGCTTATCCCTGGGATAAGCAGTGGCTTTCTGCAACTCTACCTTAATAATGGTTTATAGACTTTTCCTCCAGGAACTTGTCCAAACCTTTAAATGTAGCTACACTAATAGTTTTCACCATATCCTCTGGCAACAAATTCAAGAGCTTAATTATGCACCGAGTAAAATATTTTCTTTTATTAGTTTTAAATGTACCACCTCATAATGTCATTGTGTGTCCCCTAGTCTATGTACTGTTTGAAAGAGTAACCAATTAACATTTACTCGTTTCCATGCCACTATTTTATTTTATCCTACTGCTTTTGGAAACATAATGAACCTATTTTGTCACTTCTCTGCTTTCTTCTAAAGCATAGTTAGAATTTTTGGATGTCATACCATTCTTTTTCTAGCAGGATGGGGGCCACTGCAAATCTTCATTTACTATGATCACAAGCTGTGTGCTTTATATGTATGGTATCCCTGAAAAAAGTTCAACTCTGGAGCCAAAACTTTGGATAATGGTGTTTCAGTAACTTCTTTCAAAATGTCTTCTTTGCATGCCTAGCATATACACCATTTCTTGAGATTTAGTGAACTCTCTAAGCTTGGGTACCTTTTGACTGTTTAAAATATTGCTTTACTGAAGGCAATAAGTGCAATGATCCTTTTCTATATCCTTGTATTATTCATGCATGGACATGTGGTGATCTAAAAGAGAGAACTGGGAAAGAAAGAGGCTACACTTGACAATGGATGACTTCCTTTAGAAATAGGCAGTGATATTGAGACAAATATAAAGGTGCTTCTCTTCACAATTTCTGTCCTCATTTAGGAATAAATAGCTAGGGAGAGATCAGGAAGATAAAATGGCTAGAGTCAACACTGATTACAGGTACAAACAAACAGATGATAGGGAGAGATCAGAGAAATATGTAGTTATACTCAATACTATATGTCCTCATTCAGGGACAAGGAGAAAGACTGGGAATTTCCTTACCATCAACTCCTGCTCATTTTACTCTTACAGAAATCAGGACCTGTGGGCATAACTGCAGACTAACAGTTTCAAATCAGAAAATTGCATGCCAGAACTTCCTATCCACTAACTTTTCCAGAAGGCATTCCTGTTCAGTAAACTTCTCCAGCAATTCATGATCTGAAATGCACATCATTTTGTACTATAATTATCCAAGTGCATAGTCAAATGACATATCCAAAATATTCATGGGCAGGCTGGTTCTGACTGCTGTGGGAGGTACTATAACAGGAATTGATAAGGGAATTTCTCATTCTATTTCACTCCCCAGCAGTCATGAGCTGTAGGATGTAGTACAGCAACACCTCACTGGGTGGAATTCAGAAAAGTTTGGAGATAGCAAGTTTGCTTACTATAAATGGGATTCTCTGTTCATAGCTGGATGAGTTAGCAATGACACATGGGTGACATCATCCGACAGTACCAAATGGACCTCCCTCTTTGAGCTCAGTAGAACTTTGCTCTGCTGAGCATGTGCAGGAGTTAGAACATAAGACTTGCCATACTGGGTCAGAACAAAGGTCCACCAAGCCCAGAATCCTGTTTCCAACAGTGGCCAAGCCAGATAACAAGTACCTGGCAGGATCCCAAGGGGTAGAGAGATTTCAAGCTGATTATCCCAAGAATAAGCAGTGGATTTATGCAATTCTACCTTGTCCAAACCTCTCTTAAACATAGCTACATTAACAGCTTTCACCACATCCTCCGGCAACGAATTCCATAGCTTAATTATGTGTTGAGAAAAAAAAAATTTTCTCTTATTAGTTTTAAAATGTATTACCTAGTACCTTCATTGCATATCCTTCATAGCTGAACCTGTTCTTTCATCGGGGACAATGGGAAATCCCCCTTGGGAACAAACTATGATGTTGTCAATCAGGCAGTACCCTGGCAAAGGAGAGGACTCAGCAGGGTAAGTCCTAACCTCCCCCTCTTTGGAGGCATAGTACAAGAAAACAAGTAGCAAATCAGCAGAACAAGGAAAAACTCCGGAGTGCACCTGAAGTGTGGAGCGCTCAAGCGGCCATCTTGCCTTCTGCTGTCATTTTTCTTTATCTTTATTAAGAATTTGTTAATCATTGACACAATGCGAGCTCGAAGCAATATACAGCTAATACATACATAATAAAGATAAAAATGACTTAAATGATAACGTACAAACGTCATACAAAATGCTTAAAATATGCAGAAATAAAATGGCTAAAAAATACATATATATACACATTTTATATATTATATATATAAAATGTATTAAAAACAGAATAAAATCAGAAGTAAACCTCCCTGAATAAATAAGTTTTTAGACCTGTTTAAAAGCTTTCCTCTTGACAATAATTCCTGTGACAATGAGTTCCAAAAAGAAGGGTCTACAATTCAGAAGGCACGTTTCCCAAGTAACTGCCAACCGAGCCTGCCTCACAGAGGGAACATCCAGAAAAACCCTCTGAGCAGCTCTCATGTTACAAATGGCTTGATGCACTCTCAACAATGAATTAGCCAAGATGTTGTCTTTGAGTTGAAAAATTTAAATATCACTATATTAATTTATTTATTTTTTTTTTTTTTACAAAATACGCTGTGAAATAGGAAGCCAATGTAAATCAATTAAAATTGGGGTAATATATATTTTTTTCAGCAATTAGATGTTCAGTGGCATTGATTAATTATTGTAAAGGTCTCAGGTAAACCAAGGTAAACAGAATTACAAAAATCAAAGGAAGAATGGATGCTTGAACAATAGTGTGGAAATCTGGTGCATCTAATAACTGTTTTAAACTACAACATATATGTAGTTTATAAAAACTAGAGTGAATAACTGATTTGATATGAGACTGAAAAGATAACTTTGAGCCAATCCAAATGTCAAGACTTTTAAAACATGAAGTAATGGGAAAGTGGATTTGTCAATGTGGATATCCCTGGAGTATGATTTGGAACAATCTCTTTGAATTAGAATAAAACTGGTTTTATCCAAGTTGAGAGGCAGTTTTTATTAAAGGAAAGTCATTTCATTTACATGGCTTGCTACAGAAGTTCTTTTATCTTGAACCAAAAATTGGATGTCGTCCATGTGAATTTTAAATCCTTACACAGACTAGAAAGCTTACAAATTGGGGCGAAACATATATTAAAAAAGTGATGATTAAAGCTGAAGCTTACAGAATGCCTATGTCCATAGAAGCCCAAGCAGAGACTTGATTACCCAAAGATACCTGAAACTGAGCATTGGATGAAAAGAACTCGAACCAATTTAAAACTACACTTGAGATGCCACATTCTTGTAAATGGAATAAGAATATGATTGATCATATTGAACGCTGCAGAAATGTCTAAAGAAACCAACACATAACTATGACCATAGTCCATCCCATGTCTAAAAGAGACATGAGTAAATCCGAACACAAAGATTTTCTAACTGTTATAGATTTATAATTTGATTATCTTCAACAAAATTAAAATGTTGTGCAAACACACAAAATAACTTTGCAGTAAAGGAAAGAGAAAAAAATTGGTCTAAAGTGAATTGACCCCCATCTATTAAATTACACTGATTCATATGGTGACAGGATAAATTCAGCAGTTCCTGTTGGCTCTCTCTGCTGGGTAGTGCATTCCAAAGCAAAAGCCTAACCAAAATGCTGTCAAAAAAACTCTGGTTCAGAGGTGTGGAAAGGCACAGATCTGGAGATGGGGTATAAAAACTGCAAAATCTTGAACATCCCTCAAAACATGGTCAAGATGATTATTAAGAAGTGGAAGGTGTATAGCACCAACAAGACAAGCTTTTTTTAAACACAGCTATACTAACTGCACTAACCACATCCTCTAGCAACAAATTCCAGAGTTTAATTGTGCGTTGAGTAAAAAAGAACTTTCTTTGATTAGTTTTAAATGTGCTCCATGCTAACTTCATGGAGTGCCCCCTAGTCTTTCTATTATCCAAAAGAGTAAATAACTGATTCACATCTACCCGTTCTAGACCTCTCATGATCTTAAAAACCTCTATCATATCCCCCCTCAGTCGTCTCTTCTCCAAGCTGAAAAATCCTAACCTCTTTAGTCTTTCTTCATAGGGGAGCTGTTCCATCCCCTTTATCATTTTGGTTGCCCTTCTCCATCCTAACTATATCTTTTTTGAGAATTACACACAGAATTCAAGGTGCTGTCTCACCATGGAGCGATACAGAGGCATTATGACATTTTCCGTTTTATTAACCATTCCCTTCCTAATAATTCCTAACATTGTTTGCTTTTTTGACTGCTGCAGTACATTGAGCCAACGATTTTAAAGTATTATCCACTATGACGTTTAGATCTCTTTCCTGGGTGGTAGCTCCTAATATAAAACCTAACCGTGTAACTACCACAAGGGTTATTTTTCCCTATGTGTAACACCTTGCACTTGTCCACATTAAGTTTCATCTGCCATTTGGATGCGCAATCTTTCAGTCTTGCATAAAGATCTGTTACTCTCACACCAATGTGAACCCCCAAGTACATAACTGACCGTTTGGCCCACTTGAAGGGAAACTGTTGTGTAAGATTATAAACTTCAGTGTCTGTCAAATTTACATTCAAGATCTGATTTTTCAAAATTTACTTTGAAACCTGAAGCCCTGCTAAAATGACTCAGCTCAACAACAATACCTGCTAATGAGGAGCAAGGATCGGTTAATGTAAACAGTATATCATCAGCAAAACATGATTTAAAATGAAGATTTCCCAACTTAATCCCTGTAAGCAAAGAGGAGGAGCAAACCCTAGAAGTGAATAGTTCCAAAAATAAAGCGGGCACCCCTGTCTCATACCTCGCCCAATTGAAAACTGGTACCATAGCCACCATTAACCTTAACCCTAGCTTTCAGTAGTTCATATAGCTTGCTAACCATTGAAGGAAAAAGGGTCCAAATTTCATTTTCTCTAAGATTTTAAATAGAAATGACCAATGAACCAAGTCAAAATGCTTTTTCAGAGTCTATGGATAGCAATTCAGAGGGAATATGCTCCTTATGAACCCACCATAGTTCATCAATAATTTTGTGGACGTTGTTGGCTGCCATACAATTGGATATAAAATCCACTTGGTCAAAATGTACCAAGGACGGCAATAGCTTATTCAGCTGTTCAGCAAGGATGCTAGCCAATATCTTCAGATTCAAGTCAAAGATCGGCGGTAAGATCTGTAAAGCATTGGATCTCTGCCTGGTTTGGCTATATCAGATTCCAGCTACAATAGAAGTCACCAAAAATGATCCCCCCACCCCCCTCCCGGATATAATTGTACATATCAGTTAAAGGAACCACCAAGAAATGGGACTATTACTTATAATCCCCACTGGAAAACCCATCCAAGCCTGGTGATTTCCCTGACTTCAGTAGTTTAATGGCTTGTAAAACGTCAAGGAGTACTAATGGAACTGTCAATATATTATTGTTGTTCTGAGGTAGACGGCAGTGAAACAGAGGCAAGGTATTCTTCAATATAAGCATCATTAATAACCTCATCTGTCCGGTAGAGTGAGGCATAAAACTCAGTAAAATGTTCCCTTATACCAGAGGATGTAGTCACTAGAGCACCTTGAGAAGTTTTGATGATTTTTGGTATAGAACCTGAAGTATGAAAGGCTTTCAATCGTCAAGCTAGGTAGCGCCCAACCTTGTTTCCCCCTTCATAATGTGTTTATTTAATTAAGTCAAGTTTATGATTCAAAAGCTCATCATCAAGAGCCTGAAGCTCAGATCGAGCTTGGGAAAGACATCGAAAGCTAACTTTAGACTGGGTTAACATATGCAAACCTGAGAAGTGGGAGATCTGGCCTAGTAAATCAATCTTAGATTTATCTTTCTCCCTTTTGCGAAAGGTGGATATTTCTTCACCACTGCTTTAGAGCACTCCCAAAACCACTGCTGCTGAAGTCTCTGTAGAGACATTAATCTTATAATATTCCTATAAATGTTGACCCAAGGAGCTGGAAAAAGACTTGTCTTTTAATAAACTTTCATTTAAGCGCCAGAAATGTAAACTGGTAACCACATCCTGCAGTAAAACATCAATCCAAGTAGGCGCATGGTCAGACCAGGTAATATTCCCAATTTCCACTCCCACCACACGGTTCTGCAATGCCTTATCTATGAGGAAGTAGTCCATAGATGAGTAAGACCCTTGAGGAGCGAAGTAAAAAGTGTGTAGGTATGAGAGGTTGGATATCGCTGCCTCCAAATAATCGACAAGGCTCCATTGTGTCATTAAAGTAGTAAGTGATCTCCACACTCCCTGCAAGGACGAAGTAAAGAGATGAGAATTATCCAAATTAGGATTCCCGGTGAAATTAAAATCCCCACCTAGGATTAATAATCCCTTTAACATGAGCCAGTAAAATGTTATCCAATTTTTTCAAAAAGGAAGCCTGTTCTGAATTAGGCACATAAATGTTTATAATAGTAAAAAGTTCTCTAACCACCCTTAATTTTACCAAAATAAACTGACCTTGTGGATCCACAATTTGAATAGGCACCTCATTAGTAACAGTACAAGAGATTAAAATGCCAATTCCCGCATATCTAACCCCCTTAAAACTAGCAGAAAGAAATTTATGCGAGCAGGGTGGTAAGGAGAGGAGATACTCATGACTTTTACACAAATGCATTTCCTGAATAAGCGCTATAGTAGCTTTATAGTAATTAATTCTTGAGCCAAAAAAAGTGCTACCGTAAAGTGTTAAACCCCTTAACAGTCAAAGAGAGTATCCGGACCGTCATAGCAGAAAATAGAAAAATATGTGCAAAAAAACAGAAAAAGAATGTGCTTGAGACATGAAAATCAAAAAGCAGTATACCGCCACTGCTGTGTATGTGATAAACACAGGTATGAACAAAAAAAACTTTCCCCCAAACCATCCCCAAATCCCTCAACATAAACCGCCTCTCCCAAATGGTGATTCTTCCACCTCCAAGGGGGCAAACATCAGACCAAGATGTTCTAAGAGACCCCCCCGCAAAACAGCAAGCAATGTCCATTGCAAAAAGAAAAAAGAAAAAAGAAAAAAAAAGAATTGGACCCTCCAATTCAAAAATAGTGCTCTCCCTCACTCAGCAAGTCAAAAGACAGATATTGCAACCAAAAAGCAGATATAAAAGTCTCCTATTTAAGAAGGACCGGGAACTCTTTGAACCCTGGTCAGACAGTGCCAATCGGGAATCCTCTGAATGGCGTTACAATCTCCTGCCTCCTTTGCCTGCCCGAAGCCATCTGGTTTGAGTACCCATCTTTGAAGCACCAGATGCCATCTTAGGCACAGTGAAGTTAACACTCAAATTTGCCTATTCAAAAGCCGCTGCAGCTTCAGTCTTTTTCAGGCGATACGTGATGCCTTGATGATTGAATTGCAGCCCAAAAGGGAAGGTCCAGCGGTAGTGAATACTCTCAGTTTGCAACGCAGTTGCCACATCTCTCAGCTCATAACATTTACGGAGAGTAGATGGGGCTAAATCGTTAAAAATAGATAAAGTATGCCCTTCCCAGAGCCATTCATTTCTCTTCCTTGCAGCCTCGTATATTGCTGATTTTTGAACAAAGCTGTGCAGACAAAATAAAATGTTACGAGGGTGCTCATCTTGCCATGGTCCCAGAATCCTGTGGGCTGGCTCAATTTCAACAGGAGGCAAAGAATAAGCCTGTTCTGGGAAGCCAGCTGCTTGAGCATCGAGAATAAACATGCACATTTTCAAAGCTGCGGCTCTGGCATTGGTGTAATCTGTGTGTTCAGGAACTCCTTGAATCTGAAGGTTGCAGCGACGCAAGCAATTTTCTAAGTCCTCGAGTTTGTCAGCTAAAAGTGAGTTGTCTATGTCTAGCTGTTTCTGTTGCACAGTCCGCACATTAAGAGTTTCACGGTGTCCATCGACATGGATATCCAAATCATTGACTCTAGCCCCAAGGGTGGCCAGGTCGTCCTGCACCTCTGAGATGGAAGCCAGGAGATCAGATTTAAGTTGCTTCATATCCGATCAGAGCTCAAGAAACCAGCTCTTTAATTCATTTTCAGACAGTATGTCCACAGGCCCAGAGCTGACGGTAAGGGCATACGAAAGGCCTTCACGACCCTTCTCACTGGCATAATCAGCAGTTTTCATTTCCTGTTCCCAGTCTTCGCTCACGAACTCGGGAGCTACTTTGCTAAAAGAAAAATGCTTTAAATCCATCATCTTTTATTTAGTTGCCATCATGAGGTGAGAGAAGGCAAAAATGTGTGTGGAGGTGCCCAATAAGCAAAGTTAGGTGAAGGATTCAGCTATCAGGGGCAGGGAGCTCGACGACTAGGCAAGCATCTTAGCGTCAGAACAGGGCCCGCCCCCCCCCCCTTTTTTTTTTTTTAGGTTTTAAATATTTCCTCAGATTTGGTTTTTTCTATTACAAAAGTCTATTTTCTATCTGGAAAAACTGAGCCTCAGATTCCCGCTAATCTTGTGTTAACTGATTTTTTGGAATCTTCTCAATATGAGGTTGTGGAAAGATCTACACTACTAGTGGGTTTTTTCTTTTTGCTGAGAGTGATTTGAGCAATGTGATGAAGTCTATTTTCAACATATGAATACTCCCTTTTATGGGGCAAAATGCTACTCTTTCCAGATTTGGTTTGTATTACTCAAGAAAAGGAGGAAGTGTTTCTTCCTCGCTCTTGGTGCCACTTTTTTTTTTTTTAATCATGCTACCCTTGTAAATGGGTGGTCAAGTTTCAACAAAATTCATGTGTTTTTTGTGCCTGAACAGTTTAGGTCTTTTATTGATTCCAAAATGCTGATCATTGATCCCAGTCCTCAGTCCTAGAGTTGGTCTATTTTGAATTAGGAGGATGTTATTGCAATGCTCATGTAATACAGTTTCCTTTGTTTCTCCTCTTTACTGCCTTCTCACTTTAATAATTATTAACTGTTAAGTTAAAAAAAAAAAATTATATACCGTATATATATATATATAATCTTATTTCCTGATTTTTCTTGTTAATTGTGATTCTTTCAGAGCGTTAATGCTTTATTATTAATTTGAAACTTAAAGAATTAAAAAAAAAAAAGAAACATAAGCAGTATGGTATTTTTCTGCCATCTAGTTTGTTCATTTAAAGATTTCTTCAGAAGTACAAGGGTGGGGATTGGACACTTATCCAATCAAGCTAATTCCATGTTTTATTTCTACTTCATTTTCTAAGGAATTCTGGAAAGTTGTGGGATACATGGAACAAACACCAATTCAAAGTATTTTGCTTCCAGGCCATAAGGCGATATTTTGGAAGAAGGTGTAGACTCTTCTCCAATTGCTATGCAATGGCTATAAACAACCATGTTGCATTTAAAAACTGCATGTTGTCAGGGTGAAGAAAGGACTTGCTTTCCTGTGCAATAGCAGCCACATTTATTTTACTGATTGGGTATTTAGCTCATGCCTTTTCATTTGCAGTTCAAGGGAAATTACATTCTTCCTTGAAGGTAGAAACTTTTAAGCCCATCTGAATACGCCTCAAGAGAAACTTCAAAATTAAACTTGGAAAGATTCTCATAGGAACCTTGCTACAATCTCTGCACCACAGGGCATACTTTGCAAAAATACAGTACATTTTGCTCACAGAATGTCTCCTGGACTTTAACAATGCTACACATTGAAAAAAGTATTAATCCATTTTTAGTGGAGACCTCTCAACTCCCAGGTTGTTAGTTTCGGAGATCCTGGATCTGACTAGAAAATACACATTTAATTGAAAAGGATAGACACCAGTACCTGGAAGGGACCTGCTATTGCCAAATCTATAAGCCTCAGTCTCAACAACCTAGCCTCCTTGTCCAGAATAGTATGGTCATTATTACATTTCCAAATCACAGATCTACACTATCAAACGTTAAAAAAGGCATGAATCCCATACTTGATCTAATGTATCAGTCAACATTGCCCAATAAGCTGGGTTCCTCCTATAAGAATGATGCATCATTATGAGGGGCAGATTCACGCAGTTCCCCATTTCTCACTAAGCCAATTAAATATATCTTAATCTGGTTCCCATTCCCCTGCATCCAGACTCTTCCAGCTCAATCAGTCCATTTTGCTCCTCAGATACTTCTCTGTCCAGGGAAGGAGTCCTTCAGCATACTCATACCTCCTTGCTTGTTGACATACATGACTAATACAAGTTTGTCTGATCAAACTGTAATGTCCTTTCCACAATACACATTGAAGAACAAGCGACTACTGAATATCATTCTCATTTGTAAAACATTTATCTGAAGCATGAAAGCCATCTATCTTGCTCCCCACCCTGCACAACTGGCATCAGTTGTCAGAAAAATATAATTAGCAATGCTGAAAACGTATGCCTGCACAAAACTTGTCCTTCCAATGATTACATTACCAATGTGGACAAAATTAGCTGGAATTCAAAGTCCTGCTATGGGATTGGCCAGCTAAAAGGATGGTTTTATAAAAGTCTCATATGCAGTCTTACCCATGGGACCATTGATATCACTACCATCAGACCCTCAAACTGTCAGGCACCTTTTTTTTTTTTTATTTTATTATAGAAGATGAATTAAGAAGCATGGTGTCTCTTATTATAGACAAAAGAGTTTCTATGGATTCTAGTGAAGCCTTGTGAATCAAGCTCCCATACAAAATACTCTTTTCAAAACTGAATAGCCAATCAGAGTTGTAACATGGGCGTTACCAAGCCTCTGGTCTTGATGCTTCATCTTCAAAGCACTCTTATTAGCAGATTGTCCAGGTAAGGGAAAATACAAACTCTCTGGATCCCAAGATTTACTTCAGAGGGCTAAGACCTTCATAAAATCTCTTGGGGCCAATGCAAGGTCAAAAAAAGTGACCTGAACTGGTAATGATCTATCATAAAGAGCAAGGATTTCTGATAAGATTATCAAATAGATATGTGAAGACAGGCAACTAGTAGACCCACAGAATAATTTTAAGAAGTCTGCTGATTTATTTCCTGCATTATTGTAGGCAGCAATTCCATCTTAACATGCTTGTCCAAAGACTTGTTTAGGCATTTCAAGTCCAGGAAATGCCAGATCTCTTCCTCTCCCTCAGCTCAAAACTACCAAGTAATTGGAACACAGTTCTCTGAATGTTTCTAATTCTCAAAAACTCTTATAGTGGCATTTATGTGCAGAAGATGTTCCACTCTGATGTAAAGCCACAGCCTTCTCTGGATTTCTTGGGATCATGAACAAACATAGATCAGTGATGGCAAAAAAATAAACCTCCTGAACAAGGTTCTTTATGTGGAGTTTTATCATCTTTAAGTGGACATGTTCTATGGCTGGCAGCAGCAATATATTTTTGGCAGCATAAGCAGACTGGGTGGGTCAACTGGCCATTTCTGCCAACATATTACTGTTTTACTACCCTACCTGTTCATCCCAAATGTCCTTGGAGGGGAAGACAAAACCAAAAAACTGTAGCTAGATTCCAAGCCAAATGTTCACTGACATTATCAAACATGCAAAAGTTCTACTTGATAGACTGCTTAACTGTGGAAGGGAATCCATCATCCTCTTTCACATATACAGGCTCTCAGTCATTCACATACATGCAATCTCTCACTCACACACACAGGATCTCAAACACACATGCTTGCTCGCTCATTCACTCTCTCTCCCTCCCTCCCCAGAACTAGCAGCAGCAGTAGCCTCCTCCGAACCCTAACCTCCTTCGTTTTCAGCCCTGGCGGAGCAAGGAGTCCCATCGGTCGCGGGAGTTGACGTTCTTCTTCATTTTTCTGCGCGCCACGCTGCTCATTCCTCAGGCCGCGCCTCTCTTCTGTTCTTCGGGCCGACGCTGACCACACTACCGTGGTCTCTTCTTCCTGTGCATGCACCCACTGCTCACCACTTCCTCTTCCGGGCCGCAGGGGGGGGGGGGGGGGTGCGGAAAGAAGAGACCATGTCGGTGCCACTGACTCCAGCTGTCCTGCTGCGTTCCGCCCAGGCTGACAGCATTTTAAGCCCGGGCGGAGGAGGACCAGGGAGCAGCTGGGTCAGCGGGGAACCGGGAAGTGTGGCAACACACTGGTGTGTTGCAACACACCGGTTGAGAACCACTGCTTTAGATGGAAGGTCTCTAGTCCATGCTTCAGACAAACTCCTTGTCTCACTGGAATGCCTGTAGCCATGATTTGACAGTGTCTGCAATAAACCTTATAGCCATCTGAAAAAGAGGAATAAAAGATTTTGCAGAATTCACTTCTCAGACAAGGAAGACTCAACACTCTCCAGAAGAAGCCAGGAATAAGATGATAAAATTATCAGATTAGCAGAACTCCAGGCATCTCATATTGCCTTTTTAATGATGCATGTATGTGTGTGGCAATTTAGTTCTGGTATCCATGCTACTGGAATAATAATTACACAATTCTGGGGGGGGGGGGAAACAATACACACACAAAAAAAACTCCATTCCTGAAAGAATAGTCACAGCTCTCTCCTCTTTTTGGGCAGCCTCATCAAACTGCAAATCAACTTGGGAATAACCATCTTTCCAAATAGGCTGCCTCCACTGCTTTGAAATCAAAGGGTTACATTCAGTGGGTCACGGGAGGGTCCCGCAAGCTGGCTCACTCATCCCCAATGTGGCCGGACATCCACAGCACACAGCTTCCTGCTCCGAATGCTGTTCAGCACGGCCCAAGACACCACCAGCTGCTGCTCCCGCCACCGTCCCTCAGGCGCGCACGCATATGCGATTATATAGGCCCCATGGCAGGAAACACTGACCAGCCTACGTAAGCAAGGACCTCATAGTACTGTCTTGCCTCAGCAACACGTCTCCTGCCTTAGTAGTACACGTTGCCTTTAAATTCCAGGTTCCTGTGGCCTGCATTCCTGGGCTCAACCTGCAGAGGAGGCAGCTGGTACAGAGGAAGCTCCAGTCTGTCCTGCTATAGGGCATGTTCGGCAGCTGCCGGGTTAGACCTCAGATTCGCCTACAAGGCTGCTGCAGCATAGAGGGCTCACACCCACACCATCCTTCACAGATTCCTGAGGCCATGAGCTCAGCAGACTCGCCTCAGACCTCTACCATTGCTGGGCTAGCACATCAGCTTCAGCAGGAACAGCTGAATATCATGGCCAGGTATCTCTAAACTTAGTATAGCTGCCTGGACTGCTCCAGCACTCGTAATACAGCCTACTACTCCCAATCTTCACTTGCTCAGCCACAGAGGTATGATGGAGATCCAGTAAAATGTAAAGGCTTCCCTAAATCACTCAGTTGCAGTTAAATTTACAGGCACCTTTATTCCCCCATCTTGATCGAGTCAAAGTGACATTCTATCCTTGCTAGGTGGTTCCACACTGGCATGAGCCTCGCCTCTCTGGGAAAGATGACCTGCTCCTGGGAGACGTCTTGCAAGAATTCCGGCAGATCTTAGACGAGCCTAGTCGCATGGCTTTCAAGACATTTGAACTTCTGCAGATCAGACAAATTTCTTGGTCTGGGGAGGTACACAGTACACTTCCACATCATGGCCTCAACTTCAGTGTGGCAGTGACAGTCTGCAATCTTCAGGCAAGGGCTCTCAGCATGCATTAAAGCATGAGCTGGCTGCCAGGGATCTGCTGGAGATGTTGGAGGGCCTAATCAGTCTAGCCAATCAGGTAGATGTACAGTTCCAAGAACGGGCCTAGGATTGTCCCATCCCAAATTTCCAGCATCCAGTAACTTCCAATTCTCCTCCAGAGCCGGGACTGGCACCAGGAGAGGCCTTGCAGGTTGACCATTTTAAACTGTCTGTGGAGGAGAAACAAAGGCACCACTGTCTCAATCTATGCTTGTACTGAGCCACATCTGGGCACGTTGCAAGACACTGTCTCAATAAGTCGGGAAACGCAAGGACCTAGACCTGGTAGGAGAGGCCACCATAGGTCATCCCTGCACTTCTCTACAACTCCTACTAACAGTACATCTCTCTCTTGAGGACATTCTTGGACACCAGCAATGACAGCAGTTTCATCCATAAGGCTTTGGTCCATCATTACCGAATACAGACAGTTCTTCTGGATACTCCACTTTCAATATTGTTATATACGAGACCCTTTGCCTGGACACGTTACGAGAGCCACTGTAACCCTCACCATGCACACAGATTCTGCATGGCAAGCAAATCAGTCTTTATATGTGTTAGCCAAAGCAGTCATCATAGGCCTATTGTGGTTCATGCTACATGAGCCTCACATTGAGTGGGCCACATTACAGAGTTATGTCTTGACAAAAGTTTCACCTTTGATTCCCTTGGCTCGGACCAATGCCTCAGAGCTTTTCAGTCTACCATCACTATTCACAGAGTTTGCAGATGTGTTCAGCAAACAGCAGGCAGAAGTCCTGCCGCCCCATTGCTCTTACGATTATGCCATTGACCTGGTCCCTGGTAAGGCCGCACCCAGTGGCCGGGTATACTCTTTCTGCCTCTGAAATGGAGGCTATGACAAACTATATTAAAGAGAATTTGAACAGGCTTCATTCACCCCCCATCACCTGCCGGGGCTTGATTCTTTTCTGTAGGAAAGGATGGATGGATCATTACATCCCTGTATTTACTATCATAGTCTTAACTCCATTACTAAGAACTACCGCTATACTCTTCCCTTGATCTCCAAGCTCTTTGTGCACCTGAAAGCATTCAGATGTTTGCCAAGCTGGACCTTCAGGGGGCATACAACCTGATCAGAATCCAAGGTGGTGATGAATGGAAGACCGCTTTTAAACACTTGTGATAGATATTATGAATACCTAGTAATGCCTTGCGGGTTGCATAACGTCCGAGCGGTCTTCTAATTTAAAGTCAATGAGATCTTCCGGACCCTTCTCTACTCCCACATGATAGAGAAAATTAGGATATCATCCAGGTAAACTAAGTCTTTGTCAGAGCATCAACGCCATGTGAAACAGGTCCTCCAGAGACTCTGTGAGAACCACCTCTACGCCAAGTTAGAGAGGTGTACTGTCAAACAGGAAGAGGTTCCTTTCTTGGAATATATTATCTCCACCAAAGCCTACAGATGGACCCAGACAAATTAAAGGCCATACTAGAGTTGCCCCGGTCCGTGGGCCTCAAGGCATGACAGCACTGCCTGGGGTTCACAAATTACTATAGGCAATTTATGATTATTCTTCCTTTGTAGCTACACTCACAGCCCTATTTATTTATAAATATTTGTTGGTCGCACACTCTAAAGATCGCGGCAACAATATTCATATTCACAATTAAAACAAGAACAAAATATAAAAATACATCAATGAATCATATTACTGGATAACACAATTCAAATACACCAGTAGCACTTTTCATTTCTGCAAAGACCTTCATGAATAACCAAGTTTTTAACTCTTTCCTAAAGTTAATTTCATTATCTAGCAATCGCAATTGGTTTGGGCGTTCCATCATACTGGACCGGCGATGGAAAATGCACAGTTATGTACTTCACCCAAATGGGCTTCATATATGGATGGGATAGATACCAGACTTTGGTTCAATGATCTCAACTACGCTGAGGAATGTAAACAATGAGATCCATACCTAACCCTCCTAACTCCATTCTAATGCAAAATTTTAAATATCATTAAGTATTTTTTTCTGGATTCTCGCTTCAATCAGAAGCCAAAGTAAATTATAAAAATGTGGGTGTAACGTGATCGTATTTCCAAATCCCAGGTAAGATTCTTGCGGCAGATTTTTGCAATAATTGCAGAGGCCTTGTAATTTTCATAGTCACTCCCAACAACAAATTGCAATAATCAATACCTGAGAAAATTAACGTGTGCAACACTTGTCAGAAGTCATCCGATTCTAAAAAAACGTTTCAGATGTCTCAACATAGAAATGACGGCAGAAAAAGATCAAACGGCCCATCTAGTCTGCCCAGCAAGCTCCCACACTTATTTTCCATAAGAACTTGCCATGCTGGGTCAGACCAAGGGTCCATCAAGCTCAGCATCCTGTTTACAACAGAGGCCAAACCAGGCCACAAGAACCCGCAATTACCCAAACAGCAAGAAGATCCCATGCTACTGATGCAATTAATAGCAGTGGCTATTCCCTAAGTAAACCTGATTAATAACAGTTAATGGAGAGCACGTGATGCGGTGAGCTAGGTCGGACGTGCCTAAGAGGGCTCCGGGTGCCCCGCTTCGATTTCTCTGTGTTTTAAATCTGCAAACTGCCTCTTTCGGATTGTATCGGGGTTCCAAGGCTTAACTACATGTCCATAACCAATTATATGCAGCGCTCACCGGCTGGTATGCCTCTACGAACGGGGAAACGGGACAAGGACAAGGTGAAACCAGGGGACGCTAAGATGGCGGCGGTGCACGATTCACCCTCAGCCCCTGCCTTACCCGAGCTTACGCCAGCGATCTCGGAGCAGTTAAAAACAATTCTTATGGAAGCACTGGACGTGAAGCTCGCTACCATATCCTCTCAGATCACAGATATCCACACGGCTCTTTCGGACCTTAATCCCAGACTGGAGCAAATTGAAACGCGGGTGGGTACCTTAGAAGACGACGCTAATACGGCTTCTACCAAATTAGCTGCGATGGCGTCGCAACTGGAAGCTCAGGCAGCAAAAATAGAAGATCTAGAGAATCGGAGCAGACGATCCAATATCCGACTAGTGGGCCTTCCGGAATCGCTCTTGGAAAAGAACTTGGGGTCCTTTTTAGAAAGCTGGCTCCCGGATGCCCTCCATTTACCGGAGTTACTCCCTGTCTTTCGCATAGAGAGGGCTCACCGCTTAGGTCAAAGACGGGAAGGGGAGACCCGACCTAGAATTATAATAGCCAAAGTCCTTAATTATGCTCACAAGCAGGAGCTACTGCAGGCATACCGGAATGTACCTGATTTGGCCTATGAAGATCATCGGGTCCGCATTTTTCAGGACTACTCGGCCAAAGTCTCTGGGCAGAGACGGAGCTACTCGCAAATTTGCTCTACTTTATTTTCAAAACAGGTCCGCTTTACCTTGCAGTATCCAGCCAGACTCAAAATATGGCACGAGAATCGCACGCACCTTTTTGAAACTTCTGAGGCTGCACAACAATTTTTGACCAGCACATGGCCTTGATGTGGAGGTGAGGAATGGCCACCTTCTGTTTGGTAGACTCTTTCTTGGTAAAGCAGGGGTCCCTGCTCATGAGAGGACGTTGCTTTTTCCTTGTTTTATTTTTTTTTTCTTTTTTTTATTCGGTGCCTGACATTGTGTCTGGGAAGGTGGGCTTTTATGCCCTTGTTTGGACTATATTTCCTTCAGGACCGGATATAGGGAGCGGACCTTTGGGGACTCCTTTGCCATGAGGCTCATCCCATTGCAGGGAGGAACAGGCTCGAATGTCTCAGAGCAAGGCCCGGCTGGGTCTTTGCTGGGACTGTTATGTGTTTCTTTTCTTTTCTTTACCCTCCCATTACTTCTGTTTCCAGGGTGCAGAGTTGCCTTTGGGGAGAGGACTACATGCGATCTGGTAGTGCATCTTTTTGCGCAGGGGCTTCGGAATGGACATGCAGACTGAATGTGCCTGTGGCGAGCATATATATGACTGTTCGCCCTGAAGCAGCCGGAGGAGATGGAGAGATGGAGGGAGAGAAGTGGGGCACCCGCCCGCACCATTACGTGACTCTCGCCCCATTTAAGGGGCTTAGGAAGGATACGTATCTGTAGCTGGGGATTGGGGATGGGTTTAGGAGGTCGGGGAGGGAGGGAGGGGGGGGAGGAGGTGGGGGGAAGGGTAGGGGAAGCAGGGTTGGGTAATGAGGGGAGAAATGTGTGTCAATGGCTCATGTTAGTATGGTGGATATGCTTGGGGTTATGTTCCCTGTTCAATATGGGGCGGTTAAAGGCTTCTGTGGGTTTTTCTCTGGGTTTCCTCGGGGCTAGTACGGAGGTGATTAGCCAAGCAAGGTTATACAATGGGTGATATTACCAAAATTGTGTCCTGGAACGTAAACGGGCTAGGGTCGCCCATCAAACGCTATAAAATTCTACAACAACTTAGGAAATGCAATCCCACAGTAGCCTGCCTTCAGGAGACGCACATGACAGCTGGTGAAAGTCAAAAATTACAGAAAAAATGGGGAGGAGCTTGTTATTTCTCGCCGGCTAAAGGGAAGAAAGGGGGAGTGGCGGTTTTAGTCCACAAGTCTGCGTCTTTCATCATTTCCAATACTATTCAAGATTTGGAAGGGAGGTTATTAATGGTTATTGGCACCCTCAATGGACAGCTTATCACGATTTGCTGCATATATGCACCGAACACCTACTCACATGTCTTTTATACCCATGTGCTTACCCAGCTCGTGACCCACGCTCAGGGTTACACAGTAGTAGCGGGAGACTTTAATTTCACCCATGATCCACAGCTTGATAGGTCGCCGCCGGGGCCTGCTCCTAGAGGTCATGCCGGGAAAGGAGCAGCGTTTTTATGTCGCGAGCTCTCGTTGATAGACTCGTGGCGTACACTACACCCCTCCGAGAGGGATTACACCCACGTTTCGAGGGCCCATGTCGCCATGTCCCGCATCGACTATATACTTACTCCACAGGACGGGTTTCAAGCGTTGGTTAAGGCCGCCATAGGATCCCCTGCGATATCAGATCATGCGTTGATCTGGGTGGAGCTTAGGTTTCAGGCCAGGGAACCCAACGAAAAGTTTTGGAGATTTCCCAGTTTTTTGAGGGGAGACCCTGACTTTAAGGACTTCCTTTCCAGTAAATGGAAGGAATTTGCCCTTCATAATCAAGCTCATGAGGACAATTCACATCTCTACTGGGAGGCCGCTAAGGCTGTTCTCCGTGGAGAGGTCATTTCTTATGTGGCTTCCCGGGCTAAACGCTTGAATCAGACCATCTTGCAGTTAGAAGCTACACTACAGACACTTAAGCAAAGTATGTCCCAGAATCCGTCCCCCGCTCAGCACAAGGCTTATTTTGGTATTTTGCGAGACCTTAATTGTGCGCTGCATAAGAGAGCACAGCAGGCATTTCAGACAGCGGAGAAAAATTTTTTTAAATATGGCAATAAGGCTGGTAAATATTTGGCTTCCTTGGTCCGGGCTCATAGGGGGAAGACGTTTATATCTTCCATGAAAACGAAAGAGGGGCTGACGGTCGTCTCCCGTAGGGCTATATGTGAGGCCTTTCGGGTCTTCTATGAATCCCTTTACACAGATGACGTACCGGGGGGGGCAAGGGAGGAGGCTGATTTCTTTCAAGATCTCTCGCTTCCAACACTATCAACCTCCCAATTGGCATTTCTCAATAGACCCATCATACCGTTGGAAGTTTCTAATGTTATAGCCTCCAGTAAAAGTGGAAAAGCACCGGGCCCAGATGGGTTCTCATTCGATTTTTATAAAATGCTTCAACTACAAGTGGTCACCACTCTTACTGATTTTTTCAATGATGCTATACAAAAGGAATCTCTTCCGCCCCGTTTTAATACTGCCTATATAACGGTGCTCCCGAAACCGGGAAAGGATCCTTTGCTCCCCGCCTCGTATCGTCCAATATCACTTTTAAATTGTGATTTAAAAATCTTGGCTAAAATACTCACGGACAGATTGGGGCATTTTTTGCCGGCGCTCATTTCCACACATCAGGTGGGGTTCGTAAAAAATAGACCCGCTTGTACCCACATCATCCGCTTGTTAACAGCTATGGCGACCTCCCTTCATAGTAAGTCTCCAGCCTTGGCCATTGGGTTCGATTCAGAAAAGGCTTTTGATAGGGTCTCATGGCCTTATATGTTCTCGTGCCTTCAAAGATATGGCCTTACTGGAAATTTTTTGACTTTTATTTCACTCCTATATCGAAGTCCAGAATCTCATATAGTAGCCAATGGCTACAAATCAGAGGCGGTGCATATTGGGAGAGGTGTTAGGCAAGGCTGCCCCCTTTCTCCGCTACTGTATATTTTGGCAATAGATCCCCTTCTGCGGAAAATAGCTCAAAATACTAACATCAGAGGGTTGGGATCTGTTGAACATGAGTTTAAGATTGCCGCTTTTGCGGACGATATATTGGTTTACCTTACCAACCCCCATTCTTCACTTTCCTTGCTTTTAAATTTACAGGCAGCATATGGAACATTTGCAGGTTTGCGGGTAAATCAGGATAAATCTGAGGTTCTGGATGTGGGAGGCAGAGTACGGTGTGCATGGGACGGAACCTTCCCGCTTAAATGGGTTCAGGGCACGATGAAGTACTTGGGTATTAAAATTCCTTCCAATCTGCACGACTTGTATAGAGTAAATATTGAACCGCTTCTCCATAACACAAGGAGAACTTTAGAAAAGTGGCAGTCTCTCCCACTTTCGATCACGGGCAGAATACAGCTTTATAAAATGATGATCCTGCCTAAGTGGATCTATATTTTTCAAATGTTACCGGTTTGGCTTTTGCAGAAACATAGGCGGGAGCTTTGTGTGATTTTACGTAAATTTTTATGGGCGGGTAAGAAAGCACGTATAGCACTGAGCTCCCTTATGGTTCCGGTTGATAAGGGGGGATTGAATTGCCCAGATATTCGGACCTATAACTTAGCAGCACTCTTGAGACATCTTAAGGACATGCTCGAACATACCACCTATTATACCCCGCTAGCAGAGATTCAACGATGGGTGGGGGATCTCTCTTTCAATGTGGCCATTCAGGTGCCCTTGAACCACTTGCCCTCCTTGACGGCAGCACAACCTCTGATCAAGTCCTGCCGTCTCGCATGGGCATTTTTATGTAAGAAACTACATTTCACCTCTACAGTGACGGCCTTTCTGGATATCTGTGGTCATCCTTTGTTTCCCCCGGCGCAAAACTTGTCCACTTTCCATAAATGGAAGGGTCAGGGGCTACAATGGGTGTATCAATGTTATTCTCAGAGCACAGGGCTACTATTTTCCTTTGAGGAACTGCAGGCGACCTATGGTCTCCCGAATTCAGATCACTATGCCTACATCCAATTGCGGCACTTCCTGGAACGCCAGGGCAGTTTTTGCACACCGTCGCCCGCTTTCTGGGCTCTACACAGATTGATAGGGGCAAAGAAACTCAATAAGCCAACGATAGCAACTTACAAACAAGCGCTACAAGCAGTGACCGATGCAGGCGACCTTAACTCTTTGTACGAACGCTGGAAACAATGGCCTCACTTTTCGTTGTCTCGGCAAGCTTTTTTCCAGTGTTTTAAGGTCTTACCTACATGGTCTGAAAGTATTTTATATAGGGAGCTGCAATACAAGTTTCTAAGGCTCTACTATATGACCCCTGAAAAGGCCTTTCGAGCCAACGTCAGTACTTCCCCTACTTGTTTGAAGTGTAATTTGGCGGTGGGCTCCTATTCCCATTGTTTCTGGACCTGCCCAGTGGTGTACGCTTTTTGGGTACAAGTTACACGAACATGTGGGCAACTGCTCAGGAAGCATCTTCCGATGAATCCTATGTGGTGGTTGTTTGGGGTGACACCGATGCTCTCTTTAAAGCCATTGCTGGAGGACCACAAATTCATATGTAAAGCAGGTCTGATAGCGAAGAAGGTGATTCTCACGGGATGGGTAGGAGGGGACCCCCCCAGCCATGAACATTGGTTCACACTCCTTATTAAATTGTATACTTTAGAATTCAGCAGCGCTAGTCACACCTCAGCTAAGCGTCGAGTGGAAGTTGAATCGGTATGGAAACCTTTAAATGCATACCTAAGACCCACTACGGACCCAGGTCAGTAGTTCAATCTCAGGGACCATGCTTAAGCCACCCCCAAGGATACATCACCTTCCATTCCATTACACTACACCACAAAGCTTAGAGGCCACGAGAGTACATTGGCTGTAGCATTCAACATACACTTATAGGGTGGGGGGAGGGAGGGACTGGGTGGTTCGATGGAACGTTTGTTGAATTTTTTTTTTTTTTTTTTTAGTTACCGAAACTATTACGCTTCATGTTCCGTGTCAAAGACGTGGAAGATTGTCAAATGCAGTAGCGGATATGTTTCAGGTGCTGTTTTCTGTTATTGTTCTTGTTATGGATGTTCTATCTAAACCCATAATGTTTGTACAAATGCAATAAAAATATTATACAAAAAAAATAACAGTTAATGGACTTCTCCTCCAAGAACTTATCTAAACCTTTTTTGAACCCAGCTACACTAACCACATCCTCTGGCGGCAAATTCCAGAGCTTTATTGTGCGTTGAGTAAAAAGATTTTTCTCCGATTAGTCTTAAATAATATGCTACTTGCTAACTTCATGGAATGCCCCCTAGTGCTTCTATTATCCAAAAGTGTAAATAACCGATTCACATGTACTCATTCAAGACCTTTCATGATCTTAATGACCTCTATCATATCCCCCCTCAACCGTCTTCTCCAAGCTGAACAGTCCTAACCTCTTCAGCCTTTCCTCATAGGGGAAGCTATTCCATCCCCTTTATCATTTTGGTTGCCCTTCTCTGTACCTTCTCCATCGCAATTATCTTTTTTGAGATGCGGCGACCAGAATTGTACACAGTATTCAAGGTGCGGTCTCACCATTGAGTGATACAGAGGCATTATGATATTTTCATTTTTTTTAACCATTCCCTACCTAATAATTCCTAATATTCTGTTTGTTTTTTGACTGCTGCAGCACACTGAGCTGACGATTTCAAAGTATTATCCACTATGATACCTGGATCTTTTTCCTGGGTGGTAGCTCCTTGTTGCGCGTCCCGGCTACACTGGTGCCACGGCTGGCCCTGCTCACATCGGGTTCCCCTCTGCGTTCAGGGCCCTTTTTGGTAACTGTTTGATTTGAATTTCCTGCCACCCCCTGCCGTTGATGCAGAGAATAATGTTGGAGTTGCATCAAAAGGTGAATCATAAGGCTTAATGGTTAAGGGTAGTAACCGCCGCATCAAGCAAGTTACCCCAATGCTTATTTACCCAGACTGCACAGATCAATGCTTTGTTGGATGCTGTCTGAATGTAAATCCTCTTTTTCACATTTCCCCCTGCCGTTGAAGCAGAGAGCAACACTGTATATGAATTCAAAGTGAAGTATCAGGCTTAATTGGTTTAGGGTAGTAACCGCCGCAATAAGCAAGCTAACACCACGCTAAGGGACCGCACAGTATCACCTCAGGAGGCAAGTGATGCTATACAGAAGTCTTGTCTTTCCGTTATCTCCTTTTGATTCCTTCTTTTCACTCACAGGCAAACCCCGCCCACCGAAGGGAAATGCATGTCAACCATCTGCTGGAGATGGAGAATACTGACGGGCTGAAGTCAGATGTCAGGGCAGGCCCATAGGAAAGTTTGTTCTTCCCTGAATTTTCAATCCTATAGGAGCACAGATCAGTCCAGACAAGTGGGTTTTGCATCCCTACCAGCAGATGAAGGTAGAGAACAAAAACTCTTGAGGCCCTGCTACATATCCAAGAGTGCCACCTGCAGTCCCCTCAGTATTGACCTGTACCCAAGCCAAGAGGTTCAAATTAAACTCCCAACTAAACTAAGGACGAGGAGAGAATACAGTTGGAGCCCTCTATAACTAGGACCCCTTGATTAAAAACAAGGAACATATTAACCTATGTACACTTCAGTAACTTTGCATATATGTTGTCTATTTAATATTTATATTCTTATGTTCAGAAACTCCATTTATTGAAACGCCTTACCGCGACAGTTTTGTTTTATGGAAACCGACCTGATTTGATATTTGTATCGAGAATGTCGGTATATAAAAATGCTAAATAAATAAATAAATAAATATCTGTCTACATACTGTCTCAACAGCATTCAGAAGAGAGGAAGTCTTTCGAAACAAGGGGATAGGTCTCTGGACTGATCTGTGGTATTACAGGAACAAAACTTTCCTTTCCTGTTCATACCCCAGATCAGTGCAGACAAGTGGGATGTACCCAAGCTCCCCTATACTAGGCGGGAACCAGAAAGACCTGCACACAACACATTTTACCCCCAAAAGTTGCCTCCTCTGGTGACCGCACAAACAAGTGGTAATGTTTGGTAAAAGTGTGAAGAGAAGACCATGTTGCAGCCCAACAAATCTCTTGCGGAGATAACCGACAATCCGCCCAGGAAGTTGCCTGTGCCCTAGTAGAATGCACCCCAACTCTTCTGGAGCTAGACGAAACTTACATATATAAGCTGAATTTATAGCCTCCTTCAGCCACCTTGCAATCATCTCTTATCACCTCCATCACCCACCAGTCTGACTTGATCCTGGTCCACTCCTCGTAAAAGAGGGACAGCCTCCCTCCAACTGCCTCCAGAGAGGAGTGGACTTGCCCACCTTCAGTGGCCAATTTTATTTCCATCTCCCCCCTTGGGAACTACCATCCTGAGGAGATCTACACTGCTGCTGAAAGGACAGCTGCCTGCCAGATTCCTGCTTTTGCGCTGTAGACAAGGAGGATCTGCTCAGGTGAAATCTTCTTGCGTCTTGAAAACGAGTACATGGGGGAAAAGGACTTCTTGCTGTATTTCTTGTCCTCAGGTAACTTATTGCCCTTTGACTCCCCCAACTACTTCATGAGTTGCTCCCCCAACTACTTCATGAAGAGGAACTTGCCCTTGAAGGGAAGGTTAGACAGCCGGGCTTTAGACCACATATCCGCTGACCAGTTTTGCAACCACAGCCACCTCTGTGCTGCTACCGCAGAGACCATATTCCTGGCCAAATCATGTCAGAGGGCATCTGCCACATAGGCCACACCCACCTCCAAACAGGCAGCCTGAGCGGACTCCGCCATCATCCCTGGCACCTTCTTGTGCGCCTTCTGCACTCAGCACACGCAGGCTCTCTGCATCAAATTCCCACAGACCGCCACCTGAAGGCTCAAGGCCGAAGCCTCAAACAGCCTCTTCAACAAAAGTTCCAGCTTCTGATCCTGGATAGCCTTTAGAGTGGCCAAACCTGCCACCGGGACAGTTGTCTTCTTGGTCACCGCAAATACTACGGCATCCACCTTGGGAATCTTCCAAGACTCCAGAGTTTGCTCCGGCAAAGGATATAAACTTAGCCATTGCCCTGGCCACCTTCAGGCCCACTTCGGGAGACTCCTTTTCCCAATCCACCAACTTCTTCACCTTCCTGGGCAAAGGAAAAGCTGTAGGGGGGCCCCACAGCCCCACTAGGACCAGGTTCACCCCCCTCATTGTCTGAATCTTCCTTCGTGACCTTAATCCCCAACTCCAACACCTGGGGAATCAGTGGACCTAGTTGTTCTCTGTGGAACAACTGGACCACCCAAGGGTCGTCACCTTCCGCAATCAGGACACTGTCCAAATTCTGCATAGGATCCACTAAAATTGCTGACCAGGACCTTATCCGGGTCCAATGGACCATTCCACCACTGACTGGGCACATTCGACTCTTCCAACGTGGCCCCGTCCTCAGTCGTGGACCGTCCCAGCCCAAGGAGATGCAGGATCCTTCCAGGGCCCGCCAGCTCTTCCCCCCCCCCCACCCCCACCAAGGCTTCTTAGCCATAGGAGATTTTCTGGGAAGTGGCCGCCTGGATCCTGCCTCTTTCATGGCCAAATAGGCCTTATGAAGAAGCAGGACGAAATCTGCTGAAAATTACTCTGAATCTGAAGAGGACCTATCCTGCCCATCATCCCCGCTGGTCCCCTCTCCCTTCCCTGCCACCAGCAGGTCTTAAGTCAACAGAAAATAGCGGAGGAGGGGAGTCCCAAGGCTCTGAAACAGCCTCCTGGCTCCTATGAGCCTACAAAATGGCCACTGGTTCCTGAGCAAAAACCGATACAAGGAGCAATCTTCCAGAAAAGAGAATAAAAACTGTCAACAAAACATGGTGGCTGCATGTGTGACAACCACAGTAGACCCTCAGGAGCCAATGGGATCAACATTTTCAATAAATAAATTTCAAAGTTCTCAACACATACTAACTAAAAAGGTACTTGAGTTGTTGGAAAGATCAAAGATATCAGACTTGGAGGTTCATTCACAACTCCAGCAGTAGGTCACGTTAAAAAAAAAAAAATGCATCCAGTCATGGCTGGGGAGCACATTTCAGAGGTATAGGTAGGCAATGAGCTTGGGAAATAGAGGCAAAACACATATTAGCCTCTTATAAATGAGTGATTTACAAAGCACTGAAGATGTTCAAGAGATGAAAAATGCAGTTGACTGTCCGGGCAAATCTGAACTATCAATTAGCAATGTTCTACATAAACAAACAGGGCGGTATAGGATCAGAGAAACTCTGTTCCGAGGCCCTCAAGATCTGGTTGTGGGCAATACATAGAGAAATCATTCTGGCCTCTGGCTACCTACCCAGAAAGGAAAATATGGTGGCAGACAGCTTAAACAGGTGGCTATAGCCTCACAAATGGGAGATCAACAGAGTACTGTATCACCTTTTCAAGATCTCAGGAACCCCAGAAATGGATCTTTTTACAACCCCATGGAATAGAAAACTCCCAAAATATTGCTTGAGAAAGCTGACAACACGTGAGCCCAAAACATTATCCTGATAAACTGGGGAATGCAATTCCTTTATGCACCCATCACACTAATAGCAAAAAACCAAAAAAACACCCAACAAATAATCAAAAATAAAAGATGAGGCAACTATAATTCTGATAGTATTATACTGGTCTCAACAAGTATTGTTCCCAGCTGTAATAAAATTGACTCATTCAAATCCTATTCGTCTTCCTATCATCTCAGATCTCATATCCCAATTGAGCAACTCAATGCTACATCCAAACCTACAATCAATGGCACTAACAGCATGGATGCTGAAAGCTACATAATACACTTACATCCTTTATGTTTTGAGAAAAAGGTATAGATAGCAAGAAAACTAAGCACAAGGAAATTTTACAATAGTAAAGAGACATGATTTTCCATCTAGTGTTTAAAAAAAAAAAAAAAAAAGGCAGATCCTCTTATTCCGTAGATAAAATACTACAATACCTTCCATGCCTCTCGCAGACAGATCTCAAAACAAAATTTAGTTAAAAATCATTTGAGTACCCTAGCTGCTTACCATTGTCATATACAAGAGCAACTAATTTCACAGCATCCAGAAGTGGCCAGAATCATTAAAGGTTGAAGGAAGACACCACCTTGGGTAAAAAGGAAGGTACCGTCTGCAAGGAAACCCCCTCATCCGAGATTCTCAAAAAGGGCTCCCTACAGGAAAGAGCAGAAATTCTATGCGCCAAACAGATAGCCACCAAAAAGACCACTTTCAAAGTCAGATCCTTCATTGTGGCGCACTGCAAAGGTTCGAAGGGGGGTGCACATAGGCTCCTTAAGACCTTATTAAGGTTCCAGGATGGGCACGGCTGCTGGACAGGAGGGTGCAAATGCTTAGCGCCTCGAAGAAAATTACGCCCGGATGAGCCAAAAGCGATGACCCATGAACCTTGCCTCGGAAACAGCCAAGCATCGCCATCTGAACCTTAAGAGAATTAAAGGACAGCCCTTTTGCCAAACTGTCTTGAAGAAAGGCCAAAATATGTCCCACAGACGGTCGCCACAGGTCTTCCCGCCGACTGAAACACCAGGAATCAAAAACTCTCCACATCCTCGCATAGGCCAGAGAAGTGGAGGTCTTCCTAGATTGCAAGAGTGTAGCAATGACTACATCTGAATAACCTTTTTCCTTCAGCCGCCACCTTTCAAAAGCCAAGCCGCTAGATAGAATCGATCTGTCTGATCTAAACAAATGATGCAATATGTTCACAGTAGATGGGAGAGCCGCAGGGGCTGTCCACTGCTAGGTTGACCTAGTCCGCGAACCATGGATGTCGTGGCCAGTCTGGCTCAACTAGAATCACTGGGCCCAGATGAATCTCTATTCTCCGTAGAATCTTGCCCACCAAAGGCCAGAGAGGGAACATGTACAACAGGACGTCCTTCAGCCAAGGTAGAACTAAGGCATCTACCCCCTCTGCTCCTCTTTCTTGTCTTCGACTGAAGAAACACTGTGCCTTGGCAATTCGGTAGGTCACCATCAAGTGCATGCACAGGGTCCCCCACAGACGACGAACAAGGGACATAGCATCCTCGGACAGTTCCCATTCTCCGGGGTCCAGCTGCTGGCGACTCAGGAAATCCATTTGCACATTGCCTGTGCCTACAATGTGTGAGACAGCCAAATGCTCCAGATGCTGTTCTGCCCAATCTACCAGACGTCAGGCCTCCTCTATCACTGAATGGCTCTTGGTGCTACCCTGGCGATTGATATAAGCCACAGCTGTTGCATTGTCCGACAAGACCCTCACAGGCCGGCTCCTCCCCAAGGGGAGAAATGCTAGTAGGGCCAGATGCATCTCCCTGGTCTCTAGACGATTAATGGACCAGGAAGCTTCCCTCTGAAGACCAGCAGCCTTGCGCCGACTGATGCTGGCATACCACATCCCAACAGAAAAGACTGGCATTGGTAGTAATGACAGTCCAGATCAGGATATCGAGATCCACTCCCCAGCTCAACATGTCCCGGTGGAGCCACCTCAAAAGAGATGAACCGTACAGACTCCGGTAGAAGGAGAGGTAGCTGATAACACTCCAATAACGGGTCCCAGCGAGACAGTAAGGCCAACTGCAGTGGCCTCATGAGAGCGAAAGCCCATGGAACCAACTCCAAGGTAGAAGCCATAAACGCAAGCACTTGTAAATAATCCCAAACCTTGGAAACTCATTTGTCTAACAATCCTCGAACTTGAGCCTGAAGCTTGGTAATCTGTTCCTCAGTAAGGAACACTTTCCCTGTCTTCATATCAAACAGCACACCCAGGAATTCCAGACACTTGGAAGGAACCAGATGAGACTTTGCCAATCCACCCAAGCGATTGGAGTTGCCCGAGCACCAAATCCTCTGCCCTCCGGCAAAGGGATTCCAACTTTGCTGGTCAACAAAGCATCCAGATAGGGATGAACCAGAACACCCTCCCTTCAGAGAGCCGCAGTCACTACGACCATCAATTTGGTGAAAGTCCTGGGTGCCGTAGCCAGGCCGAAGGGGAGAGCACAAAACTGAAAGTATTCACCCAGAATCATGAATCTCATATCTTTGGTGATCTGATCTGATCCAGATATTCAGATAAGCCTCGGTCAAATCCAGAGAGGCCGGATACTCCCGTTTGCGTACTGCCACAATCCCGGACTGCAGTGTTGCCATCCAGAACAGAGGAACTTTCAGAGCCACTTTTACTCTTTTCAAGTCCAGGATTGGGCAGAACATGCCCTCCTTTTTGGGAACAATGAAATAGATGGAGTAGCGGCCGGATCCTTGTTCATCTAGGGGGGGGATGGGGACGATGGCTCCCAATTGACACAGATGTCGGACGGTGGCCCTTACTGCCAGCACCTTCTCCTGGTACGAGAACAGGGACACCAGAAAAAAAAAACCGGTCTCTTAGCGGATGAGCAAACTCTAAATCATAACAGTGTCTTATCACATTTAGGACCTACTCATAAAATAGAGATGTGGCCTATCTGTGGGACAGAGGAGTGGACCAGCCTCATCTCATTGGGAAAACTTGGCACCACTTCCTCCCTGGGAAGGGCCATCTCTGCCAGGTAATGACCTCGAAAGGACAGAGACTAGGAATGTTGGCAACTGGAGACTTGTCTCGGAGGCGAACCAGAGGGTCTGGATCCCCGGAACCTCAGATTCCCTTTGAAGTGGGAACAGGAAGATGGGAAGCTCTTGTCTTTTGGCCTGTCCTCAGGAAACATATGGACTTTATTATTTCCTCAAGGTCTTTGCTGAAGAGCAATTTTCCCTTAAAAGGCAAAGATCTCAACTGCGCCTTAGAGGAGACATCAGTCAACCAATTCCTCAACCAGAGGCAGCGCCTGGTCAAAACCAACATCATCATCCAAGAAGAGATCCTGAGAAGGTCATACAATGCATCAGCACTGTATGCTATGACGGCCTCCAGCCATTCTGCTTGGAGAGCCTCAGACAAAAAAGTCACACTGTAGCTGCTAAACCCAGCAAAGACCAGCTCGCAACATGAAACTGCTACACATAGTGGCCCAAGCGCCAACATCTCAAAAATCTTGAGATGTACCTCCAGTTTCCTGTCCTGAAGATCCCTTAAGGCTGCGGAGCCAGTGACCGGAATGTTGTCTTCCTGGTGACCGCAGAAACTGCAGCATCCACCTTGGGAACCTTGAGCAGGTCGAGCGCCTCCTTGGGCAGCACATACAATCTGTCCATCGCTCTGCTGATCTTCAAACCGGAGTATCCCACTCCTGGAATAATGGAACGGGAAGGACTTTGCTGGACTCCAGAGTCCAACAATGACCGGGTCCACCACTCCCAGCTCGGAATCCTGCCATGGAACCTCAATGCCCAATTTCTCCAACACTGCTGAAATAAGTGGGCTCAGCTCCTTCTTATGGAATAAGCACACCACCTTAGGGTGATCACCCTCAAGGGACGCTCCCTGCATGAGGGTCTGCTCCAGATCCTGGGCTCCTTCCTTCTCAGAGGAGGCAGAGGAAGAATCCGTGTCAGCCGGGGAAGCTGAAGACCTCAGGAGCCACCGGACACCAAGGGCCCCGACCTCTTGGTGGGCTGCCCAAGGCTTCCCTATCAGGACCCCAGCGTGCAACCTTCCTAGCTTTATAGTCTTTATGAAGCAAAAGCACGAAATCGGAGGAAAAAAGAAAAGGATGTATCAGATTGAGCCCCGGGGTCCTCATCGCTCCCAAGAGGGCCTCCAGTGTCCGGATGACCTCCCCCAGAGGCCTGAACCTCTGGAGGCAAAGGGGGAGGGAGGTCCCTACTCTCCTGTGCGGCTGAACGAAAATGTGATAACATAGCCGCTGTTCCCACTGAGCCGACAGCCGGTTCCGCTGAGCCAACAGTGCCGATTGCAGCTTCCTTAAGTCGCAGCGAGCACTGATCGTGCCGTCCGCGTTGCTGCCCGACAGTCCCTCCCCCCCCCCCCCCCCGGGGGAAGCATCAGGAGCAAAGGCTGGCGTGGGAAAGACTCGACCGCGCATCCCTGCAGGTCGAACAGGCTGCACCAGAAGTGGTGTCCGGGCAGACCGTGGCGCAAGGGAAAGAGGCAGCAAGGAGTCGAAGTAAGGAGGAAACCAACATTCTACGAGCCGTCTGCTGAAATAAGGGGCAGAGGAAAGAAAAATCGTGTTAGAGTTTTATTAAAATAAAAAAAAAGAGAAAGAGGCACTTTCCTGAAATAATGAAGCAGGCTCCGTGAAGAGGCAACAGGCTCTGGTGACCCCTGGGTATCAGCCCTGTCCAGCCAGGGATAAGAGCAAAAACAGGGTCCCTGACCCCCTGCTCGAGAGTCTCAAGCCCCAGAAGGGATGGCCCCACCAGGGCCTAACTACTTTCTGGAAGGTGAAGACAGAAAGCCTTTTTTAAATTTTTTTTTTTATTAAAAGGTCAGACTGCAGGCTTTGCACCTCCACCATCTGCTGGAGAGAGAAATACTGAGGGACTGCAGATGGCACCTCGACTTAAGTGGCATTGTAACAAATGCTCCTTTCCCACAATCCTACTCAAAGGTTTCTTTTCCAACCCATCCAAAGTTCCCAAAACATCATAACTCAATTTCATCTTAAGTTGACAGTGGCACTGCCTGTATTCTTTCCCAAGCCACACATACATCTCTTCCTGGTCTAGACTTTGGAAAGGTGCTGCTTTTCTGTAGATCAAAACAGAAGATATACAGAAAAGCACCCAACTGCTTGCATCCTTTGGTCCAAAGAGAAAGGGCCAACCTGTAGGAAAACAGACACTGGCTTCATGGATTTCACAATCCATATTTTGCTATGTAAGAGCTTCCATTTCCTTGACACATTCAGTTTCAGCTCATCAACTGCAAGCTAAAGCAACTACAATTGCTCTGTTAAATGGAGCCACTCCTCAAGAAATTTGCAGAACAGTGATATGGGTACCTTACACACTTTTGAAAAGCAATAGTGCTTGCATAAAAAGAGAGTCAAAGGAGGAGCAATTACTAGGGCAATGTGTGTTTAACAATTAGAAATTAAGTTGGACTCCTCGGTAATCTCAGAAGTGCATTAAATTTCTATCAATACACAGTTCTAAAATAAATGCCAAAATGCACATCCCTGGGCTTGAGAGTTCTCACTTGTGTGGCTTTTTGTACAGCTTGTCCACAAAGTAAGCGAAGTTGCTTACCAGTATCAGGCATGCTCCATGAAAAGCAGTACAAGACAGCCACACGATCCCATTCGCCTTCCAGAAGTTGAAGTACTAGATCTAACTAAAGAAAAACTGAGGTGGTATCATGCAATGGCAATAGCACAGGAAGGAGCAGGCATGTTCTCATAGTTTTTCCAGTACTTTTGGAGCTAGAAGAGACAGCATTGTTTTCCCACGATGGCATCACCCACTTCTGTGGCTGTTTTGTACTGCTGTCCATGGAGAACCCCTGTTGCAGGTAAGTAATTTCACTTTCTTATCTCCTCAAGGTTCAGAAGCTCTCTGTCTAAGACACTCTACACATAGCAGACCAAATGATGCAGCCTCCGAAACTTGAGACCTGATCCCATAAACACAGCGTCTCCCTGTAAGGAAGTTTGCTCTTACCAGCCAATGTAAAGTTTGTCCTGATCACAAAGGATAGCTCAACTCTTCAAACAGAAAGGTGCGACTTGCCACAGTCCAGACTACCCCTGGAAACATAGGGTTCAGGGAAGCTGAATAGGAGGTCCTGCCTTAATTAAGGAGCGATCTAGGACGCTTAAGTCCAAAGAGGAGAAACTGCTGGAGTACTTGGCCAAATTATGTAATAATCCTTTTTTTTTTTTTTTTTAATTAGGTTAACATCCTTTTTTTTGTCAAGAAAAGTTTGCGTCTCGTACATTATTTTTGTCTTAAAGAATCTGTCCAGAAACAAACAGTTTTGTAGATCAAATATAAATTTACAGTAAGAAACAGGAAGTCTCTAGAGTCCTATAGGTGTCTGTTTTACAGTTTGCAAAACCTGGCTTAAAGATCATGCCCATGGGACCCAATTGTGTGGTCCACCTGCCTAAATAATGGCTGTGGGGAGCTCATACATGGAGAACAGCATTTTCCTTCACCACTGGTCTGACTGAAGCACAAGGCGGAGCTGCTACTGAGTTTGCAAAGCTGCTGAGCAGACTTCCCCCCCCCCACACTTTGGAACTCAAGGCTGAGCATTGTGCGAGAGCTCGGCAGTCCTTCCCAGGCCTATACCCACAGAAGAAGGCCAGTAAGTACTAGAATGCAATTTCTGCTTTGAAGCTGCTGATATCAGTTACACTCCCATAAGAAGTAGTTCTCACACATAAGAACATAAGAACATAAGAAAATGCCATACTGGGTCAGACCAAGGGTCCATCAAGCCCAGCATCCTGTTTCCAACAGTGACCAATCCAGGCCATAAGAACCTGGCAAGTACCCAAAAACTAAGTCTATTCCATGTAACCATTGCTAATGGCAGTGGCTATTCTCTAAGTGAACTTAATAGCAGGTAATGGACTTCTCCTCCAAGAACTTATCCAATCCTTTTTTAAACACAGCTATACTAACTGCTGAAAAGTATAACAAAAACAGAGACAAGGACATAGACTGTTTTCTTTGTGATCAATCACAAATGGACCACACTGGTCAAATTCTTACCCCTGAAGAGCACACAATCCTTCAATTACTCATAAATCACCCTGGTCAAACCCAGATCACTAACAGGCAAACCATCCTGGTAATGCACCCACTCATTCTAAATGTCAAGGTCATCTTCCTGATCACTTACTGGCAGAATGCCCTGGTCACCTACGAACAGACCACCCCAGTCACTCACAGACTGCCCTGGTCATACTCGGTGACCGCTCTAAAACAGACTCCCCTTGCTACTCACCTTTGCTTTCCCCTGGAAGTTGAAGGTAAGCACATATTCTCCACGGCGTGTCTCACTCTGGCGCACTAAGAAAACACCATGACTCCCTGCCCCTCCTGCCAACACCAGCTGTGCTGCCTTCAGCCGGGAAAGTGTGCCATGGAACCAGTGGTACTCCGACAGAGGGTGCTCACCATCCCCAAGATCTTGCTCCCCCTGAAAAAGGAATGATCCTGGAGCGCAGAAAGAACAGAAAAGGGGGGAAGAGTATGGGCAGTTACTCCACCTGAGGTGCATTATTATGCCTCCATAAGATCAATGTAATCCTCATGTACTATTGAATAATTAACTAACTATCTCAAGATTATACACTTAACACAAAACCACAGCCTTCACCCCATCCCTGCTCTCAACAAGCTTAGCAATGAACCCACTACTGCTCTCCACAACGCCAACACCAACTCATTATCCGATCCGGACAATTCTCTCGGTCATACCTGCCGCATCAATTGTGTCCGAGAAGGGCGTGTGCTGTGGATTTGGAGGGTAAGACCCTTGCAATCTGTCGGAAGTCTCATCAATAGGGACTCTTGGGGGCAGCTCGGGTGGTAACAACTCCATTGAGTCAAAATGGGAGGCAGTTATGGAGACTGAGCTGGGTGATACAGAGGCCGAGGGTCTGTCAGAGAGGCCACCATAGGCACCTAGAGAGACACAGACAAGGGTGAAAAATCACTTGTGACAGGCAAGACTCTCCCCTCCCAATGAGGGTGAGCTCTCTGTGGGAAGAAGAGACATCAGAAGTCCTCAATATTCTTTCTAGCAATAAAAAACAAATACAAAACATTCTCTGCAAAAAGAAAGAAAAGAATCTTCTATTTATGGAAGTAGCACATTCTGCTAAGAATGGATTTCTTTCCTCACTCACCCTGAGAAAAATGTTCACTGCTCTCAGTGGGAATCATGGGTAGGTCACGGCTGGGCATGCTCTCTGAATGGTTCATACAGGGTAAATCCAGGCTGTCAGTGGTCTCCCTATGCAACCAAAATTTAGGCAAAAATAGGTGAAAAGTTTCAAAACAGACGTTTGGCATTACACAGTATGCATATCGGTGAAATTTATGTGGACACATGAGCAGATGAAACACACGATGGTCTCTTCCCAACTCACTCTCTTTTTAGCAAGGAAGTTCACCACTCACCCAGAGTTCATGCAGTCCTGTATATCTGCCAGCCAGGACCTCATCTGCAGAGAATCCACAGTTTCCAAGATGTATTCTAGTGAGTTTTCCATCTGTTTATGTAAGAGTAAAAAAAAATAGACGCTATTCTATGTGAAAAAAAGAAAACAGCTAAATTATCCCAAGATATCAGCTGCAAGAAGGGATTCAGCGACTGCACTAGACCAGCAATATGGTTTCATGGTGACTAGACACACTTAACAATTGAGCAGGAGCCAGAGACCAGGGAGAAGTGCACAAGCTCTGCCCTTGTGGTACAGACTCACCTTTAAAACAAAGGTGTTCTCCTTGTCTGGCATCTCCAGGGGTGTGGTGGTACGAACATCCATGATAGCGCAGCAAAGAATACTGAGTCGAGCCTTTGTAGACTGAGACAGGGTGGGAGAAGAACAAGAGACAAGTGAGAATGTGGGAGGAGGAAAGAAAGCCATTGTCAGCAAGGTGTATGAGGGTAAGGGAATCGCTTCCCTATAACTGTTCTGATGACAACAGTACAATGAGTCACACTAATGGGTCATGCAACTTCCACTACACATTAAGACTCGGAACTTTTCCAGAGGTTTACACAGAAAATCTTCTGAGCATGTGCAGTGGTTTCCCCCTACACTACCAAACCTGCTGTTCTTCAGTTGCTGGTATAACTTAGTTGAACTTTTAAAAGGGAGGTTGGTGAGAAATGTGGCTCAATATACTACTGGCAAAGAATGACAGCTCCAGATAAGCAACTGCCCTTTCTCTGACAACAGATACAATGAGCCACACTGAGGGGACTATACATATAGAAGGCTGTCTTCCAATAAAAAGTTAGTAAAAACCATGCATATGGTGAAATTACTTCTTACCTGATAACTTCCTTTTCCAGAATACAGGCAGAACAAGTGGGCTATGTACGCAAACTAGCAGATGGAGATAACGATCAACAGGCATGCTGATGTCACTCCTTTTATACCTCCATGCTGACCCCCAGCCTGCCAGTATTCCTGTAATAGTCTAACTGTGGACAACTTCAATTTAAAAAAAAAAAATCACCACAACAATAACTTGTTATTTCCTTATATTTTTTTTTTTTTTTGAGGGGGTGGGGGGAGTGGTAACCGGTGGACATCTAGAATAAAAGCAGCAGTAGAAACAAGAGAGTGAAGAAGAAATGACTCACCTGTAGTGAAGTAGCAAGACACACTACACTTCTGAACTTCAAATCCATGCCCGAAATAACCATTCTGTGCCTTACACAGAACATATATAAAGTACACTGAAAGATACCGGCAGCCTAGGCAGGGCCCAAGACTGGTCTGACTGTATTTGAGGAAAGGAAATTATCAGGTAAGAAGTAATTTCACCTTCCTCTTCATCCAGTCAGACCAGTCCAGGCAGAACAAGTGAAATGTACCCAAGCTACTCCCTAACAAGAGTGGGAAGCAGCCCGAGCCCCTCACAACACTACTGAGGTCAAAGAGGCTTCTTCTCTAGAACTAATATCCAGCCAAACTTAGGAAAGGTATGCAAGGGCAACCAACTCACTCCTTCACAGATATCCAAAAGGAGAAACCAATAACAATCCTGCCCAAGAAACCGCTCATGTTCTCAAGGAATGAGCCCGTACCTGCTTCAGCAAGGGAGCGCCGAACTCCACTTTAAAACAGGGTGCCACAGTGGATCAAGAAGCTGCTTCACCTTTCCACATTACATCAGAGAGAGCAAAGAGGACTGGAATGCCTGAAGGCATTGGTAACCTTGAGATCTCTCAAAAGAAGACGCCTCACATCCAAGGAATGAAGACGTGAACAGTCATCGGAATCTGCTCATTTGCTGGGGCACGGCAAGGAAACAGACTGATTTAAATGAAATTCTAAATCCATTTTTGGCAGCGATAAGAGAATAGTACAAATTTGAACCCTTTCTTTCATATTAAGAGCGGCTTCCTGCAAGAAAGGACCTGCCACTCTGATGTTCTCTGAGCTGAACTAACAGCAACTAGAAAGGCTGTCCAACATTAGCAGGTGCAAGGAAATAGCCTGAAGAGGAACAAACTGCAATTCCACCAAGAACAACAAAACCCAAGATGGAACTGAAATCTGGAGCAGGGGTCGAATATGCTTAGCACCCCTCAAGAATCGAGAAACGTCTGGATGAGAAGCCAGTTGTCTACCTTGAATACAACCTCTATAGCAAGAGAAAGCCACTACTTGTACCTTCACAGGCCAAAGCAATACTGTGCGCTCAGGCTAGGGCACTGGTTAACCCATGGTAGTTGCACATTTTGAATGCGCATCCACAACCTCTTATGCAATAAGGGGATCAGTGTGTCCAAAACGTGCATCCAAACCAGCATGTAGCTAATAGCACTCATCACATATAGATTCATGTTGATAAGTGGATAATAGCTAATAGCCTCATGTAAAACATAAATGTGCACCCTACGCGTGCATTTTCTCTCTCAAAAATTAATGCCTGCCCCAGAGCAGGCATTAAGTCTTGAAGAGCCCCTAAAGTTAACAGAAAAGCAGAAAATACTGCTTTTCTGTAGTTCCTCTGACTTAATATATCATGGCGATTTTAAGTCGGAGGAACTGAAAAAGTAGTAAAGAAAAAATTAAATTAAAAAAAAAAAAAGAAGTCTTGCCGGTGGTCAGGTTAGGAAAATGGATGCTCAATTAATGAGCGTCCATGTTCCTAACCTGTGGTTGTGCACAGGTTAGGAAAAATGGAAGCTTGTAAAATTGAGCGTCCATTTTCCTAACCCACGCACAGCCTCTTCTCCTGGGTGCGCAATGCGACACTAGGAACACACAATTTCCCCTAGCGCCTCCTTTTTAATGCAGCGGCTCATTTACCTACCTCATCGTGCACCCGGGAGAAGTGGATGGGTGCACATTAGGAAAGCGGACGCTCGATCATGAGCGCCCGTTTTTCGTGCACTGATAACGCATTGGCCTGTCAACGTATTAAGAGCAAAGCCATTCGAAAGACCATTTTGCAAAACTTCCTGTACATCTTTAAGAGTTGTGCCACTTTCCACCGGCATGGTTGGTCTCTGTCACCTAACACACTAAGGCATCCACGCTAGGAAACCGAAACGGTCTGTCACCTGTTAATTCAAGGGATAGACTTTGGCCAATGAGCGACTCACCCCACCTTTATAATTGGTCTCCAGAGCCTCCCAATCCAAATCTATCAAAATTTCGCACCAACTGATGAAGGGAAAGAAGCGCCAAGATTTCCACAAACTGACCATTATAGGGTCTTCTCTAAGGACTGAAGCCTCATCTTTCTTGTCAACCATGATCTGCAGCATGCATAGGGATTGAGACAAGAGAGAAGTTAACTCATCCCTAGAAAATAGGTACAGTTTGGTCCTCCCCTTCAGGAGGGACCTCACCTTCCTCCAAGTCCCCTTCACTATCTCCATGGGGGAAATTTTTAAGCCTCTCCAGGGAATTGTCCAAGTGAGACATCCTCTTCGAGTACCCCCCTTGCCCTTTTCTGTCTTCAGGGATCCGGAACCAAAACGTGCAGGAATGGCAGGAGCAGAGGGCACTGGAAGAGCAGGGATGGTTCTAGAAACTGCACCCTGCCTCATTTAAAAGGCTTGCAAACCTTTCAAAATCTCCTGGGAATAAACTGCACAGGACAATGAGGGCACATCCAGGCAGGAAAAACAAACACTGCAGCTGCCGAAGCAGCAACTGCTCTCCGGCCCACTGCTAGATCCAACTGCTGCTCAGGTCTAAGAGGAGGGGGCCCAAGCTCCCCTCCAAGGCCCGCGGCTGCGATAGGGCTGCTGGGCCTTGGACTCTCCATCTGAGGTCTCCTCCAATATAGAGCGCCCAGTCACTATGAAATTGGACCGCAGCATAGTCCTGGCACACCCAGGATGTGGCAGGCAGTGCAGAGCATGGTTTTTACTCCTGAATTCCCTTGCTGTCGTCATTTTGCAAATTCCAGGCTGCTTCAGAAACATGGTGCCCAGTCAAAAACTGTCCAAACTCCCTCAAACTTACTGGGGAAGACCCCAACATTGTCCCCTAAGGCCGAAAAGAACGCTCAATTGCTGAGCAGGCCCTTCAATCACTAAGTAGGAATTTTTTTTGTCCTTATTACATTCTTAAAACAGAAATTTATTTATTTATTTATTTAGCGTTTTTCTATACCAGCATTCATGATTAGAAACCACATCATGCCGGTTTACATAAAACAAGGGGTGAGAACAAGAAACGAAAAAACAAGTGCAAGGAGAACAAAAGTTACATTACAACAGGGTCTTAAAACTGGGAAGAGAAATTAGAATAAGAGAGCCGAACGGTCGGGATTAAAATATTTACATTATTTACATTATGATATGAAATCTATTGTATAGTTTGCTGTTTCTTGTAAAATTGCTGTAATAGGGAAATAGGGATGAAATAGGGATGAAAGCACAAGGGGGGAGGGGGGTGGGAGATACATGACCCTCAAAATCCCCTGGAAGAGCCCTGGTCCTACCTTGCTCAGAGGGTGGGAGAAACTGCCCTCTGGAGTCCATGTCCTTAGTTAAATCTTTTCTCTGTTGAATTTGGAAAGGTTAGGGACCCTACTCCACTAAGGGAGGGAAAACACAAGTCTTTCACCTCAGGAGCTTAGAAGCTTTCCCTGTTCAACCTTAGTAGTCCCAAGCCCACAGCATGGGATGTTTATCAACTACCTGCTGGAAACAAAGGATACTAGCAGGCACATGTCCTAACAGAGGTATATGAGAGGTGACCATCAGCGAGCCTGATGATCTCTGTCTCCATCTACTGGTTGGCGTGCATAACCCGTTTGTTCTGCCTGGACTAGTCTGACTGTATGAAGAGGAAGCCTGGCTTTTCTAGTACTTTTCAACTATAACCCAAATAAAATAGACCTCACCTTTAATCAGACAGAAGTCACTTTCAATAGAATAGGTGCCAGGCCTATGAGCCACCTTCCCTTTAAGTTTGGACTCTAATGGTGCATTTTTTCAAACGTTACCTTGCCTCCAGATAGCTGGTTTGAACCAGTTTACAAGCATTGTTTTACATGAATTGGAAAGTGCTAAAAATGGGAAGACAAGACATGAATAAGGTAACAGGGCAAAAAAACAAAAAATACATTTTGCCACGAGAAACTCATTTATGGATTCTCATACTTTTAATTATTCAACCATGAGACACAAAGATAAGAGGATATCCTGAACCCAACCGAAATGGGAGTTGGTTTCTATTCCACAAAATACCTTTCAAGCCAGACAGACCAAACCTATAATCCCGCCAGGAGGTCTTATTAATGCAATAATGACTGGCAAGAGTGTGGACAAAACTCCACACTAGAGAATTAAAAGTCTTCCTTAAGGATATATACCTAAAATTAGCAACAGATGTTCCCATGGTCATGACAGCATGTGCTTTGACATGTCCTAAGATTAAATCTACCAAGGTATAAATGAGATACAATCTGCTACCCAATTAGAAAAAAGAAAATTGGTTCTTACCTGATAATTTTCGTTCCTGTAGTACCATGGATCAGTCTAGACTCCTGGGTTTTGCCTCCCCTCCAGCAGATTGAGACAGAGAAAGTTTTGACAGACTCTGCCTTATATACCAAAAGGTGTCACCCACAGTCTGCCAGTATTACGCAATGTCAAAGCGGAATGGTTCAAACCAAACTATATACAGGAACTGTAAACTTAAACTGGATAACTGACCCCAACTATAAACCAGACCCATTAAAAAGGGTAAATCAGATTGATCTGCAGACCAGAAATAAACAAATGTGGAAGTAGCGGACTCTCCATTACCTTTAAGCAGAAAGCAGACAGGACTCTGGACTGATCCGTGGTACTACAGGAACGAAAATTATCAGGTAAGAACCAATTTTCTTTTCCCTGTACATACCTGAATCAGTCCAGACTCCTGGGATGTACCAGAGCTTTACTTACCGGGGATGGGATCCGGAGAGGATCCGCTCGCAGTACACCTCCGAAATTTCCTCCCCTCGGATCCTGGGCATCCAACCTGTAATGCCTCACAAAAAGGTATGCAAGGATTTCCATGTAACTGCTCTACAAGTTTCCCGCGAAGAAATCTGTTAACATTCTGCCCAGGAAGCCGCCTAAGAACGTGTGGAATGCACCCAAAGCCCCACTGGTAAGGGCCGACCACGCAGCAAATGCGCAGAATTTATCGCCTCTTTCAGCCATCGGGCTATCGTGGTCTTAGACGCCATATTACCCCTCTTTGGTCATCTCCAGAGGACAAAAAGGTGATCCGAGACTCTAAAATTGTTGGTAACTTCCAAATAACGCAGCAGAGCCCTGCAAACATCCAACTTTCTCAAATCCTTAGAGAGAGGATCCGACCTGTCAGGTCGGAAAAGGACGGGACTTTCACTGATTGATTCAAATGAAAAGAGGAAACTACCTTTGGAAGAAAGGAGGGAACCATCCGCAAAGTAACACCTGAATCTGAGATTCTTAAGAAGGGCTCCCTGCATGACAATGCTTGCAGCTCAGACACTCTACGAGCAGAGGAAATTGCCAGAAGAAACACCACCTTCAACGTAAGGTCTTTCAAAGTTGCTCTTTTCAAGGGCTCAAAAGGCGGCGCACACAAAGCCGTAAGGACTAAGTTCAGATTCCAGGGCGGACATGGCGAACTCATCCGTGGACGCAAATGCTTCGCCCCTCTAAGGAAGCAAGAAATATCAGGATGTGCAGCCAACGGCACGCCTCGAATGGCCCCGCGCAGGCAGCCAAGAGCTGCCACCTGGACCCTCAAGGAAATACAGGATAAGCCCTTAGCTAACCCCGCCTGAAGAAAAGATAAAGATATCTGACACGGACGCCCGGGTGGGTACAATACTCCGGTCGACGCACCACAGCTCAAAAACCTTCCAGACCGGAACATAAGACAGGGAAGTAGAAGCTTTGCGCGAGCTCAGAGTAGTCACTACCGTGGTGGAATAGCCTTTGCTCTTTAGACGCTGCCTCTCAAAAGCCATTGACCTGGTCGAAACAGATGGGCCCCTGATTAAGCAGGTTCGGGAGATACAGGAACTGCAGAGGGCCCTCCACCGCGAATTGACCAGATCCGCAAACCACGGCCGGCGCAGCCATTCGGGAGCCATCAGGATCACATCCGCCGGAGCACTTTGCCGATTAGCGGCCAAGGAGGGAAACCGTAAAGTAGGACGGTCATCGGCCAGGGCAGAGCAAGCGCATCCACGCCTTCTGCACCTGTGTCCCTGTGGCGCGCAAAGAAGTGCGGAGCCTTGGAATTCTTGAACATCACCATCAGATCCACGCAAAGCGTGCCCCATTTGTCGCAGATTAGTTGAAAGGCTCCGAGCGCCAGCTCCCAATCTCCTGGATCGAGCTGATGCTGACTTAGAAAATCCGCGTGCACGTTGTCAACCCCGGTTATGTGAGACGCCGCTATGCCGACTAGGTTCCGCTCTGCCCAGCTGATTAACAGGCGAGCTTCCAATGCCACCAGCAGACTCTTGGTTCCTCCCTGGTGATTGATGTAAGACACAGTGGTCGCCTTGTTGGACAGCACTCTGACCGATTTCCCCTTGACTAGAGGGAGAAAGGCTTCCAACGACAGTCGTACTGCTCTGGTCTCCAGACGATCGAGACTGTTCTGGAGACCATTGCCCCTGCACTGACTTCCGCAGACAAACTGCTCCCCAACCAGAAAAGCTGGCATCCGTGGTGACTACAGTCCATTCCAAAATCACCAAGGGAACGCCACTGCTCAAATTGTCCGAGAGCAGCCACCAATCTGAACAGAGCGGACTCCATCAGCAGAAGGAGTCGATGGAATTGTTCGGAAACTGGACTCCAACGGGAAAGTAATGCTGATTGCAACGGCCGCATGTGAGCGAAAGCTCATGGAACCAATTCCAGAGTTGAGGTCATGGAACCTAGAACCTGCAAGTAATCCCAGACTGTTGGAGGACGTTTGGACATGAAAATCCTCACTTGTCCCTGTAACTTGATAATGCGGTCGGACGTTAGGAAAACTCTCCCCTCTCGGGTGTCGAACAAAGCTCCCAAAAATTCCAATGTTTGGGAGAGGATCAGATGACTTTTAGTCCTGTTGACCACCCAGCCGAGTGTCTTCAGTAATTGCAGCACGCGCTGGATCGCTGCCTGGCAAAGAGCTTCCGACTTCACCCGAATCAGCCAATCGTCCAAGTATGGATGCACCAACAAGCCTTCTCGGCGTAGTTGCGCTGCCACCACCACCATTTTGGTGAACGTCCTGGGGGCTGTAACAAGGCCAAAAGGCAGAGCTTGAAACTGGTAGTGTCGCCCCAGAATGGAAAATCTCAGAAACTTCTGATGACCCGCTCTGATCCCGATATGCAAATACGCCTCCGTCAGATCCAGAGATGCCAGGAACTCTCCCGGACGAACCAAGGTGATGACTGAACGCAGCGTCTCCATGTGGAAGCGGAGAATCCGAAGACACTTGTTGACCCGCTTTAAGTCGGGTATGGGCCAGAAAGACCCCTCTTTTTTGGGATGACAAAGTAAATGGAGTAACGGCCCCTTCACTGCGCTGTTGGAGGAACTGGAACAATTGCGCCCAGATCGAGAAGGCGCTGCAAGGTTTTCTTTACCACTTGACACTTTTCGGCGTACCCGCATGGTGAGACCAGTAACCGCGGATGAGGTCGGCATGCAAAATCTAAAGCGTAGCAGTGTTTCATCACAGATAGCACCCATTAGTCCGATGTAATCTTGGCCCATTCCTCGTAAAACAGAGTAGGTCTGCCTCTTACCACTGGAACAGAAGAATGGACCAGCAGGCCATCACTGTGAGGTTTTCCGCCTGTGGTAGTCTGGGAAGTACCAGGCTTGCCAAAACGCCTCCCATGAAAGGGCTACGACCATGCTTGCTGATTTCCCGAACTCTGTCGAAAGGAAGAAGTGGGTGCACAGGGTGCTCGAGATCTTCGACTCCCGCGGAATCGGGACCTAGAAGAAAAGGCTCCTCTGGAACTTGGTCTGTCTTCCGGCAGCCTGTGAATCATGTCTTCCAGCTCCTTTCCAAATAGCAACTTACCCTTAAAAGGCAAGGATCCCAACTGCGATTTGGAAGAAACATCCGCAGTCCAGTTCCATAACCACAATAATCTCCGTGCCAAGACAGCCAAGACCATGGAGCGAGCGGATGTCCGTAAAAGGTCATCCGCACTATAAGCCACCACCGCCTCGAGGCAGCCTGCCTGAAGAGCTTCTTCCTCAGATAGTGCCTCGTTGTCCTGCAGCTGTTGCACCCAGTGGAGTCCTGCTCTCAAACCAAAATTGCTACATATCGCCGTTCTGACCCCCAGTGCAGAGACCTCAAAGATCTTTTTAAACTGCAGCTCAAGCTTTCGATCCTGCAGATCCTTGAGGGCCGTGGATCCCGTGACTGGGATGGTAGTTTTCTTCGTGACCGCAGACACTGCTGCATCCACTTTCAGAACCCTAAGAATCTCCAAAGCATCCTCTGGTAGAGGATAAAGCTTATCCATTGCTTTCGTGACCTTTAACCCCAAATCTGGGATGTCCCATTCCCGGAAGAGCAGGTCTGTAAGTGAGAAATGGAAGGGAAAGGACATAGGAGGATCCTTCAGGTCCAACAACACAGGATCCATAGTCTAAGCGAGACTCTTCTGGAGGCGCCTCAATCCCTAATTCCCCCAAAATGGTGGGAATGAGAGGCCCAAGTTCCTCCTTGCGGAACAGGCGGACCATCTTTGGGTCATCTCCATCCACGACATGGTACTGTCGAGCAGCACCCTGCTGCTGATCCCCGTCGCCCTCTACCCTCCTCGGGGGCTGGGCCGGTATGTCTGGACTCTCCTGGTCCGGGGTATCAGAGGACATGTCCGAAACCTCCCACGGCACCATGGAGCGTAAGGGGCGCTTTGTCTTTAAGGACCCCCCTTGCTCCTCAGAGCGGGGCCACTTTTTTCCCCTCGAGGGTGGTATGGAGAAAACTCCGGGTTTAGAAGCCTGTCTTTTTGTAGCCTTCCGGGCCTTAAAGGCCTTATGTATTGCCAAAATAAAATACGATGAAAAAAAGAAGAGGAAGACGCCTCAGAATCTGCCCCCATATCCTCCCCCTGCGCTATAGGATCTGGTCTGGCAGGAGAAAAGGCCGCGGAGCGGGCTGCTGGGGAGACAGAGGGGGCGGGCAATTCCCTTCCCCCATCGCGACTGGAGCCGCTGAGGAGACTGAGCTTAAAATGGTGCTTGTTCCCGTGCTTCGCGGCAAGGGCCTTGAGGCAGGAGCCGGCACCTCTCCGATCGCCACTGACCTCAGTCGAATCAACACTCCCCCGATGGGCTCCGACATTCCTTCACCTCCGGGGATGCAGGCTGAACACAGCCCATCCCTTGAGAGGCACGCGTGCCCGGAGCAGACTGCGCGGCATGAGGAAACTGGAGAAGCAAAATAAAAAAACTTTTTTATTTTTTTCTTTATATAAACAGAGAAAAAAGGCGCTCTGCGCTGATCGACCGCCGCAGCATAAAAGGGAAAGGAGAGCCCTGAAACCTGCAAAGAAAACTGAAAAGCTTTTATGTATTTATTTTTTAATCCAACCTGTCCGGCGGTATGCGGGTCCTGAAGTGGTCCTGTTGGGGTGAGTGATCCGGGCTCCCCGGTATCACCCCAAGCTGGGCTTTAAGAAGGGCCCTCGACCCTGAGCCACAGCTGCCTCCAAGACCAGGGGGGGGTGGTCCCCTTAGGACCTCCCAACCCCCTGCGAGGCTGAAGGACTGACTCCTTGCACTTGTTGCTCCTCTTTTTTATTTTTTTTTTTATTAACTTAATAAAACCTAACACTGTCTCTTTCTAATTTTTTTTTTTTTTTTTTAAAGAATCAGTTCAGACTGCGAGTGTTGCACCTCCACCATCTGCTGGAGACAAAGTAATACTGGCAAACTGTGGGTGACACCTTGGTATATAAGGCAGAGTCTGTCAAAAAACTCTCTCTGTCTCCATCTGCTGGAGGGGAGGCAAAACCCAGGAGTCTGGACTGATCCGGATACGTACAGGGAATGTATTTTGTGTTACTGAGAGGTCTGGCCTATGGAGTCCAAGAAACAGAAAGCTGCTTGGACTTTTCCAGGGCTTTAATCTTCAAGACAGAAGACAATAGTTCTTTTATAATCTAGCTTCTGAAATATAGCCTCTCATGCTCATATGAGAGCAAGAAGATATTGGAAAGAAGAAACTAAAAAATGTTAATGCATCAGGATGGGGCAAACCCCCAGCTTGTTCTGATGGAGTTTAGTTTAAGGGTAGAAGTCTCTAAAGCCCGAGGTGCAGTAACTCTGCAATCTAAAGTGATGGTCACCAAAAATATGTCCTTCCAGAACAGATACCTGAGCTCAAGAGTCAGGAGGCTTGAAGGGAGCATTTATTGGCTAGGCTGATGTTTTGAAATATTGTGCAAGGTTCTAGGCAAGGCTTCAAGTGAAGCAAGACAAGCATAAAACTGAGAAGTAGAGAGACAGCTAAAATTTCCCTATGGTGAGCCTTGGTCGAGTTAGATTTTCAAACCAGATTCTGAGATAGGTTAGAAAGTATTTAAACAAGTTTTGGGTGAAAACAGAGGATATAGGGATTTGCCCTTCCACCAGATGACAAATCTCCTCCATCTGAAAAAGGACTCTAATGCACTCTTTCCTAGATGACAGTAGGACCTGAGAAACTTATTTGGGCAGTCCAAAGCATCTAATTCCTACCCTCTCAACATCTATAAACTGGTTATAGAGATGGAGCAACAAGCCTTAGTCCTGGGTTATTAGGCTGGTTGGCGAGATTATAGCCCAAGGTGTTATGGAAGACAACTCCCATAGGAGAGGGAACCATTATCTGTCCAGCTAATATGGCACAATAAGGATCATAAATCATAATTTTAGTAAACTACAGACTTCCAGAGACCTGGTTCCCACTGGGAAGATAAGGTAAGGTATCTGTGGCTAACCTGCTCTCTAATGATCTCCTGCAGCAGAAGACTGGTAATCCCCTATTTAGAACAGTTATAAACAGATTCACCTCCACATGAGAAAAATCTTATCTGCCATGTCTTGTGAAGGTCCAAGAGCCTGATAAACTGTCTGCTGGGATATATTCCATTTCCAGGCTCTTTAGGATATTCCATGAGAAACAGCCCAGTGCTACATCCTGGCTGCTTTCCAGCCCAGAAAGTGGATGCTACCGTTCCCTGCCTGTTAAGGTAGCACATGCTTGTCAGTCTAAACTTGAACAAATTTTCTGAGTCACTCAATTTCTAAAGGCCTTTAATGTATTCAGAACAGCCCTTATTTACTTGATTTATATTCTGCCTACTTCAAGGAGAATTACATTCAAGTACTATAGGTATTTCCTTGTGCCCAGAACATTTACAATCTAACTGAGGGATGCATCAAGCCATGGTAGTGCTCCAATGCACGTTACATGGTGTATATAGCAAGACAGAGCACTATCACAGCGACATTGCACAAAATATGTGGTAATTTGCAAGGCCCTGCCCAGGTTAAGAACATAAGAAGAAGATGCCATACTGGGGCAGTCCGAGGGTTCATCAAGCCTAACATCCTGTTTCCAGCATCTTGGCATGTACCCAAACATTAAACAGATCCCATGCTACTCATGCCAGTAACAGCAGAGGTTATTCCCCCAAGTTAAATTGATTAATAGCCGTTTATGGACTTCTCCTCCAAATATATCTCCAAACCTTTTTTAAACCCAGCTACACTAATTGCCCTAATCACATCCTCTGGCAATGAATTCCAAAGTTTAATTATGAACTGAGTGAGAAAGAATTTTCTCTGATTTGTTTTAAACCTGCTATTTGCTAACTTCATGGAGTGAACCAATGTCTCCCCAACATCTTAATTAGTAAACACTGAAGACAAGAATTAATTTAGCCTTTCCGTGATGCCTCATCTTCCCTAAGAGCCCCTTTAATCCCCTGATCACCTAACAGTCCAACAGACCCCCTCGCGGTTTCCTGCTTCAGATATATTGAAAGATTTTCATTATGAGTTTTTTCCTCTATGGCAAACTTCATTTCAAATTCTCTCTTAGCCTGTCTTATCAATGTCTTACATTTTAACTTGCCATTACTTATGCTTTTTCCTATTTTCTTCAGATGGATCCTTATTCCAAGTTTTGAAGGAAGATCTTTTGGCTAAAATAGCCTCTTTCACCTCACCTTTTAACCATGCCGGTAATCGTTTTGCCTTCCTTCCACCTTTCTTAATGCGTGGAATACATCTGGACTGCGCTTCTAAGATAGTTAAAAAAAATACAATGTCCATACAATGGCTTAGGTCCAAGCCCTGAACCTTGCCCCATCATGTGACAGGGGCAAGGCAGGTCGGCACCATTTTGAAAAATGGCACTGAACGGGCCGGATGCTAGGGGGTGCCCTGGGCTCCATTGTAGGACATGCTTCTAATTTTAAAGTTTGGGGGGGATGGAGTGGGAGGGCTCCCAGAACCCAGATGAGGTTTCCTTTATATTCTTGAGGGAGGGAGGAAGAGGTCTCCCTACTTAACCCCAATGTTTTTTGGTGATACCTTTCGGGAGTGCTGGGGGGGGGGCACCCTTTATTTATTTTTTTTTTCACTTTGGCGGAGTCTGGACCGCCTTGAGTGGTAGCCCTGGGTTGAACCAGGGATCAGCTCTGACCTCCACTCAACTATTACTTTTTGCAATGGCACTTTTTTTTCATCGTTTGTAGGACCCTTTAAATGTAATGTGGGAGCCTCATTATAATTAAAGGGCCATAGAAACCGGTCCTGGGGCTCCTGCGTTACATCCCAGAAGATGTCATTTTTATTGCAGCTGACTACTTTACCAGTCAACTGCAATAAAATAGTAACATTAAATTGCTTATTAATAACCTTATTTGCATGCATCTGCATTATTCATGCATATAAAATCACATGCAAAGCAGATCATTGTAATGGCTACAGCCATCTTTTGCAAAAATGTGTCAAGGAAATGTCCTCAAATGAAGAAGAACAGCCTGCAGACTGTAGGAAGGAATGAGAGGATGATCTGGGAAAAGGTCCTCTTCAGAAACTATATCCATAGATTTGAGCCCACACACTGACTCCTTTATTGGTTGGGGAGAAGTTGGAGGTCAGGCTGGCCCTTGTGCGAATGGTGCTAAGGACGACCAGTTAATAGTAATCCTGTTCAGAATCTTGGATTTGAGAACCACTGGCTTCTGCTACTGTTACTGACCTGGCCCTCAACATGGCTGGCATGAAGGCCCAAACAAGAGTCAACGTGAATTCACCAGATACCTACTGAAAACAACTCACCAAGCTTAGATTACTGGAAGCACTCCCATGGGGCTGAAGGTGCTCAGCACAAATGTTTTGCTGCCTTGGAGTTATCACCCAATTATCTCTGGAACCAATTTGTCCAATTCTGATCGGAATACGCCAAGTAGCAATATCAGAGGAAACTTTGTAAGGGACTGTGTCATGGTGCAATGTCATTTTGAAAAGTTGAGCAGAACTCCAGTTGTGGCTGCTTCAGAGTGTAGAATTATTCCACTACCTCCAAGCCATGCATCAAAAATGAACACTCTTCACTAAAGTTCTGGCAATCTTCAACTCAGAGGCTAACATTTTTTAGTTCCTGTAATGCTGATTCAAATGGTGGGATCAGGATTTGCCCCTGCTCCCAGGCCAAACCCTGGTCTAAGGGATCAAAGCAGCAAGACCAGTTCAGCAAGGCCCAACTCCCAGTGTGACCATGATTGGCCTTTTCAATGGACATAAAGGACAGGATTGATCTGGACCTACTTGCACCAGAAAGGAAGGCTCTGGGCTCCTCCTGCTGGGCTCTATTTGTGGTAACATCCTTTGTACAAAAGTTGCATACCAAGACATTGTGGCTTTCACCCAAACAAGTCTAGCAATCATCATGACAACACATGAGGGATATTTTCTGGGAGCATTTTGAGCACTGTTTGAAGTCACTGCTTTGCTTTTTGAGCATGGCACAAACAAATAATGCAAAGTTGAAAGATGAAATTGTTATGAACAATGAAAAACAGCATAGAGAAAAAAAACAAACTGCAGTCCAACTGCAAGCACTGAACATGATTCAGCAAGCTAAAGATGAGATTGTGCGTCAAGTTAAGGCTGCGATAATGAAAAAGAAAATAAAATGTGAAAACTGATTAAAAAACCTAATTGGTGAGAGTAAGCCAGAATAAGAAAAGCCTGAGTAGTATTGTTAAGATTTAGGAGCTGTTCAGCTTGGAGAAGAGACAGCCAAGAGGGGGATATGATAGAGGTCTATAAAATCATGAGAGGTCTAGAATGGGTAAATGTGAATAAATTATTTACTCTTTCGGAAAATAGAAGGACTAGGGGGCACTCCATGAAGTTAGCATGGGGCACATTTAAAACTAACTGGAGAAAATTCTTTCACTCAGTGCATAATTAAGCTTTGGAATTCATTGCAAGAGGATGTGGTTAGTGCAGTTACTGTAGCTCGGTTTAAAAAAGGTTTGGATAAGTTCTTGGAGAAGTCCATTACCTGCTATTAATCAAGTAGACTTAGAAAATAGACACTGATATTACTAGCATCTTTAGCATGGAATAGACTTAGTTTTTGGCTTCTTGCCAGGTACTTACAACCTTGATTGGCCACTGTTGGAAACAGGATGCTGGGCTTGATGGATCTTTGATCTGACCCAGTACGACAATTTCTTATGTAGCCCTGAATCTGTGTGGACTGAAAAAATGATTTGCCAGTGATGTATTTCTGTGTTTGTAAAATGCATGTATTGGTCTTAATAAAAAAGTTAAAAACAAAAAAAGCCCAAAATAGAAAAAAAGGTTCTGACACAAAGAAAGAAAAGTAAAAGAATTGGCTGAAGTCAAAAACAGTAGTAGCAGCAGCAATGCAGCAGGATGTCTTCTTGCTTCTCCATATGAAAATTAAATTGAAGAACAGCAGGTATGGAATGCATAGGAAATCTGTAGTGTTACATAATGTAATATGACTCCTTGTATCTGCATGTCAACAAGAACATGCAGAATACAAGTGCATGTTGGTATAACCTCTCTTGGGCTAGAAGTGCAGGCATAAGTGTATATATTATCTTCAGCAGTTTAGCGGGGATTATCATTTATAAAACCTTTCCCTATCACAGATGATGCATTTATACCCTACAGATTACTGAGCACTGTGGTTGAAAGTATCTCTCAGCATTCCTACCCTTGTACCTTTGGAGGAATGTAGAACTCTAGGACATGACCTTCCCCTTCTGACTTTGCTGCTTTCCTCAGTAGCAGCCGGCACTTTTGCCATCTAGCTCGGCTGTTGCTGTTCACATCATCTGCCACGATATAGTTCAGGAGCCCCTCCCGCCGGACATCATACATCTCCAGTTTGGGGGTGGGAGACTTGGTGAGCCGCAGCTTTTCAAATTTATGAGTCCACTTGTCCATTGAGTCAGCTTTACCACCAGATGAGTTTGAATTACTATTGCCCCTGCTGTCCAAGGCTGTCTCTTCTGTGGGAGACTCTGCTGAGCTTTTCCATTGGAGGATTCCCCTGACGCTGCCACGTACACTGCGGCTCACATTTCGCAGGGAAAAGCGCTTCTTCAACTTAGGCTTGGTGCTGATGGAGGAGCTGGAGACATCTTCTGAACTCCGAGACTGACTGCTTGAGAGGCCAGAGGTCATGCCAGAGGACTCCAGCCGGGCATGAGTATCCACGGGAGAGGCCACAGAAGAGTCACTGCAGGTCTCTGACAAGTCCTTGCTGGAAGAGGTCTGGCAAGTTTGGGTGCCTGTAAAAGGCACAATGTCACAGCGAGTGGGCGAGTCTGTAACATACGTCCGATTCACTTCTGTCTCAAAGTGTTCCACAAAGTGTTCAGCAAATCGACGAGAGAAAGTGACCTCTGCACCTGGCATGGCATACTGTGGGTTCTCACTGAGGAATGTACGGAATCGACGAGCAAAGTCCAAGGCTGCAGCATGGGCATGGATCTCACAGAACTCCTTCCAACTTGGAGACTGAGAGATGCCCTCATTAGGAACACTGCCATTCATGGTGAAAATTCTCAAGGATCAGCTAAAGAGCAAAGAAAGAAAGAAATTAGAACAGCTCTCAGAAAGATACGAGCCTTGCTCCCCCATTCAATACAAACCTCAAACAAGGCTATGAAAGGAAAATTTGTCTTCCTCATATAACAAGTCACAAACTAGGCCAAGCATGGAGAAGCTAAAGTAATAATAAAGGCAGTGTAAAGAAATTGATGTAACAAACCAGGGAGACAAGCTAGTATAGTGAGTAACATAATAGAGTACTATTGCTAATACTTGGAGTAACCTACTTGGAAAAAGGGAAAGATTTATGTAACACTATGGGAAGCACAGAGTAGATTATAATGGACATATAAAAGGGAAGGAGGTGGAGATAAATAAGAAGAGACTGATAAGATTCAAATGCAGGGAGGGAAGAAATTAACATAGGAATATGGGTGCAGAACGTAGTAAAATGGGTTAAAGATGATCTATCAACAAGGGAAATGATATACACCAAGGGGGGGGGGGGGGGGAGAGTTGTGATATTGAAACAGAGATAGTCATATTTAAAAGAGAAATACATATACATGAAAAATATTTTTATATATAAATTGGGTCAACAAACAAGCTGTTGATACCTTTTTATAGTTAGTGGAATGGGCTGAGAACCAGATAAAGATTTTAAATCACTATTTCTTCATTAACAAGATTCATGACCTTGAGAAAGTAACTTAGTCTCCCACTCACATTATAAGTTCTTTGGAACAAGGACTTATTGAACGTAGATATTATATGGTAAGCCACCTTACCATTAAGATTAAAACAAAAGTGTGATTAAGAAAAAAAAGTGTGCTAAAAATCCAAAAAAATATTACTACATCTGGGACTAGCTTTCAAAAACTATGCACCCTTCATTTAAATTTAATTTTGGATTTCTAGTCTACCTTTTGTGGCTAACCAGCCACTTCAAGGCAAATTAAAATAAGATCTTACAGACAAATCACAATAAAGTAGCAGGGTTGCCATACATGTTAATACAGGTCTGTGAAGAAAAAAAAAGATAGTACACTGAAATAAAAACGAAACTAATAAATACATAGAAAGGAACGTAAATGGGGAGGTGATCATAATAATGACAGCAGCGCTATATATACAAAATGAGTAATATACATAGAGAGGGAAAGAGACGAACATACATAAAGAATGTCTGTGTACGTACTGCTATATATAGTTACAGTGAAAAGAAGATTATATTATTCATCTTTTATGTATAGTCAAGGAAGAGACTCTCTCTTACCTTCGGCGGCGACTGCTGGTAAGGGGCGGGCGGCGGCCCGTCACCATAGTGATGCCTCCCGCAACCTCACCCGTTACACAGCAGGTGAGGGTGCAAAACGTGCGCCTACGCGCCGCCCTCTCCCCTTCCGATGTTCGGAACTCGCCTCGATTCCGGTCCCTCCCCTCTCACGCGGCTTCGACACCGAAGGCTGCGGCCACTCCAACACTGCCCGTACCTGACGCTTCTACGCATGCTCCCGCTGACGAGCTTTAAACGTCAGCTCGTCGAAAAGGTCATAGAGAAGCGATGTAAACATTGCGTTCTCCCGGCGTCCGGTGGCTGTATAGGAAAGAAACCATAGGGTTTCTAGGAGCGGCCTAGAGTGTCCACCAGTCTGCAGTTATGTTGTCGTCACTCCCTTAGCAGCCATTATTATTATTATTTATTTTATTTTTTTATTTTAGGAAAAACAAAGTCTTTGTCAAGGCAAATAAATCATTTCCTTCTGCTAGATTTATGTTCTGTTGATGTTTTGGGTTGCCATCTCACCCCAGGTCAACCCCACAGAGTAATCCAGGCCTGGTTTTGAAGGTTACAGTTTTAGCCTATAAATTGCACAGATTTACAATTCTAGTTTTAATTTTCTTGGGAGATTAACTACAGCTCAAGTACGTTCAATGAGGTAAAACCAAGATTAGAGCACTTTAGGATGGCCAACTTTTCTATCATGCTCGGTAACTAGACTGGACACTTTGCCAAATGTGAGGATTGTTGGACGGTTGCCCGTTCGGCCTGAGGACAGGACGTGGCAGAAGCTTACTGCTAAATTGATGTTAGAAAGTTAAAAGTCGTTGATATAAATTATTAAGGAGGCAACACTATCCACTCAAGAATGTATATAGTCAATCGTTCAATAAAATTAATAATAATTCTTCATGAACACTGCATCAAGGATTCTTGTAGCATGCTTCTCAGATGTACAGCCACCGCCTCTCGCCACGCAATGGACCTCACGCAGTGTCTGGTGAGCACTCAAATGTTAACTACTTTTAATAATTTTGTGTCATCTGCAAATTTGATCACCAGACTCGTTGTACCTCTTTACAAATAATTTACAAATATATTAAAATGCACCCGTCCAAGTACAGATCCCTGAGGCACTCCACTGTTTTAACTTTTTCCACTATGAAAACAGTTCATTTAATCACATTCTGTTTCTTGTCTTTTAACCAGTTTGCAATCCACAAAAAGACATCGCCTCCTATCCCATGACTTTTTAGTTTTCTTAGAAGCGTCTCATGTGGGACTTTGTCGAATGCCTTCTGAAAATCCAAATACACCACATCTACAGGTTCACCTTTATCCACGTGCTTATTGAACCCTTAAAAAAAAGTAGCATATTTGTGAGGCAAGACTTCCCTTGGGTAAATCCATGCTGGCTGTGTCCCATTAAACCATGTCTATATGTTCTGTGATTTTATTCTCTATAATAGTTCCCACAATATTTCCTAGCACTGAAATCAGGCTCACCACTCTTCAGTTTTCTGGATCACATCTGGAGCCCTTTTTATATAGTGGGGTTACATTGACCACTTTCCAATTCCAAGCATTCTATTTACTTTGACTGCTGCCACACGCCGGCCAGAGGATATCAACATATCCAGAATGCCGTCTAGATCCTTTTTCTAGGTGGTGACTCCCAATGTGGAACCTTACATTGTGTACTATAATTTTGGTTGCTCTACCTTACATGCATCACTTTGCACTTGTCCACATTAAATGTCATCTGCCATTTAGATGCCTAGTTTCCCAGTTTTGCAAGGTCCTCTTGCAATTTCTCACAATCCTCTTGTGATTTAACAACTTTGAATAATTGTGAATCAGTAAATTTGATCACCTCACTTGTCATTCCCATCGCTAGGTCATTTCTAAATATGTTAAAACACAGAAGGAGAAATCATCTTCCTGTTAGTAACCACTGAAGTGTTCATTCTGGTTCTTCGATCAACTGATTTTTAGTTTACCAGATCTTGGTGAAGGGGTTTCTAACCACCTACTTCTCTGCAGTGACTGGTACAGTGGATCTTTCAGGATGAAAGACTCAAAACTCACACAGCAGAAAAAATAAACTCCTTCCTTTCCCCATGCCTGGGCACAAAGGGAAGGCAGATAACTGCCCTCCCAGAAGAAAAGACATATCACATAAAAAAAAAAAAGATACCATACTCCAACCAATGGATGTAAATAGGATAAGCTGGGTTTCTCGCTCCCTAGCCTTTCCCAGAGCAGAGGGTATTTCCCTCCCCAAGCAAGACAAGGGGAACCAAGAAAAATAAAAATAAAATTCAATCGTTTCTTTAAAATCCCAAACATTGAGAAACACTCTACCAGCACAGAGCATGGACCAGTAATGTATTGTCTCACTTCCTATCCTTTACAGCAAGGGGTGTATGGCCCAGCCAAACAGAATGAAGGGATCAAAGAAAAATCGATCCTCCCTCTTCAGCTTCTTAAAAAAATAAACCCACACTGATGCAAAACACCACCTGCTCTTGAGTAAGGGGGAGGCCACCATTGCAGCAACCTCATAGGCAAAATAGTGTGCTCCAGCTCCTACTTCTTCACAGATTCTAAACTAGGGCCAGATTCTAGTGGAGATCCTCCTGGGGTCTCTACAGTAATCTTTGTAGTGCTGCCTTTTCATAGGTAGGGTTGTTGCTGTTTGAGTCCTAGGAGATAGTGCTGTTTTTGGTGTAATAGGGTGCCTATTTTTGCCCCTAAAAGTAGCCTTGCCCTTACAAAAATGTTAGAAGCTTCAGCTGGTCTAAGTGAACTCCATATGAAAGAGGTCTCACTCCTTACCTTCATGTGATTTCAGTGTAATAGGGAGAAATAACACTACACAATGGGAGGGGTTCTAGGTGGGTATAAAATGCCCCTGCACGCACTGGTGCAAGGGGAGGAGGAGTTAGGAATTCCATGATCTGGAGTCCTGTGTGTAAATGTGTGCTTGGAACTACCTCTTCACAATGGTGCCATTTGGACCTGTCTGTTCACAGAGAAGGGTCAGAAGTTTGAGGAAAAATATTCCAGGACTGGAGGTCCTGAGAGTCCAGAAGGAGAGAAAGAGGAAAGGGTCCTTAAGAGCATCAGATTCTGAGAAGGAATAGATTCCCTAAAAGCTGGGGATGAGACTGGAGCTGCCAGCGGAAAGGCATCCTGCCTTGGAAAGTCCACCAGAGTCAAAGACTGATTCAGCCAGAGACTCAAGAGAGAAAGGACGAGGAAAGAAACCCTTGAGGAAAAAGATTTCAGCTACCCAACAAGTACTGGGAAGGCCTAGAGTGGAAGTGGTACCCATCCTAAAAAGCTAACATGTTTGGAGAAAAGTATACAAAGATGAAGAGAGAAATATACCTATGCTATAGTTACACAATGTTAAAGTTCCATATTAGGAGCTACAACCCAAGAAAGAGATCTAGGCATCATAGTGGATAACACATTGAAATCGTCGGTTCAGTGTGCTGCGGCAGTCAAAAAAGCAAACAGAATGTTGGGAATTAGAAAGGGAATGGTGAATAAACAGAAAATGTCATAATGCCTCTGTATCGCTCCATGGTGAGACCGCACCTTGAATACTATGTAGAATTCTGGTCGCCGCATCTCAAAAAAGATATAATTGCAATGGAGAAGGTACAGAGAAGGGCTACCAAAATGATAAGGGGAATGGAACAGCTCCCCTATGAGGAAAGACTAAAGAGGTTAGGACTTTCCAGCTTGGAGAAGAGACAGCTGAGGGGGAATATGATAGAGGTGTTTAAAATCATGAGAGGTCTAGAACGGGTAGATGTGAATCGGTTATTTACTCTTTCAGATAATAGAAAGACTAAGGGGCACTCCATGAAGTTAGCAAGTAGCACATCTAAGACTAATCGGAGAAAATATTTTCACTCAACGTACAATAAAGCTCTGGAATTTGTTGCCAGAGGATGTGGTTAGTGCAGTTAGTGTAGCTGTGTTTAAAAAATGATTGGCTAAGTTCTTGGAGGAGAAGTCCATTAACAGCTATTAATCAAGTTTACTTAGAGAATAGCCACTGCTATTAATTGCATCAGTAGCATGGGATCTTCTTAGTGTTTGGGTAATTGCCAGGTTCTTTTGTCCTGGTTTGGCCTCTGTTGGAAACAGGATGCTGGGCTTGATGGACCCTTGGTCTGACCCAGCATGGCAATTTCTTATGTTCTTAGTGTATATCCTGTGAAACTGGAGAACAAATTGAACCATGAGAATGTACAATCATTTTTTTTAAATAAAATCTGTTGTAAATGTATTCATATTAATGCAATATATCACTTTTTTCAGTGCTGGAAAAATCCTGGAAGCATTTAATTTTCAGTTTATTCACTGGAATATATAATGCAGTAAGCTAAGAACTGTATGGCTCATGGGATAAACTGGATTCGCTGCAGGCTGGGTAGATTTTATTGGATCAATGTTACGTGTTATCAAGAAATACTGTATATGAGCTATTGAGAACCACAAAAACAAATAATGGTGAAAAGCATGTAAATAAATAAACATGTTCCCTGTACGTACCAGGATCAGTCCAGACGGTGGGTTATGACCCCCGACGAGTGGATGGAGTCAGACAAAGCTTCGGAGGGTGCTGCCTTATAAACCAGTGCACCCTCTGCTACTCTTCAGTATCTTTCTGACTCCAGCAGATAGGAGCAGGGGAACCTTTGTTTCCCCAGTACATTGTCAGTGTACTTGTTCTTTTCTCTTACCTCTTCTAAGCTTCTCTGGATGGATCAAGCTCTTTACTTTAAAAGAAAAAAAAGAAGAGATTTTATACTTTCAAACTTGCAGACAGATTTGTTCCTTCACTCCCTCCGTCTGGTTTTTGTTTTTCGCTTCGCCTCTGGCTGTATGGGGTAAGTGTGTATACTTTGGTGTCTTCAGGTTATTTCCCGATACAGCCTGACCAGGGGTGCACATTGGAGGTTTCAACCTCTCCCCCCCTGCCGCCTTCCGACCCGCGGCCCCAAGGCGCATTCCCCAGGGCTGCCAGCCGCAGAGAGAGATCACATTCCTCTGCGGCGCCTGACAGAAGGGAGGAGGAGCTCCTAGGGTTGGTGTGAGTTTTGAAGTGGAGGTCATCCTTTCCTGCTCTCCATGACACTACCTGCCTTTTCCTCACAGCCCCCCTCCCCTCCCCTCCCCCCAGTCATGCCAAGGGCCTTCAGATGTTTGGCATGCGGAGAGCCTGGGTCACGGCTCTCTCGCGAGGGGATCTGCACAAGGTGCCTCCCTGGGGGGGAGGGCACCTTGCAGTTGGTGGGAAGTACGATTTCGCACAGCCAAGCACACTCGCACAGGCAGAAGCAGGCCCCGATCCTGCTTAGTGTGGGAACGGCGGCCATCTTGGATGCAGAGCCGGCAGGCCAGGCCCCTATAGAGGACGCATTGGACAATGTTTTGACGCTGTTTCCACCGGTTTTAACACCGGTTTCCCCTCTGGAGCCCGTCCTGCCCGCGGGGGATCCTTCATTTCTGCCCCCCTCGGGCCTGCCCCTGTTTTCTAACAGATTTTGTACTCCTCATGCACAATGCCTGTCTGGCCAGGATGTCACAGCCTTCGGATCATCTCCCTGGGCCCTCGCCGCCCAAGGTCCCCAGGATGGCTGACCTTCCTCCCGTGGGAGTCCCCCAGGGAGTAGGGGCCCCGGGGGGCCCTCAGGGGTCCTTTTGGGTGCATTTGGTCCTCCCCCCTGCGGGGGGGGGGGGGAATTAGGGGCCAGACCCGGACTTGGATGATTCCCAGGATCCCCTGCTTGCTTCGCAATTGGAAGGGGACGATCCCAGAGTGTTGCGGATTTTCCAAAGGGACGAGTTGGACACTCTTATCCCTCATATCCTACAAGAACTGGACATTGAGCCACCTCTGGATCCACCTGATCCCACTCCATCGGGGAAGAAGGGGGACTCCGTTCTGGCGGGGCTCCGACCTCCGAACAGGGCCTTTCCTACTCAGCAGGGCAATGGAAAAACTGTATCCTCTCCCTGAGGATTTCCTAGAGCTGCTTACAGTCCCGAAGGTTGACTCGGTGGTTTCAGCAGTTACGAAGCGAACAACTATTCCGGTGATGTGAGGCACAGCGCTACAGGATCTACAGGACAGAAAGCTAGAAGTCTACCTCAAAAGGGTATTTGAGGTCTCTGTGCTGGGAGTCCAGGCGACTATCTGTAGCTCACTGGCGCAAAGAGCAGGACTTCGCTGGGTTCAGCAGCTCCTCACAATCTACCCCCGAAGGAAGCGTGCCAGGCTGACCGTCTGGAGGCCGTTATTGCCTACAGAGCAGATGCACTTTATGACCTCCTCCAAGTGCTGGCCAGATCAATGGTAGCGGCAGTCTCGGCACGCCGTCTCTTCTAGCTCCGCAACTGGTTGGCGGATTCCTCCTTCAAGACAGAGTTGGGATCTCTCCCTTTTAAGGGGAAATTTCTCTTCGGGGATGATCTGGACCAGATCATCAAAGCTCTTGGAGAGAACACGGTACATAGGCTCCTGGAAGATCGGCCGCGAACTACCAGATCGTTCACTGCCTCCAGAAGCCGGTTCTGCAGTCAACGTCGCTTCCGCACCACTAGACAGGCGATGCCTAGGATGCCCTCTTTCCGCTGTTAGTCTTGGTCCCGTCCTTTTCGAGGCCATAGACCGGCAAGGGACGGGATGGCACAAGGTGCATCCTCTAAGTCTCCACAATGATGCCAGATTGGCCCACTCCCTGATTCCCAGGATTGGGGGCCAGATTTCTCTTTTTTACAAGGAGTGGGTCCGGATCACGTCGGATCAGTGGGTCCTCGATATTCTAAGGCACAGCTACGCATTGGACTTTGCTCGACCCCCAAGAGACAGATTCCTCTTCTCTCCCTGCGGGTCACCCCAAAAGCAGCTCATTGTGCGACAGACTCTCGCCAGACTCCTAGCTCTAGGGGCAATCATTCCAGTGCCCCCCACGGAACTGGGCTCCGGCCACTACTCAGTCTACTTTGTGGTTCCCAAGAAGGAGAGTTCTTTCCGCCCAATTCTGGGCCTCAAGTTGGTCAACAAGTCACTCAAGGTCCAGGATAGAGACCTTGCGCTCGGTGATTGCTGCGGTCCATCAAGGGGAATTCCTAGCCTCCCTGGATCTGACGGAGGCTTACCTTCACATTCCCATCCTCAAGGAGCATCAGTGTTTCAAGACTCTAGGGCAGCATTTTCAATTCCAGGCACTGCCCTTCGGTCTGACGACCGCCCCCTGAACATTCACGAAGGTAATGGTGGTGGTTGCAGCTGCTCTCCAGAGGAAGGGCATTATGGTTCACCCGTATCTGGACGACTGGCTCATTAGAGTGAAGACCTTGCTCCAGGGTCATCAGGCGGTCACCAGAGTGGTACAGCTCCTGCAATCCCTTAGTTGGGTTATCAACTACGCCAAGAGCAGGCTTACTCCTTCGCAATCTTTGGACTTCCTGGGGGCATGGTTCGACACAGCGATGGGCAAGGATTTCCTCAGGCCGGATCGTGCCCAGGCGCTCTAGGCGCAGGTTCAACAAATCTCTTGCCTTCTCTTGCCCACGGCTTGGGATTACCTACAGATCCTGGGATCCATGGCATCCACGATCGACCTTGTACCCTGGGCCTTTGCGCAGATGCGGTCTCTACAGAGAGTGTTACTCTCCCACTGGAAACCAGTGTTGCAAGAGTTCCAAGCCATCCTTCCACTCCCGCAGCCCGCCCGAGACAGCCTGCATTGGTGGCTGAACCCTCTCCACTTAGCGCAGGGAATGCCCTTGGACATCCCGGACTGGGTGGTGGTTACCATGGATGCCAGTCTCTCCGGCTGGGAGGCAGTCTGCCAAACAAGCTAGGTTCAGGAGCAGTGGATGAGGTCTCAAGCTACTTGGTCAATCAATCGCTTGGAAACCATAGCGGTTCGCCTGGCGTTGAGAAGTTTCCTCCCTCTCGTCCATCATCGGGCGGTCAGGATTCTCTCGGACAACGCAACCATGGTAGCATATATCAGTCACCAGGGAGGCATGAGAAGTCGTCATGTCTCCTTGGAAATGGACAAGTTGATGGCATGTGTGGAGGCCCACCTCTCACGGCTGGCGGCCTCCCACATCGTAGGGGTAGACAACAAAAAATACTGGCCGTTGATGAAGTAGACACTGAAGATGGCAGAGATGGAGAGGGCCGTTCACTGCTAGGTTGATCAGATCTGTGAACCCAGGGGAGTGGGAGCTCTCCGAGGAGGCAATGCAGCTCCTCATCCAGCATTGGGGGACCCCCTCACCTGGATCTCATGGCCACCTCCCACAATGCAAAAGCTCTGCGGTTCTTCAGTCGCAGAAGAGAGCACAGCGCGGAAGGGGTGGACACCCTAGTGCTCCCATGGCCATGTCACCTTCTCCTCTACGTGTTCCCACCGTGGCCCCTCGTGGGCAGGGTCCTTTGGAGAATCAAAGTCCACCGGGGTCCGGTGATTCTGGTGGTGCCGGAATGGCCCCGCCGTCCGTGGTTCGCAGATCTGATCAACCTAGCGGTGAACGGCCCTCTCCGCCTTGGCCATCTTCAGCGTCTACTTCATCAAGGGCCAGTATTTTTCGACCAGGCAGATCGCTTTTGTCTTGCGCCCTGGCTTTTGAGAGGCGTAGACTGCGACGCCGTGAATATCCAGAGGCCGTAGTTTCAACTCTCCTCAAGGCTCGGAAGACTTCTACGTCCCTCGCTTAGGTCCGAGTGTGGAAGGTTTTCAAATTCTGGTGCGCCTCCCATTCAGCTTGGCCACAGACCGCCTCGGTCCCTCAGATCCTTTCGTTCCTACAGGCAGGCCTGGAGTAGGGCCTCGCCTACAACTCCCTGAGAGTTCAGGTCTCTGCTCTTGGATCCCTGGTACATCGGCAGGAGGGAATTCTGCTTTCCTCTCACCCAGATATCGTCTGATTCCTCAAGGGTGTGAAGCATCTAAAGCCTCCAGTTCAGGCTCTTTGTCCTTCCTGGAGCTTCAACTTAGTCCTACGGATCTTGGGAAGCCCTCCTTTTGAGCCTCTGCGTGACGTTTCCCTCAAGGATCTCACACTCAAGATGGTTTTCCTCGTGGCCATTTGCTCTGCCTGCCGGGTTTCAGAACTCCAGGTGCCTTCCTGCAGGGATCCCTACCTCCTTTTCACAGATTCTGGGGTCACCTTATGCATGGTGCCCTCCTTCCTGCCTAAGGTGGTTTCGGCATTTCATCTGAATCAGACGGTGAAGCTCCCCTCTTTCTCCACTAATGAGCCATGTGAGCTCTGTAAGCTTGATGTCAAGTGCATCCTGATCCGTTACCTGGAGGTCACTAATGAGTTTTGTCTTTCGGATCATCTGTTTGTACTTTGACATGGTCCCAAGAAGGGATCCAGGACCACGAAGACAACTATTGCTCGCTGGCTAAAAGAAGCTATTGTGGCGGCATATATTGGAGCAGGTCAGCAACCCCCTTTGGGTGTCAAGGCCCACTCTCTTTGTTCTCAGGCGGCGTCCTGGGCGGAGAGCCAGTCCGTTTATGCCCAGGAGATTTGACGGGCGGCCACCTGGAAATCGTTGCATACTTTTGCTAGGCACTATCGCTTGAATCTCCACTCGTCATCTTTTGGTTCTTTTGGCGACAGGGTCATTCGAGCAGGTCTGTCAAGGGCCCACCCGAAGTAGGGAAGCTTTGGTACATCCCACCGTCTGGACTGATCCTGGTACAAACAGGGAAAAGAAAATTATTCCTTACCTGCTAATTTTCGTTCCTGTAGCACCATGGATCAGTCCAGATGCCCTCCCTAAGTCTGACTGGGATATTTGTTTGGGATTTACTGCTAGACTTCCTTGCTTTGCTTCTCTGTTCTCTGACCTCTGCGGAAGCCTCTCTCTTGGTGCCGTTCAATACCTCTTTTTGCAAGTTTGCCCTTTGGCATCTGTTTGTAGTTTGGCAACAGTTGGTAATTTTTTCATTCACACTGTTTGAAGTTACACGTGTCTGATTTCCTTGATCCATTCTTCTCTGTGTATCCTGCTTTGATATTCTTATTACTGAAGAGTAGCAGAGGGTGCACTGGTTTATAAGGCTGCACCCTCCGAAGCTTTGTCTGACTCCATCTGCTGGACGGGGGACATAACCCACCGTCTGGACTAATCCATGGTACTACAGGAACAAAAATTAGCAGGTAAGGAATACTTTTCTTATTGAAATTATAAAGAGGAAACTTAGATTAAATAAACCACAATCTATTCTACAATGGTATACTAAAACACCTTACCCAACATGACATGATTTAGCGACAATGCCTGCATCAGGGGTAGGTTTTCCAAAACATGGATGTAGCGCTGGCTACTTTTGGCCCTATTTTTCCAGCATTCTAGGGTTTTGCAATTTTGGGATCCTCCCTTTGCATTTAACTACACTTTTTTGAGGGATGTGTTTCAAGGATATATGTTGCCCTTGGAGCATATGCCCAAGGTCTTTCCTCTCCAAGGACTGATCAAGAAAGGAGTTGATGTGGGCTTTCTGCATCTCTGGCAAACTGGCCAAGGAGGGGCTTTTGCTGCTTCGCACTAGACTGACCCAGGAGTTTGGAGAAGAATAGATCTTTTTTTGCTGTTTTTGACACTGAACCAGATTCTGAAGGACGGACAAACCCCATGTTTTTAAAGGGCTGGGACTCTGGTTTTCATCCGTTGTGCCCAATAAACAGCAAAGGTGAGGATTTTGGGGGATAAGATTGAAGAAGTTGGAGATTTTTTGAGACCAGATTTTGGAGTAAGGTCCGTTTTCCTTTGTTGTGGACATTGAAGGTTGGCTGTTTAACCCATCACACCCCCTCTGGGGCAGGGATAGTGGAGACTGGGTCAGTTAGAGGAAGAAGAGTGGCTAACCAATCCACTATAGACAAAGAAATCATTGCTTTCCATGTTGTGATTTTTGTTATACTTTCTTGGATCATCTTTTTTAAGTTAAAGTAAATGTTTTTTCAGTTGAATACCATCATTGTACTCCGTGCTTCATTTAATGGTGCCTTTGACTTCTACCACTACTAGCTACTGTGAGTACTCACCAACCCAATGTAACTCCATCCCAGAAGGCAGGCTGCACTCCACTGGGACCATACACTTATTATCTTTTCAGGGCTGGAACCCTTTCATCTCTTTCCCCAGGGTGTGGATTCTTTTTTTTTTTGGCGGGGGGCCCAAGTGCTAAGGGTGACTTTCCTTCCATTATCCCTGGGAGAGGAGGTATATACCCTTGCTGTGTGCTGTAAGTGCCAAAATAAACACTCTGGAGGCACTTGGTTAGTGTCCCAAAATAAAACCTTTACTGTTTAAACACTGGCGAAGTATGGCACAACAAATTAATCTTTAGCACCACAGAATTCCTTTTGCCCTACAGTCTTTCTTCCCTCTATCTGTGCAGGAGTATCTTGTTCCAGGTCTGGGAAGCATCCACTCTCCAAGGCATGGAAAAGTGATGTTCCCAGATGGACAGGGGATCCTTGTATGAGCAGGAAAATCCCTTCAGTACTGGCAAAAACAAATGTTGACACTGTCCTTGCACAGAGAGGCAATTTCTTTCTTCCCAGGCTGAAGCCACTGAATGGGTGTCCCCAGTGATTGTTGGTTTCTTTCACTCACAGTTAGCAGATCTTCTGAACATCTTGATTCTCTGTGTCTTTCAGATCTCGATGGGAGGGATCCCTTTGAAGCAGGCAGCTCCTCCCTGCTCCAAACAGGAAAGAAGGAGCAGCTAAAACCTCCCTCTCCTGGATCTCAAAACATGTCCTTGTTCCCATAACTGAATTTAACACAGAGTTCCTCCTTGCAGCGGGCCACCACCTCCTCCTTGCTCAGAGAGGGGATGGAAAGACAGGTCTTCCCTAACCTACACCGCGCTCCAGAAACCGGGTTCTCCATTCCCTAAGACCAGGTGATGTGCAGGGTCTCACAAGGCTCCTACCACTAAAATTTGTCAACACCCAAAAAAAACATCCCAGAGGGAAAATCCTGACCAGCCAATGGACTCTATAAGGAAAAAGCCTGCCGACCCTGGTCGGTATTCCCAGATAGGGGTTGCCTGGCCTCTCTGACTGGGCCTGAAAAAATCAACACCGGAAAATCTCCTCTCTACCTCCTAACTAATAGTAAACCATATGGGACTGCCTCCCGAGTCTCTGGAGAGAGCTGCTTAAAAACTCTCAAGGGGGGACGGCCATTCTAGACCCCTCAAAGGGAGGGACTGCATTTGAATGGTAACTTCCCCCCATTCACAAACCTATTCTGTTCTTATTAAGGGTTCACCCAGGCCTTAATAGTAACAGAACTGAGTGTCTGTTACACCAAAATGTGTGTGAACTTTGCACAGAGTTGTATTGCCCACCACTGTACCAAAGGCCCCGAAGGTGTAAACCTTCTCCCTGCCGGATGAACTCAGCATCCCAGGGGTTGAAGTGTAAAAGTCTGAGTGTGAGTCGAGAAAGAAGAAAAAGCCCTGCGGAACTGTGGGGCCCCTCAGATTGAGCAGGCTAGTGATCCTGGGGTCCCGCTACACATATAATAAATGGCATATAATAAAATGTCCAGACCATCGGTACACTTTAACAGTAATAAGAACGGCACATAAGCAGCAGTGGGTGAACAGCAGATATAATTTGAAAAGAACTTGGATACTGATCAACAGCAGATGAATTGAGGACTGTGGGTCTAAGAAATAACTCAGCAGAGCCTGCTAATGCCATCTGAATGCAAGTGGTCTAAGAAAGATTGCACAGTGGTCGAAGGCTTGGTAATTAAGATTCAATCCCAAAAAGTGCCAAGTTGTGCATTTGAGTACAAAAATACAAAGGCATGATATATGATGGGGGGAGATGCTGATGTGCATTGATTAGGAAAGAGACCTCAGGGTGATAGTGTCTGATGATCTCAAGGTAACAAAATAGTGTGACAAGGCAGTGACTAGAACCAGAGATGCTAGGCTCTATAAAAAAAAAAGCAGAAAGAAAGGAGGTGATAATGGCCCTGTTCGAGTTATTGGTGAGGCCTCATTTAGAAAACAGTGTTTAGTTCTGGAAGCCGTATCTCAAAAAGGATATATAGAAACATAGTAATGATGGTAGAAAATGACCAAATAGTCCATCCAGACTGCCCAGAAGACTTCTTATTGTAGTAACCACCACTCCATGCAGGTTACCCCCATGTTTCTGTTAAGGGTAGTAACTGCTGCTCCATGCAATTTTCCCCAAGCCTTATGATAACCCATAAAAAATTACTGCTAGCAACATTTTTAGTGGATAATGAGCCTTCTTGAAAATTCAGACGGTGCTGCTTGACGTGCTTTGCTTATGGACTAGGCTGTAGAAGCAGTCCTGTGCTTTTTCCCTTATGTCCCTTAGTCATATGATAGATACCGTTCAGAGAAAGGCAACCAAAATGGCATGAAGTCTGCACCAAAAGACATACGAGATGAGATTTCAGGACTTGACCATGAATCCCTTCAGGAGAGGAGAGAGGGGGATATGACACAGATATTTAAATATCTGAAACATATTAAAATTAAAAGAATTTATAATCTGCATACATTCAAAAAATGTTCATTGCTTAGCACAAAAACTATGTACATAATGCAAGCTAAAATAATAGAACAATGGAAAGAAAGCTATAGAACTAAGGGTCACAACTTGAAGCTACAAGGAGGCAGATTCAGGAATAACGTCAGAAAATATTTTTTTTATGGAAAGGATGGTGCTTGCATGGAATACCCTCTCAGGAGGTGGTACAGACAAAAACAGCAGAATTCAAAAAAAGCGAGAGCTAAAGACAGAGTGCCAAAAAGTGAAATATAAGAAGAAATCAAATTAAAAAATTAGAAAGACAGACTCAAAATTACTTCCTTTCTTCTTTTCGAAATGCAAATATTTTTAAATGAATATTTGTTAACTACTGTAAACCGATTTGATATACTCACATGAAAAATGTTATGGGGAGCACTAGGAGAGCGGTCCCCCTTAGAGGGAGTGTGTCCTTGGGCCCCTGGCACGACCCCGCGCCAAGGATAGGTGTAACGTGGGTGGCGAGAGACAGTCCGACCCCAGCCGGACCTGCATGCCTCTGGAACCAACTGTGGAGTGTTGGTGGGGAACAGTCTTCCGACCGTTCCCGGCCCTTTCGGACCTGCTGCTGAGATGGCAAGAGGCAGCAGGCCGGACTCAGGGCGTGGGCAGGCGAAGGTTCAAAAGCAATAGACGAAGACTCAGGAACCATAGACTGTAGACGTAGACTCTGAAACAAGTAGGAAAGTTGAGACATTGGCATGGTCCCTCAGGGCGCCCTACACAGCCAGTACCACTGGTCTGGTCACGGACCACCCTGTCCTACACCCGCAAGAGTGGGACCAGCGCAGGAACGGAAAAGCGCTGCACAAGCAGTCCAGGGTAATGTACTGCACACCGGCAGTCTGAAGCAAGGTTAAAACATCAGGGTCAGGAAGAAACATCAAGGAACATCAGGAAACATCAGGACGTGCAAGACACCGGACACCAAGATGAAACAAATAACAAAGGCCTGACGGAGCGCTGGAAGAGGAGATATCCAGAGACATGTAACTCCAAGACAAGGTAAAGCATGAGTGCTGGAGCAAAGCTTTAATAGCCCAGGGGCAGGCAACTCCCTGGAAGGAGTCCAGATGGTCTGCCCCTCGCTGGCTCCATAAGAGTGGAGAGGAGCCATGGGCCTGCCCCTTAGGAGAAGGGCGTGGCCTACACCAGCGCATCCAGGCTGCAGTGGAACAGGCCTCGAATAGGCCCCAAACACCGAAGCCTCCTGGGCCTTGGAGCAGGATCCGGACAATTGCTCAGGCGAGGCCCTGGCTTCGGAGCAGCCTCCAGAAAAAGGTGAGATGCCTCCTGTGGCATAGCTACAGGAGGAATCGTAACAGTACCCCCCCTCAAAGGGGTCCCCCCCTTTCAGAAGGACCAGAAACACGAGACCAAGAGAACACGCGACAAGCGTAAGACCGCACAAATGAGCGACAAGCGGAAGACCGCACAAACTAGCGACAAGCAGAACAGCAGCAGAAAAGTGCAAAAACAGGACAAAGAACAGAAGACCAGAAACAGGAAACAAGGGAGGGAATCCAGGATGGGAGCAGGCTATAGCAAAAACACCAGGAGGAGCACAGGCGCCTCCTGCAGGTCGTGGAACTCCATCCTGGAAACAAAGAGCCGAAGGTCTGGATGCAGGTGCCTCCTGCGGGTCGTGGGAACCAGACAGCTGGCGCCTCCAGCAGATCGTAACAATGGCAGAAGCTGGCGCCTCCAGCAGGTTGTGAAAATAGCAAAAGCTGGTGCCTCCAGCAGGTCGAAGAGACGAAAACCAGAAAAAAAAATTCTGGGTACAAAAACAAAGCAAGTCCTAACACCGGACCACGTACACCGGGCACATGGCCTTGCATTCTGTTACAGGGAGCTCTAGGAGAGCAGTCCCCCTTAGAGGGAGTGTGGCCTTGGGCCCCTGGCACGATCCCGCGCCAAGGGTAGGTGTAACATGAGACGAGAGACACTCCGACCCCAGCCGGACCTGCATGCCTCTGGAACCAACTGTGGAGTGTTGGTGATGAACAGTCCTCCGACCGTTCCCGGCCCTTTTGGATCTGCCACTGAGATGGCAAGAGGCAGCAGGCCGGACTCAGGGTGTGGGCAGACGAAGGTTCAAAAGCAATAGACAAAGACTCGGGAACCATAGACTGTAGATATAGACTCTAAAGCAAGGTACTGTAGACGTAGACTCTGAAACAAGTAGGAAGGTTGAGACATTGATACGGTCCCTCAGGGCGCCCTACACAGCCAGTACCACTGGTCTGGTCACGGACCACCCTGTCCTACACCCGCAGGAGCGGGACTAGCACAGGAAAGGAAAAGTGCTGCACAAGCAGTCCAGGGTAATGTACTACACACCGGCAGCCTGAAGCAGGTTACTGCCCACCGGCAGCCTGAAGCAAGGTTAAAACATCAGGGTCAGGAACAAACATCAAGGAACATCAGGACATGCAAGACACCAAGTTGAAACAAATAACGAAGGCCTGACGGCACGCTAGAAGAGGAGACATCCAGAGACGTAACTCCAAGACAAGGCAAAGCATGAGTGCTGGAGCAAAGCTTTTATAGCCCAGGGGCAGGCAACTCCCTGGAAGGAGTCCAGATGGTCCGCCCCTCGCTGGCTTCATAAGAGTGGAGAGGAACCACGGGCCCGCCCCTTAGGAGAAGGGCATGGCCTACACCAGAGCATCCAGGCTGCAGTGGAACAGGCCTCGAATAGGCCCCAAACAACACTGAAGGCCTCCCAAGCCGTGGAGCATGATCTGGACAATTGCTCAGGCGAGGCCCTGGCTTCAGAATGGCCTCCAGAAAAAGGTGAGATGCTTCCTGTGGCGCAGCTACAGGAGGAATCGTAACAAAAATTTGGTATATAAAAATAATTAAATAAATAAAATACTGGTGTAACCTTCATGGGGTAAACTGCATTGAAATGATTATATTATTATTCCAAGAAAGGCATGGGGGTAACTTGCAGGGAACAGCAGTTACAACCTGTAAAGGATAATTAGTCTTACATGTTTTATCTAACATTTATTATTATTTTTATTTATAATCATTTCATACAGATATAGCAAAGAATTAGATGTATATAAAGTAAACACTTCACAATATTGTGAGAACAAATAAAGCAATACATCACATGTACACATATAGTTGGACAAAAAAAGGAATAAAGATGAAGAATAAAAGAAACCTGCAAGTACTTGCCCACGCTAACCACCAAGACACATATTTTAAATTCCTAAGATGTATCTGCTAAAAAAAAAAAAAAAAAGGCTCTAAATGTAAAGGATCTAGAAAAAAAAAAAACTTGTTCCCTGAAACACTTCACATCTGCAAGGGAATCTTAGAAAAAAGGAGGCGCCCAAGGCAAAAACAGATCTTTCAAAAGAAGAAATAGCTTCCTTCTTTCCTGAGTCTCTTGACAGATATCAGGGAAAATAGTTACCTTTTGGCCACAAAAAAAGCTGATTTATATTTAAAATATTGATAAAACACTAAATTGTGATCATAATCAAGGACAAAGTGTACAACAAATGTAGCATGAGTAGAGATTTAAATATGTAGTGTTTGTAAAACTTGCGATAAATCAGAACTATCAAAAGATGTGAACACATCTAAAGAGCCTTCCTGAGCTGTTACAAACTTTCTGACATTGGGTATATAATAAGAATTAGAAATCCATAAAGTTTTCTCTGGGGAGAATTGCAAAACCTCAGTCATATATGTTTTAAAAAGCTCAATTCCAGACAGTAACCGTGACTGAGGAAAAATAAAAAAGCAGAGGTTTTTTGTTGTTTTTTTTAAATCTCAGCTTAATTTCAAACTGTCCTTAATTGCTGCAGCTGCATTAAACTTCAGAAAATTATTAGCAGTTGAAAGAGAAATAATTGAAGATTCAGCATTATTTAGGTTTTTTGGGCTTTTAAAGATCAAGTTGTTTTTTCTGTGCATGCTTCTACCCCTGATACTTCATTTCTCACATGACGGTCTCTCTGGGCCCCCTGGAACCTCTAATTATAGCTGTTGAATGTTTGGTCTTACATGGCCTGTGAGCATTTCGAGTCTGCCCCACATAGTAGTTGTTTTTTTTGTTTTGTTTTTCAGATTTGTCAGCATTAGGTCTATGGCACCCAACACATTTGGCATCCCAGCAATTGCCATGAACCCACAGCGGATCTTCTGAAGTTGCACTGGGTCCTCAAGAAACTAGATGTACTTCTTCATCCACTTCATTATCGCCTTCAGGATCTGTGCGAAATGCCGCAAGACTGAGGACTCAGTCATCCCCGCAATGATACCAACAAGATTTTGAAAACTTCCTGTGGTGAAAAAATGTAAAGCACCCAGAAGTTTTGTCAACCCAAGCATGGAATGGTTGCGATAGGCCACGGGGTCAAGATCATTGTGCAGGTCTTCATAAAGCGCTAGAATTGCCCATGAGCTGAGCCAGTATCTTCACACCACATCGTGCTCGGGCAACCCAAGGAGAGTTGTTCATGGGAGACCGATACGTTGCCGGCATGGTCTACAGATGGTTCTGGCCTGTATCAAAAACAAAAGAAAAGAACATAAGACATACTATATTGGGTTTGACCAAGGGTCCATCAAGTACAGCTTTAGCCCATCAAATCTCAAGTATTTTGCAATTCAAGATAATATGTATGATGTAGGAATAGCTATTGCCCACTAATCCATGGAAGGATAAAGGAACAGGGCATAGCCAACATAAATTGATTGTACATCCATGTATAGGCCCATTGCCTCCCTTCACAGACATCCCAAATTTCGATTTGGACTTCAGCGTCCATTGAGGGCCCTTAAAACATCCGGAATAGGCATCCGTAATCTAGGTCGCATGGAGCCTTGGAAAGATTGAGCCCTTTGGCGTCCATTTCTGGGCCCTTAAGAGGTCCAGAATGGGCGTCCGTAATTTAGGTCGCATGGACACCTTGGAAAGATCGAGCCCTTTGGCATCTATTTCTAGGCCTTTAAGACATCCAGAATGGGTGTCCGTAATCTAGGTCGCATGGACACCTTGGAAAGGTCTAGCCCTTCAACATCCATTTGTGGGCCCTTAAGATTTCTGGAATGGGCTTCTGTAATCTAGGTCACATGGGTGCCTCGGAAAGTTCAAGACCTTAAGCATCCATTATGAGCCTTTTACAAAAGCCCACAACCTGTTCTTGTACTGGCACTGGGTTCTCTGGTTTTTGGTTTGTCTGAGTAATCGCTCTCCTTCACCTGGCATTCCTTATTCTTGCTTTCATACGCAAGAGAAAAGTCAGGGAAAAAAAGTGCAGAAAATCCATTTGATGTAGTAGGAATCACACAAAAGCTTTCCCGATAACGTCTGCTACCAATAGCGCCACCACCCTAACGCCTGGGACAAGGTAGGTGCTAAATTTTACACGTAAAATAGCTTGTTATGAATGCACTAGTTTTGGGTGCACGTTACTGTTTCAGGAGTACTAGCTAATCTAGTCATTTACATGCAATCGTCACTATTGCCTATGCGCTGGTTAGCATGTATGTTATGGTCATGCTAATGCATGTATTGGATAGGACGTCCATCTAGTGCGTCTAAAATGTGCATCCAAACCGCTTAGAATGATGCGCTGGCCAGAGGACCTAATATTGGATCAGCTGGTTAGAGCTTTATTTTCAGTTGACACCACTGTAATTAAGCTAGCAGATAAAAGGGGGAAGCATAGCAGTACAAATCAGTTCCAGCTACATTGCTGAGATTAATCATCAATTTCTTGATACCAGGTACTACAAATTACTTGACACAGATCCTAACCCAACATGAAGCAATATCTTCTCTCATGTACAATCTGGTGTGGACCAGCATTTCATTACTTCAAAAGAAGCAGACTTTCTTGTTTAGAAATATCTGATTACCCCAGTTTTTTACACCCTTCCCAAGATTCATAAGTCCCTTAACAATCCACCCGGTCGCCCCATTGTCATAGGCATCAGCTTCTTCCTTAAACCGCTCTCCAAAGTTGTAGCTTCTTTTCTCTGGCCCTTTGTTCCTTTAAGTCCCTCCTATATGCGAGACTCAGGTCACTTGATTACAATTTTACAAGATTTTCTTATCCCACAGTTCCTTTCTGGTTAGTCACAATGGACATCATGTCACTCTATTCTAATATTCCTCAAGAAGATGCCATCACTATAGTAGAATCCACCTTAGACCAATGTCCAGCCAATTCATGTATTCCAATGTCTTTTCTTGTGTCTCTCATCCACTTAGCATTTACTAAAAACTTTTGCTTTCTTTCTTTTTTTTTTTTAATAAACAATTTTTATTAAAGACAAAACAAGCTTCATACAAAGTATAGTAGAAACAGCATGATAAACGTACAATAAACATCTAACAAACTTATGAAATGCATATAAGCCATACAGTGGTGTCTTTTAATTCCACCCCCCCCCCCCCATTTTACTCCCTTTATTGTCCCACACACCCCTTGAACATATTAGAACAGATATGAAATATGGCCAGAATGTATAAAACTACTAAAGGGCTTAGAAAATTAACAGTATGAGTAGTTAATCCTTACTTTATTGCAGAGCTAAGCCACTCAATATATGGAGACCAGATTTTCTTAAATTTCTCCAGTAACTGACGTTTGTGAGCAATGATATTATGCATATGGTACAAGTAATTAATCCTAGATAGAAAAATCTGGAACGACAGCACTTGGGAAGACCTCCAGCATTGAGCAATGGCACATTAGGCTTCCACTACAATATATTGCACCAATCTTTGCTGGTGAATATCCCCCTCAGTAATTATGCCATTTAACAGAGCATGAATAGGAAGGAGTTGGAGTTTTAATGTAGAATCATTCGTAGCCATTCTGCTATTTGGTGCCAGAACTCCTGAATCAAGGAGCATTTCCACCAAAGATGGAAAAAAGATCCACATTCTCCACAACCCCTCCAACACTTGTTTGAAATTTGCTTTGTGAAATGCTGCAACTGAACTGGAGTATGATACCAGCGTAGCAGCATCTTATAACTTTCATATAAGATTAGTGGCTATAAGACCTTTCCAAGGTGTATAAAGATCTGAGCCCATTCTTCTGCTAATTCGACCCCTAAATCTGATTCCCACATCTTGGCTTAGAAACAGGGTCCTTATTTAGCAAGATGTAGCATTCAGAAAGAACGTTTTTCCAGCTTATTGGCATTCCTACAATAGTATTCAAACATAGAGGCTCCAGTAGTCATGTGCATAGGAATTTTCATAGATAGAAGGAAGTGTCATAGTTGTAAATAAGCAAACACTTCTTGGTCAGGGAGATCGTAATGCAATTGCAATTCACTGAAACTTAATAATCCGTTTGACCCCCATATATGTTCAATTCAACAGTTCCCTTTTTGTTTCCAGAATTGGAAAGAGTAGGGATGAAGACCAGGTAAAAATGAAACGCTGTCAAATAATGAAGTACTAACATAAAAGTCTCTACGCCCTGGTTAGGGGAATTTTCCAGGAGCGCCAAACCCAGAGAACTTGTGAAACTGATGGTGGGACAGTAGAGAGCAGCCTCCAGGTATTCTGCGGTTGCCATAACAAAGCCTGCATTGGTATTTTCCCCCCAGCTCTTGTTCTGTCATAACCCATGGTTTAGTTGGAAAGGATTATGCCAGTCCACAAGAACCTTGAGGTGTGATGCAACGTGATACCATTGAAGGTTTGGAACACCCAGTCCTCCCTGAGCTTTAGTATGATATCTTTTAGCTACTTGGTGGGGGGGGGGGGAGGGGGGGGGCAAGGCCCCGATTCGCGCGGAGCCGCACCGCGGGGAACACCAGCTCCGCGCGAATCGGGGCCTTGGGGAGTTTCTTTGCTGTGTTTCCTGCTGCTTGCTTGACCCGGACTGCTTTTTGGATTATTCTGCCTGCTGCCTGCCTTTAGATAAGTTGCCTTGGTTCCCGTTGCTAGCTGCCTGCCCTGACCTGGACTGTTACTGGATTACTCTGCCTGCCTTTGGATAAGTTGTCTTGGTTCCTGTTGCTCGCTGCCTGCCCTGACCTGGACTGTTACTGGATTACTCTGCCTGCTGCCTGCCTTTGGATAAGTTGCCTTGGTTTCTGTTGCTTGCTGCCTGCCCTGACCTGGACTGTTACTGGATTGCATTACCTGCTGCCTGCCGCTGGACTACTCTTCCTGGTTCCTGTCATCGCTGCTGGCTCTATCTGGACTACCCGGGGTGTCCTACCCAACGCCACTGTTTGAGCCTCCGGTTCCAAGAAGTTCAACTACTCAAGGTAAGCGGTCATCGGCCTTGGTTCCACGTACCAGTGTAACAAATGAATGTGCTTCCAAGACTAACCTACCTATCCCAGATTCTTCCTGTAGTTGTGCCTGCGGTTGATCTGAAGAAATGGCAAAAGAGGATTTTTCAATTTATTTGGGCGCCAACGTCATTGGGAGAGTTCCGGCAGGTAACAGTACCCCCCCTGCAAGGCCCTCCTCTCTTCTCCCTAGGTCTGGGCTTGAGAGGAAAGCGTTGATGGAATTTTTTAAGCAAACAAGGTGCCTGTACATTATGAGCAGGTTCCCAAGAGTTCTCTTCAGGTCCAAAGTTCTTCCAAGAAATTAAATATTGTAATTGTCCCCTACATTTTTATTTATTTATTTATTTAAGAGTTTTTATATACCGTCATTAAGTTATTTACCATCATAACGGTTTACAATAGTGCACCAATATCCAAGTGAATATGGATCATAATTTACATCTTCTGGAATCATCTTCTGGATCATAATTTACATCTTCTGGAATCCAGGATGTCCTCCACTTCAAATTGGTTATCATTCTGAATTAAGTGTGTATTAGGCCTCCTCTTTCTGGAAGGCCAAGACATAATTGCAGGTTTGAGTAAAGACACGTGGAAGGGGTTGTGAATCCGCAAGGAGGAGGGTAAAGATAGTCTATAAGTGACAGCATTAATCTGCTTCTCAATAGGGAAAGGACCAATAAAGCGAGGAGCAAATTTTAATGACGGCATGGGTAATCGAAGATTGTGCGTGCTCAACCACACGAGATCTCCTGCCTGGAGTCGAGGAGCAGGACATCTCATCTTATCTGCTTGGATCTTCATTCTAGCGGCATTCTTTAATAGTAAGGCTCGTGTCTCTTCCCATAACTTGGTCATGGAGACGATGGTTGTGTTGACAGCCGGACAAATTGAAGAAGTAGCAATAGGTAACGGGAGTCGTGGGTGTCTACCAAAGACTACAAAAAAGGGAGACCTCCCCGTGGCCTGGTTCAAATGATTATTATGACACATTTCTGCCCAGACCAACAAGGGAGCCCAGTTATCTTGTCGTTGATTGACATAAGATCAAAGAAAGGCCTTCAGGGATTGATTCGTCCGTTCCGTGAGTCCATTGGTTTGGGGGTGGTAGGCTGAGGAAAATTCAAGTTTGATTTTTAGAAGTTTGCACAGTTCTTTCCAAAATCGAGCTGTAAATTGCACCCCTCTATCAGAAACAATACTGAGAGGTAACCCATGAAGATGGAAAATGTGTTGAAGAAATAGGTGAGCTAACTCTGATGCAGAAGGTAAACCTGGCAGCGGAATAAAATGAGCCATTCTGGAAAAACGGTCCACCACCACCACCCAAATGACAGTGTTATTGTCCGAAGTCGGAAGATCAGTGATAAAATCGGTGGCAATGTGAGTCCACGGTTTAGTAGGGACAGGTAATGGTTGTGAAAGACCAAAGGGTTTTCGTCGAGGAGTCTTCTGAGCTGCGCATACCGAGCAGGAATCTACATAGGCCTTAATATCTTTCTCCCACCGGGGCCACCAATAATGTCTGGAAACCAGCTCCTTGGTACATGAAATTCTCACGTGCCCTGCTAGTTGAGCGTTATGCGCCCAACGAAGAACCTTTAATCTCAATCTTTTAGGAACCACCGTTTTCCCAATGGGAACGGTGAAGGTGGCAGCCAGCTGTATCTGTGCAGGATCTATTATGTATCGAGGGGGGTCAGGTATATCTTCACGATCAAAGCTTCTTGAGAGGGCGTCCGCCCACAGATTCTTCTGAGCAGGTCGGAAATGCAGAACAAAATTAAACCTGCTAAAAAAAAATGCCCAGCGGGCTTGTCGAGGATTTAATTGTTGAGCTTTTGCCAGGTATTCTAGATTTTTATGGTCCGTGTAAACAGTCACAGTATATCGAGAGCCTTCTAATAGATGATGCCATTCCTCAAAGGCCAACTTAATCGCTAAAAGTTCCCGATCTCCGATGGTATAATTTCTTTCCACAGATGAAAACTTTCTTGAAAAAAAAGCGCACGTCACCAGATTTCCCTCTTCTGCCATTTGTAATAAGACCGCACCCACTCCTACTGCAGAGGCATCCACTTCTAGGATAAAGGGTTTGGAGGAGTCGGGGCGCTTGAGACATGTGTCCTTGGTGATTTCCTTTTTTAATTGAAGAAAGGCATTGATGGCCTCCTCCAGCCATTTCTGAATAGGCGCTCCTCTTCTAGTGAGAGCAGTAAGAGGAGCCACTAAAGACGAAAAATTCGGAATGATTTGTCTATAATATTTGGAAAGCCCAGAAATCTTTGTAAAGCTTTCAAGCCTATGGGTTGTGGCCAATTTAAAATGGCTTTAAGTTTGCTCGGGTCCATGGATAATCCTTTGTTGGAGATGATATACCCCAGGAATGGTAACCGATCTTTATGAAACAAACATTTTTCTAATTTGGCAAACAGTTTATTTTCTCTGAGACACTGCAGGACCTGTCGCACGTGCTGCTGATGCTGTTTCAGGTTGTTGGAAAAAATTAATATATCATCCAGATAAACAATGACATGAGAATAGAGGATGTCGCGAAAGATGTCATTGATCATGGCTTGAAATACGGCAGGGGCATTACAAAGACCAAACGGCATTACCCTGTATTCGTAATGTCCATCATGGGTGTTGAACGCCGTTTTCCATTCATCTCCCTCTCGTATTCGAATCAAGTTGTAGGCTCCTCTTAAATCCAATTTAGTGAAGATTTGAGCTCCTTTAATCCGATCAAATAGTTCTGAAATAAGAGGAATAGGATATCTATTTTTCTTGGTGATGTTGTTAAGCCCTCGGTAGTCAATACAGGGTCTTAAGGACCCATCCTTCTTTTTAACAAAAAAAAAAAACCCCGCTCCAGCTGGTGACGTGGAAGGTCTGATGAAATCTCGTGCTAGGTTCTCCTCGATATAATGTTTCAGGGCTGCCGATTCGGGTTCTGATAGGGTATAAATCCTACCTCTGGGAGGAATCTTCCCGGGGAGAAGGTCAATTGCACAATCGTACTGTCGATGAGGTGGTAAGGACTCCGCTTGTTGTTGACTGAAAACGTCTGCGAAGTCTTCATAAGGGACGGGAATACTGGAAGAGAACTGCGTAGTTTGGATTCGACAATTCTGAACTTGTTTTAGATAATTTTGGAAGCAGAATGGACTCCAACTGATAAGTTGTAAAGAGGCCCAATCCAGTTGAGGTTGATGTGTCCTTAACCAGGGTAGACCCAAGATTATTTGGTTGACAGAGGATGGAAGAGCATACAGCTGAATGCTCTCTTGATGAAGAACTCCGGAATTCAGTAAAATGGGTTTGGTAATGTGAGATATCCGAATTCCCATGGGCTGTCCAGATACCGAGGTGACTGAGAGGGAAATAGGTAATGGTTCCACAGGAATATGATGGCTTTTCACCAGACCTTCTTCAATGAAATTGCCGGCCGCCCCTGAATCAATGAAGGCCTAAAGTTGAATCGGTTTGTCCTTAATAATAATGGTTACCGGAATTAGTAGTTGAGGAGAGGGAATGGTGGGACCCAGGGAGGCCTCTCCTACCTGGCCTAGGTCCAAGAGTTTCCCGATTTGTTGGGACATTTGCTAACGAAATGGCCTGAACCAGCACAATACATGCAGAGATTTCTCAACCTTCGCCGTTGACGTTCCTCAGGAGTTAATCGAAATCTGTCAATTTGCATGGGTTCCTCAACGTTCCCGGATGCTTCAGTCGGTCGCGGAACAACAACGGGTTGCTGAAAGGTGGGAGCCAGACTAAAGGTCCTTAGAGTGGCAGTCCATTCCTGCGCCCTTTCTTGAAAGCTTAGGTCCAGTTGAATGGCTAGGCGGATGAGTTCCTCTAAAGACTCCAGGGGATCCCTGCCAGCCAATTCATCCTTTATATTCTCGGCCAGCCTTTGTCGAAATATGGCAGTGAGACTATCCTCACCCCATGCGAGTTCTGCTGCCAAGGTTCGGAACTGAATGGCGTATTCCCCCACTGAACGGGAACCTTGTTTGATTTGCAGTAAGTCATTGGCTGCTGAGGTAGAATGCCCTGGTTCGTCAAAGATGAGTCGGAATTCTTTCAGGAACCGATCCAAATTGTTAAGAATAGGATCGTCTCTCTCCCACAAAGGGGAAGCCCAGGCTAGGGCTGGGCCCTCCAGTAATGACAAAATAAAGGTAGTCTTAGTCTTATCTGATGGAAACGAAGATGGCTGCAGTGAAAAGTGCATTCGACATTGATTAATAAAGCCCCTGCACTACGCTGAAGTTCCATTAAATCACGGCGGAGGAGATAATCGGATAGGGTTAGAAGGAGCAGTGGTATTCGTTACTGGGGCTGCAGGAGCGTGAGCCAGTACATCCATACGGGCGACTAAGCGATCGAGTACTCCCGATACTTGATCGAGGACCCCTTGTTGCTGCTGAAGCCGGGAGGCCAAACCTGGGATGGCCTTCAGAGCGGTCAGGTCGACTGGTTCCATGGCTTCGGCCAACTGTTACACTGGGACGTGGAACCAAGGCCGGTGACCGCTTACGTTGAGTAGTTGAACTTCTTGGAACCGGAGGCTCAAAGAATGGCGTTGGGTAGGACACCCCGGGTAGTCCAGGTAGAGCCAGCAGCGATGACAGGAACCAGGAAGAGTAGTCCAACGGCAGGCAGCAGGTAACGCAATCCAGTAACAGTCCAGGTCAGGGCAGGCAGCAGGCAACAGAAACCAAAGAAACTTATCCAAAGGCAGGCAGCAGGCAGAGTAATCCAGTAACAGTCCAGGTCAAGGCAGGCAGCAAGCAACGGGAATCAAGGCAACTTATCCAAAGGCAGGCAGCAGGCAGAATAATCCAAAAAGCAGTCCAGGTCAAGCAGGCAACAAGCAGCAGGAAACACAGCAAAGAAACTCCCCAACACACTTGTGGCCGAAGCAACACGGAAGAGAAGAAGCTCCCTTAAATAGGGCAGGTTTCCCGCACTGCCCAGCACTTCCGCCGGCGTCTGACGTCAAAAGGGGGCGTGGCCAAGGCCCCGATTTGCACGGGGAATGCCAGCGTCAGGGGGAAACGCCGACGCCATCGGGAGAGTTCCGGCAGGTAACATCATTTTTATGACAGTGATTTTACCCAGCCATGAGATTCGGTATTTGTTCCATTCCTCGAGATCTTTAAATATACGGGTCATTAAGGGCAGATAGTTTAATTGGAAAAGATCTTGAGGGCGTCCAATATAAACACCCAAGTATTTTAATTTCGTAGCTGCCCACTTAAAAAAAATATTGAGATTGTAACAATTGGACTTGATTAGGGGAGAGTGTGAGGTTTAGGATTTCAGATTTCTCCCAGTTTATCATGAAACCGGAGACCGCGCTGAAACTAATCGTTTCCTCAACAGTAGTGTGTACTGATTCTATTGGGTTAGCAAGAGTGAAAAGCAAGTTTGCTTACCGTAAACAGTGTTTCCCTAGATAGCAGGATGAATTAGCCATGCTGTCATGGGACTGTCAGTCAGACATCGGAGACGAGCTTTAGCAAGATGATACACAGCTGTGGCTGCGCGTGTGTTCCTGAGCAGGAAGGCAGAATCTCCTCAGTCTGTATTATAGCAGTATTGAAGGCTGTCCACGGAGGTGGGCGGGTCAGCATGGCTAATTCATCCTGCTATCTACGGAAACACCGTTTATGGTAAGCAAACTTGCTTTTTCCCATTGATAGCAGGGCTGAATTAGCCATGCTGTCATGGGAGTCCCAAGCTCCCAGTCACGCTAAGTAATTTTTAGAGTTGAGTCTTTCCTAGTGTGATATCCCTGTCAGGGACAGCTGGTTTGAAAGTTATGAGGTGAAATTATCCAAGATTGCTCGTCCCAGCTAGGCATCTTGAGATGTTTGCAAGTCTAAACAGTAATGGGACGTGAAAGTTTGGAGAGATGACCAGGTGGCTGCTTTACAGATGTCCAGAGGAGGTACATGACATTGGTGGGCCAACAAGGTGGAGATTGCTCGCAGTTGATGAGCATTCATCTTAACCTGCAGTGTCATGTCTCTCTTATTGTAGCAGAATTGAATGCATTGTGCTATCCAACCAGAAATCATTTGTTTTGCCACTGGCAGGCCAGGGGCATTTGGGTTAAAGGAGAAAAAAAGTTGGGATGGTCTTGAGTTCGATTGGGTCCTGGTCTTGTGGTAGGCTAGCACCCTCTTACAGTCCAAGGTGTGCAGTAATGTTTCTCGATCATTAAGATGTGGCTTTGGAAAGAACGTAGGGAGTTCTTTGGACTGGTTGATGTAAAAGGCTGACACCACCTTCGGAAGGAAGGATGGGTGCATCCGTAGCACTGCCTTGTGGTGGAAAAACTGAAGGTAAGGCTCATAATGTACACGTGCTTGTAGTTCACTGACTCGGCGAGCTGAGGTTACTGCGACGAGAAACACCACTTTCCATGTGATGTATTTCATGTGTGCAGAGTCCAACGGTTCGAATGGAGGGCGCATTAATTGCTCGAATACTAGGTTTAGATTCCAGGCTACTGGAGGCTTGGATATTGGGGGTTGGAGATGGTAGAGGCCCCTAATGACTCTAGAAACCAGTTGGTGCTGTGATATTGGGTGACCTTGGAGTGGTCTGTGGTAGGCTGCGATGGCACTCAGCTGTACTCGGACTGAAGTGGTCGCTAGCCCCGCCGTGTATAGTGTGAATAGGTAATCTAGTAGGTTGGTTGGAGCGCAGTCAAAGGGATCGTAGCAATTAGTAGCGCACCAGGACTCATAATGCCTCCATTTCAATTGGTACGCTTTCCTAGTAGATGGCTTTCTGGCCGCAAGCAGAATGTTTTGAGTTTCTTCTGATATTCCTTGCTCCGTCAGTACCCCCCGCTCAATCTCCACATCGTCAGATGGAGCGAGTCTTGCATGGGGTGGAGAAGGGCTCCCTGCTCTTGGGATAGTAGACCATTTTTGTCTCCCAATGGGATGGGGGTATCGACTGATAAGCGGAGGAGGTAAGCATACCAAGGTTGCCTGGGCCATGCTGGAGCAATGAGGATCAGGTCTGCCATCTCGGCTATGCATTTCTGGATCGTGCGTGTTATAAATGGAATCAGTGGGAATGCATACATCAGGCTTCCCGACCACATAAGTAAGAAGGCATCCTGAGCCGTTCAGAAATGACTTGGAAACAGCAGAACTGAGGTACTTTCCTGTTCTGTTCCGTGGCAAAGAGATCCATGGACGGTATGCCCCAACGATCGAAAATGTCGGCCACATGCTGGTCTAACGACCACTCGTGAGGGTGAAATATTCGACTTAATCTGTCCGCCCGAGTATTGGCTATACCCGGAAGATATGTCGCTTGCAGATGGATTGCATGACGAGTCGTCTAATCCAATATGAGAAGTGCTTCCCTGCAGAGGATCTATGAACCGGACCCTCCTTGTTTGTTGATATAAAACATGGCCACTTGGTTGTCCGTGTATATCATGACTCTTTTCCCTTGTAAGTTTAAGAGAGAGGTTTTGACGGCATATCGAATTGCTTAGTTCAAGAAGATTGATCTGATCTGACTGTTCGAGGGGTCCATAAGCCCTGCGTTTGTAGGTGGTTGAGGTGAGCTCCCCATTCCCTGTGGAAAACCTGTTGTGAGAACGATGTTGTGAGGTGGAATCGTGAATAGTGCCCCCCTGAGAAGCACATGCGGGTTTAACCACCAATTCAGGTCTAAGATCATGTCTGGAGTCAAGGCAACTTTCCGAGATAATGGCTGAGAGTGTTGCGACCATTGGCGCTTTAGGCCCCATTGGAGTCGGCACCTGTGAAAATAGGTGTTTGGGACCATGTGAATGGCTGCCACCATATGACCCAAAACTGTTAGAATCTGGTGGGCCGTTGGTCTTGTTGTAGAACATAGGTCTTTGATGATAGTCTGCAGTAGTAACTGTCACTCCCTGGAAAGAAAGGCTCTGCTTCTGGTCGTGTCCAACTGAGCTCCTATGAACTGAAGAGTTCAGGAGGTTCAACTTTTCATAATTGATGATGAGGCCTAGGTTTTGAAGACAGGAAATGGTCTGTTGAAGGTGGGTTTGGAGGGTGACTTCGTCTGAGGCTACTAGGAACCAGTCGTCTAGGCAGGGAAATAATTGAATTCCCAACTTTCGAAGGTGGGCCACCACCACTGCCATGCACTTTATGAATACCTGAGGGGCTGCTGAGAGGCCAAAGGGGGGAACCTTGTATTGGTAATGTTTTTTGTAGTGGAAACAGAGGTATTGCCATGAAGAGGGATGCATTGGGATATGAGTGTAGGCATCTTTCAAGTCTAGTTAGCACATCCAATCGTTGGGTTGAAGAAGGGGAAGAATTGTTTTCAGGGAGACCATTTTGAATTTCTCTGACTAGATGTTTGTTTAACTTGTGTAAGTCCAGAATCGGGTGCAGACCTCCTGACTTTTGGGGGATTAAGAAGTAAGGGGAATAAAACCCCGTATTCCGGAGCTGTGGGGTAGGATTCGAATTGCCTGTTGACGTTGAAGCATTGATATCTCTTCGGCTAACTGAAGATGATTGGAGCCCACTCTTGTGCTTGGAATGAGATGTGGCAGGGAAGGTCTGGAGATGAAGTTGAGTTGATAGCCCTGATGGACTATTTCTAGAAACCAGCGATCTGATCTGCGACCAGGCTTGACTGAATGACATGATTGTCCCTCTTACAGCCATGGGGAGTGGTGGCCTTGCTGGAGTTAAAAAGAGGGTGGGGCCTTCGAGGCGGTAGAGGGTGGTTGACCCTGTTGACATTGTGTTCATGGTCTACCTAAACATTGTTGATGTTGGGATGATTGTCGAGGTGGTTGCGGATAAGGATCTGGTCTATAAGACAGATAGGCCCTGAACGGTCGTCTTTGGTATGGTGCATGACGATTAGGTGCGAAGTAGTGGCAAGAGAAGGCACCGTGTGTGTTGGAAGATGTCAAGGCTTGAACTGCCACGTTCTGCTCCTTTAATTGAGCAACTGTTTCTGGAGACGATTACCAAAAAGGTTGTCTCCCCAGCAAGGAAGGTTAGCAAACTTTTCATGGATGTCTTCTCTTATGGCACTAATGTGAAGCCAAGCCAAACATTTGGCCACTATAGCCGATGCCGAGGCTCTCGAAGACATCTCAAAACCCTCAAACAGTTCTCAGGAGGTGTCTAATGCCTTCTTCCATGTCTTGTATTGGTTGTGGTGGTGGAGTCATGGGATCCATAACTGGAAGGAGTCCCTTTAGTTGTTGTAGTGATTCATACAGATATTGGATGATATAGAATTGATGCTGATGTATTTGTACCCCCAACATTGATGATTGGAACGACTTCTTCCCAAAGTCATCAAGGTACTTATTATCCTTTCCAGGTGGTGTACTGGAGTGTAATCTGTTCTTTTTGGCATGTTGCATGGCCTATTCCACCACTATTGATGTGTGGTAGTTGAGGAAATGAATAGAATGTAGATTGTTGCATTTTAAACTTCTTGTCTATTTTTCTGGATACCGGGGTGATCGAGAATGGTGTCTCCCAGGATTTTTCCAAGTACTGCATCTAAAACACAATGCGATGGAAGCGCTGTCGGATCTGATGGGAGATCAAAGATCTTCAGGAGTCCCATAGTTTCTGATCTGGGGTGCAGTAATTTGTGGACTTCCACATTAAGGGTCGAGCCTACTTTGTCTATAAATTTTCGATACAAAAGGTCCTCCGGTGGAGAGTAAGGTTCTTGGGGACCTTCTGGTGGGTCAGAAGGATACTCCATGGAGGAGCCTGGAGATGATGGAATGGAATCCGGCTGTTTAGGCAATGGAGGAGAGTTAGTAGGCAGCGTATGCTCGGGTGAGTGATGTGTTACCAATGAAGGTACCCTTGGTGGTGTAGGCTGTGGGAGTAATGGTGATATATCTGGTGAAGGCTGTGTAGCTGTGGAGATTTCCCACCCGGGCTAGTTGGAACAGGATTGAGGTAACCCAACTGTAGAGAGGCTAGGAAGCCCGAAAAGGCTGATGATAATTGGGCAATGGCCTGTTGCGTCCCTTCTGGTATCTGTGGTAGAATGGGTATTGGTATGGGTCCTTGGGGGTGGTGTGGAATTGCCGCCAGTAGTATGTTGGAATCCAGTGCTGCAGGTTGGTTCTTATGTATCTCCACTGTTCTCGAATCCTTTGGCGCTTCGCTAATGGTTTTTGTCTGGAGACCGAAGAAAGGTCTTAGAAGACCTGACATGAGGAAGAAGATGAAGGGGAATAGGACGAGACTGCTACCCACTCGTCTTCTGATCCAAGGGGAGACTCCGGTCTGCGAGAGTCAGGAAGATGTAAGGATGTGCCTGAGCCCAAGGGTGGAGTATGGTCCTCTGGGCCTGATGGTACTGGTTCTCTTTGTGAGGAGAGCTCTTGGTGGCAGTAAGTTTTGGTGCCTTATGCAAAGCATGGACCCGTTCCTGCGTCATATGAGTCGAAGGACGTTCAGTTGGAGGCTACATCAGCGTCGACTGGGAAGTGGTAGTATGTATTGGGTGCATCGATGCTTACGTAGACGAATGCATTGAAGTTTGCGTCGAGAAATGTTTCGACTGATGCACCGGTGAATGCCTCGAGAGGTGCGCCGGTGCTTGCGTCGACTGACGCATCGGAGACAGTTTTGAACGACGCTTCTGGGGTCCTTTTGACGACTGCTTCGAGGGCAAAGGGTGCTTCGAACGTACATGCGTCGATGGTGCAGTTACAGCCGGATTGACGCTTTTTGATGTCGTGGGTTTCGGCATCAACGCGGACACAGACTCCTCCGAGTCTTAGTGGTGGTGTTGCAATTTTTGTACTGACTTTCCTTGTTTTTTCTCTTTTTGTAGGCCCATTTGTGAGGTACTGGGTTCTAGGGACGTTGCCCACCTATGCTCCAGTTTGCTCCAGTAAAATGAAGATCAGTCCATCCGCCAAGGTGGTTTCTTTCCTCAGCCGTATGAACTATTTCCTCACTCGTGAACAGGAGTCTCCTGGAACCAGCAATATCTGATAATTAAAATGTCTCTAGTCACTTTAGACATCCCTGATGCAGACAAAGACTCACCGCTACAGACATTACATTATGCTATATTTCGCCAGTGACACAGATCTTTGTGTAGCTTGATCCATTGCTGCTCACACTTTGCCGACCTAGTGCAAAGAAAACTGCTACAATCAATTAAGCTGATTTCCAGTTTCCAACTATGCAATTCCCAAATCAACAAGCAATAGCAATGGGTATCATAACTGAATGTGTCTGGCTCACATAAAACATCCATGTTTTATTACCCAGGCTGCTAAACTTTCCCCCAATCAGTCCTCATGACAAAGATTCTGTAAAGTCTGAAATTGTTTATTGCACAAGTAAACTTTACTTACAATTGTTGCACTTCAGAAGCAAGACCCAGGCAAGAATCTTTGGTAACTGGAACTATGGCAGGAGAAAGTTTCTTGTGTTGCAGGAGTTAATTTATTGTAGAGGTGGGAAGGATGACAGGAATATGAGGCTGATTTAGCCCATAGAAGAAGGCAATAAGAGGGAAGGTGAAACCCAATCCATTTCAGGGGGTAACACAGAGCACACAGCTACTCAGAGGCAAGCATGGAGCAACTGCTACGTGACCGAGAGCTGCCAAAAGAAATGCCTTCACACAGCTAGAGGCAGAGGACAGGGTCCAATGGCAGCAAGCCTAAGAACCATGTAATTCAGGGGGAGCATGAAGGGCAGTCCTTTGAACCTATGAGGCACCCTGGAAAACTTAAGTTAGGTTGAATAGGATTCAAGCTCTCCCGATGGTGAGAGAAAGAGGAGGGGGGCCTCTTAAAGACAAAGGCTCACAGAATTTTTATCGTAGGTTATAAACAGTGCTTCATTTTTAAGAATCCTCAGAAGTGAGGACTGCACTAAACACAGTTAAACTACAATACTTACAGATACAAACATGTACCCAACTGCTGGGGACAGAACACTCCCCGTCTGGAATCACAAAATACCACTATATCAATTTTATATCATTATGCAACAGTGCAAAGATCACTATAACTGGATCCTTCAACGTTCAGGGAGGTTTACGATCATCTCGGTCTCTCAGTCATCCAGGCGATGTCTTCTTCAAAGGGTTTCACCAAAGCTGAAACGAGAGACAGACAACACAAAGAGAGAAAGAGTCTCTGACGTGGAGAACGGTCCACGGAGTTCAAGTCTCTTCATGCGGTATGGAGGAGCACCACATCATTGATGGGCCTGTAGAAGGTCTTGGCTGTCCCTTGGATCACAGTCTTTTCTTCAATCTTGCGAACACGTCCGTCGTTTCCAGGATAAGTCTTGACAATGAGTCCTAGAGGCCAACTGTTACGTTGGGCTTGGCCGTCCTTGAGAAGGATGGGGTCACCTTCTCGGATGTTGGGCTTATTGGACTGCCACTTGCTCCAATACTGAAGAGTTGGCAAGTACTCCTTCTTCCAATGACTCCAAAAGGAGTTGGCAAGCTGTTGGACTTGTTTCCATTGACACTTGTAGAGCTCTTTTCCATCAAAGTCTCCATGTGGCACAGGAATACTAATAGTCTTTTGCGTTAAAAGCATGGCTGGAGTTAGGATCAGTGGCGACTCAGGGTCAGATGACACTGGAACTAGTGGGCTTGCATTTATGATGGCTACCACTTCTGCCAGAAAGGTGGTTAAGCATTCGTGGGTGAGTCGAGTTGGCTTGGTTTCTGTTAACATGACGTTAAGGATGCGGTGCGCCATGCTAATCATGCGCTCCCTTGATGCTCCCATGTATGATGAATGGGGAGGATTGAATATCCACGTACATTTCTGATCACAAAGGTACCTTTTAATGGTAGGATAGTCAATCTTAACAGATGCAATGTTCAACTCTTTACAGGTTCCCACGAAGTTAGTTCCCTAGTCGGAGCGGATCTGAATGGCTGAACCTCTGAACGTGAAGAATCTGCATAATGCATTTATAAAACTTGAAGTGTCCAGAGATTCGATAACCTCAATATGCACAGCATGAATACTCATGCAGGTGAATATCACTGCCCAATGCTTGTTATTCATCCATCCACCTCTGGTACGTCTGGATATAACTGACCAGAGTCCGAAAACATCTAGCCCCACATAGGTAAACGGGGGCTCAGTGCTGAGTCGATCTGCTGGCAGATCGGCCATCTGTTGTTGTTGAAGATTGCTGTGTAATTTGCGACACTTAATGCATTTGTAAATTACAGAGGTGATGCATCGTTTCGCTCCCACAATCCATAATCCTGCGGCTCTGACGGCTCCCCCTGTAAAGTGCCGGCCTTGGTGCTTGACCTGTTCATGGTAGTGTCACACGAGCAGGGTGGCTATGTGGTGCGGACTAGGAACAACAACAGGGTTCTTTTCACCCCAATCTGGTTCTGCATGGGAAAGGCGGCCACCAATTCTCAGTAGGCCATCTTTATCAATGAAAGGGTTCAACTTCCGAAGGGTACTGTTCTTGGGGAAGTTCGTACCTCTGCTGATGCATCTACATTCTTCTGCATATGTTTCCTGTTGTACGCAGTGTAAGATGGCACTCTCTGCTCGGATATGTTATGAACCCTCCTGTAGCGGTGCTTCGGAAGGCTCCTTACCTCTTCCTGGAGGCCGCTCCAAGCCAGGGTCTCGCCTGTGAACTATCCAGGATTTGCTCCAGGGCCTGGGAGGCCTCAATGTCCATGGGGCCTGCCTGAGGCTGCTTGTGTTTGCATGGACTTCCTGGTTTGAGCCATGCCCTTCCCTAGAGGCCGGCCCGCAGCACTTCTCCGTAGTTATAGGGCCAGCTAGGTGTGGGCCTGCCAAACTCCTCCCAGGGAGTCGCCGGTCTGCAGCCCTATAAAAGGACTTCAACTTCAGTCTGGCTTTGCCTTGCATCGTCATGACTTCCCTCTGGAGGTTCCTGCCTGCCAGAGCCTTGTAAGGTCTTCTGTTCTTCGTGGAGCTCCTTGTCTCGTCTGCTTTTATACTACATCTTCGTGTCTTGATGTCTTGACAGATCCCTGACCATTTCCTGATGTTCTGCCATGATCCTCCTTATCCTGATGTGTCCGCCTGCCAGGATGTTCTTCCCTGCGTCTTCGTCTGGTGCTCTCAAGCCTTCTGTTCCTGTAAGCTGGTGCTCTCGGATGGTGTATGCCCGAGAATGAGGTGACTTGCAGGTGGGAAGTGTCCCTGTGCTCCTGAGCCTCCGTTCCTGCCAGCCTTGGGGGAAGCTTCGGATGACACTGGCTCCGTCATTGGAGTTCCTCCTTGCCTGGATCTTCCCTGCGCTGTTCCGCTCTCCTCGTGGTCCGTGACCAGCCTGCAAGGGCTGTGTAGGGCGCGCAGTGGGACAGGGTGGTCCGCGGGTGGCCTGAGTAGGGCGCCCTGAGAGACAGTGCCAATGTCCATGCCTTATGTGTGCTTGTTTGGATGTCAAGTTCCTTGTCTGTGATGCCGTTGCATCAATCCAGCTGTTGTCAAGTTCCTCGTCCGTGATGCCGTTGCATCAACCCAGCTGTTGTCAAGTGTCTTGTCTGCGATGCCGCCGCATCGACCATAGTCCTGTCTTCGTGTCAAGGCCTCCGCCTGCCCTCAACCTCAGGCCAGGCCTGCTGCTCCATGCTGTTCGCAGCAGGTCCGAAAGGGCTCGGAATGGTCGGAGGACCATTCAATTTCCAACATCCTTGGATGTTGGCCTTGGGAGTTTGCAGGCCTGGCAGAGGGTCAGCCCGTTAGCCATGCGGAGCCACCGTCAATCCTCGGCTCGGCCCTGAAGGTCTGGGCCCGGGCTGAGGCCCAAGGGCACACTAAACCGCCCCTTACGCAACTGGGTAAGCTCATTCACCGAGAAGGGTTCTGTGCAAAGGTGTCATCGATGACAGGTGTCCGGCCTGTCATCAGCTGATTGGTGTCTTCAGTGTTAGATGAATGAGGTGCACTATTGCTCTCCTCAGTGTTGTCCAACTTGAGAAGCAAAAGAAACGGTGAGCTCCCAAATTGATTTCAGGAACATTACTGGTGAGAAGAGTAGCTGTGGTTGGGCGAATATCCGAATCAGCGTCGGGGTCTACAAGATTTATTTATTTATTTTATTTATTTAAAAACATTTTATATACCGGCATTCGTTGTGGACATCATGTCGGTTTACAGTCAACAAGTTAAGTTTGGAAAATTACATTTTAACAGGGAGAGGGGGTAACGATAGGCAGCTAAGAAAAGACAGGGTAAACAAAACAAGGATCCTCGCGGTGAGGAGATGGATTATAACAAAACATAGATCAAATGAGTGCTCAGGGGACATTTGCTCTGGTTTCCGGAGAAAATCTGGTCCTGTCAGCCATGTTGTTTTCATTAAGTGGAATGCTGGTATAATTCTTGTAGCGTGATCAGCTGGATTCTGGTCGGTGGGCACATAATTCCATTGTTCTGGGCATGTTGACTTATGTATACGCTCAACTCTGTTGCTGACATACACATGGAACCTTCTTGTCTAGTTTGTAGATGTAGCCTAGTACTACTTTGCTGTCTGTGTAAAGATGGATAGCATCAATTTGAATGTCCATTTCAGCTGTTATTAACTCCACTATTTCCACTGCTAGCACCGCTCCATGGCTGTGGTGCTAACTTGGCTTTGCCGAAGATGAAACCCACATGCACTATTCCTTCTGCGTCTGTCACTCTTAAAAAGGCTACTGCAGCTATGGCCTTCAAAGATGTGTCAGAGAAGATGCAGATCTTTGTGGCTGGCTGTATTAAGTGGTACTGGAACATAAGTGCGTGGTATATGGAACTGTTCAAGCACTTTTAGGGAGCTCTTCCATTTTTCCCATTCTGGCTTCATTGCTTGAGGTAGTGGGGTGTCCCACTCGGCAGTACTCTATGAGAGCTCTCTTAACAAGGCTCTTCCTTGTATCGTGACTGGAGCCTCAAACCCCAGTGGATCATACAGGCTGTTGACTGTGGACAAGACACCTTGACGAGTATATGGTTTATCTTGGGTTGAGACTTGAAACGTGAAGACGTCTCTCTTTAGATCCCAATTTAATCCAAGGCTTCGTTGGAGAAGAGGTGTGTCCACTCTCAGGTCCAAGTTCTTTAAGTCTTTGGCATGATCATCTGAAGGAAATGCTTTCTTTACTTCAGAAATATTGGAGGCTATTTTGTGGAGCCTTAGATTGGCATCTGCCAGCATTGCTTGTGTCATCCTTATTAAATCAATTGCTTCCTCTGCAGTAGGTAAGGATTTTAGTCAGTCATCTACATAGAAGTCCCTTTCTACAAAGTGTCTGGCATCTGTGCCGTACTCTTTTTCTCCTTCTTGGGCTGTCATTCTGAGCCTGTATGTGGCTACTGCAGGTGACGGACTATTACCAAAGACGTGCACTCGCTTCCGGTATTCCACAATCTCCTTATTGATGTCGTTGTTACGGTACCATAGGAATCTTAGGTAATTTCTGTAGTCTTGGTGCACGACGAAGTAGTAGAACATTTGTTGGATGCCAGCTGTCACAGCAACTGCTTCTTTTCTGAATCGGATCACTACTCCTAATGTTATTGATCATGTCAGGTCCCATGAGAAGCACATTGTTGAGTGAGATTCCATGAAACTGTGCACTGGAATCAAAGATGATCCAGATCTGGCCCGGTTTCTGCGGATGGTATACACCAAAGGTAGGCAAGTACCAACACTCTTCATTATCTCTTAAGGATGGAGCTAGCTCTTCGTGGCTATTGTCCAACATGTCGTTCATGAAGTTAATGAAGTGTTGCTTCGTTTCCGGTGTCCTTTTCAGAGTTCTTCGCAGTGACATAAGGCGTGAGAGTGCTTGCTCTCTGTTAGGGAGTCGAGGTCTGTGTGTCTGGAATGGTAGAGGAGCTACCCAGCTATTTGATTCATCTATGAAGAACTCTTTATTCATAATTCTTAAGAATTCTGTCTTCTACAGAAAGAGTAGGTTTGTCGTCATCCTTGGTGACTTGAAACACTGAGTCCCCTACATGTTCTTCTACATCTGATGGAGAGGTGATCTGACTGGTAGCTGAATTGAGATTCAGTTCCTTACAGCTTAGGATCTCCTTGGTGCTTAGATGGTTAGGACACTGTTCAAATAGAGTAGGATGTCCATTCTCTAAGACACTCATAATGTATACATGAACACTTGGTCTCCTTGTTCGATTCAGGCAGACATCGCCGACTATCACCCATCCCAAAGTGAGTCGGTAAGCATAGGGAGCGGTTGGTGGACATAAGAACATAAGAACATAAGAAAATGCCATACTGGGTCAGACCAAGGGTCCATCAAGCCCAGCATCCTGTTTCCAACAGTGGCCAATCCAGGCCATAAGAACCTGGCAAGTACCCAAAAACTAAGTCTATTCCATGTAACCATTGCTAATGGCAGTGGCTATTCTCTAAGTGAACTTAATAGCAGGTAATGGACTTCTCCTCCAAGAACTTATCCAATCCTTTTTTAAACACAGCTATACTAACTGCACGAACCACATTCTCTGGCAACAAATTCCAGAGTTTAATTGTGCGTTGAGTAAAAAAGAACTTTCTCCGATTAGTTTTAAATGTGCCCCATGCTAACTTCATGGAGTGTCCCCTAGTCCTTCTACTATCCGAAAGAGTAAATAACCGATTCACATCTACCTGTTCTAGACCTCTCATGATTTTAAAACACCTCTATCATATCCCCCCTCAGTCGTCTCTTCTCCAAGCTGAAAAGTCCTAACCTCTTTAGTCTTTCCTCATAGGGGAGTTGTTCCATTCCCCTTATCATTTTGGTAGCCCTTCTCTGTACCTTCTCCATCGCAATTATATCTTTTTTGAGATGCGGCGACCAGAATTGTACACAGTATTCAAGGTGCGGGTCTCACCATGGAGCGATACAGAGGCATTATGACATTTTCCGTTTTATTCATCATTCCTTTTCTAATAATTCCCAACATTCTGTTGCTTTTTTTGACTGCCGCAGCACACTGAACCGACGATTTCAATGTGTTATCCACTATGACACCTAGATCTCTTTCTTGGGTTGTAGCACCTAATATGGAACCCAACATCGTGTAATTATAGCATGGGTTATTTTTCCCTATATGCATCACCTTGCACTTATCCACATTAAATTTCATCTGCCATTTGGATGCCCAATTTTCCAGTCTCACAAGGTCTTCCTGCAATTTATCACAATCTGCTTGTGATTTAACTACTCTGCACAATTTTGTGTCATCTGCAAATTTGATTATCTCACTCGTCGTATTTCTTTCCAGATCATTTATAAATATATTGAACAGTAAGGGTCCCAACACAGAACCCTGAGGTACTCCACTGTCCACTCCCTTCCACTGAGAAAATTGCCCATTTAATCCTACTCTCTGTTTCCTGTCTTTTAGCCAGTTTGCAATCCACGAAAGGACATCGCCACCTATCCCATGACTTTTTACTTTTCCTAGAAGCCTCTCATGAGGAACTTTGTCAAACGCCTTCTGAAAATCCAAGTATACTATATCTACCGGTTCACCTTTATCCACATGTTTATTAACTCCTTCAAAAAGTGAAGCAGATTTGTGAGGCAAGACTTGCCCTGGGTAAAGCCATGCTGACTTTGTTCCATTAAACCATGTCTTTCTATATGTTCTGTGATTTTGATGTTTATAACACTTTCCACTATTTTTCCTGGCACTGAAGTCAGGCTAACCGGTCTGTAGTTTCCCGGATCGCCCCTGGAGCCCTTTTTAAATATTGGGGTTACATTTGCTATCCTCCAGTCTTCAGGTACAATGGATGATTTTAATGATAAGTTACAAATTTTTACTAATAGGTCTGAAATTTCATTTTTTAGTTCCTTCAGAACTCTGGGGTGTATACCATCCGGTCCAGGTGATTTACTACTCTTCAGTTTGTCAATCAGGCCTACCACATCTTCTAGGTTCACCGTGATTTGATTCAGTCCATCTGAATCATTACCCATGAAAACCTTCTCCATTACGGGTACCTCCCCAACATCCTCTTCAGTAAACACCGAAGCAAAGAAATCATTTAATCTTTCCGCGATGGCCTTATCTTTTCTAAGTGCCCCTTTAACCCCTCGATCATCTAACGGTCCAACTGACTCCCTCACAGGCTTTCTGCTTCGGATATATTTAAAAAAGTTTTTACTGTGAGTTTTTGCCTCTACAGCCAACTTCTTTTCAAATTCTCTCTTAGCCTGTCTTATCAATGTCTTACATTTAACTTGCCAATGTTTATGCTTTATCCTATTTTCTTCTGTTGGATCCTTCTTCCAATTTTTGAATGAAGATCTTTTGGCTAAAATAGCTTCTTTCACCTCCCCTTTTAACCATGCCGGTAATCGTTTTGCCTTCTTTCCACCTTTCTTAATGTGTGGAATACATCTGGACTGTGCTTCTAGAATGGTATTTTTTAACAATGACCACGCCTCTTGGACATTTTTTACTTTTGTAGCTGCTCCTTTCAGTTTTTTTCTAACAATTTTTCTCATTTTATCAAAGTTTCCCTTTTGAAAGTTTAGCACGAGAGCCTTGGATTTGCACACTGTTCCTTTTCCAGTAATTAAATCAAATTTGATCATATTATGATCACTATTGCCAAGTGGCCCCACCACCGTTACCTCTCTCACCAAGTCCTGTGCTCCACTGAGAATTAGATCTAAAATTGCTCCCTCTCTCGTCGGTTCCTGAACCAATTGCTCCATAAAGCTATCATTTATTCCATCCAGGAACGTTATCTCTCTAGCGTGACCCGATGATACATTTACCCAGTCTATATTGGGGTAATTGAAGTCTCCCATTATTACTGCACTACCAATTTGGTTAGCTTCCCTAATTTCTCTTAGCATTTCACTGTCCATCTCACCATCTTGACCAGGTGGACGGTAGTATACCCCTATCACTGTAGTCTTCCCTGATACACAAGGGATTTCTACCCATAAAGATTCAATTTTGTATTTAGTCTCATGCAGGATGTTTATCCTGTTGGACTCTATGCCATCCCGGACATAAAGCGCCACACCTCCTCTCGACTGCTCCTCTCTGTCATTGCGATATAATTTGTACCCCGGTATAGCACTGTCCCATTGGTTATCCTCTTTCCACCATGTCTCTGAGATGCCAATTAAGTCTATGTCATCATTTACTGCTATACATTCTAGTTCTCCCATCTTACTTCTTAGACTTCTGGCATTAGCATACAAACATTTCAAAGTTTGTTTTTGATTGTATTTTTATTCTGCTTTTTAATTGATAGGGATAAGTTAGAATTTTTTAGCTCAGGTGAGTTTTTAGTTACAGGCACTTGGACTACTTTCACATATCTCTAGGACCTTGATCAGTGCTGGTGTATCTCTGCTCAATGACAGCAGGATTTCTGCTTCCGGATCTAATGGTGGGAGCTGATGCATTATGGACTTTAGATGAGAATGGTGCTGAGCGGCTTCTGGTGTAGGAATCTTATCCCTGTTGCCAGGCATCTGATCGCACTCGATGAGCGTGGGCAAGTTTGACTTGTTGCTGCCGTCTATCGCCTCTATTACATATCCACTTGCTCTCCTCCCTGTCACTCGGGAAACCCCTGAGCAGGTTTTAAGGTTGTACGAGGAGTAGTGGTCATGGATATCAAACAAGTCAAATAATTCTGGCCTTGCCAGGGATCTGTTGCTCTGCTCATCTATGATGACATACATTTTGACTGCCTTCTCAGGCTGCTCCTTGGGATACACTCCAGCCAAGCATATCTTTGTGCAGGATTTCCTATTGTTATTTCTCCCACACACTTGTGTGCATTTGGGGATCACTTCATGTTCTGGAGTTTGTTCTGCCTTTTCCTCCCCGCCGTGGTTTGAACTAGGGTGTGATGTTCCCGAAGGATGAAGTTTTGCTCCATCAGGGTGCAGGGCGCTATCATGTTGGTCACTCCCACACTCTGAACACTTAATGGCTATTTTACAGTCTTTTGCCATATGACTAAATGAAGAACAGCACCGGTAGCAAATTCTGTACTTTTTTAACAGTTCTTTGCTCTCTTTTAAAGGTTTCCCTTTGAATCCTCAACACTTTCTGAGTGGGTGAGGTTTCTTGTGCATTGGACACTGTCGGTCTGAATCCTCTGCTCTATTCATACTAGGAAGTTGATCTGATGTAGGTGCTGCAGGTGACACTTCTGTTTTGTGCACAGAAATGGGCTTCCTGCTGCTGCTATGCTTATTGATTGGCCTCTCGTTCACTCGGTGGCTGATTCTGTGCATTTTGTATGTACTGAATGAGAAGCTAGGGTCGTTCCTATGCCTTGCTAAGTCTCGTATGAACTTTGTGAAGACATGGAAAGGTGGGTACTCTTTGTCGTCTTCTTTGTACCATGCACCATGAGATACCCATTTATCTTGTATATCACATGGCAGTTTGTTTATGATGATCTTCGTGCCTCGTGAGGTGTCCAGAAGGTTGAGACCCGGATAGATGAGTTCAGCCTTAGCTGTCTCCACCTCTTGGAGGAGATCTCCCAATTCTTGCAACTTTCAGTTATTTCTACTGGACATTTCTGGAAAGTTTTCCATTTTCTCAAACAACGCATTTTCTATGGCAACTGGGTCCCTATAAAATTGCTCAAGTCTCTTCCATACTTCTTTTAGCGCTTTAAGGGGATCATGTGGGAAGGCTTTTTTAATCCTTTCACATGTTTGACCGATTCACATCCCAACCATTTTACCATCAGGTTATCTCTTCCTTTGGAGTCAATCTCATATCCTCCACAGCATCTTGGAAATCAGATTTCCATGCCTTGTAACTCTCAGGGCAGTCGTTGAACTCATAAAGCCCCGCAGTTAAGAATTCCCGGCGGGTCATGTACCTTGCTAGATCTTCTCTTTCTGAAGACTCATTCAGAAAGGCAGTAGGTTTTGATGGGTGGGTGTCTTGTGGTTGACTGTGCACGTCACCTTTGTTGAACATTGGCTCAGGATGTGGTTGCTCAATTGCCTCCTGTTTAGGCACAGGGTATTCAATTGGAGCCTTTCCTAAGTGTAGTTGCCTAGCTCTCTCTCGTTCCCAATCCCCATGGGACGCTGGGATCCATGGTTGCACTGAAGTGTTTTCCTTAGGGCGTGTACCTGGTGCATGAGTTAGTTGCACTGCATCCGTGTAATTCAGAGCCGGTGGATCACTGCAATGGCATTTGGCATTCATGGCATTTTAGGTCTGATTTCTTCAGACAAGACAGCCATTGGTGAGGGGGAGCGTGCTCTCCCAAGATGCGAGTGTTTCTCTGAGGGAGGTGGCATTTTGGTGCTGGTGTGTGTTGGAGGGTGAGCCGTGACATACTCAAGTGTCCACTGAGCCATATCCTGCTGGGCCATGGAACTGAGTGGGTCTTCCCCACCGTCTTAGTCTAGGGCCGCATCAAATACCTTAGCTTGTCTCTCCTTTCTGTCGCAACACATCCAAGGCAATATCTAGTTCAGCTTTCTGCGTGCCTCAACAGCAGCTGTAGCAGCTTGCTCTTCTTCTATTCTGAGCCTTTCCATTTTAAGGGCTGCTTCTTGTTCAGCAAACTGCATGTATATCACATCTGCTTGAGACTCTGCTTTCTTTTGGATGGCAGCTGCACTGAGTTGAGAATGGTTCGAGTGACTTGACCAGTATTTATTTATTTATTTAGAGCTTTTTTATACCGACTTTCTTGATACAAATCAAATCAACTCTGTTTACAGAGAACAAAGATCTTAACAATAACAATAAAAACTAAACTATAACCAGAAGAAGTAAAAGTTACAATAAAACAAGGGAATACAACTGGGAATTGAAAATGAAGAGGGGGAGAAATCGATACTAAATACAGAAATGTAGGTGGGGAGGCATGAATGGCCTATTTCTAAACTATAGTCCAATATAACACCGGAGCGGGAATGCACTCTGCACTTGTATTGCAAACACCAAAAGCGCAAAAGAAGATTTGTCTTGGTCATAAATAATATTTTTATATTTCAAAATTTCTTTATTTGAACACGGTGACTCCTTGCAGTGAAACACAGTAAAAAACGGTGTTTCACTGCAAGGAGTCACCGTGTTCAAATAAAGAAATTTTGAAATATAAAAATATTGTTTATGACCAAGACAAATCTTCTTTGCGCTTTTGCTATTTCTAAACTATGTCATGTTGGTGTGAAAGTAAGGTTTGTCTAGGTTTGCAAAAGAAATGCTAGGTAGATTATGCAAACAATGCTTGTTTAGGAACCGGGGAAGGATAGATTTTGCAAACGTAATGCTAGTTTAAGAACAGGGGAAGGCTTGACCGAACAACCATGTCTTGAGTTGTTTTTTTTAAAGTTAGGAGGCAAGTTTCTTGCCGGAGGTCCGGGGGTATGGCGTTCCAGATTGAAGGGCCCGTTGTTGAGAATGCCCGTTCTCTGATAGTTGATCGGTGCACAACTTTGTTTGGGGGGGCGTGTAGAGATCCCTTGTAAACTTCCCCAATGGGTTTCGCCGTGGTGTGTAGTTTGAGCGGATATAGCAGGTCAAGGGGGGTCTGATGGTGGATGCTTTTGTGAATAATGGTGAGTGATTTATGTAGTATTCTGAAGTTAACTGGAAGCCAGTGCAGATCCTTGAGTATAGGTGTAATGTGCTCTCTCCGATTAGTATTTGTCAGGATTCTCGCTGCCGCGTTTTGAAGCATCTGTAGGGGTTTTATTGTGGATGCTGGGAGACCTAGTAGAATAGAATTACAATAATCTACCTTGGAGAACAGGATAGCCTGGAGAACAGATCTGAAATCATGATGGTATAGTAGAGGCTTGAGTCTTTTGAGCACCTGTAATTTTTAGAAGCAATCCTTGGTAGTGTGGTTTATGAACTTCTTTAAGCTCAGATGTCTATCGATTATGACTCCCAGGTCTCTTGCTTGAGAGATTTGGATGTTAGCAAGTGACTGTTGTTGTTGGTGACCGTCTTCTGGAGTGATAAGCAGGAGTTCCGTCTTGGCTGTGTTAAGCACCAGATTATGGTCTGTAAGGTGAAGGTTAATCATTTGCAGGTAAGTGTCCCATTGCTTGACTACTGCTGCCAACGAGTCAGTGACGGGAATCAGAATTTGAACGTCGTCTGCGTATATGTAGAATTTCAGGTTTAGAGTTGTGAGCAAATGGCAGAGAGGGAGGAGATAGATATTAAACAGAGTAGGAGATAGAGAGGAGCCCTGGGGGACTTCAAGTGGAGAATTGGTGCGTGGTGATTCCTTGTTATTGATTTTAACGTTATAGCCTCTATTGCTGAGGAATGAGTCAAACCATCTGAGAGTTGATCCTGTGATTCCTATATCTGACAGCCGATTTAATAAGGTGGCGTGGTTTACTGTGTCGAACGCCGCGGAGATATCAAGGAGCACTAGCAGGAAGGAATGACCTTTGTCAAGTATGACCTTGCGGACCTTGTTGTATGCTTAGAGGTGCAAGAGTGCTGAGAGTCGAACTCGCTTATTGAATTGCTTGCTTCTGCACTGTTAATAGTATCCATTACCATTCTATGGCGTATTTGGTCTAAATTCTGTTGGTGGCCTTTTTCTTCAAGGCTTTCTGCAGTGTTAATTCGTGTTAAGAACTTGAGATACTCTGCTGTGATGAGCTGATAGGTCTGGAAATGAAGCTTCAGCTGCTCTATATGGTGCTCAAGATAGACAGGGTTTTTTTGAGTCCTTCTCTTTTTCCTGTTCAACACTGTGCCATTCCCTTTCCACCCTGTGCCTATACTCTTGTTTGCTTGCCTCATATCTCTCCATAGCTTTCTCTGTTGGCTTGCATAATCCCTTGAATTTACTGCTCTTATCATTTCTTTCAGCATCCTCCCCCTTTTTCTCTGGTTCATCTCTTAGTTCAATGGTTTCAGTTAGCTGTTTTAAGGTGTCTTACTGTGCTGCTGCTTCAGCCATGTCTCTCTCTTAACAGCAAATCAGGTCTGCTGAGACTAGAACTTCTTGCAGTTACTGAGTTAAGAGGGATGAACTGTTGAATTATTGCAGAAGTAAGATGACAAGAGCTAGCTAACACCTCAGAAAAGTTTGTCTTTGGGTGATTAATTGCTTTCTGCTCCCTGACTGTTAGAGTCAGCAGAGATCTGGAATCTATGACAACATTCAGTAGCAAAATATGGCAACATTCAGTAGCAAAGGAAGGGGGGAAGTGCACAGCACACTGGAGAATCACAGTCACTATCCTTCCAATCTTGATCCCCAATGCTGCGTGTGTTCAGCTTAAATTAAGCCTTTTCTACTTAATTCAAAGTCCACACATTCATCAACTTCTTATTCAGAACCCTCTAATATTTCTTAATGAAGTTTTCACAATTATTCAGTCATTTATTTGTTTTCCTGCCCTATCTTTGCAGCTGAGTGCAAAAGGCTCCTTCAGATGTATGTTTTGCTTTTAGTGAATCATTCACTTTTAGGGAACCTGTCTGTTTAATGTAGGCTTCTCTGTATGCAGCTCTTAAGGGTTTCCAATTCACTGGGTGTTTTGTTGTTTTTTTTTAATTAATTTTCACTATTTTCCTGTTTGTTTTGGGTTTCACTGTTCTGGCTCACATAAAACATCCATGTTTTATTACCCAGGCTGCTAAACTTTCCCCCCAATCAGTCCTCATGACAAAGATTCTGTAAAGTCTGAAACTGTTTATTGCACAAGTAAACTTTACTTACAATTGTTGTACTTCAGATGCAAGCCCCAGGCAAGAATCTTTGGTAACTGGAACTATGGCATGAGAAAGGAGAATGGAGTTTCTTGTGTTGCAGGAGTTAGTTTATTGTAGAGGTGGGAAGGATGAGAGGAATATGAGACTGATTTAGCCCATAGAAGAAGGCAATAAGAGGGAAGGTGAAACCCAATCTGTTTTGGGGGTAACACAGAGCACACAGCTACTCAGAGGCAAGCAAGGAGCAACTGCTACGTGACCAAGAGCTGCCAAAAGAAACGCCTTCATACAGCTAGAAGCAGAGGACAGGGTCCAATGGCAGTGAACCTAAGAACCATGTAACACAAGGGGAGCATGAAGGGCAGTCCTTTGAACCTATAAGGCACCCTGGAAAACTTAAGTTAGGTTGAATAGGATTCAAGCTCTCCCAATGGTGAGAGAAAGAGGAGGGGGGGGGGGCTCTTAAAGACAAAGCCTCACAGAATTTTTATCGTAGGTTACAAACAGTGCTTCATTATTAAGAATCCTCAGAAGAAGGACTGCACTAAACACAGTTAAAATACAATATAGACAGATACAAACATGTACCCACTGCTGGGGACAGAACAGAATATATTCAAACTAAACTTGAACTCATTGCCCAACTTCCAACTGCTGCAACAAAAAACAAAGATGGGCTTTCCCATAAGCAAAAATATATTACTGCATTGTTGAAGTTCAGTGACTTCCTTGACCATGTTAAATAGCATCAAGTCATTTATTTTATTTATTTATTTTTACACTTTTTTAATAATCTGCAGCTTCCATTGGCAAGTTCAGTGTGGATTATGGTAAAACATTCATAAAATCATTTAGACAAATAAAAACAATACAAATCAACAATCAGACTTCCGTGAAGTCTGAAGCCTATGCATCTCAACTGTTGGTAACAAACTCCTGGGGGAATTCTGCGCTCAAAAAATTAAAATTCTGCAAACTTTATATTGGTCAAAATAATACAATTTACATGATAATCTTTAAGTAATTACATTTTAAATTAATACAAAAAAAGTTATTACTTAGAGATGCAGAATTTTAAATATTTTGAGCAGAATTTCCCTAGAAATTCACTGTAAGAGGGTCCCTTCCACTCGCTCTCCCTACTCCCCTGGCCACTTTGCCCTCTCAGGCCCCAACTCCTCCACCTGCCAGTATCTCTCCTCTCCACCTCTAGGCTCAACCCCTTCCATTCTATCACAAGTCCCAGAGTTTGACCCCTTTCTCAGTACTGCCCTTCACACAGGCTCCCTCTGTCCCTCCCTCTCTCACACAAATGCTCCCTTCTCTCTAGCTAACATACATACACCCTCACACAGGCTCTCTCACTCTCTCGCACACACACATCCCCTCATACAGGGTCCCTCTCTCATGCATACACACCCACACAAGCTCCCTTTCTCTCACACACAAACATCCTCACACAGGCTACCTATGTCTCTCTCTCACGCACCACTTCACACAGGCTCTGTCTCATACATACACAATCCCTTCACACAGGCTAGCACTCTCACATACACATGATTCCTTTTTCATACACATGAGCTCCCAATCTCTCACACACATACACACTCATTCACGATCTCCTCATATAGGCTGGCACACTCAAGCATCCCCCCCCCCGCTCTCTTACCTCCCCATGCTCTCTCTCACACCCGCTGCCCTCTCCTGCTCTCTCTCACACCCATTCCCCTTCCCTCCCCCTCTTCCCTCCCCCACAGCTCTTCCCTTCTCCCACACCCCCTCCCCTCCTCCACACCCCTTCCACTCCCCTCCTCTCACGCCCCCTCCCCTCCCACAAACACACATTCACTCTCAGCGGGGCCTTCATCTTCACCATGAGCAGAGTGCATTCCGCGGCACACAGGGGCCTTCATCTTTGCCGTGAATGGCGCACCAGGGGTTTCATCTTTGTGTGCTCCATTTGCGGCATGGTCTCCTCTGCCATTTTCTGCATAGAAAATGGCAATTTTGCGCAGGGGGGGGGATTTCTGCACAAATTCTGTGCTCCGCAGTAGTGCAGAGTTCCCCCAGGACTAGTTAAAAAAACAAATGCATTGTGGCAGATCTCAAACTGGTAGCTGTCTTAGCAAACAATTTATGTAAAATAACCACAACTCTAAATCGATATATCCAACTATCGGGAGCCAATGTAGAAAACAAAGAGTCGGTGAAACATGTTCAAAACAAGCAACTCCACTCACAATCCTAGCCACAGCATTTTGAACCAGTTGAAGGGCTCGAAGAAGCTTAACCAAAGGTCCAACCAATAAACTAGGATTCACTCTAACTACTGAAAAACCCACTCTCAGAGTAGGACACTCTCTTGACATATCATTCATCAACCACAGTCACTTAGAACACTTGAAATCTGAATACACACCAATCCCTTGGTCAGATCACTTCCTCATACAATCCACCATTAAATATATTGAACCTGTAACACAAGAAAAAAGTAAACCCATTAAATTTAAATATCGACCACCTTATAATTTAGAAATATTGAAAGACAATTTAGAAGAAAAACTAACCAAATTAGACTACTCCAACTGCTGCTCCACAACTAGATCATGGATGCAAACAACCAATAACCTAGCTGATGAGAGAAACCCAATAAAATATATTAACGTCAAAGAACCTAAACAAAAACTCTTAGCACAATGAGAAGATAAAAAGTCAAAAGAAATCGAAGAAAAAAAGAAAAAGAAAGAATGGAGAAAAAATAAAACAGAAAAAACTAAGTACAGAAAACACCTAGCCTACTATAAAAAAATAATTCTCAATGCAAAGAAACAGTTCTACAACACTAAAATAGAGAAATACGCTAACAACCCAAGAACACTATTTTCCATAGTAAGAGATCTCACTAATGACAAATCCAACCCTCCGCAAAACCTACGAGTAAATAGATGCAATGAAATAGCCATCTTTTTCAATGACAAAATAATAAACTTAAAAACAAAAATTCCTGATACAACGAAACAAGAAATCAAAATGAAGAAAAAGAGATGTAGAACAATGGATGACATTCATGATGGTTTCTGAAATGGAAATTGAATCGATGTTAAAAAAAACTAAACCCAGCCCCGCATGCATTCGACACAATACCAACCACTGAAATAAAAAAAGTAGCCAACACAGTATCACCAACATTAACAAAGATAGTGAACCTTTCATTAGAGGAAGGAATCATGCCAGATAGTCTAAAAGGGGCAATTGTAAAACCAATTCTAAAGAAGAAAAATAGCGACCCGCTTAACCTGAGCAATTACAGACCAGTATCAAACCTACCCCTAATCGAAAAACTAATTGAAAAAACTATACAAAAGCAACTAGCGGAACACTTAGATAATAACAACAACATCTTGTATCCATCACAACATGGCTTTAGAAAACACTATAGCACAGAAACACTCCTGCTAGCACTAACAGACAACATCATGAGAGGATTCGACAACGGCAAACATTATATATTAGTGATGCTGGACCTCTCAGCAGCATTTGATACTGTAAATCATGACATCCTTTTAAATAGACTAAAGGAAATAGGTTAAAGTAACATAACTATCAAATGGTTTAGATCATATCTAAGCAACAGATATTTCCAAGTTCAAATCAAAGACGTAATGTCAGTGAAAATACCTATAAACAGGGGTTCCACAGGGGTCAGCTCTATCTGCTACCCTCTTTAACATATACCTATTACCATTGTGCCACCTACTAGCCGGTCTAGGCGTAACACACTATATATACGCTGACGATATTCAGCTAATACTACCCATAGATGAAACTATTGAAAAAACATTAAACTTAGCTAATATGTACCTTGATATCATAAAACAACTACTAAACCAAATAGAGCTAGTAATCAATATTGAAAAAACGGAATTCCTACACTAAGGGGTAGATTTTCAGACGAGCGCGAATAGCCTACTTTTGTTTGCGCTCCAGGCGCAAACAAAAGTACGCTGGATTTTAGTAGATACGCGCGTAGTCGCGCGTATCGGCTAAAATCCTGGATCGGCGCGCGCAAGGCTATCGATTTCGTATAGCCTGCGCGCGCCGAGCCGCGCAGCCTACCCCCGTTCCCTCCTAGGCCGCTCCGAAATCGGAGCGGCCTAGAAGGGAACTTTCCTTTGCCCTCCCCTCACCTTCCCCTCCCTTCCCCTACCTAACCCACCCGCCCGGCCCTGTCTAAACCCCCATCCTACCTTTGTCGGGGGATTTACGCCTCCCAGAGGGAGGCGTAAATCCCCGCGCGCGAGCGGGACTCCTGCGCGCCGGCCCGCGACCTGGGGGCGGGTACGGAGGGCGTGGCCACGCCCCCGGACCGCCCCGGGCCGTAGCCACGCCCCCGTACCCGCCCCCAAAACGCTGCCGACACGCCCCCGCAACGCCGCGCACTCCGGCCCCGCCCCCGACACGCCTCCCGACACGCCCACTCCGAAAACCCCGGGACTTACGCGAGTCCCGGGGTTCTGCGCGCGCCGGTGAGCCTATGTAAAATAGGCTCACCGGCGCGCAGGGCCCTGCTCGCGTAAATCCGCCCGGTTTTGGGCGGATTTACGCAAGCAGGGCTCTGAAAATCCGCCCCTTAGAACGCAAAAAGAATGAGATCATTCAAAACACAATCACACTCAAAAACAACCAAAAAATAGAACTAGCAGAGAAAGTACGGAACCTAGGAGTTATAATAGACTCAGAATTAAGCCTAAAACAACATATATCCTTAAAAGTGAGAGAGGGATACAAAAACTCATGGTTCTCAGAAGACTCAAACCACTGCTAACGACTACCAACTTTCGTTCAGTGCTACAAGCATTGATTTTTGCAAGCACAGACTACTGTAATGCCCTACTACTAGGTCTACCATACACATCACTCAGACCACTACAAATTCTACAAAACACCGCTGCAAGAATTTTGACCGGAAAAAGTAAAAAAGACAACATCACTGAAACCCTAGCCGAGCTACACTGGTTACCAGTTGAACAAAGAATTCAATACAAAACACTTTGCACCATACATAAATTAATACATAACGAAAAAGCAGATTGGCTTAACACAGCCCTCCGCGTCCACGTACCAAACAGAAATCTAAGATCAGCTAACAAAGCACTCATTACAATTCCATCAATAAAAACAGCAAGACTCACTCAAGTAAGAGAGAGAGCCCTATCTCTGGCAGGACCCATACTGTGGAACACCATGCCTTTAGAGTTAAGATTACAAAGTGACAGCAAATCCTTTCAAAAAAGCTTAAAAACCTGGCTATTTAAGCAAGCTTATAAAAGAGTAGGTGGAGTAGTGAAGCCGGCGAAGTGCGAGGTATGAACAAATGAAATTGAAAATCAATATGTGTGTAGCTGTATTTTATTTTTATATTACTTTGTCTTATCATCCATCACTATAAGATAAAGTGACACTTATAAAGGTAGCATTGCTTTTAATTCTGAAAAAAACCAAAACTCCGAACAGTATTGTGTCACATTCCAATTATTTTATTTTAAAAAACTAAATACCGGACCGATATGGCACCTGTGTAAATTAATTTTTCAGCATCCTTATTTTTATGTGCCTATTGTAAACCGTTGTGACGGAAGCTACTTAACGGCGGTATAGAAAAGACTTAAATAAATAATCTAAATTCCCTAAAACTAATGCTGGCAACACTGATCTAAATAAATTCAGCTTTAAAAAATGTCTCAAAGTTTTGAGCATTTTTATCTTAAAGAAAGAGAACTTAATAAAGATGTTTTATCAGCAATTTAAATAATTGGGAATCCAAAAGGACCCCCAAATTACGAACTTCTGCATGTAACAATAATGTTTCATTATGATACCTAACATTCATTGGGCTAATAAATTTTTTACTAACCTAAAGAATGTTTGTTTTTTTGATATTCAATAATAGCCCTCTACTGAGAAACCAATTTTTAATTGTATCCAAACAATTCTCCAATAATACATATGGTAAACTCTTATCATTGTCACAAGTAGTCTAAAAAATTGGATATCAGCATATATTAAATATCAAAGTCCAAGAGAATCCATTACCCAATGGGGCCAAAAAAATATTAAACAATATAATCTAAGCATGCTCAGCATAGCCGGGCTTTAACATAGCGAGCAACTACAAAACAGCTCCATTGGGGGGTTTTTTGTTTTTATTTTTGCCACTCAAACTTTGCCAAACTGTAATACTTTATTTCTCGCTGGAATATGTGTGCTGTATTATCACCTGTAAAATTCACAGCTTCTCCATAAACACCTTTGCCTTGCGCCCGATGTTATTAAATTGGTCTCCCCATTGTGGAAAATGCGAAACCTCGGAGGAAACTGGAGCAAAAACTTTAAGCCCTTGTTATAAAGCTGTGTGCAGTATAGAGTAAGTTCCCGTTGAGAAGTCAGTACTTTGGCAAAGTAATCTGGAAAAAGCAATATCTTCTTTTCCTCATATTTAAGCTCTTTCCGTTGAAGATATGCTGTTAGGAACCACATTTTATCATCATAATTCAGGTACTTGACAATGATTTGTCGACGCCTTTCAGTGATTATGGGTCGTTCCGCTGAGCTAACTCTAAGCTCTGCTGGCAACCAGGATTCACAAAATTTTAACAGCTTATCTACTGACAGCGATTCAGGAACCCCAATTATTCATATATTGTTCCTTCTGCTTCTGTTTTCAAGCTCATTGAGTTTCTCTTCTAGTGCTTTGTTTTTGGCCTGTATTGCCGCTATTGAAAGATCTACGTTGTCCAGACGGGTTTCATGTGTCACCACTCAGCCACCCAACTCTGTGAGCATTGTTGCATAACTCTCAAACTTATCATTCAGCTCATCTACTGAGGACTGCAACTTTTGCAATTGATCAGTTACAACAGTGGTTAACAGCCCTCATCAACTCTTATCGCATTTGATAATCCCTCAGGAACTGGACCTACCTCATGCGTCATCTTGTCTTCGGCAGTGGCTGTGCTTTATACCACTCTCAGCCATTTTGGGCAACTTGCCATATCATTAGGTTTCTTTATAACAAAATTGTCCATGAAATCCCTTTTCCAGAAAAGCTCTCATTAATTGGTGAGAAGCCTCACTTTGCAGGTTAATCACATTTATCGCTGGCCCCTAGGAGAGGATCATTGGGTCTTCCTTTCAGTGTGATGTCATCACCAGAAGTGAAAATGCAAGACTTTTGAGGTAAAAATAAGAAACACTTTGGAACAGACAAAAAAGGATACAGTAAAGACCTAGGTTTCCTTTTTTATTTGATTTATATTCTGCTTTTTCAGTCACTTTGAAGTGAATTATAATTAGTGTAGGAATTTCCATGTCCCCAGGGCAAAGAGAGAAGACCCAAAGGCCTGAAGAAAAGGCAAGGCCAGAAGTCTAAAAGGCAAGAAAAGGCAAAGGCGAGAAGGACCAAAGGCCACAAGATCAGGCAAGGCAGATCTAGAAGGCCTGAAGGCCACAAGGCAAGGCAAGAGGGCCAGGAAGGCTGTAAGGGCCATGAAGAAATAAGGCAAAAGAGCCAAAGCAAAGAGCAAAGGAGACTCGATGATGAGGCCTCGAGTGCAGGGAGAAGTGGGGTTATATAGAGCAGGGTTTGCTGCATCATGGTGTCACCAAGGAGGCAGCTAGAGTGGTTGTGAGTGTGGCTCGGTGATTACCTCTGCCCTGCGGCAGGGGGGGCTGCCTAGCAGCCAGGATCATCATAGCCTGTCACCTTCTGATAACTCTTCAATCCCTCACCCTTATCCCCACCTCTTCCCTTTCACGCTATCATTGGAATGCCTTTTATGATTCACTATTGCAACCACACTACTTTATATTTCCTGGTAATGTCATCTTTTGTTCATTTGAATTCTGACCTGAAGAAGAGAGTATTAGTTCTTGAAAGCTAGACAAGAAGTTAATCCAGTAAAAATATAACACCATATATATATATATATATATATTGTTTTTATTATTAACCTTTATTTCACTGCCTTTCATAAGCTGCAAGAATCGAAAGGGAAAAGGGGTATCTGAGCTTCTTTTTGAAGCTAACATGTCAATGTTACTATGGCAACCCAGCCACAAACAAGGGATAATTACACGAGTTTCATTGTAACAAAATGTACTTCTCTACATCCTCAAAGGGATAGTACAACAGGCTAGAATGCAGATAATTATCATAAACATTTACATTATACTGTAGAACTGTTCCGGATTAACTTTGCAACATGGGGACGTGTTAAAACAGAACTTCAGGGTTTTTCTCCCTTTCAAAAAGTATGTATCTAAGTCCTCATATAAAGTACCAGCAAAGTTAATTACAAGGTAATGTCTCTCAGATACATTTTTTTAAAGCCTTTGTCCCTTAGGTCCCCTGCTATGGAGCATGTTTGCCTTTACTGCAACAAAAAAATACTTTCAGGGACCATCTGTTTCACTATTGCATCTCATATCCTAGAGAGAGATATATTAGTGTGATTTACTATATCGTTTGACTTCTTTAAAAACAGTAATCAAACTGAAACAAATAAATGCTTGTAAGGCTCTTACTTGCAATTACTATCATAATTTTGATGTTTTTTTGTGTCATCCCTGGGCTGATGTCCCATGATGGTAACTTTAAATCTAAGGGTGTTACGAACGATGTGAGCGTGAACCCCTCTTGCCACGGCGCAATTGGCACAACCTTGAGGGCCGGGCCCTAAGGTTTGTGCCGGCGGCAGGTGAGCGAGTCTTTGCACAGGCCGGGCTATGACAGACTCCCAGAGGCTAAGATGGGGACAAGGTGGAAGCTGAAGATTTGTCAGAGACAAGGCTGCTGAAGACTTGGCTGAAGCAGAACAAGGCTTGGAGACTGGAGCAAGGCAAGGATTGAAGACTGGAGTGGAGCTTGAAGACTGGAGACAGGACTGAAGATTTGAAGCAGGACCAGCGGGAGAGCTTTGCTGAAGCAAAACTGTGATGCACGGCTGGGGTTTAAATACACGGCCATGTGACGTCATCAGGGAGTACCATAAAGGTTAGAGGATGGGAATGAAGAGAAGAGCCATGCGAGATGGCTTGCTGGAATGGTGATGGCTACTACCCTGTGATTTCTACCCTTGTTCAATAAGCCTTCACACGGTTAATGCAACTCCAACATTGCTCTCTACTTCAATGGCAGGGGGAAATGTGGAAAAGAGGATTTGCATTCAGACAACCCCCCACAAGACTGAATTACACTGTCTGGGTAAACAAATAAGCGTGGGGGTAGCTTGCTTATTGCGGCGGTTACTACCCTAAACCAGTTAAGCCTCATACTTTAGTTTGAATGCATATACAGCGTTGCTCTCTGCTTCAATGGCAGGGGGAAATGTGGAAAAGAGGATTTACATTCAGATAACATCCAACAAGGTATTGATCTGAGCAGTCTGGATAAACAAGCTTCAGGGTAACTTGCTTGATGTGGCGGTTTCTACCCTTAACCATTAAGCCTTATGATTTACCTTTGATGCAACTCCAACATTTCGTAGCATGTAGCAGATGGACTCTGGACCAATGGGTATAGTGTACTCCTGATAGAAGTTGGAGACTGAGTCAGATTTCAATCTGACGTCAGCCTACATATACCCGTGCAGGAAACTCTGCTCTTCAGTATTTCTCCATCTCCTTAGCAGTTCGGGACACTACACATTCTTGTACAGCATTAGAAAATCCAAACCAAAAGAAAGAAACCTTACCTCTACAAGACGAGCCCCGCTCTCCTGCGGTGATACCTAAGGGTCCCTCCCCCAGTCGAGAATTCCTGAGGTGATTTCCGAGATCCCTCATAGGTAAGCCTCAGTCCAGTAGCCTGTTCTCGGCGTAGACTTAGCCCCCAGAGTGGCTGACAGGCAGCAGGTGAAATACCAAGCGCGGCAGTGAAGGTATTCCCCTCTCCCCTCTCCCCCCTCAGCCGAAGACCACCCAGCATGAGACCGGGAAGTGCCGAGACAAGGTAAGGTAGAAAACTTTCTTAAAGTCTCCGGTCTCCGAGGCTTGGTGAGCCACACAGATTGCGATCCGGCATCTGTTCCATCGGATTGAGCAGCCCTGTCCAGGCTAGACCCCAATCTGTTGCGAGGGTCCTTCCACGTGGAGACCCTCTGGGGGGGGGGGGGGGGGGGTCGCCATCTTGCCCACGTGGTCGTCTGTGCCATTTCCCCCCTTGATCGCTGTATTGTCCGCACAACTGAGCCGTGCGCACAGCAGTGAGCCGGGTGCACAAATGGCTTGTGCACACAGTGGTGCGCGCACCTGTGCCGGGCGCACAGCGATGCGCACAACGGTGCCGGGCGCACATTTATTTTATTTATTTATTTAAGTTCTTTTAATATACCGATGCTCAAGACAAGGTCTTATCGTACCGGTTTACAATAAACAAGGGGGGAAACCAGTTATGTCGGTATATAAAAACAATAAATAAATAAAAAATAACATAGGAAGCAAAAAGTTACATTAAAACAGGGAAATCGAACATAGCTGTTTGAAGAAAAAGGATAGATTAACAATTTCTATTCTAAACGTATAGAAGAGTCAGTCAGCAAGGAGCGGTTGCTTCTCTGTTAAACTTAAATATATATTTACATAATGGAGATTCAATTGCCATGTTAATATACATGAGCGGTTCTAGAATAGCGGATACTTAATGCAGCTGGGAGAGGATATCAACCGGGGGGTGGAGGCCTGGGTGCACAAATTGGCCTGTGCGAATAGCAGCGCGAGCATCCCCGCTACGCGCACAAATAGCGGCTTGTACGCATGCACATCATCGGCGCACCCGGTGCACGCACCTACGCGCACCCACGAGTTTTGAGCCACTCCACGCACACAAATCATGGCACCGCTGGCCAAGAAAGCCAAGGGACAAGCCCTCTGCCCAGCCTGCCACCTGAGAGCTGTGCAACCCAAAGTGGCCTCTGCCCTATGCCTGCAGTGCGAAGAGACTCGGGGAACCGAAGCTAGGCCCCCCTCAGCCAGTAGAGGAATCCGGCTCCACCAATGATAATACCGGACTTCTGTATCTTCGGCTCAACCCTCATCAGATGGGCATCTCGGGGAACCCTGCTGGATTCAATAAGGACCCAGGGATCTTTTCCTGGGTGGAATTCTTCAAAGGACTGCAAACCCTTTGTCCAGGCACAAGCGGTATCACCCATGACACGGCCACAGACTCCACCAGAACAGCAAGACTTCCAAGCCCTTCTCAGACCCCCCCCCCCCCCCGAGACATGCCACATCCAGGCAAACACCTCCCCTTAGGGGACACAGACACCTCTGAGGAAGAGCCTGACCCCCTGGAGGAAGGGGAAATCCCTCCAGGGATGGAACTATACTGAACCATGATGCGATTCTTCTCCAAAGACGAGTTACCAGATCTCGTGTCTCTGAGCCTGAAGACGCTGCCCATTCCTAGCGCAAGTACCACAGCGGAGCCAAAGACGAACCTAGTTTTGGTCGGTCTCCGCCAGGCCTCATGCTATTTCCCAATGCTGCAGGCCGTACAACAACTGATTGACCTGGAATGGAATGCCCCGGAGGACAGCTTCAAAGGAGGACGGGCCCTAGAAGCCCTGGAATCCATGGCCAAAGAACTCCTAGGGTTCCCAAAAGTGGACGCCATGGTCCATGCTATCTCAAAGCGCACTACCATCCCAGTCGAAGGAGGAGCTGCACTCAATGATGCCCAAGACAGACGTCAGGAATCCATCCTTAAACAGTGATTTGATGTCGCAGCAATGAACCTGCAGATCGCTTTTGGCTGCACCGATGTGACACGTGCCTTCTCGCTTCTCTCCAGGGACACTACCACTTCAGCCAGAACGTTAAAACCGGCGATATCTTTCCTCACGGATGCAACCTCTGAATTGGTACGCACCTCAGCCAGGGGCGTCTCGTCCATAGTGGCAGGCCAGAAGGCAGCTATGGCTCCAAAATTGGTCAGCTGACGCGACCTCCAAGATGAACCTCATGGGAATACCTTCTAAAGGATCCCTCCTGTTCGGAAGCGACCTGGAGAAGCTCACCAACAAATGGGGCGAATTCCCAGTACCTCGGCTACCGGAGGACAGGAACAAAGAAACCAATGCTATTCTCCCTTTGCGCTTTTCTCCCCCTCGCCCCACAGGCAGGGATCAGCCTTTTCGGAACAGACACAACAAAGAGGGGAGCTGGCTCAGGTTCAAGCCTCGGCTGCACCCCTCAATGAGAATCAACAGACCCATCCACAGGAAGTAGCCATGGGGGCAGACTTGCCCTCTTCTACCAAAGATGGGTCGAGATAATGTCGGACAAGTAGGTCCTAACCATCATTCGAGAGGGTTACTACTTGAACTTCCACAGCATCCCTCCAGAAAAATTTGTGAGATCGCCGTGCCACTCCCTTTCCAAGAGGACGGCAGTGGAAACCACACTGACAAAACTACTCAGCCTAAAGGCGATAACCTCGGTGCCCATGCACCAACAAAATGCTGGTCACTATTCCATCTATTTTATCGTCCCCAAGAAGGAGGGAATGTTCCGGCCCATTCTGGACCTCAAGACCATCATTCGTTACCTGAGGATACGATATTGGACCATTTCTACCAGTTCCGGGTGCTACCCTTCGGACTAGCTACTGCTCCTCGGATGCTCACCAAAATCATGGTGGTAGTGGTGGCGACACTGAGGAAAGAAGGAATTCTCGTACATCCGTATCTGGACGATTGCCTGTTCAGGGCAAAATCTCCAGAAGAAAGTTACCAGGTGACCACCAGAGTCAAGAAATTATTGCAGAATCTTGGGTGGGTCATCAAAACATCCAAGAGCTGCCTGCAGCCCTCCCAGTTGCTAGACTACCTGGGAGTCTGCTCTTCACCAAACAAGACAGGGTCGTTCTTCTCCCTACAAGGAGAAAGAAACTGATTGACCAGTTGCGAATACTGTTGAACTATGCTTGCCCCAAGGTATGGGACTACCTCCAAGTTCTCGGTCTCATGACATCAACCCCCACAGGCGCCCACTGCAACATTCCCTACTGTCGCGGTGGCACCCGATGTCCCAGAACTGCTCCATTCGCTACCGGCAGAGGTTCGGACTCTGCTCCAATGGTGGCTACAAGAAGACCATCTGAGCAAGGGAGTAAGACTATCCCCACCGATCTGGATCTCGCTCACCACAGATGCGAGCATGCGAGAGTGGGGAGCCCACTGCCAGGAACTGACGGCCCAGGGGCAATGGGACAAGGAACAGTTGGGATGGAACATAAACCGACTGGAAGCCTGAGCAGTCTAGCCTGCCTACGATTCAGTCACAGAATCTGGGGTGAATCTTTCAGAGCCATGTCGGACAATGCCACAACAGTTGCTTACATCAACCGCCAGGGAGGAACCAGAAGCCAACAGGTGTCCCTGGAAATAGACTCCCTAATGGCATGGGCGGAAGCAAACCTGCAAGAGATCTCAGCCACCCACATTGTGGGAAAAGACAACATCACTGTGGATTACCTCAGCAGAGAGAGTCTAGACCCAGGGGAATGAACGCTGTCGACCACAGCCTTCCAGTTAATAGTAAACCACTGGGGAACCCCTGCCATGGATCTACTGGCAACCTGGTCCAACGCCCAAGTTCCCAAGTTCTTCAGCCGCAGACGAGAACCGCAATCAGGGAACAGACACCCTCATCCAGACCTGGCCACAGGAAGACCTGCTGTATGCTTTTCCCCCATGGCCACTAATGAGCAGGATCATCCGCAAGATAGAACACCACAGGGGACTAGTACTTCTAGTGGTCTTGGACTGGCCAAGAAGGCCAGGGTATGCAGACATGCAAAGACCTCTTGCAGGGAACCCTCTGTGCCTACCTCCACACAGGGACCTTTTCTGACAAGGACCAATCCTACACATAGACCCAACTCGATCCTCTCTTACGGTCTGACCATTGAGAGGACTCACCTGGAGAAGAATGGATATTCTAAGGCGGTGATTGACACCTTGCTCCGAGCATGCAAGTTGTCCATATTTCTTACTTACATACAAATATGGAGAATATTCGAAGACTGGTGTGAGGACCGCGACATCCTTCCGCAGACAGCCAAAATCCCCAGGATCCTGGAATTTCTGCAGGACGACTTGAAGAAGGGGTTGTCTCTCAACTCCTTCAAGATTCAGGTGGCCGAACTGGCCTGCTTCAGAGCCAAAGTGGACAGCATCAGTCTATCATCCCATCCAGATGTCTCCCACTTCCTGAGAGAGGTCAAGCAAATCCGACCACCACTAAAGTGGCCGGTGCCCCTATGGAATCTCAATCTAGTACTAAACTTCCTAGCGGGATCTTCCTTCAGACCTACTCACCGTCTGTCACTATGGCTCCTGACATTGGAGACTGCATGCCTAGTGGCAATATGTTCAGCTCGTCGCATCTCAGAGCTTCAAGCACTATCCTGTCGGGAACCGTTCCTCAGATTCACACCGGGATCCATACAGCTTTGCACTGTCCCCTCCTTCCTTCCGAAGTGGATTCTCATTTCCATTCAAACCAAACCATCTCGCTGCCATCCCCAGACGAACTTAAGGACTCGGAAGACTCACACCTTCTTCACCATCTTAACATCGGCAGACTTCTAGTCTGGTACCTGGAAAGATCAGAATCTGTATGAAAGACGGACCACCTATTCGTCCTTCACAGCTGGAAGAAACAAGGGGAAGCGGCCTTGTGGGCAATCATAGCCCGCGGGATCAAAGAAGTAATCAAGGCAGCCTACGTAGAGGCAGGGAAGCCTCCACCTCTATAAGTCAAGGCCCATGCCACAAGGGCCCAGGCAGTATACTGGGCAGAAAACAAAAGGCTGTCACCCTCTGAGATCTGTCGGGCGGTGACATGGTCCTCCATGCACACCTTCGCGAGGTTCTAACCACCTGGATGCCCAGGCCCGGGAGGACACATCATTTGCAGGGGCAGTACTAAGTGGGCCACGGGCAGCCTCTCACCCAGTTCGGGAGTAGCTTTTGTACATCCCATTGGTCCTGAGTCCATCTGCTACACGCTAGGAAATGGAGAAATTACTTACCTGATAATTTTGATTTCCTTAGTGTAGACAGATGGACTCAGCATCCCGCCCATGGCTGCTCCACAATTCGGAAACCTCGGGTGACAATCCCCGAGAGCAAGACAAGCACGGGTAAACCAGGTTTTACCCCTAGTTCAAGACACCCATGGCTGTCGGGTATCGGCCTTTTCGGTTGAGTGCACTGGCAGTCTCCAATTGGAAATAAGTTCAACCAGGCCAAGTTAATCAAGTTATTAAAACACACATATATCCACAATTGCTTTTCGAGGAGAATACTGAAGAGCAGAGCTTCCTGCACAGGTATATGTAGGCTGACGTCAGATTGAAATCTGACTCAGTCTCCAACTGCTATCAGGAGTACACTATACCTATCTGTCTACACTAAGGAAAACGAAATTATCAGGTAAGTAATTTCTCCAATACTCTCTGCATCAACTGCATGGGGTGGCAGGAAATTTGAATCAAACAATTACCAACAAGGGCCCTGAACTTGGTGGTCAGTGAAACATATGTATGGGAAAATAATGAAACAGATAAGTATGGTAAAATAAGTGTGGGAGCTTGCTGGGCAGACTGGATGGGCCGTTTGGTCTTTTTCTGCCGTTATTTCTACATTTCTATGTTACCAAGACTGAGGATTCCCGCTATGGGAAGGGCTTCTGCAGTTCAGATGTCCGTTACTGTCCTTAAGCCCCTCTGAGTCCAATATTCCCTGTTGGGGGTGGGGGAAAGGGATGGTGGGAAAACTATCACCAATACCTCAAGCATGAAATCTGTATTTACATATCACAATCTTTTTGTATACAATGGAAATAATCTTGCTGGAAGCTGATTGTGGTTTTCAACTTAACTGTACTAATAATTAGATGAAAATTTATAAAAGTGGTCTGTTACAATTCCCTGTTCCATTCAGTCCATTATTTACACCTGTTGATTTCTTCCAATAAATCTGTGAATTTATAATTTAAGTTGATTTGTTCTGGTATTATAGATCCTTTCCAAGTTTAGAGGTAGTTATAGAGTTCCCTCCCAAAATTTAGTGGATAGGATTCTTGAATCCAATTAAGGGGTTATAACTTAAAATTCCATATCTCATACCTTTATCCTGATGTACTCAAATTAATTCTTACCCATTCTCCTCACAGTCCTTGATGGCACCTGAAGGTTATCTCCCCATTTCTATCTTCAATATACAGATGATTATAGTGGTTAACACTGGATAGATGCCACTGTCCTCTCCAAGGTCCACTTCTCTTCCTTGCAGGACTTCCCCAAAGTCCCTTGGATCACTCTCAGTGAAAGATTACAAACTTCTTTGAGATGTTATGCACCGAATTCCTGGATCCTTGGGCAACTCAGATGGTAGAAATAAAACAGTTCTAAATACAACTAAAATTGTATCAAGGAAGCATGGAATAAAACTTCCTTTATCCAAACTCAAAAGGGACAAAAATAACAGCATTAAGTTGGTACAAGGCACCCTTTCTCCCTTACCATTACAAGACCTCCTTCCATAAGGTCTAAGGGTCCTTTCCCAAAAGAAAATAAAACAAACCCAGGAGCAGGAATAGAGGCATCCTAATCCCTGTAAGAGATAACCAAAAGTCCACACTGAAAAATGGTGGCACTATTATACTCTTTGGGCTCCATCATGTATCCTCCCATATGGGAGAGCTAAAACTGAACCATCTATTTCTATCTCCCTGCTAATATGGAACAATCCTCTTTGTTGAGACCTGGTAGAGCTCTTTACATCTGTTTTTGTTATCCATTATGAGATTGCAAGAATACAGTTACATTCACTGTTCTATGTAATGGCACTGCCAAAAGGTTCTATAAATTGACACTGCCAAAAAGTTTTTAGTTATCTGTAAACCGACACGATGTGCAAACGGGTTGTCGGTATATAAAACCCTATAAATAAATAAATAAAATTCAATAAAATTTCTAAATAAACAAATAAAATAAGGGGCTCATAGATAAACTGAGCAACATAGCAGTTGGCTACAAGGTGGTGGAGTAGATTAGAAATTGGTTGAGTGACAGATAAAAAAGGCTAGAGGTAAGTGAAATTCATTCTGCGAAGAGAAGGGTGATTAGTAGTGTGTCTAAGGAATTAATATTAGGACTGGCTTTGTTCAATATTTTTGTAAGTGATATTGTGTAAGGATTCAGAGAAAACATTTGTCTCAATGCTAAGATCTGCAACACTGTAGACAAGTCTGAGGGAGTAGATGGAATGAGAAGTGATTTAAGGAAGCTTGAAGAGCAGGAGATAATAGAAAAAAATTAAAGTTATTCATTCTGGGCACAGAAATCCAAGGAATTAGTACATGATAAGAAGTGGAATGCTGATATCTACAAAGCAGGTAATAATCGTTGTTATCAGGGTGATTATATAACAATGATTTCAAGGTAGGGGACATTGCGACAAGATGATGGCCGGAGCCAGAGTGATGCTAGGGCTCATAAAGAGATTATGCCATTGTACAGGTCAAAAGTGGAACCTCACCTAGAGTATTGAAAGAATATAGATAGAATTGAGAAGGGCTAACAAAATGGTGTGTGGATCGCATCATAAACCCTACAAGATGAGACTATATACCATAGAGAAGAGGCAAGAAGAGAAATATGACAGAGACATTTAAATATCTGAAAGGTATTAATAATGAAACTCGAGTAGCAAAGAGTGTTATGAACGCTGCCCGTGGGTCCCCCCGCGAACAGGCTCTGTTTTACTCACCCTTGCTGCCTTATCTTCGCGGCGCGATGCCACCGATGTCGCCCCCCCCCCCCCCCCCACGCGGCAGGAGCCGCAGACTTTTCTTCCCTATGCGGCCCAGAGGCCGCCCGTGTCTCTCCTCTTCACCGCGGCCGGAGCCGCGGACTTTTCTGCCTTCTTCGGGGCTGGGACCGCCCCTGACGCTGCTTTCCTTCTTCGCAGCGCTAGGCCGCAAGCCCCGGTGCCATCCGGCGGCTGGAGCCGCCCCCGGGGCTCCCTGCAGCGGCTGGAGCCGCTGCCGACATCAGGGCCTGCTCCTCAGGCCCTGCCCTGCTTCTTCGGTGTCTGACGTCAGTGCAGGCCACTGTCCGCGGTCCTGCACAGCTCTCCTGCTGCTTCCTAGGCGCGCGGCCGCGTCTCCTTGCCACATTTAAAGGGCCAGACACAGGAAGTGTGCTGGCCCCACCTTGGGACTAATTTCCTGTACCAGCCCTATAAAGGGCTGCTCCGTCAGTCTGTTCTTCGCCTTGCATCGGTGTTACTTCACTCTGGAGGCTTCTGCCTGCCAGAGCTCCGTCAGGTCTTCTATTGTCTTTGTGGAGCTCCTCATCTCGTCTTGTCTTCTCGTCATGCCACGTCATGTCTTCATAGCCTGAGGTCCTCGTCCAGGTGTCCTGGTGTCTTGTGATGATCTTCTACGTCCTGGTGTTCTTGCCTTCCTGGATGTTCGTTCCTGTGTCTTCGTCTTCAACGCTCCTGAGCCTTCTGGTCCTGTGGGCCGGACTCCCTCGGACGACGTCTTTCCCGGGTTGGAGTGACCTGCAGGTGGACTGGTGTCCTGTGCTCTTGAGTCGTCATGTCTTGGATCTTTCCTGCGCTGTCCCGTTCTCCTCGTGGTCAGTGACCAGCCTGCAAGGGCTGTGAAGGGCGCGCAGTGGGACAGGGTGGTCCGCGACTCAGTCCCGCGGGTGGCCTGAGTAGGGCGCCCTGAGAGACAGTGCCAATGTCCGCCTTCCCTACTTCTCGACTTGTCTGGATTCCAAGTTCCTCGTTATGTCTGCACTTCAGCGTCATGTCTCTGATGTCGTTGCATCAACCCTGGTCCGGGATGCCGTTGCATCGACCATTGGTCCGGGATGTCTCACATCAGCCTTGGTGTCAAGTCTTCGTCTGCGATGCCGTTGCATCGATCCTGGTGTCATGTCTTCAACCCAAGTCTAGTCTGTGATGCCGTCGCATCAACCCAAGTCTTCATGCCATGTGATGCCGTTGCATCAATCTTCATAGTCTTGTCTTCATGTCAAGGTCGTCTGCCCTCAACCTCAGGTCAGGCCTGCTGCTCCATGCTGCTCGCAGCAGGTCCGAAAGGGCTCGGAATGGTCGGAGGACCATTCAACTTCCAACATCCTCGGATGTTGGCCATGGGAGCTTGCCGGCCTGGCAGAGGGTAAGACCGTCAGCCATGCGGAGCCACCGTCAACCCTTGGCTCGGCCCTGAAGGTCTGGGTCCGGGCTGAGGCCCATGGGCACACTAAACACCCCCGTCACATAACAAAGAGGATGGGATGCAAAAAAACAGTACGCAACTACCAGTATAATATTGTTCCTAAATGTACTTCTCACATCATCATTACAACACTGTTTTTTTTATTTAGTAGGAAAAGACTTCAGATGCCAAGCCAGTGAAATCTCACAGACTTGGTTGCCAGACAAAATCATGAGTCAGAAAAACTTCCTTTTTAAAATTTGTTTTTGTAATTAACATTTTATTGTTTTTTCATGAGAAATAACAAATGCAAATTGGTCTCCAGTGAAATAAAATACATATAACATAGTAGAAACCCCCCCCCCCCCCCTTATTGTTCATACTTGCATACAATGACCAGTACTCATTAGCACATTGCCAGTATGTATAAAAGATATAATGCAATAAAATATAATAGAAGCACTATAAGTGATTAGTGGACCACCAGCTCCAAAGTCTTAGAATAATTACAGAGAAATAAAGAGAATTCCCATTAATTCTTATGCTTTAAGAATGACCCTCCTGTTACTCTGATTGCATGGTAAACACAGCATAAAATAAGCATTAAAAGATAAACATTTCACAGGCCTATGTAATGTGAGTAATGAAATCAATACCCATTAGGAAAAGGATTGTAACTTCTGTTGTTTATTTAATCCTAAAATGGGTATATTAAGTAAGGCTGAGGCTGCGGAAGGGGCACAGCTCACAGCAAAAAGTTTACTAATCTATTTAAATATAGCTTGCCAAAACTACTCAACTTTGTTGCAGTGCCACCATATGTGTATAAAGGACCCTTTCTGTTCACACTGGCACCAGCATAGGGGGAATTGATTCGGGTAGATTGTAGGCAGTCGGTCTGGTGTATGGTGCCACTGAAATATTTTATAGCAATTCTCCTGCATTTGGTTTGGTGATTGAGCATTTATTGGCTGTCGAATGTATAGACCTCCAAATATTAGGATCCGAAGTCAGTCTCAGATCTCTTTCCCACTTTAGTACATGAGAAGGTGTCTGAAGCCTCTGGTCATTTAGTGAACTATACATTTTGGAAATTACCCCATTTATTGAATCAGCATGAGTTATATAATTTTCGAACAAAGATCTACTCTCTCGCATAGTATTGGATTTTCGTATGTGGTCCAAGAAATGCTTAATTTGCACGTATGCTAAAAAAAAAAAAGTTAACATTCTCTATATGGTATGTATGCTCTAACTCTTCTTGTGACATTTATCTTCCCATTCGAAATAAACGGCCAAAAGTCATAATCCCCTTATTATTCCAATGTTTAAAAGTGGCAGTTTGATTCCCCACCGGGAACATGAGATTATGAAAAAGGGAGGATTGATAATAATATGAAAAGTTTCCAACTAGTTTAGTCTTCCATTGTCCCCAGACTCTAAACCTAGCATGTGCTGTCCATGGCGAGCATCACACTGGGAGCCAAGGTAGAGCACACAGTGGCATGTCTCCGAATTGATATTGCTCACTTTGAGCCCACTGTTTTAGCGAATTATGAAGACTCAAGTCTATGATTGCCCTTAATTGAGAGGCTGCATAGTACTAATCCTCCGTTGATTTTAGATTGATAAAGAAAACGGCGTGCCACACGAGGGGGTCATTGTTTCCACAGAAATTGCATAAGCTTTTTCTGCCAAACTCGGATAAGAGCAGAAGGAAGTGTTGAGAACAAATATAAAAACTTGGAGAGTATACTCATTTTCAAAATAGCTATTCGTCCAAGCCACGAAAAAATTCCTCCCCTCCATTGGTCCAGGTCCCTGTTGATTATATTTAATAATGGTACATAATTAAGAGAGAGTACAGGTCGGAGATTTGGGATCCCAAACAAATGCCTAAATATTTCAGTGATAATTTGGTCCAGCAGAACGGGAAGTGCTTCTTAATTCCAAGTATGTCAGAGGCTTGTAAATTTATGTTAAGCAACTCAGACTTCTCAAAATTAACTTTGAAGCCTGACACTTTACTAAAAAGTTTTAATTCAGATTCCACCCCAGCTAGGGAGCAGCCTGGATTTGTCAAAGTAAACATTATATCATCAGCGAATAGAGACATTTTAAAATGATGCAAACCTATTTTCACCCCTCGGATGGCCAGTGTGTTTCTGATTCATGTGGTGAAAGATTCCAAAAACAGCGCAAATAAGAGGGTCATTGGGTATCCTTGCTTTGTTCCTCTACAGATGTTAAAGTCCTGTCCATAACTACCATTGACTTTCACCCTGGCTTTAGGGGTCTCAAGGTTTCTGCAACCATTGTAAGAAATTAGATTCAAAGCCCATTTGCTGCAGGGTCTGGAACAGAAAAGACCAGTGTACAAGGTCAAATGCCTTTTCTGTGTCAATGGGCAGCAATAACGAGGGAAGATGTTCCTTATTAACCCACCAAATTAAGTCTATTTTCTTTCGCACATTATCTGCTGCCATTTGTTGTGGGATAAATCCCACCTGATCTGAGTGGACTAGGGATGGTAAGAATCTGTTGAGGTGCTTTGCCAAAATTTTAGCCAAGATCTTCAGATCTAAATTGATCAGAAATCCCTGTAACATTTGCATGTAGAGAAAAGGAGCCCCCCTGCCTAATATGATTAAAAAGAGCAGTGAGAGGCTCAGCTAGTATATGGGAGAATTTTCAATAGTAGGCACTAGAAAGCCCATCCAAGCCTGGGGCTTTGCCGGGTTTAAGTTTTTAATCAGTTGTGAGACTTCTGTGGGGTTAATAGGAAAATCTAAAAATTCCATTTGGGCAGGGGAAAGGGTAGGCAGTTCCATCAATTGCAGGTAATCAGCAATGTTGAGGTCACTTATAGCTAGATCTTTACTATATAAAGTTGAATAAAATTCTGTGAAACAATTCCTAATTTTGTCAACTTTCACATGCATTTCCCCTTTAACATCCTTAATTTTAGTAACAATGCCCTGGGCCATTTTCAAATACTTGTCAGCTATGGCCGGGTAGCTGGCTGCCAGACATGACACTTATGCCATATGGAACAAATTTTGGACATCCCTACCATGCTCCAACCAAGTCCTCATTGCAACCATTACCAAATATACGTACAAGAACTCAGCAACGTGTGTCTTCACACCATGAGAGGGTGAAAGATAGACTCTGGCTCTTGCAGGGGGGGGGGGGGGGTGGAGAGGGGGAGGGTTTGGGAGAGTTCTCTCAGTTCTCATTGTTACGGTTATAGGTGTCATTGTTAGACATCAATATATTCCGGTGTAATAAAAACCAATAAAGAAAAAATATATATATTTAATCTAAATCATTAAAAAAAACCCAAAAAAAACAAAACCAAGGGCACTATATTTTATAATAAAAAAAACACCAAATCCACTAAAAATAGGCTTTAAAAACATGCATTTTATACCCCACAACTCTATTATTATTATTTAATATTTTGCATGAGCATGAGTCCTTTAATTTTATCCAAGAAAAAATAGTATGAGCAGATATTAAAAGTAATGGCCCTGAGTATATATTCTAGCGTAAATGCTGTGTTAGTATAAAGTAAGTGTTAGTGTTCGTGGTAGTTGTGGGTGGATCCTTGGGCCAGTGGCAGATGACCACGCCCCCGGGGGAAGATCCTGAGAGGGACCACGGGTCAGGCTCAGAGTATGGAGACAGACACACACTAGTTCTTTTATTAAACAGTATATGGAAACACCAGAGGTGGCAGTAGTGAGCTGGAAGTGCCCGGCTGGGCTGTGGTCTCTCAGATACTGGAACAGCGATCCTGGATAACTGAGCTGTAGAGAAACTGAATATAGTGAGTAGGCAGAGTATGCAGAGTTCAGGAACAGAACCTTGATGGTAACACTCACACAATAGTCTCTTAGAAGCAGCCCAGGAGCTGGAATGAAGTAGGCCCTCAAGGAGCGAGTACCTGGTTCCAGGGAATGCTCTGAGAGAGCGATGATAACTCACTGGTGTTGTAGGCAGCGATGACTTCCTGGCAGAAGTGATATTCAGTAGCAAGTCCGGGAACGAGAGCCCTCGAGGAGCGAGTACCGATTCCAGACTGCAATCTGAAAACCAAAGAGAAAGCAAAGCCCCCGAGGAGTGGGTACCCCTGGTAAGTCCAAGGAGGCAGAGTAGCAAGGTATGTGAAGAGCGAATCCCATCTGCCGATACCTGGAGGAAAACCCTTGCTAACTCCATATGTTAGCGATTACTGAGACCTTAAATATCCGGAGAGGATGACGTCACTTCAGGGGGACGCCCCTGAGGTTCACACTACTGCTGGTACTTGAGTTGGGGCCGCGCTGCGCGCACGCCCTTAGGCTGCTAGGAAACATGGTGGTGTGCAGCATCCAGCCGGTCTGGGGACGCTGGAGGAGAACGGCAAGATGACGCCGCGGCAGCCAAACTTCCAACAGGCAAAGAGGGAGTCGCCAAAGAGGTAAGGTGGGCGTAGTGGAGACGTCGGGCAGCGACGGTCGCAACAGTAAGGATACCATCCTAAATACAATGGTCGGTAGAAAGTTGAGAGATAACTTCATTCCAATGGAAAGTGCCAATAGTACACTGTACACTAAAGACATAAATAGCTAATCTGCGTATAAAAGAAAATTAATAAGGCTCTCCATTATGAGATAGATATAAACAAGATTTACCTTGGAAGCATAAATCTCAAGAACGCCTCCGTAAAAATCAAACGCTATATTGCACTTCATGAAGAAGTGTATCTCTATGGAACGCGATTAAAGAGACACAAAAATGGCATGAATGTCGGGATGACTTCACTTTCCGATTTGGCAAATGATTGACATACTTGGTTGAGCCAAGAAGTAAGCACACCGCACTCACCTCAAATTAAGAAAAAGGATTGAAGCATGGGACAGCATATTGTGAATATACCAAAAGAATAAAAATAGAAATATATCACTAAAAACTCATAGAGAAGACATTACTAGAATGGGGAAAAATAGATATCTAACACTAGTAAATCTTTAAAAAATTATAAATCTTAATATAAAATTGCTGGCTCAACTCTAAGGGTAACGTCGCTTTTCACCAGATAAAAATATAAAAGTTTGTAACCAACACACAGGCAGCACCAACTCCCCCTTGGTCCAAGAGTCCACCAGCATAACAACCTGTATGCAAAAAGGAACATTTCTTGGGATTTGTGCCACTCCAGGATACAACTGGTGCTGGAATGACAGACACCATATTTTGTCAGTTTGAAGAAATATTAATGCCAATTGAAAACTTACGTGAGCAAGGCTATGATAATGGATGCAATAAGAAAGGGAAAGAAAATGGTGTGCAATGAAGAATTTTAGATGTTAATTCTCGAGCTTCCTTTGTTCCATGCAGTGCACATTCTTTGAATTTGTTTGTTAGTGATCGACTAACAAATGGGCTGATACAGTAAAGCTCTCCCGGCACGCGCACAGGCCATTCTCCTGTGCATGCGATTCAGTAACTTAATTTATTTAAATTAGGGCCCGCGGTAAAAAAGTGCTAGGGACACTAGCGCGTCCCTAGCGCCTCTTTTTTGACGGAAGCGGCGGCTGTCAGCGAGTTTGACAGCCGATGCTCAATTTTGCTGGCGTCTGTTGTCAAACTCGCTGACAGCCACGGGTTCGGAAACTGGACGCCGGCAAAATTGAGCGTCCGGTTTTCAACCAGTGAGCCGCGGGCCCATTTTAAATTTTTTTATTTTTAACTTTTTTTTTTTTTTAACTCTTGGGACCTCTGACTTAATATCACCCCAAAACTGCTTTTCTGTGCACTTCCCCGGCGCCGGCAGAAATTAACGCCTACCTTTGGATAGGCGCTAATTTCTTAAAGTAAAATGTGTGGCTTGGCTGCATATTTTACTTACTGTATCGCGCGGGAATGACTAATAGGGCCATCAACATGCATGTTGCGGGCGCTATTAGTCTCGGGGGGGTTGGACACGCATTTTCGACGCGCTATTACCCCTTACTGAATAAGGGGTAAAGCTAGCGCTCGAAAATGTGCGTCCAAATGCCGGTTAACAGTGCGCTGCACCGGAGCGCACTGTACTGTATCGGCCTGAAAGTGTTGCTTTGAGGCAATGGCTCTCTTTAACATAATACAACATATTTACATATATTTCTCAGCTTCAACATGTCATTGGAAAGATTTAATGTGCCATGTGCCTACTATTATAGTAAAACCATTGAGTGAAACAAGATGGGAAAGTCTAACTCATACACTGAAACTTCTTCACTATTAATGAGGTAATATCTATGATGCACTAATTGAAATTGCTAATGACACTACTCTAACAGGATTATCTGGCAATACCTCATGGGTAGATGCACAAGCTCTTGCAAAAGGTATTTTGAGCTTCAAGTTTGTGGTTTTTCTTGTTGTGAGAAAAATATCCTGAGATAAATATGATTAATACTAATACCTTATATATATAGGGAAATGTGTTATTTTGATTTTTTATGTACAGATATGTCCTAATCAATTATGTATATTATTATTATTAGAACTCACCTGTTGTGAGTGCGGAGGTGCAGTTGCTTGCTCAAGGGAGATTGTGAATCCTTAGACCATGGCATGGCTCAGGGAGGAGCCCCAAGACACACACCATGGGAGGTGAGAGTGTCCAAGCATGGGCAGGAGCTGGAACAAGGCTGGAACAGGATCGAGCCGGAACATCGAGGACTGGAACAAGGCAGGCTCAGACCTCTACTGGACCTGCACGTATAGGTGAGACCCAGCAACGCAATGCTGGTCTCAAGAGTAGCCCTCTGGCCACTCTGTAGTCCTTCCAGCCCCCTGCTTGGGAATGATGAGTGCATGAGGCCAGACAGAGACTGAGGGCAGGAACAAGATGAGACATGGAACTCAGGAACTTGGAAGACTCAGACGAGGACTCAAGGAACCAGGAACTAGTACAGAGTGAGTACTGCACGGCAGCACACCCAACACAGTCGCCCATGGCTGGTTGTGGACCACACCAGAAGCGAAGCAGACTCCAGGCGAGAAAATGAAACCTTAGAACTTGAAACATGACTTGAAGATTCAGGAGAGGCCTGAACCGAGGCACGCCCTACAGAGCCACCTGTGGCTGGTTGCAGACCAAGCTGAAGCAGAGCAGGTTCTGGCTTGAGTCTAGGGCATGGACGGAAGCAGGAACAAGGAACTCCAAAGACGGTAACAGGATTCAAGACTCAGGATTCAAGGATTCAGAACTCGGATTCAGGAACAGACCTCGGCATTAAAAGCAAGGGCCTTCCAGAGACCTGCGCTGCAGAAGTGAAAGACAGGCCTTATGCCATGAAGCGTCCTACACAGCCCTCCATGGGCTGGTCATGGACCACAATGGTGGCATGCAAGGAAAGGTGGATGAACAGGAAACCTGGAAGCAGGACGAAGAGCCGGAGACTGGAACATCAGGACCAGGACTGGAACAGGAACATGAACACCAGGACACTGAAGAGATGAAGAAGGAACTCCAATGAAGAACAGGATCAGGAACATTCACAGGAGACCAGGAACATTGAACATGAAGACCATCAAGACAGGCGGAGACCACGGAGAACCTTGCATGACGAAGGAAGCACAGACAACTGTGAGGATCCATATGAAGGCCCCGAGGAGTGGAAGCAGAGCCCTTTTATAGGGCTATAGGAGCGACGAGGCAATGTTATCATCAGTTGGGGCCGAGGGGCTTTTCCTGCCACTGGCCCTTTAAATAAGGTACAGAGACACGCGCGTGCGCCTAGAGGAGCCAGGAGGTGGAGGAGGTCGGCATTGGTGGTGTCCCTGCCGTGAAGATGCGAGAAGTCGGCAGCGGCACTCCTGCCGCTGAAGGAGTGAAGCACAGTGGCGGCGGCACCAGGGCCGTGAAGAGGAGTGTGCCAGCCTTAGCTCCTATGCTGCGAAGAAACAGCGGTGGCCCCTCCTGCTGCATACAGTGGCATTGGGTCGCACAGGAGCGGCAGTGGCGGTCTGGGGCAGCATAGGCCGCCAAGAAGAAAGAGACCTGTGGCGTTGGGCCGGGAAGGCGGAGGAGGCAGTTGGGCACTGGCCCGACCGGCACGGCGCAGACATTGAGAGGTGAGAGGCTGCTCGCGGGTCCGACCTTGAACAGCATTGTAACATCACCTTGATCATCGGAGATGCAGGTGATAAATATTTTTAAATAAGTTGAGTATATAAGGGATTAGTATTTTGAGGACATTTGTATTAATACATTTTGGGTAAAATAAAGTGGAGGAAAGGTGGAACAGATTATGATGATCAGCTAAAGGTCACCTGGAAAATATTAATACCATCTTTCTGCTTAGAGTAATATTTAATATGAGTGTTCCATCATTTCACTTCCTCCTTTTGATTTCATTTTGAAATTTTGTTTAAATTTTGTTAAAATACTGTAGATGTAAGTTAAGAATCACTACTTATATATTTATTGTATTACACACGGATGGTAACTTTAAAACAAGTGTGATTGTGGGCACAAGCACATATATGATGAAATTTTAAATCATCCGTGCAAGTGTGCACATATGACTTAAAATACACCTAGCGCACATATGGGTGCTCTATCTTTTAAGCGGTTAAGTGAGGAAATGTTCTTTGCATATCTTTCCTTAGGACTTGTCAGCTTTTATACACACAAGTGAATACATTTTAGAACATGCATGAGTGAAGAAAATAACTAGCTTGACCTCTTAGTCCACCAGTTTGTCCAGTCTATCTCTAGGTCATCAAGACCCCTCTGGTTCTTCGCCTGCACGCCTTGTTTCTGCTCTGATAGGTAATTATAAGTAAGGGAGATGTTAGAAAAGGCGTTCCCTTTAAAGTTTCCTCTCTTTACCTTAGAACTCCATGTCACATAAAGTTAACACATGAGTACTCCTTCAAGATGATGCATATATTGAGCTCAGTTAATTATTTATGAGATCAGAGTCACTCAATAACTCAGAGATATATTCTTAAAAAAGAAGAATATAGGAGTCATGTGATGTAGTGAGCAAATGAAGATGTGTTCTTTAACTGCTCCGGGACCCCACTCCCCACATCCATCTTAATCAGCCTTTGTGCTGCACCACTTTTGCCTTTATTGAGCGTTTCTGTATTGCTCCTGATCTTTTCTTTATGGGGATCAAAGTTGAGGAGTTTTTACCCGCTGCGGATGGCCTCCAAATCGATTCGCAAGTTCACTGGAGATAAGATGGCAGATCCCGCCGGCAATGCCCCCTTGCCCGGTCCACAAATCACTGAGGGGGAGATTTAACTGTGGTGATAATATCGGCAATGGACGACAAGTTGATTTAGCTTCACTCTTATTTATTTATTTGTGAACTTTTATATACCGGCATTCATAAAACACATCACGTCGGTTTACAATAAAACTGAAGAAAAAGGAAAATTACAATGAATGGGAAAGGGGAGAGCGGAGCAGGCAAGAAGAGGGCGGAGAAAGGGGGGGGAGAGAAATGCTAAGGGAGAAAAAAATAGGAACGAGGTAAAAGGAAAAGATGGATAGAAAACCATATTAAGCAATTAAGTAAAACATCAAGAACATAGTTCATTAGGAGCTATATACATATTGAATCTATAGTGACCGACAAGGCAAGTATACAAAATGTACAAATTGCAAAGACAAGTTCGTGAGGGGAGGGTGTGGGTCTAAGGTGGGGTATAGGAAAGGCGGGGGTGGCTGGGGCAGACAGGTAAGCTGCAGGTAAGGGCGAGTGGCTAGGTTTGGTTGGCATCGGGGTAGGCAAGCTTGAAGAGCCAAGTCTTGATTCCTTTTTTAAACTTCTGTAGGGATGACTCTAGACAGAGATTAGTGGGGAGGGAGTTCCAGAGGGAAGTGCCAGCGATAGTAAAGGCTCTTTCTCTGGTGAGGGATGGGGTGTGAAGGATGCCTGCAAGGGCAGTTCCGGTGGGGCGATTTGTGAAACGGAAACGTGGCAATTCCTCAAGCCAAGGGGAATTGTGCTTGTACAGAATATTGTGAAGGATGGTGAGGGTTTTATATTGAATGCGAAAGGTAGCCAGTGCAGATCCTTTAGTATGGGGGTAATGTGGTCCCTTTTACAGGTGTTTGTTATGATCCTGGCCATGGCGTTTTGCAGAATTTGGAGGGGTTTGGTGGTGGAAACAGGCAGGCCTAGGAGGAGGGAGTTGCAGTAGTCCAGTTTAGTGAGAATGGGCGACTGCAGTACTGTATGGAAGTCATGAGTGTGGAGTAGGGGTTTGAGTTTTTTTAAGGATATATAATTTGTAGAAACCCCCCTTTAAGAGAGATTTGATGTGTGGTTTGAAGTTTAGGTGTTGATCTAGAAAGATACCTAAGTCTCTTACGGATTGCAGCGGGGTGTGGGCTGAGGCTGTATTATGAGAGGTTGAGTGGGATATGTGGTCCGGATGATTGGAGATGAGGATTTCAGTTTTTGATGCATTTAGAGCTAGGTGGAGGTTAGATAGTAAGGAGTTGATGGAGGCAAGGCATGATTCCCAGAATTTCATGGATTCATTGAGGGATTTTTGAATGGGGATGAGGATTTCCACATCATCTGCATATAAGAAGAATTTCAGGCCTAGGTCGGAGAGTAGATGGCAGAGTGGCAGGAGATAGATATTGAAAAGGGTGGAAGATAGGGAGGATCCTTGGGGGACACCTTGAGTGAGAGGGATGTGTGATGATTCATACTTATCAATATTGCTTTGACAATATTCAAGCCTTACTGCAGGACCATACCCGCTGCATAAGAGAAGCCAAAACACGTATTAATGAAGCATAAGAGTGGATGGAAATGCTGGAAACTGAGTTAGCCATGGTTAAAACCTTGGTGGGCAAAACTGATAAGCTTGAAGACCTCAAAAACCGCTCCTGGTGGAATAACTTGAGATTTATTGGTTTGCCAGAAACTATACCAGATCGAGACTTACGGAGCTTGCTGGAAACTTGACTGCTACATGCCTTCAGCTTGGAGGAGGAGCTCGGGGCTCTGCAGATAGAGCAAATGCATCATATGGGAGTTAAGACAACCACGCAGAATAAAGCCCATCCCATAATAGCGAGAATTTTGAATTTTTGCCACAAGGAACAGCTCTTATTTCACTATCAACAACATAGTGTTGGAATATGAAGGCCATAAAATTTTGCTCTTTGCTGATTACTCCTTAGCGGTGTCTGCTCGTCACAAGACATTTGCAAATATTTGTTCCACCTCAGTGCGACATCATGTGCAATTCACTCTTTAGTTTCCCACACGATTGAAGGTCGCCTTTAATAATGTGGTACACATTTTTGAAACTGCTGTAGAGGCAGAAGCTTTCCTTAACTTCATGCTGAAGGGAATGGAAGATGATCTCTCCTCTGCAGCGGAGGCTGATTGAGACATTTTGGGGGATGATTTCTTTGACTTGGGGTTGTGAAGGCTAAGCTACTGATTCCTTCTTTGGCTTCTGCGGTTGCCTCTTTTGTACTGTTATTGTAGTTCTAAAGCCTCATTGGGAGGTTTGCGGGTGTTAATTTTTCTCCCCCAAGCTTGTTATAAATTGTGGGGGGAGGCGTCCAGACACAGTTATTCATGACGTCTCTTTTCTCATTTATGAGCCTGTTGAGTTTGAGGTTATTATGGTATTTTGGGGGTTACAATTGAGGTTGAAGGTGGGGTGGGAGGAGGGGGGATGGGAGATTGTGACCCTGTGAGCAGAATTTTAATTTATCTGTTTCTCTAGGACAGTGGGAGTTCCAATGGTTAGTTAGAAAGGTTAAGAGACTGTAGAATCAACCTTTCAACATCCATGCTGTCAGAGACAGAGACTGGAGGTTCAGATGGCGCAAGGCTTCTGTGAAGCTACGAGGACCTGGGACACATAGTTAGAGGTTAAGGGACTGTAGAATCAACCTTTCAAACATCCATGCTGTCAGAGACAGAAACTGGAGGTTCGGATGATGCAACAATTCATCATTCTGAGTTATTAGAGTCGGTGCTGTGCCCAGGCAAATTGGTTGCTGGACTGAGAGGTCGCATAGAATGGGAAACCAAACTTGTCGTGGCCAGCATGGGGCTATGAGGATCATTGTGCCCCGGTCTTGTCGTAACTTCACAAGAGTCTTGCTGATGAGTGGAATAGGAGGGTATGTGTATAGAAGACCTGTGTTCCACGAGTGGGCAAAGGCATCCATTGGTGGTGCCTTGTGACTGCGGTGTAGAGAATAGAAGCGGTCTACTATGTGGTTGTGAAATGATGCAGAGGTCAATGTGCGGGCGACCCCACTTGTGAAAAATTTTGTTTACTACAGTGGGATCTAGGGCCCATTTGTGGGGATGAAAGGTCCGGCTGAGATGGTCTGCCATCATATTGTGTATGCCTGCCAGGTAGGCTACTCTCAGCAGCATGGAATGTGAGAGAGCCCAGGCCCAGATCTGCGCTGCCTCCTGGCATAGCAGGTAAGAGCCTGTGCCCCCCCTGCTTGTTGAGATACCATATTGCTACCTGGTTGTCTGTTTGGATTAGGATTACCTTGTTGGATAGGCAATCCTGAAATCCAACGGAATAGGGCATACCGTATCGCCCAGAGCTCCAGAAGGTTTATCTGGTGGTGTGCTTCCGCCGAGGTCCAGGTTCCCTGGGTTTGTAGTTCGTTGATATGGGCTCCCCAACCTAGGTTGGAGGCATCTGTAGTCAACTTAATCTGAAGATCTGGAGGTTGAAAGGGTAGTCCTATCTGGAGATTGGACTCCTGTATCCACCAAGTTAGTGAGTGGTGAAGCTGGCTGGTTACATGGACAATCTGTGACAGATCTTGGTTTGATTGGGACTTTAAAGTCCATTGTGTTACTCTCATGGCTAGTTGAGCCATTGGGGAAACATGAACTGTAGACGTCACGTGACCCAGCAAGGTTAGTAGCTGACTAGCTGAAGTTGACTGACAAATCTGTACTGCTTTGGCCAATGTTGAGAGTGTGCGTGCTCGGTCCCTTGAGAGGAACAGAGGAATGGGTCGGTGTTGTCTCATTGAGAGGGCTTAGATCCCGAAGACCCCTGATTGAACCCATCACGGTTCGGCCTACATCCTCAAAAGGAGTGAGACCAAGATTGAGACCTCCCCGATGACTGTCGCTGTCCCAGGGGAGGCGCCCTACTCTGGCGAAAACGCCTCTGACTCCAAAAGTGAATGGCTTGAATGGTATTTAGATCTGCTCCGATGAACGAGAGGGTGTGGGATGGAGTCAGATGAGATTTTGTGTAATTTATGAGAAATCCCAGCGACTGTAGCAGTTGTATGGTAAGACTGAGGGATTGAAGAACGCCTTCTCTGGATGGACTCCTGAGTAGCCAGTTGTCTAGATATGGGTAGACATGGATAATGTGTTTCCTCAAGTCAGCTGCCACGACTGCCAGACATTTCGTGAATACTCGGGGTGCTGATGCTAGGTCGAATGGCAGCACTCTGTATTGGAAGTGTCTGTGACCTACTACGAATCTGAAATATTTTCGATGAGGAGGGAATATTGCTATATGGGCATAAGCATCCTGGATATCTAGAGAGCAGAGCCAATCTCCCTTTTGCAGGAGGGGGAGCATCGAGCCCAAGGTAACCATTCTGAATTTCTCCATGCGAAGATATTTGTTTAGGGTGCGGAGGTCTAAGATGGGACGTATGCCTCCTGACTTTTTTGGAATCAGAAAATATTGAGAGTAGAACCCTTTTCCTTGCTGCATTCGAGGAACCGGTTCCATGGCTTTGGACTGCAGGAGGATAGAGAGCTCCATCTTGAGGAATGTAGTGTGGTCGGTTAGACTCCACGCCCAACGTGGTGGAGAGTCTAAGGGTATCGTAAGGAGATTCAGATGGTAACTGTGGGCAACTATAGAAAAGACCCATTGGTCTGTGGTGATTGAGTGCCATTTGGTGGCAAAGTGGCACAGGCGGCCTCCCACGGGAAAGGTGGCTGTGGGGGAGGGATTGACTGCTGCTCTTGAGATGGGAGTCAAAAACCTACTGCAGGACCAGTTTGGGGGCTGGTTGAGTCTTGGGTGGGGGGGTTGTGCTGACGAGGCTGGCCTCTGTGAGATGGTCTAGTCGGTCTAGCACGGGATGGTGGAGGGTAGTACCTATGTGGTTTGTAGGTCAGCCTTCTGATATCTTGTCTGAAACGTTTTGGATGTGGATGAGAAATCCGAGGGGACAGTGGACAATTGGCGCAAGGTTTCATGGTGGTCTTTAAGTTGCGCCACTGCCTCTTGAATTTTGTCCCCAAATAAATTGTCTCCTGTGCAGGGAAGGTCTGCTAACCTATCCTGAACTTCGTGGTGTAAGTCCAAAGCTTTTAGCCAAGCCTAGCACCTGGCACTAATGCCGACCGCTGAAACCCTGGAAGCAGCATCGAAGACATCATATGCTGCCCTGATTTCATGTTTTCCAGCTTCGAATCCCTTTTGGAGTATGGTGGATAATCCTTCCTGGAATTCTTCAGGTAGGGTTTCTGAGAAATCCTGGACTTGCTTCCAGAGATTTCTGGTATATTGTGTCTTATATAGCTGGTAGGCTACTATATGGGCTATAAGCATGGATCCTTGGAAAACTCTTTGGCCTAAAGCATCCAAAGGCTTCTGTTCTTTGCCAGGTGGGGCAGAAGAATGAGGCAGAGATCTCTTTGCCTTCTTCTGGGCGGATTCCACCATTACAGATTGGTGGGTAGTTGAGGCTTTTGAAACCCTGGGGCTTCCTGAACTAGGTATGTGGTGTCAGTCTTCCTGTTGACTGGGGGCACAGTCCCAGGGTGCTACCAGGTTCGGTGTAAGATCAAGGAAAACTTCGTGGACTGAATTGCCATTATCTCTTTAGGGGCATCCACGAATTGAAGCACCTCCAGCATTTTATATCTGGCATCCTCCTCCATCTGTAATTTGAAAGGGATGTTGTCTTGATAAAACTAGCAAAGGAGAGGTCCTCCGGAGGGGAGCGGCGCCTCTCTTCCGGGGGGGTGAAGGCTCTGACAAAAGGTCCTCAGAATCTTGTGAGTCAGAGGAATCGCCCCCCCAAGAGTCATATGGAGGGTCTCCTTCACCCAGTGGCCCTTCAGATGGAGGCAGAAGTCCAAGTCCAGATGGCTGAGAGGATGGCACCAATGGAAAATGACGAGGCATCGATGGTGGCACCAAGCTCGGTGGTAGTGGCACCGATGGCATCTGAGTTTTCAACGGTCGTCGAGGGACAGCTAAGCCCAACGGTCCAGGAATCGGCTCTGGCATCAGTGGTTCCCGGAGTGGTGAGGAGCCACAGTCTGCATCTTTGTCGTCCGAAGACACAGGAACTGGAATCGATGCTGGAGGAGGAATCGATGGCCTGGGAGGCGCTCATGGTCCCAAAGGGATGGGCACCAATGGAAGTGCACCGATCCGAGTGTCCAAGCGCTCGAGGAGCGGAGCCAAAATAACAGGTACTGGATCGGGTGTCGGCATGGGGACTGGCGCAAGTGGTGACTGGAAGCCCCGAAGGGCTTGAAATACTGGCTCTTGGAACATCCAGTCCAATTCCTCCTGGAAGGCTAGCATGGGTAACGCAACTCCCGGGGTTGGAGACTGGCTAAGCGTTGCCGGAGGGTCCACAGTAGTTAGTGGAGGCTTGGCTCCCGGCACCATTGTAGGTGGGGAACTTCTCGGGGTCCCGGGTCCAGAGGCGGATGGGGGCTCCTCTCCCTGGGACCTTTTAGATGGTGGCTCAGCTCAGGTCGATGCTGCCTCTTTGTCAGTGCTGGCACCGAATGAAGTTTCCCGTTGGTGCTGGTGACTATGCTTCTCGCGATGCTCGGCCTGGTCTTTCTCCGGCGCCGAGGACAAGGACACTGAAGTCTTTGAATGGGATGAAGCCGGTGTCCAGTGTCTTGATGCTGTTGAGACGTCGATGGAGACAGGGACGAAGACGAAGAAGTCTTTCGACTCGGTGCACCTTTACCCGGAGTTGATGGAGATGAGCACTTAGAGGCAAACAAGTGCTCCATCTTCTCCAGGTGGGCACGGCAGCCTTTAGGGGTCATTTGAGCACTAGTGCAATGCTGCACATTGTGGGAAGGCCTGAGGCATAAAAAGCATATGTCACGAGGGTCCGGTATGGTCATAGTCCTCGGACACTCGGGGCACTTCCGAAACCCGGTCGCCATTGAAAAATGGGGTGGCGCACGGTCAGTGGCCGTCGGGCACTGGTAAGAACACCACTGGGAACCAACCACAAGAATGTGGTAAACTTACCGGAACGTTAGTGGAGGTTGGTAGTTGATGGGGGACCCTGGGATGGGGAAAAATTCTGATTAAAAAAAAATAAAGTTCCGTGAGAAAAAATTGTGAGAAATTCTCACAGTTCCTAAGAACCACGAGGCAACTGCTGCGCGGAAAAAAAGAGACTGAAGGGGGACCCCCTGGTGGATGCAGGGTAAGTGGCATTCTGGGCATGCTCAGTGTGCCAGTCAAAGTTCTAGAAAGTTTGACAAAAGTGTTCCGTGATAGGGCTCCATCCGATGATATCACCCATATGTGAGGACTACCATCCTGCTTGTCCTGGGAAAAAACCAGAGCATCCACAAAGGCATCTGCCATTAACTGAAACACTATTTGCCCTTCAGGCCCAGAATCCAGAATGGTGGACTTTCCCACTAAAAGTGCCATGTCTGATACTTCAGCTGCCTGCGCTCAGAGCAGGAGGCAGATAATTCCATCCCCACTGTAGCCACAATGGACCTGCTTGCTCAAAAGGCCCGAGAACTTCTCCATTTTTTAAATTATGCAGCACAAAGGGAACAGGAGGAACTCAAGAAGCCTGAACTTGCTCTATTTTTTCCAAGGCACTGGCCTGAAGCAAGAAAGAGTAGTGAAACTGGAGCTGGCTGTCTAATTCTCCCCCAAACTAGAATTTATTTATTTATTAAATTTCTATACCTATATTACTGAGGACATCATATCGGTTTACATCAAACAAAAACAACATATGGAAAGAGAGTTACATTAAACAGGGAGGTGGGGAGGGATTGATAGGAACAGTGAGAACGTAGATTGAAAGTACATAGGAATCAGGCTACTCTGAAACAAGTGGTAGCCAAACAAGTGGTACGAAACAACACCTCTGGAGCAACCACCAAATGGCATAAATGCTGTCCTCCAATCCCTCTCACAAAACTATCTTTTTTTTTAATGTTATAAGGAGGCGGCAACAAATGAAACAGAAAAGGCAGAGGTGTTAAAGGATCCCAGACTTTACTCTTTTTTTTTTTTTTTTTAATTTCCCTGCCAACTCAAAACCCCTCTGCGACTGGGAACCTGCACAGTAAGGTGTGCAAAATTTGGACAAACCAGGACCTAGTCCTCTGATCATTGGAAAAAAGGAAGGCCCCTGCCTAAAAACTCAGACAGGTAAAAGTGGACTGGGATTAAGGGTCTCATTTCTAATTTGTATAAAATCCTGACAGCACCATGGTACATAAGCCTAAGCATTTATTAGCCTGGAAAGAGAACTCAAACAATTATGAAATTTGATCTGAAATTACAGGTTGGTTTGGGAAAACTATTTCTGCTACCTTAATGGAAAATAGTATTAAGATTTACTTGCATTGGTGTTACACCACATAAGCTAGGAAAAATGTTTCTGGGATGTGATAAGAGTTTGTTGGCATCAATGTGGGGGCGAGGGCACAATGTTATGTATCTGGTGGAGCTGTTCAGTTATCAAAACTTACTGGAGGGAAACTAAGGACTTCATTTACTTGCTCTTGAAGATGAATCTCAGGTGGGATCCAATATTGTTTATATTGGGTGTTCCACTATTGGAAGATACGAAAAATAGAAATTTGTCTCTAAATGTCTTCTTGCTGTAAAGCTGGCTGCTAATTGGAAGCAAATGTTAATTCCAACTTTTGATGCATTAATTCAAAAGCTATGGAATGTAGAGATTACTTACCTGATAATCTCGTTTTCCTTAGTGTATGCAGATGGACTCATTACAAATGGGGTATAGTGTGCTCGTGCTAGCAGTTGGAGACGGATCTGACGTCAGCACGGGTACATATACCCCCACAGGAAGTGCAGCAACTCCGTAATCTTCCTTGCAAAAGCTTTTATGGATATATGTGTGACTGACCGATCGATTAAATGAACATGATTACCCAGACCGATTGATAGTAGCTGGAGACCGCCAGTGTTCTCAACCGGAAGGTGTCGACACCCGGCAGGGTGGATGCCCTATATAAGAAAACATGGCTTACCGTGACTCGGTGAATCCCTATGTATACCGGCAGCCGGGCGGGATGCTGAGTCCATCTGCATACACTAAGGAAAACGAGATTATCAGGTAAGTAATCTCTACATTTCCTAGCGTGTAGCAGATGGACTCATTACAAATGGGATGTACAAAAGCTATTCCCGGACTGGGTGGGAGGCTGCCCGAGGTCCGTTAAGGATCGCCCTCGCAAATGCTGTGTCCTCCCTAGCCTGGACGTCCAGACGGTAGAATCTGGAGAAGGTATGGAGGGAGGACCACGTTGCCGCCTTACATATCTCTGCAGGCGACAGCATCCTAGTTTCTGCCCAGGAGGCTGCTTGGGCCCTGGTAGAGTGAGCCTTGACCCGTAGAGGTGGTGGTTTTCCTGCTTCTACGTAGGCCGCCTTGATAACTTCCTTGATCCAGCGAGCAATAGTCACCTGTGAGGCAGCTTCTCCTTGCTTCTTCCCACTGTGAAGGACAAACAGGTGGTCTGTCTTTCGTACTGCTTCCGACATTTCCAGGTATCTGGACAGCAACCTGCCGATGTCGAGATGGCACAGTCTTCGACCTTCTTCAAACCTTCCGTGGTTGGCAAGGATATGGTTTGGTTGAGGTGGAAGTGTGAGACTACTTTGGGTAAGAAGGAGGGAACTGTGCGAAGATGGATAACCCCTGGAGTGATTCTGAGAAACGGATCGCGGCAGGACAGCGCTTGTAGCTCTGAGATACGGCGTGCTGAGCATATGGCCAGCAAGAACACCATCTTCAAGGTTAACAAACGGAGGGACAGGCCTCGGAGGGGTCTGAAGGCGGGTCCTGCTAGGAATTCCAGGACTAGATTGAGTTTCCACAGGGGCACTGGCCACTTCAGTGGCGGGCGAATGTGTTTGACTTCTTTCAGGAAATGTGAAACGTCTGGGTGTGTGGCAATGCTATTGCCGCCACTCCTGGGGCCGTAGCAGGATAGCGCTGCCACCTGAACCTTGATTGAACTGAGGGACAGACCCTTCTGAAGTCCATCTTGCAGGAAATCCAGAATGATGGGGATTTTAGCGGCATGCGGATTGGTGCTGCGAGTTTCGCACCAGGCTTCAAATACTCTCCAGATCCTTATATAAGTTAGTGATGTGCAGAACTTGCGTGCTTTGAAGAGTGTGTCTATTACCGGCCCCGAGTACCCCCTTTTCTTCAGTCGAGCCCTTTCAATGGCCAGACCGTAAGAGAGAATTGAGCTGGATTCTCGTGGAGGATGGGACCTTGTCTCAGCAGGTCCCTGTGTGGAGGCAGGGGTAGTGGATTCCCTGCCAGCAGTCTTTTCATGTCTGCGTACCAGGATCTTCTTGGCCAGTCCGGGGCCACTAGAAGAACTAGGCCTCTGTGCCTCTGAATCTTGTGTATAATGGCGCCCAGCAGGGGCCAGGAAGGAAAAGCATATAGCAGGATCCCCTGAGGCCATGGCTGTACTAGAGTGTCGATCCCGTGGGATAGAGGATCTTGTCTGCGACTGAAGTATCTGGGTACTTGAGCGTTGGACCTGTCCGCTAGTAGGTCCATGCCCGGAGTCCCCCACTGATCCACAATCATCTGGAAAGCTGTGGGCGACAGCTGCCATGCCCCCGGGTTTAGGCTCTCTCTGCTGAGGAAGTCTGCTGTGGTGTTGTCCTTCCCGGCGATGTGGACGGCGGAGATGTCCTGAAGATTCGCCTCCGCCCAAGCCATCAGGGGGGCTATTTCTAAGGATACCTGTCGGCTTCTGGTTCCGCCCTGTCGGTTGATGTATGCCACCATGGTGGCGTTGTCCGACATCACTGACTGCTCTGTTTCGAAGTCTGTGGGCAAATTGCAGGCATGCTAACCTGACTGCCCGTGCCTCTAGTCGGTTAATGTTCCACCCCGACTCTTCTCTGTTCCACCACCCCTAGGCGGTTAGCTCTTCGCAGTGTGCTCCCCAGCCGCTGAGGCTGGCATCTGTAGTGAGCAGGGTCCAGGTTGGAGAGGACATCCTTGACCCCCGGCTCATGTGGCAGGGCTGCAGCCACCACCGTAACTGATTCCGTACTCTGACCGGTAGAGGTAGATGCACGGTGTAGTTCTGTACTCGTGGGCGCCACCGAGATAGGAGGGCGCGCTGTAATGGTCTCATATGGGCCCGTGCCTATGGTATCACTTCCAGAGTGGAGGCCATTAGGCCGAGGACCTGTAGGTAATCCCAAGCTGTGGGCCGCGCGGTGCTTAGCAGATTCTGCAAGCGATCCCGGAGTTTCGATTTCCTCTTGGAGGTCAGGCTGATCTTGTCTTCCTGGGTGTCGAATCTGACACCTAGGTATTCCAGCGACTGCGAAGGCTGTAAGGAACTCTTGTGTATGTTGACTACCCATCCTAGGCTTTTCAGAAGAGATATAACTCAGTTGCCTGGTGGCTCTCCTCCGGTGACTTTGCCCTGATCAGCCAATCGTCTAGGTAGGGATGGACAAGAATGCCTTCCTTCCTGAGGGACGCCGCCACCACTACTACTACCTTGGTAAAGGTCCGTGGTGCGGTGGCTAACCCGAAGGGTAGAGCCCGGAACTGAAAGTGCTGATCCAGGACCTTGAAGCGTAAGTAGCGCTGGTGATCCCGATGAATTGGGATATGCAAGTAGGCCTCAGAGATACAGGGATGTGAGATACTCCCCCGGCTGTATTGCACTTCGGACTGACCGCAGAGTTTCCATGCGAAATCTTGGGACCCGTAAGTGCTGGTTGACTGACTTGAGGTCCAGGATGGGTCTGAAGGTGCCCCCTTTCTTGGGGACAATGAAATAAATGGAGTAATGCCCAGAATTTATGTCCCATGCAGGCACTGGGATTAAGGCTTTTAGGGACAGGAGTCTCTCCAAGGTAGCTGCCAGCGCCGCCCTCTTGAGGGGCGGACAAGGCGATTCCACAAACTTGTCCGGAGGGAGCTGAAGGAAGTCCAGGTAATACCCTTCCCAGACAATGGTGAGGACCCACTGGTTCGAAGTAATCTCGACCCACCTGCGGTAAAATAGGGCTAGCCTGCCCCCTATGGCTTCTTTCCCCAGATGGGTCGGCTGATTCTCATTGCGGGGTACGGCCGGGACCCAACCCCGAGCCGGTTCCCCTCTTGTTGTGCCTGGTCCGAAAGGACTGGTTCCTGGTCTGAGAACGAGGTGCTTGGTAGCGAGCCCTGTAAGGATTGAAGCGTTGAGAGCTTCTACCTCTGGATGGTCTAGGAAAAGGGCGCTGGGTCCTCCTTGACCTGTCTTCGGGTAGACGGGGTAATGGAGATGCGCCCCATTTATTAGCCAGTTTCTCGAGGTCGCTGCTGAACAGGAGGGATCCCTTAAAGGGCATTCTGGTAAGGCGAGTCTTGGAGGAGGAGTCGGCCGACCAATTTCGTAGCCAGAGGTGTCTTCTGGCTGCCACTGAGGATGACACTCCCTTGGCTGCTGTACGGACTAAGTCGGAGGCAGCGTCAGTGAGGAATGAGAGGGCTGATTCCATGTCTTCTCCCGGGGTGTTATTCCTAGCTTGTGATAAGCAAGAGCGCGTCACCACGGTGCAGCAAGTCACAATTCGAAGGGACATGGCTGCCACCTCAAATGCTTGTTTCAGAATGGCGTCCATGAGCCGGTCATGTGCATCCTTGAGGGCCGTCCCTCCCTCCACCGGAATGGTGGTGCGCTTCACAATTGCGCTAACTATGGCTTCTACCACGTCGGGCACACCAGCAGCTCCTTGATTGCCGGGTCTAGGGGGTACATGCTAGACAAAGCCCGACCCCCTTTGAATGAAGCGTCTGGCGCATTCCATTCCAGATCGATTAACTGCTGTGCTGCTTGTAGGAGGGGAAAATGGTGAGCCGTTGGACACAGGCCCTCTAGCAGGGGGTTCATTCTAGGTTCCCCTGGGGTGCCCTGGCCCGGGATAGCCAGCTCCGACAGGCATTGAGAGACCAGGTCTGGAAGATCTTCCTTCGGAAAGAAGCGTCTCATGGTTCGATATGGTTCTATTCCCGAGGGGAGTTCTCCCTCCTCGGGGGGCTCGCCTTCTTCCTCAGAATAATCAGAGTCCCCATAAGAGGGGCTTCCGGGTGGCGGGTGGCCATGCTTAGGTCTTGAGGGTCCCAGGGCAGGGTCATCCGCTACGTATGGGTCCAGTCGGGGATCAGACTGCATCTTGACGAAGGCATGAATCCCCTTGAATAATTCCACCCAGGAGAGGGAAGCAGGTTCTAGCCGTAGGGGCACCAGGTCTGTGGGGTTACCTGGCTGCTCATTGTGGCCTGCTAGGTTCGGGGTGTTCCCTGAGGAACTGGCAGTCAGACTGGGCTGAGACCGGCCCTGGCCTGGGACTCCCAAGGCCTCCTCACATTGGGCACATAGGGAGTCTGCTTCCTCGCTCTGTGTGTGGCATGCTGAGCAGAGGCCTAGAGCTCTTATGCCTGAGTCTGGAGGTGCCGGCTCTGCGGCCGCATGGGCTCTCATACGCTCCATCGCATCTGATCTCCTCTCAATGAGCGCTTATGTGCGCGTATCCGCGTGCGCCTATCAACATGCGCTTATTAATGTGTGCGTATCAGCGTGCGCATATCCAACCTATCAACGTGCGCGTAAGCATGCGCGCATCTCAAACAATGGGCGCCCAACTCTTTTACGTGCGCCTAACATACGCGCCCCTCGCCCCGGTTAGATAGAGGAGGCAAACCAGGGCTCGCGACGGCGAGCAGCCAAAATGGCGACCTCCCCCGTAGGCAGACCCTGCTAATCCTCGCTCTTCGGAGACCAGTAAGTAAAGATGTACACCTTACCTGATCTTCGGCGCTTCCCGGCTGCGACCCGGGCGGTCTCCGGCTGCAGGGGGAGAGGGTAATTACCGTCACCGCCGCACTCGAGGAAGTGCACCCGCTGCCTCTAAGCTGCGCCCGAACTCGTCTCGCTCGGGGGCCAAGTCCTCACCGGGACCGAGGCTGCCTCTATGCCGCGCCCGAGCCCTTCTCACTCGGGGGCCAGGTCCCTGCCGCGATCCGGCCACCGGACCGAGGCGCTCACCTCCGAGGGACCACGGAAATCACCTCGGGAAACTCAACTGGGGGAGGGACCCGAGGGTATCACCGCAGGAGTGTGGGGCTCATCTTCAGATAGGATTTCTTCTAAGAATTTGGAAAAACGCTCAGCGAGCGTAAGGGAGCTCCAAACTGCTTTGGAGACAGAAATTACTGAGTTGCTGCACTTCCTGTGGGGGTAAATAAGAAAATTATTCCTTACCTGCTAATTTTCGTTCCTGTAGTACATAGGATCAGTCCAGACCATGGGTTATGTCCCCCGTCCAGCAGATGGAGTCAGAGCAAACTTCCGAGGGTGCTGACATATAAGCAGGTGCACCCTCCAGGGATCCTCAGTATCGAGAATATCAAAGCCCAGCGAAAACAACACTAGACAGAAAGTAGGATGGATCAAGCGCCAATCAAATTGTAACCACAGAACATATAACCAATGCAACTTGCAAGGAGAACTGTGAAGAACTAGGCAACAACAACAAAACATCAGAATGTAGGAGTTGGAGGGACAGGAGATAGAACGTACACGAGCAGGCGTCTGACCATTACTGAAGAAAAAACCCGGGTGGGCGTCTGGACTGATCCTATGTACTACAGGAACGAAAATTAGCAGGTAAGGAATAATTTTCTTTTCCCTGTACGTACTAGGATCAGTCCAGACCGTGGGATGTACCAAAGCTTCCCTAAACCGGGTGGGTCCCTGAAGACCCTGCTCGGAGGACCCTGTCCCCAAAGGAACCCGCCACATCTACCGGCATTTGCAACCGGTAATGCTTCGAGAAGGTGTGTAGCGACTTCCATGTAGCCGCGCGACAGATTTCCTGAATTGGAACATGTTGAGACTCCGCCCGGGACGTGGCCAGGGCACGCAACGAATGAGCCCGGACCCCCTCCGGGGGAGCCTTCCCGGCGCCTATGTAGGCCGAGGACACCGCTTCCTTGAGCCACCTTGCGATGGTAGTCCTAGACGCTTGCAGTCCCCTCTTGTTACCGGACCAAAGCACAAAGAGATGGTCGGACGTCCGGAACTCATTGGTCACTTCCAGGTAGCGCAGCAGAGAGCGCTTCACGTCGAGGCGCCGGAGGGCCTGGAGCGCATCTGCCGGGAAGGCCGGCAGTTCCACCCACTGGTTCAAGTGGAAGGAGGACACCACCTTAGGTAGGAACGAAGGAACCGTTCGAATGGAAACTCCCGAGTCCGTGAAGCGTAGGAACGGTTCCCGGCACGAGAGTGCCTGAAGCTCGGAGATGCGCCTTGCCGAGGCTATGGCAACCAGGAACACCGTCTTAAGGGTGACGTCCTTAAGGGAGGCCTGTCGCAGCGGTTCGTAGGGAGCCTTACCAAGGATCCGGAGCACCAGGTTGAGATTCCAGGAGGGATAGGGATGTCGCACCGGCGGCCGCAGGTGCTTGACTCCTTTGAGGAAGCGCGAGACGTCCGGGTGAGACGAAGGATTTGGATTTCCCGTGGTACGAGCCAGGGAGGCTAGAGCAGAGACTTGCACACGCAGGGAGTTGTAGGAGAGACCCTTCTCCAAGCCCTCCTGGAGGAAGGCCAGGACCTGACGGAGCGAAGGCGCCGTCGCGGAGGCTCCATGTCCAGCACACCAGACCTCAAACACTTTCCAGACCCGTACATAGGCGACTGAAGTGGAGGTCTTACGTGCCTTGAGAAGAGTGTCTACCACGGTTACTGCGTATCCCTTGCGCAGGAGACTCTGCCTTTCAAAAGCCAGGCCGCGAGACAAAAGTGTTCCGCCTGGTCCGAAAATACCGGACCCTGATGGAGTAGCCGCGGAAGGTGTGACAATCGCAGAGGTCCGTCCACTACCAGGTTGAGCAGGTCCGCAAACCACGGGCGCCGCGGCCATTCTGGCGCCACCAGAATGACCTGCCCTGGATGATCTTCTATCCTTCGCACCACCTTGCCCACCAGAGGCCACGGCGGGAAGACGTACAGCCGAACATGAGGGGGCCAGGGTAGCACCAGGGCGTCCACTCCTTCCGCCCCATGATCTCTTCTCCGACTGTAGAACCGCGGGGCCTTTGCGTTGCCCGACGTTGCCATGAGGTCCATGGAGGGAGCTCCCCAGCGCCGAGTGATGAGCGACATTGCCTCGTCGGAGAGAACCCATTCCCCCGGGTCCAACGTCTGCCGACTCAGGTAGTCCGCCTGAATATTGTCCACGCCTGCGATGTGGGAGGCCGCCAGGCGGTCGAGGAACCGCTCTGCCCAGGCCATGAGACGGGCCGCTTCGAGGGCCACCCCCGGGCTCTTGGTGCCTCCCTGTCGGTTGATGTAGGCTACCGTGGTCGCATTGTCCGAGAGAACCCGGACCGCACGTTGCCGGATGAGAGGCAGGAATTGGATGAGCGCCAAACGGACTGCTCTGGTCTCCAGGCGGTTGATCGACCAGGATGCCTGTTCCTGTGTCCACTGCCCCTGAGTTGAGCTTCTGAGACACACGGCCCCCCAGCCGGTCAAACTGGCATCGGTAGTGACTACAATCCATTCCGGCGACTCCAGGGGACAGCCCTGCGCCAGGTTCCTGGGGTCTAGCCACCAACGAAGGCTGAGTCTGGCCGCCGGCGGAAGAGGTAGTATCGCCTGATAGTCCTGCGAGACCGGTTTCCACCGCGAGAGTAGCGCCATCTGTAGGGGCCTCAGGTGTGCAAAGGCCCAAGGCACCAGGTTGATTGCGAAGGCCATCGAACCCAGGATCTGCAGGTAATCCCTCGCTATTGGGACCTGGAGAGCGGCAAAATGGAGAATTTGTTCCCTCAGCGACTGGGCCTTGTCCGGCCGCAAGAAGACCTTGCCTTGAGCTGTGTCGAAGCGTGCTCCGAGAAAGTCCAGCTGCCGAGACGGAAGGAGACTGCTCTTGCCGAAGTTGACTACCCAGCCGAGAGACTGCAGGAATTCGACCACCCGGTCGACCGCCTGCTGCCCCTGAGGGAGGGACTTCGCTCGGATGAGCCAATCGTCCAGGTAAGGATGTACTAGAATGCCCTCTCGCCGGAGCGCGGCCGCCACAACCACCATGATCTTGGTGAACGTCCTGGGTGCCGTTGCCAACCCGAAGGGGAGGGCCTGAAACTGGAAGTGCTGTCCCAGAATCTTGAAGCGGAGGAGGCTGTGATGGTCCGGACGTATCGGAATGTGTAAGTAGGCTTCCGTCAGATCCAGGGAAGCTAGGAACTCCCCCGGATGAACTGCCGCTATTACCGAGCGGAGGGTTTCCATGCGAAACCGTGGTATCCAGAGGACCTTGTTGACTTCCTTGAGATCTAAAATGGGACGAAAGGATCCATCCTTCTTGGGCACCACGAAGTAGATGGAATAATGACCCGAGCCCACCTCTCCGGAGGGGACGGGTGAGATGGCTCCCAGGGCTAGGAGCCGGTCCAGGGTGCTTTGTACTCCCAGGCGCTTGTGACTTGACCCGCAGGGCGAGAAGACGAATCTGTCTTTGGGGCGATGCCGCAAATCCAAAGCGTAACCGTGCCTTAGAATATCCAGGACCCATTGATCCGTGGTGATGTTGGCCCACTCCTCGTAAAACCAGGCTAGTCGTCCTCCGATCCTCGGGAGGGGGGAGTGGGCCGGCATGACATCATTGGTTGGACTTGCCGGAAGCTCCCTGCGCCGAAGAATCCCTTGGTGGTCTACGGCCACGAAAGGACCGGGTCCAAGACTGAGACCTGTTCGAGGGGTTTCTCGGACCCTGGGGCTTGGAGCTCCGAAATCGCCGTTGAGAGCGGGACCGATTCCTGGAGAAGGAATTGGAAGGACGATACGACCTCTGGCGGTCCTCGGGCAACCTATGTACGGAGTTTTCCCCCAGGGATTTAATGATCTGGTCAAGATCCTCGCCGAAGAGGAACCTACCCTTAAAGGGTAGAGAGCCTAGGCTGGACTTGGACGAGGCGTCCGCCGCCCAATTTCGAAGCCACAGCAGTCGCCTAGCGGAAACAGCCGAAACCATGGTCCTCGCCAGGACCCGCAGCAAGTCGTGGAGAGCATCAGCCCCGTAGGCAATGACGGCCTCCAGCCTGTCCGCTTGCGCCGCTTCCTCCGGTGGCAATTGCTGTGAAGTAAGGAGCTGCTGCACCCACCGTAGCCCCGCACGCTGGGTGAGAGAACCACAAATAGCTGCGCGGACCCCCAGCGCCGAGACCTCGAATATCTTCTTGAGGCAGACTTCTAACTTCCTGTCCTGGACATCGCGGAGGGCCGTTCCCCCTGTAACGGGAATCGTGGTCCTCTTGGTGACGGCAGAGACTGCCGAGTCGACCTTGGGTACTTTAAGCAGGTCCAAGAAGTCTCCGGGGAGAAGGTAGAGCTTGTCCATGGCTCTGCCCACTCTGAGCGACGCCTCCGGCGTGTCCCACTCTCGTACCAAAAGGTGTAGGAAAGACTCATGAATCGGGAACGTTCGCGCCAGGGGACGTAGGCCCGCCAGGACGGGGTCCCCTTTGGAGCTTGCTGAGGCTACGGAGGGAGCCGGAGGCCCAGGCGGTTCGACGGGCGGGTCGAGATCCAATTCTTGAAGGACGTGTGGGATGAGGTCAGACAGCTCCTCCTTCCGGAAGATCCGGAGCACCCGTGGGTCGTCACACTCCAGGTGCGCTGCCAGGAGCGAATCCTCATCCGCCGTCGAAGCCGGGTCACACCCAGGGTCCTGCATTGGGACCGCTCCGCTGGGTGGAAGAGCCAGGAGCGTCTTCTGGCTGCCCCCCGAGGGCGCTGGATTGGCCCCCCCCACCCCCACCAGCCGGGGCATCTTCGCGGGCGTGGGGTTCGCTGGACCACCGCCTGGCGACCCCCCCCGCCGGCTGCAGGCTCTGGCGGTACGCCTGATGCATTAGGAGAACAAAATCCGCCGTAAACCCCCCTGCTGGTGGGGGGACGGCGAGAGCGAGGTCCGTGGAGGGGCCCGAAGCGATGGGGGGGGAGGATGGCGCTCGAATCGGCCCCAAGCGCGGCGAAAAACCCTGCTGTGACTCCTCAGCCTCCGAGTCAGCAGCGCTTTCCAGTTCTAAGATGGCCGCCGCTCCCGCCAAAGAAGGGGGCGGGGCCCTTCCCCTCGACCCGCGGCGCTCCGAGCCTGACGGCGAAAAACGCGGGGAAGCCGGACCGGACTCCCCCCCGGGGAGAGCGACTCCGGAGGAGACATCCCGCGATCCGCCCTGCCCCGGGTCGGCGCCGGGAGCCCCCTGAAATCGCTGCATGGCGTCCGGTAGGTAGAGAGAACTCCCTCAGCGACCGCCCCTGGGGCCGGATCCGGGGAAACCGCGCCGCGGGAGGAGCGGGCTCGTCCGCCCAGGCTCAACTCCGCGAACCCTCCCCTCAGGAGCAGCAGGGGAATGAGACTTCCCTGCTGCCGCGGCCCCGGGGAATGGAAACGTCGCAGGGCCGAGGGGGAGGGGTTCGAATCGCGGCGCTCCGAACAGGGGAGAGGCTGGCCCCACCAGCGTGCCCCTGAGCCGTCCGACGGCGAAGCTGTGAAAGAAAATAACAGCAGAAAATAAAAACTTACCGCCGGAGAGAGGAGGAAAAGAGAGAAGAACAAAGGGCAGACAACAGAGAGAATAGTCCCGCTGGCAAGCTAGCCAGGGCTGTGAGACCCGGGCAGGGGCTCAGAGAGACTCCCTGAGGGGAAAAAAGTTTGTTATTTTTTTTTTTTTTTTTTAAACTCAATTTAGTAATTTAGAACCCCAGCCAGCTTGATCCTGTCCTGAGAAGAAAAAGATAGCAATAATGGGGCAGAAGCCACCAACTGGGGAAGCAAAGGTTCCCCCACTCGCATCTGCTGGAGTCAGAGAGATACTGAGGATCCCTGGAGGGTGCACCTGCTTATATGTCAGCACCCTCGGAAGTTTGCTCTGACTCCATCTGCTGGACGGGGGACATAACCCACGGTCTGGACTGATCCTAGTACGTACAGGGAAGTACCCGTGCTGATGTCAGATCTGTCTCCAACTGCTAGCACGAGCACACTATACCCCATTTGTAATGAGTCCTTCTGCTACACGCTAGGAAATGTATATTTCATGGAAAAAATTATTGTAATGAGTGTTTTCCACAGTATTTTGGACTCCTTCAAAAATTGGCACAGAAGACACATGACCTTGGAATAGAGATTCTACTTGAGTGTTTTGGATTGTTCTTTTCATTAGTGCTTTGTTTTTCATTAGAGGATGGGTTACGAGAGAAACAGGTGGGGAAAAATGAAAATGTTGTATCTTAGATGTATGCATCTGAAATCTTTCTTAATAAAAAAATCTTAAAGCCCCACCCCCACCCCAATAGGGAAGGCAGACTAATGAGTAAAATCCTGCTTCAACATCAGTACATTTTACTATCTGCTGGAGGCAGAGAATACAGGCTTGTTTCTCTGCACTTGTAAGTAACTGCACCACATGTAAGTAACTGTGATGATGTCACAGGAAAAATTGTGTTCTCTGCCTCCATCTGCTAGGGGGGGAGGGGGAAGCCACTTGTCTGGACTGGGGTAGCAGGATAATTGAAATATAACATTCCTTAACAGTTTTAGCTATCATAATTGACATTTACTTAATAGTGATACTTACCATTTTGTAAAAGCCCCCATTCTTCACTCCCACACACTTATCTTTTATGCTCAGGAGGATCAAGATCGGGGTCTGGACAATTTAAGGAACAGAAGGTAAAAAAAAAAAAAAAAAAAGTAACTACTGGCAAAGGACTGAATTAATTGCATCAACTTCTCCTGATGATGCGGGGAGTGGAGGCACCTCTTCATCATAATGCTATTTGTTAGCTATCTCTTGGCATCAATTTTATAAATATGTACATTTGCAGTAAAAATTACCCCACTTTCAATTTAAAATATCCCAATATTCCCTACTTTGGTAAAGCAACTTTTTTTTATTCACTGAAAGAATTATTTAAAAAAACGTCTCTTATGGAGCCAGTAATTTGATACAGTCCAAATCAGCCCAACTGGTTTATACTGATTTTAAAAAGTCTTGTTGAAGTCAATGAACATGCATGATCTCAAGAGTCACTAATGAAAATGTCTGGCTTAGAGAATTTCCCTTCCACCATTCTCCTAAGTCTTCATGGTTCTATTTCTACATATTCTTTTCTCACCTCTTTGTACACTAGGAATCATTTCTTCCCCGCATTAACAACTCTCTCTAATTTTATAAAATGTGTACAAGTTGTAGAAACATCACCTTCTCCTTGCACCACTTGCTATATGTATGGAGCACTACAGCCTTCACCTCATCTTGTTCTGCTCTTTGAAATACCAAGTGATGTTCCATATTTTCTACTGATGTGAAGTGCTTTAAAAGTGAATTCTATCTGCAACATTCAAGGGAGCTACATCTATCCCAAAGTAAAGAGCCTCACAGCTGAATCAGTACCACAGAACATATCTTCAAGGGGGCTCTTTGCAGGAGCACTAAAAGTTAGCAATGTCACAGAGGTCCTCTTGATCCCACAACAGCACACTTTAAACATTATTGCTTTGCAGCTACTAGCACAAAATAAGTGTTTCCAACAGCAGCACAGTGCTCTATTTAAAATAAGAAGTATAAGATAACATGAATTCAGCCTAGCTTAACATTCATCCATGAGTCTGTGGTCATCCATCTGAACTATTAACTATCTTGAAATTTGAACACTGCATTTAAATGTAAATTTACAGTTCAATACAAAATGATTTAATTTTCCATTTTCCTCTCAGTAACAATGTACCAAAATGAAATCAAATTTTAAAAAATTCTGAAATGTAGCTTTGCAAACAATTATTTAAAAAAAGTTAAGAAAACATTTCCAAGTATAGTTTTGCTTTTAGAAAAACCACCACCACAGCAGAAATGTAGTTAGTTTAAAATTTTATTTTTTTTTACTTTTTAAATATTTTTATTTAATAAAAAGTAAAAGTAGTCCATTATTTTTTTTTCAACTTAAGTTTGGAATATGGAGAACTCTGTTTAACAGCCAAATTTTATAAATAGAAAATAAAAAAAAAAAATCTTTTCAGTCTCAGTTTCAGGAGTGAGAAGGGACTTGCAGAAGTTCCTTTTCCAACTGCCCACAGCAGCCTCCAGAACTGAAAGAATGAAGGAAAACTTGCTGCCATGCTTCTTGATTTCTGTGTTTCGCCTGCTTCACCAGAGGGATTTCAGAGCCAGGCTGTGACGAGGCAGTCCGTTCAGGTCTTCAGGACTGGATGGCAGGTCACTACTCCATACCCCTATAGTAGATCAGGTGCCATCTAAGATCGGGCTTGGGGAAACGGCATCAGGACATCCTGAGCCCTGTCTAAGCTGCCTTCAGTTCCCAGAGGGGTGGAATGGAAGCTGCTGGGGAGGATGAGATGGAACTGGAAAAAGAAAGATGACAAAATCTCAGAAACCAAGAAATCTCCCCACCCAACACATGGAGAGAAGCCCCATCCTAGACATACAGAAGAATCCCCCCAATGCCAGCCCCTGCCCACATAGATTTAAATAATTATAGCAGATAATTTTGCTTCCAAGTTCTTCTGCAGCAGTTGCTGCTATATAAACATTTATTTGTAGCAGCAAGTCAAAATTCTGGAACAAACGTGAGCAGTTAGAAGATAGATCACACACTTTTCAAACCCTAGGCTCTGCTGCTTTATTCACCTCCTCTCCATCTAAATTCTGTGTCTGTCCATTTTATTTTCATCTTTTTCTTTTGAAATGTCTTTTCCTATCTCCCTCCATTCCCTTTCCTTCCGACAGTGGATCTTTTTCCTTTACAACCTTCTCATATCTTCCTCCCTCTATAACCATCTTCTTAACGTTTATTTTATTTATATTATGCCTTTCAGGCACTTCAAAGCAGTAGGTGTCAGCAGATAAAGACCATTTGACCTGCCCAGTGTGCCCAGTTGCCCCCACCTAAACTACTCTATCTTTATTACCTTTCCTTGCCCTTACTACTGCACTCTGTGCTAAGGGAGATCATCAAATTGCCAGAAGTACAAGCTTTACTACCTACACAAGGTTGCTTTTGCTTTCTTTTTTTTTGGCTGTTACTTTGAGATTGTAGCCAAGCTATCCTGCTGCCCATGCTAGGTCACTTTGAACCTCCCATTATACCAGAGGGCATACCATAGTCCTTACTGATGCTCCATGCTGATTTTCCTTGCAACTTGTCCCTGGGTGCAGGGAGGAAGAATAGCCTAGAGGTTAGAGCAGTGGGCTATGAACCAGGAGACCAGGGTTCAAGTCCCGCTGTCGCTCCAGTGCCTCAGGTCTAAAACTTAGATTGTAAGCCCTTTGGGGACAGAGAAATACCCACAGTACCTGAATGTAAACCGATATATCTCAGATCAAATGTCGTTATATAAAAATAATAAACAAACATAGCCATACCACTGCTTTATGCAAGTCAGCTTGGTCATAATCCCTTTCTTCCCTGTACCATTCTAGGTAGATGGTTATATTCATTCTATACCTCACAAAAAACACCCCCCCCCCCCCCCACCACAACATATGCTTCTCCATCACCACCCTCTGTATCTCTCTCAAGCATCCTTGCATTCTGTTATGGTTTTATTTACTAATAACCTCTACTCGTAAGCTATTGAAGCATCCATTCCTCTCACTTAAGATATTTACAAACATAGAATGACGGCAGAAAAAAGACCAATCGGCCCATCCATTCTGCCCAGCAAGCTCCCACACCTATTTTCCCATACTTATCTGTTTCATCAACAACCAAGTTCAGGGCCCTTGTTGGTAACTGTATGATTCAAATTTCCTGCCATCCCCTGTCATTGATGCAGAGAGTAATGTTGGAGTTGAATCAAAGGTGAGCATAAGGCTTAATGGTTAAGGGTAGTAACCGCCGCATCAAGCAAGTTACCCCGATGCTTGGTTACCCAGACTGCACAGATCAATTCCTTGTTGGATGTTGTCTGAATGTAAATCCTGTTTTCCACATTTCCCCCTACCGTTGAAGTAAAGAGCAGTGCTGTATATGCATTCAAAGTGATGTATCAGGCTTAATTCATTTAGGGTAGTAACCGTTATAATAAGCAAGCTACCCCCACGCATATTTGTTTACCCAGATTGTGAAATTCAGTCCTTGATGGTGGTTGTCAGAATGCAAATCCTGTTTTCCACATTTCCCCCTACATTCAAAGTATATGCATTTCCCCTTTTCTGCCCTCTCTCCAACTTTTAAGGTTTTATGTTTAAAATGTGTTTATTGAGTTTAACATATACACAGGTTGTCTAAGGTTTTAAGTTGTTTAGGTCCTTTTTTAAATCTTCTTTTAAATTTTTTTTATAATGTTTGTTTTTAATTTTGAACTTGTTTTATATAACCTTTTGATACTGTAAACCACTCTGACAACTGATTGCTTTGTGGCCAAATTAAATATATTATGACTTTTTTTGAGGTTTTTTTTTTAAATGGTAAATGCTGCCTTCTTGTATGATTTTGGAGTCATCATATCCTCTTTTCCTCCAGAGTGTACATTTTAAATTCCTTGGGCCTTCTTTTAGGGCTTATGCTGTAAACCATGAACCATTTCAGCAGACCTCCTTTGAACTACCACTATCTTTTCGATGTTCTTGCAAGGTTTGATATTCAGAACTGAATACGCTAGGTGGGACCTTACCAGTGACCTGATGCTACCTTTCTTTATGCACTCAAGCATACTGTTAGCTTTCCCTGCTCAGTTATAGGAAAATTGGTTCTGACCTGCTAATTTTCATTCCTGAAGTACCATGGATCAGTCCAGATGAATGGGTTTATGCATCCCTTCCAGCTGACAGAGGCAGAGAACAAAGTTTTGAGGCACTGCTAGATAACAGAGAGTGCCACCTGCAGTCCCTCAGCACTCACCTGTACCCAAACCAAGATGTCTACCTCAACAATCTCCAATAAACCTTGAGTGAACAGAGGCTTAAAGTTGGAGCCCCCTGCAAACTAGGCCCCTTTACTTAACAAAAAACATATACCAACTATGTACAGTTTTCATCACTCTGATCAAATCAAATGTCAGCTCAAATCAGCTTAGCAAGGCAATCTTTGATCAGAAGGGGGTGGGTCTTTGGACTGATCCGTGGTACTTCAGGAACGAAAATTAGCAGGTAAAAAACAATTTTCCTTTCCTGTTCGTACCCTGATTCAGTCCAGATGAGTGGGATGAACCCAAGCCCCTCTATTCTGGGCGAGACACCAAAAGACCTGTGCCCAATACACTCTCCCCAAACATCGCCTCCTCTGGAGCACGCACATCTAAGCGATAATGTTTGGTAAAAGTGTGAAGAGAAGACCACGTCACCGCATAGCAGATCTGCAAAGAAAGCAACTAACACTCAGCCCACAAGGTTGCCTACGTCCTACTGGAATGCGCTCATAACCCCTCAGGCACTGGCCGGCCCTTGCAGATGAAAGCCGAAGCTAATGTCTCCTTTAACCAGTGAGCAATTGTGCCTTTAGAATCCTTATTTCCCTTCTTTGTTCCACTGAACAAGATAAACAGATGATCGATCTCTGAAAGGGATTCACGCACGTCCAATAAGAGAAATTCGAGTCATCGAAGAATTGGCTGGCAAGTTCGAAAAGGCAAGAAGCTCAACCATCTGATTTAGGTGAAAAGTGGAGACTACCTTCGGCAAAAAGGATGGAACCATTCATAAGGAGACTCCATCATCAGAAAAACAGAGAAAGGGTCCCTACACGAAAACGCTTGCAGCTCAGAAATTCGTCTTGCCGAATAGATAGCCAACAGGAAAACAGTCTTCAAGATTAAATCTTTCAAAGTCGGCCTCTGCATTGGCTCAAAAGGGGGCCCACACAGCACCCAAAGAAACAAATTCAAATTCTATGCTGGGCAGATCTTCTGCACCGGAGGACGCAGATGCTTTGCCCCTTTCAGAAAACGAGCCACATCCGGATTAGACGGCAGCAGCTTTCCCTGATTCCTGTTGCGCAGGGAACCCAAAGCTACTAGCTGGACCCGGAGGGAATTATACACTAGCCCCTTAGATAACCCGCACTGCAGAAATTCCAAGATCTGCGGGACATCTACCTCTAAGGGCTGAACTCTATTCAGCAAACACCAGGATTCTTCACACCCAGACATAAGCCATTGAAGTGGAAGCCCTCCTTGCCTGAAGCAAAGTTGCAATCACTGGCTCCAAATATCCCTTCAAATGAAGCCACTGCCTCTCAAAAGCCATGCCACTAGACAGAAGCAATCCTCCCGGTCTGAAAATATGAGTCCCTGATGAAGTAACCCTGAGAGATGAGCCAAGTGAACAGGTCCATCTACTGCGAGATGCAGGAAGGTCCAAACCATGGCCACTCGGGGCCACAGAATCACCGTGCCCGGCTGAGTTTCGATGTACCGCAGCACCTGGCCTACGAGCAGCCATGGAGGAAACACATACAGCAAGAGGCATGTTGGCCCCAGTTGAACAAGAGCATCGATGCCCTCTGATCCGACCTCCTCTCTGTGACTAATAAAGTGACCCATTTTCCCATTCGCCAGAGTCGCCATGAGGTCTATTACTGGTTTGCCCCTCCTTGCTTGCAGCAAGGCGAAGGCTTCCACAGACAACTCCCACTCCCCCGGATCCACTTGCACGTTGGTTGCTCCGGCCACATGAGAAGCAGCTAGTCTCTCCCGATGTTTCTCTGCCCATAGGACAGCTCCTGCACTTCCAACGCCACCAGACAATTCTTCGTACTGCCCCTGACAAATGATTACGCTACAGTCGTCACATTGTCCAAGAATACTCACACTGATATGCCTTGAACAAGCGGAAGAAACACCAACAAGGCCTTGCACACACTGCTCTGGTTTCCAGTCGACTGATCGACCAAGCACCTCCTCTGGCGACCACTGACCCCGAGCCGATTTTCCCAGAAAAATTATCCCCCATCCAGAGATGCTGGCATCCATGGTTACAAGTACCCAGGCATTTCCAGATCCAATCCCTTCTTGAGATTGTGCCGTGACAGCCACCACGAGAGACTGGACCTGGTATCCTGGTATGGAAGCTGAAAGTCCTCTGACAGGAGATTCCACCAGGATAACAGAGCCCCCGCAGAGGACGCATGTGAGCAAAAGCCCATGGCACTAAATCCAGCGTAGAAGCCATGGACCCCAGGACCTGCAAGTAATCCCAGACCTTGGGCACTGCCAAGCTATGCAACTGAAGAACCTGACTCTGCAGCTTGAGGACTCTCTCCGAAGTTAGGAATACCTTCCCCAGACGGGTATCGAAGTGAGCTCCTAGATACTCCAAGGACTGAGTCGGTTTCATGACTCTTTGCGAGGTTAGTCACCCAACTCAGTGCCCCCAGAAGCTGGAGCACCCACTGGACTGAGTGATCACATTCTACACCTCCGACTTTGCTCGGATGAGCCAATCGTCCAGGTACTGGTGTACCAGGATGCCCTCCTTCATAAGGGCCACCACCACTATTACCATCACCTTTGTGAATGTGCACAGCGCCATCAGTAACCCAAAGGGAAGAGCTCGAAACTGGAAGTGTTCTCCCGAACCATAAATCTTAGAAACCGTGATGTTCAGATCGAATAGGGATATGAAGATAGGCCTCTGGCAGATCCAGGGACATTAAAAACTCCCCTTTGCGCATGGCTGCTATCACTGTGTGCATCTCCATCAGAAACCAAGGCACCTGGAGGCAGCATTCACCTGCAGATCAAGAATGGGGCAAAAGGTCCCTCTTTCTTTGGCAAACGAAGTACACTGAATACTTGCCTGCCCTCTCGAGTGGGGATCAGAACAATGGCACAAGAAGTAATCGCTGCAGTGTGTCCTACATTGCCTCCTGCTTGCTCTGGGAGACTCAGCAGGAGATTACAAAGGCATCCCTGAGTAACCAAGGACCCACCAATCCGACGTTTTTCTGGTCAACTCGTAAAAAAGAGAGCGCCTCCCTCCGATAGCCTCTGAGAGGAGTGGACCATCACACCTTCATTATCCAACCTTACTTCCACTCCCCCCTTGGGTCCCACTGTCCCTAGGGGACCTGCGCTGATTCTGAAAGGGCTGCTGCCTGCCCAAACTCAGTTTTTGCGAAGCTTGAGCAGGGGCTCTGCCTACTCGAAATCTCTTGGCTTCACAAAACTGGGCTTGTGGCAGAAAGGACTTCTTAGGACCCTTCCTGTCTTTAGGCAACTTATTGCCTTTCGACTCTCCCAATTGGTTCACAAGCTTCTCCAAGTCCTCCCTGAAGATCACACATCCGCCAACCAATTTCATAGCCACAAGAGCCTGCGTGCCACCACCGCTGAGACCATACTCCTGGCAGATGTCCGGACACTGTCGCACAGAGCATCAGACACATAGGCCACTCCTGCCTCTAAATGGGCCACCTTAGATGCTGTTCCTGAACACTTGTCATGTGCCTTCTGCACCCAGGCAAACAGGCTCTCTGCATCATACTTCCCACACACCGCTGCTCGAAGGGCCAAAGCCGAGACTTCAAAAAGCCGCTTAAACAATCTCCAGCTTCCTATCCTGGAAATCCTTGAGAGCCGTCCCTCCCATCACTGGGATGGCAATCTTCTTAGTAACCACCAAAACGGCAGCATCCACCTTGGGAATTCTCCATAACTCCAAGGTCTGTTCCGGCAAGGGATATAATTTCCACATAGCTCTTGCGACCTTCAGGCCTCCCTCGGGAGATTCCCACTCCCGATCCTGCTTCGGTAATGGAAGGTGGTAGGAGGTCCCTGCAATCCCTCCAGGAGCAGATTCAATCCTTCTTTGTCCAAGTCTTCTTGGACATCTTTGATGCCAAGCTTCTCCTGCACCCTGGAGAATCAATGGACCTAGTTCCTCTCTGTGGAACAGTCCGAAACCACACGCAGGTCATCTCCTTCCATGACCAGAACCCACCTCCGGGTCCTGAGCATCCAGATCCTGCATGGGATCCTCCAAGACCACCAATGGATCTTGGTCTAGGTTCTTTGTAGGATCTCCCAGGGCAATCCCAGGTCCTTGTCTGGTGCCACCGCACCCCTTGGAGCTGGTCTGGATCATCCAATCTATCCAACGAATTGCCCTCCTCCAAGGCTCGTCTGAGACCCAGCCTCCGCAGGATCCCTCCAGACTCCACAGGCCCCCCCTAGCCTTCTTGGCTGTACGGGACTTCCTATGCAAAAGCCTCTTTGCCCATAACTCCTTCCAGGCTAAATAAGCCTTATGAAGGAGAAGCACAAGCCTGTGGAAAAGGCCTCCGGGTCTGAGGAGGAAGAGTCCTGATCGATTCCCTCCCGAGCTCCCCCCCCCCCCCCCCCAATCCCCTGCCAGCAGCAGGGTCTTTTCCCACAGGAAAAGCATGGGAGGGGAATCATGGGGCTCAGAAATAGCAGCCTGCACTTCAGCGTGTGCTGCCAAAATGGCTGCCGGCTTCTCTGAGCGCCCCCCCCCCCGGGGCCCTCAGGAGCAGACTCAGCCACCTGCCACCTTTTCACTACTCCCTGCGGGTCCCACCGAGGTTCCAGCCCCCTCTTGAAGTGTAATTGCGGCAAAACGAGGCCACATCAAGGCAAGATTGCCTCAGGCTGTAGTAAAGTCTGCCACACTGCGCAGGAGCTGGCATGTCGGGGAAGTTGGGCTTGCACACGCAGTCAGGCCTAAAAATAAACGTAACAGCAGCGATCACACTGATCGCTATCCCGGTGCTGAAATACAGCACTTCCCGACCCCGACAAAGGCAGGCAAATCAGCCTGCTCCCTCCTCCCTGCAGAAAACAACACAAAACGTAACTTTTTTTCTTTTTTTTTTAAACACCTCCAGACTGCAGGTAACTTCTACCATCTGCTGGAGGCAGAGAAATACTGAGGGACTGCAGGTGGCACTCTGTTATCTAGCAGTGGCTCAAAGTTTTGTTCTCTGCCTCCATCTGCTAGTAGGGATGCATAAACCCACTCGTCTGGACTGATCTGGGGTACGAACCAAAAAAAACCTGCCTGACAAAAGTTCAGTTCATCTGAAATAATCATTTCTAGTAACACTTTCCTGCTTGGCCAGGGATGTTCTAGTCTCCCTCTCCAACCCTCTGAAACAGTAAGTGATAACAGGATTTTGTGCCTCAAAAAACATATTGCACATATTTCACTGACCAGAATTTCCAAGCTTCTCACAAGCAAGAGTTGGTGTCTCGTGGTAGAATGTTAAAAATCACATTGACAAAATCACTGTTGTTCCTAGCAAAATGGACCTCAGTCCCCCAGGGTGCTTAAGTGAGAAGAGTGTGCAAAGCATCCGCATAGAAATTTTGTATGTAATGAAAAGCAGTACAGAAGATCAGAACAACAGTAATTGTTGAAATGAGTGGAAAAAGCTCACGAACATGCTGATAAGGACATGAGTGAAATTAGCATGTATCCAAGATGATAAACCGAGATTGTAAGAGATTGAAGGCAGTTATAAAAGACAATACCATGAAAAGAAATGAGTCCTTTTGTGGATTACAAACTGGCTAAAAGACAGGAAACAGAGAGTAGGATTAAATGGACAATTTTCTCAGTGGAAGGGAGTGGGGAGTGGAGTTGCCTCAGGGATCTGTACTGGGACCCTTACTTTTCAATATATTTATAAATGATCTGGAAAAGAAATACGATGAGTGAGGTAATCAAAATTTGCAGATGATACAAAATTGTTCAGATTAGTTAAAATCACAAGCAGATTGTGATAAATTGCAGGAAGACCTTGTGAAACTGGAAAATTGGGCATTGAAATGGCAGATAAAATTTAATGTGGATAAGTGCAAGGTGATGCATATAGGGAAAAATAACCCATGCTATAGTTACACAATGTTAGGTTCCATATTAGGTGCTACCACCGAAGAAAGAGATCTAGGCGTCATAGTGGATAACATATTCAAATCATCGGTTCAGTGTACTGCGGCAGTCAAAAAAGCAAACAGAATGTTGGGAATTATTAGAAAGGGAATGGTGAATAAAACAGAAAATGTCATAATGACTCTGTATCACTCCACGGTGAGAGCGCACCTTGAATACTGTGTACAATTCTGGTCGCCACATCTCAAAAAAAAGATATAATTGCGATGGTGAAGGTACAGAGAAGGGCGACCAAAATGATAAGGGGAATGGAACAGCTCCCCTATGAGGAAGACTAAAGAGATTCGGACTTTTCCAGCTTGGAGAAGAGATGGCTGAGGGGGAATATGATAAAGGTGTTTAAAATCATGAGAGCTCTAGAATGGGTAGATGTGAATCGGTTATTTACTCTTTCGGATAATAGAAAGACTAGGGGACACTCCATGAAGTTAGCATGTGGCACATTTAAAACTAATCAGAGAAAGTTCTTTTTCACTCATTGCACAATTAAACTCTGGAATTTGTTGCCAGAGGATGTGGTTAGTGCAGTTAGTATAGCTGTGTTTAAAAATGATTGGATAAGTTCTTGGAGGAGAAGTCCATTACCTGCTATTAATTACCATATTTTTCGTTCCATAAGATGCACCTGACCATAAGACACACTTAGGATTCAGAGCGGGAAAATTTTAAAAAAATGGTGCTAAAACCGGCTCTGTTCCCAGGAGTCTGTGTGGCGCCATCTTGTGCTCCTACCATGTGACAGGGGCCGGCCAATGGCACCGGTAGCCCCTATGACGTAGTAAGAGCAATGGCTATCGGCGCCATTTTGAATACTGGCAGCCGACGGCCCAAGTGCAGGAGATTGCTCCTGGACCTCCATTGGGCCACCAGGGACTTTTGGCAAGTCTTGGGGGGGGGTCAGGAGGGTGGGGGTTTGTAGTTGGTTTTTTATTTTTTTAATATTCGCTCCATAAGACGCACAGACATTTCCCCCCCACTTTTGGGGGAAAAAAAGGTGTGTCTTATGGAGCGAAATATACAGTATGTTGACTTAGAAAATAGCCACTGCTATTACTAGCAACAATAACATGGAATAGACTTAGTTTTTGGGTACTTGCCAGGTTTTCTGGCCTGGATTGGCCACTGTTGGAAACAGGATGCTGGGCTTGATGGACCCTTGGTCCTGACCCAGTATGGCATGTTCTTATGTATTGGATGAAGAAATGAAAACAAGAGGTTGAAGTACAAAGAGTGACAGGATGACAACAGTATGATTGAGACTGGACTTTGCAATTATTAGTGTAATCGGTGTACATGTCCCACAGATGCTATGTGGTAATTTACAGAAAAAGTTTCAAGCAAGTTATTAATCTGGGGTTAAAGAGAACATAAGGAAGGTTATATAACTGCAGAAGAGGATATGTTCAGAGAGACATATGTATGTAATAAAGGGATTCTTGGAGGGCAGTGAGAGAAACTCTGACGGGGAACGCAGAGTTGCTTACCTGTAACAGGTGTTCTCCTAGGACAGCAGGATGTTAGTCCTTACAGATGGGTGACATCATCAGATGGGAGCCCGGCACTATCTGTGCGGGCCATGCGGGGTCCTCTTCAGTCTCATATCTTAGCGAAAAAGACGAGCGAAAAAATAAAACAACAAACCGATGGAGAACCCAACTCTGTGGAGTGGCGGGCAAATTTCCTGAGGATTAACATTCTGCTGTCCTAGGAGACACCTGTTATAGGTAAACAACGCTGCTTTCTCCTAGGACTAGCAGGCTGGTAGTCCTCACAGATGGGTGAATACCAAGCTATTGGCTGCCCCCAGCAATAACAGAACCCACAGCACTTAACTACTTGCCAGTGGGCACAACAACAGAAGTGCTGGGGGTGAGAATGGGAGGCAGCATGAACCAGATACTGGGCCCTGGGAAGGGATAGTTGGGTTCTTATGCCTGGAATAGATTATGAAGGACAGACTGGCCAAAGGTACTGTCATGTTGACCATCCTTTTCCAAACAGTAGTGGGTGGCAAACGTGTGCAGGGAGCTCCAAGTCACAGCCTTGCAGATTTCAGCGATGGGGACTGCACAAAAGTGTGCTACCGACGTTGCCATGGCCTCCAAGCTGAAGGACCACCTTCTCATAGTAGAAGGATATACAGACCGTCAACCAGTTGGACAGGGTCTGCTTGCCCACCGCAACATCAAGTCTGTTTTTGTCAAAGGAGACAAAGAGTTGCATGGACTGCCAGTGGGCTCGAAATAAAAGGCAAGAGCACGCTTGCAGTCCAGGCTGTGCAGAGCCTGTTCGCCCTGGTGGGAATTGGGCCTCGGAAAGAAGGTGGGCAGAACAATGGATTGATTGAGATGGAAATCGGACACCACCTAGGCAGGAACTTAGAGTGAGTGCATAAAACCACACCCTGTCATGAAAGAATTTCGTATAGGGCCTGATACGTCACCAACGCCTAAAGCTCACTTGACCCTGTGAGCCGAGGGAGACTGCAACCAGGAAAATGACTTTCCAGGTGAGATGTTTAAACTCGCAGGAGCACATAGGCTCAAAGGGAGGCTGCATGAGCTGTGCTAGTACCACATTGAGGTCCCAGGACACAACAAGAGGATGCAGAGGGGGTTTCAGCTGCAGCAGGCCCCTCATGAAATGGCCTACCAAGGGCTTCACAGAAATAAGTATACCACCTATGCCCTGGTGATAGGCGCCGATAGCACTCAGGTGGACTCGGATCGAGGTGGTCTGTAAACCAGACTCCGAGAGGGACCACAAATAGTACAAGAGGTGCGGAGTGGGGCACGAGAAAGGGTCTAAGCCTTTTGCCTCACACCAGACAGAGAACCTCTTCCACTTCAACCGGTAAGACGTCCTGGTGGAAGGCTTCTGGGAAGCCACCAGGAACTGCAACACAGTATCAGAGAGGTCGAGGGACTGTAAGACTACCCTTTCAACATCCAGGCAGCGAGAGCCAGCGACCAGAGGTTTGGATGGCGCAATCTGCCCTGATCCTGTGTGATCAGGTCAGAGGAGGTGGCCAGATGTACAGGCTCCTGTATCAACAGGTCACGCAGGATTGGGAACCAGACTGGTCACGGCCAATATGGGGCAACCAGGATCATGGTGCCCCTGTCCTGTTGGAGCTTCACAAGAGTCTTCCCCACCAGTGGGAGTGGAGGATACATATACTCATCCCAATCTCAGAATCCCTACACAAAACCTTGATTCACTGGAATAATTGCTTGCAACTAATCAATCATCTTCTATTCAGTCTCAGCCTTATTCTCAACAACAACAAAACCGAGATCTTAATTATCAATCATGACGTTAATAACAATCTAATATACCCAGCTGTCCCACTCATTTCTACCACTCCTATAATTAATCACTCACCATATGTACGTGATCTAGGCGTCATGATAGATAATCAGCTTAACTTCAAAAAATTTATAAGCACCACCACTAAAGACTGCTTCTATAAACTTCTTGTCCTGAGAAAATTGAAACCACTTCTCCACTTCAATGATTTTCGGATGGTTCTACAAGCCATTATTCTAACAAAAATCGATTATTGCAACTCGCTCCTTTTTGGCCTCCCTACCTCATCCATCAAACCCCTCCAGATGATTCAAAACTCTGCAGCTAGAATCCTTACCAATACAAATAAAAGAGACCATATAACCCCCATACTAAAACTCCTCCACTGGCTGCCTATTAAGCAAAGGATTCTCTATAAAGTATACACAGCAATTCATAAATCTATTTACAACATATCCCCACTCCACTTAAGTACCCAACTTCGTTTTCACTCTTCATCTAGACCTATCAGAGGAGCTTATAAAGGCACACTCTATGTTCCTTCAACAATATCCTTACATCAGAAACGTACCATCTCTTTAGCAGGACCCGTCCAATGGAACATGCTCCCGCCAGACATCCGCCTTGAGATCTGCTTCGCTTCCTTCAAAAAGAAAATTAAAACCTGGCTCTTTAGCCAAGCTTTTCCAGAACTTTGATTATTTTTACCTCCAGCTATCAAGATTTTCTCACCATCGCAATCCCTTCTGCAGATCACATTTATCTTAGACAATTACGCCTTATTTTATGATTTGGTTTCTCAAAGAGACTATACAATTTTCTCAATGTTATTTTTCGAACCTGTTTTCCATGTTTTCCAAGTTCTATAACCTTGTTATATGTACCGCCTCTTGGCGTAATTTTTATGTTTCAATGTAAACCGATGTGATCTGTATTTTAATACAGGAACACCGGTATATAAAAATCTAAAAATAAATAAATAAATATACAGAAGGCCCTTGCCCCAAAACAGGGTAGAGGTATCCGAGGCTGGTTCCCCGTCCTCCATGTACAGGGAGCAGAAGTGGACCACTTTGAAATTCTGCGGGGAGGCAAAGAGGTACATGTCCAGAACGCCCTACAGGCAGAAGAGTTTGTCTGCTACTGTCAGGTTGAGCAACCACTCATGCGGATGAAACGCCCAACTCAAGCAGTCCGCCACCACATTCTCTGTCCTTGCCAGGTAAACTGCTTTCAGAAACATGTCCCTGGATAGGGGCCCACACCCATATCTGTACTGCTTCCTGGCAAAGCAGGAAGGAGCCCGTGCCTCCCTGCTTGTTTATGTACCACATCGCGACTTAGTTGTCAGTCTGGATCGAAACCACTTTGTGGACCAGGTGATCCTGGAACGCCGAGAGGGCATACCGGATTGCTCGCAGTTCTAGGTAGTTTGACAACTTGCTTCTTGCTTCATCCACATGCCTTGCGTGCGAAGGCTGCCGACATGTGCCCCCCAGCCCAAGATGGAGGCATCAGTGGTCAGTACCACTTGGGGGGATGGGGTTTGGAAGGGGAGGCCCCTTTCCAAGTTGGATAGGCTCTCTCACCAGGAGAGGGAGTCTCGGAATGGTGAGGTAACTTGTACTGGCACCGAGAGGTCTTGGGTGGCTTGAAGCCATTGAGAGTGGACAGTCCACTGTGCTACCTGCATGGCTTGCCAGGCAAATGGAGAGACGTGAACTGATGCTGCCATGTGGCCCAGCAAGCAGAGCAATACCCGAGCAGAGACTGTCCGTCTCCGATGGATGGAGTGTGCTAATGTTGCGATCGTCGCTGCTCGACGTCCTCACTCCGCCCTCTTTACCTATGTGACGATTCCCTCCGGGTCTGATGGATGGCTGGCTGCTACGGCGTCTCCATGCCGTCTCTCTCCGGTGTCCCCGGACCGGCTCAACATGCAGATCTGCCATGTTGCCTGAAGACCTAGGGCGCATGCGCGCTCTCTGACTGAAGTACCAGCAAGGGCGTGAACCTCAGGGGCGTCCCCCTGAGATGACATCATCCGCTTCCAATATTTAAAGGTCTCTATTTTCACTAGCTAACTGAGTTAGCAAGGGTGGGTTACTCTACCTAAGCTACTCTGCCTCCTCGGACTTACCAGGGGTCCCTATCCAGGTAGTAATAAGATGTGAATATGTGGATTGAATTTCATGTTGCAGCTTTGCAGATCTCTTCCATGGAGGCTAACCCGAGAAAGAGCCATGGCAGCATTGGTGGTCTAACAATATGAGTTTTAATATGCACTTCTGGAATAAAGCTTCCTGGGCATAACAAAGAGATACAATCTGCTATCCAATTAGACAGTGTGCATTTGCCTACAACAATTTCAGATTTATTTGGGTCAAAAGAAAAAAAAATCTGCAAAAAAATGTACAGTTGGGATTAGGCTCTACGTGATCCTAGGAAATTAGGCTGGCCTACAGCTGTTGAGTAAAGTATCTTACTGGAGAAAGCAAGGTGTCTCAGGCAAAAAACTGAAAGTTACAAATGTGACGTGAACACTGATGTCTGGAATAAAGTTGTTTTACTGCAAGAAGATAGTTTTCTGAACTGCAGAGTGCTATCAGATCATGCAAGGCCTAGGTGGCAATCTATATTTTATTTATTTATATAAAATCTTATATTCTGTTGACTTCCAACTATCACGTTCAGAGATATAGTTCCTCTGTTCCTTCTGAGTTCAGGAGAATCTTTGATTCCAGAGGAACTGGATAATATACATACACGACCTTCCTTCATTTTAAGAGGGCATCTGAGGCTAGTTTGTCTTTCATCCCTCTTCCTCGAACAAGACTGAGGAACTTTCTTGCTCAGAAGTACAGCTGTCCTTGTGGGTGGGGAAGGGGGAAGGAGGCAGCCAAATTGGATCAACCATTCTCGGCCTGCCCCAACTCTGTAATTTCCTGTCAGCTTAGGGGTAGAGCCATGCACAATGGCATTCCAGAGCCCCGCTGCAATTGATTTGCTCTGGGCCCCACACCCTCCTAATATCAGGTTATATCCTAATCAACACTATGACACTGCACTGAGATACTTTTAATTCAATAAAAGGGATGACGTATTGCTGATTATGTTATAATGGACAATATCAGACCCTAAATCTTATCTATCGGATCATAGCTCAATCGTCCTATACATCAAAGCAAATACCAGCACACAATGCCCCACCTCACAATCTTCAAAGACTCCCTCCAAAGTACATAGAGGCACCAAAGTAATTACATTTAAATTAAAATAAAGTTAAAGTAAATTAACAGATATTTTTAGAAAAGCCAGCAATAAAACACCAAATTCACACCTTCCTAAGAAGTACAGTCACACAACAAGACAGAGACCAAGCAGTTATAGTTAGAAATACAATTTTCAACATAATTGCAAGGGTTCACTAACCAACAAACCAGAATTTAAAAAAATAGTTCAAACACCACACATCAAAGGCAACCTGGTTTGATAAGGAATGTAAAAACTTAAGACAGGAGGTAAGACAACTAACAAAACCAGAGCGCCCTTCAGATTTATGCACCACCTACTTTCACAATCTTAGAAATTATAAAACAACCCTAAAGCAGAAAACATTTGAACACGAAGAAACAAATGGCTGAAATAAAGGAGGTCATAGAAAATTCCTTCTGGTAATCGACTCTCCAGGGATACGGGCAAATATTAAGCATGGCTTAATCCATTCTGCCCTCTATGGAGAACCACATTTATGGTCAGGAAACTTGCTTTCTCAGTTGACAAGCAGGGCTGAGTTAGCCATGATATATGGGGAGTCTCAGGCTAAAAACTGCAGCAGGGCAATTACTGAAAAAGCAACCTGGACCCCACCATGGAGCGTGGACTACTAGGTGAACAGCTGAGCAAAACTGCTTGCCCAGTCACTTCTTGATAGACTGTCCAGGCAGTAATGGGATGCGAAGATGTGATATGATGAGCAAGTTGCAGTTTTGCAAATGTCTTCGATAGACATAGCTCTCAGATGAGTCACTGAGGTAGCCATAGCTCTCATTGATGAGTCTTGACAGAGTCTGATCTGGAGGCAAGCCAGAGCATAGCTGTCTGAGATGCCATCTGCTAGCCAGTTGGACAATGTGTTCTTACATTCCGCTATGCTCAGTCTATTAGGATAATAAGAGATGAAAAATTGTGAAGCCTGATGATGTGACTGAGTTCTTTTCAGATAATATGCCAAGGTCCTCTTGCAGGCCAATGAATGTAGGGTCTTCTCCCCCTTGTGTGCATGCAGCCTGGGAAAGAATGTGGGCAACATGATGGCTTGATTCAGATGAAAAGCTGAAACCTCGTATGGCAGAAACTCGGAATGAATGTGAAGCACCACTTTTGTGAAAAAACTCTGTACTGTGAGTAATACACTAATGCCTGAAGCTCACTGACTCTTCAAACCAACATATTACTTTCTGTGTGAGGAACTTCAAAGAAGTCGACTAACGGTTCATGAGTTGCAGAAATTACCACATTGAGATCCCATGACACTGGTGGCTTGGCTACCAGAGGCCTTGTATAACATAAGCCCTTCATGAATTTTGACACTAAATCTTGATACCATGAAGAAAATGGTTTCCATTTAAAATTTGTAAGCACTTTTGGTTGAAGGTTTTCTGGTGGAAACCACAATGTCCTCAAATTACTTGGGCAATGATAGCGAAGAAACTAAAAAGAGTGCTCAACATCCACACCATCATGTTGAGAAGAAAGGTACCGATGATGTAGATGACCCTCCTCCTGAGTTAAAGTCAGACTGGATCCCAGAGAGATTGAAGGACTGACTGACAGCTGGATGAGGTACGAGAACTACACTTGTCTAGGCCACGCTGGAGCAATGAGATTCAAGCACGCTGACTCTTTTGAGCACTTTCTGCTGTTCTGGTCACCAGTGGACATGGTCAAAAAGCATACAGTAGATCTGTATCCTATTTGAGCAGAAAAGTGTTCGAAACCGACCTGTACTTGATTCGAAGAATGGAGCAGAATCTTTCTACCTTCCTGTTGCCCTCAGATATGAACAAACTGATCGATGGGCAACCCCCAAAATTGAATAACCTGTCTGCCACTGTTTGATCTGCAGATCACTCATGAGGAAGAAATACACTGCTGAGGAGATCTACCATGTTAAGACATCCCGGGAAGATTGATTTTGTATTGGCTACAAACAACCTAAAATAGCTCAATTTTGAAGAGAGAGACCCAATTGATGCACTGGTACCAATATGGCTGCAGAAAAGAAAAAGCTAAACTGATTAGCTTTAAGGAAAAAAAAACTGACCGTGTATCTGTGACATCCCATGACATGGGACATACCTGCACATGCTCAGTACAGCTCTGAAAGCTCTACAAGCTATTAAGTCAGCTATACTGACCAGGCTCTGTTTGATATTACCCACCTGTGAGGACTCTTGTATCTTGCTTGTCCTTGGACAAAAAGGAAATCCACTAGAGATGTTCTCCATAAAGAGATTTGTGACCCATAACAACCACGGTCATGGCCAATTTTTGGCACAAGCTTTCCAGTACACTTTGAGCAGAACAGTATTTACCTTGATGATGTCCTATATAGGTATACTGTGTTGGGGTAGATGCAGAGATAGCTGGAACCCCACTCTGCTGGACTGCGGCCTGAGGTGGTCCTCCATGAGTCTGGGAAGGATGAAGGAGCATAACCTGTGGAGGGTGCGGGGGAGGCGGAGCTCCAGATATTCCAGTCTGAACATGGGCCTGTTGGATAAAAGAGGATAAGCAAATCAGGACAAGAATTGGAGAAACAGTCATCCTCTGCACTGCTATCAATCAATTCCTTTTAACTTTATAGTTTTCTGGTAGGGAAAAACAAAAGAGGTCAACTCTACTCAAACAAGATAATGTATAGGGCACTGATGCTTATCTTTTGCCACTAAAAATAAAATAAATGAGAAATCTTGATAGAATTCACCTGACACATTGGTGCACATACGCAAACAATAAAGGAAACCCTGGTGATATGCCAAATTAGTATACAAGATAAAGAATGTGATATACAAGTAGCAGTACATCATCTCCTTTTTGTCTTCAGAAGTCCATCTAATTGTAAATAATCCTCTTAATTTTTTCATTAGTTTCTATGGTCTATCTTACTGCTGCAGTGTGTCCATGAACAGGTTCACCATGACTTATAGCTGCACCAGGGGTCTTTTCTTCACCTGAAGATTCAGCATTATCGCTACCATCTTTCATTGGCCCTAGTGCTTAGGTTAAGGAATAAAACACCAAATTCACACCTTCCCAACTAAGAACTACAGTCACACAAAAGACATAGACCAAGCAGTTATAGCTATAAATACAATTTTCCAAGGGATCACTCAAAAATCAGAATTTTAAATTATAGTTCAAACACCATACATCAAAGGCAGCTTGGTTTGATAAGGAATGTAAAAACTTAAGACAAGAGGTAAGAATTAATAAAAACCAGAGAACCTCTCAGATTTACGCAGCACCTACTTTCACAATCTTAAGCAATGGGAGGTCTGAATGAAAATGTTCTTTGCTTCCTATCATACTTTAGTAGTAGTAGTAGTAGTAGTAGTAGTAGTAGTAGTAGTCTGGCTGAGATTTAGTCTAAATATTATGCAACAGGTCCCCATGTGAAGGTATTCTGCAAGACTTGGTGAGAGACACATTCCATTTACTCCATCTATTTATTTTCTCATTTCAAGGACCCTATAGTAAATGTAGTGAAGAATGTGATGTACCTGTGTGACGTGTGCCATGTTTGTGTAACTATGTTGCAGTTGCTGGTGTGCGTGGATAGCATAAACAGCTTGCTGTGGAAAGCTGCTTTGTGGAGACTGAGCAGTGGGTCCAGGCGTCAGAGATGGGGGAGTCGCTGTTAAGGTTGCTGCATGATACAAGTTTTGTTGCTGTTGAGCACTGCCAAGATGTGGGGGCTGACCTGCCTAGAGAAAGATGGGGGGGGGGATTTAAAATAAAATGATTCAGGTTACAAACAAGACCACAGAATATTTATCACTCCTCTAGGAAAGCAACTGGTGAATGAAAACAGACCAGTATAAACCAGTCCAAATTTTGGGAGCCACTAGTCTTGTGTGTCATTACTGCAGTCATCAATACATAAAATTGGTTCTTACCTGCTAATTTTCGTTCCTGTAATACCACAGATCAGTCAGACCAGTGGATTGTGTATCCCTACCAGCAGATGGAGTCAGAGAGCAAAATCTTTGGGCACTGCCATATATACAAGAGTGCTACCTGCAGTCCCTCAGTATTGTCTTGTACCCAAGCCCACGCTAACAGAACTAAGGGATGAAGGGTAGAAACCAACAAAAACTGACTACCCTTTCGCCCCATGAAACCCTAAACCGAACCAACTTCTATGAACTGCTCCATCAATCATATGTGCAAAAAGGAGCATTGTGAAAAACATGGCAAAAGTCTAGCTAAGACAGTCTTTCGGTATCTGAAGAAAGGGGTGGGCCTCTGGACTGATCTGTGGTATTACAGGAACGAAAATTAGCAGGTAACCAATTTTCATTTCCTGAACATACCCAGATCAGTGGGATGTACCCAAGCCACCCTACACTGGACGGGAACCCAAAAGACCCGCATGCAGGACATTCTCACCGAAGGACGATTCTGCAGTAGCTTTAACATCCAGTCGATAATGCTTAGTGAAAGTGTGTTGTGAGGACCACACAGCCGCCCTTACAGATCTCCTGAGGCGACAGTAGCTGACACTCTGCCCAGGAAGTAACCTGGGCCCTGGTGGAATGAGCTTTAAGACCCAAAGGAACTTGGTGCCCTCGGGCTATGTATGACAAGCAATTAGTTTCTTTAATCCAATGAGAGATAGTCCCTTTAGACACCTTGTCCCCCCCCCCCTTCTTTGGACCACCGAACAGGATGAACAAATGATCAGAACATCGGAAGTCATTGGTAACCTCCAGATACCGCAATAAGGCGCGCCGCACATCCAAGAGATGAAGTTCCTTCCCCTGAGTGGATTCCCGAGACCACTGAGGAAACCCTGGTAGCTCCACCGTCTGATTGACGTGAAAAGCCGATACAACCTTAGGAACGAAGGACAGGACATGCACAATGATACCCTATCATTGTAAATCTGAAGAAAGGGGTCCTGACACGACAAAGTCTGTAACTCTGAGATCTGACGAACCGAGCAAATGGCCACCAAAAACACTGTTTTCAAAGTCAGATCTTTTAGCGAAGCCCTGTGGAGAGGCTCAAAAGGGGTGCCACATAGCACAAGATTCAAACTCCAATCTGGACACACAGAACGGACGGGAGGCCGCAAATGTTTAACCCCCCTTGAGGAACCTAACAATATCTGGGTGTGCTGCAAGTGAACCGCTGTTAAACTTTCCCCGAAGGCACCCAGAGCCGCAACTTGTACTCAAAGGGAATTGAATGCTAACCCCTTAGCGAGCACCTGCTGCAGAAAGTCCAGCACCAGTGGGACATTGACTGCTAACGGATCGCAGGAACGCTGGTGGCACCAAGTCTCAAAAAGCTTCCAGACTCTGACGTAGGCCACAGAGGTGGCCGGGCGTCTCGCCTGCAGGAGAGTGGAGATGACCTGTTTGGAATAACACTTCAAGCGTAAATGTCGCCTCTTAAAAGCCAAGCCGCGAGAGAGAAGCGATCCTCCCAATCCGAAAATATGGGTCCCTGCCGAAGCAGATGCGGCAGGTGAGCAAGCTGCAAGGGACCCTCTACAGCAATGTGAACCAGATCCGCGAACCACAGGCAATGTGGCCACTCCGGCGCCACCAGCACCACCCTGCCTGGATGGAGTTCTATGCGACGGAGAAGCCGACCGATGAGGGGCCAGGGAGGGAAAGCATAAAGAAGAATTCCCGTGGCCCAGGGGGACACTAGAGCGTCGAGACCCACAGAGCACTGCTCCCGTCGATGACTGAAGAAGCAGTCTGTCTTCGCATTCACCCGCATTGCCATCAGATCCAACTGTGGCACGCCCCACCTGGCTCAAATGAGTTTCCACGCTTCAGGAGACAGCTTCCACTCTCCTGGATTGAGTTGCTGTCTGCTGAGAAAGTCCGCCTGCACGTTCTCCACTCCTGCGACATGAGAAGCGGCAATTCCCCTGAGATGACTCTCTGCCAAGACGAACAGGAGTCGTGCCTTGAGTGCTACCGTGGGACTTCTTGTCCCGCCTTGTTGGTTGATGTAAACCACCTTCGTAGCATTTTTGGAGAACACTCGTACCATTCTGCCCTGGATCCAGGGTAGGAATGCTTGTAGGGCCAGACGAACAGCTCTTGGCTCGAGCCGATTGATGGACTAGGATCCCTCCCGTCTGTGACCAGAGATCTTGGGCGGATTTGTCTGCATACACTGCCCCTCAACTGGATAGACTGGCATCGGTGGAGATTATCAGCCAATTCGGGGGGTCCAGGTCCACCCCCCGTTCCAGATTGTCGTGCGATAGCCACGACGACACACTGATTCTGGACTCCGGAAGCAGTGGCATTGGTAGGTGGAATTGCTTGGACACCGGGCTCCATTGTGACAAAAGCGCATGCTGCAATGGTCGTAAGTGAGCGAACGCCCACGGAACCAAATCCAAGGTGGAAGCTTGTAGATGGTGCCATACGGTGGGATTCTCCCTCAGAAGAAGTGCATGGATCTGTCCTTGTAACTTTGTCACTTGGTCTGCCGCCAGAAACACCTTGCCACACAAGGTATCGAACTGTGCCCCCAAGTAAATCAGCTCTTGGGTGGGTTCCAAGTGACTCTTCTGCACATTGATGACCCACCCGAGTGACTGTAAGGTGAACATCACCATGCGAACTGATCTCTCGCAGTCCTTCCGTGACTTTGTGCGAATCAACCAGTCGTCCAGGCAAGGATGGACTAAAATCCCCTCCTTGCGAAGGAAAGCCGCTATCACCACCATCAGCTTGGTGAATGTTTGAGGAGCTGTTGCGAGACCAAAAGGGAGGGCTCGAAAATGGAAGTGCTGCCCCAAGACCTTGAAGAGCAGAAACCTCTGATGGCTCAGCTGGATTGGTATATGTAGATATGCCTCCGTGAGGTCCAGGGACGCTAGAAACTCCCCTTTCTGTACAGCAGCCATTACCGTCCTCAGGGTCTCCATTCGAAACAGAGGGATACGAAGATAACGGTTCACCTTCTGCAGATCGAAGATGGGATGAAACGTGCCCTCCTTCTTGTGAACCACAAAGTAAACCAAGTACCGTCCCTGTCCCTGCTGTGCCTCCGGAACTGGGACAATAGCCCTGAGCTCGAGTAGTCTTTGCAGGGTTTCCTGACCGCTTTGCGCTTGCTGCGCAAGGCCATGCGGGACTCCACAAAAACCTCCTGAACGGGACGCGACAACTCTAGAGCGTAGCCGCCTCTAATCACCTCCAGGACCTAGCGGTCTGAGGTAATCCTTGCCCATTCCATGTAAAAGTTGGATAATCTGCCTCTGACAGCTTCGACGACGGAAAGGGTGCTCGTGGCTTCATTGGGAGGATTTACTGGTTCCTGCACAGAGGTGTCCAGAGTCTCTACTGGAGTATCAACCCCCGCGAAAGGACTGCTGGCATCCCGGAGTCTGTTTAGGACCAGACTGTGTGGCATATCTGCCGGCTTGATAACGCCGGGAATCTAGAAAACGAGCCCAAGGAGGTAAAACCTTCTTAGAAGATCTCCTATCTTCTGGCAACCTATTGCCCTTGGACTCCCCTAGCAGCTTAACCAGCTGATCAAGATCTTCCCCAAACAGGAGCTTGCCCTTAAAGGGTAGGTTACAAAGCTGGGATTTTGAGGACAAATCCGCCGCCCAATTCCTCAGCCAGAGGAGCAGACGTGCTGCCACCACGGATACCATACTTCGTGCTGAGGTCCACACCAGATCATACAGTGCATCCGCCACGTAGGGAACGCCCGCCTCCAACTGGGTGGTCTGCAGCATACCGCCGCCCCCGGCCCCAGAACTGGACGCAGACTCCTGAACCCAGCAGAGACACGCCTTCTGCATAAGGCTAGCGCAAACCGCTGCCCGAAGGCTCAAATCGGCCACTTCAAAGACACGCTTTAACTGTATCTCCAGTTTGCGGTCCTGCATATCTTCAAAGCGGCAGCTCCAGCTACTGGGATAGTGGTCTTCTTCGTGACCGCAGAGATCGCCACGTCCACCTTCGGAATCTTTAGAAGCTCTAAAACCTCCGTAGACAGGGGATTTAGCTTTGCCATAGCACTGCCCACCTTCAGCCCCGCAACCAGAACGTCCCACTTGCGGATTACCAGCTTGCGGACTTTCTTAGGCAGCGGGAAGGAAGTTGTGGGACCCCGAATCCCATCGAGGACTGGATTAACCCCTTCATTGTCAGATTCTTCCCGAGAAACCTTCAGCCCAAAGACGTCCAAAACCTGGGGAATAAGGGGGTCGCAGCTCGTCCCGCTTAAAAAGGTGAACCAAGCTGGGATCATCTCCCTCAGCGGGTGGGATATCCTCACCATCCAGGTTGTCCGGATCAATGTCCCCCGAATCAGGAATCGGGTCCGGATCCGCACCCGGGTCTGCATCTGGGGCTAAACGTGCACCTGATCCAGAAGCCGGATCCTGTGGCCCCCGGGGGTTGTCCTCCCTCGGGTGACGCTGCGGAGGTTCTGCGACCCGACCCCTCTTCATCAGAGGTTCCAACCGGTCTACAGGGTGCGCGGGCCTTTTAAGCACCGTATGCTTCCTAGCTAGGAAGGCTTGGTGCATCAGAAGAATGAATTCAGGTGAAAACCCTTCCGGGTCCCCATCCCCCTCCGGGGAATCGCGAGGAATCGAATCGCTAGCCCCCAAATCGGCATCCTTTCCCACAGGGGCTAAAACGGGAGAGGAATCCTCATCCCGCGATCCGCGGTGCGAGGCATCCTTACCCCCCCCCCCATGGGGGGGGGGGGCAACCGGCCCCAACGAGCCCTCCATCGCTGAGGAACAGTCCGAATAAAGGGAGGCAGAATCCAGTGCCTGACCACGCGCAACACACACGCAGCAGGCAGCCGATTTGGTGCGAGGGCCCATGAAAAAGGCCGCGTAGCCACCTGGTCCTAGGCTGAGGAGAGAAGGCCACTGCCGAGAAAAAGTGCACGTTGGCTGTGCTGGAAAAACAATGCAGTCCGGCCCAGTCAAAATCAGCTGCGCTGGTGATAGCCGCGAGACGCGCCCTCAAACGGGGCCTGGAGCACAAACTCACCCCCCTCTCTTCAGAAACACCCTGGAGCCCCAGGGGCTGAGGGAAAACGCCGACCAACTCCCTGCACTGCCGCTGAGGGCCCCCCAGCCCCTGCACAGACTCCTTACCTTCAGAGAAAAAAAAGATGGCAGCCACTAGACTTTTTTTTTTTTTAAAGAAACTTTATGGAGCCAACCTAATGCAGGGGTCGAGGGAGCAGCTGAAGTAGCTTCGGTGGTGAATAACTAGGAGCCCCTGGCCTTCACCCACCAAGCTGGAGCGAGTGAAACCTAGACAGGGGTGTCCAACCCCCCGGACGCCCGGCGTCCACTGAGGGATGGCCCACGATTGTGCCTAACACCTCAGGAAGCAACCTCAGTAAAAACAAATATCTATCTATCAAAAACTGAAAACTAACTAAGACTGCAGGAGTGCATCTCTACCATCTGCTGGAGTCAGAGAAATACTGAGGGACTGCAGTGGGCACTGCCATATATACAAGAGTGCCACAAGTTTTTGCTCTCCGACTCCATTTGCTGGTAGGGATACACAACCCACTAGTCTGGACTGATCTGGGTATGTTCAGGAACACAAATTTACTCCTCCTGACACAGCCTTCCCCAATTTGTTCAAAGTATCACAGACCCCCCCCCCTCCGCTTAATCCCCACGAGCTGTCTCAGGGCTACTTCCCCCTGCCCAATACGAAGTTTGTCAGATTCCCAGTCCTTAACAAATGGTTTTTATCCCAGGTACCAACATCTCATAGATCTGGACCTTGTGAGTACACTTTCCTTCCATACCTGCACAGGGCTAGGGGCTGCATGCTGGCCCTGCTGTTGACTTCCTGTTGGTGTGGTTGCTGGCTGAGGCTGGTGGGGATGCAACTGGGGAGCATGGTGAGAGTATGGCTGATGAACAGCAGCTGGAAAGAGTAAAATCAGATTAATAATTAAACACTAAGTACACTTTCCAAAGATGAGTAGGTGGGAATACAGAGAAGACTGAAGAATCTTTCCTTATACATTATGCTGGTTTGTTGGTGAGATTTTGTTGTAGTGGGAATCTAAGTTTTCATTTGTGATGGTGAAGCAGAGTGGGGATAGGGTTATTTTGTTCACACAAGGTGAAATTTAAACTTGCTGTTAATCTCTTTTAATCGTACCAGACCACAGGGTAGCTCCTCCCTGTCAGCAGACAGAATCAGAGAAAAGCTTTCTAAATTGCCTCTCTTATAATCTGGAGCAGCGGGCACTTAACAATATTTCATGACCAAGCTCTCAATAAAACAACCACCCCAAAGAGGGTGTTTCCAAACAACTGCAACAGAATCATTAAGATTTCTCCTTTCTTGTCTCTCTCTTTTTTTTTTTTTTTTTTTTTTTTTTAATTCCATCCCCCCAGTGATTGGACACCATTCTAACCCTAGAGATACATTCTTCCTTGGTGGATCCTGGACTGGTCTGGTAGGACTAAAGGAAAGGAAACTAATGGTAAGCATAAATTTTACCTTCCTCAGAGTCCCTACCAGTGAGACATATCCAAGCTCGCTTACACCGCGTGGAATGAAGCCAATGCAGATCTCAAAACTCCCACACCAAGGGCAGCCTCCCCTCTTGGCCTGTAAATCCAGTCTATGTCTGGAAAACTAATGTGAGGAAGACCATACACCACTGCTTTGCAAATGTACCCTGGAGACAATGTACAAAAGGCTTGCACATGCATAGAGTGAGCATCGGGAATTATCAACACTTTTCTGATATATGCTGAGTTGATAGTCTTGAAAGCTACTTCACCCTTCCTTTGACCACTGCCCAAACATTGAGAGAATGGAGAGACTCCTCCGTCTCTTAACAGTCTTTCTGAAACATCATAAGATGACCTGATTTGTATCAAACAGAGACATGACCTTTGGAAGAAAGGACAATATCATTCTAACAGTCACCTTCTCTCGAGAAAAGACCAGAAATGAATCTGCATGAAAAAGTCTGAATCTCCAAAATCTGCTTCACCAAGCATATCACCACCAGAAACACCACCTTCAAAATGTTAGATCCTTGATACTACCTCAATGGCTCAAAAAGGGTGATCTGTCAAAGCCCTGCGAACCAAACTGGGATCCCAAGAGGCACTACCGGACAGAATGGAGGCCTGTGTTTGACTCCTCTGAGAAAATGGGAAAGGTCCGGATGAGAATCCTTGAATTCTTGCCCAAAAGCCTGCTGTTGCCACTGCCTTAAGGGTCAAACCCTTCTCCAGTCCCTTCTGAAGAAAATCATCATCTTAAAAGGCTAAGGAAGTTAGGGCTGTTCAGTCTGGAGAAGAGACGACTGATGGAGGATAGGATAGAGGTCTACAAAATCATGAAAGGACTTGAACAAGTTAATGCAAATCGGTTATTTACTCTCTCAGATAACAGAAGGAGTAGGGGGCACTCCATGAAGTTAGAGTTGCTTACCTGTAATAGGTGTTCTCCCAGGACAGCAGGATGTAGTCCTCACATATGGGTGATGTCATCGGACGGAGCCCTGTCATGGAATATTTTTGTCAAAGTTTCTAGAACTTTGACTGGCACACTGAGCATGCCCAACATGGCATAATTCTTGTGGCCACAGGTGTCTCCCTTCAGTCTTATTTGTAGCAAAAGGCACAAGCGAAAAAATAAAATAATAAAACAGTTTTGGACCCAACTCCGAAGGTGGCGGGTGGGTTTCATGAGGACTACATCCTGCTGTCCTGGGAGAACACCTGTTACAGGTAAGCAACTCTGCTTTCTCCCAGGACAAGCAGGATGGTAGTCCTCACATATGGGTGATTAGCAAGCTACAGGCTGACTCATATTTATTTGAACCAACAGCATACAGCTTATGCAACAGACACAACAACTGGTGTACTGTTGGTAAAAATGAGGCAGCCTGAAAATCACAGTAGGTGGATATGGAAAGAGTTGGGATTATAGTGGAAATAAGTTTTTCAAGACGGATTGGCCAAAGGCAGAGTCTTGACGTCCTTCCTTGTCCAGGCAATAATGTGCTACAAATGTGTGGAGAGAGCTCCATGTTGCAGCTTTACAGATCTCAACAATCGGTATTGAAGATAGTGTGCTACTGACGTTGTCATGGCTCTTACTGAGTGTGCCTTCACTCGTCCCTGAAGGGGAAGGCCTGCTTTCTCATAGCAGAATTTGATACAATCTGCCAGCCAGTTAGAGAGAGTTTGTTTGCCCACTGCAACTCCCAGTTTGTTTTTATCGAAAGAAACAAAAAGAGTTGGGTGGATTTCCTATGGACTGCAGTGCGGTCTAGGTAAAATGCAAGTGCACGTTTACAGTCCAAGGTGTGTAAAACTCTCTCGCCCTGTTGAGTGAGGCCTTGGGTAAAAGGTGGGCAAGACTATAGACTGATTCAGGTGAAAGTCGGTTCCACCTTGGGAAGGAATTTAGGGTGAGTACAGAGGACCACTCTGTCATGGAGGAACCTTGTATAGAGTGAGTATGTGACAAGGGCTTGTAACTCACTGATCCTTCGCGTGGCCACTAGGAAAAGGACTTTCCATGTAAGAAATTTAACATCACAGGATTGCAAAGGCTCAAACGGGGAATGCATGAGTCTTGTAAGTACTACGTTTAGGTCCCATTCGGTAACTGGTGGCCGTAGAGGGGGCTTAAGTTGTAGTAGGCCCCTCATAAACCGACTCACAAGGGGTTGCGCTATTATCAGGGCATCCCCTACTCCCTTGTGGTATGCTGAGATGGCACTCAGGTGTACCCATACCAAGGAAGTCTGGAGACCAGAGTCTGAAAGGTGCCAGAGATAGTCTAATAGAGATGGAGTGGGGCAGGAAAAGGGGTGGATACCTTTTTACGTGCACCACATGGTAAATCTATTCCACTTAGAAGGATAAGATTTCCATGTGGAAGGCTTTCGTGAAGCTACAAGTGCTTGAGAAACCTTAGTCGAAAGATTGAGCGGTTGTAGGATCAGGCTTTCAACATCCAGGCTGTGAGGGATAGGGTCTGAAGGTTCGGGTGGCGTAACATGCCGTGGTTTTGAGTTATGAGATTGGGCGCTGTGCCCAGGCGAATGTGTTCTCGAATAGAGAGGTAGAGAAGCATGGGAAACCATACTTGTCGAGGCCAGTACGGGGCTATAAGTATCACTGATCCCTTGTCCTGTTGTAGCTTCACGAGAGTTTTGGCCATTAGTGGTATCGGAGGATACGTGTAAAGTAGGCCTGTGTTCCAGGGGCGAGCGAAGGCGTCCATGGTTAACGTGTTTTTTTGCCTGTGCAGGGAGCAGAATCTGTCCACTTTGTGATTCAGTTGGGATGCAAAGGTGTCAACGATTGGTTGACCCCAGTGTTGGAAGATTTTGCTTGCTACATAGGGATCCAGAGATCACTCGTGGGGATGGAAACAGACCGAGGCGATCTGCTACTACCTTCTGATTGCCTGGCAGATAAGTGGCCTGGAGATGCATGGAGTGTGTTCTTTTAACCAGTGTCGAGGAAGTAAAAAGTTACAATATAACAAGGTTGTTGAAACTGGGAAAGAAGGAGACATGGATAGACAAGAATTATATAATCTTTACAGAGGTAGATTATTTACATTGTGCCATAATGTCCCTTAATGGAAATTATTTACATTGTGCAGAAGTGTCTCTCAGTTGTGCAGTAAGGTCTCTCCATGGGTATTACCGTAGGTTCTCTCCCTGCCGTAGGATCTCTCCCTGGCTATTAGACTTGGGAAAGGCTTGTTTAAATAGCCAAGTCTTGAGCCTTTTTCTAAAAGTTATTAGACAGGGTTCAAGTCTAAGATCCGGTGGTAAGGTATTCCAAAGAGCGGGGCCCGCTGTAGAAAAGGCCCGGTCTCTGAGAGCAATATGGTGTGTGGATTTAGTTGGGGGAACAGTCAGCAAACCTTTGTAGACTTCTCTGATGGGTCTGGATGATGTGTGTAGTCTGAGGGGGATTTGGAGGTTGAGAGGGGCTTGGGAGTGGATTGATTTATGGATGATGGTGAAGGACTTGTGGAGGATTCTGTAGTGTATTGGAAGCCAGTGCAGATTTATTAGAATGGGAGAGATGTGGTCTCTTCTTCTGGTATTAGTTAGGATTCTGGCTGCCGAATTCTGGAGTATCTGAAGTGGTTTGATGGATGAAGCCGGGAGACCTAGCAAGATAGAGTTGCAATAATCTATCTTGGAGAATATTACGGATTGTAGAACTGTTCTGAAGTCCTGAAAGTGTAGGAGTGAGTTTCATTCTTTTGGTTACTTGCAGCTTGTAGAAGCAGTTCTTGGTTGTATTGTTAATAAATGTTTTTAGATTCAAGTGTTTGTCTATTATTACCCCTAGGTCTCTTGCTTGTGTTGCCATGGTGTTAATTGGAGCAATTTGTGGGGGGTTGCTGTTGTCTGGGGTGATGAGGAGGAGTTCTGTTTTAGCCGAGTTTAGAATTAGGTTTAGGTTTGTGAGGAGTCCGTTGATCTCTTGGAGGCAGTTATCCCAGAATTTAAGCGTTTTTGTGATAGATTCTTTGATGGGTATCAGAATTTGAACGTCATCCGCGTATAAGTAATGTTTTAGTTGCAGGTTAGTTAACAGTTGACATAGAGGAAGAAGATATATGTTGAATAGTGTTGGGGATAGTGAGGAGCCTTGAGGAACTCCTAGTGAGGAATTGTAGCGGGGGGATTCTTTATTATTGATTTTAACTTTGTATCCTCTGTTACAGAGGAATGTTTTGAACCATGTATGAGCGGAGCCTGTTATTCCTATATCCGAGAGGCGGTTGAGGAGGGTGGCATGGTTGACAGTGTCGAACGCTGTTGACAGGTCCAGTAGAATTAGTAGGAATGATTGTCCTTTGTCCAAGCCCATGATGAGGTGGTCTGTTAGCGATAGGAGTAGGGTTTCAGTGCTTAAATCCTTGCGAAATCCATATTGTGTGGGGTGTAGTATTTGGTGATCTTCGTAGTAAGTGGAGAGTTGTGAATTGACCAATTTTTCCAGAATTTTTGCTACAAAAGGCAGGTTGGAGATTGGGCGGAAGTTGTTTGGGTTCTTGGGATCCAGATCTGGCTTCTTTAGTAGCGGTTTAAGAGAGGCGGTTTTTAGGGCTTCAGGGAAGATTCCCTGTGTTAAGGAACAACTTATAATGTCCGCTAGCGGTTTGGAAATGGTTTCGGGTATTAGCAGAAGCAGTTTTGATGGTATTTGGTCGAAGGGATGGGAGGAAGGTTTCATTTTCTTCAACAGAGATTGGATCTCTAAGGCGGTGGTAGGTTCGAACGAATCCAATAGCACCTGTCACAGGACCAACATCTTCCGGGTGAAGTATTGCTGAACCCTTGGGGATAATCCAATCACAACTGTAACAGTTAGAAGCATTGTGATCCAAGCCCAGGCAGCAATAGCAGATAGAATGTGCATCTGTTATGGGCACCTGGTGCCCACAAACAGACCTTGAAGCCACTAACTGCAGTCTTCTTGGCCTTGCATTTTTCCATTTTTTTTTTTTAAGAACTAAAAAGTTCTGTTGAAAGGCTGCCAAGGCAGTGGCAAAAGAAAAAAAAAGATGCAGCAAAGCAGAAAATTAGCCCAAATAAGGACAAAAGAAAATTGTAGAGATACTGGGAAACACATCCTTGCATTAGCTCAGATGAAGAAAGACTGATGGACTCATGAAGTGGCATTCATGCATGTGTGTCATCTCCCACACATGATCAATGAGACAGTTGCTGAGCTCTAAGACCTGTGTCCATGTCAGTGACATTGGATGCCATCACTCGCACCCATTATGGCAGATTCTTGCCTGCTTTTTCACTGAGAAAAATAGATTTCAGCAACTTTATAGAAAAAGATTTTTTTTTTTTTTTTTTTACTCAAAACATGGTGACATTATGGAACAGTTCATATCAGCAGATGCTAGCACATCTTATTTTACAGGAAAAAATTGGTGGTATAGGGAATAGCTATACTCTAGGAAGAAACACTAATACAGTGATTTTAATTTGTCTTATTTGGTGTCAGGATACATTTTTTTCACTGTCCCAGAAATGCCTAAAGCTGTTTTGAATTGGGGTTTTTTTGGCTTTTTATTGAATAACCTTGTAAAGAGCTGTTAAAGCAATCAGAAGGTTTAACTTTATGGCCCTCTTAATATTCTTTCAACTTAACTATGTAACAAAGTATGATTAAAAAATGTAAAAAAAAAAAATTGTATACTAAAGAGAAATGGAAACATTCTTACTTTCAAGAACATTGTGGAAGCTGCACCTACAAGGTATTTCCCTAGAAAAGACAGGGGTACAGACATCACTTGGCGAAGGAGTTTGATACGATGGCAGTGGTACAGGTGTTACTCACCATAGAGAGTTTGGGGTGTGGGCTGCTCCGTGGGGGGATACTGAGGAGTGGAAGAGGAGACCATAGCTTGTGGATGGCTCCCTGATGCCATCATTCGTGGGTTACTCTGGATCATTGGAGCGAAGACAGTCTGGGTAATAACAAGGAAGTAGAATTAGACATAGAAGTAGATATAAGCACCCCTTCCTACCCACTATGCTTACAAAACAAGCCTTTACCTGGGAAGGATAATGAGCCATAGGTTGCATCATTGTAGGCTGTCCAGGAAATTGTTGGGGGTTGTATGAAATATAGGGTGAATATGGTGTTGCTGCAACTAGGGGAGGTCCCGCTGCTGCTGCTGCCTGCATGATTGGAGGAGCTGAGGCAGGCTGATGCTGGTCTGACCGCTGAGGGGGTAGAGAACCTGTGAAGAGAGAAGTGCACAGATCTCTGTGACATCACTGCTGCACAAGGAGAGACCTTACCCCACCATGGGAGGCAGCATTCCTGTATTCTGATTGACTGTTGAGGTTGGTCTGATGTCCCTCAGAAGGTGATGGTAGATTATTCTCTTCATTTAATGAAGGAGGGCACTAGATGCAGCATATTTGTTAGGGGTGGGGTCCTACAAGAAAAAGGGTTCTCACCTCCTTTGGCACCTCTGTACTTCCCTTGCTGACCAGGTACGGAATTAGAGACTGGATAAGGATACATCTGTGGAGCCTAAAATCAAGTTAACATCCAATTAGTGTGTGTTCCTTACTCATCTCTTTCCCCTCCCCCACAAAAGGCTTATGTACCTGCACGGCAGGACTCATGTGGATCTGAGGGATGTAAGAGATATACTGGCTGTACATTCCACTCTGGCCCGTTGCTAGCATTGGAATGGCACTGCTACAATGGGTTCTGGGACCGGGAGATGCTGGACTACTTGTTGACTTGTTCTGCAACAAAGGTCAAAGGGATTAAAACCTTAGATTTCATTAACAAATAACCACAAAATATACATGTGTCAATCTGCCTTTCTTGGTTCACTTACCACAGATAGAAGAGGTTTGGCCGGATTAAACTCCTTTGCATTAGGATTGAGGGTTGATTTCTTCACTTGACTAGATAAATCAAAATCATAAATTATGTATTTTGGAACCTTAAAACAATGTACCTGAAATTAAAATTGCTGTTACCACCCTCCCCCCCCCCCTATCTCTGCTCCTCTACAACTACCCCACTTGCATTGCCTTCCCACAAATCCCCCTGCCCTGAATCCTTTATCTTTGTCAGAATATGCTGGGTCTGTAGGATAATGGTAAACATTGGCTCAATAGTCCAAAATGCTGACCCACCAAATTTCTAAACTACAAGACAAACAGAAATGTTAATTGGCAGCAAGATATTAGAAAACCAAATATTACATAAAAAGCAGTTCACCTAAAGGCATTGAGTGTGATCATGCAGAAATGACCAATAGTTAAAAATCTGGATATCAAACATTTGATTGCCTATGAAAAATTACTCATGCCTAACTGGTTAAGAGGCCAAGGATCCACAGTGCTAGGGACCACAAAAATGTACATGAATGTGCTTCACAATGTTAACTGGGGGGAACCGCTGTGAATGCTGACTAGAGATTGAAAATCTTTTCTGAGCAAGCTTTTGCAGACAAAATATTTCTCAGATTCTGTTTCAGTTTGTCTCTCTCTCAATGTCACACCTTGAGAGGAAAACCAAACCCTAAGATCCTCATGCTCTGACACTCTACAAATGCCTTCCTTCCTACCCCACCTCCCTCCACAGTCTCTCTCAGCCCTCACTTACTCAGAGACTGGTCCTTCCTCTCTCTCCTCAGGATCTGTTCTACTGTGAGGGCTGGCAGTCCCTTCACACAGCACCTTTTCCTCCTTGGGGCCCTCCAACTGTTCAGAGTCTGCCTCAGTGCACTTCTCTGCCAGCATCAGGACTGGATCCTCTGCCCCTTCGGCCTCAAGCTTCCCTTTCACCTCAATGCTCTCTTTTACCCGGGATGGCAAAGATTCATGACCAGCATCTGGGGTACTGCTTGACTGCAACTAAAGAAAAGAGAACAAGGTATTAAGGGAAAAAGAATCCTCTAATAAACATTAACAGCCGCATATGTTTGGAATCCATTCTTCTCAAGTATCAATATCTGCTTAGCAGCTGATCAGAGGTATGCATTCCTGCTGTTACTATAAAGTCACAACAAAGTATACCTATCCTTTTAGGGAAAAAAATATAAGTTGGGGAGGGGTGCGAGTAGATGAATGGTTTGACACACAGAACCATGAAGGAGAAAGATTACTGGTAGGGAGGCTGTCAGGATAAAGAGAGGAACTCAGCTAAATTATAACAGCATATTTGCTTGCTCTCTCACATCCTCCAGCTGTTAGAAACTGGCATACCTATAACAAGGGTTCTAGGACTGGTGAATTATCTTCAGAGAAGTGGATGATGTGACCACACATCAAACGACCTGGAAATCTCCAGGACCCTCTGGAAAAGCAAAAGCCTCTGCTCATGTACAGCATTTTCCACACTGGAGTAGTCCTGAAGCTCCACTCTGTTCTTTCATACAACTTTGACAGGAGTAGGGAGGTGAGAAACAACTCCCAAGAGGAGGAGAGAGGCTCTGTATTACTGGTGAACTGCTATCTTAAGAAAACATGTTATAGGTAAGCAAGTTTGCTTTCTCCAAAGACTAGTAAATTCGCCAAGTCATGCAATTGAAATCCTCTGGCTGTAAAGGTTGTCCAACAAAAAAAAAAAAAGGGGGGGGGGATGTGGTGAAATGAGGGTTTTATATGCATTGTATTTCCTTGCTTTGCCCTGGGACTTTTGTTTTTTCCCCCCAGACAATTCATTTTCCTTAAGCTAGCCTGCAGGTAGGGTTCTAATCTTTATGACACAGTAGTTCAAACTGAGGCTTGGTATGCCTGCTCGAATTAGATTGAGGTTTGGAGAGCATGTTTCCCAGTATCTTCAGGAGTTGTACAATTCTAAGATTCTGCAATGCCATTGGTCTAAAAGCTGTACTTTATGCCCTGATTGGTCCTTCCAACATAGGCCACCAAGAATTAGCCCCAAAATTGCTATAATTTTCCAGTCTTGCCTGAGAATGCAGAGGAATCAGATCTGTGTCCTGTCCTAATTCTACACAACCTTAATGAGAGCCTAACCTCAACCTCTCTGGGAACTGGCCGAATACAGTAAAACTTGTCCAAGTGTTTTCTTTTTTCACTTATTGACTGTTTCTAAATAAAAACATTTTTTCTGTTCGCTGTTCTATTTATGTTGATAAACTATTCATTTTGATTCAGTCCCCATGACTGATTGACAATCCTAGCATTTTTTGTATTTGGTCTGTAGGTGCATTTCCAGGAACTATATGACCCATGGATTGTATGGGCTCTCAGTGTCCCTAGAAACCACAAGGGGACAGGTTCTAGGCATGGTATTTCCCAACAGCAAGTAGGGACCCAGTTGGTGGGCAGGAGGTAGGGGAACATGCATAGGTGCAGACAGGCCTAAGCAGCATTTGGCAGGATTCTCCAAGTGACCACAGCTTTAACTTTGAGCAGGTGTTAGGGTAATGCTAACACATTATATGGCAGAAAAGTATATAAGTGGGTTTTTTTTGAGGGGGGGGGCACCCAAAAGAAGAGATCTAGATGGCAATGGTAATGTTTATTTTACTATACCAATTTTCATAAGAACAATTTCAAAACTTTGTACAATAAAATATATAAGATACAATTCTAACACCACAACATTTTTTTTTTTAAAACAGCTTAAAACAAAAACAAATTCAAAGAAAACACAGGATGTCCATGGGCTCAATAGTACTCATTAAAATCAACCACCCAATGATACAGCCAAGAGTTTATCAATATTGGCAAGATAATCCAGCTCCTTCTTAGATAATGACTAAGAGGCCAAGTGTCTTAAAAAGAATCTGGTAATGGATGAACAGTCAGTGTAGGTTCTTGAACAGCAGCGAAATATGATCTAATTTTGATGCGCTGTATTTTGTAGCAGTTAAATGTCTTTCAAATTAGTTTCAATGATGCCCAAATACAAAGAATTACAATAATGTATTTGTGACAAAATAAGAGTACAACACTACCAGATAACATTTGCCTAAGGAAAGAGCCAGCTTTCATACCATCCCAAAAGTATAAAAAAAGATTTAGATAAGACACTTCTCTTGACAGACAACACCTCATCTAAGTAAACTCCTAAAATTTTAATCACATTTGTCAGAGGAATAACAATATTTCACCTAAGAGTCAATTTGATACTGGATTTGCATCTGCCAAACCAAATGGCTTCGGACTTTTGCAGATTCACCTGCAGTTAATGGTCACTTAGCCAATTTGCAATTTTATCCAGGCAGCAGTTAAATTTTACTATGTCTGAAATATAATCAGAATTAAAAGCTGCAAGTACTTGTATATCATCAGCATACAAGTAAGAGTGAAACCTAGCCCCTTGATTAGTTTAGGTAAAGATGCTAAAACAAATTTAAAAGCAAAGGGGGCAGTTATCAAAACCTAAAGGTTTGCCCTCACATTAGATGGCAAATCTCTGTTTAAAACTGTAAGACTTTTTACTGGACTCCTTTCTAGAAGCTAAAAGGATCTGGAACACCCTAATGGAAAAGCAAGAATGCATATTATATCCTTCTCAATATTCAGCCTGAGGCATCAAAAGCCATGGCAGAGTCTCGATGCTGAGTGAAAAACATATGTTGTGCGGGTCAGATGTTTTTCAAACTTCTCAGCAGCATCCATTACATGATGGAATTCAACTGGTCTTTCTTGAAGAAGAAATTCAGCAAATGCTTTGATCCCTTTCAGAACTTTATGCAAATATTACGGTCCCGGGCCATGCCCCAGTCCCTCCACTCACCTCGGGGCCGTCCCGGCCCGCTGAAGTGCCTCTCCGGCCGGCAGGGCCAGTCCTGGCCTCTGCCGCTGCGCTCCCTCCTTGAGGGAGACGCCGCCGATCCGTCGCGTCTGGCCTCGCCCCCTAGGCGCGCGCGCGCAGGGGCTCCAGACTTAAAGGGGCCAGCGTGGGAAGTTACAGGACAGCCTCCTGATGACGTCTAATGCTAAGGGTATTTAAACCCTACAGCTAGGCCTGTGCCTTTGCCTTGCAACAGGGTTCAATCTCTTTTGAGAGCTACTAGTTGCTCCTTTCGTCTTCTGGCTATTGACCTCGGCTTTTGACTACTGGCTTCTGACCTCGGCATCCGACTACTGGCTTCGACCTCGGCTTCCGACTACTGGCTTCTGACCTTGGCTTTAGCCTACTGCCTCTGACTTTGGCTCGTCCACGGCTTCTGATTTCGGCTTCGCTCCACTGGTTCCTGACTCCGGCTCTCGTCCAGGAGGCCCCTCCTAAGTCCAAACGGCTCGGGTCCTCACGAGCTCCTCTCGGGAGGACCACGGGCTTCCAGTGGTGAAATTCCAGCTGGCCTCCTGGCTTCAGCCCTCCTCTTCCCGATCTTCAGGAACTCCTCTTCAGACACCGGCCTTCAGGAGACCACACGTAAGTTCAAGCAGCTTGGGTCCTCACGGGCTCCTCCTGGGGGGACCTCGGGCTTTCAGTGGTGAAGATCCCTCCGGTCTCCTGCTCAGTGCCGCCTCCTGGCTTTGACATCCACAGTGGGCCTCCCCACAGTGAGTCTTCAGCCAGCTCAAGGGTCCATGAATCCAACAGCAAAGTACTGTATGATACAGATCTGGTAAGAAGCTATGGAAAGCATAGTGTTCTGGTAATGATTTCTCCCAAAAAGGTTAAGAGTCTGTGAATCTTGTCCAAGGGGCACAGATGCTTGGTTTCTCAAAATTTATAATCCTTTTTATAGTAGATGCAATTTCCACACTATGATGTGCTTATGGACATATCAGAGCCTTTATTTTCCTGGACATAGTACCTCATATCTAGCTTCTTACTTACAGGAATCAAAATGTGTGTAGGGGGAGGTGGTCTCCCACTTACTGGTCAATACATACTGAACGTTTGGAAGCATAAAAACATGCCATACTGGGTCAGACCAAGGGTCCATCAAGCCCAGCATCCAACAGTGGCCAATCCAGGCCATAAGAACCTGACAAGTACCCAAAAACTAAGTCTATTCCATGTTACCATTGCTAGTACTAGCAGTGGCTATTTTCTAAGTCAACTTAATTAATAGCAGGTAATGGACTTCTCCTCCAAGAACTTATCCAATCCTTTTCTAAACACAGCTATACTAACTGCACTAACCACATCCTCTGGCAACAAATTCCAGAGTTTAATTCTGCGTTGAGTAAAAAAGAACTTTCTCTGATTAGTTTTAAATGTGCCACATGCTAACTTCATGGAGTGCCCCCTAGTCTTTCTATTATCCGAAAGAGTAAATAACCGATTCACATCTACCCGTCCTAGACCTCTCATGATTTTAAACACCTTTATCATATCCCCCCTCAGCCATCTCTTCTCCAAGCTGAAAAGTCCTAACCTCTTTAGTCTTTCCTCATAGGGGAGCTGTTCCATTCCCCTTATCATTTTGGTCACCCTTCTCTATACCTTCTCCATCGCAATTATATCTTTTTTGAGATGCGGCGACCAGAATTGTACACAGTATTCAAGGTGCAATCTTACCATGGAGCGATACAGAGGCATTATGACATTTTCCATTTTATTTACCATTTCCTTTCTAATAATTCCCAACATTCTGTTTGCTTTTTTGACTGCCGCAGCACACTGAACTGACTATTTCAATGTGTTATCCACTATGACGCCTAGATCTCTTTCTTGGGTTGTAGCACCTAATATGGAACCTAACATTGTGTAACTATAGCATGGGTTATTTTTCCCTATATGCATCACCTTGCACTTATCCACATTAAATTTCATCTGCCATTTTGATGCCCAATTTTCCAGTCTCACAAGGTCTTCCTGCAATTTATCACAATCTGCTTGTGATTTAACTACTCTGAACAATTTTGTATCATCTGCAAATTTGAGGTTAGGACTTTTCAGCTTGGAGAAGAGATGGCTGAGGGGGGATATGATAGAGGTGTTTAAAATCATGAGAGGTCTAGAACGGGTAGATGTGAATCGGTTATTTACTCTTTCGGATAATAGAAAGACTAGGGGGCACTCCCTGAAGTTAGCATGTGGCACATTTAAAACTAATCGGAGAAACACTGCTATCATCTCTTTTTAGACATCCAGGTACCTGAAGCAGTGAGATCTTAGTGAAAAGCTTGCAGCTATACTTATGGCTTTGGTCCAGAAATTTATAGAAAATGTCTTGTGCCGATTAGTAACAGAACATCTTTTACTTGCAACTGAATAGATCTCAAAGCAACTGGCTTACTTCTCAGACATGAAAAAAAAAATCTTAACAAAATCAAACAAATCTTGTCAGAAGACAATACTCCAGAGAGAAGAAAAGTTCAGCTGAATAAAGAAATGTGCAACTAGCAAGGCAGAGTTGACAAAAAAATTATTAAAATTGTCAAATTGGGCTGGGAAAAACTACAAGTAGTTTTTGGAAAAGTCAATGATTAAGAAAAGGATTCCTCTGAACAGTTTCTGCAGGGCCACAAAAAGAATAATTTCCAATATGCATAGCTGACAAATAACTGCGGGGATCCATGGGACTACTCCAAAACTAGAACTGCCACACAAAGGACCTTACTTTTCCAGGAAGTTCTGAAAGTTCCTAGTCCGTTCAAAGCAGATGTATGGTTATATGACCCTAGTAGTCTTCAGAGAATTGAGAAACCAATATGGGAAGAATGGGAATTTTAGTTTACCTCCAGAAATTGTACTGGTTGTCTACATCAGTCTAAATGGTAGGGTTGTGCTGTTTTCACAGGGTGAAAAATTAAGCTGAAGCTTCCATGAAACAGAAGCATTAGCTGCAATTCTCCACAGCTTCAGTAGCTGAAACCATATTACATATACGAAAAGCTCAACAGATACTGTACATAAAACTGAACATACTGAAAAAGAACAATTAAAATACAATGTATGGCAGGTTCATGCAGACTGGTGTGGAGAAATAGCTGAAATTGACCAGGGAAAGCCAAAATTCCCATATTTCATCTCTCCACCAGTCTGAATGACAGGAACCTACCAAATCTGTACAACAATTTTATTTATCTATTTTTTAAACAACTTTTTATTAACATTGGGCATATATACAATCATAAACATCTCAAAGTTTCCAAGGTTTTCGTATTCACCTTTGTCCCCCTCCCCAATTCTTTCCATATAAAAAAAAAACAAAAAACCCCACACACAAAGTGAATGAATTGAACTAATGAAACAAGTAAAGCAAGGAAAGGAAAACTGGGTCTTACCTGCTAATTTTCATTCCTGTAATACCACAGATCAGTCCAGACCAGTGGGTTATGCACTCCCACCAGCAGATGGAGGCAGAGAACAAAGCTTTGAGGCACTGCTATATACCAGGTGTGCCACCTGCAGCTCCTCAGTATTAATTAATACCCAAGCCAAGATGCAATAGTCAAACTTATAAACAATTCCCAAAAGGGTGAACACGAAAAACAAAAATGCAAGGGTTGGATTCCCCTGAACCTAGAACCCCAGATCCGGACCGTAGCTCATAACATTCAATGAATAAGGATCAACCCCTATATTCTTCTTATAGTTGATCTTAGTTGTTTCATAATAGATTTTACCTTGATTATTATCCGTTCATTATATTCGATATGTTCCATGTAAACCGCCTCCCCGGCGATAGTTATTTCTGTTAAATGTGAACCGGAGTGATATGTATTGTATACAGGAACTTCCGGTATATTAAAACCAAAAAAAAAAAAAAATACAGCAGCTAAACACCAGGCAAATCAGTCTTTCGGCAGGTCTACCAGGGCAGGCCTCTGGACTGATCTGTGGTATTACAGGAACAAAAATTAGCAGGTAAGACCCAATTTTCCTTTCTTGAATATACTCAGATCAGTCCAGACCAGTGGGATTTACCAAAGCTACACTACACCGGGCAGGAACCCAAAAGACCCGCTCTTAGAACGCTTTCCCCAAAGACCGCACCCTCCGACGCCTGTACATCCAGATGGTAATGTCTTGTAAAGGTATGCAAAGAGGATCATATAGCGGCCCTACATATTTCTTCAGGTGACACCAGTTGACACTCCACCCAGGAAGCCGCCTGCGCTCTAGTAGAATGCGCTTTCAAACCCGCTGGAATAGGTTGACCGTTGCCAATGTAGGTCGAACAGATGGCCTCCTTCAACAATCGAGCCAAGGAGGCCATGGATGCCTTCTCACCCTTCTTCGGTCCCCCAAACACCACAAAAAGATGGTCCGACCTTCGAAAGGAGTTAGTGACCTCTAAATACAGGAGCAATATGCGGTGCACATCCAACAGGTGAAGTTCTCTGCCCAATGAGTCCCAAGCCCAATTTGGAAACCCGGGCAACTCCACGGATTGATTCACATGGAAGGCAGATACCACTTTGGGTAGGAAGGAAGGTACCGTATGCAAAAGACACCTTATCCGCCGAAATGTGCAGGAAAGGATCCTGACAGGAGAGAGCCTGCAGTTCGGAAATACGTCTAGCAGAGCAAATGGCTACCAAGAAAAACGTTTTCAAAGTAAGGTCCTTGAGGAAGACTCAATGGAACGGCTCAAAGCTCGAAGCGCAAAGCATCCGTAAAACCAGGTTAAGGTTCCAGTCTTGACAACTTCGAACTGGAGGGCGAAGATGCTTTACCCCTTTTAAGAAACGGACAACATCCGGATGGCTGGCCAGGAGCTTGCCCCCTACCCGGCCCTTGAGGCACCCCAGAGCCGAAACCTGGATCCGGAGGAAACTTTGGCCAGGCCCTTAGACAAGCCCTGTTGCAGAAAGGCTAAAATGTGGGGAATGGTCACCAAAAGGGGTATCACGCCATGTTGATCACACCATTCCTCAAACACTTTCCACACCCGAACATACGCCACGGAAGTGGAGGGACGTCTAGCCTGGAGGAGGGTGGAAATCACTGGTTCCGAATAGCCCTTCATGCGGAGCCGCCACCTTTCAAAAGCCAGGCTGCGAGAGAGAAGCGATCCTCCCGATCCGAAAAGATGGGTCCTTGATGGAGGAGATCCGGGAGGTGGGCCAGATGCAATAGACCGTCTGCCACTAGCTGAATTAGGTCTGCAAACCAAGAATGTCATGGCCACTCCGGAGCCACCAGGACCACTGAACCTGGGTGTTGCTCTATCTGTCGAAGAATGCGCCCGATGAGGGGCCAAGGGGGAAAAACAGAGCAGAATCCATGTCAGCCACTTGCATACGAGAGCATCCAGACCGACCAGACTTCCTCCTTTCGACTGAAGAACCTTACTGTCTTCGAGTTGGATCGCGGAGCCCCCCATCTGGCACAAACGTGGTTCCAGGCCTCCCGGGAAAGTTCCCACTCCCTGGGATCCAGCTGATGACGGCTGAGGAAGTATGCCTGCACGTTGTCCACCCCTGCCACATATGAGGCCATGATTCCCTCCAGATGAATTTCGGCCCAAGCAAAGAGAAGATGAGTCTCCCAAGCCATGGCCGGACTCTTGGTGCCACCCTGTTGGTTGAGATACACCACCGTGGTGGCGTTGTCTGAGAAGACGCGAACCATTCTTCCTTGAACCTGAGGCAGAAACGATACCAACGCTCTGCGAACTGCCCTCGTCTTGAGGCAATTGATGGACCAGGACCATGTGCCCTGGGCTGCATGACCCAGGCACACCACTCCCCAACCCTGGAGACTTGCGTCCGTCAACACGACCACCCAATTCGGGACTTTGAGGGGCATGCCCTTCTGCAAGTTGGTCTCTGATAACCACCACTCCAGGCTGGTCCTGGTCTGCTGTGACAACGGTAATGTCAGTTGGTACTGTTCCGACACTGGGTTCCACCGAGACAGTAGCGCCCTCTGCAACGGCCTCATGTGAGCAAAAGCCCACGGCACCAACTCCAACGTTGACGCCATGGAGCCCAGAAGCTGCAGATAGTCCCACACTCTGGGTAATGGAAGATGCAGAATATGAAGAACTTGTTGCTGCAACTTGCGCATCCTGTCCTTCGTGAGGAACACCTGCCATCCCGAGTGTAGAAGTGAGCTCCGATTGGATCAGATGACTCTTGGTTCCATTGATTACCCAGCCCAGCAACTAGAGCAACTGAGTTACCCGGCATATCGCTTGCAAGCAATCCTCCTCCAACTCTGCATGAATCAGCCAGTCATCGAGGTAAGGGTGGACTAGCACTCCCTTCATCCAGAGGGCCGCCGCTACGACTACCATCACCTTGGTAAAGGTTAGTGGAGCCGTCACCAAGCCGGAAGGGAGCGCCCGGAACTGAAAATGCTGTCCCAGAAACTTGAAATGCAGGAACTGCTGATGATCGCTCCGAATCGGGATGTGGAGGTAGGCTTCTGTGAGATCCAAGGAGGCGAGGCACTCCCTTTTGCAGATGGCTGCGATGACCATTCTTAGGGTCTCCATCCGGAAGCGAGGGACCCTCAAGCTGACGTTCACTTGCTGAAGATCCAGGATAGGACGGAAGGTGCCCTCCCCTTCTTTGGTACTACAAAGATCCAGGGACGCCAGGTTCTCGCCCTTCCTTACCGCTGCAATAACCGACCAAAGCGTTTCCATGTGGAATCAAGGCACCTTGAGGGCTATATTGACCTTCTTTAAATTCAGGTTGGGTCAAAAAGTTCCTTCTTTCTTGGGGACGACGAAATAAATAGAATAATGTCCTCTTCCCCACTCCGCCAGCTGAGGGGGGTGTGATGGAGGTCTTTAGGATCATGCAGGTGGCACGCTTGGTATATAGTGGTGCCTCGAAGCTTTGTTCTCTGCCTCCATCTGCTGGTGGGAGTGCATAACTCACTGGTCTGGCCTGATCTGGGTATGTTCAGTGAACATATAGTTATGAAATTTGCAGAAAGTTATACATCCTTCTCACATCAGAATCTAAAGACAATTCAAAAGGTTTCCACACTGCCACAAAAGGTTTTTCAGGTCCGCCATTCTATATTCCATAATCATCAAATTGAACAACTGAAAGTGCCACATTTTTGGATCAGAAGGGTGGGAATCTAACCATTTTAGAAGGATACATCATTTTGCTATTAAATACATCTCAATGAGCAAATATTTAAGAATCCTTCTCAAGCCCTTGTGATGGAGACATGATGCAATAGAGCAAAACCACCATCTAATGAAATTGTTTCTTTGAGCCATCCAGTCAGACAATTGGTAACATCGTTCCAGAACAAATGAACCTATGAACATTCCCACAGACAGTGGATTGCAGTGGCAGATGTCACAGAGCACTTTTCTACATTGATCTGAGTCAGTTCATGCATTTTGCTCGTACTGGTATAATGATTATTCTATGCAGAATGTAAAACTGTAATTCTCACAATAACACATTTTCTGTAGAATTATAAATGATGGAAATGCAAATCCCCATATGCCTTCCATCCAAGTTTATTTTTAAATCAGTACTCCAGACCGCTGCCAATGTGTCTAGCATAGAATGATCATCTACATTGTGCAAGTATTTGTATAATGCAGACAGAAAATGTCTTAGGTTTATAACACATTCACACACAAACATTAAAGGCCAGAGAGACCAGAGGTAATTTCCTCTCTCTTAGGTCCTCATTTACTAAGCATTTTTCCTAAAGACACAGAATGGGAGAAATGCCTTAGTAAGGCCCTTAGTTTGGATGTAATATAACTGTGAATTTGCAAATAAAAATAATCCTGTGCTGAGAAGTCCATGGTCTGTTGAACATGTGCAAAATTATGTATCTTAATGTCTCTTTATTTAAAAACCCACCTTAAAGAACCGGAGAACCCGCTATCCCCAGTTGTGAGAAGTAGCTCCCCATGCCTGGAGAAAAACCCCGATTACCAACCACAGGTAATTGAAAAGAAACCCTAGTAGATAAGCCTAGTCTATCTCAAAACCTCCTCCAAGTACCCCACATTGTGCGAGGAAGTCCCCATTTCAACAATTCATGTGGAATCTCCTCTGTGTGCATGTAACAAAAACTTCAAATCAAGGAGTATGACTACAGACAAATCTGAAATTATTCAAAACTATCAAAACTAACCTGAAAACCTGGCTTTTTAAACAAGCATTTTATAAAGATACAGAAAAGGAGAAAAAATAGTTGAGCGATAAGGATGCACCAAGCTAGAAGTTTTTAGTAACCTACATAAGCACATTAATGTTAAAATCAAACTGCCTAATTTGTTCCTAACAATCAGGTTTAACTTATACACCTAGTTTATTATTTTAAATTGTTACCGTACTATGATGGCACACAAGTAATTTTTAATCTATACCACCCATATTTCTCTTTATCGTGCCCTTCTGTAAACCGTTGTGATGGTATTTAACTTAACGACTGTACAGAAAATTTTTTTAAATAAATAAATACATCCCTTTTCAATAAAAAAAAATCTACACAATCGCTATTGTCCAGCAGCCATTCACCCAGTATTCTCATATTATTACCTAAATTATAATAGTGAAAATTCAGAAAACCCAAACTCCCTTCCCTCTAGGCAATCTCAGCTTTGATAAAGATAATCTAGCCTTTTCCCCATGCCATAAAAAGTTACTGCACATGGTACCTAATGTCTTAAAATCAACCCTAGATTATCGAAATGGGAGCATTTGATTGAGATAATGTACTTTAGGCAATATTACCATCTTAATAAGCACTACTTGACCTTGCAGGAAAAGTGGAAAAGCCAATCAAAGGTCAATACATTGCTGCAATTGCCTTGTTTTGGCCTCTGTTGGAAAAGGGGATGCTGGGCTTGATGGACCCTTGGTCTGACCCAGCATGGCAATTTCTTATGTTCTAACATTAAAAAAATACCATGTTTTGGGAGCAGTATGTATTTGGATACCTAGGTTATCAGAGGGTACCAGTTTTCCACTGAAGAGGAAAATCAAGCCAACCAAACACTAAAGTGTTCAGGATATCCACAGGCTCAGTTTTGTCTAAATTCATTTTAAAACCAGATATTAATCCATAATGCTCTATTACCTGCAAGGCCTTGGGAAGACAAGTAAGGGCCTGTGAAAGTAGTAATAATAAATCATCAGCAAATAAGAGTATTTACCACCCTTCTACCCATCGGAATACCATGAATCCCTGTATGAGAATTCAGCAAATAAACTAAGGGCTCCAGGGACAAAATAAAAAGCAAGGGAGACAACAGGTATCCAATCTGAGAGATGTCCATTGATTAAGACTATAGCTGTTTAATTTGAATATATAACATTTATAGCGCTTAGCAGTCTGAGAAGCCATATTTGAGGAACAATACTCTCAAATATTCTAAGGAGACTCGATTAAATTCCTTTTTGACATAACTGACCAATAGAGGGTCTCATTTTCAGATGATGACATCTCCAAGGCTAAGTACACTTTGTGAATATTCATAGGAGATCTTCTGCCCTATACAAACCCCACTTGGTCTTTGGTTATCAAAGAGGGAATAACATATTTCAACCTATTCACTAAGGAGTCTATTTTAAAACGTGTGCGCTAAATGGGATACTGGTGGGATGGAGCTTGCTGATACGAAGTCCTATAACCTAGCCGCCAATCTGCGCCTAGTAGCAAATTGGCTGCTCAACACAGACTATGTCTCCCTGTCTCTAGAGCGAAGTTACTTAAGGACTCTTAGCCCTGGGATGATGTTACACTCTATTCGACAAGCCCTTCCTGATTACTTGAGACGCTGAGGTAGATCTTAAATAAGTACGCCGGATGTTATAAGATACGTGCGTAGCCATGCGTATCTTATAAAATCCGGGGTTGGCGCGCGCAAGGCTGCGCAAAATCACCTTCCCCTCCCTTCCCCTATCTACCCCACCCCCCAGCCCTACCTAAATCCCCCCCCTACCTTTGTTGTGCAAGTTACGCCTGCTTGAAGCAGGCGTAACTTGCACGTGCCGCCTCGGCACCCCCCGGCACAGGCCACAGTGCCGGGGGACTCGGGATCGCCCTCCTGTCCCGCCCCCGAACCGTCGCCACGCCCTTGGACCCGTCCCGGACATGCCCCCGAGCACGCCCCTCCCGCCCCTTTTATGAAGTCCCGGGACTTACGCGCGCGCCGGTGGCCTATGCAAAATAGGCGCTTGCCCTGCGCGTGTAAATCCGGCAGGATTTACGCACGCAGGGCTTTTAAAATCTAGCCCATTGTGTCTTGGTACTCCCTCTTAGGCATGCGTGGCACCATTCATGCTCTCTTTTGCAACTCCAACATTCCATTTCTCAATTTCTGCCTCTTACTGGGAACTTACAATTTCTACCCGGCCTTCAGTCCCAGCTGTTTTTGAACTGGGCTTCCCAAGGCGTCCAACTGATTGCTCATTTTTTGGATGAGACGGGACAAATAAAATCTTTTGCTGACTTACAGAGTTCTCTTTGGAGAACAAACACTACTTTTACTATCTGCAGGTTCGTCACTTTATATGCTCCCTAGGGGTCCAAGACTGGTCTCATGTACGCCGAGAATTTTTATCAGACTTATTCGATTATGAAGACCCATCTCGACTCACTATTTCCTCCCTATATAGGCAGATTTTGGGGTGTAAATCTCAGATCACTTATGAGCCAATAATACAGAGATGGGACACTGAACTGGGGACTCAGCTCACTGGGGATCATCACCTGCAATGTTTCCGTAGGTTCCGTTCTACCACCAGCAGAAGGGACTTACGGGAGACACAATATAAATTTCTGGTGCGATATTATTCCTCTCAGAAATTGGCATACAAATTTCATTTGACAGACACAACTTTGTGCCTCAAATGCAACCAAACTGAAGGCAATCTGGGTCATTGTTTTTGGTCCTGTCCTTATATCACAGTCTTTTGGAAAACTGTAGTACATTACATCTAAAGTATAACGAAAATCAAACTACCCCTTTGCCCAAAAGTGTTATTTGATTTCTTGACTGGGGTAGTAGTGGGTAGACCTTATGTGAAACCGTGGATTCATAAAGCGCTTATGTTGGAGAAAAAAAAGCTATTTTACAAAATTGGGTGATGACAGATCCTCCCACACTTGCTCAGTGGCGAAATTTAATACATAATGGGGCGGATTTTAAAAGCCTTGCCAATTTCGGAGCGGCCTTGGAGGGAACGGAGGCAGGCTGCGCGGCTCGGCGCGCACCGGGCTGCACAAAATCGGCAGCCTTGCGCACGCCGATCCTGGATTTTAGCGGCTACGCGCGTATCTACTAAAATCCAGCGTACTTTTGTTTGCGACTGGTGCGCCAACAAAAGTACGCGAACGTGCAGTTTTTGTAAATCTACCCCAATATGTGTCTCTTTGAGAAGTATGTTGAACAAGTGGACACTACCAAGAAGACAAAAACCTTTCTTCCGATTCGGGAACTTTGTATGCAGTCGCTCCCTCACAAGAAGCAGAGTATGATTTTGAATGACTTTACTGGGACTGTTTCACTGGAACCCACCTATGGACTTCATGAATAGCCTTCTGGGGGAGGGGTGGGGGTTGTTACTGAGGGAAGTTTAGGGATTGGTTGGGGTACTGGTCAGAGCAACCCAGTGCATTATTGTTGTTTACTTGGAAAATCAATAAAATCGATTTAAACATAAAATGTGTGCACGCGGTTCCTGGACATGCCTGATTTTATAACGTGTGCACGTCGCTGCACACGTTATAAAATACGATATTGGCTCGCGCATGTGTGGGCAGGTGCCCTGTGCGGGGGGGTGGGGTGGGGGGTGTGGGATTTTTCAATTACGCATGGCGACGCGACTGGCCTTTTTCCCAGTTCCCTCCCAGTCCGCTCCAATTAAGGGGAGCGGACTGGGAAGGAACTTTCCTAACCCTATTCTTCCTTCTTCTTCCCCTCTCTTTCTCGACCCCTAAATTAAACCTGTATATCTCCAATTTTTTTTTTTTTTTTTTTAAATACTTACTGCTCCTCTGGAGCAGAAGTAAACTCTGCGTACCAGCCAGCCACCAGGCGAGATTCCCTGGGACAGCGCCCCACCCTGCCCCTTTCTTCAGGCCCGGCACTTGTGCGCGTAACCCTCAATTTTTACACATGCAGGGCTTTTAAAATTTGTGCGTAATATTTTAGCATACAACTTGATATCAATATGCAAAACATAAATAGAGCGATAACTGACCATGCAGAAAGTATCCTTTCCTAGGAATCACCATAATAATTGCCTCTCCCACCATGGAAGGTAAACGAAGACAAGTGGGCATATGATTAAATAATACACCTAGGATCCACTAAGTTTTTGAAAAAGCTTTCATCTAAGCCATCCGGACCTGGGGCCTTAAAACTGAATAGTTCAGCTACAGCCCTGTGAATTTCAGACTCAAAAATAGGTTAATTTAACTTTTTAGTAGTCTGTTCAGATAACGTCAGCAACTGAATATCCTTTAAAAATTCCTCACATCGACCCGTATTGGTGCCAATGCCAACGTAAAGGTCAGCATAAAAATCGGAACCCTCTGCAAATATTTTTACTCTGTGTCCAGTTTCCCATCCTTATCGTAGAAAGAAATAAAATTTGATGACCTTTGACCCTGAACAAGATTAGCCAAGAGTTTGCAAGTTTTGTACCGTACAAATGTAATATATGTTTAAAAAAAAAAAAAAGGTGTATGGCTGGCCTTAAAGTCTAAGAGGTAATTTAAAGATTGTTGAACCCTCTTGTATAGAATATGAGCAACCCAATTTTTTTTAGGTTCTGCAACTCTTTCCCCAATTTATTTATTTAGGGTTTTTATATACCGACATTCTCGATAAAAATATCAAATCAGGTCGGTTGAATCAGGATATTTCAAAATATCCTGATTCAAAATCTTTTTCGTATGAGCCACATAGCCTATTATTTCTCCTCGAAGAAGTTTTTGTTAGTTACAACATGGCAGCGTATACCTGGACTCATTATAGATAAAAACTCTCAAAAAGCCCCTGAAGCAGACGGAGTCCTGTCGAAACACTGGCAGTGTTGGGCGAGGAAGAAGCAAGTGGAGGTGTTTCAACGACAAGTGAGTACATTATTTACAGCACCACCAATTCCAAGCTGTTAAAAATTAACAAAAACTAAAAAACAAAAAAATACCACTATCCCGTCTTCCTACCATATAAAAAAAGAGAAAAAGCAATACTGATTTTTTATAAATCAACACGTTTTAAGTTGGACAGTAAATGATAATTAAAGGTTTTACTACTTTTATGTGCAAAAGAAAAATATATAAAAAATTGTTTTGAATCCACTACAGCATTATTAAAAATGGAGTAGAACACGTTGAACGGTGGTGTTTTTGCCCACCTTCGTCTGTGGTAGTACACTGGACAAATTTTGATCAATCTACACATTTGCAATTCCCCTAACCTGTTTTGTATGACTTTGTTTAGTAAGTTGGGGGTTGTTCCAGAGGCTTGCTTGTTTGTCTATTTAATTTTTAAGACAGCCAGACATATTCAGTGGCCCCTATTTTACTTTTTTATATATTCTGCCTTTTTGTGAAACATCAAAGCAGATTATTCAGGTACAGTACATATTTCCATGCTCCCAGAAAGCTTACAATCAGGGAGGATAACTTTAGAACGTGCATGTACACCCATATATGCGTATCTATGTGCGTGCACAATACTGCTCTGGTATTTTATCACCTGCTCGTATACGATGTATGCAGGTAATAAAATATGCGTAAATGTACCCAGAATTTGCAAGCACATCTAAAAAAGGTGCAAATACTTTTTGCACTTATCTGTATTTATTTCCGAATTATCTAGTAAAATAGTAGTGTTTATCATGCGTATTGTAGATTAATTTACCTCTTATAAGGAGAAATTACTACTTGTCTGATAATTTCATTTTCCTTAGTGTAGACAGATGGACTCAGGACCAGTGGTTTACGCCCCTCTGCCAGCAGATGGAGATGGTGCAAGCTGATGTCATAGTATATATACTCCTGCAGCGACATCAGCCCATTGGTATTCTCTTTAAAAGCAACTGTGCACGGACTAGCAAAAAACTTGATTAAAACAGCCAACTATTACTGTACTCAATCAACAGGAAACACTGAACTCAGGTAATGAATGTATGTACCCCAATCTAGGGACTGGATGAACACTTACCAGTAAACCCCTGGAACACATAGCTCCACAGGAGGACCATTCAACCAACCATGCGGCAGCCAAGGGAGGGCAGATGAGTCCATCTGCGTACACTAAGGAAAACAAAATTATCAGGTAAGTAGTAATTTCTCCTTTCCTAGCATGTAGACAGATGGATTCAGGACCAGTGGGATGCACCCAGCTACTCCCGACTAGGGTGGGAGGCTGCCCGCGGTCCAGTCAACGCCGCAGGTGCAAAGGCTGCGTCCTCCTGGGCCTACAAATCCAGACAATAATATCTGGATAAAGTGTGTAAGGAGGACCTCGTCGCAGCTCGGCAAATGTTGATGAGAGACAATTTAACTTCCGCCCATGATACTGCCTGAGCCCTAGTGGAATGAGCCCTAACCTGAGTAGGCAATGACTTTTCAGCTTCCACGTATGCGGCCGTGACCACACTCTTAATCCAGCGAGCTATTGTAGCCCGCGAAGCTGGTTCGCCCTGCTTTCTACAACCATGAAGGACAACAGGCGATCCGTCTTTCGGAAAGGTTTAGAAACCTCCAGATACAGCACAACACGTCTCTTAACATCCAAAGGACGCAACAGGCGATACTCTTCCACATCTTTTATCTTATCCAATGACGGCAAGGAAATGGACTAATTAAAGTGAAAATGAAGCCACTTTAGGCAAGAAAGAGGGAACAGTACGCATCTGTAGCGCTCCTGGAGTCACCCTAAGAAACGGCTCCCGGCAAGACAAGGCCTGCAGCTCAGAAATTTGGCGCACAGAACATATCACCACCAGATACACTGTTTTCAAGGTCAATAGCCGCAAGGAAAGGCTACGCAGCAGTCAAAACATAGGACCCACCAAAAAATCCAACACAGGTTACGAGTTAACAAGGGAACTGGTAACTGCAAGGGAGGATGAAAATGATTATTTTTATTTTTTTACTTTATTTATTTTCAAGTCCTTTAATTGATTTCAGCTTATGAATGATTTAGATATTAGCTTTTATTTAAGCATTTAATTGTAATATTTGCATTTTATAATTGAATTTTATTTAAATTATGTAGTTTATGTTATTAGTCTGTGTATAACTGTAAACCGTTGTGAAGGTTCAAAAAACCAAACCATCGGTATATAAAACTGACTACATAATAAATAAAATTTAAAAAATGATTCACTCTCTTCAAAAAACAAGCCACATCAGGATGAGATAATGAAGATTCACCATTGATCTGGCTTCTGAAACAAGCAACAGCTGCAACCTGTACCTTAAAGGAATTAAGGGCCAACCCCTTATTTAACCCATCCTGCAAAAATTCCAAAATGAGTAGTATCTTCACTGATCAAGGAACACCACCTCGATCCTCACAACAAGCCTCAAAACCTCACCAAACCCGCACATAGATTAAGAAGTGGAGAACTTCCAAGCACTTAGCAAGGTAGCAATCACCGCAGAAGAATAATCACGCTTCAACAAGTAAGCCCTTTCAAGGGCCATACCATAAGACAAAATAGAGTCAGATCTTCGTGAAGGACAGGTCCCTGCTGCAACAGAAGACGAAGGGGAGTCTCTACCACAAGTCTTCGCAGATCCACAAACCATGGTTTTCTGGGCCAATCCGGTGCCCCCAGGAGACCATGCCCCTGTGGCCTTCGATCCTGTGAATTATTCTGCCCAACAGGGGCCACGGGGGAAAGGCATACAGCAGCTTGTCTTTCAGCCAGACTTCCACAAGAGCATCAATACACCCAAGGACTTCGAATCTCTCCTGCAACTGAAGAAGCGAGGAACTTTCACACTGTAAGAAGTCACCAACGGGTCTAGGAACGGAAGGCACCAGCAATCCACTATCAGCTGAAACGCCTCGTCCGACAACACCCATTCTTCCGGCTCCAGACTTTCCCGGCTGAGAAAGTCTGCTCTTATGCTGTCTTTTCCTGCAATGTGAGAGGCCAGGATCACCTGGAGATGCCTTCCACAAGTTGGTATATTTCCAGCAACACTTGCTGGCTCTTGATTCCTCCCTGCCGATTGATGTAAGCCACTGTCGTTGCGTTGTCTGACATTATTCGGACTGCTTGACCCTGCAAGTCTGTTGCTGAACTGCAAGCATGCTAACTGGACTGCCCTAGCTTATAGAGACTCTTCTGTGTTCCAGCACCCTTGATGACAGTGCATTCCCCAACCCTGGAGACTCGCACCATTCGTATCAACCAGTCCAGTGAAGTCAGGGAAACTCCCTTTCTCAGATGAACCTCCTGCAACCACCACTGCAGGTGAGAGCATATTTCCATCTGCAAGTGGAGCGAACCAAATAGTCCTGTGACTGTGGGTTCCAACAAGACATTAGGGAGCGCTGAAGAGCACGCATATGCGCTCTTACCTACAGCACCACTTCCAGGGTTGCTGCCAGAGAACCTGAAGATAGGACCACACAGCGGGGCGTCTAGTACTCACCAAAAGACGCACCTGCGACATCAACTTCTGAATCCGAGCTTCTGGCAGGAAAACTTTGCCCTGCCTTATGTCGAACTGAACACCCAGGTACTCCAATGAATAAGAAGACTGAAGACTGCTCTTGGTTAGGTCCAAAGAAAGGCAATATGGCTTCCAAGACTACGATAGCTCGCTGGCTGAAGGAAGCTATCAACACGGCTTATTTACTGCGGGAGAACTCCTCGCTGGTAAATGTTCGGGCGCACTCTACTAGAGCTCATGCGGCTTCCTGGGCAGAATGTCAGCACATTTCCCCTCAAGAGATTTGTAGAGCGGCTACGTGGAAGTCTCTGCATACGTTTGTGAAACCTTATTGGCTGGATGTCCGGGCTCCGGTCCCAGGAGGATTTGGGGAAGGTGTGCTTTGAGCAGGCCTCTCCAGGTCCTACCCTAAGTAATTTAGCTCTGGTATATCCCAGGAGTCTGGACTGATCCAGGTATGTACAGGGAAAGGAAAATTGGTTCTTACCTGATAATTTTCGTTCTTGTAGTACCACGGATCAGTCCAGAGTCCCACCCTTTATCAGCATTAAGTCAAGGGAGAGTCCGCTCGGTTGATAATTGTCTAAGGTGGTTCTGAAAATTTGGATTATCGGGTTTGGGTCACAGTCAGCCTTAGTGATCCAGTTTCTTGCTTGGGTTTACGGTTCATGTATATAGTTAGTTTGGTTTGATCCATTCTGCTTTGACTTTGCGTAATACTGGCAGACTGTGGGTGGCACCTTGGTATATATGGCAGAGTCTGTCAAAACGTTCTCTGTCTCCATCTGCTTGAGGGGAGGCAAAACCCAGGAGTCTGGATTGATCCGGGTACGTACAGGGAAGAGAGCATTAGTCTTCTGCTTGACCAATAACTTCAACAGTCTCAGTTTGTGAAGCTGAATAGCCCTGGGTGACATCCTTGGGCAGATGCTACAACCAACAACATCATGCTCAAGCCTTAATGCCACCTGCAAATCTTGTGATGATCTGTATATAGAGTGGAGGAGTAGCCTAGTGGTTAGAGGAGCGGGCTATGACCCAGGGTTCAAATCCCACTGTTGCTCCTTGTGACCTCGGGCAAGCCACTTTACCCTCCATTGCCTCATCTATAAAATTAGAATGTAAGCCTTGTAGGGATACACTTTGAACTGTATCTTAGGCTGCAGCTAGGGCAACATTTGAAGCCAGTGGACTTGAAGAAAGCAAGGTTGTACAGTTGGAAAAATGGGGCCAAGTAGTCTCATCAAAACTCCATGCCTCCCAACCTTAGGAAGTGCTGAAAAACCTGCCCAAGATATTAACAAGATTGAAGTGAAAAATTGACTGAGGAGGCTCAGGCATTAACAAACATTTCTTGCAACAGAAGAGTTTCTGCCATAGAAGTGTTTGATTGTCACTACAGACAAAAAGGCTGAATTGGCTCTGAGTAGCAGTAGCTGTATGGGAATTCACTTATATACCATGAACAGCTTTTTTAGGAGATGCTCTGCATCGAATGACATCACCCGTATGTATGACTAATCATTCTACTTATCCTTGGAAAATACAATTTATTCCTTTTCATCTCCTTTCTTACCCTGAAGTCTGCTCCAAACTGTCGCAGCTCCTCCAGCTGGTTCCTCTTCTGGTCAATCTGTAGCCCTGCAATTAAGAAAAAAAAACCAAAAAATACTAATGCAACAAGGGAAGAGAGCCTAGGAAGAGAGATCCCCATCACCCATAGGTTAGGGTCATTTCCCCAGCAAAAAAGAATCCCAATCACATTCTAAGGTTCCAGAGGCGCACCTTTGCAAGGAGGCTTTGTAAGATCAGACAATGCTGTCACGTCTAATGCTCGACTTCCATCCTTTGTTCCATAAGTGAGGCCATCTTTTGCTGGAAAAGAATTGCATATTGTATAAACATCTATACATGTATACACATTAACATACATATGGCTCAAACAAGCATAAGCAATGACAGCTTAATGATTCTGTGGGCAGTACATATTACACCATATGGAAGATCTGTGTTCAACTACTGAACATCGGGTGGCCAGGCTTGGGAATATTATGAAGGCAGCATTTACAGCCTGAGAGAGGAAGTCTCAAGCAAACCAATGGCAACAACTAAGGACCAAGCCCAGGATACATTCTTACCAGATTCTAGTTGGAGCTGCAGTAGGTAGCCCCTAGTCAAAGAAATTGTTGCTACAATCATTGGGCTATGAAGGGGGTAGAGTGAGAGGGGAATGAAGCAGGTCAAAAAAAATGGGCAAAACCCTGGATAGTATCAAATCAAGGCTTATGGTACTATAGCTTCACAGTTCAAATTAAGCTGAAAGGCAAAGAGTAGCTGGCAAAATCCACTGGGGGGAGGAGGGGGAAAGATGACTGCTAATAGTTTAATTTATTAAATTAGTTATATTGCTTTTCAACAAATCAAAGCGGTTTACATTAAAAGGCAAAACAATATAACAATAATCAAATAAAACGAAGTAAAACATATAAATAAAAGACAAAATAAAAAAAACATACATATAAAATCAGTTTAAAAATATTGAAATTACAGAGATAAAGAATTAAATAAATTTAACTTCTCAATAGATTTTAAGAAAAAGCCTGTTTAAAAAACCATGCCTTAATCACTTTCCAGATCCTAAGATAATTCAGTTCCTTCTGAATCCCTAAATGTTCCATAAAAATGGGTTTTGAAAGTTAAAGGCTACTTGCTTGTACACTCCAGGGTCATCTTGGTAGGACCTGACAACTCTAAAAGATCCTGCTGAGAGGATCTTAAAGGACCAGGAGGGGGCAATAAAAAAATAAGATCTGATAGGTATTGAGGAATATCTCTATGTAAGGCTTTGAAAACCAGGCAAAGACTCTTAGTGCAGTTCTTGCAAACAGCTGTTACAGTCATGTTTTTTCAAACCAGAGTCAATTCTCACAGCTGTGTTTTGGATTATGTGTAATCTTCTCAGAGTTTGCCATAAGGCCAACTAAATCACCATTACAGTTATCCAATCTATTGAGTAAATTATTGGACTTAACAACTGGAGATCAGTTTTCTTCAGAAATGGTTTCAATCTTCTGATATAATGTAGATAATAAAATGTAGAATGTACCATTGCTGAGACCTGATCAACCATATTTAAACCACTATCAATCTTTACTTCAAGAATTTTAATCAGATTTCTGAAAGAAATTTCAATACCTGCCATTACAGATGAGGCTAAATGGGAATTGTTCATTCTCAAAATCCACTAAAGCCTCAGACTTGTGGATTCAATCTTCAACACACAAGCAATTCAGATCTAGCTCTCCCCTCCATCCCTCTACAAAATGAACCTCCGTACATTGCTCCTCCTACCCTCACTAAATTCAGACTGAATAAGTATCTCTCTCATGCCCCTTCCCACAAACAATACTAAGAGCCCTGTACTGCAGCTCCTGTTTACACAAGAAAATTATTCCTTACCTGCTAATTTTCGTTCCTGTAATACCATGGATCATTCCAGACGATGGGTTATGTTCCCTATCCAGCAGATGGAGTCAGAACAGATTTCTGAGGGGAGGTGCTACATTACCTCACCACCTATGTCATCATCCCCAGTATCTAGCCTAGCAAAGCCAAGCCCAAGAGGAAGAGAGGGATCAAGTAACTGTATTGAATCACACAATAAAATTTTAAATTTTAAATGTTAAATAACCAGAATGATAACCTCAACAGAAAAACTTGCTAACACATAAATATTGAACAAAAACAACTCTGAGTGCTAAAACGAGCAGAAAAATGAGACGAGCACAGTAGAGCAGAGATAGCCCACCCTAATTAAGACTTTCCATAGTAACGGGAGGGTGTCTGGAATGATCCATGGTATTACAGGAACGAAAATTAGCAGGTAAGGAATAATTTTCTTTTCCCTGTACATACCAGGATCATTCCAGACGATGGGATGTACCCAAGCTTCCCTCCTATGGGCGGGCCATGGATAGCCCTGCTCGAATGACTCGATCCCCAAAAGAGCAGTCCGGTGATGTGGAAACATCCAGACGATAATGTCTTGCGAAAGTATGGAGAGACTTCCACGTCGCCGCTCTGCAAATTTCCTGGACTGAAACAGAGCTAGACTCTGCCCAGGACGCCGCCTGAGCGCGAACAGAATGAGCCTTAACCCCCAAAGGAGGTTGCTTACCTGAACCAATATAAGCCGAAGCAATCGACCCCTTCAACCAGCGAGCGATAGATGTTTTGGATGCCATGTGACCCTTCCTTGGACCCGACCAGAGAACGAAGAGATGGTCGGAAAGACGGAACTCATTGGTAACTTCTAAGTAACGCAACAGGCATCGCTTTACATCCAAAAAACGCAAATCCCTGTTTTCGTTTGATTTGAAGGAAGGCAATTCAACTGACTGATTAAGGTGGAAGGCCGATACCACTTTAGGAAGAAAAGATGGAACCGTGCGGAGAGAAACTCCGTCATCAGAAAAACGGAGATACGGTTCTCGACAGGATAGCGCCTGTAATTCTGAAATGCGTCGCGCTGAACAGATTGCCACCAAAAAAATAGTTTTAAAAGTCAGATCCTTAAGAGATGAAAATCTTAAGGGTTCAAAAGGTGAACCGCTAAGTGCTCTTAGAACTAAGTTCAGATTCCAGGAAGGACAAGGAGGACGTAACGGAGGTTTCAAGTGACGCACCCCTCTAAGGAAACGACCCACATCCGGATGAGAGGAGAGACGCGACCCCTCACCACTATATAAGAGGGCGCCCAGAGCCGCGACCTGTACGCGAAGAGAGTTGTAAGAGAGACCGAGGTCTAGTCCTTCCTGAAGGAAAGAGAGAATATGCGATACTGATGCATTGGTAGGCGTAATGTCATGAAACCCACACCAATTTTCGAATACCTTCCAAACTCTTACATAAGTAACTGAAGTAGATCTCTTACGAGCAAACAATAGAGTTGAAATAACCTCTTCCTGGTAGCCTCTATGTCTCAATTTGCGCCTCTCAAAAGCCAGGCCGCTAGACAGAAGCGATCGGCCTGCTCCAAAAATATGGGCCCCTGCCGGAGTAATCGTGGAATGTGACTGAGACGTAGAGGGCCTTCCGTGGTCAGGAGAAGAAGATCCGCAAACCACGGTCGACGAGGCCACTCTGGCGCCACGAGGACCACTGGACCGTGGTGATTCTCGATTCTTCGAACCACTTTTCCTACTAGAGGCCACGGTGGAAAAACATAGAGAAGGATGTTCCGCGGCCAAGGCAGAACTAGAGCATCGATTCCTTCCGCGCCGTGTTCTCTTCTTCGGCTGAAGAAACGCGGAGTCTTTGCATTGCTTGCTGTGGCCATGAGATCCAGGTGGGGAGGACCCCATCGGGAGATTATCAAATCCATCGCCTCCCCCGAGAGTTCCCATTCTCCGGGATCCACGCGTCGATGACTTAGGAAGTCCGCCTGTATATTGTCTACTCCCGCAATGTGGGAGGCTGCGAGACGCGACAGATGCCTTTCCGCCCAGCGCATTAATTTGTCCGCTTCTAAGGATACTTGAAGACTTCGTGTGCCCCCCTGTCTGTTGATGTAGGACACTGTGGTCGCATTGTCGGAAAGAACCCTGACCGCTCTGTGACGTAACCGAGAAAGGAACCCCTTTAACGCCAGACGTACCGCTCTGGTCTCCAATCGGTTGATGGGCCAGCAGGCTTGTTCCACCGTCCATCGGCCTTGTAGAGAGCTCTCCTGACAGACCGCTCCCCATCCTGATAGACTGGCATCCGTGGTGACCACTATCCACTCCGGTATGTCCAGAGAAACTCCCTGAGCCAAGTTTCGGTATTCTAGCCACCAGTGAAGACTGTTGACAGTAGCCATCGGAATTGGGAGGACCATCTGGTAATCTCGTGAAGCCGGCTTCCATCTGGAGAGGAGAGACCTCTGAAGAGGACGAAGATGGGCAAAGGCCCAAGGGACAAGATCGATAGTGGAGGCCATCGTGCCCAGGAGCTGAAGGTAATCCCATGCTGTGGGTTCTTGAAGATCCAAGAATCGAAGAACCTGATCGCGGAGGGACTGAGCCCTTTCTTTCTTGAGAAATACCATACCCTGCTTCGTGTCGAAATGTGCCCCCAGAAATTCCAGAGACTGGGAAGGAATTAGGTGACTCTTGGCATAGCTGACAATCCACCCGAGAGACCGGAACATGCGGAGCACTATTCTGACCATCCGGCAACCCTGGTCCAATGACTTCGCTCTTATGAGCCAATCGTCTAGGTAGGGGTGTACCAAAACACCCTGCCGGCGCGAGGCAGCTGCTACTACTACCATGATCTTCGTGAAGACCCGTGGAGCCGTCGCGAGACCGAAAGGTAAGGCTTGGAACTGAAAATGTTGACCTAAGATCTTGAATCTTAGGTAGCGGTGATGATCTTTGAGAATAGGAATATGCAAGTATGCCTCGGTGAGATCCAAGGAAGCTAGAAATTCTCCTCGATGTACCGCCGCTAGAACTGAACGAAGAGTCTCCATGCGAAAACGGGGAACTCGAAGAGACCTGTTCACCATCTTGAGATCTAGGATGGGACGAAAGGTACCCTCCTTCTTTGGGACAACAAAATAGATGGAATAATGACCTCGACCCCAATCGTAGAGAGGAACAGGTGATATCGCTCCCAGTGCGGAAAGTCGGTCGAGAGTGGAAGCGACAGCATCTTTCTTGTAACTGGATCCGCAAGGAGAGAAAAGGAACCTGTCTCTGGGAGAATGGAAAAAATCCAATGCGTAGCCGTTCTTTATAATATCTAGGACCCACTGGTCCGATGTAATTTGGACCCACTCGCTGTAAAAGAGAGAGATCCGGCCCCCCAGCCGGGGAACCGGGTCGTGGGTCCGACTGGCATCATTGGTTTGTCTTGAAGGCGGAGGAATTAGAGGAACCCCGTCCCTGACCCTCCTTGCCGGGACGGCGACCTCGAAAGGGCCGGTTCCAGGAGCCTGAACGAGAGGATGGGTTCCGAGGAGTTTGTTGACGAGTGTTTCGTGTCCTCCGCTGATTCCTGTATCGAGATCTGGTAGAAGAGTAGGCAAACCTTGAGGATCGTGGACGATCTTCCGGAAGCTTATGCACTGAGTTCTCATTCAAAGATTTAATAATCTGATCTAAATCTTCCCCAAAAAGAAACTTACCCTTGAAGGGAAGGGATCCCAGGCGCGTTTTAGAGGATGCGTCCGCAGACCAGTTACGCAGCCAGAGTAGGCGTCGAGCTGAGACTGCTGCCACCATGGAACGAGCGAGGACTCTGAGTAGGTCATAAAAAGCATCCGCCCCATATGCCATTACGGCCTCCAGCCGATCCGCCTGTAGGGCCTCAGCCTCTGGTAACTCCTGTGAGGTAAGCAACTGCTGTACCCAGCGCAGACCTGCTCTCTGAGCAAGAGCACTGCAAATGGACGCTCGCATACCTAGTGCGGAAACTTCAAAAATCCTTTTCAGAAAGACTTCCAATTTTCTATCCTGAGTGTCTTTCAGAGCCGTACCACCCGTGACCGGTATAGTAGTATGTTTGGTCACTGCTGATACTGCCGAGTCCACGGCAGGAACTTTGAGGATGTCCAGAAAATCCTGTGGGAGTGGATAGAGCTTCTCCATAGCTCTACTAACTCTGAGGGTGGCCTCAGGAGTATCCCACTCACGGGAAATAAGTTGGAGAAAAGAAGGATGGGTTGGAAAAGCCTTGGCCAAAGGTCTTAGACCAGCAAGGAGAGGGTCACCCTTCCTAACATTTGGTTGTGGTCCAACAGGCTCTGGTGGAGGGTCGATATCCATTTCCGTCAGAATATGAGGAATCAGGTCCTCTAATTCTTCCGATTGAAAAATGCGTAAGATCCTTGGATCATCTCCCTCAAGATGAGAAAGGAGAGTAAGGTCATCGACTGACGGATCTACTAAAGGATCACCCCCTGGACACCCAACCGGGGCTGGAGGATCCTTGGAAGGTTGAGGTGGTCCCGCAGAGGGAGAAGAAGTACCTTGAGAGAGGGACTCCCCTAACCGAGCCAACTTCGGAGGAGAGGGACCAGGAATGTCAGAAGAAGCATCTCTAAAATGAAGAAAAGCTTTGTGCATTAAAACAACAAACTCTGGAGAAAAAGCCGAGAAACCTCCGGAAGGGGCCCCCGGGGCCTCACCCTCCCGGTGTCCAGAGTCTGCTAAGTTCCGCTGAGTCCTAGAAGGAGGTGGTGGAATAATCGGGGAATCCTCCTCTGATAACCCCGCTTCGGAGTCTGACATTAAAATGGCCGCCGTTTCTGCACTGATCGGGAACGGGGCCTGTCGTTTTCTTGAGTCGCGGTCAGAAGTTCTCTCGGTGTCCCCCTCTGAAGGAAATGACTCCCCATCGGGGAGGCAGTCCGCACAACGCCCCTCCCTGGTAATTTTAACTCCCTGCCGGCCGCAGGCTGCACAAGCCGCCGGACGCGGCATTGAAAAAACGCTGAGGGGAGAGGAGGGAGGGGCGAACAAGCGCGGCAAGATTTGCCTCGCGCTGAAAAGAAAAAAACTGCCAGAAGTGAAGAAAACTCCCCCCTGTCGACCCAAAGGACTGCCGAGGAATCTCCTTCCCGGCAGCCGGCGGCCCCGGGGAATGAACTTCGCGGGACCGCGGGTCAACTAGAGAGCGTTGTGGAGGGAGGAGGGGGAATTGTGGGGAGAGACTGGACCACCAGCGTGCACCCTCAATCGAAATTTCGGATAAAATATACGCTGAGGTAACCTAAAATTAAATAAACATGAGAACACTTACCCCAGCCAAACATAAAAACGAGAGAAAAGTAAGAAAGAAAGAGAAAAAGGCTTATAAGTAAGCCCCGGTGAGGAAACAAACTGTCACTCCAACCGTAATTTTTTTTTTTTTTTTATATTTTCCAATTAAAGAAATTAGTAAAACAATAAATATAAACTTTTTACTTGATCCCTTACAAGGAATGAGAGAAAAAAAAAGAAATAATAACTAAGACAAAGCTGTGGGGAACTCAGGTTCCCCCACCCGCATCTGCTGGAGTCAGAAAGATACTGGGGATGATGACATAGGTGGTGAGGTAATGTAGCACCTCCCCTCAGAAATCTGTTCTGACTCCATCTGCTGGATAGGGAACATAACCCATCGTCTGGAATGATCCTGGTATGTACAGGGAATGAACAAATATTTCTATGCTGCCCTCCCACCCACAGTAAAGACAGAATAAAAAGCCCCATGCTACCATTGGTACCTTCAGTAGGAACAAACACAGCAGAAGCTGTTGTTTTGGGAGATGGTGGATTCATAGAAGCACTGGACTCTGTAGCAATTCTAGATTCAGAAGGAGATGTAGGAGCAGAAGGCACAGCTGATCCTACAGGGGAATCTTGGGAAGAGCCTGAAGGAGCAGTGGAACCAGACTTTGGAGAGCGTGGTGGGTACATTCGACCAACTGCTGCAAGAAAACATTTCCATATACAAACATTACTCAAGGGCTTCCCATAAACACATCAACTCATCTACTTCTGGGGTCACCAAACAATCCCCTTCCTATCACCAATCCACTACGCCTTTAAGCAGTTCTCATAACCCAGTATACTAATGGAGGCTCTAAACATTCCCACCACCTCTCCTGAGCTCACATTATGCCCTTGAGTTTCAAATTAAGTGGTAACCCATCCTCAATCTGGAAGTCCTAGGGGCAAGGAAAACAGCCTACAATTCCTTTTCAACAACCTTCTTAGATACTACCTAGACCAAATCTGAATCTTACTTGTGGGGGGCAGTGTAGAGACTTCCACAGAGCGACCTGATGGAGAAGTCATTGTTTTAGAGCCACGGATGGGACGCTGAGCCTTGGGGGACATCCGGGAGGGTCCTTCAAGAAAGAAATCCAAGTTACAACCAAATACTTCAATGCCATGTCTTCCAAGATGAACTACAACTCTACGTCCTCCTCAAAACGAGAAACTGAACATTTCAGGCACATCCCTCTCACTTTTGCAGGAAGAAATATAACAAACACTCTTGTGGTTGTCCTCTCTTCCAAAAAGATCCCTGCACTTTTCACTGGCTCACCTCCATTGATCCCCCTTTGCTCTGAAGCAGGGCTGCAGTTACTCTCCGAGTGGTGTAGGCTACCACGTGGAGGTAAGGACCCAATGGCAGGGCGTCCTCCGCGTGATGAGCTGGTCCTCATGCCACCTCGAGATCCATCTCTAACACGCTGGGGCAGTGGAATGTACTTTCCATCCCTGTGAGCACAACACAAATAAAGGGGAATTTAGTCTCAAATCCTGCTCCACTAGTTCTCCCATCTGTCAAGGAATTAGGGTCTTTCTTCTGCTACAGGATCAAGACCACACCAGCCGCCAGTATGAGCTTTCTGCACCACCTTTCTCACTCCCTCTCCCCCTCAGCTGAAAAATATTCCGATATTCAAAACTCAAAATATACACAGGGATGGAAAAATGTTATGATAAAAACAAACAAACAAAAAAAAAACACAGTTGGTGCCTCAGTTATCAACTATTTTGCTTTTTGCCTTTGTTCTTCTTCCAGCCTTGGTGGCAGCTTGGCAGCAGATGAAAATCTGGTAATCAAATTTGAAATGAAGCTATGATATAAAGCATTACAATAAATAAGATGGCTAAGAACCAATGTTTTCAAGTCACAAATGTCAAAGGGTCTTAGATTAATTCTGCAATATCTTTTTTGAGCTGTGGTGACCAGAAATGCACTCAATATTTAAGATTATATTACCCTGGAAGTTCTGGACTTCAACTTTCTATCTAAAAGCCTAAATTTGGCTTCTAGAACCTCCCCCCCCCCCCCCTACACTTTCCTGTGTCATTGGTATCCACACTTACCAAGACAGCCAGTTCCTCCCTAGTACTATCTAAAATCCTGTGACATCTGCCACCATTGCACCAGGCAAGCAAGTTACCAAGTGATCCTCATATCCACCAGCCACCTAGCTATCTACATTCCTAATAATCGAATCATAAACTACAATGGCTGTCCTAACCCTTCCCTCCTTGGCACATGCCCCTGGAGACATATCCTAAGTGAAGAGGATACTACATCACCTTGAGGGCAAGTCCTAGCTACAGGATTGCTTCCTGCATCACCAAGGTGATGCTCGCCTTCCAGATGACCTTTCTCCTCCAGTCCTCTGGGGTTCAAATCAAAATACAGACTATATTTTAGTATTACTCGACATCTCCTGCATTCGATACTGTCAATGGATTAAAATCCATTGACATTTCTATTACTGTATTAACATCGTTCACATCTTATTTAACCGACTGTACACAACAAATTAAAATTAGCTCTGCAAGCTCCAACTGGTTCAATATCATCACTGATGTCCCCTAGTGTTCCACCTCTCTGCTATCATATTTAGCCTATATTTAAGCTCCACTTTGTAAAATTCTTGCTTGTTTGTGCATCAATTACAATATATATGCACATGATATACAATTCTTTGTCCCTTCTTCTAAATCACAGTCCAATACTTTTGATTTGGTATTCCCATTTCTAAATTCTGTGAAACGATGATTGATGCACCATAGATTCCAACTGGAGACTACCAAAACAGAAATCATCTTACTTTCTGGTATTCAGTCACTATCCAATCCAATTTCTACCACTTTTGTCTTCTCTGACTACCAACTACCCATTGGAAGATCAGCCAAAAATCTTGGTGTGATCCTCGACTCTAATCTCTCTATGAAAAGTCACATCTCATCAGTAGTCAAATCCTCATTTTACAATCTTCATTTGTTAAAACATCTTAAACTATTACTTGAGCCTCGGGATGTTAGGTCAAGTACTGCAATCCTTTGTACTAAACTCCCTTGGTTACTGCAATTCCTTATATCTTGGTCTCATTGTGCTTCAATTTGTGCAGAATTCGGCCACCAGGATCCATTCAATGCTTTACTTGTTACCAGTCGCTTGGCATTCTTAATACAAGGTTTCTATCCTTGTTTATAACCTTATCCACAATGATTCGTCTGCTTGACTAGAATCCACTCTCTGATTGTACAAGTCCTCCAGGCACTTACGATCTGCGACCAAAAACCAATTAGGAGGGCCATATTCAGTAGGATGTTTAGCGGACAAGTTATTTTGTTAGATCTGCAGTCACCCTAAATTCCTTCCGAAAGTAGTATCTGTTTTCCACATTAACAAAGCTATTGTGCTGCCAGCGTAGCTTGTTAACATTCTAAAGGTAGTACTACATACACCGCAAAGATGATTTCTGGAATTTAAATAAATTAGGGTATATAAGAGGGCCTTGTATAAGGTGAAGTTGAAAATAGGATTGGCTGATTTGCAGAAACATTCACTAAAAATCTGTAGTTTACCTAGCAGAGCAGAACATTTTCTACAGCTTACTAGTAAATACTGAAAGTATTTGAATATGTGCAGGACGTCCTGCAACATTGAAACCCCACGACTGCTTTCAGTTTTGGATTTTTCATTGATCCAGTTGGATAATGTTCCTGTAGATTGCTTTAGTACAGTTTTAGTTGATTGGTTAAAAACATATTTTCTTTGCCTTTAGCTCTGCAATCAGGTTTTAAAAAATTAATTTGTATTTATTGTGAAATCACCACTTGAAATTATCCACCACTCTTTTTCCCAGCAGGATTAGAAAAAGAAGGTCTTCTGGACATTTGTTTTTCAGACCTCTCTCAACAGAATATCTCTGAGGAGAACTTCTATTTTCTTTTTAAATTTCACAGCACTCATTTTTGCAGAGAGGCAGGTCAGTGGCTTCATATTTTCTGAAGTTCACGCAAAAAATGTCATAAGAACATAAGAAATAACATACTGGGTCAGACCAAACATTCATCAAGTCAAACGAGCCCAGCATCCTGTTTTTGACAGTGGCCAATCCAGGTCACAAGTACCAGGCAGCATCCCAAAGAATAAATCCAGTCCTCCTTGCTCATATCCAGGGATAAGCAGGAACTTTCCTGAGCTACTTGGCTAATAATAGATATTGTCTTTTTTTCCCAGGGACTTGGTCACACCCTTTTTGAATCCAGCTATGCTAACTGCGTAAGAGAATAAGTAACAGATTCCTGTTCACCTCACTCAGGATTTTGTAGACCTCTATTGTATCTCCTCTCAGCTGTCTTCTCCAGGCTGAAGACCCCTGACCTGTTCAGCCTCACTTCGTGGGGAGACATTCCATTCCTTTTATCATTTTGGTTACCCTTCTGGTTTCACGATTTCTTTTTGAGATGGGGAAAACAGAATTGCACACAATACTAAAGATGCAGTTCTTCTGCAAGTAATTCCTCTAATACCCCTAGTATCAAAATCCTTAGTAAAAATGTGAATGAAGGGGAAATATAATAATTATAGCACTTTTTTGAGCAGAATACATTTTGGTTTCCAACTCTGTAGGAACTGTCCCTCAGAGACGAGGTTAGGATCTTCCCCAGCCTTAATTATGCAAAAGCAGGGGTTGTTGCCGCCGATCAACTTTCAGTCAAAACTGCTCATGGCCTGGATGAAGAGAGGGAAGTTATAAGTTTCTTTTTTTTTTTTTTTTTATGAAGATGTCTAGGATGTAATCCACTAAGAAGTTTTATGATTTAATATTATTGTGGTTTACTATATGATATGAAGACAAACCTAGGTACCTTATTCTGTTCCACACAAAAACTGCTTCAATACTTTTTTTTTCCAATAATTTTATTGCATCAAAAATCCACATGCATTGTAACCAAAATATTCTTATTGGCAAAATGCCAACGTGATACATCTTTTCAAATTAAACCAGGCAGAATAGTTAACACCTTACAACCACTGATAGAGATAACATTTAACCCCCCCAACCAATATTTCTATTAATCTGAAAATCTAACCTCTAGTGTCGCCCGAATAGATGCCAGGTATCCATTACAGCGAAGGTGGTGCATACATATCTACAAATATATAACATTTAAACAATATACATATCACTTCTGACTAATATTTGGTAGCATCTGGTCCTGCCATCCATATTTCAAATTTATGCCAAATCAGTTCAAACTTGTAACTCTTCTGGGGTTTGTTAACTTATTCTGGGGTTTGTTAACTTATTCATCTTATATACTTGGCATAATCTCTGAACACTACATGATACAGAAGGGGCTTCCAAATGCCTCCAGCAAGATGCTACCGAACATCTCACAGACAGACAATTTTGATTTAACACCTTCTGAGTATGTTCATCATGCTCCTTGTCAGGAATTCCCAGCAACACACACTTAGGATGAAGAACTACTGCATCTCCCACAATTTTGGTGCAGACTTGGGCAACATTTTGCCAAATTACAACTATATTTGAGCATTCCCACCAAATATGAAAAAAAAAATGTACCCCTCATCAAACATCCCCTCCAACAGTCATCCTTTATGGACTGATAAGTTCTATGAAGCTTCTCTGGGGTAAGATATCACCTACATAAAACTTTATGGCTATTTTCCATCAGTAGTGTGGGCACTGATGGTTTACTCACATTCAAAAATGAAAACGCCTACTCTTCTTCAGCAAGAGCTTTACCAAAATCATTGTCTCACGCCTTAATATGTAACGGCATTACATTATTTTGATTCAGAGTACAATATACTTCGAAATCACTCCTTTAATCTTTCCTGCTGATGGCAAATATGCTCCAAGAAGATTTTCCCCAGTCCCATATCTCCACCTGCTTTCGAAGAACTCAAGAAATGACTAATTTTCATCCGAGCCAAATATTCTGTGCGAGTTAAATTGTCTCTCTCCTGCGTCAATAACATTATTCCTCTGTCTTTCCACTCTTTAAAGGATCCCTTGCGTAGACACGGAGTAAATGCGTTATGAAAAATACTTGTAGTAAAGAAGTATTCCTTCTACCACTAAAAGCAACCCTCCATCTACCCCATACACTTAGAGTATTTGATATACTTGGATCCATCTCCATACTAGACCACCATATATGTTTTGGTTGCCACATCACCACACTCAATGGCATTTCTCCCATTCACTGTTGCTCAATTGCAACCATTGCTTCTTATCCTGAGTTCTATGCTACTCTACAACCGCTTTCAATTGAGATGCTATGCAGTATCATGTAAGATTGGGAACACTAAGACCGCCTTTTAGTTTTGACTTGTACATAACACTCTTTTTCACCCTTGGTGGTCTTCGTCTCTATATATAATCAATCTTTTCTGTCACAATTTAAGCATATGGTTTGGTATGTCAATTGGAAATGTTTGGAACAAGTAGCTTAATTTAGGTAGAATATTCATTTTAATACCCACTATTCGGCCTAGCCAGGAAATCATTGTGTTTTCCCGTTTATTCAAATCCTTCAAAATTGTGTTCAAAGTGATATAATTCATAACTCTGGTTCAAAACTGTGGCTCATTCAGCCATTCCCAGAATCCTCAGAGGGCTGATTCACACTGACACTGCTGAAATATAGTGAATTTTCTGACCATCTCAAGAGTCAAAGAATGTAGAAGAGTTGGGAAACTTGTGGCTCTGCAAAGCCTATAATTAAAGGCCAGGTGGGCATCAATGACAATATTTGCACCACAATACAGGGAAGCTTGGTTCGCATGAAGCCAGGATGCAAGCTTTTGTCTTGCAGATGCCTATCTCAACGACAGGAGTCAGGTGAAAAGATTCTTCTTTAAGGATACAAAGTCCTGGCGCCAGTAAACGGAATTTAGGCCGAGTTTCTATTCAGGCCACAGACTTGATATCTGTTTACACAACACAGCGGATCAAGAGAAGATCAGCAGAAACAAAGGCCATCAAAGCCATGTTGATAAAGGAACTTTTATGGTGGGAGGATGGACAGGTTTAGCTGGTGAAGAATTCTCAGTTGGGGGGAGTGATCCTCACAAGCATTTACTATACATGATAGATTGTCATGACAACAGCATAATGTATCTTTGTAAATGAGTCTTTGGGCAGTCACGCCATTCTGGAAGTTTCGGCAATACTGTATGTTTTAACTATAAAAGAAGGTTCTTTTCCTGTATTAGATGAGATGCTGTTTATTTAGAAAGGGCACTCCCCATACAGCATCTCCCAGGAACACTTTTTTAAAAAAGCCAAATAAAACTGACTTTATACCATATACTGATTCTAAGTGTTCTTGTGTGCCTGGCCCTGAGTACAGAAATTATGTACAAAAGGTACATAATTAAAGGAAACTAGATCTTCCAGCTTCTTCCCTATGTAGATTCCTAAGTATTTAATTTTATGAACAGCTTATTTAAAATGGAATTTAGGTTTTAAAGTCAGTTTTATTTCTAGGTTTTCGGTAATATTAGAATCTCCGACTTGTCCCAATTTATCTTAAACCAGAGACCTTGCTAAATTCCCCCATTTCTTTCACCACTTCTTTCAGCGAGGTTCTAGGTTCTGTCATTATGAATAGTATATCATCTGCAAAAATTGATAACTTATAATTTACTCCCCTCAACGAAAACCCTCTAATCCTCCTGTTTCTCTTATCCTAGAAGCAAAAGGTTCTAAATATATTGCAAACAGAAGGGGTGAAAGTGGATATCCCTGCCTAGTTCCTTGACCTATAGGGAATTTATTGGATTACCCCCCCCAATAACTTTAAAGCAAGCAGATGACAAAGCAATGGCGGAAGTCACTGCAGGGGTATATCAGGAATTGATGCTAGTTATTTTTGATCCAGAAGACCTCCCTCTTTCCTCTCTCCCTCCCAACCACTGTTTCACCCTTCCCAGTAAAAGGCATCTACTGGAGGCACACGAGGAGAAGCACTTGCAAAAAAATCCACCCCCCCCCACCACCACCTTTTGGTGCTACACAAGCTCAGAAGACCCGCTCGGAAACTCCCTTTCTGTGCCACGATGGGTATGGGGACGTCATCGGTACGGCTGCCGGGTACAGCGGGTATGGGGCCTCTAAGGCTCAACTTCCTTTAAAACTGGTTTCCCGGGCATCCCACTCCAGGTCATCAACTCCTGGATGGCTTCCAGCATTAGGAAATAGTAAGAGGATTTCTGTAGAGACACCAAGATGGGGGTTCCTTTTTGGTTCAGACAGAGTCTACACTGGACACTCCCAGAGTCTTCAGGGTCTGGGAGACCAAGGCCGGCAATTCATATCTATGGAAGAACCTTAACATGGTCCAGTAAGGTTCCAAGCCTGGCGGGATTTCCCCGTCCTTCAATGAGTCTGTATCCCCATCATTGTCCGTGGTGTCTGGGTCCTTGTCAGGGATGCCCTTTGTGAGATGAGGTATGTCCTGGGGGAACGAGGTAGGGCTGGGGGAACGAGGCCCTCCCAGCTGGGGGAACGAGGCCCTCCCAGCTGTGGCTCAGACCAGACAGAGGTAGCAGCCGACTGCGTCAGAACAAATGCTTTAAGGCCATGAAAGAATTCCAACCAAGAAAAGGTCGCTGGATCCATACCTAGCCCAGGGAGAAGTGGGGTAGGGACCGCTGAACTGCCTTCCCCTGGGGATTGCACAGGCCCAGGATTGCTTAGGTCCTGGGCGCTACCTAAGGTCATGGCCGACCCATCCTCCAACAAGGAGGGGCCAGACCTGGAGAAGCTCTGCGTTTCCAGCCCCCCCCCCCCCCCCCCCCGGCCTCCTCACAGTGCTGACACAAGACTGATTCAAGGTCAGGCTGTGCGGCCCTAATATGGCAGGTGACAGAAAGGGATTGGTGCTTGTGCTTCTTAGCTACCAGAGCCATAGTTCCTGTGACTTGTGCGTTCAGCCGGATAGTGCCTGAGTTCAAGTGTGCACAGTTCTGTCCTGATCTGTGTAAGTAAGGTGTCAGATTGTGCACAGGTGCCTGCGTGCGGTAATGCACTCAGATATGTGCTTAGTTGAGTGCCCGGAGAGCTCGGTTATGCGCCTGGTTAAGTGCCCGGTTGAGCATGCTCAGCTATGTGGGCAGGGACGTGTTAGGAACACGCGCACCTCTGGGCGGGTTGGGCGCAAGGACCGCGTGCCCATCCGGACGCGTTAAGCACACAGGCGTGATAGGGGCTCCAGAATGCACTTACCTCCGCGTGCGATGGCCACTAAGCGCGCACCTATGCGCATAGTAGGCGCAGAACAGGGCCGGCCTGTACCACATGTACCAACGGACGGTGGGGAAGATTGGCGCTGCACAAGACCGTGCACAAGATGGTGCTACCACGTGGAGTGCCCACCGGACCTGAAGCAGGGCCTAGCCCATCCGGGACCACTCAACCCGCTCAGAAATTCCCTTCCTGTGCCACTGTGGGTATGGGGAAGTCATCGGTACAGCTCGCCAAGCAAGGAAACCGGAGGAAAGATTTACCAAAGCCCTTCCTCGTCTCTGGATCGGAGGAGTTCTTCCTTGCTTACCTGAGTTCAGTGCTTACCGGCTGAGAGCAGAGACTGTCTCCGGCTGCGGAGGGAGAGGGCATAGGCCGTCACCACCACGCTCTGCTTCCTGCACCCACTGCCTTTCCGCTGCTTCAACAGCAAGTCCACACCAGGAACTGGCTACCGGACCAAGGCTCACCTCTGAGGGATCTTGGAAATCCCCTCAGGAATTCTCAACTGGGGGAGGGACCATTAGTTATCACCGCAGGAGAGCGGGGCTTGATATTTATCCAATTTAGAGGTACATTTTTCCTAATCTAAGGAGTATTGTGTTTCCAATAGGGAAAGACAGTCCACATCTATTTATTTATTTAAGTTCTTTTAATATACCGATGCTCAAGACAAGTCTTATCGAACCAGTTTACAATGAACAAGGGGGGAACCAATTAACAGAGCAGGCGTAGAAAAAGTTACAACAAACAGGAATGAATAACTTGGTCATTAGAAAAGAGGGATAGATTAAACAGTAAAAATAATGACTAGAGAACTGTTGATTAGATAATAAAGTTTGTACATACATTTCAGTGGTTCAGATATCAAAAGTTGATTGAGTGATCAGTTACTGGCATAATAAAATAATTGTAAAAATAGATTTCTTGGCCGAACAGTTCCATATTTAGGGGGACTGAGGGTGAGACTGGGAGGTCAGGTGGGCGGGAAGGGGTGGGGGGCAAGGAAGGGAAGCACTAAGGAGAGGGGAAACAGACGGTGCTGGAGGAAGACAGTATCTTCAGCGGTATGCTTGAGTGAATAGCCAGGTTTTCAGTTTTTTTCTGAAGGAGAACTGGCATTTTTCCTGGCGTAGATCAGGGGGGAGTGAGTTCCAGTGATGTGGTCCAGCCTTGGAAAGAGCTCGTTTTTTAATAGAGTTGTGTATAAAGGATTTGCTAGGGGGGACCTGGAGGGAGTCTCTGTAAGCGGATCAGATTTGTCTTGATGAAGTGTGGAAATCGAGAGGAATGGTAAGTTGTAGAGATGATTGCTGATATATGGTTTTGTGAATAATGGTCAGTGTCTTGAAGAGTATTCTATAGTGGATGGGTAGTCAGTGTAGAGATTTTAAAATCGGAGTGATGTAGTCTCTGCGACGGGTATTTGTGAGGATCCTGGCTGCTGCGTTTTGCAGCATCTGTAGAGGTTTAGTGGAGGAGGCAGGGAGACCGAGTAGTAGCGCGTTGCAGTAATCGATCTTTGAGAACAATATGGCTTGAAGGACCGACGGAGACGGAGAGATAATGGATGGCTGAAGTCACTGCAGGGGTATATCTAAGGTGACGTCAGCTTTGAAACATGACTGTCTCCATCTGCTAGCAGGGGAGCACATAACCCATTGGTCCTGAGTCCATCTGGCTACACGCTAGGAAAATGTCTCAGAGTGGTCAAGGTGAGCAGGGAAACAGTATTGCAATGTCTGCGCCTCAACATGATTGTTCGGGTGCGACATGCCTGGGATTTGGAATGATATAGCAGATTCCCCCTCTGGAGATCAATGGGATTTATTTTGAAAGCAAGTCCCAGACGCAGACAAGGTTGGAACTCCTGTCCTGGCGCGCACACCTATGGATTGGAACTCAACTATTTGGGACCTAATAACGGAATCATTAGCTCCCGTTTCTTGGTCCACCTATTTTAAAGGATTTTACTGGGTTAAAAGTTTTTTGGGCAGTTTGGGCTGAGTGAATAACCCAGTCCCAACCAGGCTTCTCATCAAGTATGTGGCGAGCGTGAAGGACGAGGTGTTATCTCGTGAAGCAGTGGCTTGTTTGGCAGGTTTCGCTTTCTTTATGAAGGTTCATGGTTGGGGTTACCCAGCGAGCTCTTCTGTGGTCAAAAAGATGCTGAAAGGATGGGCAACAAAGGCAGGGCCCATGAAGGACCTAAGGAGGCCTATCATTCATGACCTATTAGTTCATATGTGGCATGTACTACAATTGATTTGTGACTCTCAGTTCAAGGCAAACCTTTTTCAGCTGGTAATTTTGTTGGTCTTTTTCAGTGCACTCCGAGAGTTCTAGCTGGTGGCTGCATCCAAATCTGATAGGGGTTACAACAGCATTTGCAGGCAAAACGTACAGATAAAGGACAAGGCAGTGTCTGTCATCATTCACTGGTTTAAGACTGATCAAGGGGGTAGGTGGTCCACCCTACACCTAATGCAGGTGGAATCCTAGGTAACTTGCCCAGTAAAGATTATGAATGTATTTTTAGGGGAAAGCTGGTGTGTGGCCACCACTTGCTGATCCATGCTGATGGTGTTCTGCTTACGAGATACTAATTTACAGCAGTAATTAAGGAGGATTAGATCAGATAATGGAGAAATTACTTACCTGTTAATTTTGTTTTCCTTAGTGTAGCGAGATAGACTCAGACCAGTGGGTTATGTGCTCCTCTGCTAGAAGATGGGAGACTGAGTCAGATTTCAAGCCGATGTCATCCTGGGTACATGTACCCCTGCACTGACCTCACTTCCTCAGTATCCTCCTCGAAAAGCCATTGTGGATATATATATGGTATAACTTAGTTATACTTATTAAACTTGGTTAACTGATTCAAAAAAACTGGCGACCGCCAGTGCACACAACTAAGTCAACGCCGACACCAGACTAACTGTGGGTATCTTGAACTAAGGGTAGACAACAGCTTACCCGTATATGTTTAGTCTCTAGGTTCGCTTTCCCAGGTCCTCCTCCTCTGGGGGCAGCCGTGGGCGGGATGCTGAATCCATCTGTCTACACTAAGGAAAACGAAATTAGCAGGTAAGTAATTTCTTCATTTCCTAGCATGTAGCCAGATGGACTCAGACCAGTGGGATGGACAAAAGCTACTCCCGGAGAGGGCGGGAGGCTGCCCGTGGCCCATTTAGTACTGCCCTTGCGAAGGCTGCGTCTTCTTGGGCTTGAACAACCAGGCGGTAGAACCTGAAGAAGGTGTGTAGGGAGGACCATGTCGCCACCTGACAGATCTCGGCGGACGATAGTAATTTGGTTTCTGCCCAAGATACTGCTTGGGCCCTACTAGAATGAGCCTTAACCTGCAGTCGTAAGGGCTTCCCTGCCTCTATGTAGGCTGCCTTGATTACTTCTTTAATCCAGCGGGCTATAGTTGCCTGCGAGGCCACTTCTCCTTGTTTCTTACCGCTGTGAAGGACGAACAAGCGATCTGTTTTGCACATCGGTTCCTATCTTTCCAGGTATCGCACCAGGAGTCTACCGACATTTAGGTGGCGAAGAAGGCACGAGTCTTCAGAGTCCTTATGTTCATCAGGAGATGGTAGGGAGATGGCTTGGTTCAGATGAAACTCGGAAACCACTTTTGATAGGAAGGAGGGAACAGTGCGCAGCTGTATGGTTCCAGGAGTGAACCTAAGGAAGGGTTCCCGGCAGGATACTGCCTGTAGTTCGGAGATATGATGAGCTGAACATATTGCTACCAGGAATACAGTCTTCAATGTTGAGATGTAGTGACAGACCGCATGTTGGTCTGAAAGAAGCTCCCGCTAGGAAGTCTAATACCAAATTGAGGTTCCATAAGGGCACTGGCCACTTTAGGGGTGGCCGGAGTTGCTTAACCCTTTTAGGAAACGGGTCAAATCCGGATGAGCTGCTAGATGAATACCGTTCACTTCGGCTCTGAAGCAAGAGGGGGCGGCTACTTGGACCTTGAGTGAGTTGAGAGTCAGCCCCTTCCATCATACCGTCCTGTAGGAACGCCAGGATCATGAGGATTTTGGCTGTCCACGGGAGAGTCCCGCGGTCCTCGCACCAGGCTTTGAATATTCTCCAGATCCGTATATATGTCAGGGATGTGGAGAACTTGCACGCTCGGAGCAGGGTGTCAATCACGGGTTTCGAGTAACCGCGCTTCCTCAGGCGAGTCCTCGCAAGGGCCAGACCATAAGAGAGAATAGAGATGGATCTTCGTGAAGAATTGGGCCCTGCTGGAGAAGGTCCCTGTGTGGAGGTAGGCACAGAGGTCTCCCCACAAGGAGTCTTTGCATGTCTGCATACCAAGGGCGTCTTGGCCAATCCAGAGCTACTAGTAGAATTAGTCCCCTGTGGTGTTCTATCTTGCGGATGTCCTTGCCCAGTAGCGGCCATGGGGGGGAAGGCGTACAGTAAGACTTCCTCTGCCCAGGTCTGGACGCATGCAAGCTAGTCTGACTGCTTGAGCTTGCAGGTGGTTTATGTTCCTTGCTCCATTGTCCCTGGGCTGTCAGTTCCTGACAGTGGGCTCCCCACCCTTGCAGGCTCAAATCCGTGGTGAGCAAGATCCAGTTCGGTGGGGATAGGTTTACTCCTCTGCTTAGGTGGTCTTCCTGTAGCCACCACTGAAGCTCAGAACGTACCTCTGCTGGTAGTTGGAGGCGAATTGAGTAGTCCTGGGACAGTGGATTCAAGCGGGAGAGCAAGGATCGCTGGAGCGGTCGCATGTGGGCCCTTGCCCATGGAACAACTTCCAGGGTTGATGCCATGAGGCCTAGGACTTGAAGATAGTCCCATACTCTGGGGCGCACATTGGTCATCAATCGTTGTAACTGTTCCATCAGCTTCCTTCTCCTCGGGGGAGGAAGAAAAACTTTGTTCTGTTCGGTGTCGAAACGGGCCCCCAGGTACTCTAGAGACTGGGAGGGCTGCAGACTGCTCTTGCCCGTGTTCACAACCCAACTGAGCTCCTGCAGTAGGTTCTTGACTTTGCTGGTCACTTGCAGGCTCTCTTCCGAATACTTTGCCCTGATCAGCCAGTCATCCAGGAAAGGGTGAACCAAGATCCCTTCCTTCCTTAGTGTTGCCGCCACGACCACCATGATTTTGGAGAATGATCTGGGGGCAGTTGCTAGGCCAAAGGGTAGCGCTCGGAACTGGTAATGGTGACCCAGTATCGTAAAGCATACAAAACGCTGGTGCTCTTGATGGACTGGAATGTGAAGGTAGGTTTCAGAGAGGTCTAGGGAGGTCAAACTTCCCTGGTTGTACTGCCATTATTTCGGAGCGAAGGGTCTCCATACGGAAGTGTAGTATCCACAGATGATGGTTGTCGTTCTTGAGGTCCAAGATGGGCCGGAATGATCCTTCCTTCTTGGGAATGATAAAATAGATGGAATAGCACCCCGTATTTTGTTGGGGTGCAGGAACCGGAGTTATTGCCTTCAGACTGAGTAATCTTGTCAGAGTGGCTTCCACTGCCAGTCTTTAGATATGGGAGTGGCAGGGTGACATCATAAACTTGTCCCGAGGAATGCTGCGGAACTCCAGAAAGTAACCTTCTCGAATGAGGTTTAGCATCCATTTGTCCGACATGATTTCGACCCATCTTTGGTAAAAGAGGGAAAGTCGACCTATTTCCTCTTCTCGTGGATGGATCGGCCCCTTCTCATTGGGGAGCACGGCTGGAGTCTGCCCCCGGGCCTGTTCCTCTCTTGGTCTCTCGGTTCTGAAAGGACTGGGGCATTTTGGAAGGACAAGGTGCTTGGAACTGTGAGTTCCTGCAGGGTCTAAAGTGTTGTGAATCTCTGCCCCTGGCTCTTTTGTGCGAGGGGCGCTGGGATCTTTTACCCCCTGTCTTCCGGTAGCCGAGGCAATGGAGATTTGCCCCACTTGCTGGCTAACTTTTCCAACTCACTTCCGAATAGGAGAGATCCTTTAAAGGGCATTCTCGAGAGATTTGCTTTAGAGGTCGTGTCAGCAGACCAATTTCGTAGCCATAACTGTCTTCTGGTTGCCACTACAGAGGCTACTTCACTGGCTGAGGTACGCATTAGGTCTGAACTTGCGTCCATCAGGAAAGCTGCTGCAGGTTCCATCGTCTTGCCAGTATACGTTCCGGAGTTATTTGCCTCTCTCAAAGGAGCAAACAGGAACGTGCCACCAGTGCGCAGCAGGAGGCAATCTGTAGTGTCACTGCTGTTGCGTCGAAGGCCTGCTTAAGGATGGATTCCAATCTTCTGTCCCGAATGTCCTTCAATGCAGCCCCTCCCTCAACGGGAATGGTGGTTCGTTTTGAGACAGCGCAGACCATGGCGTCCACTTTTGGAAAGCACAGGCATTCCTTGGCCGCTAGTTCCAGAGGGTATAAGGCTTCCAAGGCCCGACCTCCTTTAAAGCTGGCCTCCGAGGCATCCCACTCCAGGTCAATCAGTTCCTTGACGGCTTCCATCATTAGGAAGTAGCATGAGGCTTTAGGAAGGGACACCAAGATGGGGTTCTTCTTTGGCTCCGCCATAGGGTCCGTGCCTGGAATACCCAGAGTCTTCAGAGTCTGGAAAACAAGGGCTGGTAATTCATCCTTGTGGAAGAAACGAAGCAGAGTTCGGTATGGTTCCAGGCCTGGAGGGATTTCTTCTTCTTCCAGGGAGCTGTCATCATCATCTGAGGTATCCAGGTCCCTGTCAGGGATACTCTTGGTTAGGCGAGGCATTCGAGTAAGGCCAGGAGAATTTTGTGCTTCCGGCAGGGGCTGAGCCTGTGTTGCAGCCGGGGTTGATTGTGCCCGTAGAAAGGCTTGCAGCCTCTGGAAAAATTCCAACCAGGAGAAGGTCCTTGGGTCCATGTTAATCCCAGAGGGAGTCGGAGTAGGGGCCCCTGAGGTGCCCTCCTGTGGAGAAGACATTTCGGAGTTGCATAGGTCCAGGGAGCTATCATATGTAGTGGTTCCAGACCCGTCCTCAGACAGTGAAGGACCAGGCTTTGGTCCCCCTTGGGCTTCATCACAAAACTGATACGGGCAGGACTGCAGTTCAGGCTATGCGGCTCTTATGTGGCAGGCTGTGCAAAGAGAGTACCTTCTGGCCTTCTTGGACGCCGGTGTTATTGAATCTATGTTTGGGCGCACAAGTAATTTGCTTCACTGCACGCGGCCGTAGTTATGCGCATGGCTAACTTGTATGTACCACTGTGCGCGCAGCTATGCGCACAAGTTATACGCATCAGCCACCGGATTGTCCTGCACATACTGCCGAGGGGAAGGGAAGATGTTGCCGACGACCCTCACGTGCAAGATGGCACCCCCTCAAGGGTCTCCACATGTATGGACCCTTGCACCGGATCAGGGCCTAGCCTAACAAAGGCTGCTCAACCCGATCGGTGCTCCATTTTTAACTCGCTGGAAGCAGAGTCGGTACGGCGATCCGAGCTCTGGAGACCTGAATTTAAAGTTTCCTTCTTACCTGGTCTCAGCGCTTACCGCTTGTGTATCGGACGGTCTCCAGCTGCGGGGGGAGAGGGTTTTACCTTCACCGCCGTGCTCTGATGTGCACCCGCTGCCTCTCAGCCGCTCTGGGGGCTAAGTCCACGCTGGGACCAAGGCAGACCTCTGAGGGATATCAGAGATCACCTCAGGAATTCTCAACTGGGGGAGGGACCCTTAGGTATCACCGCAGGAGAACGGGGCTCGATCTTCTTAAGGTAAATTTATCTTCCTGTTGTAATTTTCCTAACACTGTGCTAGTGTGTGGGACAGTGTCCACATCTGCTAGGAGACGGAGTGATATTGAGGAAGTGAGGTCAGTGCAGGGGTATATGTACCCAGGATGACGTCAGCTTGAAATCTGACTCCGTCTCCCATCTGCTAGCAGAGGCGCACATAACCCACTGGTCTGAGTCCATCTGGCTACATGCTAGGAAACAAGGAATTCAAGAAACACATTAGATCACATTAGATAGTGTGGAATGTTAGTCATTGGATGTATGATATGTGGGCTTTCTTTGTTAAAAAAAAAAAAAAAAAAAAAGATTTTCTGTTGCATTTACTAGACCAATAGTGTTGATGATTAGTTAGATGACAAATGTCAGCCATCACATAGAAGATGTGTATCATTTAATTTTCATATATATTTTCGACTTTTCGTCACAGCAGAATATTGGGGGAGCGGGATACCTGAGCCCAGGTGGTGGGGAACCTGCCGGTGTTTGTGTATTGCCCTTTGGGCGTGTTGAGCTCGGGGCCGGGGCCCTCTTGCTTGAAAGCATGGTGTACTGTCTTGCTTGACATAGGCAGATTGTGGAAAGGGCTATATGGTTCGTGGTGTATTAATGGGGACTTGAGTACAGTTGGAAATAAACGATGTTAGATTAATAAAGTTGCAGCTTTGTATACCCACATGATAAGTCTCTTTTGTGTTTAATTTTGTCCGGTATGTTTGCTAGGGGTGGGGGCATCAGGAGACATTCTGATTGTCATGTTAAGGCTCCCTTTAACACACTGCAGGGCAAATAAAGGAAATGAAGAAAAGGAAGAAGAAAGCCGGGTGGCGGGACGGGACAAGACATGAAAGAAGCCAGAACCTCCAGCCAAAAAAAGAAACCTCTAGAAGTACCTCCCTCCAACTTAGGCTTTGTTCCACTGAATGAGGGAGAAAAGGGCTTTCACTTCAAGAGCTCCTTAATTTCTTTTTTTTTTTAATCCAATAATTAGACTCTGCTCAACTGAGGAAGTGAGAACTAGTCTTTCACTTCAGGAGCCGTTTGCAATATCCTGTTCAGCCCATCAGCATGGGATGCTTGCCTTCCATCTGCTGGAGACAGAAAATACTGGCAGGCTGAAGTCAGTATGGATGCATATAAGGGGTGACATCAGCAAACTTGGTCATAACCAATGTTAAATAGAAAATGTTATCAATGTTAAACATTATTTTGCTGTTAGTAAAGCACAATCTTTATCTGTTACCAATGTACAAATTATCTATTATGATTTATAGTTATAGTTATATGTAAAGCCCCTTCCTTTTGGGCATCTCGCTGTTTTATGTAAACCGGAGTGATTTGTATCTGATACAAGAACCTCGGTATATAAAAATTAAAAATAATAAAATAATAATTTATTGTAATACGCTGTTATACCTGTAAACCGGAGTGAAGGCTTGTACTAAACTTCGGTATATAAAAGCGCACAAATAAAAAAATAAAAATAAATAACCCTTTCATCTGGATTGATATGACTGGATGAAGATGAAGCTCTTTTTAATGAGGGTGGTAATTCATCAGCAGAAAGGGATACATTGACTATTTTGGTGATAAATTCCACAATGTCCTCCCAGACAAATTTAAGTACGATATGGCCCCTCTTAAACACCACTAGGTTGTTTATTAGACACTGCTGGAGATGTGGTTACAAAGCCAACAATAAAACTGAGCACGTAGTAGTCTGACCAAGGTACCTTTCCTACATGAAGTTTGGCTAAGTTCAGAGAAAAAAAATAATTTAAGAAAAATTAAATCCAGCATATGGACAGCCTTGTGGGTAGGATAGTTAACCACCTGCTCCAATCCACAGGTGGACAGACTGCAACAAATTTTCATAAGCTGCCATAAACTGATCCACATGTAAACTAAAATCTCCCAAAACAACTGTCTTGGCCAAATAGACACTGGCACATACAAATAACTCGATTAGAGGAGAAAAATTGAGAGACAATAAGCTGGGAAGGCAGTACACCAAGCAGATATTAACATTAGATAATACTTCATATAGAGAGGGAATGGCTACTGCTAACTTGACAAGTCAGGAGATCGATATTAATCTCTATTCTCTTCCCCTTGCTAACATATCTAGTACCAAGCATGTTACCAAATCAATACTCCTTTATATTGCTGTCAATGGACTAGAATTTTTCTTTCAGGCAATAATTTCTTGAAATCCCTACTATCAGAAATCAATGGCCTTTTGCAATGTCTTTGCACAGATGTTGCACGTAAGAAAGCAGAGTTGCTTACCTGTAACAGGTGTTCTCCCAGGACAGCAGGATGTTAGTCCTCACAAATTGGTGACATCATCAGATTGAGCTCGGCACGGAATACTTTTGTACACACCGAGCATGGCCAGCATGCCACTAACCTCGCAGCCACGCGGGGTCCCCCTTCAGTCTCGAATCAAAGCAGAAAAGAAGAGTGAAAAATAAAATAATAAAACGACGACGAACCCAACTCCGTGGGGTGGCAGCTGGGTCTTGTTGAGGACTAACATCCTGCTGTCCTGGGAGAACACCTGTTATAGGTAAGCAACTCTGCTTTCTCCCAGGACAAGCAGGATGGTAGTCCTCACAGATGGGTGAATACCAAGCTGCAGACTGCCCCCGGAACATACAGGGCCAACAGACACCGAATAATGTGCAACAGGCACAACAGGGGTACTGTTGGCAACAATGGGGCAATGTGAACCTCATACTGGGCCCTAGGTAGGGAGAATTGGGTTCTCACACCGGAAACAGGTTACGGAGGACAGACTGGCTGAAGACGCTTTCCTGCCCACCATCTTTGTCCAGACAGTAGTGGGCTGCATGTGGAGAGAACTCCATATTGCGGCGTTGCAGATTTTGGCAACAGGGACTGCCCGAAAGTGGGCCACTGATGCTGCCATGGCCCTCACTAAGTGCGTTTTCACTCTGTCTCTGAGCGGAAAGCCCGTTTGCTCATAACAGAAAGCGATACAGTCTGCCAGCCAATTGGACAGGGTCTGCTTGCCCACCGCAACTCCCAGCCTATTCTTGTCAAAAGAATCAAAGAGTTGGGTGGACTGCCTGTGAGCTGCGGTAGGCACTAGATAAGAGGACAGAGCACGGTTGCAGTCCAAGGTGTGCAGAGCCCGCTCACCAGGATGAGAGTGTGGCCTCAGGAAAAAGGTGGGCAACACGATGGAATGATTCAGATGGAAGTCAGTCACCACCTTAGGCAGGCATTTAGGGTGAGTGTGCAACACCACCCTGTCGTGGAAGAACCTCATAATGTGGATAGGTAAACCAGGGACTGCAGCTCACTGACCCTGCGAGCGGAGGTAACGGCTACCAGGAAGATAACCTTCCAGGAGAGGTGTTTCAATTCACAAGAGCGAAGAGGCTCAAATGGAGGCTGCATGATCCACGCCAACACTATGTTGAGGTCCCAGGCCACAACAGGGGGATGTAATGGAGGCTTCAATTGAAGCAAGCCTCTCATGAAGCGCCCCACCCAAGGGCCACACCGAGATCAGAGTGTCGCCCACTCCATGGTGATAGGCAGTAATGGCGTTCAGATGTACTTGGATTGAGGTAGTCTGTAACTCAGACTCTGAAAGATGCCAGAGATAGTCCAAAAGCCTAGTGGGGGACAAGTGAAAGGGTCAAGATCCTGCTCCGCACACCAAGAGGAGAACCTCCCCCACTTCACTTGGTAGGACTTCCGCGTGGAAGGCTTATGTGAGATACTAGGACTTGTGAGACATTGTCTGAAAGGTTGAGGGACGCAGCACTAGCCTTTCAACATCCGGGCCATAAGGGCCAACAACCGGATACCTGTGTGATGAGGTCGGGCGAGGTGCCCAGGTGGATGGGCTCTTGAACTGATTTCCGAATTATCCCTAACAACTGAAAAGTAGGTTGTTAATACAAATAAAACACACACTTTGAAATGTCTGTATGCCAATGCCATAAGTCTAAGAAGTAAGATGGGAGAGTTAGAGTGTATAGCAGCAAATGATGAGATTGACATAATTGGCATCACAGAGACTTGGTGGAAGGAGAATAACCAATTGGACAGTGCTATATCAGGGTACAAATTATATCGCAATGATAGGGAGGATCAACTTGGTGGGGGTGTGGCACTTTATGTCCAGGAAGATATAGAATCCAACAGGATAAAGATCATACAAGAGACTAAATGCTCAGTAGAATCTATATGGGTAGAAATCCCATGTGTGTTGGGTAAGAGTATAGTGATAGGAGTATACTGCCGTCCACCTGTACAAAATGGTCAGACAGATGATGAAATGCTAAGAGAAATCAGGGAAGCTAACCAATTTGGCAGTGCAATAATAATGGGAGATTTCAATTACCCCAATATTGACTGGGTAAATGTAACATCAGGACTTGCTAGAGACAATGTTCCTGGATGTAATAAATGACTGCTTCATGGAGCAATTGGTTCAGGAACCAACAAGAGAGGGAGATATTTTACATTTAATTCTTAGTAAAACACAGGTTTTGCTGAGAGAGGTAACGGTGGTGGGGTCACTTGGTAACAGTGATCATAACATGATTAAATTTAAACTAATAACTGGAAGGGGGACAATAAGTACATCTGCAGCTCTAACACTAAACTTTCAAAAGGGAAACTTTGATAAAATGAGGAAAATAGTTAGAAAAAAACTGAAAGGTGCAGCTGCAAAGGTTAAAAGTGTTCAACAGGCATGGACATTGTTTAAAAATACAATCCTAGAGGCGCAGTCCATATGTATTCCACACATTAAGAAAGGTGGAAGGAAGGCAAAACGATTACAGTCATGGTTAAAAGGTGAGGTGAAAGAGGCTATTTTAGCCAAAAAACATCCTTCAAAATTGGAAGAAGGATCCATCTGAAGAAAATAGGATAAAACATAAGCATTGTCAAGGTAAGTGTAAAACATTGATAAGTAAAATATATCCGAAGCAAGAAACCTGTGAGGGAGTCGGTTGGACCAATAGATGACAGAGGAGTTAAAGGGCTCTTAGGGAAGATAAGGCCATTGCAGAAAGACTAAATTAATTCTTTGCTTCCATGTTTACTAATGAGGATGTTGGGGAGATACCAGTTCCGGAGATGGTTTCAGGGGTGATGAGTCAGACGAACTGAATGAAATCACTGTGAATCTGGAAGATGGAGTAGGCCAGATTGACAAACAAAAGAGTAGCAAATCACCTGGACCGGATGGTATACATCCTAGAGTATTGAAGGAACTAAAAAATGAAATTTCTGATCTATTAGTTAAAATTTGTAACCTATCATTAAAATCATCCATTGTACCTGAAGACTGGAGAGTGGCCAATGTAACTCCAATATTTAAAAAAGGCTCCCAGGGCGATCCAGGTAACTATAGACCAGTGAGCCTGACTTTAGTGCCGGGAAAAATAGTGGAAACTATTATCAAGATCAAAATCGTAGAGTATATAGAAAGACATGGTTTAATGGAACACAGTCAACATGGATTTACCCAAGGGAAGTCTTGCCTAACAAATCTTCATTTTTTTGAAGGGGTTAATAAACATTTTTTTTTTTATTTAAGAGTTTTTATATACTGTCATTAAGTTATTCACCATCACAACGGTTTACAATAGGGCACCAGTAAAAATATGGGTCGTACATTACATAGGTGGTGCCAATAGTTTTCGGTAACAATAAGGTGTTTATTAGGGGGATTTAGTGTATCATGGTAATATGTCCTGAATGTTGCCTACAGTTAAAAATGTTGAAATAATTCGGTAAGGATTTATAAAATTAGGCATTCGGTGCTTTAAGCCGCATAACGTTTCCGTCCTTGTCCGCATCAGTTTTCTTTCTTGAAGGCTTGTATGTAAAGCCAGGTTTTGAGCTGTGTTTTAAAAAGCTTATGATTGCTCTGGAGTCTAAGGTCAAGGGGCATGGAGTTCCATAATATGGGACCGACTAGAGACAGAGCTCGGTCCCTAACTTGGGTAAGTCTTGCGGTTTTTACCGAGAGAATGGGAAGGAGTGCTCTGTTTGCTGACCTTAGATTTCTGTGTGGGACATGTACTCTAAGTGCTGTGTTCAGCCATTCTGCTTTATCGTCGTGGATAAGTTTGTGTATTAGGCACAGTGCTTTGAACTGTATTCTTTGTTCTATGGGAAGCCAATGTAGGGTGGCAAGCATATCTGTTATGTGATCTCTTTTGTTTTTTCCTGTGAGAATTCTTGCAGCAGCGTTTTGTAAAATATGTAGAGGTCTCACTGTAGTGTTAGGTAGGCCTAGTAGCAAAGCATTACAATAGTCTGTGCTAGCGAAAATTAGTGATTGGAGCACAGTACGGAAATGGGGTAATGATAGTAATGGTTTGAGTTTTCTTAGTGTCATGAGTTTAGCATATCCTTCCTTAACCTTTATTGATACGTGTTGTTTGAGGCTTAGTTCATTGTCAATTATAACTCCGAGATTGCAAACTTTCTTTGCTAAGTCAATTTGTTGGTTGTTATTGAGTAATATTGGGGTTTGAGTAATGTTCATGCTTTTCCTTTCTAAGTGTATAAATTTGGTTTTAGAAGTTGTTTTATTATTTCAAGATACATCATGGCTAGGCCTATTGTTTTTTCAATAGTATCATCGATTGGTAAGATTAACTGGATGTCATCAGCGTAGATGTAGTGTATGATTCCAAGTCCAGCGAGGAGATGGCATAGTGGCAGAAGATATATGTTAAATAGCGTAGCAGAAAGTGCTGACCCTTGTGGGACTCCAGTTTTCAAGGTAATCTTGTCGGATAGTGTGTTTTTGATTTGAACTTGAAATGTTCTGTTATTTAGATATGATTTAAACCATTTGATTGTTTTGTCTTGCAGACCTATTTCTTCGAGTCTTTTGATAAAGGTGAAACGGTTGATGGATTTTCAGAAGGCATTTGACAAAGTCCCTCTTGAGAGGCTTCTAAGAAAACTAAAAAGTCATGGGATAGGAGGCAATGTCCTTTCGTGAATTACAAACTGGTTAAAAGACAGGAAACAGAGAGTAGGATTAAATGGTCAATTTTCTCAGTGGAAAAGGGTAAACGGTGGAGTGCCTCAGGGATTTGTACTTGGATTGGTGCTTTTCAATATATATATACATGATCTGGAAAGGAGTATGATGAGTGACATTATCAAATTTGTGGATGATACAAAATTATTCAGAGTAGTTAAATCACAAGCAGATTGTGATACATTACAGGAGGACCTTGCAAGACTGGAAGATTGGGCATCCAAATAGCAGATGAAATTTAATGTGGACAAGTGCAAGGTTTTGCATATAGGGATAAAGAACCCTTGCTGTAGTTACACGATGTTAGGTTCCATATTAGGAGCTACCACCCAGGAAAAAGATCTAGGCATCATAGTGGATAATACTTTAAAATCGTCAGCTCAGTGAGCTGCAGCAGTCAAAAAAGCAAACAGAATGTTAGGAATTATTAGGAAGGGAATGGTTAATAAAACGGAAAATGTCATAATGCCTCTATATCGCTCCATGGTGAGACCGCACCTGGAATACTGTGTACAATTCTGGTCGCCGCATCTCAAAAAAGATATAGTTGCGATGGAGAAGGTACAGAGAAGGGCAACCAAAATGATAAAGGGGATGGAACAGCTCCCCTATGAGGAAAGGCTGAAGAGGTTAGGGCTGTTCAGCTTGGAGAAGAGACGGCTGAGGGGGGATATGATAGAGGTCTTTAAGATCATGAGAGGTCTTGAATGAGTAGATGTGAACTGGTTATTTACACTTTCGAACAACAGAAGGACTAGGGGGCATTCTATGAAGTTAGCGAGTAGCACATTTAAGACTAATCGGAGAAAATTCTTTTTCACTCAACGCACAATAAAGCTCTGAAATTTGTTGCCAGAGGATGTGGTTAGTGTAGCTGGGTTCAAAAAAGGTTTGGATAAGTTCTTGGAGGAGAAGTCCATTAACGGCTATTAATCAAATTTACTTAGGGAATAGCCACTGCTATTAATTGCATCAGTAGCATGGGATCTTCTTAGTGTTTGGGTAATTGCCAGGTACTTGTGGCCTGGTTTGGCCTCTGTTGGAAACAAGATGCTGGGCTTGATGGACCCTTGGTCTGACCCAGCATGGCAATTTCTTATATTCTTATGTTCCGTGGATAGATGATATCCGCAACAATGGTGTAATGAAGCAGAGTAGGAAGTTGTAATCGTTGGACTAAATCTGCCAAAATAAAATTCCCTCCGGAAGTGGAGTCCACAAAAGCCAATGTTGAAAAAAAAGCACCAGCGTATTCCAAAGTTACTGGTATAGTAAATAGGGGAGAAGAGTCGTACAGCCTAGGATCAGCTCCCCAGAGATTCCTAGACTTGGAAGTTTCCCGGTTGCTCCTTGCACTGAGCCAGCATATGACCTTTTCTTCCACAATACAGACATAATCCTAAGGTACGGCGACGTCTTCTTTCCTCAGTTGTAAGTGGACTACGGCCAATTTGCATAGGTTCCTCTACACGATTAGTATGAACATCCGAAGATGGAACCACGGGATGAGAGAAAGATGGAGCTAATGTCACAGGTCTACGTATATCTTTAGTCTCTCGAACTCTTTGTTGAATTTGTCGATCAATATGACCGGTAAGGTCAATTAATTCTTCAAGATTATCTGGAAGATCTCGAGCTGCAAGCTCATCCTTGACTCGGGAAGACAACCCTTCTAGATAAATGCTATGCAGACTGTCTTCCCACCAACCTAGTTCAGAAGCTAAAGTACGAAATTCTACCACATAATCAACTAATGAACATGGATCTTGCCGTAAATTCAGAATTTCAGTCGCTGCAGTAGATTGTTGTGCAGGTTCATCAAACACTTGTTTAAAAGTTTTAATAAACTGCTGTAAATCTCCAAGTAATGGATCACCTCGTTCCCAAATTGGAGATGCCCATGCCATAGCTCTACCATCCAACAACGAGATTATATATGTCATCTTAATTTGATCATATGGAAATTGAGTGGGCTGTAAAGCAAACCTTATTAAGCAGTGAATTAAAAAACTCAGACACTGTTTCTCATCTCCTGCAAAACAAGGTGATGCAAACAAGTGCATCGAAACTGCTGGACCAGGAACCAAATTTGAAGCTGAAGATGAAGCAACCTCTGATAAAGAAGAATCTTGACGGCTGGCCAATCGCTCAACTGTTGCCGCTAAAAGATCCAAACAATGTTGCTGTTTTTGAATCCGCTGGCTATACCAGGAATGGCTTGAAGTCTAGATAAATCCACCGGATCCATGGACTTGGCAATCTGCTGAAAACGTGGATCCTTTGATCGGCTGATCAATATGAATTGAATAGCCGAGAGGCAGTTCAAGACAGGGAACAGTTTAAATACTGTAACTTGTATTTAATAGAACTTGGGAACAAATCTGAAGACAGAACAGCCAAGCAAAGTTCAAGTGACGAGACAAATCAGAAATCCAAACTGCATTGTGTCAGATGAGGACAGGAAACAGTTAATTTCCGAACAGACAATTTACACAAGTACTCAAACAGTGTAAACTGAGGAATCCAGTAATATAATTACTTAAAACACTAAATCATTAAATAACTAAACTGAGACTGTATAAAAATATAGATGAAAACAATAAAGATAACAGACTGACAGAGCATAAAAGTCAGTACAAGCCTCTTACAGTTGGTTTTAGTTGCCAAGGCAACGTGGATGCCTCGCTGGGACTTCTTTATAGACCTCTGGTCATGACGTACAGCTTGAGCTGCACCTCAAGGGGACCCCCATCTCCCATCAGAGTCCCTCCCTAACATGCGGCATGCACAACGCTCACGACCCTAAAATAAAATCCAACCCACCGGCCTGTGTGCATGCGCGCAATGGCGTCGCACATGTGTGCACACGCAGCGCATGCATCTCAACGTCATGCTCTATGACCAGACCGGCATGCAGCAAACCCCCAGCAACGCCGAAATCCCAGAAATCGAGAACGACCCAGCCCACCAAACCGAGCCACCCCGAGAGGAAAAACCCTGATTGCGGAACCTTAACAGCCAGCTAGTCTTGGACCTCCAGATTGAAGTCGGAGGCTTTCAGCCAGGCCCATCGCCGGGCACTAAGACCCTTGCCGGCCTCAAAACTTTTCTGGACTATGGTTTCCAGGCCCTCCTGGAACTGTTGTGGGAGGCCCTCAGGAAACTCCTGGACCAGAGCTTTTGGTTGTACTGGTTCACTACCCGCTATTCGGGCAATGAGCATGACCCCTTGGGAAACTTTCCGGGCCAGGGCGTCTAAGGCTCTATGGTCCTTCCCCGGAGGGGCAAAGGAGTGAAGGCGGGCTTTCTTGGCCTTTTTTTGGCCTGATTCTATTACCACTGACTGGTGAGGCAGCTGGCTCTTCTGAAAGCCAAGGGCCTGTTGCACTAGATAAATGGCATCTGTCTTTCTGTTGACCGGAGCCATGGAACCTGGATGCTCCCATAATCTGTAGAGGAGATTTAGGAGGACCTCGTATACCGGAATGGCCACCACCTCCTTAGGAACATCCATGAATTGGAAGAGTTCCAAAATCTTGTGGCAGGCATCCACTTCCGTTAGAAGGGGACGGTTTCCGCCATAGCCTGCACAAAGCTCACAAAGGATACGTCCTCAGGAGGCGAGCGGCGTCTCTCTTCTGGAGGAGAAGGCTCAGACAAAAGGTCTTCGGATGCCTCAGAGGATTGCTCGGAGGAGGCATCCCCTCAGGGGTCATAAGGGGCCTCCTCCTCACCACTAAACTGTCTGGGATGAGGAGGAAGGCCAAATCCCAGAGCGCAGGCATCGATGGTCGGTGAGGGGGAACAAACAACAGCTGTGTTGGCATAGAGGGCACCGGGAGGCCCGAGGGCCCAGGAATGGGATCTGGCATCGATGGCACTGTCCCTGGTGGCGAGCGTGGAGCCGCATCTTCCTCCTCCGAAGAACCTGGAATCAGGATTGTGTCGGAGGGAGGGACCAGTGGTGGATGGGGCAACGGAGGGCCTGCTGGTATAGGCTGCGTAGATAAGGCACGAAGCAGCAAGTCCAGCCTTTCCAAAGGCGCTCACATGGAGGGCGTCTGTGTAAGGACCGGCGTTGGCGGCTGCTGGAGACCCTGGAGGGCATTTAGCACTGCCTGTTGAACCGCGCAGTCCAACTCCTCTTGAAATTCAGGTGTGGGGGAGGAGAAGGCAGGCTGGGCATCACTGAAGCCTCCATGGGGGTCCGCGGGACCCTCTGTGCTAGACACCAGAACCGGGGGGGAAACGCCCTGGGCTCCCAGTTTTGGAGGATGGGGCCTCCTCCCCTAAGGGCTGGTTCTGAGGGGGTTCGGCCGAGGCCGCTGTCCCTCAGACGTCAGTGTTGACACTGGATAGTGAATTCCGTCAGTGTCTATGCTTCCCTCGATGCTTGGCTCGGTCCTTCTCCAGCACAGAGGAAGATGATCCAGAGGCCTTCGAATGGCCCGATGCCAGTGAGGGGCAATCTGCTGCCCCTTGATCATTGCGGCGGGGTGCCAAAGGCGAAGGTCCCAAGTCAGATCGATCCCTACGACGCGACGTACCAGGTACTGGAATTGATGAAGCCAACTGCTTGGAACCAAACAAGTGCTCCATCTTTTCCAGGCGGGTGCGCTGGCCATTAGGGGTCATCTGAGCACAGCTGGGACACTGGACATCGTGGGAAGGCCCAAGGCACAGAATGCAAACGTCATGTGGGTCCGTAATGGACATTGTCCGCGGACACTGGGGGCACTTCCAAAAACTGGTTGCCATTGAAAAAAGATGATGTACAGTTGGTGAGCAGCGGCCACCAGGAGACAGACGCTCGGGAACAGACCACAAAATGCAAAAAATGTACCTACCAAACGCAGGAGAAATCGATGCGCAATTACCCAAGGCAGGGAAAAACTGAAGAAAAATGGTGAATTTCTTCCGTGAAGGGAAAATTAATGAAGAGCTCTACAAACTGCGAGGCAACAGCACCGCGGAAAAAAGGAGACTGAAGGGGGACCCTGCATGGCTTCGCGGTTTGTGGCATGCTGGGAATGCTCAGTGTGCCAGTCAAAGGTTCTAGAAACTTTAAAAGTATTCCAAGGTGGTCTCCATCTGATGATGTCACCCATCTGTGAGGACTACCATCCTGCTTGTCCTGGGAGAACATTATGTCCTTCCCCCAAACATACTTCATGATCCATCAGGGAAATTGAAGTTGCAGCAGTAGGAACACTGCTAGGTCATGTTCTTGGCCAATAGCCTTAGTGACATAAAAACATCAGCCTTCTTTATGGAAAAGAGCTTGAAGCAGCCATTCAAAACAGATTACCTAAGAAAAAAAATTCTTGGACCAAACAATCAATGATAAAAAAAATCCTATTAAAAATAAAAACTAGTCATACCTTGATATTATAGACATTTATTATCAGTATTTTTCATTAGCTAGGATTTTCCCTATCTTGTTACAAACTATATGAACAGTTCCAAGTAAACGGGTAAGGATGGGTAAGGGATTATTAAGGGATGGTCTGTTATGTTTTAAAACTGTTAAAACTCAATAATACAAACTCAAGATTTATCACTATGCTTAAGAAAACCATTGAGCTCTGGAATGCAGGGTTGCCAACATGAGAAAGAAAAATATGTTAAAACACTGAGATAATATTGATCTGTCATGCTATTGTAAAAGTTAATGTTAAGGTTATATTAAGAGGCTCCAAGAAGGTCTCAGAGTGATTGTTCTTATGAAGTATTGTTATTAGGAAATAGTATGTAACATGCAATGTGTTGAATGTAATTTACTTATATATTATTTATGCTTATAATGTTGTAAAACCCCAATAAAAAAGATAACAAAAAAAACCCAAAAAACCCAACAGTGAGATAGGGTGGGAATGTGTGCTTTATCATCAGACAAAAATAGACCACGGGAGCCTTGTGGTGGCAGCTGCACCAAAACTTGCATATCCTATAAAAACCTTCTGGGCTTTTCCAGAACTTTTGAGAAAATGCTCCACATCAGTGCCGACAGATGACATCAACCATGTGGCAAATATATCCTGTTCTATATGAAGAAATGCCTCTTACAAGAATTTCAGCACTCCCTTATTTCTAGTCTATCCTTCAACCACATCAGAGAGAATCCATATTGTAAGGAGTACAAAGTATGTCTCAACCCTTCCAAAATCAGGGAGCAACTGGGAATGAATATGGTCACATGGAGGAGTGCTGAAACCTCCCAAGTCTTTCTTTAAGCCTGCAGAAGGAAGCATTATCTGTGGTCTAGACTGAAGAAAATCACCATAGAACCATGTGTTCTAGAACTGTCCTTTCAAACAATCTAAAGCTTCTGCGACAAACCAATATCACAGCAGTGTGTAATTCCATCTCACCTGCAGCCTAGGCTGGGACTATCCCTGTCAGAGCTCTGCCGTTGCACAGAGCTGTGCTTCTCCTCCTCTGTTCGCTCATCATCATTTTCCATGGCGATGCGCTGGCGGTACTGTGGGCTGGATTCTATCTCTCGTGCCAGCTGTGCTGCTCGTAATTCCCGCTGCCGAAACTCCTCTGTGTTGTCTTTTTCCAATGGGATTCTACAATTAAACCATAGATTAAAGGTTTTCTTACTGTCAATTTCCATTCTATTAATTCTAAGCAGTCTGTAACCACGGTCTGAGCATTGGATTATAATTCAGGAGACAGCCTGGGGCATGAGTTCAACTCTTGTTTCTGCTACCAATTCTATATAACCTTGGGCAATTTGCATTATTGCCCTATGCTTCTGCTGCATGGTTGAAAATAAAACACTTATCTTAATCTAACTTTTCTGACCACCAATTTAGCAAAGTCAGTCCCCAAATGGCTAAGACACCAGAACAAAGCAATAAAAAATACAGGAGATAGCCATCAAAAGTAGAGGAGAGACAGCTGCTATAGTAGTTAAAGCAGTGGGCTATGAATCAGGGAAGGCAGGGTTCAAATCCTGCTGCTGCTCCTTGTGACCTTGGGCAAGTCACTTCACTCTTCATTGCCTCAGGTACAAACAGATTGTGAGCCATCTGGGGACAGAGAAATATCTACGGTACCTGAATGTAATCCGCTTTGAAGTGTTTGAAAGGCAGAATATAAATTAAATACAATAAATAAAATAGTTTATGAAAAACTTTTAACATTTTTCCATTATGTGAAACCAGAGCTTGTACTGTATCTACTCGAGTACTCCACAGTTTCTGATCAAATTAGTAGCAAGGAACTGTTATTTGTGTTCCTACAGTGGAAGCACAAACTATTACTTTCACTTGATAAAATTATCTGTATAACATCGGCGATTGAGATGCTTTTATTGAGTAAAAATAATAGACCCTGCTAACTTAAAAGATTTTAAAACGCTGTACAGAGTGCAATTTTCAGAATGAGTGTTTGCTTACTGTAAACAGTGTTTTCCATAGATAGCAGGATGAATTAGCCATGCTGTCTGGGATGGCTGGGGTGGGGGCAGAGCGTCTCTCAAAAAATACAGAGCTTTGTTTGCACTGTGTGGCTGCACGGCATTCCCAGGCGACTGCCTGGTCTCCTCTGTCGATAAGATAGTCAGTGAAGTGCAGCAAAGACAAAGGCTGTCCAGGGAGGGTGGGATTGCATGGCTAAGTCATCCTATCTACGGAAAACACCGTTTATGGTAAGCAAACTTGCTTATTTTCCCCATGGATAAGCAGGCTGAATTAGCCATGCTGTCTGGGAGTCCCCAGCTTAGGGTTGTTATCATGCACAAACCTCTTGAGTATTTGCAAGGATGACAGTCATTTGATGTAGTTACTTAAGTTCTGTGTGCACACCTCGCAAATCTTGTGGACAGGCGCGAACTCTAGTGGCATGATGTAACACTGCTTATCTCACAGAGGAATCTGAAGCAGTTTGCTGGCGTAGACAATAATGAGATGTGAAAGTATGAAAAAAGGACCAAGTAGCTGCTTTGTAAATGTTCGACAAAGGCCCATTATGAAGATGTGCAATAGAAGCTGCGGCGGCTCTAAATTCATGTCTGTTGACTCTGGATTGAGTCTCGAAGGTTAGGACAAGTAGCAGAAGTGAATGCATTAAGTTATCCAGTTTGCTAATGTTCTTTTTGCTACTGATAACCCTGGAATATTTGGATTGAAAAACAAACAGCTGGGAAGCCCGGTTATTTGTTTCAGTTCTTTTCTTGTATTATGCCAAGGCTCTTTTACATTCTAATGTGTTAAGTAATCTTTCCCTGTCATTTTCACGAGGTCTTGAGAAAAACATAGTTAATGAAATCGTTTGATTCAGGTGAAAGGCTGAAACAATCTTTGGTAAGAAAGACAGTTGTGTACTTAAGGTGACTTTTTCATGGGATAATGATCTAGTGCTTGAAGTTCACAGACTCATCTCGCTGAGGTTATTGTGACCTAGAATAGAGGAGAAATAGCCTAGTGGTTGGAGCAGTGGGCTATGAACCAGGAGACCAGGGTTCGAGTCCTGATGTCGCTCCTTGTGACCTTGGGCAAGTCACTTTACCCTCCATTGCCTCAGGTACAAACTTAGATTGTAAGCCCTCTGGGGATAGGGAAATACCTACAGTACCTGAATGTAAACTGATGTGAAATCTCAGATCAAATGTTGGTATATAAAAATAAATAAATAAATAAATAAAATGTTAGAAACTTCAAAGAGGCAAACTCTAAGAGCTCAAAGGGTGGAAGCATAAAGGATGGGAGGTTTTGAGACTGGTGGGCAAAGATTTAAGACTCCCTTCATGAAAAATGACACCAACAGATGTTTGAAATCAGGGGCGGATTGGCCTATTGGGGATTCAGGCATGCCCTGGTGGGCCACCCCAATCACATGGTAGGTATTGGTCTCCACAGCCACATGCCTAGTATAGAATCGCGGCGACCAACAGTAGTCATGTGATATTTTTCAGAGAGCGGGAGCCTCCCCTGAAGCCCTCCTCTTAGTGTTTCTTTTGTATTTTCCCTGCGGCAGTAGCCGTGGTTCCATGGCCCTACTCACCATACTTGTGTTTCTGAAATATTTTATTGGTGTTTGGAAAATTTTAAAAAATTTGTATATGAGTTAAATTGCTTGATGTACTATTCATCAGCTGTTTTGAAATATATATATTTTAGTATGATTTTCCTATTGTGATTGATGTTTTATAGTTCTTGATTTTGTTTGATGTTTTATGGGGTATGATTTTTTTCTGTTTTTTGCATTGCATATAGTCTGATTTATTGTGATTTCCAGTTTAGTTTATGTCTGTACATTTCTGTTTACATTTTATGGTCCCTTTATTCTGTATTGGGTGAGGATCTATCTGTGTTTTGCATGAGAAGCCAGAGTGAAGTATTCTACTACTGAGTAGGGAGGATCTATAGCAGCCTGGCTTATTCTGTTTTCCTAATAGATGTATTGATGTTTTTGGGCCTGGTGTCATATTTGAAGGGTTGCCTTTTCATAAGTAGGGCTGTAACAGTGAGTGCTGGCAGATGATGCTGTTTTTATATGGGAGGTTTACTCATGACTTTGAGGGCTATGCCCAAGCCCAACAGGTGTTACAACAGGCCTAATACCATATCAGTTCCAACAGTCATTTTTGTTTTTGCAAGGGTTTTCTGGTTGGCACCAAAGCAATGTACATAAAAATAATACACACATTAATTTAAGTGATGTTTTACCTCCGAAGACTATACTATAAATTTCAGGTAAAATCTATTATTATTAATGCATAAATTTTAATTGTTTTAGGGGAGGGGAGAGAGGCATGCAAGCCTGTAAGACTTGCCCTTGGTTCCTAATACTCTCACACCAGCCCTGGTTTTGCTGGCTCCACATAGGAAAGCAAGGCTCCATCTAAAGCTGTGCTGCTATAGATCACTGACTCTCCCCAGTTTCAGTCAGGACTTTAAAAAAAAGAAAAAAAGAAAGAGAAAAAGTCCAGGAAACAGCATGGATTGCTTCTGGTGTCCGTCCGTCCCCCAGAGTAGATATGCAGAGTAGTAGCCTGGGAATCATAAAAGCAGCAGACATGCAGAGTCAATGGGAATATTCTGATGGGGTAGCGGAGAAGTCTAGGTAAATTACAGGCACAGAAAGGAAGGGGGTGAGTCAAGAGGAAATGCATGTGCACTGCTGGTGAGGTTTACTGAAAGGTGACTGGGCTGAGCTCCGAGAGGGGCAGCTAGCTGTGGAACCTGTGGGTCTCCTGAAGAGTGGTGGTGCACTGAGAAGGGTTGCAAATGGGAAAGGGAGGGGCTGTTGTAGGCTAGAAAAGGACTGGCAGCAAGCAAGAACTTTACATAGAGATGTGGCAATGCTGGGGCAGGAAATGGGGAGGGGGGGGGTGTCATTCACTGTCCGCGGGAGAGCGGACGAGCGCCTGCTCTCCTGGCGCGCGCACTGGCCCCTCGCCGGTGCGCGCAATGCAGTATTCAAATTAGGTGGCGCGGTAGAAACGGGGAAAAGGAGGCGCTAGGGACACTAGCGCGTCCCTAGCGCCTCCTTTTTGACAGGAGCCGCGGCTGTCAGCGGGTTTGACAGCCAACGCTCAATTTTGCCGGCATTGGTTCTCAAGCCCGCTGACAGCCATGGGCTCGGAAACCGGACGCCGGCAAAATTGAGCGTTTGGTTTTCGGCCCGACATCCGCGGGCCGAATACAAATTTTTGTTTATTTATTTATTTTTACACTTTTTTTTAAATTTTATTTTACTTTTTTTTACTCTTCGGGACCTCCGACTTAATATCGTCATGATATTAAGTCGGAGGGTGCACAGAAAAGCAGTTTTTACTGCTTTTCTGTGCACTTTCCCGGTGCCGGAAGAAATTAGCGCCGACCCAAAGGTCGGCGCTAATTTCTGAAAGTAAAATGTGCGGCTTGGCTACACATTTTACTTTCTGTATCCCACGTGCATACCTAATAGGGCCAACAACATGCATTTGCATGTTGAGGGCGCTATTAGGTGCCGTGGGTTGGACGCGCGTTTTCCTCCCCTTACTGAATAAGGGGTAAGGGAAAACGCGTGTCCAATAGCAGGCTAAGAGTGCGCTCCATCGGAGCGCACTGTACTGTATCGGCCTGTGTGTGAGCACATGAGCAGCAGTACCACAACAGCAAAATGTGTATATGTCTGAGACAGAGATAAGTGTTTGTGTCTCTCTAACACAAAGATGCACACTCTCTTTCTTGTTGTTAGTGTGTGGGTGTCCCTTTGTGTCTGAGAACAAGAGTGCATGTGTCTTTGTGAGAGACAACCACATACTGACAGTATTTGTGTGTATGTGCAAATAAATATTCCTCAATCTAAGTAACTGAGCAAATTTGGGTAAGTGTGTGTATGTGTGTGTGCCTGACACTGGTTGGCAGTGTGATTCATTACTTGGCAACTGGTTCAAGAGCTGAGTGGTTAACAAGAGACTTTGGCACTGTACCAGGATATCTATCTATATATGAGATGTAACCAAACTTGTGGGGAGACCTAACCAATTGAAAGGATGGAAGGGGGACGACAGCTCTTTTTGCTCATCCCTGCTTAAAGAAGTTCTCTACTTCTTATTTAGGAAAAATCTAAAATTTTATTTTGGAAATTTTTTGGCTCAGTTCTGCCAGGCTCCACGTCACATTATGTCTTTCTAAAGGCTCAACTGTTGAAGTATAAGCTGCAAGGAAATTATATAAGGGATTGAGGTACCCCATGGGCCAGTTTTGAAAAAAAATCCCCTGGGCTAGTATTTTCTTGCAATCCACCCCTGGTTGAAATGAATAGTCCATCCCTTAATGAAAGGTAGCTATAGTACTAAGGTATACTCTGATAGACTACGTTGCCAGCCTATTCGTAAACAGTAAATGTGGATACTCTACCAGCATTTCAAGGGGGTAGGAAAGCAGGTCTATTTCCCTTGACTGGCACCAATGAAGGTATATTTGCCACTTGAAAGCATAATTCTTCTTTGTGGGTGACTTCCTAGCGGACACTAGAATGTCCCATATACTTGATAATAAAAGAACGGTGACTTAATACCTCCCTCTCAACCTCCAAGTGTTATGAGAGGGAAACTAGGAGAGAGATCCCATTTGAGGGGATTGTGTGCCCTTGGGCCTCGGCAAGACTCCAAGACAGTGCCGAGGGTTGGCGAGACGTGTCCCAGCATGGGTGAAGACAAAGTCTGACCCTCTGCCGGACCTGCATGCTTCTGGAAGCCAACAACATAATGTTGGTTAGTGAACAGTCCTCCGACCGTTCCCAGCCCTTTCGGACCTGCCGCTGGGTATCAGCAAGAAGCTGCAGGCCGGACTGAGTATGAGGGCAGACGGAGGCCTTGTGACACAGAAGACTTAAGACGTGGACGAGAAGACTCTGGATATGGACAAGGAGCTTGGAAGACTCTGAACGAGGCGAGGAACTTGGAAGACTCTGGACGAGATGAGGAACTTGGAAGGTTCGGATATTGGCACTGTCTCTCAGGGCGCCCTACACAGCCCACCAACATGGGCAGAGCCAATGGGCTGGTCACGGACCGCCCTGTCCCTGTAGCACGCCCTACACAACCTGAAGAGGCTGGTCACGGACCACACGGAGAGAGGGACAAGCACAGGAAGGGAATCCAGCTGAGACGAAACTCCAATGACAAGAACAGGAACCAATGAGACGGATTTACCCCAACAAGGTGTCATCTGGAGAACCAAAGGAGCTGGAGGGTCAGGAGGACTCGGAACAAGCGAAGGAGGAACGGGACCTCGGAACATCAGGAAGTGGAATGCCAGGAGTCTGGAACATCAGGAAGAGGAACATCAGGAAGTCTGGACTAGGAACCTCGAAACATGAAGACATGTAACATCAGGAAACCACGAAGACTCAGGAAGCAAGACAAGACATGGAACTCCAACGAAGACCTGATGGAACGCTGGAAGATAAGACTTCCAGGAGCAGGAAACTCCAATGCAAGGCTAAGCAGGAGGACTGTTAGAGAAATGCTTTTATAGGGCTGAACGAGGAAACCGGGTGGAACTGAATTCCGGTGGGGCCAGGAGGACCCCACCTACGCTGCCCCTTTAAGAAGGGGAAGAAGACGCGGGCCTGCCCCTTAGGAAGGGGGCAGGACCTTGGAGAGCGGCCATGCTGCCGCAGAGACACAAGCAGGAGCAGGGAGAGCCTGATGGCGGCGTCCCTGCCGCAAGAAATCATTTAGGGGCAGCCCCAGGCCACAGGACAGGCCCCAGCGGTGGCGGCTCCATGCCGCTGAAAACGAGGCTGAAGACTTGCGGCTCCCTCCCGCGAGGAACATGAGGCGGGCTCCGGCTGCCGCAGAACGCAGCTTTGATGTCAGCGGCTCCGGCCGCATGGGTGGTAGGCAGCCCAGCTTTGGGCCGCACGGAAGCAGCAAGATGCTGTCAACATCAGCGGCCACTCGGCCGCGTGGGCAAGGCCCCAAGGTGTGGCTCCATGCCGCGGAAGTCTGTGGCCTCAGCCGCATGGAAGAAGGCAGTGCAAGGTAGGAGGCCTACTTGTGGGGAATAACTCCGCGGGCAGGAATCATAACACCAAGTCATCAGATGCAGGGAGGAATGCATGGGATGCAGGAGAGTGGACCCCCCCTTCCTGAGATAGTAGGTCTACAGTGTTTCCTAGAGAAATTAGTGTATGAACAGAAAAGTGAACTAGATAAGGAGTACCATGGTTGCCTGGGCCAAGCTGGAGATATGAAGACTAGATCTGTTTCTTCCGTGATGCATTCTGAATTGCTCGACCTATTAGTGGTATCAATGGATATGCATAAAAGAGGTCTCCCACCCAGGGAACGAGGAACGCATCCTATGAGAATCTGACCGGACTCGGGTACATGGAGCAAAACCTCAGCAGCTTCGATTTGTTTTCTGTGGCAAACAAGTCCATACAAGGGGTGCCCCATGTCCTGAAAAGATCATTCACCGCCTCTTGACGTAGAGACCACTCATGGGGATGAAAGATCCTACTGAGCCTGTTTGCTTCCATATTCACTACTCCAGGAAGGTAAATTGCCTGTAGTTGTATGGAATATGTTTCTGCCCATTCCAGAATCTGTACCACTTCCTTGCACAGTATCCTGCCACCAGACCCGCCTTCCTTGTTTATATAAAATATGGCTACTTAGTTGTCTGTGTGTATAATCACTCTTCTGACCTGAAGATGAGGTAGAAAGGTGTAAATTGCATTGCTTTTAACTGCTCTTAACTCCATTAGGTTGATCTGGAAGATCCTCTCTATTGAAGGCCATAGTCCCTGCATTTTCAGATCTAGCAGATGAGCTCCCCACCCTCTTGCGGATGTATCTGTGGAAAGTTTGAGTTGATGCATTGGGGTGCGAAATTGTGCTCTCATCCCTAAAAATTGATGGAGCTAGCCACCAGTTTATGTACATCTTCATGGATTGAGTCATAGCTACCTTTACAGACATAAGTTGGCTGTACTGGGACCATTGGGCTTTGAGCCCCCACTGCAGATGACACATTTGAAGGTTAGTGTGCGGAACATAAATGGCTGCTGCCATGTGTCCTAAGAGAATGAGTATTTGATGTGCTGAGGGGTGCAACTGTTGCTATAACTGAAGAGCTAGCTTGCAAAATATCTGGATCCTCTCGGTGAGAAAAGCTCTGCAAAGGATTGTATTTATCTTTGCTCCTATGAACTGAAGCACTTGTGTTGGCTGAAGGTTAGACTTCTCGTAGTTTATTATAAACCCTAGCTTTCCAGACAGCCTTTAGTCCTGAGTAGATGTGACAGAGGAATTTTGGATTTCGAGGTTATGAGAAGCCAATCGTCCAAATATGGGAAGACCTTTATACCCTTCCTTCTTAGGTAGGCCACAGCTATGGCTAGACATTTTGTAAACACTCTGAGGGCTGATGAGAGACCAAAAGGGAAGACTTTTTAAATCGGTAGTGTTGAGAGTTGACCTGAAAACACAGGTGGCACCAAAAATATTGGTGCATTGGGATGTGTGAATAAGCATCTTTTAGAACCAAGGAGCACATCCAATCATTGGGTTGTAGGAAGGGAAGAATAGTTTTAAGAGAAGTCATTTTGAATTTCTCCTTCCAAATGCACTTGTTGAGGGCATGGAGGTCCACTATGGGCCGGAGACCCCCCACTCTTCTTCAGGATGAGGAAGTATTGGGAATAGAGTCTCCTGCTGTGCTGGTGTTGAGGTAGCACCTGAATCGCTTGTTGATGAAGTAGCGCATGCACCTCCTATTGTAGAATTAAACTGTGTGTGTGATCCCAAAAAGGAAAATTAGTTCTTACCTGCTAATTTTTGTTTCTGTAATACCACTGATCAGTCCAGGCAAGTGGGTTTTGCATCTCTGCCAGCAGATGTAGGCAGAAAACAAAATCTTTGAGGCAATGCTACATAAAATGAGAGTGCCATCTGCAGTCCCTCAATATTGATCTGTATCCAAGCCAAAGATTAGATAGCATTCCCCTTTACCAGGGCGAACTGGAAAACCCAAGGTTGGATCCCCCTGAACTGGAGATCACCATAACTCCATTACCAAAACAGTCTCTGAACCACTTAACTCAAACATAACTGTTCAGCTGGTAAGAAAAGTCTTTAAAATACCAGGAAAAATCAGACTTTTGGCAGTAATACCAAAATGGGTCTCTGGACTGATCTGTGGAATTACAGGAACAAAAATCAGCAGGTAAGAACCAATTTTCCTTTCCTGAACATACCCCGATCAAGTCCAGACAAGCGGGATGTATCAAAGCAACCCTACACCAGGCACGAACCCGAAAGACCCCTCTCTCAACACACTTTCTCCGAAAGTCATATCATCTCGCGCCCAAACATTAAATCGATAACGTTTGGTGAAAGTATGAAGCGAGGACCACACCGCGGCCCTCCAGATCTCTTGGGGAGATGCCAACTGACACTCCGCCCAAGAGGCTGCCTGTGCTCTAGTCGAAAAGGCCTTAAGATCCATAGGAATGGCGCGACCCTTACAAATATAGGCTGAACAAATAGCCTCTTTCAACCAATAGGCCAAAGTAGCTTTGTAAGTTCTCGTCTTTCTTTGCTCCACCAAACACCACAATGAGATGGTCTGATCGCCGAAAGGAATTAGTGACCTTCAAATAACGCAACAGAGCGCGACACACATCCAGAAGTTGGAGATCTCTATCTTCTGAAGAATCTCTAGACTATTCCGGGAAACCCGGTAATTCAACTGACTGATTCACATGGAAGGCAGAAACCACTTTCAGCAAAAGGGAAGGCACTGTATGCAAGGACACCCTGTCATTAGTAATATGCAAAAAAGGATTGCGACAAGAGAGCCTGAAGCTCCAAAATCCTCCTGGCTGAACAAATTGCAACCAGAAAAACAGTCTTCAACGTAAGGTCCTTCAAAGAAGCTCATCCTAAAGGCTCAAAGGGTGCCTCACAGAGAACCTGTAAGACCAAGTTGAGGTTCCAGTCTGGACACACCTTCCGAACCAGAGGTCACACATGCTTAACCCCTTTCAGGAATCTGATGACATCAGGATGGGAGACCAAAGACTTGCCCCGCACACTACCCCTGAGACAACCCAAGGCAGAAATCTGGACATGGAGCGAACTATAGGCCAAACCTTTAGACAAGCCCTGCTGCAGGAAAGACAAAATATGCGGAACTGTCGCCAACAGAGGATCCAGCCGCTGCTGTAGACACCAGCTCTCAAAAACCTTCCAAACCCTGACGTAAGCCACAGAAGTAGGCGGCTGTCTAGCCTGGAGAAGAGTAGAAATTACTGGTTGCGAATAACCCTTCATGCGCAAGTGCCGCCTCTTAAAAGCCAAGTCGCGAGACAAGTGATCCTAATGATCCGAAAATATGGGTCCCTGCCATAGCAATCCCGGCAGATGAGCCAGTCAAAGAGGTTCATCCACCACCAGATACACCAGGTCTGCAAACCAAGGACGTGGCCACTCCAGCGCCACTAGCACTTCTGTCCCTGGATGCGCTTCTACAAGCCGTGACACTTGACCTATGAGTGGCCATGGAGGAAACATACAGAAGGATTCATGTAGGCCACGGGCACACTAGAGCATCTACTCCTACCGAACAGACTTCCCCTTCTGTGACTGAAGAACCTCACCATCTTTGCATTGGCCTGGGTTGTCATGAGATCCAGCTGAGGAACACCCTATCTAGCACAAATGTGATTCCAGGCTTCCGGGGACAGTTCCCATTCCCTGGGATCCAGCTGTTGTCGGCTTAGGAAATCAGCCTGCACATTGTCTACTCCCACTACAAGGGAGATCACAATTCCCTTGAGGTGACCCTCCACCCACACCAACAATAGCTGAGGTTCTCGAGCCACTGCGTGATTCTTCATTCTTCCTTGTCGGCTGATGTACATTGTCTCATTGTCCGAAAACACTTGAACCATCCGACCCTGAACCAGAGGCAGAAACACGTCTAGGCCCCTGTACTCTGCTCTAGTCTCCAGACGATTGATGGACCAGGCCATCTCCGCCACTGACCAAAGCCCCTGGGCCGACTGCCTGGAATCTGTTGTCACCATCACCCGATCCGGAGCCTCCAAGTCCACTCCCCTTTCCAAGTTGTTCCTCAACAGCCACCATGGAAGACTGGACCTGGATTCTTTTAGAAACGGGAGCAGTAGATAATACTGTTCCGACATCGGATTCTATCTGAACAAAAGTGCCTTCTGCAATGGAGACATGTGAGCAAAGGCCCAGGGAACCAGATCCAACGTCAAGGCCATGGAGCCCAGCACCTGCAAGTAATCCCCGACCCTTGGCATTAGAAGACACAACAGCCAGGTCACCTGCGCCTGCAACTTCGACAATCTGTCCGCTCAAAGCGGGCTCCTAGATAATTCAACGACTGAGACAGAGCCAGGTGACTCTTTGCCACATTGATCACCCAACCCAGAGAGCTGAGGGTGTTTATCACTTGTTGCAAGGAACGACTGCACTCCTCCTCAGTCTTCACCCGGCTAAGCTAATCATCCAGATATGGATGGATCAGAATCCTTTTTCTTCACAAGGTTGCTGCCATCACCATCACCACCTTTGTGAAGGTTTGGGGAACCATGGCCAATCTGAAGGGAAGAACCCAAAACTGGAAGAGCTGGCCCAATACCTTGAACTGCAGAAATTTTTGATGGTCCTTTTGAATGGGAATATGCAGATAAGCTTTGGTTAGATTCAAAGACGCCAGGAATTCTGCTTTGTGAACCGCTGCAATAACCGTACGCGTCATCTCCATCTGGAAACGTGGCACCCGCAAGCTTACGTTTACTTTTTGCAAATCTAAGATGGGACAGAAGGTGCCCTCCTTTTTTGGAACCACAAAATAGATGGAGTACCTTCCCTGCCCCTGCTCACTCAGCGGCACCAGAAATATGGCCTCTAAGCTTATCAACCTTTGCAGAGTCCCCTCTACCACTCCAGTTTGCTTTAAGAAGAGCAGTGGGATTCCAGAAAGGCTCCTCTGAGCAGGCGCGAAAATTCTAAGGTGTAACCATGTCTTACAACCTCCAGAACCCACCAGTCCAAGGTAATCTTGACCCACTCCTCATAAAAATGTGACAACCTGACCCCTACCGCTTCCAGCCAGGAGTGGGCGAACCTGGCTTCTTTGAGAGGCCTTACTCCCTCCAGTCCCTTGACTGGACCTGCTTCTGGCAGACCTGCCGGCACCCCGAAATGTCTGCTGCTAACCTGACGACTGCTTGGAACCCGAGATGGAAGTCCATCTCCTGGTCCAAAACCTCGATTCCCAAAAACGGGATTGGGGTAGAAAGACCTTTTTATTGTCCTTATCCTCTAGCAGTCTATTTCCCTCGGTTTCTCCCAGGGACTTCATCAACTGATCCAGCTTCTCCCCGAAAAGCAGCTTCCCCTTAAAAGGAAGATTGCATAACTGAGTCTTGGACCACATGTCCACCAATTGCGCAGCCACCACTGAGACCATGCTCCTGGCCGATGTTTACACCAATCACACAACGCATCTGCCAAATAAGCCACCCCCCACTTCCAGACAAGCCGCCTGATCAGGGGAGAGCACGCCCAATGAGGCCTGCTCCTGAGGCTTCTGAATCCAGCACAAGCAAGCCCGCTGCATCATGCTAGCAAACTGCGGCTCGCAAACTCAAGGCCGACACCTCAAACATGCTCTTCAATTGAATTTCCAATTTGCGGTCCTGGACATCCTTCAGAGCAGCAGACCCCGCCACTGGAACTGTAGTTTTCTTAGTTAACGCAGAGACTGCCACATCCAATTTAGGAGTCTTCAGGCGGCCCAAATGATATTCCAGCAAGGGGATAAAGCTTCGCCACTGCCCTATCGACCTTCAAACCTGCTTCTGGGAAATCCCACTCCCAGCTAATCACCTTCTGAATCTTTTTAGATATGAAAAAGGCACTAGGCGAACCTGCAGCCCCATCCAGAACCGGAGTGACATTTTCATTATCTGACTCTTCCTAAATTAGCTTCACCCCCAATTCTTGCAACACTTGAGGAATAAGGGGCCAAAGCTCCTCCTCCTCAAACAGATGGACCACCCGAGGGTCATCCCCCTTGATCCTGGGTCCCTCCATGAGGTCTGGATAATCCTTGCTCACATCTGGATCCAGAGTCTGACTCCCGTCCGGGCCCCTATCCTGGGGAGACGCAGCATTCTCCTGTATCTCATCCGAGGAATCCAGATCCCTGGGGTCACCCTCTGCACAAGCACCACACAACCTCAGGTGTTTGAGGACATGTCCAGAACCACCCGCTGAGGCCAGCCTAGGTTCTGGACATGGAGCGAGCCTCGAGCATCAGCAGGACAAATTTGAGACTCCGAATCCACTAACTCCTCCTGACCATGCACAGAAGAGTGGGGGAGGAGAGAACTGGATTCTTGGCCAACCGGGGTCCCCCTGGTTGCGATCCCCCTCAGGAGCAGAAGAAGCGGAGACTACCTCCTTTGCACCTGCCACGGGCCCCGCGGATCAAGCAACCCTCCTAGCCTTTGAAGCCTTCACGACGATCCTTCTCCACCGCCCCCCCCCCACACAACTTGTGCAGAGGGCATGGGAAATCAAGTGTGCAGACTAGAGCCCACAGGCCTTTCAAGCCTCCATGCGCGGATTTTCTGGTATGAGGTCCACTGTTGACACTCAGCCCTAGCGCATCGCCGCGAGGAAAGCCACACCATGTGACCACCCTGCCAAGCCGTGCGACTGCGTTGACACAGGTGGCACACTGGAGAAAAGAAAAAAAAAGAAAAACAGTAATGGCCCGAATGCTGCACGACAAGCGCAAGGCACACCAAACTTTCCCCACCAGGGAAAAAATAAAGTCACTCATAGCCCACCTCACTCTCACCCTCCTATCAACCCTGGAAGCTCTCAACAAAAGCAAAAGGGATACTTCCCTAAACAGAGCCTGCAGCGGGCAGGAGGGAACTTCGGGGCACCAAGAGTAAGCCAGTCCCCTAGCTATCAAGGTCCCCTGAGGTAGCGGGCCATAACAGCCAGGGGTATCCATGCCCTTGGTCACCCGGCTCAACCAGAGGGATGGTTGAGCCGGGTGACAAATGAATCTAGCACCTCAGAGAGCTGATCCAAATTTCCAAGTCTCAACAATCAGCTAGAACTGCAGGTTTGCACCTCCACTATCTGCTGGAGACAGAGAAATTCTGAGGGACTGCAGGTGGCACTCTCGCTTATGTAGCAGTGCCTCAAAGTTTTTGTTCTCTGCCTCTATCTGCTGGTAGGGATGCAAAAGCCACTTGTCCGGATTGATCTGGGTATGTTCAGGAACTATGGAATGAGTGGGGGAGCGATGGGTTCCTTCTGAAGTTTATTCTAATGTGATGAAATCCCAGACACTGTAGAAATGGGATAGTCTGTCCCCCACCCTTAAGCACAGCTGTGGCCAAACTATGTTTAAAAATTCTGTCATGGCTTTTTGTTTGGGCCCTGCTGTTGCTTTTGCATACGCTGGCCTCTGGGTTGGACTTGCTGCCCTTGTTGCCTCGAGGACTGGTAAGGTGACGGTCTGTAGGGACTGTACGACCTATAGGGACATCTTTGATAAAAAGGCTTTTTATAATTGGAGTCGTACCTCTTAGAGAAGGACCGCTGCTCTGATGGTGAAATGAGCGATGAGACTGCTACATTCTGTTCTTTCAACTGGGAGACAGTCTCTCACAGCTGATCCCCGAACAAGTTATCCCCTTTACAAGGCTAGTCTGCCAGTATGTCATGTACATCTTCTTGGATAGCACTGGCGCGGAGCCAGGCTATCCTGCGGGCTGCTATTAACACCACTGATGTACGAGTGGAAGTTTCGAATGCCTCATAAATGGTACGAAGATGATGTCTTTCTATTAAAGGCTGAGGAGGAGCTTGGACACCCACTGCTGGTGTAATGTGTGGCTTGAGGGTTTGCAACACTCATAGGTACTGCGTAATGTAGAATTGATTTTTGTTGTATTTTTGCATTAAGCAATGCTGCTTGAAAAACTTCTCCCCCAAATTCATCCAGGCATTTATTGTCTTTGCCTGGAGGATTGTTGGAATGTAGCCTCTTATTTTTTTGCCTTTTTTCATGGCCGATTCAGCAACCACAGATGCGTGTGGGAGTTGAATTGTGCCATAATGAGGTGATTTCCTCATGCGGAATTTTAGGTCACTTTTTCAGGAGATGGAGTAGCCTGAAGACTGGGATTCCCCAGGCTTGTCCATGACTGCATCAAGAACAGAAATGCTGTAGGTTCCATTTCCTCGGACCTTGGATCTGACACCTTTCTAGTCTACTTTTAAGGATGGAGCCAACCTTTTTGACAAACTTGGAATAAGTCAAGTCTTCTGGAGGTGATGAAGGCTTTGGCATGTCCTCAGGGGGATCAGATGGAATTCCCACCGAAGTACCCGGGGAAGTCTGAGGAGAATCCAAGGCTTGTCTGGTTCCGGGGAAAAACTTGGATCCGGGTGTTTCTGGTTTTGCAGACTACTATGGTCCTGAACTGGAGAAGAAGGAATGGAAGGTGAGCAGAAACCTTCCGCTGATGGACCAAGCGTAGGCGCAGATGACGGCTCCCTTCCAGGGAAGAAACAGTTTGCAAAATGGTTGAAATTTGGGGCATGGCTTGTGCGGCCAGTCCCACAATGCATAGGGAATGTTTCTCCTTTGATGATGGAGTAGCCACATTTCCTGCTGCCCCAATATGTGAAGGAAGTTTCTTAACCATCTTCTTAGATGGTGCTAATGCTGCAAGCAAGATGGAGGAATCTGGACTCTTGTGATGCTTGGAAGGTCCCAAGCATCACAAGGGGTTTATAGGTTGACTTATGTCTATTAGTTAGAGGTTCTTGTAACTGAGGTAACTGCCACTTTTGTCTGGAGATGGATGAGATGTCCAAGTAGACCCTCTGAGAAGATGTAGAGGATCTATCAGAAACTGGACGTACTGGGGAAGATAGGACCTCCTCAACTTCTGAAGGATCAGAAGCCAACAGTTCCTCTGGCAGGAATACTATTTGTGGATCCCATTGCCAATCGGTTGGAGATTTTGAGGGATGGTGGTTGGAAGCTTGGTCACTTCCCCAATGCGCTATGGGTCGAGGCCTGCTTTGGACGCTTTAAGTTTATTGAAGATTGCTGCATGTGCGTCGATCATGGCTTATGCATTGTGGCCTGCTTGTCCTTAGACGTTTGCGCCGAGGTTTGTGGCATTGGATCAGTGCTTTGTGATGTGTCATATGCCCAGGTTAATGCGATGCAGATTCTTGATTAACAACGTTGTGCTTTGGTGAGTCATAGGTTGAGATGTTTCCTGACTCCCGATGCCTTTTGACAACACTTTAGTTGACACCTTTGCCCCCTTATTTACTTTAGAAACAGCTCGAGTCATCTTGGACACTCGGAGCTTTTCCACCTTGCCCTGCTTACCCGAAGTACCTGAAGATGGTATCGGGCCCACAGATGACACCCTTTCCTTTTGCCTGAGGTGTTGTGTTTTAGGACCCAGTGATGAATGGGTTGACTGATGTGCTGAAATTGGGGCACTGGAACCCAAAGTACCACCTTCGGTCTCTCTCAGCCTAGCTATCTTTGCATTCCATTGTTCTGGGCCCTTGGAGACATCCTGCCGCAGTCATGGCACATCGATTGCTCGTGATCAGATCCCAAGCACAGATAGCAATAATTATGTTTATTGTAAACCGGCATGATGTGACACTCTCACGAATGCCGGTATAGAAAAAAGTAAAATAAATAAATGTCCATCTGAGACAGATGGAACTTTGCCACACTGGCAATATTTAAATCTTTGGAGCCATGTGAGCACTGGAAAGTGCTGTTGAAGGTTTGCCAAAGTGAAAAGAAGAAACTTTGAAGAGAATAAATGCGAGATAAGTTGATCCGTGCTTCCAGTGAACTGCACGAAAAAGAAGAACTGAGGAGACCAGACAATCACACGGGAACAGCTGAGCAAAGCTCTGTATTCTTTGAGAGAAGTTACGCCCCAAAACTGCCCAGAGGATGTCCCAGATAGCATGGCTAATTCAGCCTGCTTATCAACAGGAGAACAAAAGGTCATGGCGTCAAAATCTCAGTGTTAATTCCATCTAAGCTAGAAATTGATATATGTGCCTGAGCTTGAGAACCAACATGGAGAAAGTAACTGACCCAGAATCCTCTGCTATCTTAGCCTTTCTTGGCTATATGAACTTCAAATGCCTTACTGAGCCTGACCTGCAGGAATTCCAAGGACACCTGGACAGCAGTTGAAGCTGGCGACACACTGTGATGCCTAATTATAGGGTCACAAAAGCAGAAGGCAACTGTTGGAGCATCAGGCTATACTGACACTATAGAGGCACCATTTTCAGGGGCATTTGTAAACACATCCTAAGATATGATAATTGCCCTGACCAACAAGATTCTAACAGAACAAAGGACTATCTAAAGAGTGATGGTAAATGGGCCCCACCTTGGAGAAATAATCAAGGTAGCTTAGGGATAACCTTATCATGCTGTTGATGTGACAACCTATGTAAATTATTCTCTGGGTAGTCACGCACTCTTAGAATTTCTAACCTAGTACTATATTGTATAAAAGAAGGATCAGTTCATGTATACAAGGAGATGCTGGTGGTCTGTTTGTCAGAGAAATGACATCCAGCATCTCCCAAGAATACTTATATTGATCAATAAAAAAAATTATACTTTCTACAAAATCTAAGTGTGCTTGTATCCCTGGATATAAGTGTCATAAAGAATGGCTTGGCGCTTAAAATCAAAAGAGCAGAAAAAACTACTGGGTCAAAAAAATGTAAAATGTACTTCAAGAGAATATTTGTGCTGCAAATAAGTATTCTCAGATGCGCTGGCACTAAACTAATTCTTTTAAGGCAGCCACTTTTGGCTTGAGGATGGAGCTGTGTGCATAAATTTGCGTAGTTTTTAAATACTTCAGTGTGTGTATTATCAAGAATTTTAATATTAACAATCATTTATAAAAAGGAGCAGAAAACGTTCATGAACAGCACAGAAGCATTTTATTATCTGCCAGACTAATGAAGCCGTTTCATTTGAACTTATATGCTTGATAATTTGAGAAATAATGAAAAACCTTCCTTGAAAAAGAGTTGGGAGAAGAAAATCTTCATTCTGTGAAGCACAGATAGCTACTGATGCTTACAAGTAAAGCCCTGACCTCGATGCAGTAAGGGCCATAAAATCCAGCCCTTGCCATGAATTCTCATCTCCATTAATAGGCGGTAGTGGTTGGCCTGGTGCACAATGCACAGCTTGAGACAATCCATTGCCAAGAGGAGAGCATCAGCACTTCATGCCATGTCTGCCATCCAAACCCAACTGCATTTTAAACCATACTGCACTAACGTTTTGTGCAATCAAACCGCGAGTTTGGCACAGGCGGCAGACATGACATGAAGAGCTACTCTGCTCCTGCTAGCTGGGAGAGAGGAAGAAAAGGATTAGCCTAAGGAGGAGGAAAACTGCCCTGGGTGGAATGTGACAGAACATGTGGATGAACTTGGGTGTCAGTAAACTTTTTTTTAGCATCCAAAGAAACCTACTACTCCGATTTAATTTCATTCCCTATATCCTGCCCAATGTTTTATTTTTGTTGCGTTTTCACTAATTTTTCTCATCTTGCCCCTTTTCTTTTGCTTATTTCATTTTTGCCTTTATTCGGTTTCTCCCACCCCTCTCCTTCCCTATTCTCTTCTTCACCACTTCTTTTCCTCTGGGCTGGCGGTGGCAGTAGCACCAGCAACAGCTCCTCCCAGCCCAGGGGCCAGTGTAATAAAAGTAGCTCATCTCACAAGCAAATGCAGCATCTTCTTCCAGCTTGTCTCAGTAGCATGTGCCAATTTTTAGGCAATTTTCCACTCCTGGACAAAAAATGGTGAGAGATGAAAATGGGGAAATGATATGGAATGAGGGAGAGAGGATTGAGGATGGGGATGAGAAAGGGAAAACATGGGAGGTTAGGATGAGTGATGAAGCTACATGAGAAGAAAGGCAGAGGATAAAATTGGGAGACAATTGAGAGACTGGAGAGAGGAAAAACTGCAGCAAGGATCAAATAGGATATAGAAGGAAAATGAAAATCTGGAAAGAAGAGAGAAAACAGAGGACTGGAAGCAGACAAGAAAAAGCACTAAGAGGGAAGGAGATAGAATGTAGTGAGACAAGGTTAAGTGAGGAAAGACAAAGAGAAAAAGCAATGGAAAGTAAAGAGGAAAAGTGAGATCGAGACAAGAATGAAAGAAAAGCAAAAAAAATTATAAAAAAAAAATAGTTTTCCAACCTTTCTGGTCTATTTGTAGAAGGAAAAACAGTTTTACATCTTAAATGTAAGATATTAAAGCATATTCATGCAAATGGGCTGCATAATTGCCACAGAATTTAAATCTTTGCTGTATAATTTCTGAAGTCTTACCACAGAATTTACCTGATTCATCTTTAGAAACTGGGGACTCTGAAGAAAGTAATTTATTAGTGAAGGGATGTAATAAAGGAAAATTGGTTCTTACCTTACCTGCTAATTTTCGTTCCTGTAGTACCAATGATCAGTCCAGACCGCTGGGTTGTGTCTCCCTTCCAGCAGAGGGAGTCAGAGAAAAAAAACTGAAAAGGCACCCCTCTTAACCTGGTGTGCCACCTGCGATCCCTCAGTATATACGATATCAAAGCAGAATAACCAATAAAGGAGAACAAATCCCCAAACATAACAATCAGTGGCTACAACAACACGCGCGGTAAAAGAAACAAACCGTACCACCGCATAACATAGCAATCAAAAAGATTCCTTCCCATGCCTGTAAAGAACTCTGCCGAGGTAAGAAGAAGAAAGAAAACATACAGAAAAAACAGACTCTCCAAAAAACCCAAGGGTGGGCATCTGGACTGATCCTTGGTACTACAGGAACGAAAATTAGCAGGTAAGAACCAATTTTCCTTTCCCTGTACGTACCAGGATCAGTCCAGACCGCTGGGATGTACCAGAGCTGCCCTAATTGGGGTGGGATCTGGAGAGTCCCGCACGAAGAACACTGCTGCGAAAACAGTCGACCTCCAGATCCCGGACATCCACACGATAAGGTTTCGCAAAAGTATGCAAGGATTTCCAAGTGGCTGCTCTACAAATCTCCTGTGGCGAGACAGACAGGCTCTCCACCCAAGAAGCCGCTTGAAACCTGGTAGAGTGCGCTTTCAAGCCTTCTGGTATGGCACGCCCAGCGCAAAGATAAGTGGAGGAAATGGCCTCCTTCAACTACCTAGCAACCGTAGCTTTGGATGCCTTGTGTCCCTGTCTAGGACCAGACAATAAGGCAAACAAATGATCCGATAATCGAAAAGCATTGGTCACCTCTAGATAGCGAAGGAGAACCCGGCGCACATCCAACTTATGCAGATCCTTATCCATCTCAGAAGTCTGATCCAAATTCGGGAAAGCCGGTAACTCTACCATCTGATTGACATGAAAAGCCGATACCACCTTGGGCAAGAAGGAGGGAACGGTCCACAGCGAAACTCTGGAATCCGAAATACGAAGATATGGATCCCGACACGACAAAGCTCTGAAATTTGCCGAGCGGAGGTAATGGCTACCAAAAAAACACAGTCTTGAGTGTCAAATCCTTCAATGTAGCCCGCCGGAGGGGCTCAAAAGGAAGACCACATAAGCCCTTAAGAACTAAATTCAAGCTCCAGGCAGGACAAATTTGTTGTACCAGCGGGCGCAAATGCTTGGCCTCCTTCAAAAAACGGGACACATCTGGATGCGCTGCCACCGAAAAACCATCAATCCTGCCCCACAGGCAACCCAGTGCCGCGACCTTCACCCGGAGAGAACTGCAAGCTAGACCTTTCTTCAGCCCCTCCTGCAGGAAGGATAGGATGTGTGCCACCGAAGCCAGTCACGGGGGGACGTTCAAACCTTGGCACCAAGAATCGAAATCTCTCCAAACACGAATATAGGCCAACGACGTGGACAATTTCCGTGCTTGCAAGAGGGTAGAAATAACCGAATCCGAATATCCCCTCTTCCTCAATTGCCTCCTCTCATAAGCCAGGCCACTAGACAAAAGCGATCCGCTCGATCTAAAAATACTGGACCTTGTCGAAGAAGATTCGGAAGGTGGGTGAGACGCACCGGACCGATCGCCAACGAGATCAGATCCGCAAACCACGGCCTTCGGGGCCACTCTGGGGCTACCAGAATGGCAGACCCCAAGTGGTTCTCTATCTGACGCACGATCTTGCCCACTAGTGGCCAAGGCGGAAACACAAGGCGGAAACCGCGAGGCCATGGAAGGACAAGAGCATCCACTCCTTCCAACCCGTGGTCTCTCCGATGACTGAAAAACCGGGGCGCCTTTGCATTTGTCCGAGTTGCCATCAGGTCGAGATGTGGAACTCCCCCAACGACGAGTGATCAGCCAGAAGGCTGCGTTGGACAAGTCCCACTCGCCGGGATCTAGATGCTGGCGGCTGAGAAAGTTTGCCTGCACTTTGTCTACCCCGGCTATGTGCGAGGCCGCCAACCAGACCATATGTCACTCTGCCCACGTCATGAGCCTTTCAGCCTCCCAGGCCACTAAGACTCCTGGTTCCTCCTTGGCGGTCGATGTAGGCTACCGTCGTCGCGTTGTCTGACAAGACTTGCACCGCACACTGAGCTACCAGAGGGAGAAACACACGTAACGCCAGGCGTACCCGCCCTGGTTTCCAATCCATTGATTGACCACGTCGCCTGATAACTTGTCCAACAACCCTGAGCGGATTGTGACTGGCAAACTACTCCCCAACCAGCGAGGCTGGCATCTGTCGTGACTATTACCCACTGCGGCTCCTCCAGGTCCATCCCCTGTAACAAGTGGGCCGGAATCAACCACCAGTCGAGATTGTTCCTGGCTGGTTCCATCAATGGCAAAGGCAGGCGAAACTCCTCCGATTTCGGATCCCACTGAGAAAGCAATGCGCGTTGTAATGGTCTCATATGCGCCCACACCCAGGAAACCACCTCCAGAGTAGATGCCATGGAACCAAGTACCTGCAAATAATCCCATACTATGGGCAGAGGTAGAGACTTGAGCCGATAGATCTGCGCCACTAACTTGAGCCTCCTCTCCCGAGCGAGAAAGACCTTGTCTACCGAGGTATGGAAGCGTGCTCCCAAGAAGTTGAGAACCTGAGATGGTACCAACTGGCTCTTGGCAAAGTTGACCACCCAACCAAGGGACTGGAGCTGGAGTAGAACCTTGCTCACTGCTTCCCGACAGAGGCTCTCTGATTTGGCCCGGATGAGCCAATCATCCAGGTATGGATGAACCAAGATCCCCTGCCGCCGGAGGGCCGCTGCTACGACTACCATTACCTTGGTGAAGACCCGAGGCGCTGTCGCTAAGCCGAACAGAAGAGCTTGGAACTGATAATGCTCCCCCAGGACCATGAACCAGAGAAACCACTGATGGCGCTCGCGTATCCCGATGTGAAGATACACCTATGTCAGGTCCAAAGAGGCCAAATATTCTCCCGAGTGGACGGCCGCAATGATCGACCGTAGAGTCTCCATGTGAAATTGGGGGACCCGAAGTGCTCGGTTGACTGCCTTGAAATCCAATATTGGCTGGAAGGACCCCTCCTCCTTTGGGACTACGAAATAGACGGAGTACCTGCCGGCCCTGCGCTCCTCTGAAGGGACCGGAACAATAGCCCCCAGGGATTTCAAGCGACTCAAGGTTTGCCCGACTACTTCTTGCTTGGCCAGAGAGCCGGCAGGAGAAATCAGAAAAAGATCCCTTAATGGGCAGGCAAAATCAAACTCGTAACCGTGGGCGATATTGAGGACCCCCTGGTCCGACGTGATCCTGACCCACTCCTCGAGAAACAGGGAGAGACTACCTCCCACCACCGGAACCGGGGAGAGGGTCGGAACACCTTCATTAGGACTGCTTACCTCTGGTGGCCCCTTGAGAGCCTCCCTCCCGAAATGGCCTCCGACCATGAAAGGAAGTAGGCCAAGACTGAGCCCTCTGAGTCTGTTGTCGGGCAGGAAAGACGGGCGGCCACGACTGCCGAAATCTGCGCTGCCCTCGGAAACGGTAACGCGCTGACCCAAAGGGCCTGGAAGACTTAGGCTTGTCTTCTGGCAATTTATACACCTTATTCTCCCCAAGAGACTTAATAAGGGCTTCAAGTTCCTCCCCAAACAACAATTTTCCCTTAAAAGGAAGATTGCCCAACTGAGTTTTGGAAGAAACGTCCGCGGACCAGTTCCGGAGCCAGAGAAGCAGTCTAGCCGAAACTGCAGTGGCCATGGTGCGTGAAGATGCCCGAACAGATCATATAATGCATCCACTGTGTAAGCTACCGCGGACTCCATCCTATTCGCCTGATCTGCTTCCTCTGGCGGCAACACCTGTGATGTGAGCATTTGCTGGACCCACCCGAGGGTCGCTCGCTGCATGAGGCTACTGCAGACCGCCGCTCTAACACAGAGCACTGACACCTTAAAAATGCACTTGGGGAGGACTTCTAGCCGCCTATCCTGTTAAGTCCTTAAGAGCCGTCGCTCCCGTAACTGGAATGGTGGTCCGCTTGGTGACCGCAGTAACCGACGCGTCCACCTTGGGAATCCTGAGGGTATCCAAGGCTTCCTCAGGTAAAGGGTAGAGTTTGTCCATCGCCCGTCCCACCCGCAGGGTCGCTTCCGGAGATTCCCACTCCCGAGTTACCAACTGCTTAAGCATTGGGTGGAAAGGAAAAGTTTGGGGCAGGGCACGCAGTCCCGAGAGTACTGGTTTCCCCTTAACTGGCTCTGAACTGGGGACCGGTGCCTCCACTTCCAGTTCCTCCAGGACATGGGGATCAAGGGATCCAACTCCTCCCGGTGAAACAGCAGAGAAACCCGGGGGTCATCCCCCTCTACTGGAGCAGACTCATCAACACCCCCATCTAGGTTTTGGAGGAGAGGATCCAGAAAAGATCCCAAAGAAGAAGGATCTGGAGCCCCCCCAGGGGCCAAAAGGGCATCCAGAGACGTGTCCCACTGCGCAATCTTCGTGGGAGGGGGCTGCTAATCCTGCTGATGAGTTCCGCCTCCAAAAAAAGCCCTATGCATAAGTAAAATAAATTTTGAAGAAAAAACTGACTGGCCCTTTAAGGGATCCAATAGGTGAGGGGGAGGAGGAAGAGAAGGGAGGACCGGGCTCCCCGAGAGGGCGGGCCCCGGATCGCGTGGTCAAAACGGACTCAGACTGGGAGGAGAAATCGGAGAATCCTCTCCCCCAGTCGGCAGGCAGGGCTCCGATAAAATGGCCGCTGTTCCCACACGCGCCAGAGATAGACCCAGACGCGATATCGCCGTTCCACGCCTCGGGGCAAAATGGGCCCAAAATCACTGCAGCGGGCGCAAACCCCGTCCTGCGAGAGGCGCAACCCCGCCTCCCTGCATGCTGAGCACGATAGCCCATGTGGCATCCCGGGGGGGGGGGGGGGGTGTTTCAAACAGCACGGTAGGAAAGAAAAAAGAAGAATTTAAAATACCCTGCCGACTCGCGGCCTTCCGGAGCTCTGGGAACGCTGCAGCACCCGAGGAAACTCGTCTTGGGGCGCCGAGGAGAGGGACCGGCCCACCGGTTAATCCCCCTCCAGAGATAGACTGCCCTCCGGGAACAAGGCGCTTAGAGCTGCCAGCCCCTGCCTTACTTCTACCTGCTGAGTGAAGAGCCTGAGAAAATAAAACCGCACCGAGTTTTTTTGTTTTTTTTTATACAACCAACTTGCTGTAGCCAAAGGTGTTAACTAAATCATCCAGAGCCTTAGAACTCTGTACAAAAAAAAAAATGTAACTAAATTTAAAGAAATTGAAAAATCAGGACTGCAGGTTCTATCAACCCTTCTGCTGAGAGTCAGAGAAAATACTGAGGGATTGCAGGTGGCACACCAGGTTAAGAGGGGTGCCTTTTCAGTTTTTTTCTCTGACTCCCTCTGCTGGAAGGGAGACACAACCCAGCGGTCTGGACTGATCCTGGTACGTACAGAGAAATACATGTAATGGTAAAGTGTTTCAGCTAAATTGAGTCCACATGGACCGAATCAATCTATTTTATGGGGATCAGTATAATGTGTGTTGATGGCTACTGCCACAGGACTATTGCCACAGTACAAGTATACTGTGTCTAGAGCAGTACAGCTGGCACTCTTTAGCTGTTAGGTGAGAGAGAAAGCAAGTCTTCCTTGCCCATCGATAGCTCTTCACCACCATGAACGCCACAGTGCTTCTTTGCAACACAGGTAACTGGGACCTTGTAGCCCCAGGCTATGCTGCTCGGAATAGCATGGACACCAGAAACAATATACATAGGCCCTCTGAAGTGTGAACATGCCTTGGCATCTTATCAACCATGCCCTATCTATGGGTCAAATAGCACAGACAGATAGGGCTCCTCAGTCTTGGCTTCGTAATCTACAGAATTTGAGGCAGCTTTTGTACCAGTCAGCACAAGGTGTATGAATAAGAATGGGACCAGGACCACAAAAAACCTCTCACTTTAAACCAATTGTCACGGGATAGATCACCGGCTACTTCTTCGGCTCATCACAAGACGCTGATTCCAGCAGCCTTAATCTTTTCTGTCTTTAGCATTTATTTGGAATGGTCCAGTAGCACGGATCAAGTAGAAGTCGCCAGCCCTCCATTCTTCAGGCTTTATTTGGTCACATCCCTGTACCTAGAACATCTGGCTAGTCTGCGGACTGCAGACTCTCTCAGCAACATATCTGTCTATTTCTACATCCTTCTGTCTGCTTCTACATTCTTCTAGCTAGAACTCCATTTGTGCTTCCCTGGTTAATATTTCCCTAGCCTGCAGGTGTGGTCCTCTGCTAGGAGGTGGAGCTCAGTCCCTTAGCTTATTCTCACTGACTCCCTTTTTAGTCTCCTTGACTTTTCTTCTGTTCAAATTTATTAGTTTACTCGTGTCCCTGGGAAGGTAGTATTAAGCTTAGTCACCAGTGTCTCCTAAAATATACATGCTGTCACACCATTCATGTTCAACAGCAATTCACTAAGCACAGTTACTACATATCAAGTCCTATGGTGACAGACTAAGGATACTGCCACAATCTCTAGCCACAACTCTGCACACTGGTGGTCCATCTGTGATTGTTTACCAGAGACAAAGATAGATGTGGCACAGTTGAAACTGTAGAGGCCATAACAGGCTATGCATTCTATTGGACAGGGATACCTAAAGGTGAATGGAGGCTATATGGAGTGGGCTTAGACATTTGCACATCTCTGAAGGCAGCTGTGGGGCCACTGTGAAGAATTTGCATTCTGCAATTTTGCCAGAAAGCTAAGGAAAACTAAGCCACACATTGAATGTAATGATCACATACTCATTTTTGTGACAGACTGATCGGCTTGTCATTACAAATTTTCTTTTGAGCATTCACAGTGCTCTGGGAGGCACCATCCTTACTCTAAAGTAGTAAAGCTGGCAGCTGAGGAGCCATTTTATGCTGGTAGAGTGAACATATTTTCAAGCTCTCTAATAACTCAGCTATTGCTCACACAGCTATCCTTCTCCCTACTATAATTTTGCGCATCAATAGTATTGAGTCTTGAGGAATGTACTACTTGCGCAGAAAAAAAAAATCCAAAAAATGAGTTCAAGAACATGCCATACTGGGTCAGACCAAGGGTCCATCAAGCCCACCATCCTGTTTCCAACAGTGGCCAATCCAGGCCATAAGAACCTGGCAAGTACCCAAAAAGTAAGTCTATTCCATGTTACTGTTGCTAGTAATAGCAGTGGTTATTTTCTAAGTCAACTTAATTAATAGCAGGTAATGGACTTCTCCTCCAAGAACTTATCCAATCCTTTTTTAAACACAGCTACACTAACTGCACTAACCACATCCTCTGGCAACAAATTCCAGAGTTTGATTGTGCGTTGAGTGAAAAATAATTTTCTCCAATTAGTTTTAAATGTGCCACATGCTACCTTCATGGAGTGCCCCCTAGTGCTTCTATTATCCGAAAGAGTAAATAACCGTTCTAGACCTCTCGTGATTTTAAACACCTCTATCATATCCCCCCTCAGCCGTCTCTTCTCCAAGCTGAAAGCAGAGTTGCTTACCTGTATAAGGTGTTCTCCCAGGACAGCAGGATGTTAGTCCTCACTTGTGGGTGACATCATCAGATGGAGCCCTGTCACGTAACACTTTTGTCAAAGTTTCTAGAACTTTGACTGGCACAGTGAGCATGCCCAGCATGCCACTTACCCTGTAGCCACCAGGGGTCCCCCTTCAGTCTCGTTTGTAGCAAAAAGTACGAGCAAAAAATAAAATAAGAAAATTCACAGCGGGTCGAGGTAGGACGAGTTGGGTTTCTACACTGGGAATAAATTCCTTAGAACAGTCTGGCCAAAGACAGAATTCCTGTCGTCCAGCCTTGTCTAGACAGTTGTGAGCTGCGAAGGTGTGGCGAGCTCCATGACGCAGCCCTGCAGATGTCGGAAATTGGTACTGAACAATAGTGCGCTACTAACATTGCCATTGCTCTGACGGAGTGTGCCTTCACTCGTCCCTGTAGTGGACGAGTGAACCTTGCTGGTAGTGGACCTTGCTGGTAGTAGAATGTAATGCAGTCTGCTAACCAGTTTGATAGTGTTTGCTTGCCCACCGCATCCCCATGTTTGCTTTTATCAAAAGATACAAAGAGTTGGGTGGACTTCCTGTGGGCTGTAGTGCAGTCTAAGTAAAATGCAAGAACATGCTTATAGTTCAAGGTGTGCAGAGCTCGCTCACCCAGGTGAGCGTGAGGCCTTGGAAAGAAAGTGGGCAAGACTATGGACTGATTTAAATGGAAATCAGTGACCACCTTAGGAAGGAATTTAGGGTGAGTGCAAAGAACCACCCAGTCATGGAGGAACCTTGTGTAGGGTGAGTAGGTCATAAGGGTCTGTAACTCACTTACCCTGCGAGCAGACATGATGGCTATTAGGAAAAGTCTTTCCATTAAGGTACCTGAGGTCTCAGGAATGCAAGGACTCAAAAGGAGTGTGCATGAGCCGTGCAAGGACAACATTGAGGTCCCATTCCACGACTGGTGGCTGTAGAGGAGGCTTTAGTTGTAATAAAGCCTCTCATGAAGCGACTCACCAGGGTTTGAGCCGTTATCGGGACATCCCCTATTCCTTGATGGTAAGCAGAAATGGCACTAAGGTACACTCAGATAGATGACGTCTGGAGGCCAGATTCCAAGAGGTGCCCAGATCTGTGCCGCCTCCTGGCAGAGCAGGTAAGAGCTCGTGCCCCCCTGTTTGTTCAGGTACCACATTGCAACTTGGTTGTCTGTTTGAATCAAGACAACTTTGTTGGAGAGGCAGTCCTGGAATGCATAAAGGGCATACCACATCGCCCGAAGCTCCAGAAAGTTGATTTGATGGGTCGCTTCGGCTGTTGTCCAAGTTCCTTGAGTTTGAAGGCCTTGGACATGGGCTCCCCAACCTATGTTAAGGAGCCGGTTAAAGAAGACCCATTTGTAAATTGGCTTTGAGTCCACCAGACAAGGGACAGACAAAGCTGGCTGGTTATATGTACCAGGGACGACAGCGGTTGAGTAGTCTGCCGCCAATGAGATTTTAGAGTCCATTGGGTCACTCTCATGGCAAGACATGCCATGGGGTGACATGGACTGTTGATGCCATATGGCCGAGCAACTTGAGTAATTGGCCAGCGGAGGCTCTTTTCCGACGTCGGATAAAGCTGGCAAGGTTGGACAGCGTAATCGCACGGTCGTTGGGTAAGAATGCTCTGGACAGTGTCGTCTAGGTCTGCTCCTATAAAGGAGAGAAGATGAAACGGTGTCAACTGGGATTTGGAGTAATTGATTAGAAATCCCAATGAGTTCTCCAGGTATGGAAAAACGTATATGCTTCTGCTGTGTAACTGTGCAGCCACGACTGCCAGGCACTACGTAAAGACTCGAGGTGCCGAGGCTAGGCCGAATGGCTATACTTGGTATTGGTAGTGATTGTGACTCACAATGAACTGCAGATATTTGCAATGAGGAGGGAAGATCGCAATATGGGTGTATGCGTCTTGAAGGCCCAGAGAGCAGAGCCAATCTCTTTGTTGAAGTAGAGGAAGCATGGTGCCCAGGGATACCATTCTGAACCATTCCTTGCAAAGAAATGTGTTCAAGGCACGGAGATCCAGAATAGGCCAGAGGCCGCCGGTCTTTTTTGGAATTAGGACCCTTTTGGAATCTGGAGTAGAACCCTTTTCCTTGCTGATTCGGTGGAATCGGTTCCACGGCTCTGGCTGACAGAAGGGTTGAGAGCTCTAACTTGAGTTTGAGTGGTCGTCCCAGCTCCAGGATGGATTGGGTGGGAAGTCCGGGGGTATCTTTGAAAAATTTAGACAGTAAACGTGGACTACGATGGACAATACCCACTGGTCCATGGTAATTGGATGCCAATTTGTTGCAAAGTGGCAAAGGTGGCCCCCCACTGGAATATGGATGCTGCTCTCTGGAAGAGAGTCAAAATCCAGCCGCAGGGCCAGTTTGTGGAGCTGGCTGTGGTCTAGATGTTCTGTATTGGCACGCGCATGTCCCCTCTGAGGTGCCAGAGCCGGTCGTGCATGGGATGCAGGAGGGTAATATCTGTGTAGCTTGTAAAATTGTTTTCTGGGTTCCCTACATGTGACCCTGCAGGTTAGGGAGGGAACATCTGGGGAGACAGTTGACAACTGGTGCAGGGTCTCATGTTGGTCCTTTAATTGGGCCACTGCATTCTGGATCTTATCCCCGAAGAGGTTGTCTCCTGTACAGGGTAAATCAGCCAGTTTGTCTTGGGCGTAGGTCTGAGGCCTTAAGCCAGGTCCAGCATCTAGCACTGATGCCCGCTGCTGAGACTCTGGATGCTGTTTCAAAGGACTCATAAGCAGCTCTGATTTCATGCTTGCCTGCTTCCATTCCTTTCTGCAGGATGGAGGACAAAATCTCCTGTTGTTGCTGAGACAACATCTCCACAAACTCCTGGACTTGTTTCCAGAGATTTCAGGTATACTGGGTCATGTATAATTGATATGCTGCGATTCGCAATATCAAAATGGACCCCTGGAAAACTCTTCCTCCCAACGTATCCAATGCCTTCTGTTTCTTACCAAGAGGAGCTGAGGAATGTGGAAGAGATTGTTTAGATTTTTTCTGAGCTGATTCCACAACTACTGAGTGGTGGGGAAGCTGACTTTTTTGGAAACCTGGGGCTTGTTGAACCAGGTAGGTAGCAGCTGTCTTTCTATTGACTGAAGGTACCATACCTGGATGTTACCACAGGCAGTGCATGAAGTCTAAAAGAACTTATTTATTTATTTCATGCACAGGTACTGCCATTATTCTTTTGGAGCATCTACAAATTGTAAGACCTCCAACATCTTATGGCGAGTGTTTTCCTCCGTAACTAGTGAAAATCTCTTTGACAAAACTGGCAAAGGAGACGTCTTCTGGAGAAGATCTTCGCCTTTCTTCCAGTGGTGAAGGCTCTGAGAGTAAGTCCTCGGAAGTCCGTTAAGAATCATCTGAGGATGCATCGCCCCATAGATTATAGGGACTTTCCCCTTCTCTCGGTGGAACTTCTGAAGGAGTAAGTATGCCAAAGCCGAGAGGGCGGGAAGGCATCGATGGATGTGGCAGTGGCATCGATGGAATCGCTACTGGCATAGAGGGCACCGGGGCAGAGGATGCGCGCTTGGGTACTGGTAGCCCTGATGGCCCTGGCATGGGCTCCGACATCGACGATTTCCGTGGAGGGACGTGGCTGGGAATCAATCCTTCCTCCTCAGAGGAACCTGGCATTGGGATCTGTGGAGACCTCGATGGATGACTATGCCAGCGTATCCAGTGACAGAGGAGTCAGTAAGGCACCGATGAGCTTATCGAGGTACTCAAAGAGCATTACAAATATCGAGGGAGCCGGTTCCGGGGCCAGTATGGGGGCCAGCACCGGCTGGAAGCCTCGTAAGGTTTTCTGCACTGCCTCTTGGACCATGCGATCCAATTCCTCCCAGGAAGCCGGCATGGGTGGCACGGCAATCGGGGAAGGAGGCAGGCTAGGTGTCAATGGAGCTTCCACGGAGGTCCATGGAGGCTCAGTGACCAGCACTAGTATTGGTGGGGAATGCCTAGGGGTCCCGGGTCCAGAGGAGATGGGGGCTCCTCCCTGGGCCCTCTTCGCAGGTGGCTCGATGGAAGTCGCTGCTGCAGTATTGGTGCCGGCACTGGTCGGGGACGCCCGTCGGTGCCAGTGTTGATGTTTCCTTGGTGCTCGATCCGGTCTTTCCCCGGCACAGAAGATGACAACGCAAATGTCCTCGATGGAGTCTGTGACAGACGGTCACCCTGTCCACAATGCTCCTGGCGAATCGTCTCAGAGGTCGATGGACCCTCTGTGGTCGGTGGCGCTTGAACTGGCGTCGATGGAGCAGTGCATTTTGAAGTGAACAACTGCTCCATTTTATCCAGGCGAGCGCGCCGGCCTTTGGGGGTCATTTGTGTGCAACTAGGGCATTGACTGACGTAGTGCAAGGGCCCTAAGCATAAAACACAAACTTCATGTGGGTCCAGTTATGGACATGGTCCTCGGACACTTGGGGCATTTTCTAAATCTGGTCTCCATGTCGAAAATTTGGCGTGCGCGCGGTCGGTGACCATTGGGCACCAAAGTGGTAAGCTGCAGGGAACAGACCGCAAGTACCGGAAAAAACGCTTACCGAGCGTCGGAGGGGAGCGCAATGGGGGACCCCGGTGAGAGATTTTTTTAAGAAGATAAACTTCAAATATTTCCGTGAGGAAAGTTGTGAGAAATCTCTCACAGAGCTCCTAAACCACGAGGCAACTGCTGCACAGAAAAAGAGACTGAAGGGGGACCCCTGGTGGCTGCAGGGATAGTGGCATGCTGGGCATGCTCAGTGAGCCAGTCATAGTTCTAGAAACTTTGACAAAAGTGTTCCAGGACAGGGCTCCATCTGATGTCACCCACATGCAAGGACTACCATCCTCTTGCCCTGGGAGAAAAGTCCCAACCTCTTTAGTCTTTCCTCATAGAGGAGCTATTCCATCCCCTTTATCATCTTACAATCATGAGGGGGAATGGTTATGAAATTACTAAAAAAGGCTGCAAAAAAAGTGAATGGGGAGAAAGGCAAGGCTTTATAAAGATTGTATAAGAAATTATTCAAGTTTGGCAATCATTTAGCCATTTGATGAGCACTGATGGTTAAATTGTTATATGGTTGCCTTTAGTCACTGAATTTCTGCAGTCTATTTGAGGTTTTCTAGAGTTCAAATAGATGTTTCATTCTTCAAAAATACAATCGCACTCACGTGTAGGAAGACAGGCTGCTGTCATATGTAGTCTTCACGCCATAATTCTCTTCATTAAACTTAAACATTTCATTTGGGTCCCAGCCATTGGACTGATAAAACAAAGATTTGAGAGTCAGACCAAAATGTCACATTTCTCCTTGTATACTCATATCAAATTTCTAACAATCCCCTTAAAATTGTGTTGGATACCCCAAATAAAATGCAACACCTCTTAACAGTATAGAACCCTGAAGTCCACTATCACCATAATTCCTATCCATTCTACCAGTTGCTCTCACCACATCAGATTCCAGATCATAATCATCGCTGTTGCCATCACCTCCCTCCCAACGCTGCAAGACCTTCTCTTTATGCTCTCCGTTCACCTTAGCATTCATGGCAATGGCAGAATCTGTAAATTTATCTGAAAATATAGACCAGTGGTTAATTTAATCGGAAAAGTGAGCATGTAATTTAGCTGAACCTCTCACAGTGAAAGATTTGCCATCTCAAGCACAAAGCACAAGCTGAGCAGGCTGGAACCCAAGGAGCATCAGTTAGCATATGTGGGGAACACTTATATTAAATTCCCTCAAGAGTAAAGGCATACACACATGACACACAAGATAGATGTGTTCAAATTAGATCATCTCATAACTGAGGGATCCTCATCAAGACCTGGCTTTTCAAACAGGCATACTCTTGATTGCCTTTCAACTCTCCCCCCCCCCCCCCCCCCCCTCTGGTAATCTCCCAAGATATCAGTCATCCTGGCACTTTCCCCCCCCCACAAGATAATGTCCCTGGCAATACCTTCTCCTAGTTAATCTCCCTACTTCACCATGTCAAAGCATTGCCTTCAACTTATTGTTGATCTGTATTTATTCTCTTCATGCTGTTTCTATTTAGTTATTAAGTATTAATCTGTAGTTCCTGTTAATTCATGAATTTGTGTGTTATGCCTGCTACCATTTGTTAATTTCACGTGTTTTATGTAAAGCCCATTGCTGCGTTATGTTTTATTGTAAACCGAGGTGATGTTCCATATGTGCCTCGGTATATAAAAACCATTAAATAAATAAATAATAAATAAATGCACATGACAGTACCTATCACCTGATAGCAAGAGGCAAAAACTGACTCAAGATCCGAATGAAAAGCTAGGTACGATCAGAAAAAATAGCAAGAGATAAAAACGGACTCAAGAGATGAATGAAAATATCCATACCTTTTGTTGCATAGTTGAAATCCACATTTCGGAAATGCACCAGCATCACATCAGTGGGTCTGAAGACCATGGTGTCAATTATGTCTTCCCGCTTAGGTCCAGTCATCTGCTCAGTCATCTTCCTGTGGACAGCATCCACAGCAAGCTCAAACTTGAAAATACCAAGGATAAAAGCAACTTTGTCAGACTTATGAGATTAGAGAGATAAAAACATAAATAAGTAGTGATTTGGCACATTTTTAGTTAGATAAATGTATGTTAGAACTTTCAACAATTTTCTTTTGTATTGTATTCTTTGTAAACTGCTATGATTGTTGTCAGAATGATGGTACAGAAATAAAGTAAGTTAAATAAACTATAGACACCCAAAAAAAAGATGTAAAAAAATAAACAAAAAGCAGGGTCTGTCAGCTAATGACCTACTAGGCAGTCTTGAAATCTATAGCTGGACAGAGCGCAGGGTATGACAAGTACTCAGAGTACAAAATACTGTAGTTGCCGTGTTAGTAAATTTTAATGCACAAATATAAAGGTTAACAAAAAAATAAAATTAAAAATTAATGCGATATATTTTTACTAACTTACTTAATACATTTCCTAACTAGCTTTCAAGAGCTTTTACTCACCTCAGGTCAGAACAGAATGAGCAAATACTTTAAGATAATTCCTCGAATTTAATCTCTAATTTTCTTTTCTAGAAGCTACAGAACAATTCAGATCTGTTTGTGCCACTCATCTTTTCATCTTGCAGACTACTGGGAGCCCAAATTCTCCCATTCCTACTTTAGGATTACAGGCAATCCAAAATCTCAGTCTCAGGTGAACCAGTCACACCTTAGAATGAGCTTTTTGGTTTTCCTTAAAATAGAAATTGATAATTAGTTCTCCACCCTTGCTTGCATCTCAGACCAATGTTTTTCTCCCTGCACATAATCTATTGTGCTCCTAACATGAACAGACTATGCTTCTCCTGCTCTCCTCCAACTGAAGACCTTTGAGAAATCTCACAACACTAAGATCACACTAATAGGCACAATATAACTCCTGAAAACAGAACTAAAAAAAATTACTTTCAATGTGAGTTGGTCCAAACTAGGGTGGAGAACTACTAGAACCAAGAATTGTCATCACAGAAAATAAATTTGATTTCTATGTTTTCCACACTAAGCTGGACCTCAGACATACCAAGCAGTTCCTTACTCCTACAGAGGAAGCAACCTGCAAGTTGTTGCCCCGGAAGCAAGCTCTACTAGGAATAAAATCCAAAGACCAGGGAGCCAACAAATCCTGCTATACCAATCCAGCATGTGCCACAATCTGCTGGAGACAGAGAATACTGGCAAGTGCTCAGCCTGCACCACTCAAAGGTGGTGATGTTACTGATAAGTTTGTGGTACTTTATGTACATCTGCTGGCAAGGTGGTATAAATCCACAAGTCTGGACTGGTCTAGCAGAAATGACATTTTTTTCTCCAATTTGAAGGGGACTTATATATGAAGCTCCACGCCCTCTATTGCCCACTAGCTTACAAACAGCTGAACATATCTAGCAAACCTGTCTGGATAGCATTTAAGAATTTGGCCAGGTTGTAAGATTTGATTAATATTTCAGCAGTCTTGTATGTAATCTATTTCTTTACACGTACTATTACAACTTGCTTTGTTTTTGTTTTTTTAATAATGCTGCAACAGTAGATCTTTTGCATTCCACAAATACCAGTTCCCCATGATATGAGCAAGTCAGTTTGTGCAACTTTGTTATTGACTGTACAATACGAGAAACTACCTTTCATGGTGCTGCTAATGGGAACAAAACTATTCTTTAATGCATCGGTGCTTGTCTGCTAAAATGCCAATTCCCAGCAAACCAAGCCCTATTGGCTGATCACTGCCTATTATTCACAAGTATTTAGTCCTGTATAAGTAAAAAGCAAAATTGCTTATCTTGTAATAGATGTTATCCCAGGACAGCAGGATGTAGTCCTCACAAATGGGTGACATCGGTAATGAAGCCCTATACGGAAAAACTTCTGTCAAAGTTTCTATGAAAATTTTGACTGGCACCCAGAGTGCCTATTGAGCATGCCCAGCATGCATGATATTCCCTGCCACAGGGGTCTCCCTTCAGTCTGTTTTGTAGCAATTAGCGTTAGCCAAAAAATAAAATAATAAAAACGTATCGGACCCAACTCCGCGGGGTGGCGGGTGGGTTTCGTGAGGACTACATCCTGCTGTCCTGGGATAACACCTATTACAAGGTAAGCAATTTTGCTTCATCCCAGGACAAGCAGGATGCTAGTCCTCACATATGGGTGATTAGCAAGCTAGAGGCTGAGTCATTTTGTAGTGAAACAACTGTGAAGTATTGTTGTTGGAAATGAATCAGCCGAAAATCACAGCAGGTTGGATGTAGTAGGAGTTGGGACTGAGTTGGAAACAAGTTCTTTAAGACAGATTGTCCATAGGCTGAATCTTGTCTTCCTTCTTTGTCTAAACAGTAGTGAGCTGCAAAGGTGTGACGAAAACTCCATGTTGCTGCTTTACAAATGTCCAGAATAGGTACAGAGCGAAGGTGTGCTACCGAGGTTGACATTGCTCTGACTGAGTGTGCTTTTACTCGCCCTTGAAGAGTAAGGCCTGCTTTCTCATAACAAAACTGTATGCAATCTGCTAGCCAGTTTGACAAAGTATGTTTACCCACTGCCCTACCTGGTTTGTTTGGATCATAAGATACAAATAGTTGACTGGATTTTCTTTGGACTGTAGTGCAGTTTAAGTAGAAAGATAGTGCACGTTTACAGTCCAAAGTATGTAAGGCTCTTTCTCCTTGGTGAGAATGAGGCCTTGGAAAGAATGTTGGTAAAACTATGGATTGGTTCAAGTGGAATTCCGTTGACTACCTTAGGAAGGAATTTGGGATGAGTACGGAGGACCACCCTGTCATGTAGGAACTTTGTGAAAGGTTCGTATGTGACAAGTGCTTGAAGTTCACTGATTCGTATAGCTGATGTAACGGCTATGAGGAAGACAGTTTTCCATGTAAGAAATTTAAGGTCACAGGTATCTATGGGTTCGAATGGGGAACGCATGAGTCTGGTTAATACGACGTTTAGGTCCCATTGTATGCTTGGGGGATGAAATGGAGGTTTACGGTGAGTTAAACCTTTCATGAATCTACTGACGAGAGGCTGTGTAGAGATAGGTGCGTCTCCCAGCTTGTTATGGTAAGCTGAGATTGCACTTAAATGTACTCTTACAGATGAAGTCTGAAGACCAGAGTCTGAAAGATGGTATAGGTAATCTAGCAGTGAGTTAGTGGGGCAAGTGAAAGGTCTATAGATTTCTGAGTGTACCACAAAGTAAACCGTTTCCATTTGTAGGAATAATTCTTTCTAGTGGAAGGTTTACGTGACGCTATAAGCACCTGAGAAATAGTGGTTGGAAGGTTGAGTGGTTGTAAGATCAAGCTTTCAACATCCATGCTGTCAGGGATAGGGATTGAAGGTTGGGATGGCACAACCGACCCTGATCCTGAGTTATGAGATTGGGAGCTACTCCCAGGCGAATGGGATTCCTGACTGAGAATCCTCTGCCCTGCTAGCAGTGTGGGAAACCATAATTGTCGAGGCCAGTATGGGGCTATGAGTATCATGGTCCCTTTGTCCTGTTGCAGCTTCACTAGAGTTTTGGTTATGAGCGGTATCGGTGGATACGCGTATAAACAAGCCTGAGTTCCAATGGCGAGCAAAGGCATCCTTTGGCAGGCTGTTCTCCTGCCGTAGCAGGGAGCAATAATTGTTCACTTTGTAGTTCAGATGGGACGTAAAAAGATCTATGGTCAGTTGACCCCACTGTTGGAAGATCTTGGTTGCTATCGCTGGATCCAAGGACCACTCGTGTGGTTGGAACTGACGACTGAGGCGATCGGCTACTATGTTGTGGATGCCTGCTAGGTAAGTGGCCCATAGAAGAATTGAATGTGCTAGGGCCCAGTCCCAAATCTGTGCTGCTTCTTGGCAAAGGAGGTAGGAACCTGTTTCCCCTTGCTTGTTGATGTACCACATGGCTACTGTGTTGTCCGTTTGGATCAGAACAGTCTTGTGTAAAAGGCAGTCCTTGAACGCATGCAGCGCATAACGTATAGCTCGAAGCTCTAGGAAATTTATCTGAAAAGAGGCTTCGGTTTTTGTCCACGTCCCCTGGGTCTTCAGATGACCAATGTGCGCTCCCCAACCTAAAGTGGACGCATCTGTAGTTAATGTTACTTGTGGAACTGGTTGCTGGAAAGGTAGACCTTTGAGCAGATTGTTCATTGATGTCCACCAGAGGAGGGAAGAACACAGTTCCTGAGTTATTTGAATGTGAGAGTGCAACGGTTGAATGGCTTGAATCCATTGTGTTTTGAGTGTCCATTGCATTAGTCGCATGGTCAATCTGGCCATGGGAGTGACGTGAACTGTGGAGGCCATGTGACCGAGTAGGGTGAGGCACTGATGAGCTGTGACTTGGGATTGATTTCTGAGAGATTGTGCCAGGAGAATGAGTTATGGGCACGGTCTTTTGGAAGAAATGCTTTTGCTATTATGGTATTTAAATCTGCACCGATGAATTGTAGAAGGTGAGATGGTGTGAAATGGGATTTCTGGTAATTGATGAGAAACCCCAAGGAGTGAAGCAAGTTGACTGTGAGCTTGAGGGAATTGAGAGCTCCTTCTTTCGTCTGACTCGTGATGAGCCAATTGTCTAGATAAGAGAATACATGTACATGTACCTTTTCTTTGTGAAGGTGTGCCACTGCCACCGCCAGACACTTTGTGAATACTCGAGGTGCTGAGGCTAGGCCGAATGGGAGCACTCGGTATTGAAAATGTTGTCCTTCGACCAGAAATCGCAAGTACTGGCGATGAGGAGGGAAGATGGGAATGTGAGCGTAGGCGTCTTGAAGATCCAGAGAGCAGAGCCAATCCCCTTTTTGAAGAAGAGGTAGCATGGTGCCTAATGATACCATCCTGAATTTTTCTCTTTTTAGAAATTTGTTGAGATTTCTGAGGTCTAGGATAGGACGTAGGCCCCCTGTTTTCTTTGGAATGAGGAAATAGCAGGAGTAGAATCCTCTGCCCTGCTGAGGCCAGGGGACTGGTTCTATGGCCCTGGCTCTCAGAAGGGTGGATAATTCTGCTTTTAGAAGTTTGGAATGGTGGTTCACTGTCCAAGAGGAGATTGTTGGAGTTTCTTTTGGTACAGTGAGAAAATCCAATCGGTATCCTTGAGCTATAATGGAAAGTACCCATTGGTCTGGTTATGGAGGGTCCAGGTGTGATGAAAAAAGGCTATGCGACCTCTTACTGGCAGATGTGGGAGCGGATTGACGGATGGGCTGCTGCTCTCTGAGTGTATTTCAAAACCCCGATGTTGATGCAGTCTGAGGAGGGGGTTGAGTCCTGGCAGGCCTTTGCCTAGACTGAGGATGCTGAGCTGGGCGAGATGGTCTTGCACGGCTTGGTGGGGGATAGTAGCGTCGTTGATGGTAGTAAGGATGCCTTGTATCCCGTCTAGGAGTTCTCCTGGAAGGAGGTTGTGACTCTTGAGGAATTAATGAGAGTTGTTTAAGAGTCTCAGTGTGTTCTTTTAAGGTGGCGACTGCTTCCTTAACCTTGTCTCCAAACAGGTTATCTCCCAGACAAGGAAGGTCGGCCAATCTTTCCTGGACCTCTGGTCTTAAGTCTGATGCCTTAAGCCAAGCCCATCTACAAGCTGCAATACCTGAGGCAGACAGACAAGACGCAGTTTCAAAGCTGTCATATGTCGCCCTGACCTCATGCTTGCCTGCTTCTAGGCCTTTATGCACTAGTTGCAAGAACACTTCCTGGAACTGTTCAGGAAGAGTGTGGGTAATGTCTTGGACCTGTTCCATAGGTTGCGTTGGTACTGGCTCATGAAGAGCTGGTAAGCAGCAATTCTTGAAACCAGCATAGCTCCTTGAAAGATTTTCCGACCTAAGTTATCAAGGAACCGATTATCTTTCCCTGGTGGTGTGGAAGAATGTGTCTTGACTCTTTTTGCCTTTTTCTGAGCTGACTCAACCACCACTGACTGGTGAGGTAGTTGAGTCTTTTGGAATCCAGGTATCGGTTGGACCAGGTATGTAGCATCTGATTGTTTATTAACTGATACTACTGAACCAGGATGTTCCCATAATCTGTACATGAGTTCTTGAAGCACCTCATGTACCGGTACAGCCAGAATTTCCTTAGGTGAATCTACAAATTGTAGCACCTCAAGTGTTTTCTGTCTGGAATCTATTTCAGAGAGAAGTTGAAATGGGATGGTCTCCGACATGTCTTTCACAAAATTGGAGAAAGAGAGATCTTCTGGAGGTGACTTTCGCCTATCTTCTGAAGGTGAAGGTTCAGAAAGCATCTCCTCGTCTGAAGAGTCATCTGTATCTGAATCAGTTCCAGTATCTCTTGGATGACCTGATGGTCTGAAAGGCATCGATGGCAAAGAGTGAAGTATGGAAGGAAACCTCGGAGACTGTGGGTATAGAGGTTTAGGAATACCTGAAGGTCCAGGAATTGGCTCTGGAATGGTGCCTTTATCGGTGTCTTGAGGCTTCTTGGATACGGCATCGATTAAAGTGTCCAACTTCTCCATCAGAGGTTGAAAAATAGAAACCTCTGGAATCGGCATCGATGGTTTCATGGGAAGAATCGATGTTGGCGTCGGAATCTGCACCAATGGCATCGGTGTCGGAACGGACGGTAACATCGGTATCGAGGGCAAAATATCCATCGGTACCGGAATCGGCGTCGATGGCATCGCTGGTGTCGATGGCTGTGATCTTGGCGGTATCGCATCGAGGAGTGCGTCTCGTACCGCTTGACGAATGTATACATCAAGTTCCGCCCGCATGGTTGATGAGATCAGAGCAGCCATGGGGGAGGCGGTAATGGCGATGCCGGTACCTCCTCAGAGCCCTGAGGAGGTACGGTTTCCCTGCACCGATGCCGGTGGGGATCGCCCTGGTATTGAAGGCCCCTGAGCCTGCACATCCAACCGAAGTTTCTTAGCCAACAATGCTGCTTCCATCGATGGTACTGCGGGCATTGGATCGGTGGTCGATGCGTGCGGCCTTCGATGGCGATGCCGATGTTTCTCTGTCTTTGGACTTTTCGCTGCCCGACATCGATGCTTTTGATGATGGCGAGGGGGAGGGAATAAAGGCATCTCCCGACTCACCTGGGACTCGTTTCTTCAGCACTACCTTGCGAATCGATCCAGCTGGAGACGATTGCGTGGAGGATGATGCTGAGGGTAACAGCTGAATTTGGAAAAGCTGCTCCATCTTCTCCATCCGGAGTCGACGTCCCTTCGATGTCATGCCGGCACACTGGGAGCAGGACTTGACGTCGTGGTTCTGACCGAGGCAGAGCACACACTCTTGGTGTGGGTCCGTTATGGACATGTTTCTAGTGCACTTAGGGCACTTTTTGAATCCCGAAGCCATTTTAGGTCGGACAGTCGTCGATGACCGTGGAACGGGAAAAAATATCGGTACGGAACCAGCAAAATAAAGAAAAAACTTTACCGCGATGGTATATAAAGGGAGACCCTTGCGGCTAAAAGTTTTTCCCAACTTTTTGAAAAGTTTTAGAGTGTGGAGAAATTTACCACAGGACTCCAAATTAACCGCGAGGCTAACGGCTCCGCAGAAAAAAGAAGACTGAAGGGAGACCTCTGTGGCAGGGAATATCATGGCATGCTGGGCATGCTCAGTATGCACTCTGGGTGCCAGTCAAAAGTTTCACAGAAACTTTGACAGAAGGTTTTCCGTATAGGGCTCCATTACCGATGTCACCCATATGTGAGCACTAGCATCCTGCTTGTCCTGGGATAAAGGCTAATATTAATCTGCTATAAACCGCAACAGCTTGGTTCTGGCAAGTCTAGCAATAATGTGTTTCAACTGTTTGTCCCAACCCACTGGGGTTCCCAGTATCTTACCCAACAAGCACAGCATCAAGAAGTTTCACTGCAAAATTCAATCCCAAAAGTTCCAGAGTTAGAAAGCATTCCTCTCAAGCATAGCATCTTGCATCAAAAGCAATTTCACTCGCAGAACTCTTTCAATGAAAAAGAAACACTGATCCTGTTACGGACACAAAGTGTGTGAAAAACAGATACATAACAAGAACTGAGGTGCGAGAAAACTAACTGCTGTTGGGGAGAAGGCTGGAAACACGTCTTTGTGCCAAAGACTAACACACACTGCTAAAGTGGGAGCAGAATAGCTAACTCTCAAGTTCAGCACAAATGAGCTCGAATGTCGAGCTTATTTGTGCTGTCGTTTGGTCAACTCCGATTCTTGAGAGCCACAAACAGGCCAGGTTTTTAGGATATCCACAAAGAATATGCATGAGATAGGTAGATTTATCTCCATTGTATGCATATCTCATCAATATTCATTGTAGAAATCCTGAAATCCTGGCTAGTTTGGGGCTCTCGAGCACAGAGTTGGCCACCCCTAGTGTACAGTTTTGTTGGGTCTCATGCTGTAGTAAAACAGGAATCAGGGAAGTCCAGATTGATGTGTAGTTCTGTATTGTTCACCATCAGTCTTACCTTAGAACTTAAAGTTTTGAAGATCCCTTCATAGACTGTACCATTTTTAACCTTTACATCACATGTAGAACCCTGAAAGAGCAAATCAGACATTGAAATTGATTATAATGTTAAAAGAAAATGTGCAATTTAGTGCTGAGAATAAAAATTGTGAACTCCTTAGGATGATCTATAGTTTAGCAAAATTTATACTCAAAACATGATTGAAATTTACGTTTTTATTCTTTTCCAACAGTGGAGTACAAACAACCATCATGTAAAAATACACTGGGTACACAAAACCACTGTAATCACAGCAAGTAAACACACTGTCAAATAAACTAAGCTGACCCCCCCCCCTCCCCTTGCCCTCCCCCACCCCCCAGGTAATAGGGTACCAATCCAATGCCAAAACACCCAAAAGAGTCTGACGTGGAACATATCACAAGGAAAAATCAGACGAGATATTGACCTCCAGGGGCGAGAATACCCCAACTGGTAAGTACACTCTGCATCGCCTCAGGTAATCCTTTAAGAGTGACTTCACTCAGCAAAGCCCAACCCCCTGCTCAGATGTCACAGCAGACCAGGATGTGCGCCAGGATAATCAAAGACGTTTCAAATAGTTCAAAAACGGTTTCCAGATCTTGAGATGGGTAGCTAGTCGATTGTGTTTAGTTGCCGTTAAGGAAGCCAGTCTCTGATATCGATGTAATAAAGCAACAATGTCAGTAATTCGTGGGACCAAAGCAGTCCTCCAGTTCTTGGCAATCAGAGTACGGGTTGCAATAAACATTTGCATACAGAATCGCTGATGGTGCTTATTAACATTGTCTGGAAAGATTTGTAAAAGCGCTGATTCAGCAGCAAAAGGTATCGGTACATCCAACACCTTAGTTAACCATGCAAACACTGCCTCCCACACAGGAAGCAAAACAGTACACTCCCACCATATATGCATAAAGGTACCTCGTTTCCCACAAGCTCGCCAACAGGAGTCTGACACAGAAGGGTAAAAATGGTGAATCCTATCAGGAGTGTAATACCACCGATAAATAATCTTGTAGCAGTTTTCCTGCATGAGGGCCGAGATAGAGCATTTCCGGGCATTAAGATAAATCTCCTCCCAGGCTTGCTTCCCAAGTGACCTACCCAAGTCAGTCTCCCATTTAGAAATAAATTTGCCTGGCACTGCCTGTGAAGAGAAAAATAATTGATAAACTTTAGAGATCAGTCCCTTTAACCAATCACTGTGAAGGCAGTACGTTTCCAAAAGGGAACGTCCCGGGCACAAGGACCTAGCTTTTTGCAGCCCCTGAACATAGTGGATTACTTGAGCATAGGTAAGGTAGTCACGATGGTCAAGCTGATGTAACTCAAAGAACTGTTCCCTCTTGGGGACGGAGCCCTGGTATAATAGATGCCCGACAGAAGTTATCCCCAGCTCCCGCCAATGGCGAAGCCTCCTGGATTGATACCCACTAGGGAAACAAATATTATTCATCAATGACGATTGATAAAAGAATTTATAATCTCCTAGGAGACGGCGCCTATTATGGGCCCACACCTTAAGAGTGACCGCCAAGGGACCAGGTATCTCTATCACCTGTCGCCAGGTGTATCGAGGCTGCCAGGGCATAGCGGACAACTCCATTGGACCCACAATTGATTGCTCTACCGCCACCCATTGCTTCGGCACGACCTTTCGATGTACCTCAATAACTGCCCTTAATTGCGATGCAGAGTAGTAGCTCAGAAGGTTAGGCACCCCCAAACCGCCTTGCGACTTTGGCAGAGTACTGACCTGGCCACCCTCGGCGGCCGTCGTCACCAAATAAAATCAAAAATCTTTTTCTGCCAGTTTCTTAATATCGGAGACGGGATGTAGACTGGTAAGGAGGAAAAAAGGTACAGCAGCTTAGGCAGAATGGACATCTTGATAATTGCCACCCGTCCAAGCCACGAGAAACCTCTCTTGTTCCAGCGGCTCAGATCTAAAGTAATATTACGAAGAAGTGGAAGGTAATTTAATGAGTATAAGTCTGCTAATTTGGGGGAAAGTTGGACTCCCAGGTACTTAACATGAGACTTAGCCCACTTAAAAGGGAACTGATCTTTAAGGGTTGACACCTCTCCGGGGTCTAGGCTAACATTAAGGAGTTCCGACTTCTCAACGTTCACCTTGAGGCCCGCCACTCCGCTAAAGGCAGTAAGTTCATGCATCACGCCCTGAAGGGATCGTTCTGGGTCTGTTAACATTAACAACACATCATCTGCAAACAGAGAGAGAGCGTATTGATGGTCCCCCAGCTTCACCCCCTGGACTGCAGAAGAAGCTCTGATCTTAGTAGTGAGGGGTTCCATATAGAGAGCGAATAATAAGGGAGAAAGTGGACACCCCTGCCGGGTGCCCCTGCCTATGGGAAACGCCGGCCCGTAGCCATTATTGACCTTAACCCTGGCCTGGGACTGATCGTAGAGCTTTCTAATCCAGTTGATGAAGTAGGGCCCAAAAGCCTGTTTTTGCAGTAAGTGAAATAGAAACGGCCAGTGCACTAAGTCAAACGCTTTTTCAGCATCCAGAGACAATAACACTGCCGGTATGCGTTTCTTGCGCACCCACCAGATAAGATCTATGACCTTGCGGATATTATCCGCCGCCATGCGTTGGGGGACAAATCCAACCTGATCGGAGTGCACTAGCCCCGGTAGAAATTTATTGAGCCTCTGGGCTAATAAACGGGCCAGAATCTTTAAGTCGACATTAATAAGTGAAATAGGTCTGTAAGAGCTACACAACAGAGAGTCCCGTCCCGGCTTAACTAAGACTGTAACCCCCGCAGTGTTGGCATGATGATCAATGGACCCTCCTTCTCTAAGACTATTATAATAATCAGTCAGAGGCTCAACCACAATGGATGAGCATTTTTTATAATAGGCTCCGGAGAACCCATCAAGGCCGGGCGATTTACCCAACTTAAGCGACTTGATTGCCAAAGCTACCTCCCCAGTTGTAATGGGAGCATCCAAAGCCTGTTGCTGCTCGTGAGTTAACGATGGGAGGGCCACACTGCCCAGGTAATCTACAATATCAGAATCTGCAATATTGGCCTGGACACTGTACAGAGAGCTATAGAAGTCCGAGAAAGTCTTTCTAATGTCCGCGGCAGATGTGTGGATACGGCCGGTATTGTCTTTTATTTTGGAGATATTATTTTGGGTAATCTTGGATCGCAGTTGCCTAGCCAGCAAGCGCCCGGCCTTGTCCCCCCCCTTCATAATATATCTGTTTAGTCAGTTCAAGGGCGTGGAGAACCTGGTGGTTCTCAAGGGAAGCAAGGGTAGATTTTAAAGCTAACAATTTCTGATAGCAGCGGGGCGATTGCGTTCTCATATGTTCCCTAGTCACCACGGATATTTGTGCGTGCAAGTCAGCCCTGTCTTGTTCCCTTTTGCGCTTACAAGTCACTGCTCTGGAGATCAACATGCCCCTAGCCACGGCTTTGGAACACTCCCATAGGGTAGCCGGCATAATCGATGGATGCTTGTTAAAGTGAAAATACTCCTGAAGTCGGGAGCTCAGCTCCTGTATAAAACTGTCATCCTGCAGTAATGACTCGTTCAGTTTCCAAAACCTGTCACCCGTGTCCCCGCCGCCCATGGATATTTCCATTCTGATCGGGGCATGATCGGACCACGTACAGGTTTCAATGTCTGCTGCACGCACATTATTACTCATCACCCCATCTACAAGGAAGAAATCTATACGCGAGTAGCTAGTGTGGGGTGCAGAGTAATAAGTGTATACCCGAGCCCTCGGGTTCCGATCCCGCCAGACATCCATTAAATTCCAGTCTTCCATAAATCCCCGTAAGGAATTTCTATTCGCTTGTGAAATGGTGGAGGATTCCCTGGAGTTGTCTACCTCCCGGCACAAGGTTACATTAAAATCCCCACCGATAATAATAAAGCCAGCGGCATGGTCCAGCAATAAAGTCTGAATCCCCTTCCAGAAACAGTTTTGGTCCCCATTAGGGGCATATATTGATAACAAAGTATAGGTCTGGGTCCCCACACGGATCTTTAATAGCACATACCTCCCCATTGGATCAGCAACATGGGATATATATTCAAACACCAACTGAGCAGAGATTAGGATTCCCGTCCCGGCATACTTAGCCTGCGGGCCACTCGCAGCAAGATAAACATGTGGGTATTCCCTAGAGATCAAAAGATTGCCATACCTCCTTTTCAGGTGAGTTTCTTGTATGAACGCGATATCCGTTCTAAAAGACTGTAGCTCCTTTCTAAGTAAATAACGCTTTCTAAAGGTGTTTAAGCCCTTAACATTCAGAGACACCACATTCACCATAAGAGCTAAGAATAGGAAGGGATGTCTCTTCTGAGACTCTCACCAGCTTTTCCCATGAAAAAACGCCATTGGAGGTTGAAAAGGTTATGCAAAAATGTGCTAGGCAGACTGATTGTGTGAGAAAGCATGAATATCCACAGTCAAAGTTCCCCAACCCCTGGCACCCAGTCCCCTTACCCTCAGAGAACGGATTCGCTATCTCCTCGCGAATCATAGTGGGGGATGCACAGAGAGCAACACCGGTAGCCCCTCCAGACCACCGCCCCCACATTCTAGCCTTAATAGCATCTTGAGGCTTAAAGTTAACAACATTTGACAAATGGTATAGCTAATGAAACAGGTACATCGCAGCACAACAGATCAGAACACAACTGCTGCCCATAAAGTAAAAGTGAAAAAACATCAACAGCATCAAGTTGCCACACTGCTAGCTGAAAAACACTTCAGTAGCACAGCAGGCCATCAGCCCTTCTCCGTCTGGGGTTCCCCCATCCTGGAGTGTTGGCGTCGTAGACGTCCGCGGCCCGGACCCGGTCTCCTCCATCTTGGGGTGGGGTCCACAGGCGGGATGCGCCGATTTGATGTTACTGGAGTAAAAGGGGCTTCCAGGCCTGCTTTTTTAAAGCTCTCCACTGCGTCCTCCAGAGTGCGAACACGGTAGGTTATTCCTTTTCGCTGAAAGATAAGGGCAAAAGGAAAGCCCCATCTATAACTGATCTCTTCATTGCGTAGTGCTAAGGCTACCTCCCGTAGTGAGTAGCGCTTCTGTAGCGTAGAAGGAGCGAGATCATTGTAAATCGAGATGGTGTTATCCTGCCATGTCCATTGTGGTTGTGAGCGTGCGCTCCTGAGGACTTCTTCCTTGACCCGAAAGTGATGAAATCGAATGATGATGTCCCGCGGTTGATTGTCTTTTCGAGGACCCAGCGCCCAATGAGCCCTCTCTAGGTCTATTTCCTTGCCGTCATCGTTGGAAGCAGAGGGCCCCTTAGCTAAGACAAATTTGCAAATGGCCGCCGCCGTTTGCATACAATCCACATACTGTTCGGTTTCAGGCACTCCCCGCAAGCGGAGATTCGCTCTCCGCGAGCGGTTCTCCAGATCCTCTAGCTTTTCATTCACCAGATCCAGTTCTGTTGACATTTCTTTATTTTGCACGGTTAAAACTTCAAGGGCTTCACTATGGGTGTCCGCTCTCAGATCGAGATCATCCACGCGGTTTCCCATTGCGTGCAGATCTTCCCTCATGTCCGCTATGGAAGCGAGCAGTTCCGCCTTATGCGCTTTGAGATCAGCCCGAAACTCAACGAACCAAGTGCGCATCTCTGTTCGTGTCGGGAAATCAAGGGACGCTCCCGCGACCGCCAGATCACCGGGAGCAATATCACTCCCCGTGATATCCACGCCATTTTCTGATTCGTGGCCGCCCGCGGCCTGCTCGTCCTCGGCGGGCATAATGTCCACCGCCGCTTTACTAAACGAAAACTGTTTTAAATCAGTCACTCGTTTGCGAGCTGCCATCCCGGAACGTGCCCCTTCAAAATTTTTCTTTCGGGCTACCTTTAATGCAGCGTGCCGCCTGTTAATCACCTCAATGTCGTTAGTGGGAGCGGAGCTGATGTCTCAAGCGGCCATCTTCCAGCGCTGCTCACCAGCGCCCCCCCTCAAAACATGATTGGATCATCTTGTAAATGATGATTAAGAGAAATAGAACATAAAAACATAAGAACGTGCCAAACTGGGTCAGACCAAGGGTCCATCAAGCCCAGCATCCTGTCTCCAACAGTGGCCAATCCAGGCCATAAGAACCTGGAACGTTCCCAAAAACTAAGTCTATTCCATGTTACTGTTACTAGTAATAGCAGTGTCTATTTTCTAAGTCAACTCAATTAATAGCAGGTAATTGACTTCTCCTCCAAGAACTTATCCAATCCTTTTTTAAACACAGCTATACTAACTGCACTAACCACATCTCTGGCAACAAATTGTGTGTTGAGTGAAAAAGAACTCTCTCAGATTAGTTTTAAATGTGCCACATGCTAACTTCATGGAGTGCCCCCTAGTCTTTCTATTATCCGAAAAAGTAAATAACCGATTCACATCTACCCGTTCTAGACCTCTCATGATTTTAAACACCTCTATCATATCCCCCCCCTCAGCTGACTCTTCTCCAGGCTGAAAAGTCCTAACCTCTTTAGTCTTTCCTCATAGGGGAGCTGTTCCATTCCCCTTATCATTTTGGTAGCCCTTCTCTGTACCTTCTCCATCGCAATTATATCTTTTTTGAGATGCGGCGACCAGAATTGTACACAGTATTCAAGGTGCGGTCTCACCATGGAGCGATACAGAGGCATTATGACATTTTCCGTTTTATTCACCATTCCCTTTCTAATAATTCCCAAAATTCTGTTTGCTTTTTTGACTGCTGCAGCACACTGAACAGACGATTTCAATGTATTATCCACTATGACGCCTAGATCTCTTTCTTGGGTGGTAGCTCCTAATATGGAACCTAACTGTGTAACTATAGCATGGGTTATTTTTCCCTATATGTATCACCTTGCACTTATCCACATTAAATTTCATCTGCCATTTGGATGCCAATTTTCCAGTCTCACAAGGTCTTCCTGCAATTTATCACAAGCTGCTTGTGATTTAACTACACTGAATAATTTTGTATCATCTGCAGATCTGAATACCTCACTCGTTGTTTTTCTTTCCAGATCATTTATAAATATATTGAAAAGTATGGGTCCCAATACAGAACCCTGAGGCACCCCACTGTCCACTCCCTTCCACTGAGAAAATTGTCCATTTAATCCTACTCTCTGTTTCCTGTCTTTTAGCCAGTTTGCAATCCACGAAAGGACATCGCCACCTGTCCCATGACTTTTTACTTTTCCTAGAAGCCTCTCTTGAGGAACTTTGTCAAACGCCTTCAGAAAATACAAATACACTACATCTACTGGTTCACCTTTATCTACATGTTTATTAACTCCTTCAAAGAAGTGAAGCAAATTTGTGAGGCAAGCCTTGGGTAAAGCCATGCTGACTTTGTTCCATTAAACCATGTCTTTCTATATGCTCTGTGATTTTATCCTTTAGAACACTTTCCATTATTTTTCTTGGCACTGAAGTCAGGCTAACTGGTCTGTAGTTTCCTGGATCACCCCTGGAGCCCTTTTTAAATATTGGGGTTACATTAGCCACCCTCCAGTCTTCAGGTACAATGGATGAATTTAATGATAGGTTACAAATTTTTACTAATAGGTCTGAAATTTCATTTTTGAGTTCCTTCAGAACCCTGAGGTATATATCATCCGGTCCAGGTGATTCACTACTCTTCAGTTTGTCAATCAGGCCTACCACATCTTCTAGGTTCACCGTGATTTGGTTCAGTCCATCTGAATCATTACCCATTAAAACCTTCTCCGGTACGGGTACCTCCCCAACATCCTCTTCAGTAAACACCGAAGCAAAGAAATTGTTTAATCTTTCTGCGATGGCCTTATCTTCTCTAAGTGTCCCTTTAACCCCTCAATCATCTAACGGTCCAACTGACTCCTTCACTGGCTTTCTGCTTTGGATATATTTTAAAATGTTTTTACTGTAAGTTTTTGCCTCTATGGCCAACTTTTTTTCAAATTCTCTCTTAGTCTGTCTTATCAATATCTTACCAACTTGCCAACGCTTATGCATTATCCTATTTTCTTCTGTTGGATCCTTCTTCCAGTTTTTGAATGAAGATCTTTTATTTATTTATTTTTTTTTAATGTGCCGACATTCGATCTGATATCACATCTGTTAACATTCAGGTACTGTAGGTATTTCCCTATCCCCAGAGGGCTTACAATCTTTTTTTTCTGAACTTTATCTTATCTTTACTAACGTTTTTTAGTTTTTTTAAATAATTTTAATTATCTTTTTATTTTATTGAAGATTTTATTGTATTTATTTCTGTTTCTAAACTGTTTTATTAGTTATATTATGTAAACCGTTAAGATAGAACCTTGTGTTCTGGGTAACGGTATCTCAAGTCTGCGCAAATGGAGAAATAACTTACCTGATAATTTTGTTTTCCTTAGTGTAGACGGATGGACTCAGGACAAATGGGTTATATGCTCCCCTGCTAGAAGATGGAGACAGAGTCAAGTTTCAAAACTGACGTCACCTTAGATACACCCCTGCAGTGACCTCAGCCCTTCAGTATTCTCTTCAAAAGCCATTATGGACATACTACTGAAAAACTTGATTAACAATGGATAACCGTAACTGTACTCAACCAAACACTGAAGCCTAGCAAGAATATAGTAATGGCATACCCATAACCTCTTGAAATCGATATTCACCTCAAGGGCGATTCCTTGGCACCATTCTTGGGTAGCCGTGGGCGGGATGCTGAGTCCACCTGTCTACACTAAGGAAAACGAAATTGTCAGGTAAGTAATTTCTCCATTTCCTAGCAAGTAGCCAGATGGACTCAGGACCAATGGGATTTGTTTATTTATTTAAAGTTCTTATATACCACTTATACAATTGGTTAATTGATCTATGCGGTTTACAGTATAACATACATAAAGTTCAGTTAAGACAAATAAAAAGTAGGACACAAATAGGCAAATAAAATAAAAGTAAGAGACATCAAATAGGCAGCTCATGTAGGTTAAAACAATATAGATATATAAATTAAACTTAAAATAACCAAATCGATAACTATAATGGAAAAGAACATTAAAAAACAGGCTATGTGATGTTATAAACAATAGTACAAATGTAGGTTTTTTAAAGCTTTTTTAAAATCCTTGGTATTGGGCATGAGACGAATGCCTTCAGGTAAGCAGTTCCATAAAACCAGACCGGTGACTGAAAAAGCGTGCTTGCGGGTCAGGTCTAATCTTGCCATCTTTATTGTAGGTATTTCAAGTATACATTTATCCATTGGGATGTTCAAAAGCTACTCCCAATCGGGGCGAGAGGCTGCCCGTTGTATGGTTAACCACCCTTGCAAAGACTGCGTCCTCTCGAGCCTAAATGTCCAGGCGATAGAACCTGAAGAAGATGTGCAAGGAGGACCACATCACCGCTTAGCAGATGTCGACAGGAGACAGCAGTTTAGCTTCCGCCCAGGATACCGCCTGAGCCCTAGTGGAATGAGCTTTAACTTGAAAGAGTAATGGTTTTCCTACCTCTACATAAGCTGCTGTGGACCACCTCCTTAATCCAGCGAGCTATGGTAGCCTGCGAAGCTGGTTCGCCCTGTCTCCTTCCACCGTGAAAGACAAACAAGCGGTCCTGTCTTGTGCACCGGTTCTGAAAGTTCCAGATACCACATCAAAGCCTACTGACGTTTAAATAGCAGAGGAGGCGGTAGTCTTCTGTATCCTTGTGCCTATCTAGGGATGGCAATGAAATGAACTGATTCACATGAAACTCCGAGACTACCTAGGGCAAGAAGGATGGACCAATACGAAGTGTAACGTTCCTGGGGTCATCCGGAGGAATGGTTCCAGACACGACAATGCCTGTAGTGCAGAGATGAGACGAGCCAAAAAAACTGCCACCAGGAACACCGTTTTCAGGGTTAACAGGCGTAAGGACAGACTGTGCAGCAGCCGAAAGGAAGGTCCTGCCAAAAACTCCAAATCAAAATTAAGATTCCACAAGGGAACTGGCCACCATAGGGGTGGCCAGAGGTGCTTTACCCCTTTTAGAAAACGGACCATGTCCGGATGTGCCGACAGGCAGATTCGTTCACCTTGCCTCTGAAACAGGAGAGAGCCGCTACCTGGACCTTCAAGGAGTTAAAGGACAACCCTTTATTCAAGCCGTCCTGTAAAAATTCCAGAATCAGAGGGATTTTAGCTGTTCGAGGGGCAAAAACAATTTCCTCGCACCAGGCCTCAAATACTTTCCAGGCCCGCACATACGCTAGGGACGTCAAGAACTTCCACACGCGGATCAGGATGGTAATTACTGCCGCCGAATATCCCCGCTTCATAAGGCGAGCCCTCTCAAGGGCCAAACCATAAGACAAAATAGAGTCGGGTCCTCGTGAAGGATCTGACCTTGCTGAAGTAGGTCCCTATGCGGTGGGAGGCACAGGGTGTCTCCACAAGAAGCCTCCACATGTCTGCATACCATGGGTGTCCGGGCCAATATGAAGCCACTAGAAGGACTAATCCCCGGTGATGCTCGATCTTGCAAATACCCTGCCCAGCAGGCGCCATGGAAAGAAGGTGTATAGTAAGTCCTCTTCTGGCCAGGTCTGAACAAGGGCATCGATCCCCAGGGATCGCTGATCTCTTCTGAGACTGAAGAATCGGGAAACTTTTGCATTGTGAGATGCAGCCAGCAGGTCGACGGATGGGAGGCCCAGTGATCTACCAGCAGCTGAAAGGCTCTGGCCGAGAACTACTATTCTCCTGGATCAAGGCTCTGCCTCCTTAGAAAGTCTGCTCTAATGTTGTATTTTCCTGCGATGTGGGAGGCAGAGATCATATATAGATTCAATTCTGCCCATTCCATAGGAGATCTATTTCCAAAGACACTTGCTGGCTCTTGATTCCTCCCTGGCAGTTGGTGTAGGCTACCGTTGTCCAACATCACGTGGACCGCCTGACCCTGGAGCATGCGGCTGACACGCCAGCCTGACTGCTTGGGCTTCCAGGTGGTTTATGTTCCAGTGCGCCTCTTCCTTGTTCCAACACCCCTGGGCCATCAGTTCTTGACAGTGAGCTCCCCAACCTCTGAGGCTTGCATCTGTTGTGAGAACTAGCCAGTTCGGTGGGGACAGGCTTACACCCTTGCCCTGGTGAGCTTCCTGCAGCCATCCCTGGAGCTGAGAACATACTTCCATCGGTCGGTGGAGGCGAACTGAATAGTCTTGAGACAGCGGGTTCCAACGTGACAGCAGGGAGCATCGGAGTGGACACATTTATGCCCTCGCCCATGGTACTACCTCCAGGATTGACACCATCAAACCAAGGACCTAAAGATAGCTCCACTATCACATTAGTCAACCGACGCACTTGGGAACATCAACTTCCTTATCTGCGAGGGAGGAAGACCTTGTCCTGCTTGCTGTCGAACCGGACTCCCAGATATTCTAAGGCCTGGGAGACCTTGAGATTGCTTTCGTCCATGTTCACTACCCAACCACATGTTCACTACCCAACCAAGCTCCTGAAGCATGGACGTCACCCTGCTGGTCACCTAGAGACTCTAATGACTTTGCCCAGATCAACCAGTTGTCCAAGTATGGGTGCACAGGATCCCTTCTTTCCTCAGGGCTGCTGCCACGACCACCATAATTTTGGAAAATGTCTGGGGGCGGTGGCCAGGCCGAAGGGCAGTGCCCAGAACTGATAATGGTGGCCCAGCGCCGCAAAGCATAGGAAACGCTGGTGGACTTGCTGGATTGGAATATTAAGGTAGGCCTCGGAGAGGTCCTGTTGTGTCCGTCGGTCCTCGACGGCTTCGCCCCATTTGCCTCACCTTATTCACGGCTCCTCCCGCTTACCTGGGCAAGATGGCTACCGCCTCGTCTACAAGCCGACCTCTCTGGTGTCCCCGGAATGGCTATGGTGCAGCCTCCCGCCATTGCTCCTCCCAGGCACCTACTAGGGTGCGCGCACAACCCACGTCTTTGGTACCACCCTTGGCGCAAACCTCAAGGGCGTTCCCTCATGCTGACGTCACGCCATCCGGGTATAGTAGATTCACTCATTTGCTAGCTCCCCGAGTTAACAAGGACTCAAATCCATTCTTGTCTACGCTACTCTGCTGCTTCCGTGCTGCCGCAGGCAGCTCTCTCTCCCTCTCTCTGACCTTCTGGGTATTTGATAACCTAGGTACCCGTTCCTCGGGGGCCCTCTGCTTTATTTCAGGTGCCTTACAGGGTTCAGGTACTCGCTCCGAGGGCCTGCCTCACCCTGCCTCAGTGCCTGTACCTCTACAACAGACCTGGTGGAATCGCATATCAACAGCAAACACCTAGTGAGTACTCTATCTCATCCACAGTATCTCCTCGCTGGGAGACCTGCTGCGGAACCTCCTGACGTCATCAAGGAGAGAAGAGCTCCCTCTGCCGAGGTCCCTGAGACTGCAACTACAAGACTGCCTCACTACTGCCACCTCTGGTGGTTCGCTTCAAGCTGTGCAATAAAAGAACTCTTGTGTTTGTGTAGTACGAGTCTAGCCCAGTGCTGTGGCTCCTCACGGGATTCCTCCCCATGGGCGTGGTCACCTCCACAGCACCCAAGGATCCACAAACACACATAATTACAACAGGTCCAGGGAGATTAAAAACTCTCCCGGTTGCACGGCCATTAAGATGAAGCACAGATTTCCATGTGAAAATGAATTACTCGTAGATGTTGGTTGATGCTCTTGAGGTCCAGGATGAGGCGAAAGAAACCCTCCTCCTTGGGTACAATGAAATACATGGAATAACACCCCATATTTTTCTGGGGCATAGGTACTGGAATTATAGCCCTCAATTTGAGGACCCTTATCAAGGTAGATTCCACTGCCAGCTTTTAGTGCTGGGAGTGGCATGGAGACATCATGAATATGCCCAAAGGAGTGCAGTGAAACTCCAGCGTGTACCCTTCTCGTATGATATCCAGTACTCATTTGTCTGACGTGATCTCAACCCCCTGCTGGTAGAAGAGGGATAGTCAACTCCATGCTGGTAGAAGAGGAATAGTTGACCCCCTATCTCCTCGTTCCATGGATGGGTTGGCAAAACGTCATTGGGAAGTTCGGGCTGAACCTGAACCAGCCCCTCTTGGGTTGCTGACTCCGAAAGGACTGAAACCTTCCCAAGGACCAAGACATCTGAAATGCCGATTTCCTGTAGGGCTGACACCTCATAGGCGAGAGGCGCTGTAACCTCTTTCCTCTTATCTTAGAGGTCACGTCCGCTGACCAATTTCGCAACCATAGCTATCTTCTGGCCTCTACCACTGAGGCCACTCCTCTAGTCAAGGTATGGACAAGGTCAGAGCTCGCATCAGATAAAAAGGCAGCAGCGGGATCCTTAGCCTCTCTGGAATGCGCTCCTGAGTTATTTACCTCTCTCAAGAGAAGCAGGCAGGAGCGAGCCACCAGGGCACAACAGGAAGCAATCTGTAGTGCCATTGCTGTCGCGTCAAAGGCTTGTTTAAGGATGGACTCCATCTGCCTATCATGCGCATCCTTTAAGACCACTCCTTCCTTCACTGGGATAGTTGTTCATTTCGAAATGGTGCCGACCAGGGCATCCACTTTAGGGAAACACAGGCATTCTCCCACCGCCAGATCCAGTGGGTATAGAGCTTCCAGTGCTCGACCACCTTTAAATCTGGCTTCCAGGGTGTCCCATTCTAGGTCCATCAACTTCTGGATGGCTTCTAGCATTGGGAAATAGCAAGAGGCTTTCCATAGGACACCAGGATGGGATTCTTCTTTGGTTCCAACACAGGGTCCATGCCAGGAACTCCCAGAGTCTTCAGGGTCTGGGAGACCAGGGCTGGCAATTCATCTCTGTGGAAAAACCATAGCATGGTCCAGTATGGTTCCAGACCTGGAGGGATTTCCCGTCCTCCAATGAGTCTGTATCCCCTTCATCGTCCGTATTGTCTGGGTCTCTGTCAGGGATACCCTTGGTGAGGCAAGGCATGTCCTGAGGCATGCTAATAGGACTGAGAGGAAGAGGCCTTCCCAGCTGGGGCTCAGATCAGACAGGGACAGCAGCTGACTGTGCCTGAACAAAGGCTTGAAGGCCCTGAAAGAATTTCACCCAAGAAAAGGTTGCCGGGTCCATACCTAACCCAGGAGGAACTGGGGTAGGGGCCACTGAACTGTCCTCTCCCAGGGAGGACACAGCCCCGGGACTGCTCAGATCCGGGGTGCTACCAGATACGGTCGTGGCTGACCTGTCCTCCGACTGGGAGGGGCCAGGCTTGGAAACGTTCTGAGTCCCCAGCCCTCCCTGGGCTTCCTCACTGCTATCAGGAGTACATTATACCCATTGGTCCTGAGTCCATCTGCTACACGCTAGGAAATGTTAGGAATTATTAGAAAGGGAATGGTGAATAAAATGGAGGATGTCATAATGCCTCTGTATCGCTCCATGGTGAGACCACACCTTGAATACTATGTACAATTCTGTTCGCTGCATCTCAGAAAGATATAGTTGCGATGGAGAAGGTACAGAGAAGGACGACCAAAATGATAAAGGGGATGGATCTGCACCCCTATGAGGAAAGACTAAAGAGGTTAGGGCTGTTCAGCCTGGAGAAGAAAAGGCTGAGGGGGGATATGATAAGAGATCTTTAAAATCATGAGAGGTCTAGAATTGGTAAATGTGAATCGGTGTTTACTCTTTTGGATAATAGAAGGACTAGGGGGCACTCCATGAAGTTAGCATATAGCACAATTAAAACTAATCGGAGAAAATTCTTTTTTACTCAACGCACAATTAAACTCTGGAATTTGTTGCCAGGGGATGTGGTTTGTGCAGTTAGTGTACCTGGGTTTAAAAAAGGTTTACATAAGTTCTTGGAAAAGTCCATTACCTGCTATCAATCAAGTTGACTTAGAAAATAGCCACTGCTATTACCAGCATCAGTAGTGTAGGACAGCGATTCTCAACCAGTGTGTTGCGATACACCAGTGTGTCGTGGCTCCGGTGTCCCACTGCCCCGGTTGTGCTTCCCCGTTCCCTGCCCCCGCGGGCCAATGGCAAGCCTCCTCCATTCTTCCTGCCCCATGCAGGCCAATTAGAAGCCTCCTCCCTTCTACTTGCCAGGAGGAAGCTTCTGATTGGCCAGTGAGGCAGGAAGAAGGGACATAGTATACGCCGGGAGTTGGGAGGAGAGGCAGTGTCGAAGCGAGGCCCAACCTGATGAAGCAAGGCTGCCACGGGAGCTAACCCCCTTGGCGGCAAAGAGGAAACCCGACCCAGACGAATCAAGGCTGCCACGGGATCCCATCCCCGTGGTGGCGAAGAGGAAACCCGACCCTGGCCAAGCAAGACCGCCACAGGAGCCCATCCCTGTGGCGGTGAAAAAGAAGTCCCGCTGGAGTAAAGCCGCAATGGAACTGAAACCCATCCCTGCAGAGAAGGAAGAAGAGGTTTGGTGGTGACTGCATGTGAGAATGGAAGCCTAGGTGAGGGCTGGTGTGTGTGAGTGGGAATGGGAGCCAGGGTGAGGGCTGTTGTGTGTGGGTGCGAATGTCTGCCTGGGTGAGGGCTGGTGTGAGTGGGTGCGAGAACATTTGTGTGATTTTGAGCTTGCATATAAGAAAGAGCATGTGTGTGATTGAGAGAGACTGGTCAAGGAGGTGATGTGTTTCTGGGTGAGAGAGAGACTGGTCATGGGGTCTAATTTGGGGTATGTGTGTATGAGTGAGTGACTGGTTGTGGACCCTAAAAAGAGGATCGTGGGGATAGAGCTTCAGCAGCCGCTGCAGCTTCTGGTGTGTACATTTAGCCTGGAAGAGAAAGGAGTAGAAGAGTTGCTGGAGATGGTAAGTAAAGGTGTCTTTTTAAGTTTATTTTTCTTGATTGACTTTTGATTCTCCTCTGGGCAATTGCCCTTCTCAGGATTTACCAACCTACTCGGCAATTAAGATCATCACAACGTGGTTTACTAGATGTGCCTTCTGTCCGTCATGCCCATCTTGCTTTTACACGGGAAACTGCTTTTTCTGTAGCTGCTCCCTCTATCTGGAATTCTTTACCTTTCGAGGTTCGAATGCAGGAAAATCTGAAGAAATTAAGACTCTACCTAAAAAACTTCCTCCTTCAGTGCTCTTGATGCAAGGTCTGAATTTCTTAATGCTGGTAATTTGTGTGTTGTTTTAGAATCCAATGCTGTTGTATGTGATTTTTGGTGTTTGTTTCTTGATACTATTTTATGTATGTTCTATTGTAAATCACCTAGGCCACAATTTTGTTGTGTTAAGTGATTAATAAATGTTAATAAATGAAAAGTAACTGCCATTTTAATTATTGAGTATTATGTAATCTGTCTGTTTTGAAATATTTAATTGGTATTTGGACAATTTTTAAATAATTTTTATGAGTTTTTAATTGTTGGATGTTATTCTGTTCATCAGCTGTTTTGAAACATTTATTAGTATAGTTTTACAATTATTTCTGCGTGGGGTTCAATAGCAGCTTAGCTTATTCTGTTTTCCTAATAGGAAATATATTAGTGTTTAGGGCCTGGTTTAATATTTGTAGTGTTACCTTTTCATAGATAGGGTTGTTACTGTTGGAGTGCATGCCATAATGCAGGTGTAACTTTGTGCAGATTAGTCTGTGTGCATTATTGCAGATCCTGGGACTATGTTAGGTGCTATATTTATTTCCATTTCTGCAGGTTTGCACTGTATGCTGAGTGGCTTTTTTGGTTTTCCATTCCAGTTTCTGTCTCCATATTTATAATTTATGGTCTTTCTGTACTTAGTTAAGGTCAGATCTGGGTGTGTGACCGAAGTGAGGTATTTTACTAACATGTAGGAATTTGTATCAAACTTATTTGTTGTGTTTTCTCAATAGGATATGCATTAGTGGTAAATTACTGTCTTTTCTTAAGGAAGGCTATTGTGCCTGGTAGTAAAGGGAGCTTGTTTTGCTTTTACTGAGATGTCACCAGAACATCTTTTTTGTATGGTGAGTTGTATGGATAATGACCTAGTTCTGTTCTGACCCATTGTTGGGGGTCGAGGGGGTTCCTGTGGATGCAGAGTGTATGTTTACATATAGCCCCATGACTGTCACATGTTCAGTGTGTCACACATGTGAGAACCATCTGTCAATTGTGTCCCTGCCGAAAAAAGGTTAAGAACCACTGGTGTAGGATATACTTAAGTTTTTGGGTTCTTGCCAGGTACTTCTAACCTGGATTGGCCACTGCTGGAAACAGGATGCTCGGTTTGATGGACCCTTGGTCTGACCTAGTATAGCAATTTCTTATGTTCTTATAGCCATTTAGGAGGGGTTCAATGTCATCTCAAAGGCATCATGTGCCAAACAGATTAGAATCAAAATCTAACTGAATTCAGATTGTTCCTCTTGAAAGAAACAGTCTGTAAAATGTTACACCTTTCACAGAATGGTACTTAAGTGTTAAGACCATGTAGATCTGGTGGGATGCTGTGTGGGACTGTGGTACAGCATTCTCATATTATCTCAGTCTAAAATAATTTTAAGTCAGACTTTGACACTCCAAGGGTACCAAGTATGTTTTTTGGACTTTAATATGTTTTAGAGTAAATTCATCTACCACAGAATGGTCAAATCCTTCATAAGTACACCATACTTAGGTGTACTTATGAAGGATTTGACCTTCATAAGTACACCTGATCTTGCAAAACCAAAAACATTCTGGTTTTGCAAGAGAAGGACAGACACTGCCACTGATCTTTTTGGGACATCAAGGCACTTGCAGGCCAGATAAGGTACCCTGGGCTCTTCCTCGCCATAGTATGAAGAAAATCTGAAAAAGAAAGGTTTTTGGGTAGACTGACTCCATGCCTATGGAGAAAAATGGTCTCCGCAAAGCTCAGATAAGAATTCTTCTTCAAAACATATTTCCTCAGTTTCATTCATGAAAGCTCATAGCCCATCAACCAAAACTAGAAATAGTTCTGAGGGTGTGACTATTTTGGAGCTGGCCAACTTTCAGTGCCAATGGAAGACTCATAATGCATCAGAACTGACAATGACAAAGATCAAGAGAGGCATTCCTCAAAGGATGCTCAGTGCCAACATTGAACCTCCATGCTTGCTAATGGACCAAAAACACTCTGCTGCAGAACAGAAGCAGTAGTATGCTCCAAGCATGCTTTAAAAAATATTTTTAAAAATTTGTTTTGGTGATACTGCCACATTTAAAGAGAAGGATGGTAAGTTAATGATTTCAACTAGCAGTAAACCATCTAGTTCATGATGATGTTCAGATTGGTTAAGATATTAAACTACCACTTTTCTACCTCTAATATAATCAGTTTTTGATGTATTTTTTGATGGTTAAAGGCAGTATAGTCACAATTATTATAATTGTTTTTGGGGTCAACTATGTTAAGGCTTAGGAGCAGCAGCGATTATAGTTCACCTCAATAAGTGGAGATTTGGCATTTGTAGTTTTCCAAGAAGTGAGTCAATCGATGCATGATGTACAGTACTTCTCATATGTAATCACCTCCACTACTTGCCTTTAAAGTTCCTCTTCTAATATTGCCAAACTACTGAGATGTCTTAATGTGACCTCAAAGCTTAAAGTTGGACCTCTGGACTGTGTTATATAGAAGGCAGTGCTTTCTTCCATGAAGAACTGCCTCAGGGCTGGGAGATCACACTCCAGCTTTTCCTGATGTTGGCAGCATGGACAACAAGGGCTCTTTTTTGGCCCAGACCTCCCACAGCAATAATGATGGCGGCTCTTCCAACCACAGTAGCAGCAGCTGCTCCTGGGCTTGGGGTCCACAGTGCCAAGGACTTTTTTTTAGGCAACCAAGTGACCTAATGTTTGTTTTTTTCCATTCCTATTTATAAAACCTGGCTTTTCATGTGACTGTGCACATCCTAGCCACTTTATCCCTAATATACCCCCATGATTCCTCAGATCTCATGTAACTAACTGCAGCGACCACTTTACATCTAATTCTTCTATTATAAATTATACTTGTATTGTAAACCTCTTGCATTCCTTCCATCCTGCTACTGATTTTCTATCACCATAAACCACTTGTATTCCTCCCATCATTACTAATATTCATAACCAACTTTATAACTGTAATCCTCTCTGAGCTAAAGAAACAGGGAATATAAATCCATTTTTAAAAACATGAAAGAATGAATGATGGCCTGCAATGGACATATTTTGTCTAGTCTCAGCTTTACTTGAAAGCGCTGGCTTTCTCACATTGTCTGAAAAACAGACAATAGAAAATCAAGAAGAGGAATAAATTTTGAAAAGCAAAACAGGTCAAGTAGAAAAAGAGTGTTCCCCAGCTAAGAAGGTCTGTTAGAAACCATAAAAGAAATGTTGCCTTCCGATAGAAACATGAAAAAATTAAGAAAGTTTGATGACAAAATTGTCTAAAATATTAAGAGTAAAGAGAAACATACACTAAGGAACACTTTTGCCCATAAAACAAAAGAACTGCTTGCAATCAACATAGCAAGAAATCATAGCAGTCAGATGAGGCAATCGATGTGCCTGCTGCTGAAGGAAATAACAAACTGAGGCACACTGTATGGCTATGGGAACTTCTGCACTGGTCCAGAAGTTTAGGTTTTTCCTAGAAAGCTCTAGAAAAGTGTTCCATATTAGCACCACCACATCACATCACCCATTAGTGTGACTAGATGATTTTCCTGGTCTTCAGAGAGGTTAGAACCAAATGAGGAAAAACTGAAAATTTTCAGTTCGAGTGCATACACTGGGAGAAATCATTTAAGTTTAGGAGACATTTGGCAGTTGTGCTAGTTAGACAGAAACTTATCCAGCTAACTAGCACTGTATATTCAGCCACGGTTGAATATAGCTAGCCACTTTAAAGTTAGCCGGATAAGTTAAGCCAGCTAACTTTAGGATAGTCCTATGGCCTAACCAGAGTTGGCCAGATAATTCATCTGACTAACTCTGAATACTGAATTAGCCGGGTAACTTATCCGGCTAACTTGACTCCTCTCCAATCCGCCCATTCCTCACCTTTAAGTTATCCGGCTAAAAGGTTAGCCAGATAAGTCACTTATCCGGCTAAGTGGTACCCACTGACAGAAGCCGGATATTCAGTGGCACTACTTAGCAGAATAAGTAGTATTTATCTGGCCAAGTTTCATTTTGCATATTGGCCTCTTGGTAACTAGGCACCTGGCCACAGGATTTTAGCTAAACTGACCAGATATACAGGCCAATGCAATACCATGCGCTGGCTGCAGTTCACGACAACACGTGATTGAGTTAGTGTGTCCAAAACGCGCATCCAATAGAGCGTATAGCTAATAGCGCTCATCAAATGTAAATTCATATTGATGAGGCTATTAGCTATTTTCCCCAGATAAAAAAAATATGTGCCCAACACACATTTTAAGTTTATTTTAGTTATATTTTATTTTTACTTTATTTTAACATGTTGTAAACCGTTTTGATAAAATTTTATTTTAAAAAGCGGTATATAAATACTTTTAAATAAATAAAATAAATAAATTTTAATACCTGCCCCAGAGCAGGCATTAATTTTTGAGGAGCCCAAAAAGTGTATAGTAAAGCAGAAAATACTGCTTTTCTGTACTTCCTCCGACTTAATATCATGACGATATTAAGTCGGAGGAAATGAAAAGGTAGAACTGTCCAAAAAACAAAAATGTGCCAGCGGTCAAGTTAGGAAAAGGGGCGCTCAATTAACAAGCATCCATTTTCCTAATCCGTGGCTGTGAATAGGTTAGGAAAACGGACGCTCATAAAACTCAGCACTCCGTTTTCCTAGCCCGCCTACAGCCACCCCTCCTGGGAGCCCGCTGCCAAGGAGGTGCTAGAGACACACAATTTCCCCTAGCACCTCCATTTTATCGTAGCAGCCGTTTGCGTACTGCATCAGGCGCCCTGGAGAGGTTGATCGGCACGCTTTAGGAGAGCATGCACTCAATCGCGAGAGCCCGTTTTCCGCACGCCAATATTGCAGCAGCCTGATATTGCTTTAGCCTTCCCAAGTGCACTGGTAAAGTGCAGGAAATAAATTCTTTGGAAGCATCAGACACCCTTCACAAATTCCCACACAATCAATATTGGGGTAAGTATCTGGGTATATGTATGTATTTAAAGAAGGAGGAGCTGAACAATAACTACCAAGAAATAAAACCACAACTCACCACAACAGCAGTTAAAAAATGCAGCATTCGGGAATTATTATAAACGCCTTCAAACACCTGCAAGAGGAAGAAAAGATGTTGGATTTACCAATCTGGCCTGCAACACACAGTAAATGAGTGCAGTAAGGTCCACTACACGTAACATCTTATTTTTAATATACAAATCATCTTTTTCAATGCATTTTCAAACATAGTGGTGGTGGAAATTGGCTCTATGACAGAATTCAAGCATGTTTGAGACAGATTTAGAGAATAATATTAGAAACAGGGTTGGCAACTTGTAGAATTGCAAAGGACCTAACCTTTACTCCCTCAAGAGCAGATGCAAAGCTAGGAGGTGATAAAGAGAAAACAAGGGGCAAATAAAGAGTCAATTAGCACAACTAGCAATATCGCACAGGTTAGCCAGACTGGAACAGGCTATGCTCAGGGTCTGCCCTGGATTCCCATGAATGCTTAGCAAAGACTATAAAAGCCAATCACTGCAGCGTAATGACGGGTACCCATTGAAATGGCAAGAAACTAAGGGTAAGTGAAGGGCTGAGCCAAGTGCGGGAGGCAACCCTCCCTCTCTTACCAATAATCTTCCTGCCTCCTTCAGTCTGGGCCCTGGCAATCTCCTCTATAGTCCTGTGCACTCCTAAAACCCTAAGAATCCTATGCTTAGGGCACTGTTTAGCCTTATATACTTCCCAGAATTAAAAACAGCTCTGCAATTTAACTGCTGAAAAACAAGCAATAGATCCTTGACAAAAAATAATAGGACTGTAACCTTGAACACAAAATAAAGAAAAGCTAGAAGCTGATGATCCTAAAAAAGTATTCCTAACAGAAGAGTGCAACCAAAATATATCTTATCTCAAAAGCATTAGTAGCTATCAAAATAAGGTAGTATGGCAACTTTAAACACTATCACATGCCAAAGCATAAGCTAGCTGCAAAGTATCTAGTTTAGCTGAACATATAAACCAAGGGTCTCCAAGCTACAGCCCCACAGACCAGACCTGGCCTGCCCATCTCCTCTGAGCAGCTTGCCATGCTTTTCTCCTTTACATGGCCAGATCTGCAGGAATATTTTTTTTTTTAACACGCAGTGGCAGCAACAGAAAAGCTGGCAGAGTTATCTATTCTCTGCCAGCAAGGAAAGACACGTCCAGACTCACTGGCAAATACAGCAATTGGCAGAGAGGCTGGCCCCAACCTGCAGGAAAATACACGGCCAAATCCACTAGTACAGAGGCCAGACTCTGCCACAGAGAAAACTCAGCCAGAACTGCTAGGAAAGGGAGGGTGGCCAGTGAATGGAGGAGAGGTAATGAGAGAGAAATGTGAAAGTGAAAGGGAAGAATGAAAGGGGTGAGTGAAAAGTGAGGGAAGAGAAGAGAAGGAAAGAAGAAAGAGGGGCGAGTGACAGGGAAGGAAGAGAATGAGAGAGAAAGGTGGAAAGTGGAATGAGTGGGCAGGGAGGGACTGAGAAAAGAGTATATGAAGAGAGAATGAGGGGAGAAGGGCAAGAGAGGGAATTAGAAGAAATGGAAAGGAAGGAAGGGAATCAGTGAGGTGACTGAAGTAAAGGGAGAGGAGGAGTGAAAAGAGTGCACCACACGCACATCTGCACCTATCTCCCTGAAGTGACAGATGCAAGAAAGGGGATGGCAGGGAGTAGGGTTCTTGGTGGCATAGTTGCCAGCTTCCAAGAAATTTAGAAATATTACTATCTCCCTCACCCTTTGAAACCATATCGTATTCCTTTCCTTTCCTAGCATTTCAAATCGCCAGACAACTCCCTCTACCCTACCCACCCCCATCAGACCCTTTTGATGAGGTTTGGGGACTACTGGTATAAAGCAAAATTGCTTACCTTGTAATAGGTGTTATCCCAGGACAGCAGGATGTAGTCCTCACATATGGGTGACATCGGTAATGGAGCCCTATGTACGGAAAAACTTCTTTAAAAGTTTCCATGAGGGGGCGCGCTGTTCCGCGGCCGATGGGATAAGACGTGTGCGTGCTGAGCTCCGTTCCCTCCGCGCTGAAAACACCTTATAAACAGCTGATTTCGTCGCTTTCCTGCCCCGGTTTGCTCTGCCGTGCCTCCCTCTGTCGTGCCTGCGCTCATGACGGCGAAAAAAAAACCGGCAGATCTAAAACATTTTGCCTACGGTAAGGCACATGCCGAGGAGGGGCCTGTGGGCATCAATCCGACCAGCCTGGATTTTGACGCTGCCGAGGGCCCTGGGACCGCGATCGGACCCCTCCCCCCACAGGTTCCGCTTACCCCGGGAGACGCTGTCACTAAGGAGGAGATGAGGGGGTGGTTCATGGAGCTCCGTGCCGATATGAAACAGCACAAACAAGATCTGATGTCCTCCATGGCTGACATTAGGGAGGACTTAGCTGCACTTGGTCGCCGCGTGGATGATGTGGAGGGGAGGGTGGATGGCCACGGGGAGGTCTTGAACAAAATGGCGGATCGACAGCAGAAATTTGATACTGAATTATCTGCCCTCTCTGACAAGCTGGAAGACCTAGAAAACAGGAATAGGAGATGCAATCTCCGTATTAGGGGAGTGCCAGACAATCCGGAATATGTGGATGCCCATAGCATTGCCCAACAAATCTGTATTTTTATCTTACAAATGGCCTCCCCGGACCAGGATAACAACTCTGCAGAGACCTCTACCATCCGGCTAGAACGCGCCCATCGGGCACTTGGTCAGCAAGGTGAGCAGAGATCTCGGGACATTATCATCTGTTTCCACAGTTTTCTGCAGAAATCCCAGGTTTATGACGCGGCCAGAAAGCAACGAGATATTCAATGGAAGTCTCACTCCATCACAATATTTCAAGATTTAGCTCCAGTGACCCTTAAACGCCGCTATGATCTGCGTGAGGTCACGACAGCTCTGCGATCGGGTGGGACACGCTATAGATGGACTTTTCCATTTGGACTACAATTTCAAATCCAAGGCGTGACATATCGTGTCAAGACACTGATGGACGCAGCAGAGGCCTTCAAGCAGGCTCAACTACCAGTTCCGTTTCAGATACCAAAGCCGGCCGCGGCCCGCTCCAAACCGGATGCCATGCCTCGCTGGCAGCGAGCTGGAAAGGGCGGACGTCGCCTCCGGCGCCATTCCGGAGCTGCTGGAGGGTCCATGTCTGATCAGGGTTGAGCAGTCGACCTCATCGTTGGTCCTTCTTACCAGTCTTCCTACCATGGAGGTGGTTTTGGAGTTGGTTTTTCAAGACACCCTTTTTGCCTGGGGTATCTGCCTTAATCACCGGCGAATGGGTGGATAACTTTTCTGCCCTATTGAGTTATGTCGAATTATGTTCCTGTTTGCATTTTTGGTGTTTTCATATTGTTCTGCTATCCTTTTGCTTCAGAGGGGGGGACGGCCTCGGCACGGGGAGTTCCCTGTGTGCCGGGTACAGTTGCAGCCCCCTGAAGGTCTGCTTTCCACTGGGAATGGTGGCATGCCTTCCATTATTTGGGGATGACAACAGGGTATCTTACTATTGTACTGTGATCTATGTGTGGCGTTTACCGTATATGTGGGGGGGCTGTCTACACCGATGTTTGGGTGGGAGTCCGGGGCCTGGAGAGCTCTGGGAATGGCCCTATGTTTATCTAACCCCTCTTTCTCCCTATGGCCACTAAAATTATCTCACTAAATGTAAAGGGGTTGAATACTCCTCGAAAAAGGGTACTTCTCAGAAAAGAATTGCAAGTGCAACAGGCGGCTCTAGCCTTTGTTCAGGAAACGCACATTCGTAAGCGTTATGAACACTTGCTAGTTTTTCCCTCTTACCCCAGCACTTATTGGGCAGCCAGCACAAAGAATTCCCGCTACGCAGGGGTGGGGATTCTTGTTTCTCACACCTTAGTCCATGACTTGATGCACACGGTTCTGGACCCACAGGGCCGGTATTTACTACTTAAACTGAGAGTGGGCGGTCGTATCCTGACCCTGGTTAATGTTTATTTCCCCAATGTCAACCAAGCATCCTTTCTGAAGGAGATAGACCAGTTACTGATTGGTCAGGCAGCTGGAGACATTATATTGGGGGGAGATTTTAACTTATCTATGGACCCTAAGGTTGACAATTCCTCTCCGCATACTAATGCCTTCACTGGGCTACGTAAAGCGTGGCGTGCATTCCTGACGCGCTGGCACCTAATAGATATTTGGCGGGATAGGTACCCGACCTCGAGGTCCTATACCTTTTTTTCTGCGCCTCACAAATCTTATTCCCGTATTGATTACCTTTTTCTTGGGGCCCATATTCAAAATCTTGTTCGGGCCGTGGGCATCGATGGCATCACGTGGTCCGATCACGCGCCTGTCTGGGCAACAGTGGCCTTCCTCGACACTGTTGGCGGCCTACGTGCTTGGCGTCTAAATAGCAGTTTGTTGAGGGATATTGCCTTCACCAAACGGCTTGACTCCAGCATACGAGAATATTTCAGGGTCAATGACACGGAAGGCATGTCTGCTGCCACACTCTGGGAATGCTCCAAGGCCGTGGTCCGAGGGCTTTTGCTATCTCGGGCGGCTTTCTGCAATAAGGAACGAGAGGGCAAACGATCGGCATTGGTGTCTGACATTACCCAGCTGTCGCAGCAGCATGCTGCCACCGGGTCGCCTGCACTCTATACTCGCCTTTTACGTGCTAAAGACCTGTTACGCTCTATAGATGATGCTTATGTGAGTCACCAGCTGAACTTGACCAAACAAAAATACTTTGAGGGGGGTAACAAGGCGGGTCGCTTGTTGGCGCAGAGTTTAAAGGCACAACAAGCGCAGACCTTAGTTGCAAAGATTTGCACTCCCCAGGGCATTCTGGAGACCTCTTCGGAGAGTATTCGCACTTGCTTTTCTGATTTTTACACTCAGTTATACTCTCCTGAGGCTTCCATTCGGGACGTGGACATTGACTGCTATTTAGCCTCTGTCTCCTTACCGACACTTACGGGGGACCAACGGCTTTTGCTTGACGCTCCTATCACCGTGGATGAAGTCACATTTGCTATTAAGAACCTGAAACCGGGAAAGGCCCCAGGGTTGGATGGTTTCCCGGGGGAATATTACCGGCAGTTTACGCTGGCTCTGGTGCAACCCCTTACTGATATGTTTAATGCCCTTAGGGACCTTGGCACCATTCCTGCTACTGCCAACACGGCTGGGATCTCAGTCATAGCAAAACCCGGTAGGGACCCGACTTCCTGTGGGTCGTATAGGCCCATTTCCTTGATCAATGTGGACCTCAAGATTTTGGCTAGAGTCCTTGCAGAGAGATTGAATAGCGTACTTGTTAACCTCGTCCATCCGGATCAGGTAGGCTTTGTCCCAGGCCGTTTGGCCGCGGATAACGTTCGTAGGATCGTGGACATTATTGACCTTGTTCAACACGATCATATCCCAACTGTTTTATTGTCTTTAGATGCGGAGAAAGCGTTCGACCTGGTTCACTGGTCCTTTCTCTTTCGCACACTGGAACATATGGGGTTTGGTTTTTTTTTTATTACTTGGGTGCGGAAACTCTATGATCACCCTATGGCCAGAGTTAAAATTAATGGTAGTTATGGTCCGCCCTTTTCTATTGGTCGTGGAACCCGCCAGGGCTGCCCCTTATCCCCCTTGTTGTTTGCCCTGTTTTTAGAGCCATTCACTACTCGCATAAGGTCGTCTCCCTCTGTGGCGGGGGTTTCTATTGGACACCACCACTTTAAAATCTCCCTATTCGCAGATGACATTATGCTCACCCTAACTGATCCGATTCACTCTCTGCAAGGGGTTGTGTCTGAATTGAAAGCTTTTGGGGCTGTCTCGGGGCTCAAAGTCAATTTTGACAAGTCCGAAATCTTGAACGTTAACCTTCCCCCCCAAGAGGTAGCGACCTTACAACTCAGCTTACCTTTTAAATGGGCCAAAACGGCGTTGAAATACTTGGGAGTTCGCATCGGTCCTACTGTTGGTCAGTTGTTTGCCCTGAACTATACGCCCCTTTTACATTCTATTACTGCAGACCTTCACAAATGGTCCCGACATACACATTCCTGGCTTGGGAGGATTGCGATTGTGAAAATGAATATTCTCCCCCGTTTATTATATTTTTTTACCACCCTCCCAATTCTGCTCTCACCAGCTATTCTTCGCTTGTGGCAACAGAAGATCTTTGGGTTCATATGGCGCAAAAGACCTCCTCGGGTTTCACGCAATACTTTATATCTTTCTAAAGATAGAGGGGGCCTGGGAGTCCCGAACTTACAATGGTATTACTGCGCGGCCCAGTTTCGGGCTCTGCTGGTATTTCATTCTCCTCATAACCTCCCACTGTGGGTCTCTCTGGAACAGGCTGCAATGGGGGATTTCCCACTCTCTGCCCTCCCGTGGCAGCCTAAGGCCTCCTGGCCTGTGGGCCCTTACCTGCCCTTTGCTTTGGGTACCACACTTTGCCTTTGGAAGCGGTGGAAAGCTCTGTTGGTTGGGAAGGAGCCTTATACTCCTCTCACTCATCTTTTTGCTAATGCTCTTTTTCCTTGTACCTCCACTGCTGCGGCGTCTCAGCCATGGCTAGCCGCTGGCATTCGCTATATAGAACACGTTATTGTCCAGGGCTCTATCATGACAAAGGAGGCTCTTCGCTCTCATTATCATCTTAGAGACGTGGACTTCCTATTGTATGCTAAAATCTATCATTCTATTAAAAGGGCTGTTCGACAGGGTACTATGCGCCTTAATGTTACATTGTTTGAACATTATTGTCTTAATGTACATAAGTTACGGGGTCTCATTTCCAAAGTCTACGCTTTGTTGTCAGGGAGAGCCTCGGGCCACTTTTGCCAACAGAGGGCCTGGGTGTCTGACTTTGCTTATGAATTAGATGAGGATGACTGGACTCTAATTTTTCTGATGAACCGCAAATGTTCTATATCTGCTACCCTGCAGGAAAACTGTTACAAACTATTATATCGTTGGCATTATACCCCTCAACGTCTACATCGCTACAACCCTCGCATACCAGCCACCTGCTGGCGGCAATGCGGACAGATAGGAGATTATTATCATGTATGGTGGCAATGTGGGAAAATTAGATGCCTGTGGACTGCGGTTTTTGAGTGGTTATCTCGTATCCTTCGAGAACCACTGGACATCAAACCATGGCATGCTCTGTTAACCTTGCCAGTGTCGTCAGTCAATAAGCCACAACAAAGGTTTATCCAACAAGTCTTTATTGTCACTAGGCTTGAAATAGCCACACATTGGAAAGCAAGTAGTGTCCCTAGTCTCGCTCGAATTCTCCACAGACTTCATAATGTTTATCAACTGGAGCGCCTCACGGCAGTACATCATAATCATATGAAACCTTTTACAGCGATCTGGGAACCGTATCGTACGTGGCTCCAGGATCAAGCTCAGGGGGACTTTGCCCCTAATATGACTGCTGAGTCCGTTTGTTAATCTGATTTTCTCATTCCCTGGTTTCCTCTTCCGGGCTTGGGATTCCCCGACGAGCATCGGTCGAATGATTCACTTCCAGCTATGTACTTCAGTCACCTTTCACTACAAATAACGCTATGTTATGTATTTTTGCCACTCATCTCTTCATTTGTTTTCTCAATTCCTGTTGTCAGGGGGGGAGGGGGGTTGGGGGTTTCATATAGTTCTGATGATTGCTAGTATGGTTGTATTTACTAATTTGTCTTTGCTTAATCATCCAATAAAAATTGTTTAAATACAAAAAAAAAAAAAAAGTTTCCATGAAACTTTTGACTGGCACCAGAGTGCCTACTGAGCATGCCCGGCATGCCATGATATTCCCTGCCACAGGGGTCTCCCTTCAGTCTGTTTTGTAGCAATCAGCGTTAGCCAAAAATAAAATAAAACGTATCGGACCCAACTCCGCGGGGTGGCGGGTGGGTTTTGTGAGGACTACATCCTGCTGTCCTGGGATAACACCTATTACAAGGTAAGCAATTTTGCTTTATCCCAGGACAAGCAGGATGCTAGTCCTCACATATGGGTGATTAGCAAGCTAGAGGCTGAGCCATTGTGTATTGAGCAACAGTGACGTATTGTTGTTGAAATGAATCAGCCGAAGATCATAGCAGGTTGGTTGTAGAAGGAGTTGGGATTAAACTGGAAACAAGTTCTTTAAGACAGATTGTCCATAGGCTGAATCTTGTCTGCCTTCCTTGTCTAAACAGTAGTGAGCTGCAAAGGTGTGAAGAGAACTCCATGTTGCTGCTTTACAAATGTCCAGAATAGGTACAGAGCGAAGGTGTGCCACCGAGGTTGACATTGCTCTGACTGAGTGTGCTTTTACTCGCCCTTGAAGAGTAAGGCCTGCTTTCTCATAACAAAACTGTATGCAATCTGCTAACCAGTTGGAGAGAGTATGTTTTCCCACTGCTTTACCTGGCTTATTTGGATCATAGGATACAAATAGCTGACTGGATTTCCTTTGGACTGTTGTGCGGTTTAAATAGAAGGATAGCGCGCGTTTGCAGTCCAAGGTGTGTAAGGCTCTTTCTCCCTGGTGGGAATGAGGCCTTGGAAAGAATGTTGGTAAAACTATGGATTGGTTCAAGTGAAATTCCGTGACTACCTTAGGAAGGAATTTGGGATGAGTACGGAGGATCACCCTGTCATGTAAGAACTTTGTAAAAGGTTCGTATGTGACAAGAGCTTGTAGTTCACGGACTCTTCTAGCTGATGTAATGGCTATGAGGAAAACAGTTTTCCACGTAAGATATTTAAAGTCACAGGTATCTATGGGTTCGAAAGGAGAATGCATAAGCCTGGCTAATACTACGTTCAGGTCCCATTGTATGCTTGGGGTATGAACTGGAGGTTTAATGTGAGTTAGGCCTCTCATAAATTTACTGACGAGAGGCTGTGTAGAGATAGGTGCGTCTTCCAGCTTGTTATGATAAGCTGAGATTGCACTCAAATGTACTCTGATGAAGTCTTAAGACCAGAGTCTGAAAGATGGTATAGGTAATCTAGTAGTGAGGTAGTGGGGCAAGTGAAAGGATCTAAAGATTTCTGAGTGCACCACAAAGTAAACCGTTTCCATTTGTAGGAATAGTTCTTTCTGATGGAAGGTTTACGTGCAGCTATCAGCACTTGAGAGATAGTGGTTGGAAGGTTGAGTGGTTGTAAGATTAAGCTTTCAACATCCATGCTGTCAGGGACAGGGATTGAAGGTTGGGATGGCGCAACCGACCCTGATCCTGAGTTACGAGATTGGGAGCTACTCCCAGGCGAATTGGATCCCTGACTGAGAGGTCTAGCAGTGTGGGAAACCATACCTGCCGAGGCCAGTATGGGGCTATGAGTATCATGGTCCCTTTGTCCTGTTGTAGCTTCACTAGCGTTTTGGTTATGAGTGGTGTCGGTGGATACGCATATAACAGGCCTGCGTTCCAATGGCGAGCAAAGGCGTCCTTTGGTAGGCTGTTCTCCTGTTGTAACAGGGAGCAGTACTTGTTCACTTTGTAGTTCAGATGGGATGCAAAGAGATCTATTGTTGGTTGACCCCAGCGTTGAAAGATCTGGGATGCTATTGCTGGATCTAAGGACCACTTGTGTGGTTGGAACTGACGACTGAGGCGATCGGCTACTATGTTGTGGATGCCTGCTAGATAAGTGGCCCGTAGAAGAATTGAATGTGCCAGGGCCCAATCCCAAATCTGTGCTGCTTCTTGACAAAGGAGGTAGGAACCTGTTCCCCCCTTGTTTGTTGATGTACCACATGGCTACTGTGTTGTCCGTTTGGATCAGAACAGTCTTATGTGAAAGGCAGTCCTTGAACACATGTAGTGCATAACGTATAGCTCGAAGCTCTAGGAAGTTTATTTGAAAAGAAGCCTCGAGTTTTGTCCAAGTCCCTTGTGTCTTCAGAGGACCAATGTGTGCTCCCCAGCCTAAGGTGGATGCATCTGTAGTTAATGTCACTTGTGGAACTGGTTGCTGGAAAGGCAGACCTTTGAGCAAATTGTTCATTGATGTCCACCAGAGGAGGGAGGAACGCAGCTCCTGCGTTATGTGAATGCGGGTGGACAATGGTTGAATGGCTTGAATCCACTGAGATTTGAGTGTCCATTGCATCAGTCGCATGGTCAGTCTGGCAATGGGAGTGACGTGAACTGTGGAGGCCATGTGACTGAGTAGGGTGAAGCACTGATGAGCTGTAACTTGAGATTATTTCGAAGAGAGTGCGCCAGGAGAACGAGTGCTTGAGCACGGTCTCTTGGAAGAAAAGCCTTTGCTATGATGGTGTTTAGGTCTGCACCTATGAATTGTAGTAGGTGAGATGGCTGGAGATGGGATTTTTGGTAGTTGATGAGAAATCCCAAGGAGTGAAGCAAGTTGACTGTGAGCTTGAGGGAATTGATAGCTCCATTCTGAGTTTGACTCTTGATGAGCCAATTGTCCATATAAGGGAACACATGCACCTTTTGTTTGTGAAAATGTGCCACCGCTACTGCCAGGCACTTTGTGAATACTCGAGGTGCTGAGGCTAGGCCGAATGGTAGCACTCTGTATTGAAAATGTTGACCTTTGATCAGAAATCGCAGGTACTGGTGATGAGAAGGAAAGATGGGAATGTGAGCATATGCGTCTTGTAGATCCAGAGAGCAGAGCCAATCTCCTCTTTGAAGAAGAGGTAATATGGTGCCTAACAATACCATCCTGAATTTTTCTTTTTTGAGAAATTTGTTGAGATTTCTGAGGTCGAGGATGGGTCGAAAGCCTCCGGTTTTCTTTGGAATGAGGAAGTATCAGGAGTAGAATCCTCTACCCTGCTGAGGCCCGGGGACTGGTTCTATGGCCCTGGCTCTCAGAAGGGTGGATAATTCTGCTTGCAGAATTGTGGAATGTTGACTCACTGACCAGGATGGGAGTGGTGGATTTTCTTGCAGTACAGTGAGAAAATCTAGTCTGTAACCGTGAGTTGTTATTGCAAGAACCCACTGGTCTGTAGTTATGGAGGTCCAAGTGTTTTGAAAGTAGGTTATACGACCTCCTACCGGTAGGCTTGGGAGTGGGTTGTTGGGGCTGCTGCTCTGAGTTGTTTCAAAAACCCGATGTAGAGGCAGTTTGTGGAGGCGGCTGGGGCCTTGCAGGCCTTTGCCTAGGTTGTTGGCGCTGAGCCGGGCGAGACGTTCTTGTCCGGTTTGTTGGGGGGTAGTAGCGACGTGGACGATAATATGGTCGCCTCGAATCCCGTTTTGGAAGTCTTCTGACAGGGGGTTGAGGTTCCTGAGGCAGTAAGGACAGCTGCTTAAGTGTCTCGGTGTGGTCTTTGATGGTAGCCACCGCTTCTTTGACCTTTTCTCCGAAGAAGTTATCCCCCAAGCAAGGAAGGTCAGCTAGCCTTTCCTGGACCTCTGGACGGAGATCAGACGCCTTAAGCCAGGTCCATCTGCGTGCTGTTATTCCTGAAGCTGAGAGACATGCTGCAGTTTCAAAACTGTCATAGGTGGCTCTGACTTCATGCTTGCCCGCCTCTAGGCCTTTGTGGATAAGTTGATGGAAAGGTTCCTGGTATTGGTCAGGGAGTGTGAGTACTAGGTCTTGAACCTGGTTCCAAAGATTCCTTTGGTATTGATTCATGAACAGTTGGTATGATGCTATTTTTGAGACCAACATGGATCCCTGAAAAACTTTTCGGCCCAAATTATCCAAAAACCTGTTGTCTTTACCAGGTGGTGTAGAGGCGTGAGATTTTAATCGTTTAGCCTTTTTCTGGGCGGACTCTACCACCACTGACTGGTGTGGTAACTGGGATTTCTGAAAACCAGGTATGGGTTGAACCAAATAAGTGGCTTCAGACCTCTTATTTACTGCTGATAAGGAACCTGGATGCTCCCATATGCGGTACAGGAGTTCCTGTAATACCTCATGCACCGGCACTGCTAGAATCTCCTTGGGAGGGTCTACAAACTGCAGAACTTCCAGTGTCTTTTGCCTGGCGTCCACTTCAGTTTGGAGCTGGAAAGGGATAGTGTCCGCCATGAGCTTTACAAAGTTTGTGAAGGACAGGTCTTCAGGAGGAGACTTCCTACGGTCCTCAGGAGGAGATGGTTCAGATAATATTTCTTCATCCGAAGAATATTCAGTCTCTGTGTCTGTACCTGTGTCCTTTGGTGATGACAGTGGTCGTGGTGTAACTGGCACCATCGGTGGTTCCCTTGGCATCGATGGGAATAATGGAGATCGAGGCCGAGGAGGTCTTGGAATTCCAGAAGGTCCTGGAACAGGCTCTTCTGGCTGTTTCTTCGATAAAATATTGAGGAGAGAATCCAGTTTTGTCATGATTGGTTGGAGAACCGCGACATCGGGAGATGGCACCGATGGAGTCACCAGTGGAATTGGTGAAGGCATCGGGCATGGCATCGAAGGCATCGGGTGCGGCATCGATGGCCGTTCCGGCGGAATTGATGGTGCGAGCGGCATCGATGGCGAGGGATCGCTCGGCATCGGGGCTGGTGTCGATGGTCTGGCAGGAATTGCATCGAGAAGCGCCTGTTGCATCGCTTGACGAATGTACATGTCAAGTTCCGCCCTCATAGCTGATGGTATCAGAGCAGCTATGGGGGGAGGCGATGATGGCGATACCGATACCTCCTCAGAGCCCTGAGGAGGTATGGTGCCCGGCACCGATATTGGTGGGGATCGCCCTGGTACTGTAGGCCTCGGAGCCTCCGTACTCGTCCGAGGTTTCTTTGCTGGCGAGGCCGTACCCTTCGATGGCTCATCAGACACCGGCGTGCTGACGTGTTGGCGTCGATGTTGATGCCGATGCTTTTCTTTATGTTTCTCGCTTCCGGAGGTGGACGTCTTCGACGATGGTGACGGGGATGGGGTGGAAGCATCCCCGGCCTCACCTTGTAGCCGTCTTTTCAGGACAACCTGCCGAACGGATGGCGATGAAGGGGCTGACATCGATGCAGTCGGGAGCAACTGTATTTTAAAAAGGTGCTCCATTTTTTCCCATGCGGAGACGACGGCCTTTTGATGTCATTTCCATGCATAATGTACACGATTTTACATCGTGTTCTTTGCCAAGGCAAAGAACACATTCTAAGTGCGGGTCCGTAATGGACATATTTCTCGCACAGTTCGGGCATTTTTAAAAACCCGAGGCCATTTTTGCCGGACAGCCGTCGACGGCGATGACCAAAAATTACCGGTATGGAACCGCAAAAATACGGGCAAAAAACTTACCGCGATGTTATTGAAGGGAAACCCTTGCGGTGGAACAGTTTTTCCGAATTTTTGACAAACTTTTTTGAAGTGGTGAAATCACCACAGGACTTCAATTTAACCGCGAGGCTAACGGCTCCGCGGAAAAAAGAAGACTGAAGGGAAACCCCTGTGGCAGGGAATATCATGGCATGCTGGGCATGCTCAGTAGGCACTCTGGTGCCAGTCAAAAGTTTCATGGAAACTTTTAAAGAAGTTTTTCCGTACATAGGGCTCCATTACTGATGTCACCCATATGTGAGGTCTAGCATCCTGCTTGTCCTGGGATAAACCTTCAACTACTTTAGAGAAAAAAAAAACTGCAAATAAACTTTAGACAGTAACATATACATGAATCAAAAACAGAGAAATAATTATCAGGAAACCGCTAATAACTGAATGGGATATTGTATTAGAATAAAAACATAGCTATGAAGCAAAAAAAAAAAAAAAAAATTAACAAGTTTGTCAAAATCCAGGAGTTATGATGGGAGAAAAGCTGCGCTAAACTGGCCATTGGTGTTGCTGTAGGAATTAAAACTTGGTTTAAAATTTTTTTACCTTTTTGTGCTCTGAAAGCTATTTTGGATCTACTGTTTAGGTATACTTATAGAACATATGTACACACACACACACACACATTTTTGTACCTGCTAGTTTACTTTTTTGTGTGGAAGCATTCTGCTGCTATTGGGCACATTTTCAGGGAGCAAAATCTTAAACTGCACCAGTAATAAATTAATCTTAGTAACAATTCAGCTTGCTGGCAGAAGGTACCTCAGGCTGCACTGTACTCCTCTGCCGTCACGGCTTGAACCTTGCAGTACTATTGTTTCCACCAACAGTTCAATCCATGAGCCTGGTGTCTCAAGTGACAGGAAGAGGACATGGCAGAGGATAGGACTGGTGAAGGGGATATATATATGGGTGTCTGTGTCTGTCTGTGTGAGGAACACGTGGAGGGGGACCTCCCCCATGCCCCAAACCAGTGATCACTGGATGGTGTGGATCAGTATTAGAGCACAGCAGATGAAGGTTCAGTCAAAAGGCGAGGGTCCTAGACTTCAGGAAACTAACTTTGTTAAAATGGTGGTTGCGTGGGGGGAGTGGGGAGGGGGAAGAGAACCTCCAGGAGTCATTAGTTGATGGGAAAAATCTAGGGGAAGAAAAGCAGGGGGCAAAAGTAAAAGGAAATATTGTAAAAGCAACTAACTTTCAGGCCGACACAGTACACTGCGCTCCGGCATTTGGACGCGCGTTTGACACGCTAGCTTTCCCCTTATTCAGTAAGGGGTAATAGCATGTCGAAAACGCACGTCCAACCCCCCCGAGACTAATAACGCCCACAACATGCAAATGCATGTTGATGGCCCTATTAGTCATTCCCGCGCGATACAGTAAGTAAAATGTGCAGCCAAGCCACACATTTTACTTTTAGAAATTAGCGCCTACCCAAAGGTAGGCGTTAATTTCTGCCAGTGCCGGGCAAGTGCACAGAAAAGCAGTAAAAACTGCTTTTCTGTGCACCCTCCGACTTAATATCATGGCGATAATAAGTCGGAGATCCCAAAAGTTAAAAAGTAAAAAAAAAAAAAAAAAAAAAAAATTTAAAATGGGCCCGCGGCTTGAAAACCGGACGCTCAATTTTGCCGGCGTCTGGTTTACGAACCCGTGGCTGTCAGCGGGCTCCAGAATCGATGCCGGCAAAATTGAGCGTCAGCTGACAAACCCGCTGACAGCCACCGCTCCTGTCCAAAAAGAGGTGCTAGGGACGCGCTAGTGTGCGCGCGCTGGGAGAGCGGGTGCTCGCCCGCTCTCCCGCGAACTTTACTGTATAGGCCTGTTTGTTAGGAAAGAGGAGTAAGAAGTGGCTATAATTATCTAAAGTAGTAGCTGAAAGGTAAGAAAAAAAAAAGTTAGCATTCATAAACTACAAGAGATTGAGAAAAAAGCAAGAAAGGCAACAATACTTGGAAAATTAGTCAGGAATGCAAAAATGCAAATTGGAGAATTTACTTACCTGATAATTTCATTTTCCTTAGTGTAGACAGATGGATTCAGGACCAATGGGGTATAGTGTGCTCCTGATAGCAGTTGGAGACGGAGTCAGATTTCAATCTGACGTCAGCACTACATATATCCGTGCAGGAAGCTCTGCTCTTCAGTATTCTCCTCGAAAAGCAAAAGAGGATATATGTGTGTTTGGATAACTTGATTAACCTGGTTAACTTGATTAACTTGAACTAGTTGATGTGAATTGTGGTGGAGACCACCAATGTCGTCAACCGAGAAACGCAGACACCCGGTAACTATGGGTGTCTTAACTAGGGGTAAGTCTGGCTTATCCGTGCTTGTCTTGCTCTCAGGGATTGTCACCCGAGGTTTCCATATTTTGAGGCAGCCGTGGGCGGGATATTGAGTCTGTCTACACTATGGAAAATGAAATTATCAGGTAAGTAATTTCTCCATTTCCTAGCATGTAGCAGATGGACTCAGGACCAATTGGATGTACAAAAGCTACTCCCGAACCAGGTGGGAGGGTTGCCCGTGGCCCACTTAGTACTGCCCTTGTGAATGCTGTGTCCTCCCTGGCCTGAACATCCAGGCGGTAGAACCTAGAGAAGATGTGAATGGAGGACCACGTCGCCACCAGACAGATCTCGGTGGGTGACAGCATCTTGATTTCTGCCCAGGACACTGCCTGGGCCCTTGTGGACTGAGCCTTGACTTGTAGAGGTGGAGACTTGCCTGCCTCTACGTAGGCTGCCTTGATTACTTCTTTGATCCAGCGGGCTATGGTGGCCCGCCAGGCTACTTCCCCTTGTTTCTTCCCACTGTGAAGGATGAATAGGTGGTCTGCTTTCTTACGGATTCCGATCTTTCAGGTAGCTGACCAGGAGTCTGCTGACATTAAGGTGGCGTAGGCAGAGTGAGTTTTCAGAGTCCTTATGCTCGTCTGCAGATGGCAGCAAGATAGTTTGGTTTAGATGGAAATGAGAAACCACCTTTTGAAGGAAGGAGGAGACAGTGCGTAGCTGTATGGATCCCGGTGTGAATCTGAGGAACGGTTCCCGGCAGGATAGAGCTTGAATTTCGGAGATGCGACGGGCTGAGCATATTGCCACTAGGAATGCAGTCTTCAAGGTCAGGAGCCATAGGGACAGACCGCATGTAGGTCTGAAGGAAGCTCCCGCTAGGAAGTCAAATACTAGATTGAGATTCCATAGGGGTACCAGCCACTTTAGTGGTGGTCGGATTTGCTTGACCCCTCTCAGGAAGCAGGAGACGTCTTGACGCCGTCCACTTTGGCTCTGAAGTAGGGCAGAGCGGCCAGTTGAACCTTGATGGAGTTGAGAGACAACCCCTTCTTCAGGCCGTCCTGCAGGAATTCCAGGATCATGTGAATTTTGACTGTCCGCGGAAGGATGTTGCGGTCTTCACACCAGGCTTCGAATATTCTCCATATTCGTATATAAGTTAAAGATATGGAAAACTTGCGTGCTCTTGAGTATCCGCTCTTCTTCAGGCGAGTCCTCTCAATGGCCAGACCATAAAAGAGAATCGAGTTGGGTCTTTGTGGAAGATCGGTCCTTGCTGGAGCAGGTCCCTGTGTGGAGGTAGGCACAGGGGGTTCCCCGCCAGAAGTCTTCACATGTCTGCGTACCACGGTCTTCTTGGCCAGTCTGGGGCCACTAGAAGTACTAGCCCCCTGTGGTGTTCATCTTGTGGATGATCCCGCCCAGTAGTGGCCATGGAGGAAAGGCGTACAGCAGGTCTTCCTGTGGCCAGGTTTGGACGAGGGCGTCGATCCCCTGGGATTGAGGGTCTTGTCTGCGACAGAAGAAGTTGGGAACTTGGGCGATGGACCAGGTTTGCCAGAAGATCCATGGCTGGGGTTCCCCAGTGATCTATTATCAACTGGAAGGCTGTGGTTGACAGCCTCCATTCCCCTGAGTCTAGACTTTCTCTGCTGAGGTAATCTGCAGTGACGTTGTCTTTTCTCGCAATGTGGGTGGCCGAGATCCCTTGCAGGTTTGCTTCCGCCCACGTCATTAGGGGGTCTATTTCCAGGGACACCTGTTGCCGTCTGGTTCCTCCCTGGCGGTTGATGTAGGCCACTGTTGTGGCATTGTCAGACATGACTGACAGCTTCTCCTCCGAGTCTGTGACTGAATCGTAGGCAGGCTTCCAGTCGGTTGATGTTCCATCCCGACTCTTCCTTGGCCCATTGCACCTGGGCCATCAGTTCCTGACAGTAAGCTCCCCACCCTTGTAAGCTCGCATCCATGGCGGTGGGGATAGTCTTACTCCCTTGCTCAGATGGTCTTCTTGTAGCCACCATATGAGCTGGATCCGTACCTCCGCCGGCAACTGGAGGCGGACGGTGTAGTCCTGGGACATCGGGTTCCATCGTGACAGTAGAGAACATTGTAGTGGTCGCATGTGGGCCCTTGCCCATGGTACGACTTCTAGAGTTGATGTCATGAGTCCGAGGACTTGGAGGTAGTCCCATACCGTGGGGTGAGCGCCGTTCAACAGTTTTCTCAACTGGTCCATCAATTTCCTTCTCCTTGTAACGGGAAGGACGACCTTGTCCTGTTGGGTGTCGAACCGGACTCCCAGGTATTCTAGAGATTGGGAGGGCTGCAGACAGCTCTTGGTTGTGTTGACGATCCACCCAAGGTTTTGCAGTAGGTTCTTGACTCTGGAGGTCGCCTGATGACTTTCTTCTGGAGATTTTGCTCTGATCAGCCAATCGTCCAGGTACAGGTGTATGAGGACTCCTCCTTTCCTCAGTGTCGCTGCCACTACCACCATGATTTTGGTGAACGTCCGAGGGGCAGTGGCTAGTCTAAAGGGTAGCGCTCGGAACTGGTAGTGGTGGTCCATGATCGCGAAGCGTAGAAAGCGCTGGTGGTCATGATGAACCGGGATGTGCAGATAGGCTTCTGACAGATCCAGGGAGGTCAGAAATTCTCCCGGCTGTACTGCCCTTATGACCGAACGTAGGGTTTCCATGCGGAAGTGTAGTACCCTCAGGTAGCGGTTGACAGACTTGAGGTCCAGGATGGGCCGGAACGTTCCCTCTTTCTTGCGGACGATAAAATAGATGGAATAATGCCCAGTATTTTGTTGGTGCTTGGGCACCAGTGTTATAGCCTCTAGTGAGAGCAATTTTGCCAGTGTGGTTTCCACTGCCATCCTCTTGGAGGGGGGAGTGGCAAGGGGATTTCACAAATTTGTCTGGAGAGATGCTGTGGAAGTCCAGATAGTATCCCTCTCGAATGATGGTTAGGACCCACTTCTCTGACGTTATCTCGACCCATCGTTGGTAGAATAGGGCAAGCCTGACCCCTATGACTTCTTCCTGTGGATGGGTCTGTTGATTCTCATTGTGGGGTGCGGCTGGGGCCTGGACCTGAGCCGGCTCTCCTCTGGTTGTGTTTTTTCTGAAAGGACTGGCCCCTGCCTGCGGGGGCGAGGTGCTTGGTATGTATTCTTGTATGGTCTAAAACACTGTGATCCACTTCCCTTGGATGTTCGGGGAGAGGGACAATGACTTCTTTTGTTCTTGTCCTCTGGTTGCAGAGGTACTGGGGATTTGCCCCATTTGTCAGCTAACTTCTCCAGTTCACTTCCGAACAGGAGGGCTCCTTTAAAGGGCATTCTCGTGAGTTTCGTCTTGAGTTCGTGTTGGCTGACCAGTCTCGGAGCCAGAGTTGCCTTCTGGCTGCCACAATGGATGACATGTCCCTGGCTGAGGTGCGCACCAGGTCGGATGTTGCATCCGTGAGGAAGGATATCGCTGGTTCTAATGTTTCGACGGGCATGGTAGCGTTCCTGGCAAGTAAAAAGCAGGCACGTGTCACCACAGCACAGTAGGCAGCAATCTGTAATGACATAGCTGCTGCTGTTTAAGGATGGATTCCTGATGTCTGTCCTGGGCATCCTTGAGTGCAGCTCCTCCTCTGACTAGAATGGTAGTGCGCTTTGTGACAGCGCAGACTATGGCATCCACTTTGGGAAACACCTGGAGTTCTCTGGCTGAGGGATCCAGTGGGTATAGGGCTTCTAGGGCCTGTCCTCCTTTGAAACTGGCCTCCGGAACATTCCATTCCAGGTCGATCAATTGTTGTACGGCTTGTAGCAATGGGAAATGGCGTGAGGCCTGACGGAGCCTGACCAGAAGAGGGTTCGTCTTTGGTTCCGCTGTGGCGCTTGTGCCTGGGATGGCCAGTTCCTGCAGGCTCAGAGACACGAGGTCTGGTAGCTCATCTTTGGAGAAGAACCGCATCATGGTTTGGTATGGTTCTGTTCCTGGAGGGATTTCCCCTTTCTCCAGGGAGTCTTGATCTTCCTCCGAGGTATCCGTGTCCCCAAAGGTGAGGCTTTTATCCGGGTGGGAGGGGGGGTCCCATCTCTGGGAGGCCAAGAGGGGCCTGGTAGGTTTGGGTCCTCTGTTGGAGGCTGTGGCTGTGTCCCCGGCAGCGCCGATTGCACCTGGACATAGGTTTTCAGGCCTTTAAAGAATTCCACCTAGGAAAAGGTTGCTGGGTCCAGATTGAACCCAGCAGCGTTCCCCGAGGGCCCTGTCTGAGGAGGGGCCAAGCAGGGGATAGAGAGGTCCGGGGTACTATCGGTGGAGCCGGACCCCTGTACTGGCGGAGGGGGGCCTTGTCCCGGTTTCCCCAGGGCCGCCTCGCACTGTAGGCACAGGGCAGAATCCTCCTCATGTTGCGCAGCTCTTAGGTGGCAGGCTAGGCAGAGGACTTGTGCCTTGGCTTTCTTGGCCGGTGGTGCCATGGTTTGGACGCATAGGGTCATTCAAGACTGGTCTGTGCGTTTATATGCGCGCACCGGATGGCTTAGATATGCGCTCCGGGGCAGAAGATGTGCATGCGAACTGCGAAGATAAGTGTGCAGGTCGCTATGTTCGCTTACGGAGATGCGCGCACCACTGTGTGCACATGCTTAAATTGTGCGCCCGGCACCGTTGGGCGCGTCGCTATGTGCCCGGCACCCTAGTGCGCGTCGCTGTGCACCCGGCTCAGCTAAGCGGACAGTACGACGATTGAGGGGGGGAAATGGCACCGACAACCATGCGGGCAAGATGCCCCCCGGGAGGGTCTCCACGTGGGAGGACCCTCGTACCGGATCGGGGTCTAGCCCGTATGGGGCTGATCAACCCGATAGGACAGACGCCGGCTGGCGATCTGTGCAGCTATCCAAGCCTTGGAGACCGGAGACTTTAAGAAAAAAGTTTTCTACCTTAACTTGTCTCGGCATTTCCCGGTCTTGGGCCAGGTGGTCTCCGGCTGCGGGGGGAGAGGGAAAAGTACCTTCATCGTCGCGCTCGGTATTGCATCTGCTGCCTCTCAGTCACTCCCGTTCCTGGGGGCTAAGCCCACGCCAGGAACCGGCTACTGGACCGAGGTTTAACTCTGAAGGATCTCGGAAATCACCTCAGGAATTCTTGACTGGGGGAGCGACCCTTAGGTATCACCACAGGAGAGTGGGGTCCGTCTGTAGAGGTAAGATTATTTATTTCTTCTTTGTTTTGGAATTTTCTTCTTTGGTTTGGATTTTCTAACGCTGTGCAAGCATGTGTATAGTCCCAAACTGCTAAGGAGACAGAGAAATACTGAAGAGCAGAGCTTCCTGCACGGGTAAATGTACTGCTGACGTCAGATTGAAATCTGACTCCGTCTCCAACTGCTATCAGGAGCACACTATACCCCATTGGTCCCGAGTCCATCTGCTACACGCTAGGAAAAGAAAAAATAGCAAGAATCTTAAAACGGTATCAAAATCAATTTGTTTGAGATTCCTGTAGGGTAGTATGATCTTGCATGGAATGACCCTATGAAATTCAAAGTTGAGACTAAAAAGGATCAAAAGCTGATGCATCCAAGGTAACTGACAGAATCACCAATTACTATTCAGTCGTCTAAGGAAAACACAAAGTCACATGTGTGACCTGCCTCACGAGTGGGGCAGTTCACCCAATGCACATGCCCAAGATCAGACATGCCCTGATCTACTACATGAGGAGAATTCAACCACATCTGACAGGTGTCCCAATTGTTTGTCTCCTATGATCCTAACTGAGGGGCCGATGCAATATGATGTGCTGAGCCGAGCACACTGTTAACCTGCAGTCGGACGTGGGTAGAATAGGTGCTAATCAATCCCCTAATGCAATAAGGGGATTAGTACATACTCAATGTGCGTCCAACGCGGAGTGAATCTAATAGCGCTCATCACATGCAAATGCATGTGAATGAGGCTATTAGGTATTCACTCCCGATGCAAACAAAAAAAAAAAAAAAAAGTGCGCCTCGACTGCACATTTAACTGTCATCTATTAACGCCTGTGAGATCCAAGGCAATATCGAATTTTTTACATAGTGACCTCCAAAACTTGGCTGTAAATTGAACACCTCAATCAGAAAGTATGTGTCTCGGGAGTCCATGGAGGCGAAAGATGTGGCGAATGAACAAATTTGCTAATTCCAGGGCTGAAGGAAGACCAGGTAACACCACAAAGTGAGCCATCTTTGAAAATCGGTCCACAGTAACCCAAATGGTGGTGTTGCCATTGGAAGGAGGTAGGTCCACAATATAATCTGTGGCTATGTGTGTCCATGGCTCACTAGGTGCAGGAAAAGGTTGTAGGAGCCGCCAAGGACGACCCGCCGGCGGTTTCTGTCGAGCGCAAGTGGGACATGATTCCACATACGCTTGAGCGTCTTTCTTCATGGTTGGCCACCAATAGAATCTCTGGAGAGTGGAAAGAGTTCTAGCTTGTCCGGGGTGACCTGCCAGCAAGGAATCATGCGCCCAGTGGAGGATTTTCCTTCGAAGTGGTCGGGGAACCATTGTCTTCCCAGATGGCACTATGTGTGTGTTGGAGAGGAGAACCTTAGTTGGATCAATGATGTGCCGTGGAATATCCGGAATGTCTTCTAGGGTGAAAGAATGAGAGAGTGCATCAGCTTGAGCGTTCTTATTGGCTGGCCGGTATCGTAGTAGGAAATTGAACCGAGTAAAAAAGAGGAACGCCTCCTTGAGCTCCTGGAAGGCGGTCACTGCCTCGGGTGACCACTGAGAGGGGTTGGCTCCCTTATGAGTCATGGCTGTGAGTGGGGCGGTCAGTGTTGAATAATGATGGATGAACGACCTGTAGTAGTTCGTAAAACCAAGAAATCTTCAGAGCGCTTTGAGGTGTTGGATGAGGCCAATCGCGAATACTCTTGGTCTTTTGTGGATCCATCTGGAAACCCTGGCTCAAGACCACATAGACTGGCAGAGCGGGGAGTGTATCAGCAAAGTCACACAGATACCGAGGTGCCACAGGGTCTGTGAAGTGGGGTATACCCAAGGAGGATTCTTCTGTAGAGATGGTACGGTAATGGTCTGTAGAGCGGGGTACACCAGTGAGAGTTCCTCAGTAAAGATGGTACGGTAATGGTCTGCAGAGCGGAATTCACCAGTGAGGGTTCCTGAGTAGAGATGATACGGCAATGGTCCGCAGAGCGGGATACACCGATGAAGGTTCCTGAGTAGAGATGATACGGTAACGGTCTGCAAGCGAAGTACTCATTGTAGAAGTAGTGGTGGTTCCAGAGGAAGCCCCGGGGAACGGGGCAGGCAGCGATCCTAGGTGAAAGGCCCTCCGAGGAGCGGATAGCCAGAGATGAGGAAAAGGCCCTCGAGGAGCGGGTACCTGGGACGTCTCACTCCGAGGAAGCAGAAGCTGGAACGGGAAGTCCGTAGTGAGCGAAGCGGAATCAGCAATGAGGGAACTTGTTGACAAGTCGTAGGCAGACAGGGCCAGCCGGCTTAAGAGACCATGATGAATGACCTCATACGGGGGGACGCCCCCGAGGTTCCCGCCATGATGTGCATAAAACTGGTCCGCGCCTAAGGAACTCCAAGGGTAAGATGGCGGTCGGCAGCATCCACGCCGTCCAGGGAGGCCCAGGAACAGAGGCAAGCAGGCCGGCGATAGCAGGCGGAGGCCGCAAGTCTACCCAACGAAGTCAGTGCAGTGAGGCAAGAGGTGAGCAACAGCGGTCGCAGCCGTCTGCCCCCCGACGGGCGAAACACCCCCTTCTTTCCCACCTTTATAATATCTTTGATCAGATCTCTGTCTAGTTCTTCCATTTGAGTCGGAGGCCTGTACACCACTCCAGTAAAAATGGATGTACCATCATCTTTTTTTTTTAGGACGGCCCATAATGCTTCTTCTCTACCCCACTTTTCTTGAAGTTGCTTGGATATTATTTGATATAAAGTGCTGCTACTCCCCCTTTTTTGCCCTTTCTGTCATTCCTTAACAAGTTATAGCCCGGTATGGCCGTATCCCAGTCATGAGAATCTGAGAACCACCGGCTAACGAAACTGTCTGTTCTTTATTTTAATTCTTGGCCCTAGACAGCAGACAAAATGGCTCTTTCAGGTTTCAGTTTCAATTCTGCTCCTTTCTAACAGCAAGGCAGTCAAAATGGCTCTTTCAGGTTTCAGTTTCAATTCTGCCCCTTTCTAACAAAGAAGGCACAATCTTTTGCAAATATAAAGCCCTATTAAATTAAGCACAAGTAAATAACAAAATAAAATTGCACTTTGCTTCAGCAAGGCTCTGGCTCATGAAGATCCCAGCTCCAAAATGATTCAGTTCCCCAGCACATGAGACTGTGGCAAACCAAATCCAATTAGTCCCACCCCCACTAACACTGACCACCTTGTTGAGAAGTTGCTCTCTGAATACCGGTAGGGCAGGGGTGGGCAATTCCAGTCCTCGAGGGCCACAAACCTGTCGAGGTTTTAGGATATCCTAATGAATATGCATGAGATAGATTTGCATACAACTGAGGCAGAGTGCATGCAAATCTCTCTCATGCATATTCATTAGGGATATCCTGAAAACCAGACTGGTTTGTGGCCCTCGAGGACCAGAACTGCCCACCCCTGCGGTAGGGTGTACCGATCACCTGCAATTCCAGGAAGTTTATTTGGGACTGCAACTCCTGCAAGGACCAAAGACCCTGGGTGTGGAGGCCTGCAACATGGGCTCCCCAACCTGTATGAGATGAATCCGTGGCGAGGACAATCTGGGGCTGTGGGCTCTAGAAGGGCATCCCCCGATTCAGATTTGATAGGGTCGCCCACCATATGAGAGATTGCCAAAGGAGTGTGGTGATTAGGACGAGCCCGAAAGTACTGGATAGCTTGACACCACTGGGAGCATAACGTCCACTGATTCCTGTGCATGTAAAGCCGAGCAAAAGGCGTGATGTGCACCGTTGCTGCCATATGACCCAATAATCGGAGAGACTGGTGTGCTGAAACATGGGAGCAGCTGGAGACTACCCAAGCGAGAGCCGCAAGGGTCTCCACCACGTCTTGAGGCAGAAAAGCCTTTGTCTGGACAATGTCCAGCCAGGCCCCAATAAAGTCCAGTTGTAAGGACGGCTGGAGATGGGATTTTGGATAATTGATCAGAAAACCCAGCGTTTCCCAAGACTCGGATCGTGACTCGCAGGGCATTCTGCGCCCCCTGCAAGGAGTCGCTCTTGATAAGCCAATCGAGGTAAGGGAAAACGAACCCCTCGCCTCCAAAGATAGGCTCCAACCACCTCGAGGCACTTGGTGAAACTGCAGGGTGCAGACGCCAGGCCCAAGGGCAGCACCCAGTACTGATGGTGCTTCCCGTCTACCAGGAATTGCAGGTACCTGAGAAATAGGGATATGGGCGTACGGATCTTTGAGATCGAGGGAGCAGAGCCAGTCTCCCACCCTGAGGAGGGGAATCTCTGACTAGAAACCAGTTCAAAGCCCGCAGGTCCAGAATGGGCTGAAGGCCACCAGTTTTCTTGGGAATCAGGAAATACCTGGAGTAGAACACTTCGCCCTGCTGGCTGGGAAGAACTAATTCCACTGCCCAAGCCATTACAAGGGCGGAGAGCTCTACCTGAAGTATCTGCAAGTTCCCTACTGCTTTCCACTGAGGACACTGAGGTGAGCAGGGTGGAACTCGTTGGAAATGCAATCTGTATCCCTGGAGCAGGATGGATAGGACCCAGAGGTCCGATATAATCGAAGTCCATCAGTCTGCAAATAACTGCAATCGACCCCCCACCGGGGAGTCAAACCACGCTGCCAGTCAAAACTGGTTCGGATGGGGTGTACGAGGCTGTTGCGACCTCAGTCTCGCTCTAGAGATTGGCGGTTAGGACCTGAGCAGCTGATAAAAAGGCCACCTTGAATACTGCCAAGGGGGCTTTTTGGGAAGCTGGGTGTCAGAAGTACTGGCTGACAACTGCTGAAGGGTCTCATGATAGTCCTTTAGTTGTGCTACTGCCTCCTTAATCCTGTCTCCAAAGAAATTATCCCCCGTACAGGGCAAATCTGCCAGGAGGTCCTGGATCTCAGGGCGTAGATCAGAGGCGCGCAGCAAAGCCATTACGGCGAGCCCCAATGCCCGCTGCAGTGGTTCTCATGGCCATCTTGAAGACGTCATATGCAGAGCGGACCTCATGCTTATCACACTCAGGCCCTCCTGCACTACCCTCTGGAACTCCTCCTGAAATTGATGCAGGAGGCGTTCTCCAAACTCCTGGGCCTGTTTCCATAGGTTCCTGGAACACTGACCCATATATAATTGGTAACAAGCAATCCTGGTCGTTAACATAGAGCCTTGAAACACCTGGTGCCCGAGAGCATCCAAAGCTCTATGCTCCCGGCCCGGGGGGGGGGGGGGGGGGGCTGAAACATGATTGCGAAGCCTCTTTGCCTTCTTCAAGGCAGACTCTACCAACACCGACTGGTGAAGGATCAGACAGTGTTCGAAGCCGGTGGTAGGCTGGACCAAATGAACTGCGTCCATTTTGCGGTTCACCGGAGGAACCAAGATTTCCGAGATGGGGTGCTCTCAGAGGCAGGCTACCAGCTCCTTAAAGATGTCATGGACTAGAACAGCCACTACCTCCTTCAGGGCGTCCAAGAACTGTAAGATCTCCAGCATCTTGTGCCTAGAGTCCTGCTCCATTTAGAGCTGGAAAGGCACTGACTCCACCATGGCCTTTACGAATCAGGCAAAGAAGAGATCCTTTGGGTGGGGGGAGGAATTTTCGCCGCTCCTCTGGTGGAGAGGGCTCAGAGTGCAAATCCTCCAATTCCTCTGTGGAGAACAGAGATGCCTCCCTTTCCCAGGGATCAAAATGGGCCTCCCCCTCACTGTGCATGTTCGGAGACGCGGGGGGCAGAGCACCCAACTGCGCACTAAGCGCAGGCCAGATGGGAATCGAAGCGGGAACCGAGGGAACCGGAGGGGCTTGAGTCTGTATCAGCGCCAATGGATCTAACGGCTTTGGAGGCGCCGGGGGCACAGATCCCGATGGCCCAAGGAGAGCTGGAAAGTAGCGGGGTGCCCTGCGCAAGCAGTGTGCCACTGAATCCAACAGCCCTTCCTCTTCTGAGGAATCGCTCACCAGAATGGGAACCGCTGGTGGCTGCAGCGATACTCCCTTCAGCTGCAAAGGGGCTTGGGGTATCAGCGCCGGCTGCATCGGTAAGACAATGAGCAGCATATTGAGCCATTCAAATACAGGTGCAAGCCACGGCGGTGCAGTCCCGGTGGAACCAGAGGCTCAATGCCCTGCAGGGCCCAGCCGACCGCCAACCGCACGCACCTCTCCAACTCCTCCTCAAAAGCTACCAAGGACAAAATGGCTTGAGGAAGTGTCAGTGGAATCTGAATGTCCCCTGGTTCATGAGGAGACACAGAGCCCTCCACTAGTGCTGGTGGAGGCCACCTAGAGAACTCAGAAGGAACAGGAGTCACTTCATTTGGTCGAGACTGCTTCGGGGGAGGTACTGATGCGGTCGATGCTTGTCCGCAGTCCAGTTTGGAGGAAGACGACAGATGGCGATGTTTCCTTGACTTCTCCCAATAGTCACCATGGTCCTTACCCGGAACAGATGGTGACCGAGAAGAACCCGACCTGGAATGGGAAGATATTGACCATGCTCGGTCCCCCCACCCCGACTTCTGGACCAAGGAGCTGTAGCGGAGGGGACCCCGAAGGAGGTAGAGGCTGGGCCTGCTTCCTGAGAGGGTTAGAAGTCCCAGATGCTGATGACTGATCCGAACGCTTAGAGCCAAATAACTTCTCCATCTTGTCAAGAGTGCCTGATGGCACTTGGGGGTCATCTGGGCACAGAGATTGCAACTGCAGACATTGTGGGATGCCCCCAGGCAAAGTACACAGACCTCATGGGGGTCTGGATGGACATGGTCTGGAGGCACTGGGACACTGGCGAAAGCCAGATGATGCCATTGCAAATAGAACATGGCGCGACACCATCGGCGACTGACCACGAGAACCCTAGGAACTTACTTATTTATTTTATTTAAAAACTTTTCTATACCGTTGTTTAGTGATATACCATCACAACGGTTTACAAATAGGCACATAAATAAGTTCGAAATGGATTTTTACTTTAACCACAGGGTGCCGTAGTTGTTCAGATTGAGGAAAATCCCGAGAAAAACACGAAAGACTCTAGGCGATGCAGGTGATGAAAAACTGCAGAAAAATAAAGAAACAAGCGTGAGTTCCACGACTGAGGCGAAAGCTTCACAGAAGAGACTGAAGAGGTACCCCACGTGGATGCGTGGTTAGCGGCATGCTGGGCATACTCAGAAGTTTTCCATGCCGAGCTCCATCTAATGTTGTCACCCATGCTTGTCCTTGAAGAACCAATATTTTGTTTTCCCCCCCTTCCTCCTCCAGCTCTTCAACTTCTATGGACACAATAGGGAGGCTGAAAGAGCTCTCAGCTACTGGCTCTTAAGATCCCAAAGAAATTTGCCAAGGCTAGATTCACGATATGTAAAAAGAAAGTCTGTAAGCAACATGGACAACCACAGAAGAAAATGTTAAAATTCCCCATATCACTACTAGTAAAATACATCTTACAGGTTTCTTGAACTGTTTGTGCAGTTACATCATGTTCTAGCAAACATAAAATGGATTAGAAAAAAAAAAAAGGTACTCACTGGAGATGGTGACGGTCCCTTGGCTGTACCACGACCCCTGGAAATGAAGCAGACTTTTAGAAAAACATCCATGTTAAACAGAAAAGCAGCCTACTAGAAAGTTTTATGATAATTTGAATACACATAGGTCAGTATGAATTTTATTAGTTTAAGTAAAGCCAGGAAAATGACACTGAGGATCTAAGGGAGCTTTAAAGAAAAGTTAAATTAGGTTTACCTGATAATTTCCTTTCCTTGAGTCCTGCCAGACCAGTCCAGACATGTGGAATTTGTTCCCCCTACCAGCAGATGGAGGCAAAGTAAAAATTCTTTGACCTGATGTCTCTCTTGCCTATGTCATCTGATACAGCAGAGGAGGCAGACTCTTGCCCAAGCTAATAAGTAAGCTCTTCCTGTAACTTCTATATAAACAAAATTTAGATCAAGTAAAAATAAAACAAAAATTGTGAACAGAACAGGTGGGGAGGGGGGTTATCATGAAAACACACACCCTACTAGGAAGAAAAAACATTTCCCACTTTTTCTCTGTCCCCCCTGCCCAACCCCACCCCCCTTTTATTTATTTATTTATTTTTTTGTATTATTGTCCTCCTATTTGGGTAGGTTCAGGACTGATCTGCCAAGGCACAAGGAAAGGACATTAAAGATTAAATCTAATTTAACCTTCCTCTTCAGTCCAGCCACGTGGAATGTATTCAAGCAGTACCTATCCTAGGTGGAAGTACCCCAAAGCTACTTCTAGGATTCCATTTGCAAAGGACAACGTTCCTTTTTATCTGTAATGTTTCATGAAATGGCTACTACTTGAACCTTCATTGAACTAATTACTAGCCTTTGTCCAATCCATCTTGGAGAATCTGCAGGATAGTGGTTAACTGTGCTTTGGCTAGTATAACCTTACTTTGCCTACACCAAGCTTCAAAGACTTTCCATATTATGATATATGCTAAAGAGGTTGACCTTTTCCTTGCTTTTAGCATGGTTGATACACCTGCACAGAGTATCCTCTTTTGTGTAATCTTCTCCTCTCAAGAGCTATGCTAGAACACAAAATAGTGTCAGGTCCTCCAAAATTACTGATTTTTGTCTCAGTTGCCTTCTGGACTGGGAGAATCTGAATGGTGCCCCTTCTTTGAGCTTTATCAAATCCACGTACCATAGCCTCCTCGCTCAATCTGGGGCCAAAGGTATGACTTTCCCTGGATAGTCTGCAATCCTTCTTAGTAGTTTTCCTACCATTGTTCAATATGGGAATATTTGGTTGTGCTCATAAGTTGACATACCCCTGGCAGAATCTGTAAGAAGTATAGCATTTTAAGAATCTTCTTTTCTTTAAGTATCCTCCTTTTCTCTATTTTCAGTGCGCTGTTCACTTAGACGCTAATAGAATGACCTTCATACTAGGTATCATCAATATGTGCTATCACTTCATTACTCAGCCTTATATATAAATCGGTCAAGATTCTAGCCACCATCAATATTGATGTGATAGCTGTATATATATATATATTTTTTTTTTAAATGTTTCATTTGAAGTGCAGTCTCTACTGGATCATAAAAGAATTATGAAAGACATCTCAATTATTTGAAGCTTGAAACAAAGTCACAAATTTTAGTGAAAATCTGATGTCTGCTGTAGATCGCAAAGGCTGACATGAGACTGCGTTTCAAACTAAAATAGTTCTTCGAGGATCAAATCTTGTGTTAGCATTCATTCGCAGTAGCATTTTCAGCTCATAACAGCATCTAGCAGGAAATGTCAAATGCCTAGTATGAAGGTCATTCTATTAGCATCTAAGTGAACAGCACATTGAAAATAGAGGAAAGGAGGATTATTATAACAATATTGTCATCTTTATTCCACCCAACCACTTAAGATTTGCTCCTCAAAGAAGAACTATTTTAGTTTGAAACACTGTCCCGTGTCGGGCTTTGCGATCTACAGCAAGCATCAAGTTTTCACTAAAATTTGCGACGTTGCTACAAGCTTCAAATAATTGAGATGTCTTTCATAATTGTCTTTTATGATACAAGCAACTGCGCATCTTAACTGCAAATGAAAAATTAAAAACAAGTATATATATACAACTAACACAGCAATATTAAAAATTGTGACTAGAATTTTGATGGATGATTATATAAGGCTGAGTAATGAAGTGATAACATGTATCGATGATGCCTATTATGAAGGTCATTCTATTAGCATCTAAGTGAACAGAGGAAAAGAAGATTACTAAGTGAACAGAAGATTACTAAGTGAACAGAAGATTACTAAGTGAACAGAGGGAAAAGAAGATTACTATTACAATATTGTCATTCTTTATTCCACTCAACCTCACTATACATTATACGGAAGATAGTGGTGGTATTTGTTCAGGTGTAGCATTTTAAGAAAAAATGAGTGATCAGACAAAATGTCTTATTTTTAATGTTTTAAATTAAACTATTACACATCACAGAATAGTACAATTGTTAAACAAATCAAAACAATAAAGGAAATGATAAAATGGTCCTGTTCAAAAGTTTGCATATCCTTCCTTCTTAATATCGTGTATTGCCCCCTTTTGCATGAATGATGGCTTGCAGTCTTTTGTGATAGTTGTGATTGAGGCCCTTTAATTTTCTCATGTGGTAAAGCTGCTCATTCCTCTTAGCAAAAAGCCTCCAGATCCTGTAAATTCTTTGGTTGTCTAGCACAGTGGTTCTCAACCGGTGTGTCGCCAAGCTCCGGCAGGTGTGTCGCGGCTCCCGGTGTTCCACTGCCCCGCTTGTGCTTCCCTTCTCCCTAGGGGCGGGGCCGAAGAATGAAGAGATGCTGCGCGCCAACGCCAGCGCGGCCGAAGAATGAAGAGACGCTGCGCGCCAACGCCAGCGGGGCCGAAGAACGAAAAGACCTGAGCGCCGACGTCAGCGGGGCGAAGAACGAAGAGACGCTGCGCGCCGACGCCAGCGGGGCCGAAGAAGGAAGAGACGCTGCGCGCCGACGCCAGCGGGGCCGAAGAAGGAAGAGACGCTGCGCGCCGACGCCAGCGGGGCCGAAGAAGGAAGAGACGCTGCGCGCCGCCGGCAGCTGAAGAGCAGAGAGACCTGTGCGTCACCAGCGGCGGGGCCGAAGAAGGAAGAGACGCTGCGCGCCGCCGGCAGCTGAAGAGCAGAGAGACCTGTGCGTCACCAGCGGCGGGGCCGAAGAACAAAGAGATGCTGCGCGCCGCTGCCGGTGGCTGAAGAGCGGAGAGACCATGCACACTGCGGGAGGCGGCTGGAGAGACGTTGCGTACCGCGGGAGGTCAGGCCAGAGGTGGCTGAGAAGTGGAGGCCAAACAATGAGAAGAGGCTCCATGTGAGCTTGTGTGCTTGTGGTAGAATGGGTGCCTGTGTGCATGAGTGAGAGCTTGTGTGCGTGTGTGTGTGTGGTAGAATGGGTGCCTGTGTGCATGAGTGAGAGCTTGTGTGTGTGTGTGGTAGAATGGGTGCCTGGGTGCGTGAGTGAGAGCTTGTGTGTGTGTGTGTGGTAGAATGGGTGCCTGGGTGCATGAGTGACAGCTTGTGTGCCTGTTGTAGAATGGGTGCATGAGTGAGAGCTTGTGTGTGTGTGGTAGAATGGGTGCCTGGGTGCACGAGTAAGAGCTTGTGTGTGTGTGGTAGAATGGGTGCCTGGGTGCATGAGTAAGAGCTTGTGTGTGTGTGGTAGAATGGGTGCCTGGGTGCGTGAGTGAGAGCTTGTGTGTGTGTGTGGTAGAATGGGTGCCTGGGTGCATGAGTGAGAGCTTGTGTGCCTGTTGTAGAATGGGTGCATGAGTGGGAGCTTTGTGTGTGTGTGTTAGAATGCATGCCTGGGTGCGTGAGTGGCAGCTTTGTGTGTGTGTGTTAGAATGCATGCCTGATTTCATGAGTGAGAGCTTGTGTGCCTGTGGTAGAATGGGTGCATGGGTGGTGAGTGGCAGCTTTGTGTGTGTGTGTGTGTTGGAATGCATGCCTGGGTGCGTGAGTGGCAGCTTTGTGTGTGTGTTAGAATGCATGCCTGGTTGCATGAGTGGCAGTGTGTGTGTGTGTATGTGGTAGAATGGGTGCTTGGGTGCATGAGTGAGAGCTTGTGTGTGTGGTACAATGGGTGCATAAGTGGCAGTGTGTGTGGTTGTAAGTGACAGTATGTGTGAGCTTGTATGTAAGTGACAGCATGTGTGTGATTGAGAGAGACTGGTCAGGGAGGTGACTGGTGTGTGTGTGTGTGTGTGTGTGTGTGAGAGACAGAGACTGGTCAGGGAGGTGACTGGTGTGTGTGTGAGGAAGAGATACTAGTTAGGGAAGTTACTGGTCTGTGTGAGACAGAGACTGGTTGTGACTGGTTGTGGGCCCTAAGGAAGAGGACTGTGAGGACAGAGCTTTAGCAGCCACTGCTGCTTCTGGTGAGTGCTATTGGTCTGCAAGGGAAAGGAGTAGGAGAGTTGCTAGAGAGGGTAAGTAAAGGTGGCTTTTTAAGTTTATTTTTCTTGATTGATTGCCATTTTAATTATTGGGTGTTATGTGATGTGTCTGCTGTTTTGAAATATTTTGATATTTAGACAATTTTTAATAATTTTTATGAGTTTTTAATTGTTGGATGTTATTCTGTTCATCAGCTGTTTTGTAACATTTATTAGTATAGTTTTACAATTATTTCTAAGTGGGTATCTATAGCAGCTTGGCTTGCTCTGTTTTCCCAATAGGAGGTGTATTAGTGTTTAGGGCCTGGTTAATTACTGTCTTTTCATAAGGAGGGGTATTGTGTTTGCTAGTAAAGAGAGTTTGCTTTGCTTTTACTGAGATGTCATCAGATCCAGAATATCTTTTTTTTGTATGGTGAGCCGTACGGGTAATGCCCTAGTTCTGCTCTGCACCCATTTTTGGGGGTCGACGTGGTTCCTGAGGATGCAGAATGTATATTTACATTTTCTCCCGTGATGGTCACATGTTCAGTGTGTCACGCATGTGAGAACCATCTGTCAGGTGTGTCCCGGCCGAAAAAAGGTTGAGAACCACTGGTCTAGCATGAACTGCAAGTTGAGTTCTCTCTAAAGTGCCTTAGTGATGTTGATGTCAGGAGACATTGATGGCCACTCCAGAACCTTCACTTTCTTCTGCTGCAGCCACTGAAGGGTAAACTTGGCCTTATGTTTCAAATCATTGTCATGTTGGAAAATCCAAGTGCGCCCTATGCACAGCTTCCTAGCTAATGAATACAAACTCTCCTCCAATATGTTTTGATAACTTGCTGCATTTATTCCGCCAACAATTTTGACTAAATAACATAGCTTGTTGCTGCATTATATTATCTGTAAACCGATAAGATGTTCCCAATGACTGTCGGTATATAAAAATGTTTAAATAAATAAAATTCCCTGTTCCGCTGTAGCTCACAGACCCCCAAAAGAACAGAGATCCACCTCCATGCTTCACAGTAGGAATGGTGTGCTTTCTATTCATAGGCATAAGAACATAAGAAATTGCCATACTGGGTCAGACCAAGGGTCCATCAAGCCCCAGCATCCTGTTTCCAACAGTGGCCAAACCAGGCAAGTACCCAAAAACTATGTATATCTCATACTACTGATGAAGGTAATACCAGTGGCTATTTTCTAAGTCAACTTGATTAATAGCAGGAAATGGACTTGTTTTCAAGAACTTGTCCAAACCTTTTTTAAAGCCAGCTACACTAACTGCACTAACCTCATCCCCTGGCAACAAATTCTAGAGTTTAGTGAAAGACAATTTCTCCAATTAGTTTTAAGTGTGCTACTTGCTAACTTCATGGAGTGCCCCCTAGTCCTTCGATTATCCAAAAGAGTACACAACAGATTCACATTTACCCGTTCTAGACCTTTCATGATCTTAAAGACCTCTATCATATCCCCCCCTCAGCCATCTCTTCTCCAAGCTGAACAGCCTTAACCTCTTTACACTTTCCTCATAGGGGAGCTGTTCCATCCCCTTTATCATTTTGGTCACCTTTCTCTGTACCTTCCCCATTGCAACTATATCTTTTTTGAGATGCGGCAACCAGAACCATACACAGTACTCAAGGTGCGGTCTCAACATGGAGCGATACAGAGGCATTATGACATTTTCCATTTTATTCACCATTCCCTTCCTAATAATTCCTAACATTTGGGCCAATACAGTAAAGTCCGCGGGAGAGCGGGCAAACGCCCGCTCTCCTGTGCGCGCGATTCACTATGCAAATTAAGCCCGGCAGTAAAAACATGCAAAAGGAGGCGCTAGGGACACAAACTCGTCCCTAGTGCCTCCTTTTGGACTGGAGCAGCGGGTTTGACAGCCGTCGCTCAATTTTGCCGGTGTCGGTTCTCGAGCCCGCTGACAGCCACGGGTTCGGAAACCAGACGCTGGCGAAATTGAGCGTCCGGTTTTCGACCCGCGAGCCGACTTCAATTTTTTTTTTTTTTTGTAACTTTCGGGACCTCCGACTTAATATCGCCATGATATTTTTTTTTTTTACTGCTTTTCTGTGCACTTTCCCGGTGCCCGAAGAAATTAGCGCCTACCTTTGGGTAGGCGCTAATTTCTGAAAGCAAAATGTGTGGCTTGGCTGCACATTTTGTTTTCTGAATCACGCGGGAATACCTAATAGGGCCATCAACATGCATTTGCATGTTGCGGGCGCTATTAGGTTCGGGAGGTTGGACACGCGTTTTCGGCCCCTTACTGAATAAGGGGTAATGCTAGCGTGTCGAAAACACACGTCCAATAGAGGGTTAACAGTGTGCTCCGTTAGCGCGCACTGTACTGTATTGGCCCGCAAGTTTGCTTTTTTGACTGCTGCAGCAGACTGAGCTGACGATTTCAAGGTATTATCCACTATGACACCTAGATCTTTTTCCTGGGTGATAGCTCCTAATATGGAACCTAACATTGTGGAACTACAGCAAGGGTTATTTTTCCCTATATGCATCACTTTGCACTTGTCCACGTTAAATTTCATCTGCCATTTGAAAGTCCAATCTTCCAGTTTCATAAGATCCTCTTGCAATGTGTTGCAATCTGCTTGAGATTTAACTACTTTGAATAATTTTGTGTCATCCGCAAATTTGATCACCTCACCAGTCCAAGAACAGATCCCTGCGGCACTCCATTGTTTACCTTTTTCCACTATGAAAACTGACCATTTAATCCTACTCTCTGTTTCCTGACTTTTAACCAACTTGCAATCTACAAAAGGACATCACTTTTTAGTGATTTTTTAGTTTTCTTAGAAACCTGTCATGCGGCACTTTGTCGAATGCCTTCTGAAAATCCAAATACACCACATCTACCGGTTCACCTTTGTCCACATGTTTATTTACCCCTTCAAAAAAAACATAGGAGATTTGTGAGGCAAGACTTGCCTTGGGTGAATCCATGCTGATTGTGTTCCTTTAAACCATGTCTTTCTATATGCTCTATGATTTTGATCTTTAGAATAGTTTCCACTATTTTTCCCAGCACGGAGGTCAAGCTCACTGTTAAAAACTTGTAACAACCTATGGATTGTGGACAGCCACTACAAGTTTTTAACAATATGAAGAATTGTGGATCCTAACAATGAATCCACTGCGGATTGCTGATCAAGGCAATATAGTGTGAAGTAAAAGTGTGAATGGAAGACCAGGTTGCTACCTTGCAGATGTCTTGGATAGGCACGCCCTGGATATATGCTATCGAAGTGGCAGTAGCCCTGATTTCTTGAGCCCTAACCGGAATTGTTAGAGAAATCGACTTCTGGGAGTAACAGAATTGGATGCAAGTAGTGAGCCAGTTTGATAGAGTTCTTTTAGAGACTGGTTTTCCTGGGTTGTTTGGGTTAAAAGATACAAATAATTGAGAGGAACGCCTTATTGGTTGAGACCTGTTTTTGTAATTGGCCAAAGCTTTCTTACAGTCCAGTGTAAGAAGAGTTCTTTGACGGTCATCAGAATGTGGTTTAGGGTAAAAGACTAGTAAGGAGATTGTTTCATTCAAATGAAAGGCTGTTCGTCTTTGGTAGAAAGGTAGGGTGAGTCCGTAGTAAGACTTTATCGTGGTGAAATTGTAGATAAGGAAAGTTAGATAAGGAAAGTTGACTACCAGTGCTTGTAGTTCACTTATTCTTCTCGCTGAAGTGATGGCTACCAAGAAAAGAACCTTCCAGGTTAGGTTCTTGAACAATGAGGAGGACATGCTTCTAAGACTAGATTGACATCCCATGGAACTATAGGTTTTTGAATAGGCGGATGCAAGTGATGTAAGCCTTTCATTAATTTTGAAATTAGAGGATGAGAAGAAATGGAGCAGCCGTTATCTGTGGAGTGGTAAGCTACTATAGCGCTGAGGTGAACCTGGATGGATATTACTGCTACACTTGAGAGGGATAAGCCATGCAAATAGGATAGTAGTGTTTTTGGAGGACAAGAAAAAGGGGCAATCCTTCGGTGGTTGCACCAATTAGAATATCTTTTCCATCTGAAAGCATAATTCTTTCTGGTGGAAGGTTTCCTGGCTGCAATCAAAATATCCATGATATTAGGAGAAACATCTAGTGAGTTCAATACTTGCCGTTCAAACTCCATGCTGTCAAGTGAAGAGACGACTGCATGGTGTGAATTAGATTCCCTCTGTCCTGAGAAAGGGATCGTTGATTAGTGGAATCAGTGGACTGATTGAAAGATGAAGAAGATAAGCATACCATGGTTGCCTCGGCCAGGCAGGCGCAATGAGGATTAAATCTGCCTTGTCCTCTATACATTTCTGGATTGTGTGTGAAATCAGCAGAATGGGAAGGAAGGCATATAGAAGGCTGTCCCTCCACGAATCAAGAATGCATCCTGCGATGTCCTGTGTATGCTGGAGAGAAGACAGCAGAAATTCCTTACTTTCCTGTTGTCTTCTGACGCGAACAGTTCCATCTCTGGAGTACCCCAGCGTGCGAAGATCCTGTCCGCTTCTGTTTGTTTTAGTGACCATTCTTGTGGGTGGAAAACCCTGCTGAGTTTGTCCGCTTTTGTATTCGCAAGATCTGGTAGATATGACGCCTGGAGGAGAACTTTGTATTCCGCCCATTCCCATATTTGAATCGCTTCTTGCAAAGCATCCAGGAACCAGATCCTCTTCGTTTGTTTATGCAGAACATTGCTACTTGGTTGTCCATGTGAATCATTACGGATTTGCTTTGTATCCATAACCGGAATGCTAGTAGAGAGTTTTTTATTGCTCTGAGTTTCAGCAAGTTGATTTGAAGACCTTGTTTGCTCTTGGACCATACTCCTTGGGTTTCCAGATGTAGGAGATGGGCTCCCCACCCTTTTATTGATGCATCTGTTGTAATAATAAGTTGATGAGGAGGCAGTCACAGTGGACTCCCCTCGGTTAAGATGGATGGACTTAGCCACCAAAGGATGTCTCTTCGCATGGACTTTATTATTGCTCCGATGAACTGAATGTCTTGGGAGGGATGGAGCTGGGATTTTTTGTAGTTTATGATCCAACCCAAATTCTCTAGAAAGAGTAGTGTGTGTCCCACCTGGTTCTATACGAGCTGTGCGCTGGAAGAGACGATTAACCAATTGTCCAAGTAAGGAAAAATGTTTATGCCTTGTTTGCGTAAATATGCCACAACAGCAGCAAGACATTTCGTGAAGACTCTTAGGGCAGAGGAGAGACCAAAAGGGAGAACCTTGTATTGGTAGTGTTGACCTGCAACTTGAAAACAGAGGTAATGCCAGAACATCTTGTGAATTGGAATGTGAGTGTATACATCCTTTAGATCTAGTGAACACATCCAATCGTTGGCTTGTAGAAAATGGAGGACTGTCTTGAGAGAGGTCATCTTGAACTTTTCTTTTTTTTAGATGCTTGTTGAGAGCTCGAAGGTACAGGATGGGACGAAGACCTCCTGATTTTTTGGGGTTGAGGAAATATTGGGAATAGAAACATTTCTCCCTTTGTGAGAAAGGAACTGGGCGGATTGCCTTTTGTTAAAGGGAATTTGTACGTGTGGCGCTCTGGGCCGAATGGGATGGGGAAGTGTTGGAAAAGAATTGAATTATAGCTTGTAACCCTGTGAGATTATACTCAATACCCACTGGTCCGTGGTAATTTCGGACCACTGGGGATGAAATAGGGATAGTCTCCCACCTATATATTCTGCTGTTGTTGTGGCGAGAGCATATAAAAAGGTTTAGGTGGTGGTTGAGAAGATTGTGGCTTTTGCTGTCTTTGGGATCTTTACCGGGGCCTTTGACCCTGTAATTGAGATTGAGGTCTTTGCTGCTGGAAAGGACATCTTCCCTTATGCTACTTGCACGCAGCCACGCTAGACGTCTAGCTGATACTGAAGTGGCCAAAGACCTGGCAGACGTATCAAATGCCTTGTATGCTGTTCTTAATAAGTGGCGTAGGCCTTCCTGCAAGTCTTGAAAAGGTTGCGGAAGGGGGGCATCCCCATGTGAAGTGGCAAGGAAAAGTTGAAGTTGTTGAGTACAGTTGAACAAGTACTGGATGATATAGAACTGGTGTTGATATATACGAGAACCCAGCATTCAGTTTTGGTAAATTTTCTGAGCAAAGTCATCCAGAAGTTTGTTGTCTTTGCTTGGTGGCGTATTGGAATATAGCCTGTTCTTTTTAGCTCTTCTCATTGCTGATTCTACTACCACTGAATTGTGAGGAATCTGGACATTAGAACAGTAAGAAGTTTTCTGCATCCTATACTTATTTATTTATTTAAAGTCTCTTCTATACCGATAGCCGTTCACACATCGCATCGGTTTACATCAAAACAAATAACTTTTGGGCGGTGCCCTTACAGGTACTTCAGGTCTAGTTTCCTAGATTTAGGAGCAACAAAATGCGGAGTATCCCAAGTCATGTCCATAAGGTTTTCCAAAACTTGGTGAGAAGGAAAAGCAGTTAGCTCAGCTGGAACTTCCTATATTTGAAGGATTCCCATTAACTCAGATCTGGGATCTGGTAGTTTCTGGGTTTCTATATTAAGAGCTAATCCCAATTTTTCAAGAAATTTAGCTTATGTGAGATCTTCCGGTGGTGAAGAAGGTTGGGAGTGTTCTTGTGGAGGGTCAGACGGAATTCCCGTAGAACTGCCTGGAGATGACAGTAGGGAGAGTTCCAGGGACATAACATGAGTAAAAGATGGAGGAGAACTCGAATCTTATGGGGATGTTACTCCTTGTGGTGAAGAAGGAGAAACATATGGTGATGTAGCTTTATGTGGGTTGGAAAGTGGTGGAGTGGGATTTGATGGCAATCCCTGGAAACAATTCTGTAAAAAAAAAAAAGAGTAGAGACTTGAGACCGTTTCCTGGGCCAATGGACACTGAGGTGGAGTAGGTCCCATGGTAGCTGTGTGTGACCGCTTGATAGGAATCTTGGGAAGTAGAGAATGTGGAGATCTTGATCTCGTCCGAGAGTGGTGAGGAAGGGGTCCGATTTCTGGTGATGAGTCCCAATTACACACTGGCTCATCTATGATTATATCAGAGAACATTGAAGAGGGGGAGCGGTGGCTCCCCTGTGGAGATGCTGAATGGTGGATCTTGAAGAAGAGTGTGCTCCAGATGGTAGCACTGTGTGTCTCGTCTTCAAAGAAGACTTACGTGGTGTATCATCCGGTTTTCTTTTTGAAATTTCCTCTCTGGATGATGTTAAGAAGATTTTTTTGCTTGTGTGTGTCAGGTGCGTCGTTTGGTCCTTGGGTGGGTCGGAGTGGGTCATAGGAATCGACGCTTTTAAAGGTACCGACACATGCGTCGGTTGCGTCATCCGAGACAAGATGGAAAGGTGCGATGCAGGGTCTGACGACGCATGTGTTATATGAGTCGCGCTCTGTGCTTGACACACGAGCGTGGACGCTGATGCAGTCTTTGGCAAAACAGCTTTCCGAAGCCGAATGCTCACATCGTGGAGCCTTGGACCAGGGTTTCTTCTTACCTGGAGAGGACTTGGTCGATCGTTTGTCAGCAGGAGAGGGGGCATATGATGAGGAGTGCCTCAGCCTCTTCATTTTCTCCGCTCATTGATGTCTAGCCCACAGGGACATCCTGCCGCAATCCTTACATGCAGCCTGGTTGTGGTCAGGACCGAGACATAAATAGCAGTAATTATGTCCATCGGTCACAGACATAATTTTTCCACAGGAGCAATATTTGAATCCTAGGCTCTTTGGCATGTCGATCTTTTATTTTTTTTGGTGTAGTTTTCTGAGGAGTTGGAAAGAGTACAGAAATCAGTCCGTGAAGTACCGCGGAAAAACTAAAACTGAGGAGATGGCTCGAGGTGCGTGGGAACGCCGGTGCATGCGCACTTCAAAGCTCTTCGAGCTAAGAGAGTAAGCTCCGCCTCGTGACATCACGGATGATGTCACCCACACTGTATGGCTAAATGCCCTGTTTATCGACGGAAAAAACAAGATACCACAATCTGAAGGGGCAAATCACTAAAACCAGCTTTATCCTTTGCTATAGCAGCCAGGATGTTATGCTTGAGAATATCCCTAAATTCACAAATTGCCACTGCCTCAGTTTACTTTACTGACCATAAGTGAGCTGGTCACAAAGCAGGCTCTGATGGGCCCCCTGGGAAGCAGGTATAATTGCAAGAACAACCAGAGGATCACAATCTAGGTAAAATCTGCTCTCTTTTAAGCTTGCCAATTTTACAATATTAAAAGGGGGAAATACCATCTGTATGCATTTTACATGCTGTGTTTCTTATATCAGTAAGATAAAAACAGCCAGATAACTTTAAAAAAACGTGTTTTTAAGTCTCACAAATCAGCATGCTTTCACTCATTTTCTCTACTGTACCAATATATACCTCAAGATGAATGCTCCTCAGTGTCATTTGTTCTGCAGTCAATGTGGGTGGCAAATTTTCCATTTCTAAAAATAGAAGTGCTCCTTAACATGTATTACTAGCACTAAATGGATGTCAATGCAATATTCAGCAAGCTCAGCAATTTCAAAAGTTGTAATTCATATTTTTCAGACTATTATCCCTAGAAGTGTATGAGAGTATGCATATATTTAAGAGCCTATTCTCCAAGCTTCCTGGCAAGGGTGGGGCACATTCAAGCAAAACAGCACAGCCCAGGTGGCTCTACAGGACAACAAAAAGCTAATGTTCTACAGCCTGGAAGATAAGAGTCCAGACAAAAAAAAACAAAAAACCCTCTTCACACACACTCCAGAGTGTGGTTCCAATCAAATGAAAAGAAAAAAATAATTACTGAAGCAAAATACAAAATTGGTTGAATTGACAAAAATTAGTCCAGTATAAAACAGAAATGCAACTCCCTGTGGTCCTTGCCTTTACAACTTCCCTATAAACCAGATAAAGAAAATTTTTGTGGCTTCTACATTCCCTTGTACCTGCAGCCCTTCAGAATGACTCTTCAGATTAGGATGGCAGAACCCCTTGGATTACAATTACTTTGCTTCTCTGTAGAATTAGCCACTGATTAACACTCTTCTGGGTCATCTGAATAGCAGATCCCTTTCCTTCTCATGAAGGAGAAAAGCCAACCTTCTCCTTCAATTCCAATCATTTTCCAGAGAGCAGGCCAATCAAGCTGGCCCTCTCACTCTTCTCTACAACATCATACTAAAGCACTCAAACGGCATTTTCCCACGGTTCGGGCCGATTTTATATCGGCTGCCACCAAAATGAAAACCTAAACCTACCCCAACCCTTCAAATTTAATTAATTAAAACCCCCCCAAAACTTGCCGAAAGTCCCTGGTGGTCCAGCAGGGGTCCTGGGAGCAATCTCCTGCTCTCGGGCTGTCGGCTGCCAGTAATCAAAATGGCACCGATGGCCCTTTGCCCTTACCATGTGACAGGGGCTATCGGTGCCATTGGCCAGCCTCTGTCACATGGTAGGAGCAATGGATGGCCAGCGCCATCTTAAAAAATGGCGCGGGCCATGAGTGTGTGGGTGCCTGAGAGATGGGGCTTTGCAGACAGAGCATAGTGTCTTTGCATTGTGTGTCTTTCCCTGTTTAGGGCGTCACCTGGTAGCCATAGATTGATACAAGCTTTCTGTAATAAATGTAATAAAGTGCGCTCAAGCCGCCGTGGGTTTATATGCACATTGATACAAGTGTTTTCCCACGCAAAGCCCTATACAAGGATGTAATAAGGGTTTTGGGCCAGATTTTAAAAGATTTATGCGCCGGGCCTATTTTCAAAAGGCCCAGCGACGCATATAAAGCCCCGGGACGCGTCTAAGTCCCGGGGCAAGGTGGGGGCAGAGGCCTCCGACACAGCGGCCATTTGCCGCTGTGCCGGGCATCGTGCGCCGGCAGTCGGCTAGCGCACGCAACGGGCTGAAGTAAGCTTTAAAACAAAAGGAAAAAAAAAGGTAGGGAGAAAGGGCAAGAGAGGTAGGGAAGTTCCCTCTGAGGCCGCTCCGATTTCGGAGTGGCCTGGGAGGGAATGGGGGAAGGCAGCTCCCCATTGCGCGTGCTGACCCCAGATTTTATAACATCGGGAGTACGTGTGCGTACCTCTGAAAATCTACCCCTTTGTGTACAGGGAAAAAAGCGTGGACAAGCACGTTTAGAGACCCGTGTTTTTTTCTGCATGAATGCATGCTAATGGTATGCAAAGGAGGCAATTACCTAATCATGGGCAATGCAGGGAGCCATGCTAATGCTAGTGCGGGGTTTTTTTACCGCCACGGTCAGGGTACAAGTTAAGTGACAGCGCCAACTCAGAGGCCATTTTATTCCATTGCTTGCATTGGTGTGGTGTGGTGTGGCTGTGTGTCCATGTAGCTCTGTTGTGATTACAATGATGGAGATTTTTTATTGTGTCCAGTTATTCCTGATGCTGTGGTATATCCTGCGGGCTCACTAAAGGATGACAGCAGCAGCAGGTTTGGCAGGTGACAGAGGTCGTGGCAGGAGATAGAGGATCAGGAGGGAGTACATGGAGAAGAGCGAATGTGAGAAGCAGGTTGTCTGGCTGGAACAGGCCATAGAAGGGTTTGGAGGGAGCGTATATTTCCCTCAGGACCATGCTGCTGGGGATGCCAGAGGTCTGATGCGAGGACCTACAGACTGAGCTCCAGGGCTATCATGGGTCTGTATGAAGAGCTGAGAGAGGATACTGTTCCTCTCACAGAACGTGGATATGCCATCCCAGGCCTGGTGGAGCCCTTCATTTTCTGGCCACTGGTTCTTTCCAGAACACAGTGGCTGTGGTGGCTGGCATGGAGCAATCCACGTTCTCCCATCACTTCGCCCAGGTACAGAGGGCCATGCTGAAGAGGGTCAAGCAGTACATCAAATACCCATAGCAGCTTTGGGAGTGGCAGCAAATGAAGAGAGCATTTTTCGACATCACTTGTATGCTAAAATATGATGGGAGCTATCGACTGTACCCATGTGGCTCTCACTCCTCCTCATGGAAGAGAGATGGCATACCAGAATTGAATTTCAGACTAGGGTTGAATTACATAAGTTCTTTCGAAGGTTACAGATTAGAGAATTTTTTGGAGACACCAAGATTGATATAGGGGTGAATAGACTGTATAAACCTTCACGATGGGTACCGCCGACACCCCCAAGTGCCCTGTTACAAGCCTTTCAAACTTTGGTTTTGAGTGAGCTTTCTAAGTTAGAACAAGTTATTGAATTTCCTTCTTATAACTTGTCTAAAGAGGAATGGCAAGCCTTAAAGGCATTACGTGATGATGATTCTATTATCATCACGTCCGCAGATAAAGGAGGAGGAGTGGTTGTCATGGATGAAGGTGACTACCACTCTGAAATTATGAGACAATTAAAGGATGAACAATTTTATAAGGAGTTGACTTATGATCCTACGTCCCAGATACAGGAAAAAGTGGATAACCTTTTACAGGAAGCATTGGACGGTAAACTTATTTCGAAGAAGGAATTTAACTTCTTGACAGTTATTCATCCAGTTACCCCCCATTTCTTTATCCTCCCTAAGGTACACAAAACTCTTACGGCTCCCCCAGGAAGACCTATAGTGTCTGGCATTGGTTCAATTTTAGAACCGTTGGCCAAATACTTAGATAATATATTGCAACCGAGATTGCAATCTATACCTTCTTATATCAAAGATTCAATAGACTTTCTTAACCATATAGATCAGCTTTCATCTTTTTCAGAAGAAATTCTGTTATCCACAGCGGATATTACAGCACTTTATACAAATGTACCGCAAGATGCAGCGTTAGATATGGTTAAGACAGTGTTGTCTACCATGGGGTTCTCAGATAAGAAATTGGCATTTTTGTTAAACATGACAGAATTGGTGTTAACTTGCAATTTTTTCTCTTATAAACATCAACTTTTTTTACAGATATCAGGGATTCCAATGGGATCCCCAATTGCACCCACAGTGGCGTGCTTATATGTAGCTGATTTTGAGAGTAAAATGGTTTGTGTGTCTTCATGGTGGGATAAAGTGGTGTGGTGGGCTAGGTACATCGACGATATCTTTTTAATTTGGAGGGGAACTATGGACGAATTGAGGATTTTTTGGCAGGAGATCAATGGAGCGAATCCACACTTGAAATTTACTTTTGATATTAATTCTCGGTTATTGCCTTTTCTGGATATGAAAGTGTATATTGTGGGGAATAGGTTGGCTACTACAATATATAAAAAACCTACAGATAAAAACAATTTGTTACACTCTGACAGCTTTCATTCTAGACAATTAAAAAATAACATCCCTACAGGGCAATTTTTGAGATACAGACGACTTTGTTCGTCTGTTGAAGATTTTAAAAAACAATCTATAAGTTTGAGTGATAAATTCTTGGCGCGGGGTTACTCCAAATCAGTGATTAGAAAAGCTTATAAAAGAGCATTGTACTCGAACAGAGACAATTTATTAATTAAAGCACGTAAAGAATCTCCAGTTCGTACCATTTGTTCCATTCCATTTTCGTCTAAATCTTCCAGAATTAGAGATGTAATTAAAAATCATTGGAAGGTGCTGTCTCCTTTAAGAATTTTTGAAGAAAGTCCAATTTTCGCCGTCAAAAAACGTAGGAATTTATGGGAAAATCTTAAGACACAATATAATGTCCTTGAAAGGAATGTTAACATGACGGGACAGATGAAGTGCGGGCGGTGTTCAGTTTGCTCTCAGGTCTTAGAGTTACAACAGTTTTGTCATCCAAATTTGAAACGGCCATATATTCTTCCAGATACCTTTACCTGTGAATCAGCAGGAGTGGTATATGCAATTTTGTGTCCCTGCTCTTTGATTTACATAGGACAAACTATTCGTTCTGTGAAATTCCGTATCATTGAACATAAGAGCAGGATTAAAATGGAAAAAATAAATGCTCCTTTGGTAAAACACTGGTTAGATGTTAAACATGAGATTGACGAACTACGATTCTTTGTCATTAAAAGAATAAGGTTACAGCGGGGAGGCGATTTAGCCGCTGTTTTGAGAAGAGTAGAGCAAAGATTCATCTTTGATTGGCATACAAGTGTACCCTATGGACTTAATGGGCCAATTGAATGGCAAGCCTTTTTGTGAGGATTAATGATTGCCACTATGGTGAACATGGAAAGTTTCTTGATGTGAGTGAATCATTAAGCATATTGGTCAGTCTCAAGACCGGTTAAGGATTGAATGAGTGGGATTATATAAACTTAGGTTCAGGCTCATGGCTTTACTTCATGCCGTTCAGACGTGATGGCATCAGTTCCGGAGGAAATGTGAGTATGGAGGAGATTGAACGCTGTAGTCAGGTATTTTCTGAGCTGCTGCTTTTGATTTAGTATTATACTTATATCTTTCGCTATGTTTTGGTTACAGGGTTGGTCCCTGGATTTAGCGGAAGCATGTTGGATTGAGAAATGTTTTTTCTACATTTGAAGATTTGAATGATATACAAAGTTATTTAATCCGGCAACGGAGGTTGCACATCTTAACCGGTAGAAAATTAAAAGCGCCTTGCACAGGTAGATCCTTTCTATATTGGTTTGGGAGAGTAAGTGGATTTTAGGGGTAAAAATGGTGGGTTGTTATTATTAAGAATGTATGTATTTAATATAGGTCGATTTGAGATGACAGTGACGAAAATATCCCTGATGAAGCCCGGATGAAGCGGGCGAAACAAGGAGTCCTTGTCGGGCAGGTCCAATGGACGTTGTCACCGTTTTTGTTGTGATAAGATAAGAAGAGTATAGTGTGTATTGCGGGAACTTGAGAATACCGGGTTCCAACACACACATTGGTTTTGTCGCAGCATTATTGTTATATACTGTGAAATGCTATTAAAAGAGTAAGAGATTGCAAGATACAGTTGTTATTATATTGATAATCAGTGTTACACATTGGTGCTGGGATTTTTATATTATATATTTGTTGTTTTTATAAATGGGATTTGATTGGAATTGTGATATGTTTGTGGTATGGATGAATGAGTGTGTTAGTTTAGTAAGCATTGTCTAGATAGGATCTATTTTATGTATTTCATGAATAAATTGTACTTTTGAAATTGAATCTTGTGGATGGGTGAGTTCACTTTTGTTGATAGAAAATACCAGAATTGAAAGCATTACCACTCTCTCAATGTGCAAGTGGTGTGTGACGCTGACCAGAGGATTCTCAGCGAGGTGGCAAAATTCCCTGGTAGCAGCCATGATTCTTTCATCCTAGCGCAGTCAGCACTGGCACAGCAATTCACTGAAGGGAAATATGGGGAAGGCTGGTTGCTTGGTAAGATATAGAAAAGTGACTTCTTTTAATTATTTGCTATGTGGGGATGGGGGTGTGCAGAGGAGGAAATAAAAATCTAGTTAATATGTGTTTTCTATTACGTGCGCCCTATTAAATTGTTAATTCACCTGCAAGCTCACGTGTTACTTTTTACTTTGCATTTTTGCACACATGCATGAGAAATATTATATTATAATACCCTGGGAGCCTTCAAGCTGACGTTTGCTCCAGTAACTATTATTCGATTAAACATGTATCTGACAGAATGTACTAATATGCCCGCAGTCAGATTGAGTTAAGTCATCATTGTACATGCTGAATGCTATATAGGTGCTTTCATGCCTAATAATTTGCCACATGTCAGTGTGCAATGCTGAACATCTAAGGCAGAATAGTAAGGGTTTATAGGGTCATGGGTGGCCAGTGTTCACGATAAAATGTTTCCATGGTTAACTCACAGGGGTGGGTAAAGATGGCAGGGAACTCTCAGAAAGAGCAATCATATTTTGTTTTAGAAAATTTTTTTTTGTTCTACAGGTCACACTGGCTATGGATGCAGGTCGTGACTGCTGTTTCCACTGGCAGTGCCTCGAAATGCTGCTGAAAGAAAATATGTTTTTAATTCTTTATTCAAATGCTTTTTTCTTTAATATTATATTTTTCATTATTTGTTAAAAGACCTAAATGTGCTTCATTTTCCCTGCCTTCTGTACGACCCACTGATCAATTATGTCTTTCCTTCTTTCTCTAGTACTTATCTGAGAATGCTGATTGCTGCCGCTTTTATGGGTTCGGAACCACCTGCCCAACATTGGCCATGTTTCGGCAAAACTGCCTGCTTCAGAGACCTCGGGAAAATTGCTGCTGTGTCCATTAACCGGGTCCACCATTGAAAAAGCACATCCTTTTTCTTTGAAAAAGGAATCAACATTTTACATTTTGAATTCTATACTGTATAAAAAACTATATTTAATAAAAAGCCATGTCCCACATTTCAAGTATTTTGTACTTCGCGTATCTACTTCTTTAAATGAGCGGCGCCTTCATTCTGTAATCCAGCATCTCTCTTTATTCCGCATCTTTTAAAGATACCTGGAACCAATCCCCATTGTCCCCTTCCAAACCGAGGGCGCTAGCACCCTAGGGTACCTAATAATCGAGTTAGTGTGTAATGCCGATGGAGTAGTGTTGTCTATTGGGTCCGCTCTGTTTCTCTTGTAAATTATGCTCCCTATCTCTTATCAAATTGTGTTCCCTTTCACCTCCTCTCCGTTTTTGATCTGATTCACAATGTACACTTGCCTATCCATTCATTCCCAATCTTTTGTCCCCAATTTTGTAGTGTTTTAATGTTTAAATGTCCTCTTCCTGTTTATAAAACACTAATGAATTGTTGCTGCGGACCTGATGGAAATCCATTTTTCATGCCAAGGAGGTATAAGTACATAGCAACAAGGGAGTACAATATTTTGGGGGAAAAAAGCAGCGGACAAGTTAATTAAATTAAATTAAAATTGCGAGAAGTGCAAAAGAAGAAAAATGTTAAGATAACGCGAGAGACGATGGTCCACCATCAGGTCCTCAGCAAAAGAAGTGGCGGATAAATAATTTAATCGCAAGGGATGCCAATGAAAAAATTTTAAGAAGGCAACGTGAGAGACGATTGTTCACCATCAGGTTCGCAGGTTACATGTAGAAGGTTATCGGCCGGGGAAAATGAAGCACATTTAGGTCTTAACAAATAATGAAAAATATAATATTAAAAACGAAAAAAGCATTTGAATAAAAAATTAAAAAAAAGACAGGGTAGCTATTAAATAGGGCAGTCACAAAGTGGCTGCTCTTAAGATAGCGACCGCACAAGACCACACATCAAGGGGTTCCCTTGATGTTGAGTGTTGTTGATCTCTTGAACAAAGGGAACGAGGTTTGTTGTTGAATAATGAAAGAAAATATAAAGGCAGCACACATCAAAACCAGAGGGGGGAGGTTAATAAGAGTGCACATATGATTTACTTAAAAGTAGGTTCCGGTGCCTGGACAGCTCAGGAGGAGCTCTCCAATATTCATCTGAAAAAGTAGCAGATATTGTGGTAGCATGCTGTATGCTCCACAATATAGCCCTTCAGCATGGCATCAAGCAGGAACTGAACACGGACCTTGAAACAGAGCCAGAGATGTGTGCTCCTGCCACAGAAAGCAACACCACAGCGAGGGGGAATGAAATAAGGCGAAAGGTGGTAAAAGACTATTTTGGCTAAGCAGCACCATTCCATCTTGGACTATGCCAGAAAGTTCTGGAATTGTGTTTAAGACTGATATCTGTTCTTGTACATTCTGTTTAATGTATTCATAATAAATGTTTATTTCTTTAAGAATTATATTTTTTAAATGTTCTCTACTGCGCTGGATCCTGCCCTTGGTATGGGGTGGACTTTGAGTTTGCCAGCCTAGTGTCCAGGGTCCACTGCCTTACAGAGCTGGGCAGGTAACACCTCTACCAAGCTCGGCAACCATGTTGTAGTTAATTTCACTTCACACTGGGGTGGTAGTCTCTCAGCTCATGGACACCAGTACTCTTGATACTAGTGTGCTGGGAATTGGAGATTTCCACACTGTTTTGGGAGGAGGATGAAAATAAGAAGAGGGGGTGGGAGAGTGGGAGAGGAAGGTGTTAGGATAAACCCATGCTTGGGAGGGGAGGGGGAAGGAGACAGTAGTGGGATTCATGGACTTTTGGAAGGGGGAAGGGAGGATGGGAAAGAGTGGCTGGAGAGGAGTTAGTGGAGATAACAGTTAGAAGGGGATGTAGTAGTGGGGAAGGAGGAGGATAAGGTGTTAGGAGAAACCTTTCGGACCAGCCACTTGGGATCGATGAGTGCATGAGGCCAGACGGAGGCTGAGGGCAGGAACAAGACGAGAAAGAAACTAGGAAGGACTCAGACGAAGACTCAGGTTACTCGGAAGACTTAGATGAAAACTTGGATACTCAGGAGGCTTGGTCAAGGATTCAGGTGACTCACGAGACTCGGACAAAGGATTCAGGTTTCTCAGGAGACTCGGACAAGGATTCAGACGAAAGTACTGGGTGAGAACTGCATCGCAGCGCGCCCTACACAGCCGCCCATGGCTGGTCGCGGACCATGCTGAACGCGAAGCAGACTCCAGGCAAAGTAGTGGAACTTGAGACTGGAACATGTTGAAAATTCAGTAGAGGCCTGCACCGGAGCGCGCCCTACACAGCCGCCAGTGACTGGTCGTGGACCATGCTGGAGCGGAGCAGGTTCTGGCAGAGTCTTGGGCATGGACGGAAGCAGACACAGGGGACTCCAAAAACCGGGACAGGATTCAAGACTCAGGATTCTCAGAAGCAAGGCATTAAAAACAGAAGTCTCTTGGAGGCTTGTGCTGCAGACGAGAAAAAGGCCTTGTACCACAAAGCGCCCTACACAGCCCCCCATGGGCTGGTCACGGACCACGACGGTGGCACGCCAGGAAAGGTAGACGCAAGGAATCTGGGAACTGGTTGCAGAGGCGAAGACATCAGGACCAGGACATGGAGCATCAGGACATCTGGAACATCAGGACTTGGAACAGGCGATGAAGGATCTCCGACGGAGAACAAGACCAGGAACACGGAACAAAGAGCATTCTAGACAAGTGAAGACCACGGAGGACCTTGATCTGGCAAGGAAGAACATGGACGACCATGGGACCCAGATCTGAAGGCCCCGAGGAACAGGAACTGAGCCCTTTTATAGGGCTGAAGCAGGAAGTGAAGAAAGACTGTCTTCCGGTGGGGCCGCAGGCTTTTCCTGCCACTGGCCCTTTAAATTCAGTGAAGAGGCGCACACCGGCACCTAGAGGGCCTGAGAGCAGGAGGTGGAGCAGGACCGCGGAAGGAGTAGGCAGGCGTCAGGAGCAGCCTCCAGTCCACAAGATGGCGTCGGCAGCGGCTTCCCGAGCGGCACAGGCCGTGAAGAGAATCCCTGAAGGCGGCCGCGGGCCATAAAGAGGAGAAACGGCAGCGGCTCCCTGCCGCAGAGGTGGAGGTTTCCCAGGCATGGCAACAGGCCGCAAAGAAAACGTTCCAGCAGTGGCACTAGGCCGCGAAGAAAGAAGTCGTTGGTGACTTCCTGCCGCATGGATGGAGAAGATGTGCAGTGGCTGCCGTGAAGATGAAGGAGCGGCAGCAGCCAGGCTGCGTGAAGATAGGCGACAGCCGCGGCCTTTGGGCCGCGTGAAGATGGCGGCGGCCTGCCACCGGAGGCAAGGGCAGCAGTCTGTGCAGCAGCATGGCGGTGGTAAGTGAAGACCTGCTCGCGGGATGGGGTCCGCAAGCAGGATCGTAATAACGTGGCTATGTCACTGTTGTGGATTGTGAACTGGTTAAAAGATAGTCTTACTCATGTTTCCTAACTGGTCAGTTCTCTCTATGAAAGACAGTAAATTGTACAAAGCCACAGGGATATGTACTGGAATCAGTGCTTTTTAATCTTCTTCTGTAAATAGGGGTTCTGCTCTACACTCTTTCAGGCAGATTCAATAAACTCCGCGGGACAGCCGGCACTCTGAGGCGAGGCACCTCTCCTGGGCATGCGATTCTTTATTTAAATTAGGGCCTGCGCTAATAAGGAGGCATTAGGGACACTAGCGCATCCCTAGCACCTCCTTATTAGTGGAAGCGGCGGCTGTCAGCGGGTCTGACAACAGACGCTTAATTTTACCAGTGTTGGCTGTCGAACCCACTGACAGCCTGTTATGTTTTAACTTGGTTTGTGGGCCCTTGGGTCGTGGAGAGCTGACTCCACCCATAGGGAGGAGCCCTGTGGGGACTCTCCATGACAGGCTGGGTCTCAGCAATGATGGACACAGGAGTCAGAGAATATTTATTGTACAGCAAGAGAAACCCGAGGAGCGGGTTTGAATACTCAGTCCTGGAATTAGAAGACCTGGGATGGATTCTCCAGTAGTGGTCCGCAGAGTAGGGTAACCCGGGGAACCCTTGCTTCTTGATAGGCTTTGCGTGTGGTAGCTCCGGTGGTGGTCCGCAGCATGGGGTAGGCCGGAGGCAGATGTGGGTAACTGGTACAAGACAGCATGAGTCCGGTAGTGGTCCGCAGAGCGGGGCAACCCGAGGATCTCACAGCAAGACAGACGTGGTAATGTAGAGTAGGTCTTGTACTCACAATGCAGTAGAGAATTCATTGTAGCAGCAGCGGAGGTCCAATGCAGAACTCACTTAGCTGGTGAAGGTGAGACAGGCAGATGAGGCTCTCCAAGGAGCGGATAAGCCCTGAGTGCTGCAAGTCCCCGAGGAGCGGGTACCTGAGTCACTCAGCCTGAAACGCAAGAACAGCGATGCGAAGCATCTCAGAGTAAAGGAATTAAGCAAGATGGAATACTTGCTAACTCATAGGTAGGAAAGTCCGGTAGGTTTAAATACATGTAGGCAGTGACATCATGCGGAGGGGACGCCCCCGAGGTTCCTGCAATGATGTCCATAAGAAGGAGGCAGGCGCGCGCGTGCCCTAGGTCACACCAGATTCCAGATGCACCAGAGGGGTCAGCATGCAGAGACGGCTATCTTAGCCAGAATCGGAGTTTCTGGGCAAAATGAGGTAAGAAGCAAAGGTCGCAGCGGTCTGCAACCGACAGGCGCAACACAGCCATGGGTTCGGAAAACGGACGCCGGCAAAATTGAGCGTCCATTTTCCAACCCGCGGGCCAGCAGATAGCTTTTTTTTTGGGGGGGGGGGAACGACACCTCCATCTTAATATTGCCATGATATTAAGTCAGATGGTGTTCAGAAAAGCAGTTTTTCTGCTTTTCTGTACATCTTTCCTGGTGTTGTCCCTGATTAACCCAGTATCCCCTGGGTATAACTAATAGGCTCATCAACATGCATTTGCATGTGATGAGTGCTATTAGTTTCGGGGGAGGGGGGGTTAATAATAATGCATGTAAAACGCGCTGTCAAATGGGGCTAAACGGTGCGCTCAGCTGAGCGCACCGTTCTGTACCGACCTGTTTGTTGGGAAAGTGTATGTGAATGCAGGTTATTGTAGAACTTGAGATATAGGTTTTATATTTGGATTCTGCCCTCCCTAGACTTCACTCCAATAAAGAAGAATTTATACTAAATGATACTTTTGAATAATTGTACTGGTAGTTTTACTAGATAGTTGAAACTGGCCAGGGTTTTCTTAGTTACTTAGAAGGTTCTTCTGTCCAGAGGTGCCACTGACATGCATGCCCAGCACCTTGCAATAGTGTTGTAAAATATCTGTATCTGTGCCTCCTGCTTTATGAAGAGGGGTGTACTGGCTCTGCATGTATGGAATTTGATAAGATGCAGGTATGGAGAAAGCACTGAACCCCTGCCAAGATTGAACTAACAGGATGGCTTCTCCCTCCCACATTTTCTTAAAATAAATAAAAATAAACATGTTGGGGGGGGGGGGCAGGGGTTGAAAGGAAATATGTACAAATATCTCCACCGTTCCCTTTAGTGATGTGGGTCTGTCTCAAACATCCCCCCTTCTCCAATCTCTCACTCTCTCTGCTCTACAATCCATCCCAATCAGTTCCCCTTTCCCTCCACCAGTCGCTTGCTCTTTTTCCCTTCCTCCAGCAGTTCATCCCTGCAATTCCTCTTTTGCTCCACCAGTTCATCACGGTTAGTCTCTCTCTCCCTCCACCAGTCCCATCCAGTTTCTCTCCCTCCACCAATCCCATCCAGCCTCTCTCCCTCCACCAGTCCATTTCCACCAGTCTCTCCATTTCTGCACCAGCCAGTCTCTCCCCCTCCATCAGTTCATCCTGCCAGTCTCTCTCTCTCCCACCAGTCCATTCCCCCCATTTACTCCAAATTCAGATAGAGCCAGCTGTATGACTGCCTGTAGTTATACTATGTAAGTTACTGAATACGAGTACATCCTTGCACATTTACTGCTGTGCTTTGTAATTATACATATATACAGTTTATATCAGTAAGCATTATTTAATAAGTTTTATATATTATGAATGAGTCTGATATGCATATAATTATTTCTATATATGGCATATTATTGCATGTAAATAGGCCAGCAAAAATGTTGGAAGTTGAGAAGGGATTCACATTTCCCCATACCATTCAACCTAGACAAATAATATTCAAATTCTGGTGTCACCTCAGTAACAACACAACTCCCTCCACTACCAGGAACATTGAATAATAATGCAAAATCTTTACTCAGAACCTATAGCAAAACTGCCATGCCATAACCACCCTAACTGCCAGTCTCAAACAATAACAACCTTATGAAAAAGCAACACTGCAAATATTATACCAGGTCCTAAAACACCAATGCACCTTCAATTAGGAAAACAGAACAAGTTAAGCTGTTATAGATTCCTATATAGAAACTACATGCTTGAAGAATACCTCACCTCATTTTCCATGTGAGAAACTTCAAAGACGCTGACTCCAACTGTTCAAAGGGTGGCTTTATAAGATCAGACAGTAAAACATTAAGATCCCATGGTGCTGGTGGTTTGTCTACTGGAAGTTTCATTAAAGGCTTAAGGCATACAAACTGACATTAAAGGTTGAGTGGATATCCATTTTACCTCCACTTGAATATGCTAGGCCACTATGGCAATAAGATATGGCACTTGACTGAAGAGGTACTGAGACCCAAGGAGGAAAGAGAAAATAAGTACCTCCCATGCTTCGTAAGAGAATGGGTCCAGGAGCATTGTTGACACCAAGACAAAAACAATTCCATTTAAAATTGTAAGCCCTTCTGATTGAGGGCTTCCTGACAGATAGATACCAAAACAACTCCCTGGATAGGAAAGGGAAGCTATTAGTGAGTGCTCAACATCCAAGTCATCAATTTGAGAAAGAGGAGGTTTGGATGACACAGACTGCTCTCAATAACATCAGATCACCTCTAAAGGAATCAGAGAAGCTGATGAACAACTGTATGAGGACCACACATCTGGGTTATACTGGTGCAGTAAGTATCAAGCAAGCCTGATCTTTCAATGCTTTCTACACCATCTGGCTATTAGCAGAAATAGTGGAAAAGCTTACATGAGATCTGCATGCCAGCTGAGCAAAAAAAGCATCTGGAGCAGACCTAAGTTTGCTTGGAAGAATAAGAGAAAAATCTTTCCACTTTTCAGCTTTCTTCTGACATGAATAGGTTGATCAACAGATGTCCCCAAAGATTAAATAGTCTATCTGTTACCGATGGATGTAAGAACCACTTGTGAGGATGAAACTCTGCTGAGATGATCCATTAATGTGCTGGAAATACCCAGAAGGTAGGTTGCTTGCAGGAAGACTTGGTGGTCATAAGCCCATTCCCAAATCCATATAAGAACATAAGAACACGCCATGCTGGGTCAGACCAAGGGTCCATCAAGCCCAGCATCCTCTTTCCAACAGTGGCCAATCCAGGCCATAAGAACTTGGCAAGTACCGAAAAACTAAGTCTATTCCATGTTACCGTTGCTAGTAATAGCAGTGGCTATTTTCTAAGTCAACTTAATTAATAGCAGGTAATGGACTTCTCCAAGAACTTATCCACTCCTTTTTTAAACACAGCTATACTAACTGCACTAACCACATCCTCTGGCAACAAATTCCAGAGTTTAATTGGGCATTGAGTGAAAAAGAACTTTCGCCGATTAGTTTTAAATGTGCCACATGCTAACTTCATGGAGTGCCTCCTAGTCTTTCTATTATCTGAAAGAGTAAATAACCGATTCACATCTACCCTTTCTAGACCTCTCATGATTTTAAACACCTGTCATATCCCACCTTAGCTGTCTCTTCTCCAAGCTGAAAAGTCCTAACCTCTTTAGTCTTTCCTCATAGGGGAGCTGTTCCATTCCCCTTATCATTTTGGTCGCCCTTCTCTGTACCTTCTCCATCGCAATTATATCTTTTTTGAGATGCGGTGATCAGAATTCTATACATTATTCAAGGTGCGGTCTCACCATAGAGCAATACAGAGGCATTATGATATTTTCCGTTTTATTCTCTATTCCCTTTCTAATAATGCCATTCCCTTTCTAATAATTCCCTCTTGATAGAGGGTCTATGATCCTGTGCCTCCCTGTTGACATATAAAACATGCTCATTTGGTTGTCAATTTGGATGAGAATTCTCTTTTCCCAGAGGCTTTGCAAGAAAGCCCTCAAGCCACATCTGATTACTTGAAGATCCAAAAGATTGATTTGAAAAAGCCGATCTTGTGACGACCAGATTCCCTGGATTCGGACAAGATCCATGTGCCAGGCTCCTGAGAATTCAGCAACCACAGACCCCAAAGGGTTCTGTGACCACAGTCATGTTCTGGAGAATCCATACACCTCAAAGGACAAGCACTATTCTCTGGACGTTCCAACACCCCAAAGGGTACTGGGCCAAACACTGTTCCACAGACCCAGGAGCTCTACCAGGGCAGAGCCTGGGAGACTGCTTCCACTGGAAGAAGTAACCTCCAGTGGTAGCTGTCCCAGGAGCAACAAGGACTCAATTAGGCCGGGGCCGCACCCTGACTCTTGGAGCTACATCTTCATGTGTCTGCAGTTGCCAGATACAGACACTACTGGTATTCGATCAGGACACACTCCTTTTGTAGTCCAGAACAAGGTCATGAATAAGGTGTGCCCTCTATCTCCATCAAGCTGTATGGGAGGGAAATCTCTAGCTTAATGGGCTGGTCCAGCGGACTAAAAGGAAGGACGTTGATTGATTCCCGCTGACAGTAACTAAATTGCCGCATACTGCTCCCTAATCTGTACAAAGGTTTCTCTTATCCCGAGAACATCAGCCAACTTGTCATGAGCGTCTTCTCACAGACTGCTAGCTCTCACTAGGTTATTGCAGAAGACCTTATCATGATATAGAAAGACTCGTACACTTACTAGGCGAGATGCCTCTCACACTCTTCTGCATACAGAAGAGCTTGCTGATAATTTTGCTCGGGATTCCATGAAAGGCTTCAGCTTGTTGATGCAGTCATGTTAAGTACTACACCATATAGAGTAGGGGGGCCACAATGAGTGATTTAGCATTGAGCTCAAGAAGACTTTCTTCCTGAAGTTGTCCAGAAACCTGGGTTCCTTACCCAGGGGTGAGTTAGAAGACATCCTGGTCTTTTTGGCCTGCTTCGACTACCACCATAGACTGGTGCAGCAGTTGGATTACACCAAAACCAGAAACCCGTTGCACTCTATATTTAAGATCTAGCTTCTAAAGAACCTGAGGCCACATTACCCAACATTCTCATTTGCAGGTCCCTCAGAATCTGATAAACTGGGATCACTGCTGGTTTGAAGGGGTTTTCAGAATCTAAAGTAGGCCAAAGACCTAGACCAGTGCTTCTCAACCTTTTTTCTATTGGGACACACCTGGCAGATAATGCCTATGGGTGTGACACACTGAACACTTGACCATCATGCAGCTAAATGTAAACATATACTCTGCATCCACAAGAACCTGCACCACCCCCCATCCACAAACAATGGATGCAAAGCAGAACTAGGATATTTGAAATACAACTCGTTATATAAAAAAGATATTCTGATTCTGGTGCTCTCTCAGTAACAGAAACACAAACTCCCTTATTACCAGGCACATTTTAAAATACAAAACCTGAAAAACAAACACTCAAGCACATGTGTAGGAAACCTTCCATATCATTGCAATACTAATTCCAAGAACTCAAACAGCAATAGACCTTCCTCTGAAAAGGTAGCAGTGCAGCACCAATGCATGTCCTATTGAGCATGAGAAAATGCAACAAAGATTGATACAAATCCCTACCTATTCGTAAAATACCTCACCTCAGTCACACATACAAATCCAACCTTCACCAACTACAGAATAAAAGACCACAAATTATAAATGTGGAGACAAAAACTGCAATGGAAACCTCAAAAAGCCACTCGGCATGCAGTGCAAAACTGAAGAGCTAGAAACAGAAATACATATCCTCCTACACTATGCAAAGTACAAAGATAGAAGAAAAGCATATCCCCAAAACTAACCTATTATGACTCTTGCACTCAGTCACTCCCCTTCCATGCCACCATCATCCTTCACTTCTCCCAATTACTCCACTTTCAATCATCCACTCACACTCATATCCCTGTCCAGCATTCCTGATCCCCCACATCCCTGTGCTCCCCTTCTCCCCTGCTTGACTCTCCCTACCCCCTTTCATCCCATCTCCCTGCCTGCCCAGTTACCCCAACCCCCAGTTTCCCCAACCCCCAGTTTCCCACCCCCTCTCTCCGTTCCACCTTCATCTTCCTAGCATCCCCAACCTCCTTTCGCCTACCCTCCACAGGGTGAAGAGCTCATCAGCAGCATCACTCCCAGACTCAGCATGGTAAGATAAAGTTTGCATCCCATCAGGTCCAGAACAGCAGGACCTGGCAATGTCTTGCTCTGATCTGGTGAAGGAAGAAACAGCCTCCCACTGGGCCAGAAAGAGGAGAAGGCCCAATATAAGAGTAGTAAACCAACTCCCACCCAGGCTGATAAGGAGGCAGCCATCTGCTGGCCCTGCGACATACCTTCCAGGACCTTGTGACACATCAGTGCGTCCCGACACACCTGTTGAGAACCACTGCTCTAAACATTGACTCTGGACAGCCTTACCCAGTTTTTCCAGGAATATGCAGTATGAGAATCTTCTAGTGAGGACAAATGCTCCAGTAGTTACGCAAGGGTCAGAGGGACTCCTCATAGATCCCTCCCCAAACTGAGTGGTGGGTGGACGTTAACCCATCATCACAATGAAGTAAATGGTGATTGGGGTGGAGATGCCAGACTTGACATGGGGGGCAGAGAGTTCTGGGGGAAGGTCCCAGTCACATGCCCCATGCTCTCTCCTCTGAAGTCTAGCTGGACTCCTCCACAAAGAGGGATAGCTTGCCAGATGTAGATGGGCTAGCTTCCACCTCTAGAGTTTCTATTGGGAGTTCCCGTGGTATAGAAATGGGAGGGAATTCTCCCTTGAAGGAATGAATTCCACATCTTAGAAAGGAAAGGCTGAAAGGTGTCCTCCTTGTCACTGGCCACCAAAGAGGTAAAGAAAGTCTTCACCAGTTCTATGGTGTGGTCAATGGACTGCTGTATCTCCTGGGCCAGAGTCAGAGATGAGACATCTTACTCTGAGACCAGTGCAGGTCCTTTGCCTTCAGAAGCATGCAGCAGACTCCAGGTAGAGGTTTCCTCCTGGGTCACTTATGCCAAGGGTTACATAAAAACTGTTAAATGTGAACCCTTTCATCAGGGTGAGATTGATACAACCTATAGTGAAGGTCCTGTAGGTCCTCACCACCAATGGGCAGAGCAGACAATACAGAGACTGGACTGGAGCTTCACCTGTAACAACCCCTTTCCCCTTGGGTTGAGCCTTTGGGTTCCAAGGGCTGGCAGGTCTTAGGTAGCAGTCTCTTGGATGCAAGCAGAAGGATAGATCTGGTGTCAGGCTGAGGGCAGAGACAAATGGCAAGCAGGGGTGATGACAGTCCAGGCTATGGTCAATGGCAGGCAGCAAGTAAGAATGTTTGTGGCCCAGGTTGTGGTCAGTTCCAATAATCAGTCCGAGGGTAGGCAGGGCAAGGCTGAGGCTAAAGACAAAGACAAAAGCAAGGCAAGGCTGTGGCTGAAGAATCCAAAGAGACACAGCAATGTAAGTTACCTGAAAGGTAGTCGACCCGTTGCTGAAGTGAGGAGGTGTCATCATTAGGCTCTTTATATAGGGCCTGGCGTCTTTATGTCATCGTTGGGCATCGCGAACCTTTTCCCACTGTGGGACTTTTTAAATGAGCAAGACCTGCGTACACACACCAAAGCGCATTGGGAGGAGGAAGAGAGAGTGGTGGCATCCAGCTGCATGGCAGAGAACCGATGGTATTGTACCACAAAGCCGGTCAGGGAGCCTGGGTAAGCGCACTGACTTGCAGGGCTGTCCTGCGAGCCGGCAAACGTAACACACCAAAGGCATGATGGAGCCATTAGGGTCCGGAGTTTCCAGATGCAGCGGGAGAGACTCAAGCTGAGTGCTTCAGGCAGATGATGATAGGGCCCTGAAGGGCCTGGGATCCAGGAAGAAGAGATGAGACTGTGAAAAAGGCCCCAAAAAAGAACATGTCACCTGTGACGGGTCCCCATCATGGCCTGCCAGAGCCAGGTTCACAACTGGTATAGATGGTTTAAACTGTGCTCCGGACTGATGGTAGCAAGTGTATTAATGTTGCAAAGGTCTTCTACACCAGCAGTGCCAGATGCTGCATGGCTGGTGCAGCAACAGCACCTTGACAGTGTCAGGGGACTGGTGCTTCCCACACAGCTGGCCCCAAATGATTCAAATGGCACTTCCTCTCAGGGCTTGTTGCTGCTGAAGGAGACAAAGCACCACGGAGCATTACAGCTTCTGTGGCCAGTGCTTCCGCACCTCTCTCAATTCCAGACCGACAGTGGATCAGAGTCCAGCACTTTAGAAGGGGGAGCCATGCCAGAGAGGCCTTTGCTTGACTTGGCACAGAGCAAGTTCATGAAGGCCCTACTCTGAGAATAGCACCATCTCTTTATAGACCTGTGGAGCTTCTCCATCTTCTAGGCCCGATTCCTCTGGGATCTAGGAGACATCTAACCACTATCATATCAAATCAGCCAAGTCGTGGTCGGGTCCCAGGCACTTATAGAGATGCCGTGGCCATCAGTAATGAACATATTGCAACCACAGATGCAGTCCTTGAAGCTACTGGGTATGGCATTCTTAGAACCAGACATTCAGATATCTTTATCTACAATCTATTTTTTTAAAGCAATGAAAAGTGCTATTGAGAGGTTGCTAAGAAAGCAATCAAAAAAACAAAGACTGCGAGAGCAGATTTTGAGAAAGGATAGCGTACACGTCTGTGCAGAAACTCCAACCTAAAAAACAAATAAATAAATAAGAGTGGCTTATGAGGCAGTACAAGTTGGAGAACCCCCATATGCTCAGTGGTAAAAAAACAAAACAAAACAAAAAAAATACCCACAAAACTTTACTGAGTTAGAGAGCTGGGCTCATCTGGCATCATCGGATGACATCACTCACGTGTCCTGGCTAATTCAACCCTACTTATCGACAGGAGAGAAATACAGATCTGCAAACGATGGAAAATGAAAATGTTGAGGTGCTGGGTCTAAGGAAAGAAGAACGAGATCTCTACTTTCACGATCAATATCACCACAATCCACCATAAGTACCTATTCAGGACAATCAAGGTTTTTAATCAAGGTTTCTGGACAAAATGTCAAAAAGATCAAGAAAAATCAGATGAGACATTAGCTTGAATCATATTTGCAGGAGATACTCATCTTTCCATGACTACAAACTAATCTGCCCATCATATATGATACAGTTATTGCATTCTTTCTTACCGAGTATGACAGAGGTCTAAAAAAAATGGTTATTCAAAAGGACCAATTAAGCAAAATCATTAACTGATGTCAAATAGATGGTAATGTTAAATAAAGGATTTCCTTGCATATATTTGCAACACCTGAACTAACATTCCTGAAAGCAATTACTACCAAAATCTTCTAGTCATGGAAGTGAATACATAATCAAATCACTGCATGCAAAGACAAGCAGGCCGATGCAATACCGTATGCTGCAGCCAGTGCACAGCTCAACATGCGATTGGACGCGATATTAAGTCAGAGGAACCGAAAAATGAGAACCATAAAAAAGTGTGCCAACAGCCAGGTTAGGAAAAACGGACGCTCGCAAAATTGAGCTTCCATTTTCCTAACCCGCTGACAGCCACCTCTCCTGGGCACCCGATGCCAAAGAGACGTTAGGGGCACAAAACCTTCCCTAGCGCCTTCCTTTTACCGCAGCAGCCTATTTAAATATTACATCAAGCATCCAGAAGAGGTGCATCGACCTGAAAGTGCAGTAGCTCTTGTAACTGGTAGCGTGAACATGAAAGCTGCATAGCAATACTAAAGGCAAAGTTTTCTCATTAAAACAATATTAGGTTGTTTTTGCTCATGGATTGACTATCTGGCAAAGGACACTAAGATGCAAATACAATAAAAACAATATTGGGGGGGCGCTATCGAGCAGCGCTACAAGATGGCCGCTTGATCCGTTTGCTCTGCTCCTATCCTCTCCTAGAAAGGCATTTTTCATTAGCTAATTTGGCACCCGGCTATCAATATTGCTAGATAAGACTGTGGGAAGTGCTCAGGATGACTACCTGCAAAAGAACCATGGACTTAAAACAATTTTCTTTCAGTAAAATAGCAGGGGAGTTACTGCCGGATGGTGATGAGCAGGCTGCAAAGTCTACAGGGGACGAAGATGAAACAACTGAATTGCATAGTGCGCCTGATCTCCTCAATGACCCGCTTGCTGTGGGCTCCCACCCAGATTTCCCGACTCAGGCCGAAATCAGAAGATGGATTTTGGAGATTCAAGCTGACCTAAAAAAACCATAAAGCTGAGCTATTGGCATCCATCTCGGACATGAGAGAAGATATGAACATGATGGGTCTTCGAGTGGAAAAACCCGATGCCTGGGCAGACAATCAAGGGGCTTTGATGGACATGCTTGCGTCCCAGAATAAACAGCTGACGACCGAGCTCGAGACTTTGAATGATAAAGTCAAGGATCTTGAAAATCGCTCACGTCGAGTGAATCTTCGTATCAGGGGGATCCCAGAAACCGAGCAATATAAAGACTGTATGCTAACGGCGACGGCCATTTGCAAGAATTTGCTGAGCAGCGGTGGCTTGTCTCTGGAGGTCGGTGAAGGGGGAAGTGAGGTCGACTTAGAGCATGCACATCGTGCCCTGGGTCCCAGGAGGGGATAACCAACCAAGGGACATTATCATCAAGTTCCATCATTTTCAAAATAAAGGAGAATATAATTAAACTCGCTAGATCTAATCCTCAATGGAAATGGCAGGATCTTGAAATTTCTATATACAACGATCTGCAGAAGCTTCAACACTGCAGAAGTGTTTTCAGCTCAGACAGGTGACCACTGAGTTGAGGAACGAAGAAATTCGTTACCGGTGGGTCTTCCCATTTGCTTTAATTTTCCAACACAAGGGAATAATCTACCGGATAAAATGGCTAACAGATGCAGCTGAATGCTTTCACCAAGCAGGCATTGATGTTAACTTTACTGTGAACACCAAATAGCCACCGGCCTTGCCTGCAGATACGACTCCAAGATGGCGACGCCAGGCCCTGGAAGAGGCCGATTGCGCAGACAAAACCAGAGTGGTGCTTCATCTAATGATAAGGGCTGAAGCTACAGCACGGTGCTCTTTCTGAAGTGCTTTATGTTGAATAAAAGCCAACATATATGATTTTGATGTGTAGGTTTTCCTCATTACTGAATGGTTCTTATTTTGTTGGGGTTAAGACAAAACATGTAAATGAATGCCTATTTCTTGTTTCTGTTCTATTGTTGATTGGGAGGGGAGAGCGAGGGGGTGGATGAGGGCCCATTGCGTTGCACACTATGCACCCATGGGACCGTGATTCGCGATGGGTAAGCGAATCCTTATGTTATAGCAGGGGTCGGGAACCTTTTTGGCTGAGAGAGCCATGAACGCCACATATTTTAAAATGTAATTCCGTGAGAGCCATACAAGACCTACCAAATTAATTTACTACAACCCCCTACTCTCCTGACGCCCCCCAAGACCTGCCAAATTAATTTACTACAACCCCCCACCCTCCTGACCCCCCCAAGACCTGCCAAAAGTCCCTGGTGGTCCAGCGGGGGTCCAGGAGCGGTCCGGGAGCAATCTCCTGGACTTGGACTGTCGGCTGCCAATAGTCAAAATGGCGCCGATGGCCCTTTGCCCTCACTATGTCACTGGGGTCGATAAATGGGGGCGGTAGCCCCTGTGACATAGTAAGGGCAAAGGGCCGTCGACGCCATTTTGTTTACTGGCAGCCGACGGCCCTTTGCCCTTACTATGTCACAGGGGCTACCGCCGCCATTGGTCGACCCCAGTGACATAGTGAGGGCAAAGGGCCGTCGGCGCCATTTTGACTACTGGCAGCAGACAGCCCAAGTCCAGGAGATCGCTCCCGGACCACTCCTGGACTCCCGCTGGACCACCAGGGACTTTTGGCAGGTCTTGGGGGGGTCAGGAGAGGGGGGTTGTAGTAAATTAATTTTGGAGGTCTTGGGGGGCGTCAGGAGGGTGGGGGTTTTTATTAGATTTTTTTTTTTTAATTTATTCTTTATTAATTTTTCCAAATAAACATAAATAAGGATTTACATACCTTATCATAAGGAATAGCATACATATTGTATAATATATAACCATATATGTTATTATAAACATTTATTATCTCTAACATTATTCATTTATGCTATACCCTTATTATTACCATGAAATATTGAGAGACCATTGTAAGAAAACAGAGCAAAATTCTTATACGGGTACTTGTTTTCGTCGCTGCCGGTATATATCCCACCATCCATATTGCGCAACTGGCAAAAAAAAATCTTTGATTTTATATGGCGGAGGCGCCCCCCCAGAATTGACAAACAAGTACTATATCTGCCAAAAACTCTGGGGGGCATGGGAATACCCATTACCTGGTATTATATAGTGTCACAATTAAGGGCCCTGCTGGATCTTGGATGCTGTAAAGCCCCAAAGCAATGGGTACATATAGAACAATCTATTGTAGGCCCCATGGAGCTGGCTGCTCTCCCGTGGCAACCCCGCAATACTTGGCGTCCTGTCCGGTGAGTACCATGGTCGTTGGAAGTTACCTTGCACATTTGGGCGCACAACCGACGACGGCTGGTTGGGGACCACCAATATTTTTATCAAACCTCTCTGCTGAACAATGTGCACCTACCCATAGGCTATCAAACCTTGCGATTAAGGTCCTGGAGGGAAAGGGGACTTACTACGATAGACCTCTTGCTCACTCAAGGGGATCAACTTCCCAGGGAACAGTTGTTTGAACGCTTTCACTTAGACCAGCAGGACTTTCTGGCCTATGCGCAAGTTTCTCACTTTATACGATCTATTCAACGATCCAATTCTTTAAGACCGGGTCGGTCCCTGATGGAGACCTATGTTCTTAATAGTGACGTGCTTAAGGGCTCCATATACAAAATTTATCAATTATTCTCCATGGGTCAGGTGGAGTCTTGCAAATATATTACTCAATGGGAAACTGATCTGGGCAAACAACTGGGAGCGAAAACTTGGGGTGCAGTCATTAATGCAGCTAGAAGATGTTCTATATCCACCCAACTACAAGAAAACTGTTATAAAATGCTCTACAGGTGGTACCTTACCCCAGCCAGACTCCACAGGTTCTATCTTCATATTTCAGATATGTGCTGGCGTAACTGTGGGATGCTTGGCTCTTACATGCATATTTGGTGGGAATGTCCCCAACTCATACCCTTTTGGGGTGAGATTTTTAAATGGTTAAATGATATACTAGGTGTAAGGGGGTAACGCCATCCACTGAAACTGCACTGTTGCATGTATTTTCAGATTCTATAAGCAAGAGTCAAAGGTTTTGTATTCAAATGTTTATAGCAACTCGCAGTCTCCTAGCACTCCGATGGAAATCAAACCAGCTGCCTAAGCTTCAGGAAGCTATTGAAAGATTGCACTCATACTATACTCTAGCCTCCCTCTCAGCCACTAAAAATCATAGAATGGCTTCCTTTCAGAAAATTTGGCAACCTTTTTCGGACTACATCACACGTTTGTGACACACCCACTACTGTTTATTTGCTGTCGGTAAAGAGTTCTCTTTGATTTAGAAGTTTATGCTCTCGCAGATATGGAGATGCATCACTTGGCTATCTGCTACTTTCAATTATTGGTATTCTTCAGCTTTAATGAATCTGCTTTGTTTTCATTTTGGATTCTGCTGTGTTGGGGGAGGGGCGGGAGGGGCGGGAGGGTGGGGAATAGGGGGTTTATTGCACTGTATACCATATGTACAAATTTGTATTGTATCGGATGTGCTGCATTATATAATTCAAAACTCAATAAAAAACTTAAATTAAAAAAAATATATATATTGGAAAAATCCAAACTGTGAAGGTATTCAACAATTCTCATGTTGCCGAGCAGAGTCTGAAAAAATTACAGAAAGCAGCAGAAGGAAAGTGCACTTGTATTGCCAGGAATAACTACATAGGGCTCATCTGCCACAAGTCTGCATAGTTTGATTCATACAAAGATAGTTTGCAGTATGCTTCAACAGACGTCAGTACCCCAGATTATGTCAGTGAACATTTTGAAGCAGATTTCTGACAATGTGTTCTGGATAAGAGTTCAAGGAGCATTCAATTTGCTACTACTAAATTTCAAAGGCTAACAGGAAAAAAAGGAAATACACCAACCCTTTCAAATATTACAGAGAAATTCAGACAACTGAATGAAAATCTAAATTGTGCTTTTGCCTTTTTCATCTCTATCCAAAGGGGGGGGGGGTGGGGGGAGAGTAAAACAAAATGTTTACTAACACTGGCGTTTTGCTCTCATCTAGTTTATCTGGCAGCAAGTTTTTTGAATCCTCAACATAGAGGACATTCAGCAGAAGATGAATTCTCTGCTACTCTCAATACAATTATAGATGTAGCCAAGAATGCCCCCAAGATTGATGTAATAGCAATGATGCCTAACAATGTGTACTGTGAAAAAGAAAACTTTGGAATAAAGACATCATTTGGCAGGCAGCACAGAATATGTCCCCTCACATGGTGGAAGAGCTACTGTTAAAACCTGTTCAGGATTGCTCCAAGGATCTTGAAAATTCCACCATCAGCAGCTTCTTCTGAACAGAATTCGAAAGTTTTGGGCTCAATCAAGACAAAAGGATTAACAAATAAAAGCACTGCTAATTTAGTTTCTATGTCTCAGAACATCTTGTTTCAGAAGAATCAATTAGTGAAGAAAATGCAGAGCGAGATGTTGCCTTTGCCCACATATTTAATGGTACTCAATATAGAGTAAAAGAATGATTCAAGTAGTTTAGATTTACCTCAATCTGGTGCTGAAATGCAATTGGTAAGTAGTGCCAGTGAAAATGGTGTCAAGAATGACATGAGTGGAAAGCAGAGGTGCTTACCTGTAACAGGTGTTCTAGGCAGCAGGATGTTAGTCCTCACACATGGGTGACATCATCAGATGGAGCCCGGTACTAGAAACTTTGACTGACACACTGAGCATGCCACTATCCACAATAAAAACAAACAATCAGAAGAAAACCCAACTCTGCGGGGTGGCAGGCAGGTCAGGTTTCCTGAGGACTAACATCCTGCTGTCCTAGGAGAACACCTGTTACAGGTAAGCATCTCTCCTTTCTCATAAGAAAAGCAGGATGGTAATTCACACAAGTTGATGAATACCTAGCTGCAGGCTGTTCCCGAAACAAGGGGACCAACAGTTACCAAAGCAGGTGCCAACCGGCACAACAACCAAGTTGCTGATGGTAACAGAGGAAGAAAGCTTGAACCCAAACAATGGACCTGAGGCAGGAAGAGTTAGGTTTTACATCTGAAAGATTCTGGAGAACAGACTGGCCGAAACCGCTATTGCATCAGCCGTCCCTGTCCAGACAGTAGTGCAAGGCAAAGGTGTGGAAGGAACTCCATGTCGTAGCCTTGCAGATCTCGTCCACAGGGATCATTCGCAAGTAGACCATCGAAGCTGCCCTGGCTAGAACAGAGTAAGCCTTGACATGGCCCCCCAGCTGCAGTCCTGCCTGCGCATAGCAGAAAGAGATACAATCAGCCAGCCAGTTGGACAATGTCTGCTTGGCTACTGCAACTTCCAATCGGTTTCTGTCAAAATAGAGAAGTTGCATAGATTTACCTGGAGCAGAAGGCAGGCCATAGGCAAAGGCTAAGGCTCTCTTGCAATCCAGGCTGTGAAGAGTCCTTTCGTCCTGGTGCGAATGAGGCTTTGGAAAAAAGCCTGGGTAAGAAGATGGATTTGTTCAGATGGAAATCCGTTTCCACCTTTGGCAAGAACTTAGGATGTATACACAGAACCACCCTATCCTGAAAGAACTTCATGTAAAGTGGGTATGACACCAAAGCTTGAAGTTCACTGATTCTGTGCGCCAAGGTGACTGCCACTAGGAAGTTGACCTTCCAGGTCAAGAACTTTAGGTCAATGGAGCAGAGAGGCTCGAAAGGAGCCTTCATAAGCTGGGCCAGGACTACGTTGAGGTCCCAGGACATTGCGGGAGGCCTCAGAGGCGGCTTCAGTTGAAGCAAACCACGCTTGAAGCGCCCCATGATAGGGTGTACCGAGACGGGCGCGCCATCCACCTCCTGGTGATAAGCCCCAAAAGCACTAAGATGCACACTGACTAAGTTGGTTATTAAGCCAGACTCAGAGGTCTAACAGGTAGTCCAGCAACTTAGGGGTGAAGCAAGAGAATGGATCTAAACTGTGACTCGCACACCAAGCGGAGAACCTCTTCCACTTTAGGTCATAAGACTTCCTAGTAGAAGGCTTCCTCGACTCCATCAAGACCCTTGACACTGCATCCGAGAGGTTCAAGAACCATAAAATCAGCCTTTCAACATCCACGCCATGAAGGATAAGGCTCAGAGATTGGGATGATGTAGCCTGCCCCGATCCTGTGTGATAAGGTCTGGGGAGGTCCCCAGACGGATCGACTCCCTCAGGGCGAGATCCTGCAGGAGTGGGAATCAGATCTGCCGCAGCCAATAAGAAGCTATGAGGATCATGGTCCCCTGGTCCTGCTGGAGCTTCAGGAGGGTCTTTGACACTAGTGGAAGTGGAGGATATGCATACAGAAGGCCCCTGCCCCAAAGGTGTGCAAAGGTGTCTAATACTGGCTTGCTGTTCTCCTCGATCAGGGAGCAGAACCAAACTACCTTCTTGTTGCAGGGGAAGGCGAACAGATCTACGTTCAGGGTTCCCCAAAGACTGAAGATCCGATCCGCAACCTCGTGCTTCAAGGACCATTTGTGGGGGCAGAACGAGCAACTCATGCCATCCGCCTACATTCTCAGTCCCTGGAAGGTATACGAAATGGAGCAGGATGCCTTGCAACAGAGCCCTCGACCAGATCTGGACTGCCTCCTGTCATAAGAGGAACGATCTCGTGCCTCCCTGTTTGTTGAGGTACCACAATGTCACCTGGTTGTCAGTCTGGATGAGGACCACCTTGTTGGGTAGGTGCTCCTGAAACATCCAAAGCGCGAATTGGATCGCCTGGAAGTTTATCTGATGTTGAGCTTCCTGAGTAGACCACCAACCTTGGGTGCGGAGACCTTCTACATGGGCACCCCAACCGAGGTGAGAGGCATCCGTGGTGAGCACAACTTGAGCAGAGCACGTCTGGAAGGGTATCCCATCTCCAAGTTGAATAGGGTCTCCCACTATGACAAGGAGACCTGGAGCAGTTGAGTAACCCGGGTGCGCACTCGAAGGTCCTGAGTGGCCTGCTGCCACTGGGATCAGAGGGTCCATTGAGCCATGCGCATGTGCAGACAAGCGAAGGGAGTGACATGGACCGTCACCGCCATGTGTCCCAACAGCTGCAGCATACGGTGCGCTGAGACCTGGCGACTCCAAGAGATCGCTCCCACCATGGCCAGCAAAGTGAGCACACCGTCATGGGGTAAAAATGCGCTCTCTCAAACCTGGCCCCAATGAAGTCCAACTGCAGTGACAGGACCGTTGAGACTTTGGGTAGTTGAGAATAAAACCCAAGGTCTCCAGTACCCAAATGGTGGAGTGCAGAGACTGCAGTGCTCCCTCCTGGGTGGCACTCCTGATTAGCCAGCCATCCAGGTAGGGAAAACCTGAACCTGCAGCCTCTGCAAGTAGGTGCCCACCACCGCTAACCACTTGGTGAAAATGCAGGGTGCAGACACCAGACCAAATGGCAACACTCGGTTCTGGAAATGGTTCCAGCCCACGGCAAACTGCAGGTACTTCCTGTGGTGCGGGAAATTTCGATGTGGGCATAGGCGTCCTTTAGATTGAAGGAGCATAGCCAGGCCCCTCTTCACAGGAGAGGTATTAGGGTGCCGAGAGAGACCATTTTGAACTTTTCCCGTTTCAGGAATTTGTTCAAGGCCCGCAAGTACAAAATAGGACAGAGCTCCCCTGTTCTCTTTGGAATCAGGAAATATCTGGAGTAGAAGCCACTCCTTCGTTGCCCTTTGGGGGAGGGTTCAACCGCCCTGGCCATTACAAAGGTGGAGAGCTCCTTCTAAAGTATTTTCTGATCAACTAAGAGGCCCCAAGTGGGGCACTTGGGAGGGCCGGGTGGGACACCCTGGAAATTTAACCTGTACCCCCGAACGATGGATAGGACCCAATAATCTGAGGTGACGGACAGCCAACAGTCGGCAAAGAACTGTAGACTACCTCCGACCGGAGGGCCACCGTCAAGGGTATCAGTGACTGGCCTACACTCTCTGGCAGCCAGTCAAAACCCCATGGCAGGGCTTTGCTGGGGCGCTGGCTGAGACCTAGGAACCTGTATTTGCCTCGGATGAGCTCCAGGGCCGGCCCGATGAGACCTCACTCGGGCTGCCGGAGGGTAGTACTTCCTCGGACAGTAAAAAGGGTGCCTAAGCCATTTCCGTGAGGACTTCTTGCCTGAGGACTGTTGGTCCGAGGTGCTGGAGTGTCTCATGATGGTCCTTCAACTGTACTATTGCCTCAATCTTGTCACCGAAGAGATTCTCTCCAGTGCAGGGAAGATCCGCAAGCCATTCCTGAACCTCCAGACGGAGGTCGGAGGTGCAGAGCCAAGCCATACGGCAGGCACCAATGACTGTTGCCGCCAACCTCGTTGCCATCTCAAAGACATCATAGGCGGACCGGACCTCATGCTTGTCGCACTCCAAACCCTGCTGGACCACCTTCAGGAAGTCTTCCTGCAGTTGCTGAGGCAGGCACTCACCCAGATCCTGGAATATTGATTCCTGGAATATTGGCTCATATACAGCTGATAACAGGCAATAAGAGCAGCCAGCATGGAGCCCTGGAAGACCTTCCTCCCAATGGTGTCCAGGGCCCTGTGTTCTCGGCCCAGGGAAGCAGAGGCATGTGCTTGAGAATGCTTTGCTATTTTTTGCAGGCGGACTCCACCACCACCGACAGGTGCAGGAGCTGACGCCTCTCAAACCCTTTGGTAGGCTGAACCAAATATCTGTCTTCCTGTTCACAGGGGTACCGAGATGGGGTGTTCCCAGAGCCAAACAAGTCCTTAAAAATGTCATGAACTGGGACAGCCACCCACCTCTTTAGGCACAACCACAAACTGGAGGATCTCTCTCCAGCATCTTGTGCCAGAAGACCTTCTCCATCAAGAGCTGGAATGCGACAGACTCAGCCATGGCCCGTGCAAGGCCCACAAACATCAGGTCCTCGGGAGGGGACAGACACCTATCCTCCAGAAGAGACTGCTCAGAGGGCAGGTCCTCTGAGTCCTCTGAGGAGGATTCGGACGCATCATCCTCCCATGGGTCGTACGGGGCAACCTCCCCCACTCAGGTCGCCCAGGGACACTGGTCAGTGTGCCCGGACTATGCCCTTGGCCTGAGGCACGGCGAAAGTGGAGCCATTGGTCCTGACGGCCCACCCTTGTTAGAGGACTTGACGAAGGGAATGGACTCCATTGGGGGCAGCATCGGTGCCCAGGGCACTGGCATTGGCTGTGTCGGTAGCGCACCAAGGAGCAAATCCAAGCACTCCAGCACAGATGGTGCAGGCTCTGGCATCAGTGGCAGCCCTGATGGGGCTGGAAGCTCGATGCCTTTAGGGCTTGTCCAACCGCCAACCAAACTCTGTGCTCTAACTCCTCCTCAAATGCTGCCAAAGAAAGGACAGACAGAGGAGGAGGAGAAGACGTGACATGGACTCCCTCGGGGCACTGAGGTAGACTGGTGTCCAGGACTGGAAATCGATGGGGACCACCTCAGGCCTCCAGCTTCAATGGAGGGCAAGGCCTCCTCAGGCTGGGACTGCTTCGGAGACTTCTCGATCGTGCCGGTGCCTTCCCGAGCCTGGTCTCATGCAAGGAAGGAGGCCTATGACAGTGCTTTCTTGATTTCTCACAGTGCTTGGCCCGGTCTTTCCCCAGCGCTGAGGGAGATGGATACAACTCTGACCCGGAATGAGAAGAAATGGAAGCAGGCCAGTCCCCAGCACCCAATTCGAACTGGGGATCCGGTGGAGAAGACAACCTGGGACCAGCAGCCGCCGGCTCCCTTTTCCCCAAGAGCATCGACACCCCCGACATCTTGGGGCTGAACAGCTTCTCCGTTTTGTCAAGGCGCGCGCGGTGACCCTGGGGGTCATTTAGGCACAAAGGTTACACCTCCTGACATCGTGTGATGCCCCTAGGCACAAAATACAGACCTCATGAGGGTCTGTAATGGACATGGTCTGGGGGCACCGGCAAAATCATGACACCATTTCAAAAAGTAACCGACTAACGATCAAAGGTCTGCAGTCACCGAGAACTGGCACAGTCGGGGACTGACCGCAATGAATGCAAAAACTCATTGCGACGCCCACTAACCAGGGCCAGGACGATGTTGAGGGACCCGGCGCAATAACAGAACCGAGAAAAACTCGAACGTGGAAGTTTTTCAGAAAAAAAGAGCGAGAGCTCCATATCCGCGAGACAATAGCTCCATGGAAAAGAAAAGACTGAAGAGAGTCCCCCATGTGGATGCGTGGATAGTGGCATGCTGGGCATGCTCAGCGTGCCAAAGTTTTCCGTGCTGGGCTCCATCTGATGATGTCACCCAATTGTGAGGGCTACCATCCTCCCTGTCCTAGGAGAAGAAAATTAAACTCTGTTGAAGTAGGTGTGTGCACAAATATGGCAGATCATTAGGGACCTTCATTTTCAGTTTTTATGTAATTTTTCTTTGAAGTTTATCAGTGTTTGTTACAAGAACAAAAATATTTACTTGGAAAAATGACAAATTATTTTTCCCCACTTTCTTCTCCTGTTTTGGTTCCTGTTGTAACAAACACTAATAAATTCCCAGGAAAAAAGTTCCTAGATATCATGCACAGTTCTTTGGGTGTACTGAGTCTGTTTTCTTACCTAACATTTAAAACAATGAAATTAGTACATGCTATTCTGAATTGTATTTACATTTTACAAGCATACCAAAAAATTGTATTTCTACATAAAGCTCTGAATGTTTTGGTATAACATTTAAACCACATTGTTTCATTTTTCTCCAAAATATTTCAGTTACTAAGTTACTCAAAAACAAATACAGCTTGAGAAATTGCTCTCTCTCTCTCTATATATAGATATAGATATATCTATATATATATAGAAATAGAAGCTGGGAGATGCACCTGAAGACAAAGCAAAGTAAAACTAACTTAAGATAGGTCTTATGTGGTATTGGGGTGAAACCCAGGTAGGACTTTGACCAAGATCAGTCCTAACCCATAGACTAGCTGGGGACCTGAAGCAAGGGGAAGCAGCAGAAAGAGACTGCTTCGGAAAGCCCTTTAGGAAAAACCCCTGAGCATCACAGATTGGCTGGGGTTCAGCTAAAAAGAATTGCTGAGAAGCAGGAAGTTGTTCACAGCAACCTCAAAGGCTGGCATATCTTTTTGCTATTGAACTTCCTATGTCAAGTTGGCGGCCTGCAACTTTAGCTTGCTACTCCAGCCTGCTTCAGTATGCAGCTCGTTCTTGACTCCAGTTCGCTGCCAGCAACCTGCTGGATTCACAAACTGTCCTTGGCATAGCCTCAACACCCACACCTAGGACTCAGCCTTGCCCCCTGAACCTGTAAGTTCCTAAAAGGGCAGAAACCTAACACATAGTCAGTTGCATTGGCACCAATCAAAATTCTAGTAGCTGTACTTTGTAGGAGGTGTCAGTTTGTACAGCAAGATGCTGTGGAGTAGAGAATTATAATAGTCAGTTTGGCTTGTGGTTAAAGCATCTCTCACATTGGCCAGGTTTTTTTTATTGAAATAGTTGCAAAGGTAGTGAGTCTGGTGCAGATGCATGAAGCATATCCTTATCACCTTTGCAATGTGGGTTACTATTACAAGTTTGTGGTCGAACTGGACTCCCAGACTTCGCACTGAATCTTTTGGTTGTAAGGTAGTTCCTGACAGGGAGTATAAAGATAGTAAGGGGTGCCCCTTGTCAGCTTAGCCAGAGGAGTTCTAATCTGGGAAAAGGGGGAGGGGGGGGGGGGCGCAGTTGAATTTGAGTTTGTGGTTGAGAGCCATTTAGCTACAGCTGTAAGGCAGTGATTAAGATGCACAATACATGGGATCTGGTCTGATCCTATGTTGGCGCATAATGGTGGCAATCAGTGTTCAAGGACTTGATGAGGTTGTACATTGGATGAATGTAAATGTTGAAAAGGACTGGAGAGAACATTGATCCCAGAAGTACTCCGCAGGCGAGGTCTTTGGGGCAAGGATGATTTGTTGGTTCAAGATACTGACTAAGATGTTATCCAGGAAAGACATAAGAACATGCCATACTGGGTCAGACCAAGGGTCCATCAAGCTCAGCATCCTGTTTCCAACAGTGGCCAATCCAGGCCATAAGAACCTGGCAAGTACTCAAAAACTAAGTCTATTCCATGTTACCGTTGCTAGTAATAGCAGTGGCTATTTTCTAAGTCAACTTAATTAATAGCAGGTAATGGACTTCTCCTCCAAGAACTTATCCAATTCTTTTTTAAACACAGCTATACTAACTGCACTAACCACATCCTCTGGCAACAAATTCCAGAGTTTAATTGTGCGTTGAGTAAAAAAGAACTTTCTCCGATTAGTTTTAAATGTGCCACATGCTAATTTCATGAGAACTATGCCATCAATGCAGATGTCTTAAGAATTGTATCAGGAGTTAGCGATCAACATTGTCAAGTGTGGCAGCGAGACTAGGAGGGCGTTGCCACCTTACAGGTCTATCCTGTAAAGTGCGGTCGCGTTTACCCCGCTCCTAAGCCGCGTTCTACTCACTTTCCGGCCGCGTTATCCCTTCCTGCGATCCCGAATCCCCTTTAATCTACTCCTACTGCGTCCTAAAATCCCCGGCCAACCCCTTCCGCACGCGGCATGTATATTGCATGCAAACGAGCGAATTAGCTATTCCCTAGCATCCCGTAACCCGCGCCCCAACTATCGCTATCTTTCCCTGCCATTTTGTCGCGCGTTTAACCTGCTAACTTACCGCCTACCCTTACCCCTGCGGAAGAGGCAGGGGTAAGGGTAGGTGGCAAGCTTTCCCCCAGCCCCCGCTCACCTGCCCCGGCCACGATCATGGGTGCCGGTCTCCGGGGCAGCCCCAGTCCTCTCCCCTCCTCCCGAAGCAAAACAAAAAGCGAAAAAAACGTTGCTGCAAAAAGTAAGTCGCTTCGCCGCTTCGTACTGCCAGCCCCTTCTTCCCTCCTCCTGGAGCAAGGCTGTTTTTCGCGCCCTGCTTCGGGAGGAATGAAGAAGAGACACTGACAGTGTGAAGCGGCGAAGCAACTTACTTTTTGCAGCCCCCATCGGGCCTCTCCTGCCTCCCGCTGCGCGACTTACTTTTTTTGCAGCCCTCCGGCCATCAGCAGGAACAGATCGTGGCTCCCCTGCCTCCCGGCGAAGACGGACGCCTGCACGGGGGAAAGCGGCCCCTGTGCGTGCAATTGGCCGCTCAAGACGTGACGTCACATGCCGCAACGCCAAACGTCATGACATCACGTCTTGAGCGGCCAATTGCACGCACAGGGGCCGCTTTCCCCCGTGCAGGCGTCAATCTTCGCCGGGAGGCAGGGGAGCCACGATCCGTTCCTGCTGATGGCCGGAGGGCTGCAAAAAAAAGTAAGTCGCGCAGCGGGAGGCAGGAGAGGCCCGATGGGGGCTGCAAAAAGTAAGTTGCTTCGCCGATTCACACTGTCAGTGTCTCTTCTTCCCTCCTCCCGAAGCAGGGCGAGAAAAGCAGCCTTGCTCCGGGAGGGAAGAAGAGACACTGACAGTGTGAAGCGGCGAAGCAACTTACTTTTTGCAGGCGTCCATCTTCGCGAGCAGCTGGAGGCAGGAGAGGTCGTCCGATGTCCGGAGGGGGGTGCAAAAAGTAAGTCGCTTCGCTGCTTCGTACTGCCAGTCCCTTCTCCCCTCCTCCCGGAGCAAGGCTGCTTTTCGCGCCCTGCTTCGGGAGGAGGGGAGGGGGGACTGGCAGTCCCGACTTCCTGGTATCTGTCATTTCAAATGACATTTGAAATGACAGATACCAGCGTGGCGTGAAGCGTTAGGCCCGCGCACCCAGGATACTGTATAGGCGCTCTATCCGGTAAAATGGGTTGCGCGGGCCTAACGCTTCACGGATCCTTCTTAGACGCGGTTTACATTTGCATGAAATTATAGTTCAGGATCGAGCGGTAGGTGAGCTGCACTGTGCGTGCGGCAACCGCGGATGCGCCGGGCACTAACGCAGCTCTTCCTACCGCTCGGTACTGGATAGACCTGTTAGTTAGCATTCATGTGAATATTGTAAGTTATGAACAAAAGGAAAGATTCTGTTCTGTGGCCTTTCCTGAACCCACACTGGTAAGCATGGAGGATGCTGCCTTCTTCTAGAAGTTTAGGAACTGAAAGCAAACTGCTTTTTCCCCACTAACTTACATAGAAAGGACAGCTTGGAGACTGGACAAATAAAAGTAGAATCTTTAAAATTTGAAAACAGAAGTACCAACATGCCAGCAGGTGGTTATAGCTGTAGCTATAAGAAGTGAATGCATTAAATTTCTACTACAAGCTATGGAGGGAGATGGACCAAATCATAATACAGAGGCTGTACTGTTATTTCAGAAGTCTGGCCATAAGAGAGACTGTTTGAGATTTGTTTCCAATGTGGAGTGGAGTAGTAGTCTTGTGGTTACAGCAGCAGACTGAGAACCAGGGAAGCCAGGGTTCATATCCTGATGACAATTCTTGTGGACTTGGGCAAGTCATTTCACCCTCCATTGCCTCAGGTACAATCTTAGGAGGAGATTTACTATACCGATAAATTTAACAAAAGGATGGGTGAAATACTGCAGGGAAGGGCCCTTCATGTAATACCGATCCCCTGCTAAAATATCCCAGCTGTTTCCCCACAGTATTTTTTTTTGTGTGGAAAAAACCCACGATAAAAAATACTGTGGGGAAAAATCACACGATGGTAGCCCACTTTGCCCGGGATCACAATCATGTTAACGGGCAACATGGGCCAAAAATATGTACACTCCTACCATGCCGACCCCCATCCACCCTCCTGCCGCCTATCAAGGCAGCCTCACAGGGTCCAAAGTTGAAAAGCTATAAAAGTAATTGTTGTGGATTGAGTATGTTCTGGAAATGCTCTGAGGTTTAGTACTGAAAAGTAAGAAAGAACTGTCACACAATTGTTTTGTTTCTTGTGATCTAATCAAGAGTTAAATGCAAATATACAATGGTGAGTCAATAAAAAATGTTATTTTTCATTTTAAAAAAAACAAACCTAAAAAAACTTGCCACCAATGCCGAACTGTTAAAGTTTTTCAAACTTTCCTCAATTTATATAGTAAAAATTTTGGTGAAGAGGAAATTCAAACCCCCCTTCGCTCCCACCATACGCTGCAATATGGGCACAGAGCGCCCAGAGGCCTCATGCTGTGGAACACCAAGAACGCGCTACACATTCACGGGATTCCTCCGACTACGCCACATTCCCTTCAAAGAACAGGAGTAAGAGACGTCACAAAACAATCCCCTGCTAGGCGAATCCAATTAGTAGAGAACTATTACATGATATCACAAATAAAACTGCAAACCACAAACGTTTATTTTATTTAATTAATTTAGCTCCACTTTTTTTGTAACTACATGTACCGTTTTGCGCATGCTCGGCAAAGAAATAGAATCCATCTTTGCCTTGTGTTCCGTAATTTCCCCACGTACGTCATCATAAACCATGTCACGAGACTCGGGGAGCTCACTACCAATGGTCAACCCAACGCGCAAGCGTCAGACACCCAACAAGCATTTTAAAGGGATAATGCCACTCATCACTCATGAAAGTCAAGCATAGTCATTGGATAAATTATACATCACTCAAATATGCCGAGTACAAGTAATGGATGATCAACTAATCACTCAAAAGTAAACGAAAAGCGATTGGATGAGTCACCAGCCGCATTCGGTGACGTGAAACTGCACTCATGCCCTTTCTGTAATCCCGCCCCCTCGCCGGTAGGCCGCTGCGGTGCTGGGTACTCCCTTCCAATTTCTTACCTGCCGGCAGCAGCAGGGCCGGAACGTGGGGGGAAGGTATTGTTGCTGCTGCTACTACTGATAATACCCGCTGCAGCAGGGCTCAGACTCCCGTTCGGACTCCCGGGTGCGGGGTTTCCTGCTCCTCCCGCCATGGGTTTGCGTACAATTGATGGTGGCAGCGGCTGCTGCTGTTTGAGCATGTCAGTATGCAACCGCAGAGATGGAGAGAGGCCGGAGCGCGTGCCTCCTGGCTTCCTGTACACGCGGAAAAAAGTCTCACGCTGCAGAGATCGGCAAGTGTACTCCCACTATGCTCACTTGCTGCGACGGCAGTTTGTCTCGCGCCAGTAGGAACACAAGACGCGCGCGGTGCCAGCGGGGTAAAAAAAAAAAAAAAAAGAGGGGAGAGTTTAGTGTCTCGCGCCCCCTCGGGCACCGCCGATGGTTGTTGTTCTTCTTCCTTCCGCCCGGTGGAGGTCGCACTGCACACCAGCACTTTCTTTTTAAATTATTAAAAGATAAAACGAAGGATCTGTAGAGCAAGGCGCCAACGGCTTCCTTCTTCCTTCTTCTCGCGCCACATACGCAAAAAAAAAAAAAAAAAAATTGTAGCTATGAGGCTGCGGCGTATCCTACCGCCGTAATATTCGACTATTTCTGTAACCTTCCGCCGACGCAAGGAGGTTGGGGCGGATCTACGTGCGCACGTGAGTTGTTACGTCGTCTTTCTTTAATAACCCCCTCCCGTGTAAAGAGCTGGTGTTGCGATTTCCTCTGGTACAGTCTAGAGGCAATTGTAGTCGGCGCTCGTGCCTGTATACGACTTGCTCACTACGTCTAAGAGTGCAAATAATGACAGGAGCTGGTTATTGGTTGTAAGAATGTGGGCGGTTAAGGGCAAAACTAGATTCCTGCAGACGTGGATAGAAATTCGTGAAGTAAAAAGTAAGAAAAGTGGAAACAGGCCTGGGCTTCGCGAAAGATAAAATCCATGCAACCAGTATTTGTCTAGAGCAGGGATGAGCAAATTTCAACCGCGGTCCCTTATATGTATGCAATTGCCTGCCCCCCCAAAGATGGGTTATTTGACACGCACTTATGTGTGTGTGTGTGTGTGTGTGTGTGTGTGTGTGTGTGTATATATATATATATATATATATATATATATATATATATATATATATATATATATATAGAAAAACAGAGAGAGTATCAACTAGCTAGTGAACAGAAACAAAACGGATGCTTTGAGCCAAGTAGCCGAAGGAGTAAACACACATGGGCACAGAAAGGCAGACACCTCACAGCCAGACAGAGAGAAGCACCCAGCCCAACAAAGAGAAAAAGACACCCAGGCAAATTCAAAGATTACCTACTACTACTTAAAATTTCTATAGTGCTACAAAACCTTCCTTCAAACCAACCTTCAAAAAAAGACTCAAAACTGGTTGTTCAACCAAGCATTCTTTTAACCCACTCATGTATAGACAAGACATATGTACATAAATTGTGCTCTCCCATTTCATTATTAGTTTTTTCCAAGTTAAATCACCCTGTTCTATGTAAGACATTATAAACTATTCTTTATACTGTCATTGTAATTGTTGAAATGTGAACCGAAGTGATTAGTAACTTTGTTACCTGAACTGCGGTATATAAAACTGTTAAATAAAATAAATAAATAAAACATACATAACAGGGTACAAACCTACAAGAAAACAGTCCCTGCTCAATAGAGCTTATGATCTAATAAGACAAAAATACAGGGCAAGAGATTGCAGTATTTCAAAAGTGGTTTCAAAAAGGTGGGTCTTTTAGGTGGGATTTAAACATGGCATGAGAGGGAGCATGACGTACCAGTTCAGGAAGACTTTTCCAAGCACATGGTGCAGCCAGGTGGAAAGCATGGAGTCTGGAATTGGTAGTAGTGGAGAAGGGCATAGATAGGAGTGACTTATCCAACAAGCAGAGTACATGAGGATGGGTGCAGAGAGAGAGAGAAAAGATGAGAATTAGTGAGGAATTGCAGCATGAAGGCATTTGTAGGTGAGAGAGGAGCCTAAACTGTATGTGGGAGCAGAGGAGTTATGTGACTCTGGTGAAAGATAAATAGTGCAGCTGAATTTAGGACAGATTGCAGTGGAGAGAGATGGCTTACCAGGAGACCTGTGAGGAGCAGGTTGCAATAATTTAAGCAGGAAGAGATGAGAGAGTAGCTTTACCCAAGGCAAGTCTTGCCTCACTTTTTTGAAGGCATTAATAAACGTAGATAAACGTGAACCTAGTGTATTTGGATTTTCAGAAGGCGTTTGACAAAGGTCCTTATGAGAGGCTTCTAGGAAAAGTAAAAAGTCATGGGATAGGTGGCGATGTCCTTTCATGGATTGTAAATTGGCTAAAAGACAGGAAACAGAGTAGGATTAAATGGACAATTTTCTCAGTGGAACGGAGTGGGCAGTGGAGCACCTCAGGGATCTGTATTGGGACCCATACTTTCCCGTCAATAGCAAGGCTGAATTAGCCATGCTGTCATGGGAACTGTCAATCAGGCCCAGGAGGTGGAGCTTCAAAGTGATGTCAGAGCTTTGCTCTGAGGCTGCGCACAAGTTCCCGTGCTGGAATCTACTCTCCTCAGTCTGTTTTTTCTGCGCGTGGAGCTTCAGACCTCCTCAGCATCACCTTTTCCCTGAGAGAAAAAAATCCTTTAAAAGTACAAAAAAGATGAAAGAACACGGTAAGAAGGAAGGAGGACGACCTTCCAGTTTCAAGCCGTGCCGTGCCCCTGCGGGAAAGCGATGCTATTGGTGTTTGGACCCAGACCACCCGATGCGGACCTGCCCACAGTGTGGCAAGATGTCCCCTAGAGCGCGTCGGCAACGAACGGACAAGATGCTCGCTCTGAAAGGGATGAGACTGCTCCTATGCCCCACCTTCTAAGGCCCTCTCTTCCCCGGGACTGTCCACCCCGACGCCCCCACCGATGCGTCGGGCGTCGTCGGTAGGACCAGCAGCCTCCAGGACTGGAGATGAGCGCCGGAAAAAATCCAAGCCAATCGCTTCTCGGGGCCGAGACCCCAAGCGCACCAAATGCCACAGCCGAGACGCGTCGACTGCGTCGGAGAGCCGACCAGTGCAGAAGCATGCGCCTGAACCAGAGGCTTCAGGATTCCAGACACACGGCGCGCACCGGCATGCATCGATTGGCGCAGCACCGTCGGAGCCGACGCATGGTGCAACCAGTCAGACGACTCTCAGCGCGATTTCGACGCAGAAGCAGAGATCGAAGCATTCAGACAGGAAACACGAACCCCGTGCATCGACCGAGGAGCCAGGGCCTCGTCGTGGACATGCGCCAACGACGCATGGAAAGCGATTGTCGACGCAGGACCACACGCGACCACATGCAGCATCTTCCATACACCAGTTTGCGGTCAGCGCAGATACCAATGCCCCAAGTGGCCCCAGCCAAACTGTCGACGCAGTCTTCGGCCGGGCCAACAAAAACGATGAAAGAGCCTCAGAAACATACATCCCGACACCCTGGGCCGTTGTTGCTGCTTCAGGGATCACCAGGCTCTTCTCCACAATCTGCAGGAGACGGGAACCCACGAGTTACTTCTCTTTCCTCCGGATCCTCCTCGCCATCACTGCAGGTGTTCTCGGACCTATCTTCTGCTTCTCAACACCGTTCCACAGGAGACATTCTTCAGGAACCGCTCTCTAAGAAACAAAAGTTGTCCAAGGTGTCTCGCACACCATCACCACACACCACCGCCAGACTCGGACATCCTACTGGTGGCTCTGCCGACGAGCCATCCCACTGCACCGCCTCGCCCTACGATGCCTCCTCAAACAAAGGAAGCTTTCCTTAACCTCTCAATTGCTTTATCAGGCTTTTTTGAAGTCATGCAGACTTCCTTCCAAATGACAGCCTCCTCACCGAGCAGTGGTAAGCAGTCTCCGCAACCATCTATCCAGCTTTCACCCACATGGTCAAGATCGCCGTCTCCACCGGCCCCATCTCCGCCGTCCCCACTGGTACCTCTGGCTCCAGATCCCATACCACAGCCGGTCTCTCTCATGGTCCCACTTACATCTCCGGACTCCTCCACGGATACCCTTCTGACCCGGGCGAGGAACCTGCGGAACCTTATTCCCCAAAGGCTTAACATATCCTAAATGTTTGGACAAGATGGGTAAGGTACTCAAAATCCATGTTCAGAAGGTGTCAGACCCGAGAGCTTTGGCTTTGGCTTACTGAAAGTCTTCGATCTGCCAGCGGAGCCGACCTTCCTACCGGCGCACGCAGTGCTTAACACTGTTCTGGGAAAAGTCCTGGGAGAGTTCACTCTCCCTGCGGTCTCCCGGAAAACAGACCTCAAATATAAAATGCAACCCTCGCCTTATTATACTCCACCTCAATTACCTCACGCTTCCATCGTCGTGGAGTCAGCAATGGCTAAAGCGAAAAAATCCAAACTACACTCTGCAACACCCCCAGGTAGAGACCTTCGCTCCTTAGATTACTTTGCGAGACTAGCCTTCCAGGCATCCATGCTGGCAGTGAGGATCAACCACCATCAATTTTATATTGTCCAGTATATCTACGATTTAATTCAACGGGTTAAGGATGTCTCCCAGCCCCTGGAACACACTCCCACTGACACTGACCTGATCATGGAACTGGAGGAAGCCATCCGTCATCTGTTATGAACCATCTATGAAGGCTTCGAGACCTCCTCACCTGCATCTGCTGCCGTAATTGCAGCACGGCGAGTAGCCTGGCTTCGAGCAAGTTCGATCAGAGATGATGTACATGATAAACTGGCTAACTTACCCTGTAAGGGAAACAATTTGTTTGGTACCAGATTTCAGGAGACCGTAGCTCAACTCAAGGAGCAGTCTGTCGCTGTTCAATCTCTCACTACGCCACAACCTTACTCTTCGTCACGCAGGTATTATGTCCCTCCCCGGAGACAGCCTTTCCAAAGACGAGCATATCGGCTTTATGCAGCGTATCATCCTATGCCATACCAACCCCAGCCTCACCCACAAAACCAGTCCAATCAGAATCAAAGGGGACGCCCACGATCACAACGTCCCCAAGCTCAACCACCAGCCACTTCTAATAAGCCTGCTCCATCTTTTTAATAACAGCCCTGCCGCCATCACAACAGATATCAGCGGGGGTCATACAGGCTCACATCCAGCAATGGGAAAACATCACAATGGATCAGTGGGTGCTGGATATTGTTCGTCTCGTTACCGGATTCCCTTCCCCTCCTTACCACCTCTCCCGCATTTAACATCCAGAGGGATCAGGTCCAACCCCCCTTGTTGGGGAAGGAGGTGACCACCTTACTGAAACAAAAAGCAATTCAACGCCTCCCTATCTCCCAACAGAATACGGGGTTCTACTCCCCTTACTTCCTCTTGCCCAAGAAGTCAGGGGACCTCCGTCCTATATTGGATCTCCGAGACCTCAATAAATTCATAGTCAAGGAAAAATTCAAGATGATATCGCTAAAATCCATCTTACCTCTGATCCAACCCAATGCTTGGATGTGCTCCATAGACCTCAAGGATGCATACACTCATATTCCAATGCATCCTTCCTCCTGGCAATACCTATCTTTCCAAGTCAACAGCCAGCACTTCCAATACAAGGTACTTCCCTTTGGTCTATCGACAGCACCTTGGGTGTTCGCCAAGTGCATGGCAGTGGTGGTGGCATTCCTCCGACAACAGGGAATAATCATTCTTCCCTGTCTCAACGATTAGCTGATTGTGGCTTTAACCACGCTCCGCCAACATCTTCATGACACAATAACTTGCCTCAATCAATTGGGACTAGTAGTCAATTACCAGAAATCCCGCCTACAGCCTACCCAACAGCTCCAATTCATAGGAGCCTATCTAGACACTATCAAACACAGAGTCTTCCTGCCCCACGACAGGAGATCCGCCATGCGTCACCTATTCCAACATCTGAAAATCACCAGTTCGCCACCCGCCCGCCCACCAAGTATTAACTGTCCTGGGACATATGGCGGCATCGATCCACGCAGTGTCCAACACACGTCTCCACTTGTGGCATATCCAGTGGGATTTCAAAAGACAATGGAAGCAACATTCACAACCATTGACATGGAGAATACGCTTAACAACCACCATGATCAAAGAGCTGGATTGGTGGTTACAAGGTTCAACTCTCACCAAAGGAGCACCGTTCGTCCTGTTGCCGCACAATGCAGTCCTCACCACAGATGCCTCCCGCAAGGGCTGGGGAGCGCATCTCAACCAACTCCAGACTCAAGGTCTCTGGACCAGACAGGAGCAGTCATATCAAATCAACTTCCTAGAACTACGGGCGATACGTTACACCCTACGAACCTTCATTTCCTACCTCCAAGGCCACAGAGTCATGGTATACATGGACAATCAAGTGGCCATGTTCTACATCAACAAACAAGGGGGATCAGGCTCATGGTCCCTGTGCAGGGAAGCCCTCACCATCTTACTCTGGGCCAATAGTCATTCAATTCAGTTGCAGGCGACATACTTACCAGGCATTGCCAACACTCAAGCAGACAGGTTGAGTTGGGTTTTTCACCAGCACGAATGGTCTCTCCATCACGAGGTAGCGGAGAATATTTTCCACAAATGGGGAATACCATCAATAGACCTCTTCGCCACTGAATCCAACCGAAAGATGACTCGCTTCTGCTCCGTGTGGCCAAGTCCACGCAGGGACGCCCAGGATGCATTTATCATATCCTGGACAGAACCACTAATGTATGCGTTTCCACCGATTCCGCTCATCACATGTACTCTACAAAAGTGCATGCAGGACGGGGCACAACTGATTCTAGTGGCACCCGCCTGGCCTCGTCAACCATGGTACACACACCTACTGCAGTTGTCCACAGACGAACAGATACGGCTCCCAGATCGGGAAGACCTCCTGTCTCAAGAGCCAAGGAACACTCCTTCACCCGCTCCACTCCTCCCTACATTTAACAGCTTGGAGATTGAACGGATCATTTTATCTGAGCAAGGGTTTTCCATCACAGTCCAGGACATAATGTTAGAATCCCGGAAATCATCCACGAGATGCAGTTATCAATTCAAATGGAAGAGGTGTGCAACATGGTGCGGATCCATGTGAGACTGGAAAATTGGGCATCCAAATGGCAGATGAAATTTAATGTGGATAAGTGCAATGTGATGCATATAGGGAAAAATAACCCATGCTATAATTACACAATGTTGGGTTCCATATTAGGAGCTGCAACCCAAGAAAGAGATCTAGGTGTCATAGTGGATAACACATTGAAATTGTCGGTTCAGTGTGCTGCGGCAGTCAAAAAAGCAAACAGAATGTTGGGAATTATTAGAAAGGGAATGGTGAATAAAATGGAAAATGTCATAATGCCTCTGTATCGCTCCATGGTGAGACCGCACCTTGAATACTGTGTACAATTCTGGTCACCGCATCTCAAAAAAGATATAATTGGAATGGAGAAGGTACAGAGAAGGGCTACCAAAATGATAAGGGGAATGGAACAACACCCCTATGAGGAAAGACTAAAGAGGTTGGACTTTTCAGCTTGGAGAAGAGACGACTAAGGGGGAATATGATAGAGGTGTTTAAAATGATGAGAGGTCTAGAACGGGTAGATGTGAATCGGTTATTTACGCTTTCGGATAGTAGAAAGACTAGGGGGCACTCCATGAAGTTAGCATGGGGCACATTTAAAACTAATTGGAGAAAGTTCTTTTTTACTCAACGCACAATTAAACTCTGGAATTTGTTGCCAGAGGATGTGGTTAGTGCAGTTAGTATAGCTGTGTTTAAAAAAGGATTGGATAAGTTCTTGGAGGAGAAGTCCATTACCTGCTATTAAGTTCACTTAGAGAATAGCCACTGCCATTAGCAATGGTAACATGGAATAGACTTAGTTTTTGGGTACTTGCCAGGTTCTTTTGGCCTGGATTGGCCACTGTTGGAAACAGGATGCTGGGCTTGATGGACCCTTGGTCTGACCCAGTATGGCATTTTCTTATGTTTCTTAGGTATAGACCCACTCACCTGTGCACCAGACAAGTTGTTAGACTATCTGCACACCTTGTATACCGCAGGGTTTGCCAAAGTCTCGGTCAGAGTTCACCTCAGTGCCATTGCTGCCTTCCATAGACTTCACCCATCAGTTTCTCGATTCATTCGGGGACTAGCCCATCTTCAGCCTCCAGTCTCCAAACCTCCAGTACCCTGGAATCTCAGCCTGGTTCTGGAACAACTAATGTTACCATTGTTCGAACCAATGGACTCGGCACATATCAAATTCCTTACCTGGAAAGTAGTATTCCTAGCCGCAATTACTTATATATTTATTTTTATTTTTAACTTTTATATACCGACATTCTTGCATTAAATGCAAATCATGCCAGTTTACAGTGAAACAGAAAAAGCAGGAAAAAATTCCTTAGTCGAATACAATGAAACAGCTTAGTTAACAAAGGAAACATAAAAATTAATTTTTACATATACACAAAGGTTTGCACGAAGGGGTGCACAAAGGGGAGAACCCCTTTGTCGTGCCCCTTCGGCGCGCGATGCCTGGTGTTGAGGCTGTCTTAACTGTCCGATGTTAGTGACGTCATGGGGGGGGGCGGGTCTAATGATCGCAGCACTTACATCGCTGCTTCTTTCCAGTTCCAGGTGAAGATCAAGCTGTTTCCTTCACTTCCCCTCCCATGACTGTGGGGTGAGAAGCGCTGCAGGGTGCCCCTTGATGTTATCTGGCTTCCCACACGCGACGCCTGGTGTTGAGGCTCGACGAGTGAGTGAATTACAGGCGTTAGTACACTATAGCCCATACCTCCAATTTTACCACCATAAAGTTCTCCTGCGCACTCATCCATCCTTTCTACCGAAAGTAATCTCCCAATTCCACCTCAACCAGTCCATTGAACTCCCAATGTTTTGTCCAAAACCACATCGCAACGAACAGGAAAAACTACTGCATTCCTTAGACTGCAAAAGGGCATTTGCTTACTATAAGCAATGAACCCAGTCGCAGACCAGACCGTCATAGCTCTTTGTCTCCTTCAACCCCAATGCTCCGGGTCTTCCAGTAGCCAAACGCACCATTTCTAGCTGGATAACTCCGTGTATACAATTCTGCTACGAGAAATGCCGTGCAAACTGTCTTCGCAACCCACGGCACATCAAACACGTGCAGTGGCAACCTCACTGGCTCTCTGCAAAGCTGCCACGTTGGCTTCTCTTCATACTTTCACTTCCCATTACTGCCTAGATCAGCAAACAACGGAAGATGCCACATTGGTTAGGACACTTCTACAGTCATTATCCACAGCTTAACAAACAAGGTACTTCCCTTTAGTCTATCGACAGCACCTCGGGTATTCACCAAGTGCATGGCAGTGGTGGTGGCATTCCTCCGACAACAGGGAATAATCATTCTTCCCTATGTCAACGCTTAGCTGATTGTGGCTTCAACCCCAACCATGCTCCGCCAACATCTTCAGCCCTGCTATCGACGGGAAAAAGCAAGTTTGCTTACCATAAACGGTGTTTCCGTAGATAGCAGGATGAATTAGCCATGCTAACCCACCCACCTCCCTGAACAGTTGACTCCGCCTTTACAACCACGCTTGCTTAATCACAGACTAAGGAGAGTAGATTCCAGCGCAGGAACTCACGTGCAGCCTCAGAGCAAAGCTCTGACATCACTTTGAAGCTCCGCCTCCCGGGCCTGATTGACAGTTCCCATGACAGCATGGCTAATTCATCCTGCTATCTACGGAAACACCGTTTACGGTAAGCAAACTTGCTTTTTTCAATCAACCTAATAAATGAAGGTTGACCGACGTGCCGCAAATGTGCAGTAGAGAGCAGCTCTACCGCGCATGCAAGCACGTCGGTCAGAGTGTGCCTCTTAAAAATGGCGCTGCAGGAGCGGCGGCGGCACCGGCCCGAAGAGCTGGAGCGGCAGGAGCGGTAGGAGCGGCAGCGGCCCGAAGAGCAGGAGCAGTGGCGGCAGACCGAAGAGCAGGAGTGGCAGGAGCGGCGGCGGCCCGAAGGGCAGGAGCGGCAAGAGCGGCGGCAGCCCGAAGGGCAGGAGCGGCAGGAGCGGCGGCGGCCCGAATTGCAGGAGCGGCGGCACCGGCCCGAAGAGCTGGAGCGGCAGCGGCATGCGCGCAAGGGAGGGAGGGAGGGACGGACGGACGGAAGGAACACCCCAGAGATCTACTGAGGGGAGGAGAGAGGAGTGACTGAGGGGAGGAGGGAGGGGGGAGAGAGGAGTGACGGAGGGAGGGGGGAGAGAGGAGTGACGGAGGGAGGGAGGAGTGACAGGGGAGGAGGGAGAAGGGAGAGAGGAGTGACTGAGGGGAGGAGGGAGAGGGGAGAGAGGAGTGACTGAGGGGAGGAGTGACAGGGGAGGAGTGACTGAGGGGAGGAGGGAGAGTGGAGTGACAGAGGAGGGAGGGGGAGAGAGGAGTGACTGAGGGGAGAGAGGAGTGACAGGGGAGGAGGGAGAGAGGAGTGACTGAGGGGAGGAGGGAGAGAGGAGTGACTGAGGGGAGGAGGGAGAGAGGAGGGGAGAGGGGAGGGAGGAGTGACTGGGGGAGGGGGGAGGGAGGAGTGACTGAGGAGAGAGTGGGGGGAGGTGGGAGGGAGAATGAGGGGGAAGGAAATGAACCAAAAAAATGTTAATGTAGCCCGTTTTAACGGGCTTAACGGCTTGTATATTTATAAATGATCTGGAAAGGAACATGACGAGTGAGATAATCAGATTTGCAGATGATACAAAATTATTCCGAGTAGTTAAATCACAAGCAGATTGTGATAAATTGCAGAAAGACCTTGTAAGACTGGAAAATTGGGCATCCAAATGGCAGATGAAATTTAATGTGGATAAGTGCAAGGTGATGCATATAGGGAAAAATAACCCATGCTATAGTTACACAATGTTAGGTTCCATAATAGGAGCTACCACCCAAGAAAGAGATCTAGGCGTCATAGTGGATAACACATTGAAATCGTCAGTTCAGTGTGCTGCGGCAGTCAAAAAAGCAATGTTGGGAATTATTAGAAAGGGAATGGTGAATAAAATAGAAAATGTCATAATGCCTCTATAATCGCTCCATGGTGAGACCACACCTTGAATACTGTGTACAATTCTAGTCGCCACATCTCAAAAAAGATATAATTGCGATGGAGAAGGTACAGAGAAAAGGGCGACCAAAAACGATAATGGGGGTGGAACAGCTCCCCTATGAGGAAAGACTAAAGAGGTTAGGACTGTTTTGCTTGGCGATGAGATGGCTGAGGGGGGATATGAAAGAGGTGTTTAAAATCATGAGAGGTCTAGAATGGGTAAATGTGAATCATTTATTTACTCTTTTGGATAATAGAATGACTAGGGGGCACTCCATGAAGTTAGCATGTAGCACATTTAAAACTAATCAGAGAAAGTTTTTTTTTAACTCAATGCACAATCAAACTCTGGAATTTGTTGCCAGGGGATGTGGTTCGTGCAGTTAGTGTAGCTGTGTTTAAAAAAGGATTGGATACGTTCTTGGAGGAGAAGTCCATTACCTGCTATTAATTAAGTTGACTTAGAATATAGCCACTGCTACTACTAGCAACAGTAACATTGGATAGACCTAGTTTTTGGGTACTTGCCAGGTTCTTATGGCATGGATTGGCTACTGTTGGAGACAGGATGCTGGGCTTGATGGACCCTTGGTCTGACCCAGTTTGGCATGTTCTTATAAGGGTTCTGGTGATGTGTTCAGAAAGTAAAGGACGGATTTTGGCAATTTTATAAAGAAGCGACATATTTTAGCAGTGTTTTGGATATGCGTAGAGAAGGAGAGAATGGAGTTGAAGAGGACTCCATGGTTATGGGATGATGGGGCCAGGACGATGACCGTATTATCCACAGAAACAGAGAAAGGAGGAAGAGCAGAGGTGGATTGGGGGGGGGGGAGATAAGGAGCTTGATCTTGGCCATGTTGAGTTCAAGATGGCAGTGGGAAATCCAGGCTGACAAACAGGCCGAGATCCGGAATTGGATTTCTGGTGAAATTTCTGGTGTACAAAGGTAGATCTGGGAGTCATCAGCATAAAGATGGTATTGAAAGCCAGAGGACATCAGAGCACTAAGGGAATTAGTATAAAGTGAGACGAGGGCCCAAGATGGAGCAGAGGCACACCAATTGATAGTGGAATAGCAGTAGAGGATGTTAGAAACGGTATTGCACCTTCTTAGAAAATTATACAGTGAACACTAAAGTTTGGTGAAACAATAATTATTTATTGTACGAACTTGCAAGCACAGGTGTCATACAGAAGTAAGCACAAATTACATTGATCAGGCTATAAGTTTTATACCCTTTTTCTTTCCTGTTATGATCTCTGCAGTTAGCGTTTCAGCATTTTTTTTCCTTTCTTATGTCTGTCTTGCCACCTGTGGCAGGCTTGTCCTAGTTTGCTATTTCGCTAAAAGCTTGTGCAAGAGAAGGGGTGGGGGATGTGGGGGTCTCTGCCCTTTCTGCATTTTGTGTTTTCATTTCCCTGTGTTCAGCAAGAACACAGGGAGATTTCTTAACTTGGTGGTTTGACTTTTAATCAACAGTGCTTGCAGCTTAAGGGGGGGGGGGGGGGGTGTGTGTGTCTTACCCTTATATTCCATTCCATTATCTTCTGCTAGAATGAGACCTATTTACCGTTGGCCTAATTTCCAGCAGATACCAAACTTGTGGTGTTACAATCTGCTTGCACAGCTCGCCTGTCAGTTCCTTTTTTAATGTCAGACGAAAAATGATCTCTAAAAACAAAGATTGATTCCTCCCTTAGATTCTTAAGTTAGCATCAAATTAAAAACAATTCTTTTTAATTCTCTATATGCTTAGCAAAGCAACAAGGGTGTTTTCCAGATTTTTAGCAGCTTCTTCTAATAATTAGCAGCATGAAGTAGTCTAAATAAACATTTAAAGCAACTTATATTTCTTATTCTTTATGGATGTGCAATAGCAACATTTAAGCCTTACTTCTCACAGTATTCATAAAAGCTGGTTATGGGATTGGGGGGGGGGGGGTCTATATTCTACCTTTGCTCTGCCAGGAAGAGATATGCGCCCCTTCCTCTTTAGCTCTAGCTCTAGCTGTCTGCTCTTAGCAGATGCATTCTGTGGTTTACTAAAGGAAAAAGGGAAGGGGAGGGAATGGCTCAGTCTGTCAGTGTTTTAAACTGTGTTTAGCAGCAGTGTAATGGAATTGCAGCATGTATAAAATCATTAAGATTATATTTTAATCTCCAGCCATATTATTGAAATAGCAACACCTGGAGTCATTTCTCACAAGGAGGAACTGCCAGAGGAAATGCTAAAGACTATAGCACACCAGACAAGCACACAGGCTACACACCATAAAGGTGCATGGCCTGGAAACTTTAAAAAAAAAAAAAGTGCCACACAACATTTTTTAGGAGCTGAGAAAAACGCCATGCCACCCTGTCCACTTTTTTTTTTTTTTAAACAAATTTTCACAAATTTTTCATATTTTACTGTTTACTTTTTTTTTCTTGCTTTGATTTGTGCTTAACTTTTGTTTTTTTTACCCTTTTTTGTCTTTTTTTTTTTTTTACTGTTGATAGCAGGGCTGAATTAGCCATGCTGTCATGGGACTGTCAGTCTTGCGTCAGAGGCAGAACTTCACAAAGCTGATACAGAGCTTTTCTCTGTGTGGTTGCGCAAGTGTTCCCGCGCAGAAAACAGCTTCTCCTCAGTCTGTTTTTTCCGCGAGCGGGAACGCAAGCGGAGCCATGACTCTCCTCAGCTTTGGTTTAAAAATAGAGAAAACTTCTCTGAATTGATCCTGTAGGCGAAGACAACCTGTACCAGTATGCCGCGACCATCCGGATTCAAGCCATGCGCTTGTGAAAAAATAATGTCCGTAACGGATGGACATGAGGCCTGCTACCTCTGTCTAGGTCCAAATCACGACCAAACAGTCTGTGAACACTGTGGTCAGATGTCGCCGCGGGCGCAACGCCAGAGAGCGGCTAAAATTGAGAAATTAAAAAATATCTCTGGATCCTACGGCCCTCCCCCTCCCAGTCGGAGGCCCACTCCTATCCAGGTCCAAACTTGAAGTATGCGCCAACCGTTCGATGTGCTACGTCACTGGAGCCAGGCACTTCACAGAGAGAGAAAATCCACTCTAAACAACGAGTAGCATCAATATCATCGAATCATCATAAGGGAGACTCTGCCAAGTCCTCTGGGTCGAAGAAAGTACCGTTATCGACTGCAAGCATCGGGCGCTCCGAGTCGAAATCCTTGAAGCACGCTCGGGAACAACATGCGTCAATTCACCCGAAGCACTCGTCCAAAACTCAGAAGCGATCGACCGACTCACCTAGGGGAAGATCACTCGACTCATTTGCTGACGCAGGGATTGAAGCGAGCGTCGGAGCACCGGTCGACGCAGATCCTGATGCAGGCCTCGATGCATACCCCGGCGCATGCATCGAAGCATAAGGAATCACAACCATCGCATATTTCAACACTACAGCCGAAGCCATCGACAAGTCGAAACATCCAGTCAAACAACTGAAGTTACATCAGTCAAAGCACTCTAGTTATGCCCTTGAACAGTTATCTCACAGGGCACCGACTCATCATCTTCTCATCGATCAAGGACCTTGGGAAATACCCCTAGGCCTACTTCAAGAGATAACCTTAGTCCTCCAAACCCAGAATAGGACACTCCACCTTCTGCGTCCTCTCTTCATGGACAAGACACTCACCAACTGGAGTCTCCTATTGACTCAGAGGACGAGTTGATTAGACTATCATCCTACTCCCCGTTCTCATCTTCTTCAGAGAACGTCTTTTTGGACCTGTCTTTGGTGTCAAAAAGAAAACATTCTTTACCTCAGTTGCAAGAACCATTACAGAAATGCACCAAACAACATCAACCTCTCATACTACAAAAGCATCAGCCACGTACAGAGGACTTGGATATTTTGCTGGCTGCAATTCCAGCCAATCAACCCTCTCCATTACCTCCACAGCCTCGTGTTCCAGAGGGCACACAAAGGGTGATAACCCAGTTATTGGCTTTCTCGGACTTCCTATCCTCCATCCAAACAGGATTTGGAATCCCTACACACACTCCCACAACTCCAGGGGAGAAAATTCTAGTCTTACCACCACCGGATATATCTCCAATTATTCGGGAACCAAGTCCACATAAGGACCCATCAGTGGTAACGCAGTTATCACCTCAGCCTGCAAAACCTAGACCGGCTGTCTCACCTCCCATGCCAAATCAACCTGACTGTTCCATCATTACCAGGATCATCTACTGGATATCCTTCAGACCCTCCTTCAGACCCTCATGAGCCGTACTCTCCGCCGAAGGACTTGACCTACCCAAAGTTTATAGAAAAGGTAGGCCTAGCACTAAATGTGGAGGTATACAAACAATCTGATCCCATTATCGGAGACACTAGGTCTATTATAGATCTTTGACCTTCCATCAGATCCCTCAGCTCTGCCATCTCACAAGGTTCTCTATTCGGTACTGGAGAAATCATGGCAGATGCCATATTCCATCACCCCAGTCTCCAGAAAAACGAACATAAAATACAGAATGCAGCAGTCAAGCTTTTACTTAGCCACTCAATTACCTCACACATTAATTGTGGTCGAGTCGGCCATGCAACGGGCCAAGAAGTCCAGATGTCACTCGAATATGCCACCAGGAAAGGAAAATAAGTGTCTGGATGATTTTGGTAAAAGAATATTACAATCATCCATGTTAGGTGCAAGAATACACCAACATCAATTCTATATAGTCCAGTACTTATTTGAATCCTTACAACAATTCAAGGGGATCCTACCAGACACAGAACCAACGTCCCAGCCATTACAACTGGTACAAGTGTTATGGTTATTGGTGTTTGGGTGGATCCTTGGACTGTGGCAGCTGACCACGCCCACAGGGGCAGTCCCGTGAGGGACCATGGTGTCAGGCTAGACTCTGGACACACAAACACAGATTGAATCTTTATTTAAACAGTTTTGGAAACCACCAGAGGTGGCAGTAGTGAGTAGTAGATGTTGAGCCTGGCTGGGCAAGTATCCCACAGGACGCTGGCACAGCGGATCCTCTGCTTGGCTGTGCTGTAGTGGAAAGAAACTGAGAGTTATGAGTACACAGTGAGAAATATACAGAGTCCCAGGTAGAAGAGGTGAAGCTCTGAGACAGGGAGAGCAGGCCCTTGAGGAGCGAGTACCTGATCCCTTAGAGCAGGGAGATTCAGTGCTAATGTACTCACACAGCGGTTCCACTAGATGAGAGGTCTGGCACTGGAACAGAGGGCCCTCGAGGAGCAAGTACCTGGTTCCAGGGAAGCAGTACTGTGGAATAGATGGTAGTTGTACTTACAGATGGATAATGTTAGTGAAGTCCTCCAAGTAGAGAAGATGGTAGATGCAGGCAGCGACTCAGGGTACATGGGCCCTCAAGGAGCGAGTACCAGTTCCTGATAGCACCTGAAAGAAGCAGAAGAGGCCCCCGAGGAGCGGGTACCCCATTAGCAGTAAGAGTTCCAGAGAACGCTGGAGTGGCAGAGTAGCTTCGGTATGAAGAGCGAATCCCATCCGTAGTAAGCCGAATTGTTGCTAACTCGATTAGCTAGCAAAAGATGTAGGCTTAAATATCCGGGCAGTGTTACGTCATCTCAGGGGGACGCCCCTGAGGTTCGCGCCAATGGGGAAATAAAGATGAGGGTGGCGTGCACCCTATGGTACCTTGGAGGAGCATGGCGGGAAGCAGCACCAAAGCCGGTCCGGGGACGCCGGAGAGGTTGCAGGCCAGGGGTCCGAGGTGAGTGGGAGGAGCCGCACAAAGAGTAAAATAGGTGGGGCGAAGCCATCACAGACCAGTCGCAACACAAGACATGGAGGAAGGGATCAGACACCTTTTAAGGACAGTATATGAGGGCTTTGAAACGTCTTCCAAAGCTTCAGCATCGGCCATAGCTGCCAGACGTTTAGCGTGGCTAAAGGTTATTGCAATACATGAAGACCTACATGATAAATTAGCAAACCTGCCCTGCCATAGAGATAGACTCCAAGAAACAGTCGCTCAATTAAAGGAGCAGAATGTGGCTGTTCAGGCATTGACAACTTCTACTGCGTATGGTTCTTTTTCTCGCCGTTAATTCGTACCAACTAGAAGAGCACCATATCATAGATGCCCATTCAGGTCTTATCCATCATACAGACCGCAACTTTATTCACAACAACCTCGCCAACCCCCTCCAAATAATCAACAATGCAGAGGTCGTCCGCGGACACAGCGACAGCAAGGGCAACAACCTTCACCATTGCAAAACCACCAACCTCTTTTTAGTGTTAGCAGGGCCACCACCCGCCACGGCTGTGGGAGGCAGGATCACAGCATTCAAGGAGGTCTGGAATACAATCACATCTGACCGCTGGGTGCTAGATATCATCTCTCAGGGCTATCAGTTACATTTCCAATCCAAACCTACCCTTCCACATCTAACTGCCAACATGAGCAATTACTCCAATCACCTTCATTTGGCAGCAGAAATATCACAACTCAAAACCCAACGAGCAATACGAATTTTGCCATCATACCTCTGCAATATGGGGTTTTATTCCCCATATTTCTTAATTCCCAAGAAAACGGGGGGTCTAAAACCGATTTTGGACTTACGCAACCTAAACAAACTCCTAGTCAAGGAGGCGTTCAAGATAGTCTCCCTCAAATCAATTCTTCCACTCCTTCAAACCAACAATTGGGTGCTCACTGGACCTAAAGGACGTCTACGCACATATTCCAATGCACCCCTCTTCATGGAAATACCTCTGCTTCCAGGACAAGAACCAACATTACCAATACAAGGTTCTCCCCTTCGGCCTCTCAGCAGCCCCACTAGATTTCACAAAATGCATGGCAGTGGTGGTGGCTCACCTTCGTCAACTAGGAATTCAAGTTTTTCCCTATCTGGACGATTGGCTCCTAGTAGCATCGGATCAGAAGTCCTTGAAAGATCACTTGCAACAGACCATCTCCTGTCTTCAAAGCCTAGGTTTGATCATAAACTACAAGAAATCCAACCTCACACCCTCCCGAACACTGCAGTTCATAGGAGCATTATTAGACACTGCAAAAGCAAGAGCCTGTTTGCCAACAGACAGCAGGTTATTGTTACAAACACTGACCAAAGATCTACGTTTCACAACCAGACCAACAGCCAAACAGATACTTACGGTGTTGGGACATATGGCGGCAGCCATTCATATGGTCCCAAATACTCGTCAATTTCAGTGGGGGCTAAAACGTCAGTGCAAACAGCACTCACAGCCAATGACTCACAGAATCACCTTGACTTCAGCAATGAACAAGGAATTAGATTGGTGGTTACAGCCACAGATCCTCCAGAGAGGTGCACGATTTACAACACCACCTCACAACGGATGCTTCCCAAAAGGGATGAGGGAGCTCACCTCAATCACCTAGAAACGCAAGATCTGTGGACTGCTTGCGAAACTTCTGCTCAGAGCAATCTGCTATGCCCTCAGAACCTTTCGGATGCAACTACAAGGGAAAAGAGTAATGGTATATATATGGACAATCAAGTGGCCATGTTTTACATAAATAAACAAGGAGGGTCCGGTTCATGGGTACTCTGCAGAGAAGCCCTCCTCATATGGGATTGGTTATCTAGTCACTCAATCCACTTACAAGCAACCTATCTTCCTGGCATAGCCAATACGAGGGCGGACAGGTTGAGTCTAGTTTTTCACCCTCACGAATGGTCTCTAGACTAACGTGTAGCCAACCACATTTTTCACACTGGGGAACACCCTCCATGGACCTCTTTGCCACGGACAGCATCAGAAAAGTACCTCATTTCTGTTCCCTGTTTCCCAGCCATCTCAGGACGGCTCAAGATGCCTTCTTACTTCCATGGACAGGGAATCTAATGTATGCCTTCCCTCCAATTCCACTGATAACTCGCACACTACAAAAATGCAAGGCCAAGGCAGCGGACCTCACCCTCATCGCCCGGGCGTGGCCAAGACAACAATGGTACTCTTACCTCCTTCATCTCTCGATCGACACCTCCATTCTCTTGGGCAACAAGGAAGGACTCCTGTCCCAGGACCAGGGAGCTCTTCTCCACCCAATGCAAGACTCCCTCTACTTGACAGCGTGGAGATTGAACAGTCACTATTCAGGGAACAGGGAATATTGGAGGATAGCCAGAAAATTCTCTTAGTGGCCAGAAAATCTTCTACCAGGAGAGCTTACCAATATAAATGGAAGCTTTACGAATCATGGTGTTCAACCAACCACCATGATCCCTTTCATTGTGCTCCTACAAATCTCCTGGATTACCTGTTTTCCTTATATTCGTCAGGATTAGCGACTGCTTTGGTCAGGGTACATCTTAGTGCCATTGCAGCCTATCATAGGCCGCTCCAGAGGCAACCAATCTCACAGCACCCAATGGTTTCTAGATTCATCAGAGGTCTCTACCACTTTTGACCCCCGATTTCTAAACCACCTGTAGCCTGGAACCTCAACCTAGTTCTTGAGCAACTAATGCTTTCCCCATTTGAGCCTCTAGATTCGGCACATATAAAATACCTCACATGGAAGGTAGTATTCCTGGTCGCAGTGACTTCCGCATGACAAGTAAGTGAACTTCAAGTGCTGGTGCACTATGAACCTTACCTTCAGTTATTCCACCACAAGGCAGTTCTACGAACTCACCCTTCTTTCCTCCCGAAGGTAGTTTCAGTGTTTCACATCAACCAGTCTATTGAACTCCTTACTTTTTTTTCCAAAGCCACATCATAATGACCGAGAGAAATTACTCCACACCCTAGTCTGCAAAAAAGTGCTAGCCTACTATAAGACTAGGACACACATGAACTCAAGGCCATCTCAGCTGTTCCTTTCCTTTAATCCTAACGCACCTGGCCTGCCAGTTGCAAAACAAACAATTTCTAGCTGGATAGCTCAATGCATTCAGTTCTGTTACAATAAAAAGCAGGTGACACTACCTGTGAAACCGAATGCTCATCAACTTCGAGCAATCTCGACATCCTTAGCCCACCTAAGTCAAGTTTCACCTATTGACATTTATAAGGCAGCGACTTGGTCATCTCTGCATACCTTTACATCTCATTACTGTCTAGGCCAGCATACGGCTCAAGATGCTAAGCTGGGACAAACGGTATTGAACAATTTGATTTAAGAACTCCATATTGGCTGTCCACTCACGACAGGTCACGCAAAAAAAAAAAAAAAAAGGTACATCACTGTCTTAGCGTGACAAGGGAGCTTGGGACTCCCATGACAGCATGGCTAATTCAGCCCTGCTATCGATGGGGGAAAAAGCAAGTTTGTTTACTGTAAACGGTGTTTCCATAGATAGGATGAATTAGCCATGCTGACCCACCCACCTCCCTGGACAGCCTCATGTATTTATAACTGCTACAATACAGACTGAGGAGAAGCGGTTTTCTACGTGGGAACACTTGTGCAGCCGCACAGAGCAAAGCTCTGTATCAGCTTTGTGAAGCTCCGCCTCCGACGCAAGACACAGTCCCATGACAGCATGGCTAATTCATCCTGCTATCTCGGAAACACCATTTACGCTTTTTTCACCCTTCTTCACCTCCCCATTCTCTCTGGCCTCTGTGCCCATTCCCCTCCCTTACCTCACTATTACTTTTCCCTGGGGAGGGTAACAGCTGTGATCTTTCCCTGGGGAGGGATCCAGCAGCAGCAGGAAGTCCTCCTGGTCCGTGGTCTTTGAGTGGCAATGCTTCCTGGGTTATGGAATACCACACAGGGCTGGTTCTAGGCTAACTGCCACCCCTGCTCCTCCCTACCCCAGATATAAACACAAGTAGTAGTATGTATTTGGAAAATATAACTCCTTTAAAAGAAATTTGTATGAGACTCCTTTAAATGTACTTTGTACTTTATTTTTTAAAGTGATCATTATTTTACCCTACTTTATTTTCTGTTTGAAATGTTTATCTTGATCTTATATGAATCAGATTGCTGCTTGTGGCTACTGAGGTACTGTTAAAAATGTTACATTTAATTTAAAAAGTACTTTTTATCCAAGAGGATTTCTAGCACATTTGTACAAAACTCATACCAAGTCATTACAGATTGACAAGTGATGTACAAAGCAAGTCCATTTTGAAAAGGCCCCACCCTTCCCACACACAATAAAAAATTATGCATTTAGCATAACCGATTTTACATGAAAAAGTACAGTTGTCTGAAGTAAAAATATCACATGTATATTATATTTATATGTATTGGTGTGCTGCCAATCAGAAAACCCTGCAAAAAAAAACTGAGATATTTTGAACACATTTGGTAATAAGCTTTTTATAACGTAGTTTTTGGTTAAGGCTTGGCCCTCAGTCAGGCCAATGCAGAAAGATGCATTCAGGCCAACGCACAGCATTGCCTACAATTGAACACTCATTTTGTGAGCATAAACTTTACTGCTGATGAAGCAAGACGTATTACACTCACAAAATGAGCATTCTATAATGGGAGTAATAGTTGGTGCCCTCACATTGAAATCCTATACAAATGAGGGCATTAAGTATTATTCCCCAATGCAGAACAGTTCTTTGTATAGGCTATCATTTTCTTAGTGCTGGCACTTGAGAGGTAAAAAAAAAAAAAAAAAATTAACTTGACCAATACACTTTGTAGGTAAATATTGATTTGTCTGGCTAAATGGTGGCATCCGTCACCACTTACCCAAATAAATCAATACTTATCTGGCTAACTAGCAGTGACCCATACCAGACAGCTGGATAAGTATTTATCCAACTATATAGCAGCAAGCCCAGATAAATACTGATTTACTGGCTACGTGACAGCAGCAAAACTGCCAGATAGCCAGATAAGTCAGTACTCATCCAGGTAAGTGGTGGTGGCTGCTGCCACTTAGTCGGATAAATCAATACTTATCCCAGTAAGTGGCAGTGGTGGCCACTGATATAAACAAACAAATCCTTCTTGGAAGGAAGGAGAGTGAACACAAGTTTAGTGAAACAGTATAAGTTTTTATTCACGAACTTGCAAGTACGGGTGTCTCACAAAGTAGGCACACCCCCACAGGCTCAAGCAGAACATTTTATACACTTTTTCTTGCTTATGCAAGCCCCCTTTTTTCCCTCCCTTTTCTCTTGTGTATGTGCAAATTCCCTTGCCCAATAAGATACTGTTCATGATGCCTTTGTCTACGTGCAGTTTCTAAGTTACAGTTTTCTATGCAAAAGTCCTTGCTAAAGCCAGATGCAGGGAGGGATGTATGGAGGGGTACAGTCTTATCTCTGCTTGCCTCCTTCCAACTGCTAAGGGAGCAACATTCCTCTCTTTGACAATCCGTTATCGCATGCTTCCTCCCCTGTCTGTGCTATCTTAAGCAGATTATGGTGTCTACTTTGTCATATGCCTTACTATTGTTGCCAAGGAGGAAGCGGGATTGGGGGAGGGGGGTTTGCTAGGTTTCTCTTGTAAGTTGCTTGCATGCAGCTAAGCCAGTTTCTAACAATTTGCAGTTTCCCCTCATCAACTCTATTTTATAAACAGTAAAATAAAATGCAAAATAAAAAGGGAAAAGGGGTACAATTCTATTCCAGTCTTAACCACTGAAATAGCAACATTAGTAGGCCTTTGCTCACAATTTATCCCCCTGTCTCTTGATACCTTTTGTTGCTGTTTCATTCACAATCCTCCATAAGTTAGTTTGCTGTTTGTTGCTGTTTCATTCACAATCCCCCACAATCCTCCATCCTTTTTCAACTGTACCTTAATTTTTGAGCTCTTTCATCTTTTGTATTTATACTGTACTCAAACTCCATTTACTCTATCTCTTTTATATTTATTTTCTATATAATATTTATTACTTTATTACTATGTTTAATTGGTTATCTATTCTATTTGTTCCATCATTATTGTTCTATTGTTACCTGTTTTATTGTTCAACTGTTCTATGTAAAGCCCACTACTCTTTTTGGGCATTTAAAAGTTGTATGTAAACCGGATTGATTTGTAGTTCCTACAAGAACTTTGGTCTATAAAAATTAAAAATAAATAAATAAATAAATAAAATAAATAAGTGATTATTCCCTTGTACAGGTCCTTGGTGAGGCCTCACCTGGAGTACTGTGTTCAGTTCTGGAGACCGTATCTTCAAAAAGACAAAGACAAGATGGAGGCGGTACAGAGAAGGGCGACCAGGAAGGTGGAGGATCTTCATCGGATGACATACGAGGAGAGATTGAAGAATCTAAATATGTACACCCTGGAGGAAAGGAGGAGCAGAGGTGATAGGATACAGACTTTCAGATACTTGAAAGGTGTTAATGATCAAAAGACAACGACAAACCTTTTCCGTAGGAAAAAAATCAGCAGAACCAGGGGTCACGATTTGAAGCTCCAGGGAGGAAGATTCAGAACCAATGTCAGGAAGTATTTCTTCACGGAGAGGGTGGTGGATGCCTGGAATGCCCTTCCGGAGGATGTGGTGAAGACCAGAACTGTGAAGGACTTCAAAGGGGCGTGAGATAAACACTGTGGATCCATAAAGTCAAGAGGCTGCCAATGAAGAGTGGGTGACTCGCCAGAATGATGGCTACTGCCTGGAGTCGATACCCTTATTAAATAAACATTCACATGCTTACTGTGACTCCAACATCGCTCTAAGCTTCAACAGCAAGAGGAAATGTGGAAAAAAGGATTTGCACTCACAAAGAGGGGAGTAGCTGGCTTGTTACGGCGGTTACTACCCCAAATCAAATAAGCCTGATACTTCACTTTCAATGCATATACAGCATAGTTCTCTGATTCAACGGCAGGGGAGAAGAAAAACTGATACTTCACACATCCAGCAGAGCTCTCTGCTTCAACGGCAGGGGAGAAGAAAAGAGGGTTCGCACTCACAAAGCGGGGAGTAGCTGGCTTGTTACGGCGGTTACTACCCCAAACCAAATGTGCCTGATACTTCACTTTCGATGCACATCCAGCATGGCTCTCTGCTTCAACAGCATGGGAGAAGACTGATACTTCACGCATATCCAGCATAGCTCCCTGCTTCAACAGCAGGGGAGAAGAAAAACACCAATAAGGGCTGTATAACATAGTCTGGGTAAAACAAATAAGCATGGGTGTAGCTTGCTTATTGCGGCGGCTACTACCCCTAACGAATCAAGCTAGATATTTCACTTGGATGCAGCTCCATCACTGCTCTCTACATTAAAGGTGGGGGTGGATGGGAAATAGAACCAAGAGCTAAGAGAAACAGATAAGTATGAGAGAAAAAATGTGTGAAGCTTGCTGGGCAGACTGGATGGGCCATTTGGTCTTCTTCTGCCGTCATTTCTATGTTTCTATGTTTCTATATGTAAGTTGCTTCCAGGGCCTCAAGCATTTCCTGAATCCTCTAATTCCTTAGTGTCATCTAACAATCGCATTGCATCAACATATGGAAGGGGTTCTAAGGGCATTTTCTTAGCAATTGCTGTTTCTATCAATCTTTGCACCAATCCTCGCACACATGGGATAATGCAACATCCTAGTGCCACTAATACTCCCGCAACTACTATGAGAGAGGTGAATATTGACACAGCTAAATTCTTCCATTTTCCAAACCATGATTCCAACCAATCTGTGAGTGATGTGTCAATCCCAGAGTTTTCTGCCAGTTCCTCTGCTAGGGTAGTGAGACCTTGTAAAGCCCTGGTAATCGTGCCATCTGGGGCAGTGTTATTGGGTATATAAGCGCAGCATTCTCCCCCTAGCATTACACAGACTCCATCCTTCTCAGCTAACATCATATCTAGGACCACCCTATTTTCCCAAGCCATTCTACTAGTAGCATCTAATTGTTCTCCAATCCCTTTTACTGCATCTTGGGTATAATTAATGAACCTCTGCTGATTGTAATATATATAGTTTATCCAATCTACATTCTTATTTATCATGGCCCACCAAAAGAGGGAGGATTCAAACCCTCCTGCTATCTGGTTTCGGGCTTTGAACTCATCGGGGACTCCCCTGGGCACTCCTATAGAGTCTAAATATACCCTTTCATCAAAGGATGTCCCTAAAATGTCCCTTCACATTCTTTTGTGCTCTGTTTTCTCCCTTTTAAATGCCAGGGTGAATGGAATTGCCAATTGTACAATTTCACAAGTGCCAGTCCAGTTAGTGGGCAGTGATGGTCTTTTACTCTTCCTCCGCAGTACCACCATAGGTCAGCTCTTGCTACCGTACTCACAAATTCAAGTAGTTTCCAACCTCCAGCAATCCTGTCACATTCCAGATTGCAGTACAGGTATCCAATTCTCCCAATTGCTGGTCAAACCTTGACCCCCGCCATGAGAGGTAGGCAGTGTGGTTCCCAGGACTTGGGGAAAATACTGGAGGTACTCACCGCTCCTTGTTTGGCTTCAGAGCCAGGAATAGGAAAGCCAGAGACTTATAGGTGGCGTTGTTCCAAGCCATTTCATCTTGATTATAATGCCAGGATGCACTCAAAACCTTCTGGATTGTCATTCCAACCAAAAGGAAATGGCTCTGTCTGTGGTGTGGGTCTCCCAGAAGCACAAGCATAACAGTTGCTCTTGTTCAGGGTTTTCATTATATGTTTTATCCTTTCCATTCAGGCATTTACTCCCCATAATCCTGTTTCTATCTTGAGGGTCTTTCTTAGGTCATTCATGGTTATCACTTTTACTACCTTAGGGTCATTCAAAGGGGCTTGAAAGGCTTTGGGAGGGGGGGGGGGGCAGGCATAACTGTGGAAGCTATCCTTGGGGTAAGTGAGTTCTTAAGTATTCTGATACAACACTCAGTTGGGTCTTTCCCTGTGGTGAATATCTCTATCCCAAATTCCCTTTCATTCATTGACTTCTGGACTCTCTTGTAACCCATAAGGGGATCATTAACCTTTCATACTAATAGATCTTTTTGATAGTTATGTATACTGGGTTGCAAGTTTTAATTTGGCAATTTTGATCAAAGGACCCCTTAAATATGGCAATCAGATCCTTGATTGGGGAAAAGATCTATGTTGTCCACCCATTTGGTTCAGTCGTCCAGAAGACGTTGGACCTATAGGGGCAATCCTCTTCAGGGCACAAATGTTTATTCTCCCCAGAATATCATCATTCTTCGAGTTCCCCCCTCCCCCCCTAAGTAATGTGTGTTGCCTTATTCCCCTCTGCCAAGTAAAGGGAAAAGGGGTATAGTTCTATCCCAGTCTTAACCACTGAAATAGCAACATTAGTAGGCCTTTGCTCATAGCCACCACTTACCCGAATAAGTCATTATGTATCCATTCAACTTCAGCAGAGGATAAGACACAGTCTTCCTTGGCATGCATGCATGCAAGAAGGTCTCTCGAAATTGTCATAAAAGGAAACTATTCAAAAGAGCCAGTTAGGAAAATTCATCAGAGAAGAAAACTTTACAGCCATAAAACAGAGGCGGAGAAAGCATATAAGTGCCATATGCTGCTGCACAATCTGCCTGATCGGGTTCCCCATCCCTTCCTGAGTTAAAATGTGAATTCCTTTGCATTCAGGCAGGCCAGTCCACACCAGTGGGTTATGCACATCTACCAGAAGATGGAGACTGAGTAAAGCTGAGGTCACAGACATATAGCTCTGTCCCAACAGCCTGCCAATATTCTCCATCTCCAGTAGATGTAGACCTGCATTTCTGTACTGGGAATTGCTTGTGTAAAAAATAAAAAAAGAGAAGATAAGATTTTGACACATGGTTTGGCTCTCGAAAGGGCTTGGTTGTTGGTGTGGTTATCCTTCTGCAGTGATTTCCACCTTGCTCTGGGCCAGAAAGTTTTTCTGTGTTTCTGGCTTTTATTACAATCAGAGTTGAGAGCCCTGGTATGAGGAGCAAGGTTCTCAGCTTCTCAAGAGGAAATTCCTTTAATTTTGGAATTTCTGCTGGAAGGTTTGCTTAAAGGCTTGGCCCTTACTACCCTGAAGATTCAAGTAGCAATTTTTGTTTGTTATAGGGGGCGAGTCAATGGTGAGCCATTGTCTTCTCATCCAGATGTGTCCCAGTTCCTGAAGGGAGTTAAGCATCTTCAGCCTCTTGTGGCTAACGGTGCCTCGGTGAGACCTTAATCTGGCCTTAATTTTTTTTTTTTTTATTTAATGGTTCCTACCTTTAGTCTACTGCATGGTTTTTCCTTGTGGCAACTTACTTTGAAGGTAGTTTTTCCTCATGGCAATCTGTTCAGTGTGTTGGATTTCTGAGCTGCACGATCTTGCTGTAGGTATGGGACTTCTCTCTTTTTATGCCAGTAGTGGTTTCAGAAGTTTCAATTGGATCACTCTTTTTCCCTGCCCATGCTGGATAGGGATAGTGCTGTGTGTAAGGATAGTCTTTTGTGGGCCTTGGATGTCAAGCAGCATCTGATGAGGTACTTGACGATTTCTAAATTTTTCAGGAAGTAGGATCGGGTGTTTGTGCTCCATTGTGGAGGTAAACAAGGGGAACCTTCAGTGCAGGCAACTATAGCCCATTAGAAAAAGAATGTCCTCACAGCCACCTGTGTGGATGCCGAGATTCCTTTCTCTAAGCAAATTATCGTGCAACTCACTAGAGCTCAGGTGGTATCATGGGCGGAGCCTTAATTTTTGTCTCCGGCCAAGTTTTCCCGGGCAGTGATATAGTCTTCCTTGCATATCTTTCCAAGCATTACCACTTGGACATTCGGGCTCTGAAGGTTGCAGCCTTTGCGTATGTGGTATTAACTGGATGATGGACAGTCTCCCACCTTGATCGGGAGTAGCTTTGGTACATCCCACTGGTGTGGATTGGCCTGCCTGAGTGCAGAGGAAGGAGAAATTACTACTTACCTGATAATTTCCTTTCCTGTAAGGAAGGAAGGCCAATCTACAAACTGCCCTCTGCAGCCTACTTGCTTTTAGTTTGTCCCTTCTGTGCGGACGATGAAGTCTTATTCTGTTCATTCCATTGAAGGACTGGTGAGTGACATAACCAGCCCCTGAGATCAGTGCATGTTAATTCTTTTAGTTGAGATCTGTGTTCCCAATTGGGTGGAAGCATGAGTGCTTGACTCTTCATAATCATGTTCACATATAATCAGTTTGTCCACAGTTTGGCTTTTCCAGAGAATACTGGTGGGCTGATGGCAAGGCTATATGTCCATGATGTCAGCTTTACTCTGTCTCCATCTGCTGGTAGAGGTGCATAATCCACTAGTGTGGATTAACCTGGCTTTTTTTTTTTAGAGGAAAGGAAGTTATCAGGTAAGTAGTAATTTCTCCTTCAGTCTGTGGTATAATAAACCTAAACTAAAACAGCATTAACTGCCAGTATTCAAACAGCAACAACTCTACCTATGAAAAGCTAACACTGCAAATATTACACCAGGCCTGAAAACAAAATACACCTCCTATTTGAAAAACAAAACAAGCTAAACTGCTATAGATCCTTACACAGAAATTACACATTAGACTAGCAGAATACCTCACCTCATTCATACAATTAGAACACAGACCAACCCTCAAATATAGAATAAAGAGACCATAAAGTATAAACAGAATCATGCAGACAAAAAACTAAACTGGAAACCACAACAAGGCAGACTACAGTACAACAGGGGAAAAACAGAAACATCACCATTCCTCATAAAACAATAATAAAATCATAAGAACATAAGAATTACCATGCTGGGTCAGACCAAGGGTCCATCTAGCTCACTCTCCTGTTTCCAATAGTGGCAAATACAGGTCACAAGTACCTGGCAGGATCCCAAACAACAAATGCTGCTAATGTCAGGGATAAGTAGTGGGTTTTCCCAAGTCTATCTGGTTAATAATATTTTATGGACTTCTTCAGGAACTTGTCCAAACCTTTTTTTTTTTTTAACCCAGCCTTTATCACATCCTCTATCAATGAATTCCAGAGCTTAATTGTGTGTTGAGTGAGAGAATTTTTCTCTGATTTATTTTAAACGTGCTACTGACTAACTTCATGGAGTATCCCTTAGTTTTTTTGTTATTTGAAAGAGTAAATAACTGATTCACATTTACCCATTCTATTCCACTCATGGTTTTATAGACCTCTATCATATCCCCTCCTAGCCGTCTCTTCTCCAATCTGAACAACCATAACCTCTCCCTTTTCCTCACAAGGGAGCCATTCCATCCCCTTTATCATTTTGGATGCCCTTCTATGTAACTTTTCCAGTTCAGCTATATGTTTTTTAAGATGTGGCGACCAGAATTGCACACAGTGCTCTAGGTGCAGTCTCACCATGGAGCGATACAACATTAATCATAGTAGTAAAACTTTACTAATACAAAGAATAAATATTTAAAAAGTTGATAACTAGAATACTCAATAATTAAATGTAAAAAACAACTTAGATGCAGAGACAGGCCTGACTTCCACTGGGGTTGTACTGTGTGCCTGTGAGCTGGTCTGACTTGATAGGCTGCCGGTTTCAGCCTAATGATGATGTTGGTACGGGAAAGAACGCTGGTTAGAGGGGATATCATTACATCATACTGGCATCACCGATAAGTAGCACCCCTTCACTCATTGCACCTTGTGCGAGTGCAGAGGTCGCACACCCCAAAAGCCGGCTATGACACTGCAGTGGCTCCTCCCATCTCCAGTCCTGTTATAGTATTAGCTATGATAACTGCTCTGGAATTTGCCCCCAAGTCATCCACCTCCTGAGAGAGGAGCAGGCACGAATGGGTTACCAGGGCACAAGCAGCAATCTGTAAGTTCATAGCTATTGTGTCAAAGGCCTGTTTAAGGATGGACTCCATCTGCCTATCATGTGCATCCTTTAAGGCTGCTCTGCCCTCCACTTTTTGCTTAGAGACAGCACAGACCAGCGCATCCACTTTAGGGAGACACAAACGTTCTCTCGCTGCTGGATCCACTGGGTATTGAGCTTCTAAAGCTTGTCCACCTTTAAAACTTGCTTCTGGGGCATCCCATTCCAGGTCAATCAACTCCTGGATGGCTTCCAGTACTGGAAAGCAGCAAGAGGCTTTCCGTAGGGAAATCAGAATGGGATTCTTCTTTGGTTCCATCATAGAGTCCGCTCCAGGAACTTCCAGCATCTTCAGGGTCTGGGAAGCCAGGGCCGGCAATTTGTCTGTATGGAAAAACCATAACATGGTCCGATACAGTTCTAAACCAGGGGGGGATTTCCCCATCTTCCAAGGAATCTTGATCCTCTTCTTCATCCGGGTCCTGCCAGGGATACCCTTGGTGAGTCAAGGCATGCCTCAAGTTCTGCTGATAGGACCGGGAGAGGGAGGGCTTACCGCCTGAGGTTCTGTCTGGACAGGGGCCAATGAGGTAGCAGACTATGCCTGTACGAAGGGCTTGAAGGCCTTGAAAAAATTTCATTCAAGAGAAGGTGGCCGGGTCCATGCCTAGCCCAAGAGGTACTGGGGTAGATGCTGCTAAATTTCCCCCTCCCATGGATGACCCAGTCCCTTGGATACTCAGATCCGGGGTACTTTCGGTTAAGGCTGTGGCTGACCCAACCTCTGAATGGAAGGAGCCGGGCTTAGCAAAGTCCGAGGAGGCCAACTCTCCCTGGGCTTCCTCACAGTGCTGACCATAAGCAAGAATCCAGGTCAGATTGTGCAGCCCTAATATGACAAGCAGTGCAGAGAGAAAGGCGCTTATGTTTCTTTGCTGCCAGAGCCATTGGCAATGGTAACTGCGTTGTCAGACGGCTCGTGCTTAAAATTTTATGCGTACAGATTTCAGGCGCTTACGTGGGCTGGAGCAAGGTGCACACACAGCCTGTGTGCCCGGTTTACTTGTATTCTGCATCTAATAAGGTGTGCGCATGCGCAAAGCCAATACACACTGCACGTATCGAAGCTCTATGGTGGGCTATACAGCCACAAAAACATGCGCAAGATGTTGCCACCGCAGCCTACCATGCGGTGTGCCGACCAAGCCTAAAGTGGGGCCTAGCCCACCGGGGGGGAGGGGGCCACTCAACCTGCTCAGAAGCCCACTTTCTCTTACGTCTCTGAATCGAGAGGAAATCTTTTTTTTTTTTTTACATACCTGGGCTCAGTGCTTACCAGCTAAGTATAAAGAAGGTCTCTGGCTGCGAGGAGAGAGGGTTTTGGCTGTCATTGCCATGCTCGGCTTCCTGCACCTGCTGCCTTTCAGCTGCTTAAGCAGCAAAGGCCATGCCGGGAACCGGCTACCGGACCAAGGCACACCTCTGAGGGATCTCGGAAATCACCTCAGGAATTCTGAACTGGGGGAGGGACTTTTAGATATCACCGCAGGAGAGTAGGACTCAATCTTTTCTCCAATTTAATAGTAGAATGTCTTCTTCCAAACGATACAGCAATCCCCATAGGAAAAGCATGTCCGCATCTGCTGGAGACGGAGAAATACTGAAGGGCTGAGTTCACTGCAGGGGTGTATCTAGGGTGACGTCAGCTTTGAAACCTGACTCTGTTTCCATCTGCTGGCAGGGGAGCATAAATCCATCTGGCTACACACTAGGAACATTTCTTTTTTTTTACTTTCTTTGAGAAAAATGGATAATAGCAGCTTTGGTGTTTTCATTTTATTTTCAGAACTCTTCTCCTCCTGGTCATACAGAGATAAGTTTTGCAAAGCTTTTGTAATCTTATCAGTATCAAAAGTTCCCTCAGTTGGCCATGCTTATTAATCCATTTTGTAATTTTTTTCTATATCAAAAGCTTTCCTATATTTAACTGTATTATATCATTAGGGGTTGTAGTATTTTTTTTCTGTGCAAACACACACACACGTAGAATGCATGGAGTTTCATAGCATAGAGGCTAGTGTAGCTGTTTTTCACAAGCATTAGTACAAACAAAATTACTGCTTCTTGCCTCTCATGTTCTTCCTCCCCCCCCCCCCCCCCCTTTTCTCCTGCTAGTATGCAAAGGTCACAGAAAACAAGAGAGATGACATTCCAAACCAAATAACATTTGTTTACTCGTACGCTGAAGAACAGATTAAATGAAAGTAGAGAGTTAAATTATCACAGAAGAAACACTCGCACAAGCAATGCCAAGCGTGTAACTATAGACACTCACGCTGGGTGTCTTATCAATTAAGTAATTTTACTCTGCAATGAATTGTATTTATACTGTATTCATATTTCATGATAGCCTTATGTTAGCTATTTATCCAGATAAGATTAAATATCTGTGTATAATTTACCATTGCATTTTGCCACATATTGTGTTAATGTTAACACAATGGACTCTTTGCGGGACTTATCTTGCTAACTATTATCAGAGATATATTCATAGCATATTAGAATATTTTTGTAATGTCCAAAATCTTGCTAGTTCTATTTTTGTTTTATCCAGAATTAATCTGCTTATGGAGTCAGCAATTTCATCTCTTACTATGAAGTGGAGAACCCTTATGCCTGTTTTTCAGTAAGGAAAAACACTCTAATCCTAATTGTTATTTTCTCTTATTTCAAATCACGGGCACCTTTAGCCAAACACTGAAACAGACAGACAAGACATAAAAACGCTTTCAAATATTAATTTCTTATCATTTAAGGTATTTTCATATTTGTCTGCCAAAGTATTTATCATTACCTTAAATTTATAAAAACTATTAAAACTGTTACTTCTTCAGAAAAAGTCCTATTTAAAATGCATTCACACGAATAAGCAAGCATACTGCAATTTTTGTTTTCAATCATACTAGATGTCTCATCATGCCTTATGCTAAAATTTAATGCTCTACCCTTATTAACCAGTTAGTTCTATGAGTTACTTAACTTAAAACTAGACTTATCACAGAATAACACTTCTCAAGAACCCAGCCTGGGCACGTGGTTTCTTTTGTTGATTCTCCTCAACCATGCTCACCTCAGCATGAGACGGATACCAGGCTTGAGGATAACATCCCTGTCTAATATTATAAATCTTAACCTAAACATCTTAAACTATAAACCTTAAATCTTATCCTAATAAAATTTTCTCCAGTTTTGGTTCTGCAAGACAAAACCTTAAATCAAGGAGAGAGAGAGAGAAAATGCCAGCCAGCGGGGAAGAGAAAGCACTTCCCTTAACCCGAGCAGACATGCAGGCAGTTTCACTCACTGGCTCCAGAGGTCTCCAGTCCCGATAGGGTGCCAACTGATGTGTTTCACTGAAACAAAAAATACTTAAAGCTAACGGCTGTGGAGAAAATAAACTTCTTTTATTAAAATGCTACAAAATAAAGCAGAGTTGCTTCCCTGGAATAGGTGTTTCTCGCAGGATAGCAGGATGTTAGACCTCACAGATGGATGACATCATCAGACGGAGTCCCGTCACAGAACACTTTTGTCAAAGTTTCTAGAACTTTGACTGGCACACTGAGCATGCCCAGCATGCCACCAACCCCATGGCCACACAGGGTCCCCCTTCAGTCTAGTGTCAAAGCAGAAAAAAATACAAGCGAAAAATAAAACAACAAAATGCAGGCAAACCCAACTCTGCAGGGTGGCGGGCAGGTTTCGTGGGGACTAACATCCTGCTGTCCTCGGAGAACACCTGTTACAGGTAAGCAACTCTGCTTTCTCCCAGGATGGTAGTCCTCACAGATGGCTGAATACCAAGCTGCCCCCGGAACACACTGGGCCAACAGGCACCCAGTAATGCAAGAGGCATAACAGGGGTGCTGTTGGCAACAACGGGGGAAGTCTGAACTTCATACTGGGTTCTAGGTAGGGAGAGTTGGGTTTTCACACTGGAAATAGGTTACGGAGGACAGAGTGGCCAAAGATGCTGTCCTGTCGACAGTCCTTGTCCAGACAGTAATGGGCTGCGAAGGTATGGAGGGAACTCCATGTCGCGGCCTTACAGATAGCCCAGAAGTGTGCCACTGACACTGCCATGGTCCTTATTGAGTAAGCTTTCATGTGGCCCCCTGATTGGAAGGCCTGCTTGCTGGTAGCAAAAAGCAATACAGTCCGCCAACCAATTGGACAGAGTCTGCTTGCCCACCACAACTCCAAGTCTATTTTTGTCAAAGAAGACAAAGAGTTGAGTGGACTGCCTGTGGGCTGTGGTACGCTCTAAATAAAAGGCAAGAACATGTTTGCAGTCCAAGGTATGCAGAGCCCACTCACCTGGATGCGAGCATGGCCTCGGGAAAAAGGTGGGCAACACAATGGACTGATTCAGGTGAAAGTCAGTCATCACCTTAGGCAGGAATTTAGGGTGAGTGCGCAGCACCACCCTGTCATGGAGGAACCTCGTGTAAGGTGGATAGGTCACTAGGGCCTGCAGCTCACTGACTGCGAAAAGTAACTGCCACTAGGAAGAAGACCTTCCAGATGAGGTGCTTCAGCTTGCAGGGGCTCAAACGGAGGCCATATTAGCCATGCCAGCACTATGTTAAGGTCCCAGGCGACAACAGGGGGATGTTTTGGAGGCTTCGGTTGAAGTAAGCCTCTCATGAAGCACCTAAGGGCTGCACAGAGACCGGAATGTCGCCCACTCCGTGGTGGTATGCGCTGATGGCACTCAGATGCACCCAGATTGAGGTAGTCTGAGGTCCAGACTCCGAGAGGCACCAGAGGTAGTCCAAAAACCTAGGTGTGGGGCAAGTGAAGTGATCATGACCCTCCTCTGTGCACCAGGATGAGAATCTCCTCCACTTTGAACATAAGAAAATGCCATACTGGGTCAGACCAAGGGTCCATCAAGCCCAGCATCCTGTTTCCAACAGTGGCCAATCCAGGCCATAAGAACCTGGCAAGTACCCAAAAACTAAGTCACAAACATTCACCAAGCTGGACTTCCAGGGAGCATACAACCTGATTAGAATCCAAGAGAATGATGAATGGGAGACTGCCTATAACATCCGTGACGGACACTATGAATACCTAGTGATGCCCTTCGGCTTATGCAATGACCCTGCAGTCCTCTATTCCCATGTGGAAGTTTACCTAGATTATATGCTAGGTTTTCTCAAAGTCTTTGTTGGAGCACCAACACCATGTGAAACAGGTTCTCCAGAGGTCCTGCGAGCACCACCTCTACCCCAAGGAAGTCTAATACCAGATTGAAATTCCATAGGGGCATCAGCCACTTTAGGGGTGGCCGGAGTTGCTTAACCCCTTTTAGGAAATAGGAAAGAGGGTAAGCATACAGGAGCCCTGCACTCCAGGAGTGGGTGAAGGCAACCACGGCTGGTCTCTGATCTTCCTTCTGCAGGGAGCAGAAGCGGTCCACCTTGTGGTTCTGCAAGGATGGGAAGAGATCTACTTCCGGTTGACCCCACAGGCAGAAGATCTTGTCCGCCACCAAGGGGTTTAGGGACCACTCGTGGGGGTGGAAGGTCAGACTGAGGTGGTCTGCCACTACATTCTTGGTCCCTGCCAGATAGATGGCCTGTAGGAGCATGAAACATGATAGAGCCCAGGCCCAAATCTGCACTGCCTCTTCACAGTGGATGTAAGAGCCTGTGCCCCCATTTGTTCACATACTACATGACCACTTGGTTGTCCGTCTGGATTAAGGCTACGCTGTTGGACAGTCCTGGAATACACAGAGTGTATACCGCATTGCTTGGAGTTCCTGGAAGTTTATCTGGCATCTTGCCTCGGGCTTCAACCATATCCCTTGTTTGTGGAGGCCATTGACATGGGCTTTCCAGCCTAGGTTGGAGGCATCCATGGTCAGGATCACCTGAACAGCAGGGGACTGAAAAGGGAGACCCTTGCTGAAGTTGGATTCCTGCACCCACAGGGCGAGGGAGAGCGGGAGTGGTTTGGTTATCTGGACCAGTGTGAAGAGTTCTTGAGAGGCTTGATGCCATTGGGACTGCAGGGTCCATTGTGTGATCATCATGGCCAGACAGGCCATTGGGGTGACATGCACAGACTATGGCATGTGACTCAGCAATTTCAGGAGCTGGTGGGCCGAGGCCGGCGAAGAATGGACCTGGACAGCCCGGCCAGGGTGGCTATATGTGCGCTGGAAAGGAACTCCTTGGCTACCGTGGTATCCAGATCTGCCCCGATAAAGGTGAGTCGCTGGGATTTCAGGTAGTTTACGAGGAACCCCAGTGATTGCAGGAGGCTCAACATCACGTGCAGGGCCTGAAGGGCTCCCACATTTGAAGAACTCTTGATGAGGCAATCATCCAGATATGGGAACACATAAGAAATTGCCATGCTGGGTCAGACCAAGGGTCCATCAAGCCCAGCATCCTGTTTCCAACAGAAGCCAAACCAGGCCACAAGAACCTGGCAATTACCCAAACACTAAGAAGATCCCATGCTACTGATGCAATTTATAGCAGTGGCTATTCCCTAAGTAAACTTGATTAATAGCAGTTAATGGACTTCTCCTCCAAGAACTTATCCAAACCTTTTTTTGAACCTAGCTACACTACCTTCTCTAACCACGTCCTCTGGCAACAAATTCCAGAGCTTAATTGTGCATTGAGTGAAAAATAATTTTCTCAGATTAGTCTTAAATGTGCTACTTGCTAACTTCATGGAATGCCCCCTAGTCCTTCTATTATTCGAAAGTGTAAATAACCGATTCACATCTACTCGTTCAAGACCTCTCATGATCTTAAAGACCTCTATCATATCCCATCCCCCCTCAGCCATCTCTTCTCCAAGCTGAACAGCCCTAGCCTCTTCAGCCTTTCCTCATAGGGAAGCTGTTCCATCCCCTTTATCATTTTGGTTGCCCTTCTCTGTACCTTCTCCATTGCAACTATATCTTTTTTGAGATGCGGCAACCAGAATTGTACACAGAATTCAAGGTGCGGTCTCACCATGGAGCAATATAGAGGCATTATGACATTTTCCATTTTATTAACCATTCCCTTTCTAATAATTCCTAACATTCTGTTTGCTTTTTTGACTGCTGCAGCACACTGAGCTGACTATTTTAAAGTATTATCCACTATGATGCCTAGATCTTTTTCCTGGGTGGTAGCTCCTAATATGGAACCTAACATCATGTAACTACAGCAAGGGTTATTTTTCCCTATATGCAACACCTTGCACTTGTCCACATTAAATTTCATCTGCCATTTGATTACCCAATCTTCCAGTCTCGCAAGGTCCTCATACAATGTATCACAATCCACTTGTGATTTAACTACTCTGAATAATTTTGTATCATCTGCAAATCTGATAACCTCACTCATTGTATTCCTTTCCAGATCATTTATAAATATATTGAAAAGCACTGGTCCAAGTACAAATCCCTGAGGCACTCCACTGCCCATTCCCCTCCCCTGAGAATTGACCATTTAATCCTAACTCTCTGTTTCCTGTCTTTTAACCAGTTTATAATCCACAAAAGGACATCGCCTCCTATCCCATGACTTTTTAGTTTTCTTAGAAGCTTCTCATGAGGGACTTTGTCAAACGCCTTCTGAAAATCCAAATACACTACATCTACCGGTTCACCTTTATTCACGTGTTTATTAACCCCTTCAAAAAAATGAAGATTTGTTAGGCAAGACTTCCCTTGGGTAAATCCATGTTGACTGTGTTCCATTAAATGTCTTTCTATATGCTCTACGATTTTGATCTTGAGAATAGTTTCCAATATTTTTCCCGGCACCGACGTCAGGCTCACTGTTTTATAGTTACCCGGATCGCCCCTGGAGCCTTTTTTAAATATTGGGGTTACATTGGCCACCCTCCAGTCTTCAGGTACAATGGATGATTTTAATGATAGTTAAAATTTATAACCTAATAGATCAGAAATTTCATTTCACATGCACCCCGTTCCGGAACACGGCCAGGCATTGTGAAGAGCCAGGATGCAGAGGCTAGTCCGAAGGGGAGAACCCTGTATTGGAAGTGCCAGTGGACTACTACGAAGCACAGATACTTGCAATGAGGTTAAAAGATGGCAATGTGCACATAGGCATCCTGTACATCGCGAGAGCAGAGCCAGTCCTCTTGTTGAAGAAGCGGAAGTAAGGAGCCCACGGATACCATTTTGAACCGCTCACTTCGGAGGAATTTTGTTTAAGGTCTGGAGGTCGAGGATGGGAGGGAGGCTGCCTGTTCTCTATGGAATGAGAAAATACCAGGAGTAGAACCCCCAGCCATGCTGAGCACGGGGAACCAATTCCACAGCTCTGGACTGTAGCAGGGCCAAGAGTTCTAACTTGAGGGTTTTTGCATGTTCTATGAGGCTCCACGTTGGAGAGGTTGGGGAGTCTGGAGGAACGCTGAGAAGGTTCAGGCGGTATCCTCGTAGACAGAGATGACACCCCCCCCCCCCCAGGTGGGTTAGATGGTATGGGCAAAGGGTTTAGGTATCTGCTCTCTCTGTACCAGTCAAAAGCCAGCTGCAGGGCTTGGCTGGGGGGCTGGCTGAGCCCTAGGCGCTCTTTGCTGGCAAGGGTGCCCTAATTTGGGCAGCCCAAGCTGGACGAGTACGGGAGACTGGAGGGTAGTATCTCAGTTGCCGGTAAAACTGCTTCCTGGAATCCCTACGTGGCGCTCTGCGGGTCACCGAAAAGGGATCAGAAGTGGTAGTAGACCACTGACGTAAGGTCTCATGGTGGTCCCTGAGTTGGGCTACTGCGTCCCGGAATTTGTTCCCAGATTTTCTCCTGTACAGGGGAGGTCGGCCAGTTTGTCTTGAACCTCTGGGCTAAGGTCAGAGGCTTTCAGCCAGGCCCAGTGTCAGGCACTAATGCCTGACACTGAGACTCTTGACGCTGTCTCAAAGACATCATAGGCCGCTCTCACCTCATGTTTCCCAGCTTCCAATCCTTTTTGGAGGATGGATTCTATACTTTCCTGAAATTGTTGAGGCAGGTTCTCGGCAAATTCCTGGATCTGTTTCTAGAGGTTCCAGTTGTACTGGGTCATGTACAACTGGTATGCCTCTATGCAAGCAATAAACATGGATCCCTGGAAAACTCTGTGGTCTTTCCCCAGAGGAGTGTGGCCTGGCCCTCTTGGCTTTCTTCTGGGCTGATTCTATCACCACTGATTGATGAGGCAACTGTCTCCATTGGAAGCCTAAGGCATGTTGCAACAGATAGGTAGCGTCAGTCTTCCTGTTGACTGGGGCCACAGAACCTGGTTGTTCCCAGAGGAGGTCTAAAAGGACCTCATTTACAGGGATGGCCATCACCTCCTTAGGGACATCCACAAATTGGAGGACCTCCAACATCTTGTGGCAGGTGTCCTCTTGAGTCAAAAACTGAAAAGAGAATGGTTTCCGCCGTTGCTCACACAAAGCCCGCGAAGGTTAAATCTTCAGGAGGCGAGCCCCATCTCTCGTCTGGGGGAGAAGGTTCCGACAGAATGTCCTCGGAGGCCTCTGACGAGTGGTTGGAAGAGGCATCTTCCCACGGATCGTAAGGGGCTTCCCTCCTCACCACCGAATTGTCCGGGTCAAGGAGGGAGGTCAGAACCCAAAGTACGAGGTGCGGGCACCAATGCTTGGTGAAGTGGAACAGACAACGGCTGCGCCGGCATCGAGGTCAACGGGACCTGTGGTGGATGCCGGGGCACCAGAAGGCCAGAAGGCCCCGGAACAGGATCCAGCTTCTGTGGCACCGCCTGTGGGGATGAGCATGGCACCGCTTCCTCCTCCTTCAAGGATCCCGGAATTGGGATCGAGACAGGGCACCTGGGGGCCACGCAGTACACGTTACATCGGTAAGGCTCCAAGCAGCACGTCCAACCTTTCCAGCAGGAGCACAACATGGAAAGCGCCGGTTCCTATGCCGGTATGGGAGCCGGCTTTGGTGGCTGCTGGAGGCCCTGGAGGGCATTTAGCACTGCCTGTTGAACCATGCGGTCCAACTCCTCTCTAAATGCAGGTGCAGGAAATACCAACCCGGGAGGAGGAGACAGGCTAGGTTTCACCGGAGCCTCCCCAGGGATCTGTGGAGGCTCGGTACCCGGCACCGATATCAGTGGGGAACGCTTTGGACTCCTAGGCTTGGAGGAGGGTGGGGCCTCCTCTTCTCGGGGTTTCTTTGGAGGAGGTTCGGCCGAGGCAGATGCTGTTCCGGTGTCTGTGCCAGCACCGGTCGGTGAAGCACGTCTGTGCTTCCCACGGTGCTTGGCCCAGTCCTTCTCTGGTGCAGAGGATGACGATCCCGAAGCTTTTGAACGCTCCAGTGCCGGTGAGGGGTGATCTCCCGTCCCTTGGTCATCACAGCAGGATGCTGAGGGCGAAGGTCCTGAGTCAGATCGATCCCCGCAACCTGACGTACCTACTAAAGGAGTCAAAGGAGCAGACTGCTTGGAACCAAACAAGTGCTCCATCTTGTCCAGGCGGGCGCATCAGCCTTTGGGGGTCATCTGAGCACAGCTGGGACACCGACGGATGTCATGGGAAGGCCCAAGACACAGGACACAAACATCCTGTGGGTCCGTTATGACCATAGTCGCAGACACTCTGGGCACTTCCATCAGCCACTGGGAGGTAGACACTTGGGAACAGACCATAACAGCGTGCAAACAGACCTACTGAGCGCCGGAGGAATCGGTTTGCGATGGGGGACCCCAAGGGGGGGGGGGGGGGGGACTGAAGAAAAACTTCAAATTGTTTCATGAGGAAAAAAGTTCTTAACAGAGCTCCACAAACCATGATGCAACAGCTCCATGGAAAAAGGAGCCCCGCTTAGATCGAGGCGGCAAACCAGGGCAGATGGCGACGGCGAGCAGGCAGGCAAAATGGCGACCTCCTTGGCGGGCTGCCACGTAGGCAGACCTTGCTAGTCCTTGCTCTTCGGAGACCAGTAAGTAAAGATGTACGCCTTACCTGCTCTTCGGCGCTTCCCGGCTGCGACCCAGGCGGTCTCCGGCTGCGGGGGGAGAGGGTAAGTACCGTCACCGCCGCGCTCGAGGAAGTGCACCCGCTGCCTCTAAGCCACGCCCGAACTTGTCTCGCTCGGGGGCTAAGTTCTCACCGGGACTGAGGCTGCCTCTATGCCGCGCCCGAGCCCTTCTCACTCGGGGGCTAGGTCCCTGCCTCGATCCGGCCACCGGACAGAGGCGCTTACCTCCGAGGGACCACGAAATCACCTCGGGAAACTCAACTGGGGGAGGGACCCGAGGGTATCACCGCAGGAGTGCAGGGCTCGTCTTCAGGTAGGATTTCTGCTAAGAATTTAGTCGTTATAATTTGGAGAAACGCTCAGCGAGCGTAAGGTAGCTCCAAACTGCTTTGGAGACGGAAATTACTGAGTTGCTGCACTTCCTGTGGGGGTATATGTACCCCGTGCTGACGTCAGATCCGTCTCCAACTGCTAGCACGAGCACACTATACCCACTTGTTTTGAGTCCATCTGCTACACGCTAGGAAAATAATATTTGTATACATGCACACATCTATAAATCAAAAGGGCTGGGAGGTTGTATTATGTGCCTGCACACAGAACCTTAGATCCTGTATCATTTGCACAGCAAAGTTTCATAGTAAGGTGTAGCTTTATATAAGAAGTGAAGTGGGGCAGGCCTTATGTAATGGTTTTATTAAAAAAAAAAAATTTTGCTACAGGAACACTCATTTCTACAATCTCTCTCTACACCCGATATCACATGGCAGGACTCTCCCTTTAAATCGCAACAATATTTTTTTTTAAGTTATACACATAAATACACATCCTCATGATATGGGAGAGGATGACAAGTCAGCAGTATTACCCACAAGGCTGTGAGTGAGAATGGAAATCCCAGACATCAGGATGGAAGATGAGGAAACACAGCACAAGCAGACTAAGATCATATACTCAAAACTTTGAGAGCCACCGTGCTTTCATTCTCAAAATTCTCCATTGCTTCTGCTCGGAGAATTTTTGTTACATTTTTATTTTGTCAATTGTTCTATGAAATTTTCTCTTTGAGGAAGAATTAAAGCGACAACAGTTTTTGGCTGAATCCCTGTATTTTAACCCCAGTTGGCTTGGTCATCTGGGCTCATCTCCAAGATATTTGTGACTATTCCTGTTCCAATGGTCTTGTTGCCATCGCGCAGGGTGAAGCGCTGGCCCTTCTCTAGAACCATGGGCTGTCGCAATGTAAGAGTCAGGGAAGTATCCTCTCCTGGCATTACCAGTTCCTGAAAGGAAACAGAACACCACGGCTCAATACCAGCTCCAGCTGCTGCAAAGTGAGAAAGGATGCTCTGCTTTAAACAACCCCCCCCCCCTTCAGTAATAGCTTCAGCTGTGTGTGTCTTTGCCATAAATAAATAAGACATACACACACACTCGCACAAACAGCAAAAGAGGCAGAAAATTATTTCAAGTTTACTAATCATTTGACCACCTATTCTGCAAATCATTTTTTATGTTGCTATTGCATAGTGAATTTATTCCACATTGGATATACTTAGTGAGAGACCACGCCTCATGTGTGGAGTAAATGGAACCCCCAAGGCATAAGCAGAGAGAAAGTGGTGAAAGACACTCCCTCCCTCCCCCAGAATGAGCAGCAAGGGACAGCTGAACTGTGAACACTGTTGCAATGGGAGAAGATACCTTATTGGGTGGTAGAATGACCCTACAGGCCATGTCCCAGGTCAGGGAAAACATGACAGGCATAAAGTTGGTAACAAAAGGTTTGTGCCGTCCACCTTCCTCCTTACTCAAGATGTAAATCTGCAAGAATAGGAGAACACCAGTACATTAACACCCCATATACAGCCATCATTGGTCTGCACAGATTTAAGGAAAGAATAAAATCTGTTTCCGGTCTGCCAGAGTCTAGCTTTCTCTCTAGAGCATGAACTTCAAATGCAAGGGGTTTTTCATGGCCTCCTTAATCATAAATTAGAGCTCTCTGGCAGTTTGAAGATGTACACTATTAAACTAATTAATGTAATGAAAAAAATGACAGGAGTCAGGTGGCATCCAACTAACACAGTTATCTCCGTGAAGATAATTATGTAATGCTGTCACCTTTTGATTTAGCATAGCCTTTCAATAGCAAGCACAATATACTGAGGTTAGATCATTTGGTAATTTTTTTTGAGAAAACAATTTTTATTGAGTATCACACTGAACTGAAAAACATGGATGTCACAGAAACAGTAAAACATAGAACAGAATACAGATATTGATAATGATACTCATCGAACAAAAGGAAACACCCATTATGTGTTATTCCTGTGTGCCCATGTCCACATGGGTTCTAAACTCCAGGGTCGCCCATCCTGGTGGCCCTTACTGGGTGGTATCCGGGGATGTTGCACTCTGATACATCCCACATATCAGTTCATCAAGCAACTGCAGCAGGGCGAGACCCTAAAAATCATTGGTAATATTTTTTTTTTAAACAAAATCTATGTCGTATGCAGATACAGGGAGATCATTCTAGGAATGAGATTAGACTAGAAGGGTTTCTTGAAGCCTTTAGGGTGTATAGTGATACTACTCTAGGAAATCATCCAACGTTTTAGAAGTATTTCCTTCATAAATAGCAGTGAGCAAGGTTGAGGCAGATTCTGGCTGGACAGAAAAATCAGGTGTGAAAAATGGTGAAACAGGTATACACCCTAGAAGAAAGGCGAGATAAGGGAGATATGATAGACACATTTAAATATCTCACAGGTTTGCATGCACAGGAAGCGAGCCTCTTTCAATGGAAAGGAGGCTCTAGAATGAAGGGTTATGGGATGAGGCGTAGACTCAGGAGTAATCTTAGGAAATATTTCTTTACAGAGAGGATAGTGGATGAATGGAACAGCCTCAAGTGGAGATAAAAACTATCTGAATTCAAGAAAGCATGGGATAAATATAGGGATATCTGAGGGATTGATGGGAATTGTAAAGCTAAATAATTGGGCAGATGGGTGAAATCACATGATGTGACAGGAGAGTGAAGATGTGTGACTTCACAACTCTGGGGTCCCACTCCCCATCTCAACACATCTGGATCTTTTTACTTAAACTAGCTCCAAATGGCAAGACATAGCTTTTGTCAATAATATTCGGTGTTTTTTCAGGCTGAAAAGATACAATTTGGAGCATTTATGGCAACAAAGCTTGCTCGGAAGGAGAAAAAAAAAGCCTGTGGCAGGCATGATGGCAGATGGCACAAGCTATCCTCCTTCCCAGAGTATGCCACTGAAGGAAGAAAGATCTCATAGCGAAAGTAGTCACAGCTCTAGCTGGCAGGTTTGATAAAATTTATGAAAAATTTGCTGAATCCAAGCCCTATTTGTGACAAATTTTCAGCAGGTCCAAGAGGTGGAAACACATCTTACTGGCATAGATGAGGGGATTCAGGTCCTAGGGAGGGACTTAGCAGCGGCAAAATCATTGGTGGTTAAAACTGAGCAAAAATTAGATGACCTTGAGAATATGTCCCTGCATTGCAATGTACAACTAACTGGCCTACCAGAGTCCACTGAAGGCAGGGCCTTACTGGAATTTTTGGAAACCTGGCTTGGTGAAGCGCTTGTGTCTCAGATGCACGTGGCATGCTACAAATAGAACTCGTGACACAGACTAGGCCACAGCTAGTTATAGCAAAGTTCCTTAATTATCGCCATAAGAAAGGAGTCCTCAGGCTGTATCGACAAAATCGAAATCTAAAGTATGATGGTCACTCCATTCCACTTTTTCCAGATTATTCTGCTGTGGTAACAGTGAAAAGGACATTATTTGCACCAGTTTGTGCTAAGTTGTCAGAACACCATATTCACTTCCAACTTCAATTTCCCACAAAACTGAGAATCCAGCACTAAACAAAAGCCACGTTTTTGATACAGCGGACGAAGTGAATGCATTCATGGAGAACCGGGAAATAAAATTGCAGTGTCACAGGGCACTTGAATCAGAAGATCCTAGTGACAAATATATATCCTGTTCCTACCGGAGAGAGAATCTCTTCAGAATGTTATTTTTTTTTTTATATTTATTTATTTATCAAATTTTAATTATACAAGCATATAAATACTTGATGGAAAAAAAAGGAAATAGACATTCAAATTATTATCAACTAAACTTGCAATAATACCTTCAATCGTTCCATATTCAATAAATGTCTATTACAAATTCTTAGTCCTCCATAATGGGGAAAGTTAAACATTGCATTTTAACAAGGCTTAATGTAACTTAAAAATCAAGGAAATATTCAACGAACAACAAGGTTTTAAATATTCCTACATTTGTTAGATTTACTGAGGTGTTACAATCATACTATTCAAGGATCTTTCTTTTTGTTTCTCTATCAGTAGTTTTTTTAACTGTGAGGGCTGGTAGAAACAATATCTTGTTTTTTGATGTTCGACACAGCATTTACAAGGAAACTTCAATTTATATGAAGCTCCAATTTTTATCACTTCAGTTTTCATACTGAGGAATTCTTTTCTCCTTTTTTGGGTCTCCCTTGTTAAATCAGGGAACATTCTTACTGATAATGAATAAAACTTTTCTCCTATATTCCTGAAAAAAAGTTTTTGGACCCACTCCTTATCGGTATTTAAGAGAAACGTGATTATTAAAGTAGCTGATTGAATTGTTTCTAAATTTGTAGATTCTAATATATCTGTGATGTTTAAGGGAGCTAGAGATGGTTGTTCTATTTCCTTATCATTTTCATTTCTAATCTTCCATTGGGGAATATAATATAATTGGGTTAATGGAGGTAAGGTTTGTTGAGGAATTTTTAATACCTCAATAGCATATTTGTTCCACATCTCTTTAGCAGAGAGATGTGGAATTTTAGGAAAATTTATCAACCTTAAGTTTCTGTTTCTTTGTTGATTCTCCAACCCTTCCATTTTTCTAGAGAGATATTGATTCTCTTTTATTATTGATTCATTTAAATTTTTTAATTTTTTCAATTCAGTCATATTTTCTCCCATTAACTGATCTCTTTTTTTATCTTCAGATTGTATTTCATTAATATTAGATTCCATATTCTCAATTTTACTAATGAGTGGGTTTAATTGAAGAGTCAAGTTTTTATTCATTATTTCCAGAGTTTCCCAGATAGTTTCTAAGGAGAAACTTTCAGGTCTCTGTAGAGATATTGTTTCTATATTCCCAGCTCTCAATTTTGGATCCCGACTAGATAAGGAACCCTCAGATACATCCCCTTCTAACATGCTAGATCCACTAGCATGTGCTGCTACTTGATTCAGAGATGTCCCCAGTCCTTCACCCACCTCGCCTGGCTGAAACACAGGTTGTGGATGCTGTCTGTCCGGATCAAGATATGTTCTTATAACAGCAGGATTTTTAGGAGGTATTCTAACATCCGGGGATAGCGAGATCTCAAGTTCACGAAGATTTGCCGTGCCTCCCTGCAAACCTTCAAGTGAATCATCTCCCGGTATTGCTGAAACCTTTCTTATGTGGGCGTCCATTGGGCCCATCACAGGACTGGCCAAGTTATCAGTAAACGGCCTTTCTCTAGCCCTTCTTTTCCGGGCTGAGTGCGGCATATTACTTTAGAACACAGGAAATACTTAATTCGAAAATTTTACGAAAATTACTTATCTTGACCAGGTTGTTCGGCGACGTCTTTTAGCTTCCCCAAATTAGGAGACCGAGGGTTGCATCATATAGAATAATCAAATCACTCCTGCATCCATCCGAATCCAGGCAAAGCCAGGCAAAGCCTTACTAACGCGCGCGCCTTGTGCGCGCGCGGCTTTGGCAGCGCGCCGGCGTCGACTGCGCGCCGCAGGTGGCCAGATGTTATAGGGTCACTTCCTGGGTCCCGCCCTCCACGTCGAGGGACGCGCTGGAATCTCCGTCCGGGCAAGTAACAGTTCTTACCCCAGGATACAGGTAATAACCAAACGAGTAGATATCACTCCCTCTCAGTCTCAGCGCGGTTACAGAAAGGGCCCGACTTTAAAGCACCACTTCCTGGGTCCCGCCCTCCACGTCGAGGGACGCGCTGGAATCTCCGTCCGGGCAAGTAACAGTTCTTACCCCAGGATACAGGTAATAACCAAACGAGTAGATATCACTCCCTCTCAGTCTCTCTCTTCAGAATGTTAAAATATTAATCGGTGAGTCTTCCTGCTGATTAATGGATATTTCAAGGCTACACATTAGCATGGCTGGAAGCAGTGATGATTTTTTTTCCCCATTTTATTAGGAGGCTTAATTATGCTGCAGTAGTCTCTTTAACTGGTATATCCCTACTCGGGGAGATTTATTGCTGTTGATCTATTTTTGAAACAAGTTGTTTCGAGGTATGCACATTTGGGGAGCAGGGCCCTGCATATGAAATGTGTTCAAGATGCCCATTCATGGCAACATGTTTTGAGGGGACAATTACAGTTGGGGGGAAATCGGGGGGGGGGGGGGGGGGGAAGGAGTAAAAAGGTATGTAGCTTAGTGGAAAATGGGAAGTTTGTAGTAAAGAAATTTTTGACTTCTGAGAGGTGCAGGGAAGGGCTTTCAGATAAACGGAACCAAGATCTAAGCTGAGAGGTCCAGTTTGATGAAATGGCCATGTACAATGTTGGGATTACTACCTGATAATCCCCTTTTCCTTAGTGTAGACAGATGGACTCAGAACAAATGGGGATAGTATCCGCGTGCTAGCAGTTGGAGACTGATCTGACATCAGCACGGGGGTGTATATATCCCCACAGGAAGCGTAGCTATTCAGTAATCTTCCTTGCAAAAGCTGTTATAGATGTGTGTACTGACACTCAGTTAAAAAGTGAAACAGGATTCCCCTGACCGATTGATAGTAGCTGGAGACCGCCAGCATTCCCAACCGGAAGGCGTGGACACCTGGTAGAGTGTACGCTCTTATGGAAACAGATGACATGGCTTACCTTGAATCGGTGATACCCATGTACGCAGGCAGCTGGGCGGGATGCTGAGTCCATCTGTCTACACTAAGGAAAAGGGGATTATCAGGTAGTAATCCCAACATTTCCTGGCGTGTAGCCAGATGGACTCAGAACAAATGGGATGTACAAAAGCTTTACTCCCAGCCTGGGCGGGAGGCTGCCTGAGGCCCATGTAGTACCGCCCTCGCAAATGCCGAGTCCTCCCTGGCCTGGACATCCAGATGATAGAACCTGGAGAAGGTATGGAGGGAGGACCACGTTGCCGCTTTACAGATTTCCGCAGGCGATAGCATCCTGGATTCTGCCCAAGATGCTGCTTGTGCTCTGGTAGAATGAGCCTTGACTTGTAGAGGCGGAGACTTCCCAGCCTCTACGTACGCTGCTCTGACAACTTCTTTAATCCAGTGGGCGATGGTGGGCCGCGAGGCCGCTTCACCTAGCTTCTTCCCGCTGTACAGGACGAACAGATGGTCCGTCTTTCGTAGGTCTTGTGTAAGTTCCAAATATCTGGGCAGCAATCTGCCAATGTCGAGATGGCGTAATAAACGCCCTTCTTCAGATTTCTTCAGACCCGCCGTGGTAGGCAAGGATATGGTTTGATTAAGATGAAACTGTGAAACCACTTTAGGTAGAAAGGAGGGAACCATACGAAGATGGATAGCCTCCGGAGTGATTCTGAGAAAGGGATCACGGCAGGACAATGCTTGTAGCTCTGAGATGCGGCGGGCTGAACATACAGCCAGCAAGAACACCATCTTCAAGGTTAGAGAACGAAGAGACAGGCCCCGAAGGGGTCTGAAGGTGGATCCCGCGAGGAAATCCAAAACAAGGTTGAGGTTCCACAAAGGCACAGGCCACTTCAGTGGCGGACGAATATGCTTGACTCCCTGCAGGAAGCGAGAAACATCCGGGTGCTTGGCGATGGTCTTGCCATCCCTCCTGGGACCATAGCAAGACAGCGCAGCCACCTGAACCTTGATGGAGCTGAGGGAGAGACCCTTCTGAAGTCCATCCTGCAGGAAATCCAACACAATAGGGATTGTGGTTGCATGTGGATTGGTGCTGTGAGTGTCGCACCATGCTTCAAATACTCTCCAGATCCGGATGTATGTGAGGGATGTGGAAAACTGCGAGCTCAGAGGAGGGTATCAATCATGGGCTCCGAGTAACCCCTCTTCTTTAATCTAGCCCTCTCAAGGGCCATACCGTAAGAGAGAATTGAGCCGGATCCTCGTGAAGAATGGGACCTTGATGTAGAAGGTCCCGGAGAGGAGGCAGGGGAAGGGGCTCCCCTGCCAGTAGTCTTCTCATGTCCGCGTACCAGGGTCTTCTTGGCCAGTCTGGCGCCACTAGAAGAACTAGGCCCCGGTGTCTCTGAATCTTGCGGATGACAGCGCCTAGCAGAGGCCACGGAGGAAAGGCGTACAGTAGGGTCCCTGGAGGCCATGGCTGAACCAGGGCATTGATTCCGTGTGAGCACGGGTCGCGCTTGCGGCTGAAGTATCTGGGTACTTGAGCGTTGGACTTGTCCGCCAGTAAATCCATGTCCGGAATCCCCCAATGATCCACAATCATCTGGAAGGCCGTGGGTGAGAGCTGCCACTCTCCCGGATTTAGGCTTTCTCTGCTGAGGAAGTCTGCCGTGATATTGTCCTTCCCGGCAATGTGGACGGCGGAGATGTCCTGAAGATTCACCTCTGCCCAAGTCATCAGAGGGGCGATCTCCCGAGATACCTGTCGGCTTCTGGTTCCGCCCTGACGGTTGATGTATGCCACCGTGGTGGCGTTGTCGGACATCACTCTGACTGCTCTGTTCTTCAGTCTGTGAGCAAATCGAAGGCATGCCAATTGGACTGCCCGGGCCTCTAGACGGTTGATGTTCCACGCTGACTCTTCTCTGTTCCACCGCCCTTGTGCGGTGAGTTCTTCGCAGTGTGCTCCCCAGCCGCTCAGGCTGGCATCTGTGGTGAGCAAGATCCACATGGGAGAGGACATCTTCGACCCCCGGCTCATGTGGTTGGACTGCAACCACCACCGTAACTGGGTCCGCACTCTGGCTGGTAGAGGTAGGTGCGTGGAGTAGTTCCGTAGACGGGGGCTCCAGCGAGAGAGCAGGGCGTATTGTAGAGGTCTCATATGGGCCCTCGCCCAAGGTACCACTTCCAGGGTGGATGCCATGAGACCAAGAACCTGCAGATAATCCCAGGCTGTGGGCCGACTGGCTCCCATCAAATACTGGATATACTGCTGAAGTTTCAACTTTCTCTTGGTTGTGAGACTGACTGTGTCTGCCCGGGTGTGGAACTGTACTCCCAGGTATTCCAGTGACTGGGAAGGCTGTAGGCAGCTCTTGCTGAGGTTGATTACCCAGCCCAGGCTTTCCAGAAGGGCTATCACTCTGTCGGTGGTCCGAAGGCTTTCCTCTCGTGACTTCGCCCTGATCAGCCAGTCGTCTAGGTAGGGATGGACCAGAATTCCTTCCCGCCTGAGTGCCGCCGCTACCACTACTACCACCTTGGTGAATGTCCGTGGCGACGTTGCCAACCCGAAGGGCAGAGCCCGAAACTGGAAGTGGCGGCCTAGAACCTTGAAGCGTAGGTAGTGCTGATGATCCGGATGGATCGGGATATGCAGGTATGCCTCTGACAGGTCTAATGCCGTGAGGAATTCTCCTGGCTGTACTGCGGCCTTGATGGAGCGTAGAGTTTCCATGCGAAACCTCGGGACCCGTAAGTATTGATTGACCGACTTGAGGTCCAGGACAGGCCGAAAGGTACCCCCTTTCTTGGGTACCATGAAATAAATGGAATAATGTCCAGAATTCACTTCCCAGGCAGGTACTTGGATGATGGCTTTCAAGGACAGGAGCCTCGCCAGGGTAGCTTCCAATGCTGCCTTCTTGTGTATGGGACATGAAGATTCCACAAACTTGTCCGGAGGGAGATGATGAAATTCCAGATAATATCCCTCCCGGATAACGGCGAGAACCCACTGGTCCGATGTAATCTCGACCCATCTGGGGTAGAAGAGGGTCAACCTGCCCCCTATGGCTCCGTCCCCCAGATGAATCGGCGGATTCTCATTGGGAGGCGTGGCCGGGACCCGAGCCCGGGCCTGCTCCCCTCTTGCGCTGCTTGGTCCGAAAGGACTGATTCCTGGCCGGGGGACGTGGTGCCTGGTAGCGACCCCTGTAAGGAACGAAACGCTGGGAACTCCTGCCCCTAGAGGGCCTTGGAAAGGCGTGCTGGCCCCTTCTGAACCGATCTTCCGGCAATCTGGGCACTGGAGAGGCACCCCATGCACTGGCCAGTTTATCAAGGTCGCTGCCAAATAGAAAAGAGCCCTTGAAGGGCAATCTGATGAGGCGTGTCTTAGAAGGCGCATCAGCCGACCATCTTCGGATCCAGAGCTGCCTCCTGGCGGCTACGGAGGATGAAATCCCTTTAGCTGTTGTCCGGACCAGGTCAGATGCCGCATCTGTAAGGAACGAAAGAGCGGATTCCATGTCTGCCGCCGGAGCGTTGTTTCTAACCTGTGACAAACAGGCACGCGTCACCACCGTGCAGCAGGTGGCGATCCGTAAAGATAAAGCTGCCACCTCAAAGGCCTGACACAGAATGGCGTCCAGTTGCCGGTCATGCGGCTCCCTGAGGGCCGTCCCCCCTTCAACCGGAATGGTAGTGCGCTTGACCACAGCGCTAATCAAGGCGTCCACCTGAGGGCACGCCAGCAGGTCCTGGATAGCCGGTGCTAATGGGTACATGCTCTTCAGAGCCCGACCCCCTTTGAAGGCAGCCGCTGGTGCCGCCCATTCTAAATAGATCAGTTGTTGCGCCGCCTGTAAGAATGGAAAATGGCGGGCCGTAGGACGAAGACCTTCCAGCAGGGGGTTCTGCGCAGAGGGTACCGAAGCGCTGGGACCTGTAATATCCAATTCTGCCAGACACTGAGACACCAGGTCGGAGAGATCCTCCTTAGGGAAGAACCGCCTCATGGTTCTATATGGCTCAGTCCCTGGAGGGAGGTCCCCCTCGTCCGGGAGTTCGGACTCGTCCTGTGAGACCTCCTGGTCTGACTGATCCGGACTATCCATCGGTGGGAAGTCCCACTCGCGATAAGGTCGTGATGGTCCAGGAACCGGATCCGCAGGAGCTGCTACTGCAGCAGCCGCCGCAGGCGCAGCCACCGCAGGAACTACAGGAACAGCCCCCAGGTATTCAAGGGTTTAAGACGGTGTGAGATGTCTCTTTGCCAGATTCACTACCCAGCCCAGAGATCTTAACTGGACCAGAATCTGCTGCACTGACTATCGACAGAGATCTGCTGACTTTACACGGACGAGCCATTTGTTGAGATATGGATGCACCAGCATGCCTTCCCCTCCTGAGCACTGTTGATAGCATCACCATTACTTTGGGGAATGTAAGCAGTGCTATTGCCAACCCAAAAGGAAGAGCTCAAAACTGGAAGTGTTCTCCCAGGATCATGAACCTCAGGAACCACTGGTGCTCTGGCCTGATTGGTATATACAGATATCCTCTGTCAAATCTAGGGATGCCAGGAACTCTCTCCCATGTACTACCACTACGACTGACCACAGAGCCTCATACGAAATTGGAGAATCTTGAAGGCCACATTACCTTTTTTAAATTTAAAATCGGCTGAAACGTTCTTTCAATTTTTGGTACCACGAAATAAATGGAATATCTTCCTGTTCTCTATTCTTCTCGAGGAACCAGCAATTATAGCCCTAGACATTGCAAGCGGTCCACTGTCCCCCAAACTGTCACCTACTTGGCAAGTGGAGCACAAGGGGAAACAACATAGGCTTCTTGTATTGTCAAGCAAATTTTAACATGTAGCCATCTCTTATCACATTTAGGACACACTGGTCTGTTGTAATTCTGGTCCACTCCTCGTAAGCCAAATGACCCCTGATAGCCAGAACAGAAGAGTGGACCGGCTTTGCCTCACTGTGAGGACTTGGACCCCCCCTAAGTTCCTTGACCAGGGTTGTCTTGGGATGGCTTCTGCCCACCCCAAAAGGACTGCCCCCAAGACTGTGCTCTGCCCAAGCCCTTCTTCGAGGCCCCAAACAGCCCCTATTCTGCCAAAATCTCTTAGTAGCCACAAGAGCCTTCTAGCGGAGACCGCTGACACCATAGTTCTTGAAGAAGTACGAATTAGGTCATATAGAGCATCTGCCCCATAGATGACTGCTGCTTCCCAATGCCTCACTTATTCCGCTTCTTGGGGCGACAAGTCCTTGGCACTCTGTTACTCAAGCTTGCGTGGAACATAAAGCTACTGTATACCACCGCCTTAATGCCAAGAGTGGACACCTCAAAGATGGTCTTGAGATATACTTCCAGCTTTTGGTTCTGTAAATCCTTCAGGGCCGCTGTGCCAGCCACTGGAATGGTGGTCCTCTTCGTAACCGTGGATACCAAATTGTCCACCTTCAGTACTCTGAGGAGTTCCAAAGTCTCCTCCAGAAGGGGATAGAGCTTGTCCATAGTTCTACTGACTTTCAGGCCAGTATCCGGAGTATCCCACTTCCTGACCACCAACTGCTTCACCATTCTGTGAAAAGACCCACCATGACCAGGTCCACGGGTTCTTGGTCTTGCTCCTCCTGTGGAACCATAATTCCCAACTCTGCAAGTGCATGAGGGATGAGGGGACCCAGTTCTTTCCTCTGAAAAAGGCGCACACCTTGGGGGTCATCACCTTCCAAGGACTAGGGCTTCTCTGAATCCTCATCCTGAGGGTCTTGGGAGCCTGCAGGAATAGGGGCCTCAGGAGGGTCATTAACGGCCACTCCCTGGACTGACTCCTCTGAAGATACGACGTCCGCCGTACCACGTCCACTCAGCGCCTTGATCGTCCGGATCCTATTGGCTTCCACAGGATCCGGATCTTTAAATTTCTTACTTGGTGGGCCCACAGAAGGTCTGCTTTTAAAAGGATAAGACCTTTTGACCCCCCGGGCCAAGTAGGCCTGGTGCATGAGTAAGGTGAAATCTGGAAAGAAAAGATAGAAAATCCTGCCCATTTCCCCCCCCCCCCCCTCCCCGCCAGGGATCCAGCTCCTAATCCTGCTGCCCCTCCATGCCCCTCCCAGGGGCTCAAATCTGCTGGGGACAGCGTAGGGGTGAGATCCCCTCCCCCAGCTGCAGGATCCTCCCAAGCAGAAACAGTCTCCAAAATGGCTCAACAGGAACGGGTCAGTCGCACTGCCTGAAGCAGCTCGCAGCTGATGAGGACCACACTGCCACAAGGTGGCTATTTCCAATCCCTGCAAGGAGCCCTCCCCACCAGGGAGGCAACGGGAGCATATCCCAGTACGAGAAAGCCACCTGCCCAGCTCACCACATGCTGCGCAGCGGCTGAAGCGCGGCATGATTGTCACTCGGGGAACCTTGCTTTCGGAGCTGGACACCTGCGCGGCTGGAGGAAGACGGCCACAGAAAACTCCTTTACTCCCGTAAGCCTCCCGGAGAGGGAAGGGCCAGAAGTGCTGATGTGATCCCCAGCGAACAAGCACCTCAGTCTGGTTTCCTTTTTTTTTTTGTAACTTGAATAAACTTTAATAAAAATGTGTTCTTCCCTGAAGAGGAATGGCAGCGGTGTCCCAGTCAATGGTGCTAAAGAGGGAGGGAGCCAGACTACTGGCTGTCCTCAGCCTCTGCTCGTTCTAGCCTGCCACCAGGAGGGATGGTCCCACCAGGACCTGCCAACCTCCTGGGAGGCACCTTGAGCGAAAAAGAATAAATCATCTTTTTTTTTTTTCAATTAGGTACAGAACAACAGGTTTTGCCCCACCTCCATCTGCTGGAGACAGAGAAATATTGAGATGGTTAAGAGGCGGTGCCTGCAAAACGTTTTCTGTCTCCATCTGCTGGAGGGGAGGCAAAACCCAGGAGTCTGGACTGATCTGGATACGTACAAGGAAACAAGGTTATATTCCATTCCATGGCAGCCCTAGCACATACCTGAGCCTCAATCTTCTGATGAGGTTTGATGGAGCCTGGCTTACTCATCACCATCCCTCTGCGCACATCCTCCCGCTTCAAGCCTCGCACCAGTGCTCCAAGATTATCACCAGCTTCTGCTCGCTCCAAGCTCTGGTGAAACATCTCTATACCTATGACCAACAAAGATGCAAATAATATACTAGAGCTCTGAGATACCTCAGAACACTCAGACACATCGGACAAGACATCCAAAAGCATTCACCCACCAATGAGACATCTGATGGCATTCAGACAAATCTAAGAACTCAATTAAGTCCTGAGGAACACTTGAGCACTCCCCCATGATACATAAGACAGCCCAGTACATACTAAGAAATGCTTAAACACTCCTAAAATACACCCGAGCATTGTTAAAAAGATCTCACCTGTCACTATGGAGCGAAGGTTTTTATTATGGCCAATAAATTCACAGTCATCACCTTTCTTGATTATGCCTCTCTCTAACGTCCCAGTGACTACAGTTCCTCGACCTGCAAAAAGAAAAAACATCACAGAGTACCACCTTGCCCTGCCATCAAGTGCCTCCACCATTATTATATGTCCTGCAATAGTACCAGCAGGAGCCACTGCCACTTACCCTTTACTGCTGAATGGATATTTGGTGAAACAGGGGTTTTTCATGCTTTACAGTTTGTTGTTCTGCCCTATGACACTTTTTCCCAGAAAGCTCATTTCCCAGAATGCTCATCTCCTGTGTGGTGGCCTGTAGGTAGTATTTGATCTCTGCACTGTAGTTCAAACATGGGCTTCGGATGCTGGCTAACTCAGGGGGCCTGAACAGCATACCTATCCCAGTATCTCTGAGGAAATTGTAAGATTTACATCCTGCAGTTCCATTGGCCAGAAAGCTATTATTAGTCAGAATACCATTGGTGAGAATGTGATTGTTAGCACTGTGTGACCTGATTGGCCCTTCAGTCAGAGAACTAGCCCTGACAGTGCTATATCCTAGTCTCCAGCTGGGAGTACAGAGGGAGTAGATATCTGTGTTATTCAGTTCATGTGGACAGCCTTTTTCCTGACCTCTTCAAGCACTAAACAAGCATGGAAGTATTTAGTTAACTTTTACTATTTAACCCTTGTTGTTTTACCTGTTCCTATTTGCAGATTAAATCTTTTTTTTTTTTTGTTCACGGTTCTTACTTTTTGTTAATAAACTTATTAGTTTGTTAGCTCTGCTGCTTTGGACTGATTAACAATCCTAGTATTGTGTGTATTAAGTTTGTGGGTGTATTTCTAGAAACTGTGTGAATCTTGGGTTGTGTGGGGTCCTAGTGTCCCTAGAAACTGCTAGGGGATTGCTTGCGGGTAGGGAACTTGCCCAGAGGCAAGCAGGAATCCAATTGGTAGGAGGGAGGTTGTCAGTGCAGGGCTGGGTATGGCTTGGCAGGACCCTCCAAGTGGCCACAAGGTTAACCCTGAGTGGATGTTAGGGGTAGCATGAATGCATTATGTGACAGGTCATTATTCAGAATCTGTAATAGGTAATATTTAGCTATGCATTATGGAGGTAATTCTCAAAAGGTTTTACACATGTAAAAGGCCTTTGAGAAAATTGCTACAATATATCTACTTTTACGCAAAACTCCTTTGAAAATTCGCTCTTTAGTTAATGGCAAATTACACAGATTAGAGACCTTGTTTAGTAATTCCCAACAGGATGACAATCTGAAGATTTCCAAAAATCCCAGCAATTTTTGCATGCATTCATGCATTTTCCAATCCCTAATTTTCTCTGGTATCGACTATTGTAATGTGCTCTACCTAGTTCTCCCAGACTCTGCGATCCGACTTTTATTATTAATACAAAATTCAGCTGCTTATATCTTGCTTGGTTCACCTTCAAAAAGTCATTATTACACCAATTTTATTTTCTCTGCATTGGTTACCCATTAAATACATAATCCGTTACAAGATACTATCTATTATTCGTTTGCTTTTACATAATCCATCTTCATTCTGGCTTTGTTCCATTCTTCAGGTTTATAAACTATCTAGACATTTAAGATCACTAAACAAAAATGTACTAGATATTCCATCCATCTGTTTGGCAAGATTAGATATTACTAGGAAAAGAGCTTTCTCTGTTGCAGGTCCACTTTTATGGAACTCTTTACCAACTATGCTCCGTCAAATCTCAAACTCTAAGGAATTCAAAAAGTTGCTAAAAACATACCTAGTGTCTCAAAGGCATTTTCCACCTCGCTGAGAGAACATACTTAACTTTTCCATCATTTACTGCTCAGATATTACCAGGCTTACCTCTGTTTTATATTCTTTCCTCTTTGATTTCTACTTAATCTTTAATTTTTAACTTAGTAATTTATAATTTTATGTTTGTAATTTCCCTCCTTTATATTTGCTTGTTTTTTTTTTTTTTATTGTACACCACTTTGATCAATTCTTTATTGTAAAAACGGTATATAAATAATTTTAAATAAATAAAATATTATGTTGATGTTATAAGCTATTGCTTATGAAAACAAAATATCTTTTTACTTTTATCAATGCAATTACACTTTCCATAATTGTATTCCCTATGTCACTGGCTGGTTCTATAGGGAACTGAAATCTATGTATATTTCTAATTGGGAGACAATTAGCAATGAGGGAAATGTTAATTGTCAGTAGTAGTCTGTCAGATATTTTAGCCACTTTCCATATAGAATTTAAGAATACAAAAGTAAGGATTTTTTTTCTTTTGCTTCTAGCAGCAAATAGGCATCTCCTGTCTTTGAATCTTGTACAGAATTTACAAACTACAGTTAGAGTGGAAGAGTCTGGTGGTGTACCCCTTCAGTGGGAGAGGGAAATAAATGAGTAGGATAGATATGAATTCAGACAAAATATTTATGCCAAAATATCAGAGCAGAATGTGCGTTACCAGCATGAGGTGCTCGCAAGCTGGACCTACACCAGGCAGTTCCAAGGGCTCAGCCTATCACAGAACACTGCTAAACAATGGAAAGTACTTTTTACAAATAGACCATGATGACCAAATAAGGTTAGATACTGAACTGACTCCGTAAGCAACATGTCCTTGCCATCCAATCACACTTGAAATTAACTCTAGCCAATTGACAATGAGCTGCTGACATAGCAGGGCAGCTCTCTGATCAGCAGAACCTAGTAAGGGTGACAGAAACTCATTCCCAATAAGATATCTGAAAAGACTAGCATCAGATGTCATTCAAACAGGTGTCTATGAATTTCCTAACCAATGAGAGATGCTGATTACCAAATGCCAGTCACTAATGAGCCAGATACTCATAATGCCAGGCTAAGCTCTGCTCATTATGACCACATAGACTATGAGTTCAAACCAGGAAGACAGCAAGAGGCAACAGGAATGGCTAAGAGCAGAAGATGCTGCAGAGAGGGCTGACAACAAAGAGACAACTCTACTAAAGAACTAAATTGGTAATGACTTCTGAAGCAGCTGAAATTCAGGTGATATAATTTCTGGATGGGGTTTAAAAATTTCTGTTAGGGTTATTTGACTAGTCATACAGGTTGATTAATGAATGTGGTAAGCTTCTATAATAAAACTGGCATGAATCAATTTAATGTTTCCTTATTATTTCACATCCATAAGGGCCCAGAATTGGGTTGGGAAGGTTGTCTCTTGAGGGCTCCAGCTCACTCTGCTACCACCACTACTGCATTTCCTGTGATGCTACCACCAGGGATGATGGTCACTGTCAAATACCCTACACTGTGGTCATGAGATGCCTCTATCACTGCCACATATTCTACGCTATTACCAACTGCAGTCCCAGGCACTGCTATCATCAGGTGCCCCCCATTACTATAATATATCCTGTGATATCATCACTAGAGATCTCTAGTCACTACCACAGACCCTGCACATTGCTACATCTAAAAAGCAGCAATGACAGCACGTATGACTTCGGGATGGGCCTGTTACCTGGAATAGAGTAAATGGCTTCTATGGGGAAGAGGAAAGGCTTGTCTAGTTCCCGGGTAGGTAATGGAATATAATTATCCACAGAGTCCAGAAGCTTCATGATGCTGCTAACCCCCAGTTCTGGATTCCGGTTCTAGAAAGAAAGGGTGAGCTGTGTTAACACTGAAGAAAAAAACAGTGATTATGCTGCTTCCTTCAATAAGATCCACGTTAGGAACCCTTTTCCTCCCACACTAATTTTATTTATTTAAATCCAAACCAAAATCTGCCAGCAGTGAGATCCATAATAGCATCTCTCTCCCCCAGAGTGCAATGCCCATGATAACCAAATTCTAACAGTTGTGAAACCCGGCATGAGAACTCTTTCCTTCTTGGTCACTTACTTCCAGAGCACAGAGTGCTGAACCAATGATAACAGGTGTGTTTTCTCCATCATAACCAAACTCTGTTAGGAGTTCTCGGATCTCTAGCTCCACCAGATCCAGCATTTCTTTATCTTCAACTGCATCAGCCTTGTTCACAAAAACAACAACATGTTCCACACCTATCTACAGAAGCAAAAGGGAACAGATCAGCCAAGGACAGCACGAGGTAATGCAAGAAAGAGAAAATCCTATTATCAGGCCGAAACAGTAAAAGTTGCGGGAGAGCAGGCAAGTGCACAGGCCACTCTCTTGTGCACGCGATTTAGTATTCAAATGAGGGCCCGTGGTAAAAAAGGTGCTAGGGACACTAGCGCGTCCCTAGTGCCTCTTTTTTGACAGGAGCAGCGGCTGTCAGCGAGTTTGACAGCCGACACTCAATTTTGCCGGTGTCGGTTCTCAAACCCACTGATAGCCACAGGTTCGGAAACCGGACGCCGGCAAAATTGAGCATCCGGTTTTCAACCAACGGGCTGATTTAAAATCTTTTTATTTTTTTTTTACTTTTGGGACCTCCGACTTAATATCGCCATGATATTAAGTCGGAGGGTGTACAGAAAAGCAGTTTTTACTGCTTTTCTGTACACTTTCCTGGTGCCGACAGAAATTAACACCTACCTTTGGGTAGGCGCTAATTTCTGAAAGTAAAATGTGCGGCTTGGCTGCACATTTTACTTACTGAATCGCGTGGGAATAACTAATAGGGCCATAACATGCATTTACATGTTGCGGGTGCTATTAGTTTCGGGGGGTTGGCCGCGCGTTTTCGACGCACAATTACCCCTTACTGAATAAGGGGTAAAGCTAGCGCGTCGAAAACGCATGTCCAAACACGGGTTAACAGTGCGCTCCGCTACGCTGGAGCGCACTGTACTGTATCAGCCTGTATGTTTGCTAAAAATTACCACAGTGCAGAGGAATCACACAAATCTTAAAGTACTGGACTTCAAAAATTCTGACTTTGCTAAAATGAGCAATTACCTTAAGGAGGCTCTGGCAAGTGGAAAGTGGTAAGTTGGAGATAGCCAACTCCAGTCCTCAAGAACCACAAACAAGACTGGATTTCAGGATATCCACAATGAATACGCATGAGGTATATTTGCATATAATTGAGGCACTGCATGCAAATTTCTCTCATGCATATTCATTATGGATACTCTGAAACCCAAACTTGTTTGTGGCTTTTGAGGATTGGAGTTGACTACCCCTGTGGTAAATGAAATGAAAGAATCACAGACTAAACTAAAAGGAGTAATAGTAATAGCACCAAATTTTTGTGTCAGTAAAGTTGATAAAAACAAGAAGAAAAAATAACCAGCATAATTTTCCATAGAGGTAGCTGAAAAAGTAAGAGTAAAAAGATTAGTATTTAAAAAATACAAAGACTCTCAAACAGTAGAATATCTGGTAAAGCTGAAAGAGACAAGGAAAGAAATCAGGATGGCAAAAGCATGCATGGAAGAAAAGATAGTTAAATAAAGAGAAATGACAAGGCGTTTTTTCAGATATATCAGTAAAAGGAAGAAGGTCAGAGGTGGACTTATAAGGCTGAAAGATGATGAGGAGCAATGTGTGGACAGAGACAAGGAAAAAGGAGGAATGCTAAATAAATACTTCCATTTGGTATTCACAGAAGAAGAGTTTGAAGGATCACAGATTGTTGTTAGCAAGGGTACAGAGCCCTCTGGGGGACAGGAAAATACCTACAGTACCTGAATGTAATTTACTCTGAAGTGCCTGAAAAGCAGAACATCTCTCTAAAATAAATATCAAAGAGAGGTAGATCAACAACATTTATGGAAGAGAATGTAGAACTAGCAGTAGAGCTAGCAAAACTGAAGGTGGACAAAGCCCTGGGGCTGGATGTAATGCATCCTAGAATACTAAGGAAGGAGCTCAGAGAGGGTCTGATAGGTCTACTGGAGCAATCACAAGGAACCACAGTAAGAACAATAAACTGTGGTACACAAAACAGAAATATATATTATATATATGTTTTTTGAGAAATTATTAAAAGCTAAAGCCGATCTTGTCGAGACAATTGGAGCCTTGATCTTGTCCCTCCAGTAACCGAGGAACTGGGGATTCGCCCCATTTGTCAGCTAACTTCTCCAGTTTGCTTCCGAACAGGAGGGTTCCTTTAAACGGCATTCTCGTGAGTTTCGTCTTAGAAGTCGTGTCGGCTGACCAGCTTCGGAGCCAGAGTTGCCTTCTGGCTGCCACAATGGATGAGTCGCCCCTGGCTGAAGTGCGCACCAGGTCAGAGGTCGCATCCGTGAGGAAGGATATTGCTGGTTCTAATGTTTCGACAGGTGTGGTTGTGTTCCTGGCCTGTGACAAGCTGCTGCCTCAAATGACTGTTTAAGGATGGACTCCTGACATCTGTCCTGGGCATCCTTGAGTGCCGTTCCTCCTTCGACTGGAATGATGGTGCACTTTGTGACTGCACAGACCATGGCGTCCACTTTGGGAAACACCAGGAGATTTTTGGCTGAGGGTTCCAGTGGATATAGGGCTTCTAGGGCCCGTCCTCCTTTGAAACTGGCCTCCGAGGCATTCCATTCCAGGTCGATCAGCTGTTGTACGGCTTGCAGTAATGGAAAATGGAGTGAGGCCTGACGGAGCCCGACCAGAAGAGGGTTCGTCTTTGGTTCCGCTGAGGCATTTGTGTCTGGGATGGCCAGCTCCCTCAGGCTCCTGGACACGAGGTCTGGTAGTTCGTCTTTGGAGAAGAAACGCATCATGGTTCATAGAAACATAGAAATGACGGCAGAAGAAGACCAAACGGCCCATCTAGTCTGCCCAGCAAGCTACGCACTTTATCCATTTTTTTTTTTTCCCTTTTTCTCTCTCTCACCTGTTACTACAAGCATGTAGGTTCGGTATGGTTCCGTTCCTGGAGGGATTTCCCCTTCCTCCAGGGAGTCTTGGTCTTCCTCCGAGGTGTCCATATCCCCTAAGGTTAGGCTTTTGTCCGGAGGAGGCATGTCTCTGGGAGGCCGAGAAGGGCCTGGGAGGTTTGAGTCCTTTAGTGGAGGCTGTGGCATCGGTGGCGCCGATTGCACCTGGATGAAGGTTTGCAGACCTTTAAAGAATTCCACCCAGGAAAAGGTTCCTGGGTCTATACTGAACCCAGCGGCGCTCCCCGAGGGTCCCGTCTGGAGGCTGAGCTGGGGATAGAGAAGTCCGGGGTACTAACAGTGGATCCGGATTCCTGTACTGGCTGGGGTGGACCTTGCCCTGGTTCTCCCAGAGCCGTCTCGCACTGTAGGCACCGGGCAGTAGCCTCTTCATGCTGCGCAGCTCTTATACGGCAGGCTGGGCAGAGGGCTTGTGCTTTCGCTTTCTTGGCCAGTGGTGCCATGGTTTGTGCGCGTAGGGGCGTTCAAACCTGGTCTGTGTGTTTATATGCGTGCGCTGGGAGGCTTAGATATGCGCTCCGGGTGCGCTGAGGGTATGCGTGCAGGCTGGTCTGTGCACTTACGGGGATGTGTGCGCAGCCAAACTTGTGCACACAACTATGTTATGCGCACAGCTCAGTTAGGTGGACAGTACGGCGATCAAGGGGGGGAAATGGTGACCACGGGACTAAGATGGCGACCCCCCCCCCCCCCCCCGAGGGTCTCCACGTGGGAGGACCCTCGAGCCGGATCGGGGTCTAGCCTGGAAGGGGCTGCTCAACCTGATGGGACAGACTCTGACGGGCAATCTGTGTGGCTTATCCGAGCCTCGGAGACTTAAGAAAGTTTTCTACCTTATCTTGTCTTGGCGCTTCCTGGTCTTGTGCCGGGCGGTCTCCGGCTGCGGGGGGAGAGGGAAATACCTTCACCGCCACGCTCGGTCTTGCATCCGCTGCCTCTCAGCCGCTCCCTCCTGGGGGCTAAGTCCACACCGGGACTTAGCCCCCAGAAGCTTACCTCTGAGGGATCACGGAAATCACCTCAGGAATTCTCGACTGGGGGAGGGACCCTTAGGTATCACCGCAGGAGAGCGGGGCTCGTCTTGTAGAGGTAAGGTTTTGAATTTTCTTTCTTCTTTGGCTTGGATTTCCTAATGCTGAGCGAGCATGTGTAGAGTCCCAAACTGCTATGGAGACGGAGAAATACTGAAGAGCAGAGCTTCCTGCAGGGGTATATGTAGTGCTGACGTCAGATTGAAATCTGACTCCGTCTCCAACTGCTATCAGGAGTACACTATACCCATTGGTCTTGAGTCCATCTGCTACACGCTAGGAAATTATATATTTAAACTGTTACATCTATATATTGTACATTAAAAGGAAATCACCTCATGTACCTAAAAATAATTAGGAAAAAGTCAAAATAAAAGCAATGAACATCTCCTCCTCCAAAAACTGGAGATGACTAGGTAATGAAAGTGTAATTTATATGAAAACCACAGTAGTTGTGCTACAATGTATTTGAATAGTTGCTTTTTTTACTCCTCTGTTGTAAATATTGCAGTTCAATAACATTTTCTTCAACTTAAAACAAACACAGAGGATCCCTGGAGACAAGAGGATGGTAATGAAGCACTGGAGTAACCTAAATACAGCAACAATTCAGTCCATAGCAGCAATTGTATGACTGCCTTATGCTTCCACAAAGGCACTGGAGTAGCCTGCATAGAGTGGCGGTTACAACTTCAAACAGAAGAGGTATGATTACAACAAGCCTCCAAGAAAAACAACAGGTAAATCTGTACACAATGAACCCTAAAGGGCATGGGTGCAACAACATTGGGTTTCCAAGAAGGCTGGTGTGGCCTGCAGGAAACGGCCCATGGTTAAAACCCAAACGTCATTGAGCAAGGGGAGGCCAAATCTTTTCTTTACCATGGCATCACTAACCTTGGTGGATGTGGGAGTTATTGTAAATCTTGGCTCTAAAGACAAAGGGAACTGGGTGTTGGTTTAAGTATTGGTTTTCTAAGAAGCAAAGATGAAGACAGCAAAGATTAAAAGTACCTACTAGCAGAGAAGTTGAAAGCCATCACTGTGGCATATTTTAGACATTTTGAGACAAATGTGACATACGGGAGTGGGGAAAAGGTTGCAAGGACAGGTAAAAAGACATGGGGGGAAGGGGAAGTTGGTGTTGGCTTGCATAAGAGATTTTGTGTGTGTATCTATCCAAACTGGATAAAACTCAACTGGACAGACTGGATGGACCATTAGTAAATAATAGCAGATAAGGAACCTATGTTATATGTGTTATGCACACTCACAGTATTCTAGTCCTGAAATCAAACAAACACAGTGTAAATAACTTGAATTACCAGAGTGTCCTCAATTTACACACTGGCCAAAATTACCTGCTTTGCCAAAAGTAAGTGCTCTCTGGTCTGCGGCATCTGTCCATCTGTAGCTGCAACAACCAGGATACACCCATCCATCTGAGCTGTTCCTGTGATCATATTCTGCAGGAGACAGGGCTGTAAATCTCTGCTCAACCTCACACACAGTATCAGCATGTTTCTTCCTCTGACATACATACAGACCAGTCACATTCATTTACTTTATTTTGTATAATATTGATGCCAAAGCACAATTAAGCACATGGAGGGACATTGATTCTTGCTTATGGAAGCTCGATAAAAAAAAACTTCCCTTAACATGCAGCCTATCATATTACATCCTCTGAAATCCAGAAGGCTCTCTGACATAATGCAAGTTGTAAGAAGAGCATTAGTAGTATATCTGAGACTGAGATTATATCTAACATGCCCTGGTTTAGGAGCAAGATGCATTCCCATCATGGAATGTGCAAAGCTAACCCATTTGGAGACATTCCCCCAGAGGCAAGCAGCACAGAGGAAAAGTTGTTGAGCAGAGTCAGGAGAATTACAAATGTAGGAAGGAAGGCTGGCTTTTCAAAATGATTTATTAAATAATGTGACAGTTACTCGCTGTCTTATCAAAGACAATAATGAAAAGGTGGCAACTTCCTCTCACTATCCAACAGTCAGTAGCAATGGGTACTGTTTTTCAGGAAGTTTATCAGACCAACAGCAAGAAGAAGCCATTACTCAAGAAAGCCCCCCTTGAATCCCATTTGAAATATGCAAAGGAACACTCAGGGGATACTCTAGCAAAAATTTTGTAATCTGATCAAAACTAAAATAGAACTTTTTGGCTTGAATGCACATTACACTTGGCACAAACCCAACACAGCATATCATCTAGAGAACATCGTTCCTATTGTGAGGCATAGTGCTGAAAGTATCATGTTATGGGGCTATTTCTCATTGACCAGGACTAGAGCCCTCATCAGAATAGAAGGGACAATGAATGGAGAAAAGTATAAAAAGTACTTGAGTAAAACCTGCTGCCCTCTGCAAGAGAGCTGAACCTGGGGCAGAAGGTCACCTTTCAACATGATGATGGTCTGAAGCATCCAGCCAAAGCTACACTGGAGTGGCTAAGGAACAATAAAGTAAATGTCCTAGAAGGGCCCAGTTAGACTACTAACCTCAATCCAATCAAAACTCTGTGGCATGACTTGAAGTCTTGCAAAGAAAAAGACTATTATGAACAGTCTTAGCCAGTTTTTAATGGCTGGTCCAAAGTTAAAGCTGCCAAATGCCTGAAATGGGAAGGGCCATTCAAGGGAGTCAAGAACTCTCTTAGCACCCAATGATTCTATACATTTGTCATTGAAAAACTGCTGTTCATATTGCAAGACACTGAACAGCCTCCTCAGATTATGCATGGACCTCCCTGATGTAAATTCACATTTATCAGAATCAATAAAGTCCAGTAAAATCTGCTCCATATGCACAGCCAACATTTTCACAAGCTGTTCTGCATCACTAATTTAACAACACAGGCAGAGAGCCAGCCCAATAAGCGTATGGTAGTATTGTGCACTGCCATGTGGAAAATCCTCAGTTCAATTCCCAGACTGGGTTTTCTGCTCTTCAGGTAGATGGGGATCTAAAACAGGGGAAAAATCCCCAGTTAGCTGCAAATGAAGGTTCATGGCAACAGGATTCTAGCCCTAGTTCTATCTGAGCTGGAAGCCCAAAAGAGCAGGAGAAAAACCGCCAGATGGAAAAAAAAACGATGCCACAAAATCATGGCAAGCAGTCTAATATCAGAGATCCATTTTGTCTTACCCAGGTTTTACCCTGTCAGCATTTCAGTAGTCATATTACCTAGTGATTTGTTAAAAGTATATAAGAGTTGCCATACTGGGTCAGAACAATAGTCCATCAAGCCCAGGATCCTGTCTCCAATAGTGATCAATCCAAATCACCTGGAAGAACCTGGCTGATTCACTTCATGTTGCCAACTCCCAGAAGTAAGAGGTGGAGATACTCAGGTCTATCTGACTAATGACTGTTAATGGACCTGTCCTCCAGAAATGTCCCCAAATCTTTTTTAAACTCAGTTCCTCTTCATCCGGGCAAGCTAGTCCATACCAGTGGGTTGTGCACCCTGACCAGCAGGTGTAGACAGAGAAGGACGACTTACTAACGTCCATCTCATATAGTTCACCACAGACATCAGCCAGCCAGTATTTCTCTGTCTCCAAGAGGTGGTGGACATGCATCCTTACTTGTGGACTTTGGCCTGCCAGGATTGAACATGCTATCCTGACCTGTGGCGATAGCATTTGCTCCCTCCCTCAGTTGAGTATCTGATATGTCAGGACAGGAGTTAGGTGAAGGCTGGTGCCCTAGCCCGCCTCCTGCAGAGGGAGAGTTCCTGTAGAGAGATGAGGGAGGGTAAGGGAACCTTGGACTCAGCCTTGTTGATCTTTCTGCCTCTCCTGTTTTGTCCTCCTCTCCTCTTCCTGATCCCTGCCTCAGTATTTCTCTGCTGTTGTACTTTACCAGTTTTCAGCACAGCGAATAAAGTTCAAAAGAAAAAAAACCCCACAGCAGCAGAGCTTGCTGCAGCGATCGCACATAGAGCAGAGGCAGGTATAGAGGACCTCGTTAGGCCGTGTTGAGTGCCGGGGCAGAGGTGCTGCTATTTTTAAGCCAGCCAGAGTGCCACAACAGGAAAACCATGCGGTAGATGCCATTTTGGAAGTGTAGTAGGTACTGCTGAGGTGCGTGCAGGGGAGAGATGGGCGTCAGGAAAGCAGTGTAGGAAAAAGCTACATGTTTGCTCTGCCTGTCATATGAGGGTGATTAGCCCAATGAAGTCGCCAAGCATTTGCCAAAAATGCGTGTAGACTCAAGGGAATGTCTCTGCAGGGTAATTTGTCCCTGCATGGGCTTCAGGAGCCCTAGATTTGTCTCAGAGGGGGAAGTGTGACCACAATTCCTCCCTTGGGAGATGAGCAGTCTTCCCCGCTGCCTCTCCTGCCAATTCCCATGGGGGTGAGCTCGGAAGGGACTTTCCCTAAGAACATAAGAAATTGCCATGCTGGGTCAAGACCAAGGGTCCATCAAGCCCAGCATCCTGTTTCCAACAGAGGCCAAAACCAGGCCACAAGAACCTGGCAATTACCCAAACACTAAAGGTCACCACCTCCTTAATGGAGGTGGTGACCTTTAGTGTTTGGGTAATTGGGTAATTTCCTGGCCTCCACAGCAGCATATGTGGAGGCCAGGAAATCTCTTCCAAAATAGATAAGAGCACATTCAACCCGGGAGCAATTGCATTTGCTTTCTCCGGCGTGGTCTTCCTTGCATATGTTTGCCTAATACTGTCTGTTTGATCTGTCTGCACAGGAGGATTCATCCTTTGCTAAGGCAGAGCTGCCTGGGCCTCAGCAGCCTCCCGCCCTTCTGGGGAGTAGCTTTGGTACATCCCACTGATGTGGACTGGCTTGCCCGGATGAATAGGAAGGTGAAATTACTTCTTACCTGTTAATTTCCTTTCCTCAAAGTAGGGCAAACCAGTCCACCATCCCACCCTGGGCTGCTTTGAGGCAGTCGACAATTTTCTGTTGTGTGAGACCCTCATTAAGGAATATATAGTATGGCAAGGATCTCAGATGTACATGGAATTGCGCTGTACCTGGTAAGTGAGTTTCGTTCTACGATATTAGTCTTAAAGTTTTTCTATGTGACTATTGTTGGCAGAGCTGAGTCCAGAGTCTCTGTTATGTTTAAAAAAACATTTTTTGAATTATTGTTATATAATGGAAGAACGTATTATTTCAAATAGTGATTATGTCCAGGAGCTACAAGGACATTTGGCATAGAACATGGAGATTTAATAACCACCTGCAAAAAAATACCTCCTCCAACATGCTAATGAGCTACATGACTAACTCAAGGTCAGTGTATTCTTAAGCAAGAAGGATGGTCTCCCACATATGCCTGCAAAGACATCTCTCCGTTTCCTGAAGGCAATAACCAACTGCTGAAAGAGCTCAGCCAAGCATGGATCAAAGAATTTCTATTGCTAATTGGAAAGATAAGAGGAAAAACTCCAGCCTGTGAAACAACGGACTATAATAATGTGTAAAAGCAACACACAGTATAGCAGCATCACAGAATGCAGCGGGAGCAACACTAAGAACATAAGAAGTTGCCATAACTGGGTCTGACCAAGGGACCATCAAGCCCAGCATCTTGTTTCTAACAGTGGCCAATCCAGGTTACAAGTACCTGGCAAGTATCCAAACATTAAACAGATCCCATGCTACTAATGCCAGTAATAGCAGCTTTTGTTTTGCCCACAATTTCTGTTTTTTTGTCATGAGTTCCTCAGGATATAAGGTGTCCCCTCACTACTGTTTTCAAACATTCCCAGATGACCAGGGGGTCCCCTGTATTGAGGTGGAGGAATGCTTCTATTTCCTTATGTATCGTCTCATGAAATTTGGTATCAATTATAAGAAAATTGTTTAATTTCCATGGGTAAAAGCCCCCCCCCCACCACTATCGTGGTTACCTAGTTCTAGTCCAATAAGCGTATGATCGGACCATGTTATGGGATCTATGTATATCTGTTGTACGCTTCCCAATAATATCTTGTCTACAAGGAAATAATCCATGCGTGAGTATGGTTGGTGGGGGGTGGAAAAAAAAAGTATAATTTTTGGTACGTGGGTTCCATTGTCTCCAGACATCATTGAGGTTCCATTTGGTCATAAGGGACCGAAGTCTTTTCCGAAGAGATCATGCATATGTCTTTAAGAAGGCGATATCACAGATGTATAACTTTGTCAATAAATATCCCCATATAAAACCGGCATTTATGAAAGCCTGGGAGGCAGATATAGGCAGGCCACTACCTGGGATTCCATATTTATAGCCACAAAGAGAGGATCTCCCTATGTTAATTTGGCAGAGAATTACTATAAAGTACTTTTCCAGTGGTACTACCCTACAGACCGTCTACACAAAATCGCTTCCACAAATGACCCTCGATGTTGGAAAGGCTGTGGACAGATAGGCACTTTCTATCATATGTGGTGGTCCTGCCCCAAGGAATTGTTATTTTGGGATTCTGTAACCCAAATTATATAACAAATTCTGAAGGAAGTGATTACTTTAATCCCTGAACAGGCTCTTTTAAACCTACCTATCGATATGACACTGGATAAATGTAAATTGGCCCATTTGATCATAATGGCCGATCGATGTGAGCTTGCTTTGCAGTGGAGATCTGTAGATCTGCCCTCAATAGATAGTTTATGGGTTAGATTGAATAAACTTTGGAAGATCCATAGGGGAATTGCTCTTTCAACAGCTTCTAGTACAAGGAGACTGCAGACATGGCAACCCCTAGGTGATTGGCTATCCAAGAGTGATGTGTAAAGGGAAGCAGAGTCGGAGGGAGTCATGCTACAGTGATTATATTATCTTTTCTTATCTTTCCTCATCTTAATACTAAGCCTGGAACTTTTATAGTAATGTCATTATTACCTGTCGTGCTTTCTTTGTTATACTCATTGAACTGTTTCAACTAAAACCATGGCTTTTCATTGCTTTCTGTAAGTCTCTCCATTGTCTCTTTAGGAGATTGTGATGTTACGATGCTACCAACCTATTGTAGGGGAGGAGGGGTGGGGGGGGGGTCTAAGAGATGAGATGTGTGTTCTTGGTTATAAATTAATGCATTGTTACATGTACAAAATGAGATTTGATGCTGTATTATATACAATGTTCATGTTTCATTGATGCAACAAAATATAAATAAATAAATAAAAATTGCGGATGACACTAAATTATGCAGCATAGTTAAATTTCAAGAGGATTGCGATAAATTGCAAGAGGACCTTGCAAGACTGGAAGATTTGGCTTTGCAAATGGCAGATGAAATTTTACGTGGACAAGTGCAAAGTGATGCATATAAGGAAAAACAACCCTTGCTGTAGTTACACAATGTTAGGGTCTGTCTTAGGAGTTACCACCCAGGAAAGAGATCTAGGCGTCATAGTGGACAATACATTGATATTGTCGGCTCAGTGTGCTGTGGCGATCAAAACAGCAAACAGAATGTTAGGAATTATTAGTAAGAGATTGGCAAATAAAACGGAGGCTAGCATAACGCCTCTGTATAGCTCCATGGTGAGACTGCACCTTGAATACTGTGTGCAGGTCTGGTCACCGCTTCTCAAAAAGGATATAGCTGCACTAAAGAAAGTGCAGAGAAGGGTGACCAAAATGATAAGGGGCATGGAACGGCTGCCCTAAAAAGTTATGGGCTATTCAGTCTGGAGAATAGACGATTGAGGAGGGATATGATAGAAGTCTACAAAATTATGGAAGGACCTGAACAAGTTAATGTAAATCTGTTATTTACTCTCTCAGATAATAGAAGGACCAGGGAGCACTCCATGAAGTTAGTAAGTAGCTCATTTAAAACAAATCGAAGAAAATTCTTTTTCACTGAGCACATAGTTAAGCTCTGGAATTCATTGCCAAAGGATGTGGCTACAGCAGTTAGTGTAAACTGGTTTAAAAAAGGTTTGGATAAATTCCTAGAGGAAAAATCCATAAACTGCTATTACGGTAATTAATAAGCAATAGTAGCTTGTGATTTATCTAATGTTTGGGTACTTGCGACTTGGATTGGCCACTAATGGAAACAGGATTCTGGGCTTGATGGACCCTTGGTCTGATCCAGTATGGCATATCTTATGTTCTTAGCACCATGTTCCATAGAAACTTCGAATGGACATATGGAGGTAGGCCTCTGTCAAGACCAATGACATCAAAAACTCTCCTCTGCGGCATGCTGCTATAACCGTCCATAACGTCTCCATCCAAAAACACAGAATCCGCAAAGCTATACCTCTTGCAAATCCAGAATGGACCGAAAGGAGCCCACTTTTTGGGAACTATGAAATAAATGGATTACCACCCCTCTCCCTGTTCGACCAACGGGACCAGAACTATAGCATCCAACGTTTGTCACCTTTGCAGAGCCCCTTTTACCACTTCCCGTCTGCTTCTAGACATGCAGTGGGCCTCCAGACAGGCCTCCCTGAAAGGGCATGAAATTCTAAGGTGCAACCGTCTCTTACCACCGGCAGAACCCATTGATCTGTAGTAATTTTGGCCCATGCCCCATAAAAGTGGGACAACCTGCTCCCTACCAGGAAAGCATGCAACTGGCATAATTGTGTTGCTTTCTGCCTCCTGGCACCTGCTCTGGCAGAACTGCAGGACCCTTGAAAGAAGTGCTGCCTGCCCAGAATCTGCTTCGACCCCAAAGCAGAAGCGCTCTTGCTTGAACAGAACCCTCTCTTACTTTGAAAACAAGACCGGGGAGGGAAAACCTCCTTGCCATCCCTCTTATCTTCAGGCAACTTATTTTCCTTTTAACTCTCCCAAAGTCTTCTGAACTCAGCACAAACAGTCCTCTGCATCATATTGACACAAATTGCCACCCTCAGACTCAAGGCAGAAACTTCAAACATCTGCTTTCAACTAAATCTCCAATTTATGGTCCTGAACATCCTTCAGAGTGGCAGAATTCACCACTGGAATTGTTGCCTTCTTAGTGATGGCGGACACAGCCATGTCCAGCTTAGGGAGCACAGGAGATCCAACATCTATTCCATCAACAGGTACAACTTCGCCATTACATGACTGACCTTCAAGCCTGCCTCCAGGAAGTCCCATTCCTGGTTTACCAGCTTACGGAACTTCTTAGGCAGAAGAAAGGCACTAGGAGGCCTACGCAGTCCATCCAGGACCGGGTCCAGCCCTACATTATCAGAGTCTTCCAGGGCTATCTTAACCCCCATTTCCTCCAGATCCTGGGGATTGAGAGGACACAACTCCTTCTTAATGAACAGATGGACCCCGCGAGGGTCATCACCCTCTGCTACTGGGAACTCATCCGGATCAGGGTCATCCTTATTCCCACCAGGATCGGCATGCGGGACCGTGTCAGCACCTACATCCAGGTCCACTATCTGAGGATCTGCAGGATCCCTCTGCCTGTCATCCAAGTAATCTTGACCTCAGCACGACCGAGACCCAGATGCTTCAGCAGCACCCCAGAGCTACCAGAAGGTCCCACTCTCGGTCTCTTGACTGAACGACAGGGGATCTTCTCGCTGGAACGCTTCCCCCCCTGCTACCTTTTGCACCAGAAAGGCTTTATGCAGGAGAAGAACAAATTCAGGATAAAACTCCTATGGATCTTCAGCACCCCAATCAGGCAGACAAACATCAGATTCCCTTTCTCCATCCTGATACTGCGCAGCCATTTGCCCCACAGGCGAGAGCAGGGGAGGGGAATCTCCAACCTCCCTATGGGGTGCGCGATCGCTGACTGTGATCCTCTGCCGGTCCGGCCGACAAATTCAATCCCCTGGGACCACAGCTGCAGCCCCCAATGCCTTAGAGGCCCCTCCTTTCATCTGATGCACCAAAAGAGGTTTCCTCCTTCCCTATCGCACAGGCAGTGCTAAGGAAGCACACATTGTACCGCGCCGACCAGAGGCTGCAAGCTCTGCATGCCACCATGTGTGGTATTGGCGCCATTCCCCACGTGGCACCAATCGCTGCAGGGAAACAAAACATCAGCCGAAGTAAAAAAAAGCAGGGCCACACACATGGTCAGCATCAAGAGCCGCATCACTCTGAACAGCGCACAGTACAGCTCCTCTCGTCCCCAGGATCCCCCGGTGGAACATAGGAAATAAGGGCTAGCCACTCATTTCCTGCAAACGGCGCAGACAGCCCCCACTGCTGCAAGCGCCCCACCGCCGGTCCGCTTTGACTGACGCGAAGCATGGGGAAAAAAAAACAAAAAACAGGCCACATCTGTTACAGCCGTGCTGCGCCCTGGCCAAGCCAAGCCGCAAGCGGGAAAAAATCCTTCCACCCCCCCTCGGATCCCCCGGAGCAAAAGAACAACTGTAAGGCACTCACTCTCTGTTCCTGCAGGCACCAACCGCTCCCGCAGTCAAAGGCCCCCTGACCATCAAGTCCTGCTTTGCAAATTCAAACTTTGTTTTTTCCCCTTTTAAAACAAACGTAATACAAAGAGGAACAATAAAGGGTACTTCCCTTCAGGGACCGGCAGCTCACAGGCAGAGACTTCAGAGGTCACGGGGGAGCCAGTTTCCTGGCTATCAGGACCTCCAGACAGCAGCGGGCTAAACCAGCCAGAGGTTCCCAACCCCCCCCCCCCCCCCCCCCCCGGCTCCACCTGAGGGATGGTCCACAAAGGAGCCTAACGCCTCAGGGAGCCTCCGAATCCAAAATCTCTAATCTCTCTAAATGTTTACTTTTTTTTTTTTTTAAGTCAGACTGCAGGTTTGCCCGTCTGCTATCTGCTGGAGACAGAGAAATACTGAGGGACTACAGGTGGCACGCTCGGTTATGTAGCAGTGCCTCAAAGTCTTGTTCTCTGCCTCCATTTGCTGGTAGGGATACATAAACCCACTTGTCTGGAATGATCTGGGTACGAACAGGAACTCTGTTTCTAGTCTCAGAACTGATAACGACATGCTCATACTGGGGAAGAACTCCAGACAGTAGGAGGGATCTGGACAGAAAGTGACAGAAAACAACTGTCCATTGCTGCAAGTCTGTTACATTCCAATCAGTCCAATCAAGTACTCTACATGCATTATCACAGCCATGCAAGAAGGAGCTAAGCCCTTCACCGCAGAAAGGTTTGCAGCTATCACTCTTCCCCGTGACTCCAGCCCCAGGCACCATAACATTACCTTCACGTAATCGGAATGGCCTGGGCAGTCTGTGTGCGCATAATGGCGGTTTGCGGTAGTGTATTCCACATGTGATGCATTTATTGTAATCCCACGTGCTTTCTCCTCTGGAGCATTGTCAATATCTTCGTATTTCTTAAATTTAGCTCCTCCAGCCTCAGCCAAAACTGTGAAGAAAAATGGGTGGGCTTTAATTACGCATTCTGCTTCTGCCACAAATAAGGGCAATAAGAAGCAGGCATTACTGGGTATTCCTTGTCCCTGCCAAAGCTGAGGGTAATGGAAAGACGGGTATCACACTTACTCTTAGTGATGGCTGCTGTTAGTGTCGTCTTGCCATGGTCAACGTGCCCAATAGTACCAACGTTAACATGGGGCTTGTCCCGAACAAAGATCTTTTTGGCTTCTACTGCATAATTCCGTAGCAAAACAGGATAGGAGGCAGGACCAAGAAATATCTGCTTCTCACCAAAAACAAAACAGATTGTTTAAGGAACATTCCTTCAGTCCTTTATTAAAACGCGTTTTAATAAAGGGCTTTCTTTTATCCGATTCTCATTGTCGTCACTGCTACACAGCTCACTGGATCGGTTACCGATTTGTTTTTTGGGTACATTCCTTCAGTCCTACAGCTCTGCCTCCTTTGCATGGCCCAGTGTAACTTTAGAACAAATATCTCCTAATATGAATAGATCTTTTTTAAACCTTACCGGCTGGAGGCTGAGTTGCTGTAACACCGAACCATAGCTTCTGAGAACTGAAAGAAATACAACAGATAATTTTACAATTAACCATAACTGAGAATTCTCCCGTTTTTATCTGGAGACTCTGGAAGTTTGTATAAATTGCCAGCTCTCTGAGGAAATAGAGGAAAGCTCTGAGCATGGGTATCTGTAGGAGATTCATGCACTAATTCTATTGACCAGTGCTCATGAATCTCTTCCTGATCCAGCCCCTCTCCTCCCAAGTAGCATTTAGGGAAGTGGAGAGGAGAGGGATAGAGCCTAGATCAGTGGTTCTCAACCCTGTCCTGGGGACCCCCCCAGCCAGTCGGGTTTTCAGGATATCCACAATGAATATGCATGAGAGAAAATGTGCATACACTGCCTCCATAACATGCACATTTTCTCTCATGCATATTCATTGTGGATATCCTGAAAACCCGACTGGCTGGGAGGGGGTCCCCAGGACAGGGTTGAGAACCACTGGCCTAGAGCATGCAGAACAAAGGAATCACTCTGCTCCCTAATCCAGTCTTTCCCCTCCTGTCATTCAGGGACAGGGGGAGGGGGTGAGGTTGGAGTAGACATTGCAGAGCAAAGAAGAGCAACTCCACTCTCTAATCCAGCCACTCACCCCCCCCCCCCCAAACAAAAAACCCAAAAAATAGTATGGTAGGAGAGGACAGGAGAAGAGGGGCTGGAAAAGAGAATAGAGAGAAGTGAGCTATTTGCTCTGTTGTATCAGCTCCATTCCCTCCTCTCATTTCTTTCTAGGGAGTGTCTGCTGTCAAAAGGGACCATGTGGAGGGGAACTGGAGCAGAAACAGCCCCAGATCACAGCTGCATGTGATCTCTAGGGAGAAAGAGGAGATGAATACTGAAAAGCGAGAGAAGGGGAGCTAAATGTCTGAGAACAATACAACAGGGAATGAATACTTGTGGTGCTGGTGGGAAAGGAGGTAAAAACTGGGGAGGTGAGGAGAGAGCTCAATGCTGGGAGGAACATAATTGGATAGGGTGAAGGAGAATGCACAGGTCAGGCCTTGGGAGGAAGGAAAATGTTGGGATCATCCTTAGAGGTGAGAGAGAGAAAGGGGGGTGGAAGAAAAAGTTGAAACATGCAGCCCCCTTCCACCTTCCAGCCATCTCTACTACTTCACTACACCTCAGGGTGAGCAAAACTGAAAAGTTCCCAGATATGACCATTACATTCCCAATTCTCCTTACTCTTTTAAATGTACTGTACAATGAGGTGAAATTTAGTCTTACCTGTTAAATTTCCTTTCCTTGAGTCCTGCTACACCAGTTCAGCCTAGTGTATTATCTTCACCTACAAGCACATGGCAACAGAAGACACACCCTTTTCAGTGACATTATCACTTGGTATATAGGCTGATGCTACATCAGCAATAGTCAGTATTCTTACGTCAAAGCAATGGCAAATACCAACTGCCCCTAAAACACAACTTTACCAATTTTACCAATCCCACCCCTTCCCAGAACATTATGATGAACAATATAGCCATACACTTGAAAAGCATGTACCCAGAAAATCAGGGTTAGTCTAAGCAATGATTTAGCCAATATCCGAAAAGCAGTAAACCCCCAGCTTGTATTTGTCATCCACCAATCCCATCCCAACAAAAACCCTCTGCTATTACTCCATAGCAAAACTGCCTTACCAATTGGAGGTTTGAGCATAAACTTATAGCAGCTCAATGCTCCCCCGAACCCATCCAAAATAAACACACTAATTTAAAAATTGATTCCACATTTTATCCAGCAAAATAAAATAAAATGAAATAGGCAAGCTTATTTCTTACCAAAAAACCAGTGCACTTCGTCCCAGAAATCAATATTTCTTGGTATTCAATGTCTCTTTTCCAGCCTGTAGCGTCTTTAGAAGAGTTAGAATCCCCCTAGTTTCTCCTCAGCATCCGGCCTCCTTTGCTAGCGAGGAGACGCAGCTTTAGAAGCTGATGAAGTTGCAGAGCGCTGTGAAACACTTGTCAGAGAAATTCTGGCTGCACCCAAAATGACCGCTGCCTCCTGCAGAGTCTTCACTCTTGAAGTGAATCCACAGATTGTCATGCAAGTCTAAAGGAATACAACCATCTATACCTGATTCCTTACTTACGAAATACAGATGTTATTGCTCTAAATTCCATCCATTTTCGAATGCTAATCGGTGACAGGTCAGAAAAAATTAAAATTCCCCAAGTCCAGGTAAATTGCTTTCTAGCAACCGCAAAAACGTGCTCTTTAATGGAGTAGTGATGAAAACAAACCACTATATCTCTGGGCTTATTTGCTATTTTAGGAACCGAAAACCTGTGAGTTCGTTCTATTTCCACTGTCGGGAGGGGCAACTGTGACTCTTCTCAGCCATCTTGTCTCAGCAAAAATTCACATATTCTCTGAATCACTGCAGTACAATCTTTATATTCCTCTGTTTCTGGAATACCTCAAAATCTTAAATTATAGCGACATGCTCTATTTTCTATATTTTCGACTTTCTCGGCCATCTCCGAATTTTCATTCTCCAATTTAGTACAATGAGCCTGCAAGCTCTTAATGTTTTCCGCCTGGGCTTCCAAACACATACTGCAGTCATCTACCCAATGGCCGATCTCTGACATCTTGTCCTTTAGATCAGATATCATGTTGATAATCTCTTTTTTATTTTCTTTCACTGCTTGCCGAAGATCGCAAAACCATTGCCAAAATTAATCACAAGTCAGGACCGAATTAACCTCTATTGTTACAATTGCAGACCCTGGCTCCCTCTCTGGCGATGTTGCACAAATGGCCTCCTCCATGTGATCCAGCACCTCTGACTGGATTTAACATAGGAAAATTGCTTAAAATCCAGGGCCTTCTTCTTTGATGACATCTTTATAGGAAGGACTGCCCATTGCTGCCCTTGGAGGACCAAAACAGCAGGGGATTGTGATTATTTTTAGCGGGATGAAACTGAAAGGGAGTCAGAGCTCAGGTCTTATGCTGCCATATCAGTTGGTGACATCACATCCCTCTCAAATTCAATTAACTTTAGGAACAACAAACAGAAAATTCATAGATAAAGAGGGACAGAGGAAACTCATGTCTGTTTGTCCTGTTTAGTAAGCAAACTATGCTCAACAGGGACCATACCCCATGTCTTTGACCAACACTGCGCACATCATGCAGTGCCATAAGAGAAATATATAGCGTAGAAGAAGCAATCTCAGGCACACCTCAAAGGTGAACTCAAAATGTTCTGCCAAACCCAAGGTCTGCTGCCAAGGACAACAGTGCAGGCCCTGACTTCAGAAGGGTTCTAGACTGGTATAGCAGGACTCAAGAAAAAAAAATTAACAGGTACTTTCAGAACAATGTACTCCAATCACTCACAGTTAATAGCACTTCCCTCAGTACTCAAAGTTTTGCTACAGCTCAGTGTTTGGACAGCAATATTCTACAGGAGCTACCTTCCTCCTGGATACCTGGGCCTGGTCTGACTAACCCAACTGAGTCCCAGAATTTATTTCTACTCTGTTGGGCCCTGCCCACAGAGTTCTCTCTCTCAAGGGGAATTAAAGGGGACCAGGCACCTAACCTGGTCCTGCACCATTAAGGGGGGACATAAGGAACTGCCTCACAGGCAGAAATTACAACTAGACTAGCCCAAAAGCCTTGGTTTCATAGAAACATAGAAGGGACTGCAGAAGACCAGCATACAGCCCATTCAATCTGCCCAGCAAGCTTTCACAGTTAGTTTTCTCATACTTATCTGTTACTCTGACCACTGAGGTCAGGGCCCTTATTGGTAACTTTTTGGTTCTAATTTTCCTTCCACCCCTGCCATTGATGTAGAGAGCAGTGCTGGAGCTGCATAAAAGTGAAGTATCAAGCCTAATTGGTTAGGGGTAGTAACCGCCACAATAAGCAAGCTACTCCCATGCTTATTTGTTTTACCCAGCCTGTGCAATTTAGTCCTTGTTGGTTGTCTTAATATAAATCATCTTTTCTTCATTCCCCCTGCCGTTGAAGCAGTGAGCTGCGCTGCATATGTATTCAGTGACGTATTGGTTTGGGGTAGTAACCGCCGCAACAAGCAAGCTACTCCCATGCTTATTTGTTTACCCAGACTATGCAATTCAATCCTAGTTGGTAGTTGACTGACTGTAAATCCTCTTATCTTCATTCCCCCCTGTCGTTGAAGCAGTGAGCTACGCTGTATATGTATTCAAAGTGAAGTATCAGGTTTATTTGGTTAGGGGTAGTAACCACCACAACAAGCAAGCTACTCCCACGCTTATTTGTGAATGCAAATCCTTTGTCCCACATTTCCTCTTGCCGTTGAAGCATAGAGCAATGTTGGAGTCGCATTAACCGTGTGTGTGTTTATTGAATAAGGGTATTAATCACCAGGAAGTAGCCGTCATTCCCGCAAGCCACCCCATTCCTCTTCTCTTCATTCACATCCTCGAGACTTTATGGATCCACACAGTGTTTATCCCACACCCCTTTGAAATCCTTCACAGTTATAGACCATATGCTTCTTTGTTTTGGATTAGATTCCTTGAACTATGCGAGGGGTGACGGAGTGCATCACAGCCCACCAGACTTACGTCCGATATGCTCACAATCAATCTGGAAGGAACCAGATCCATTCCTTTTGATAGATTGTGGTATTTGCCACCCAAGTCAGACCATCCCTGACTGACTGGAAGAGAAAGATGCACCCCACAGTGCTTTGACTACAGGGACTAGCAAAACAACAGACATCTGAAGCCACAGATGAGCCCTGGCTCCAGAGAATTAAATCCAGAGAGACCATCACAGAACCCAGGAGCTGGCGATAATTCTACCTGGGGAAATCCTAAGCCTCACACCTGAGCTAATCATTTACCAACTTTTAACTGAGACAGGAAGCCTCTGCCCATCCTGGTATCAAGAAAGGGCTCCCAATAAACCCAGAGACTGGAAAAGTACCAGATTTCCTATACAACTCACCATTCTGCCTAAGACTCCAAGGACCAGAGCCTCCTTGGTCAACGTCAACAGGCACTCCTTAGTTTTCAAAGACAAAGGTACAGAACGATATAAGGCTGGGATGTATCCATCTGACCTTGACATGAAGGATTTTGCCATCAAGGCAAGTCAGAAGTCGGGAGACACCAAGATGGTTGCCAACTGAAGTGCACGCTCGGACGCTCTCTCTGTGAATTCCTCAAGATTTTTCTTCTGATACTATTATGCCACATACTAAAAGGAAAGCTAGACTTCGGGAAATATCGGCTTCTTCGCCGTTACCTGATCAGTGACAAGCATGGATAGAATCGTTCTTTGCGTCTTCCCTGCTGCAGGCACTTGAGGGGGGAGCCATATTGGAAACCGGTGTGGATCAAACGCCGGTTCCGTTGGCTGAAGAGACATCCTTGAGCCCCGGTGCGCCAACGATACCCGCACCACCATTTATGGCTTCTGACCTTAATCCAACGGATTCTTTATTGTCTTCGGTAAGAGAACTAATCAATGAGCAAAAATCAGATGCTCCGAGAAGGGACGCCATGTTGACGTCACCTTCAGAGAATCCCTGGTCGCAGGATTCCACAGGCCCCATGGAAGTTCTACGTGTGCCTGAAGTTGAAATGAACAACGGGAACTCCACGGAATCAGCAGAATGTGAACCCAAGATATGCTTAACTTTGCAACCTTCTTTAATCAGGCTGTCAGTAATAACTTTAGACTCTATTTGGAATGCTCTGACTTCGTTAGAGAAAGCTATACATTCTTTAACTCAAGTTTTGAAGGAAACTAATACCAAGATGCTGGTTATCGAATCCCAAATTTTGATACTAAAATGAAAGTTTTGGATATAACAGTGTCATCTGTAGAATCAGTTTACAGTAAGTTGATTCAATCTGATATTATCTACTCAAAGAAATTGGAAAATATGGAGAATTCTTCAAGAATTTTGAACTTAAGGGTTTTGAATTTTCCATACCTAAATCTGATGTCTCCGAAGGATTTATTTAGAAATTACCTCATTCAAATTCTCAAATTTCCTAATGAAGCCGTTTAGCTATAACAAAAATGTATTATTTGCCTTCTAAAGATGTAACCCCTGGGAGTCAAACATAAGGTACTTCTTTAAATATTTCTGATATTCTGGAACTTACTCAAGAAACTGTTATTCAGATAAGAAGGACATTACTTGTGACTTTTGCTTCAGAAAGAAATTCAGTTTTGAGATTTTTCTTTCTTAACCAATTACAATTATTTCATGGGCAGAAGGTCTGGATCCATCCTGACATAACTAGGTCCACTCAAGAACGGCGAAAGAAATTTTTGTTAATGAGAGAGGCGGTTGTATCGCAAGGTGCTAGATTTAGCCTAAGATATCCGTGTAAATGTTTACTTTATTTTCAGAATTCTATCTGGATTCACACTCCTAATATTGTATTTTGTGGGGAGTCTGCTAAGTTAAAGTAAGGGATACTTCTGGAAATTCCTTTTATCTTATTTCCCCTTTTTTCGTTCTGAAAATCCTTGGTCTCTCCTTTATCTACTAAGAGATGTGTGCAGATATATGATATGTTTCTTTTTTCTTTGTGGTAAACAATTATGAAGAGAATATTTTCCATGTTATGCAGCTAATTTTTCTGATACAAGTGTATACTTGTGTTTATTTGGAAATTCAATAAAAAAAAAAAAAAAAAAAAAAAAAGGGCAAGTCAGAAGTCAAAAGTGGAAATGTTCCCCTCAAATACAAAACACAAAAGAATAAGAGAACCTCTAAAGATCTTCCCAGATGGGAACTCGATAGAAGGTCTAGGAAAGGTCTAGGAAAGTAAGGAATAACTTGTGCCTCACCACCAGATTGATGGAGTAAGAGTCTCCATACCACAAATGAAGCATCCTAGGACATCCAATGACCCCCTTCTGACTGAGGGAGTGCCAGAAGACCAGCCTTTTTCTTTCAAAAGCCCAAATAGGAATACTGAGCAGTACAAAGAACAACTATCAAACTCTGATGCTTCTCAAGAGCAGCCTTTACCACCCACTCTTGGAGGCTGACATGCAGGGAAACACCACCAAGGTGTTAGAACAAAGGGGTGGTAACCTCTAGGGACCATCCTTCCCATACCATAACCAGTATCACTGGTCTGAAGGAGCGAGGAAACACTCACATTATGTCCACTGTAACTGGCTACCTGCCAAAATTGCTCTGGGCATTCCAAAAGCATAGAGTGGAAGATGATCTCGAATTGCCAGGAGCAAAAATGGTAAAATCAGACCAGTCATCTAAGATGAAGGGAATCCTTTATTTAAATGACAAATTTCAAATTAAAATGCCCTTGCCTGACTCAGGCCGAGTTTTGCCTCAATTTTGGGCTGATTCAGGGGCTTATAGGATAATATCAGAATGAAAAAAAACATATGAATAATGGAGAAATTACTTACCTGATAATTTTGTTTTCCTTAGTGTAGACAGATGGACTCAGGACCAATGGGTATAGTGTACTCCTCATAGCAGTTGGAGACAGATCAGATTTCAATCTGACGTCAGCCCTAGTACATATACCCCTGCAGGAAGTGCAGCTCTTCAGTATTCTCCTCGAAAAGCACTGTGGCTATATGTGTGACTGACTAATTTGAATAACTTTATAACTTGATTAATTTGAACTGGTTGAATTGGCTATAGCTGGAGATCGCCAGTGCCCTCAACCGGGAAACGTCGACACCCGATAGGACGGGTGTCCTAGATGAAGGAAAGCATGGCTTACCCCCGAGAATTCCATGAGTATCGGCAGCCGTGGGTGGGATGCTGAGTCTATCTGTCTACACTAAGGAAAACAAAATTATCAGGTAAGTAATTTCTCCACTTCCTAGCGTGTAGCAGATGGACTCAGGACCAAAGGGATGTATAAAAGCTACTCCCGAACCGGGTGGGAGGCTGCCCATGACCTACTTAGTACTGCCCTTGCAAATGCTGTGTCCTCCCGAGCCTGAACATTCCAGGCGGTAAAACCTGGAGAAGGTGTGGATGGAGGACCATGTCGCCGCCCTGCAGATCTCAGTAGGTGACAGCATCTTGGTTTCCGCCCAGGACACTGCCTGGGCTCTAGTAGAATGGGCCTTGACTTGTAGAGGCAGCGGCTTGCCTGCTTCTACGTAGGCCACCTTGATGACTTCTTTGATCCAGCAGGCTATGGTTGCTCGTGAGGCCACTTCTCCTTGCCTCTTTCCGCTGTGAAGGACGAATAGGTGGTCCGTTTTTCGTATGGGTTCCGACATTTCCAGGTATCTGGATAGGAGTCTGTCGATGTTGAGGTGGCGTAGACTTCGAGCCTCTTCCGAATTCTTATGCTCTTCTGGCGATGGTAGCGAGATGGTTTGGTTGAGATGGAAGTGAGACACCACTTTGGGGAGGAACGAGGGAACCGTACGTAACTGGATGGTTCCCGGGGTGAGCCTGAGAAACGGCTCACGGCAGGACAGTGCTTGTAGCTCGGATATACAACGGGCTGAACAAACTGCCAGCAGGAAGGCTGTCTTCAATGTTAATAGTCGAAGAGACAGGCCACGGAGAGGTCTGAAGGAGGCTCCTGCTAAGAAATCTAGGACCAGGTTGAGGTTCCAAAGAGGTACCGGCCACTTTAGGGGTGGTCGGATGTGCTTGACTCCTTTCAGGAAGCGGGAAACATCCGGGCGAGAGACTTTGCTGTCGCTCTTGCTCTTGGTTCCGTAGCATGACAATGCGGCCACCTGTACCTTGATGGAGTTGAGGGATAATCCCTTCTGTGGGCCGTTCAGTAGGAATTCCAAGATTGCAGGAATTTTGACTGAGCATGGTATGATGTCATGGTCCTCGCACCAGGCTTCGAATACTCTCCAAATCCTTATGTATGTTAGAGATGTGGAGAACTTGCGTGCTCGGAGTAGGGTGTCAATTACAGTCCCCGAGTATCCGCTCTTCCTCAGGCGAGTCCTCTCAATGGCCAGACCATAAGAGAGAATCGAGCTGGATCCTCATGGAGGATCGGCCCTTGTTGGAGCAGGTCTCTGTGTGGAGGTGGTGGAAGGGGGATCCCTGTCAGTAGTCTTCGCATGTCTGCATACCACGGTCTTCTTGGCCAGTCCGGGGCCACAAGAAGTGTTGTCCTATCTTGTGAATGATTGCGCCCTATAGGGGCCACGGCGGGAAGGCGTATAACAGAGTCTCATGTGGCCAGGTCTGTACCAGGGTATCGATTCCCTGGGACTGAGGTTCCTGCCTGCGCTGAAGAAGCTGGGCACTTGGGCGTTGGACCAGTTTGCCAGAAGGTCCATGGTTGGTGTTCCCCAATGGTTCACTATCAGTTGGAACGCTGCAGTCGACAGCTTCCATTCTCCTGGGTCTAGACTTTCTCTGCTGAGGTAATCCGCCATGATGTTGTCTTTCCCAGCGATGTGGATGGCCGAGATATCCTGGAGATTCACTTCTGCCCGTGACACTAGGAGGTCTATTTCCAGAGATACCTGTTGGCTTCTGGTTCCTCCCTGACGGTTGATGTAGGCCACTGTTGTGGCGTTGTCCGACATTACTCTGACCACTTTGTCTTGGAGTCTGTGACCGAACCGTAGGCAGGCTAGTCTGATTGCCTGGGCTTCTAGGCAATTGATGTTCCATCCCGACTCTTCTGTGTTCCACTGCCCTTGGGTGGTTAGCTCTTCGCAGTGTGCTCCCCATCCTCGAAGGCTGGCATCCGTGGTGAGCAGGATCCAGGTCAGTGAGGATAGTCTGGTTCCTTGGCTCAGTTGGCCGTCTTGTAGCCACCATCATAGCTGGGTCCGAACTCTGCCCGGGAGCTGTAGCCGTACAGTGTAGTTCTGGGACAGTGGATTCCATCGTGATAAAAGTGAGCGCTGTAGGGGTCTCATGCGAGCTTGTGCCCATGGCACTACTTCCAGTGTGGATGCCATGAGACCAAGGACTTGTAGGTAATCCCATGCTGTGGGGCGAGGTTGGCTCAGCAGGGTTTGCAACTGGTTCATCAGTTTTGATCTCCTTGTCCATGTCAGGATGATCTTGTCTTGGTTTGGTGTCGAATCGGACTCCTAAGTATTCTAGAGAATGGGAGGGCTGCAGACAGCTCTTGTTTGTGTTGACCACCCATCTGAGGCTCTCCAGTAGAGTTTTGACTCTGATGGTTGCCCGGTGACTTTCCTCTGGGGATTTCGCCCTGATCAGCCAATCGTCTAGGTAAGGGTGCACGAGGATTCCTTCCTTCCTCAGTGTGGCCGCCACCACCACTATGATCTTGGTGAACGTCCGGGGCGCTGTGGCTAACCCGAAGGGTAGTGCCCGGAACTGGTAGTGACGGTCCAGGATTTTGAAGCGTAGAAAGCGCTGATGTTCTTGATGAATCGGAATGTGTAGGTAGGCTTCCGACAGATCCAGGGATGTGAGAAACTCTCCCGGTTGTATCGCCCTTATTACAGAGCGTAGGGTTTCCATGCAGAAGCGGGGGATCTTCAGGTGACGGTTGACCGATTTGAGGTCCAGGATGGGTCTGAACATTCCCTCTTTCTTGGGGATGATAAAATAAATGGAATAATGCCCAGTATTTATTTGTTGTGGAGGCACTGGGGTTATGGCCTCTAGGGCCATAAACATTGGCAAGTTAAATGTAAGACATTGATAAGACAGGCTAAGAGAGAATTTGAAAAGAAGTTGGCTGTAGAGGCAAAAACTCACAGTAAAAACTTTTTAAAATATATCCGAAGCAGAAAGCCTGTGAGGGAGTCAGTTGGACCGTTAGATGATCGAGGGGTTAAAGGGGCACTTAGAGAAGATAAGGCCATCGCGGAAAGATTAAATGATTTCTTTGCTTCGGTGTTTACTGAAGAGGATGTTGGGGAGGTACCCGTAATGGAGAAGGTTTTCATGGGTAATGATTCAGATGGACTGAATCAAATCACGGTGAACCTAGAAGATGTGGTAGGCCTGATTGACAAACTGAAGAGCAGTAAATCACCTGGACCGGATGGTATACACCCCAGAGTTCTGAAGGAACTAAAAAATGAAATTTCAGACCTATTAGTAAAAATTTGTAACTTATCATTAAAATCATCTATTGTACCTGAAGACTGGAGGATAGCAAATGTAACCCCAATATTTAAAAGGGCTCCAGGGGCGATCCGGGAACTACAGACCGGTTAGCCTGACTTCAGTGCCAGGAAAAATAGTGGAAAGTGTTCTAAACATCAAAATCACAGAACATATAGAAAGACATGGTTTAATGGAACAAAGTCAGCATGGCTTTACCCAGGGCAAGTCTTGCCTCACAAATCTGCTTCACTTTTTTGAAGGAGTTAATAAACATGTGGATAAAGGTGAACCGGGTAGATATAGTATACTTGGATTTTCAGAAGGCGTTTGACAAAGTTCCTCATGAGAGGCTTCTAGGAAAAGTAAAAAGTCATGGGATAGGTGGCGATGTCCTTTCGTGGATTGCAAACTGGCTAAAAGACAGGAAACAGAGAGTAGGATTAAGTGGGCAATTTTCTCAGTGGAAGGGAGTGGACAGTGGAGTGCCTCAGGGATCTGTATTGGGACCCTTACTGTTCAATATATTTATAAATGATCTGGAAAGAAATACGACGAGTGAGATAATCAAATTTGCAGATGACACAAAATTGTGCAGAGTAGTTAAATCACAAGCAGATTGTGATAAATTGCAGGAAGACCTTGTGAGACTGGAAAATTGGGCATCCAAATGGCAAGATGAAATTTAATGTGGATAAGTGCAAGGTGATGCATATAGGGAAAATAACCCATGCTATAATTACATGATGTTGGGTTCCATATTAGGTGCTACAACCCAAGAAAGAGATCTAGGTGTCATAGTGGATAACACATTGAAATCGTCAGTTCAGTGCGCTGCGGCAGTCAAAAAAGCAAACAGAATGTTGGGAATTATTAGAAAAGGAATGATGAATAAAACGGAAAATGTCATAATGCCTCTGTATCGCTCCATGGTGAGACCGCACCTTGAATACTGTGTACAATTCTGGTCGCCGCATCTCAAAAAAGATATAATTGCGATGGAGAAGGTACAGAGAAGGGCTACCAAAATGATAAGGGGAATGGAACAACTCCCCTATGAGGAAAGACTAAAGAGGTTAGGACTTTTCAGCTTGGAGAAGAGACGACTGAGGGGGGATATGATAGAGGTGTTTAAAATCATGAGAGGTCTAGAACGGGTAGATGTGAATCGGTTATTTACTCTTTCGGATAGTAGAAGGACTAGGGGACACTCCATGAAGTTAGCATGGGGCACATTTAAAACTAATCGGAGAAAGTTCTTTTTTACTCAACGCACAATTAAACTCTGGAATTTGTTGCCAGAGAATGTGGTTCGTGCAGTTAGTATAGCTGTGTTTAAAAAAGGATTGGATAAGTTCTTGGAGGAGAAGTCCATTACCTGCTATTAAGTTCACTTAGAGAATAGCCACTGCCATTAGCAATGGTTACATGGAATAGACTTAGTTTTTGGGTACTTGCCAGGTTCTTATGGCCTGGATTGGCCACTGTTGGAAACAGGATGCTGGGCTTGATGGACCCTTGGTCTGACCCAGTATGGCATTTTCTTATGTTCTTATGGCTAGTAATCTGGTCAGTGTAGCTTCCACTGCCACTCTCTTGGAGGGGTCGTGGCAGGGGGATTCCACGAACTTGTCTGGAGGGGTTCGGAGGAAATCCAGGTAGTACCCCTCTCAAATGATGGTTAGGACCCACTTGTCTGACGTTATCTCGAGTAGAATAGGGCAATTCTGCCCCCTATGGCTTCTTCCTTTGGACTGGTCGGCTGATTCTCATTGTGGGGTGTGGCTGGGGCCTGGTCCCGAGCTGGTTCCCCTTTTGTTGTGCTTGTTCCGAAAGGAGTGGTTCCTGCCTGTAGAACGAGGCGCTTGATAAGTGTTTTTGTATGGGTTGAAGCGCTGTGAACCTCTGCCCCTGGAAGATCGAGGGAAGGGTCGCTGGTTTCTCTTATTCCTGTCCTCCGGTAGCCGCGGCAGTGGGGACTCGCCCCATTTGTTAGTGAGTTTCTCTAGTTCGCTTCCGAACAGGAGGGATCCCTTGAAGGGCATCCTTGTGAGTCTCGTTTTGGAAGACGCGTCGGCTGACCAGCTTCGGAGCCAGAGTTGCCTCCTGGCTGCTATGGCTGATGACACTCCTCTAGCTGCGGTGCGCACCAGATCGGAAGCAGCGTCCGCGAGGAATGATACCGCTGGAGAGACATAGCGGCGACGTCAAATGACTGTTTGAGAATGGATTCCAGACGTCTGTCTTGAGCATCTTTGAGTGCTGCACCTCCCTCCACTGGGATGGTAGTGTGCTTCGAGACCACACAGACCATGGCATCCACTTTTGGGCATGTCAGAAGGTCTTTGGCCGCTGGATCCAGAGGGTACAGGGCTGCCAGAGCCCGTCCCCCTTTGAATGTAGACTCTAGTGCAACCCATTCCAGGTCGATTAGCTGTTGGATGGCTTGTAAAAGAGGGAAATGGCGGGAGGTCTGACAGAGTCCCTCTAGTAGGGGATTTGTCTTAGGTTCCCCCGAGGCACTTGTGCCCAGGATAGCAAGCTTCTTCAGGCTGTGGGTGACAGGTCTGGAAGTTCATCCTTGGTGAAGAAGCGCCTCATGGTCTGGTAAAGCTCTGTCCCCGGAAGGAGCTCCCTGTCCTCCAGGGGCTCTGATTCCTCCTCAGAGTTGTCCGTGTCCCCATAAGTGGGGCGTAGAGGTCCTCTGGTGGAGGCTGTGGCCGTGTTATCGGGGGCACCATCTGCATGTGAACGAAGGTGTGCAGGCCTTTGAAGAATTCCACCCAGGAGATAGACGCTGGGTCCAAGCTAAGAAGTGCTGCATCCCTGGGGGGTCCCGATTGAGGGGGGGGGGGGGGTCCCGCTGGGGTTCGCTAGGTCCGGGGTACTTGTTGAGGAGCTAGAACCCAGTCCCGACTGGGGCTGGCCCTGGGCCTCTTCGCACTGGATACACAGGGCGTTGGCCTCTTCGTGTTGTACGGCTCTGATGTGGCATGCTGGGCAGAGGCCCTGAGCCTTGAGCTCCTTTTCCGGTGGTGCCATGGATATAGGCGCATAAAATCTGTTATGCGCTCCGGTGTGTCGAAAATGTGCGTGTAAATTAGGTGAGCGCTCAGGATGTGCGCGCTGGTGTGCGCACAAGTCGCAGATATGTGGCTGGCACAGTAAGCGCGTGTTACGTGCGAAACTTGTGCGCACGGTACTTGAGTGTGCCATGTTGTGCGCACAAGCAATTTGTGCGCCCAGCTCGTCCTTTGTGCACATGGATCGAGACGGCGGACAGGGCGGCGAACAGGGCCAAAATGGCGACGGCGACCACACAGACAATATGGCGACCACCTCGGAGAGTCTGCACATGGGAGGACCCTTAGATCTAAATGGAGCCTAGCTCTTCTAGGGTGGATCAACCCTGTGGCACTGGTCCCGGCCGGCGACCTGTGCGACTCCTCGAGCTTCGGAGACCAGAGTCTTAAAAGAAGATTTCTACCTTACCTTGTTTCAGCGTTTCCCGGTTTCATTCCAGGCGGTCTCCGGCTGCGGGGGGAGAGGGGAAATACCTTCACTGCCACACCCGAAATCGGGGGCTAGATCCCCGCTGAGGGTCAGCCGCCGGCCCGAGGCTCACATCCAAGGGATCGCGGAAATCACCTCGGGAATTCTCAACTGGGGGAGGGACCTGAGGGTGTCACCGCAGGAGAGTGGGGCTCACCTGTAGAGGTAAGATTTCTTCTTATTTTGGGTTTTCTCCGGTAAATTTACTCTAACGCTGTGAGAGTGTGCAGGTAGTCCCCTAACTGCTATGGAGACGGAAAATACTGAAGAGCTGCACTTCCTGCAGGGGTATATGTACTAGGGCTGACGTCATATTGAAATCTGATCAGTCTCCAACTGCTATCAGGAGTATACTATACCCATTGGTCCTGAGTCCATCTGCTACACGCTAGGAAAACTTGATTAATAACAGATAACCATTTCAGTACTCAGCCAACAGGAAACACTGACCTCAGACAAAGAATATATCAACACTAGTCTAGGGACTTGACTAACACTTACCAGTAACCCCTGGAACACGTAGCCACATAGGAGGACCATATCACAATCATTTGGCAGTCAAGGGCAGGAAGCTGAATTCATCTGTCTGGTCTAAAGAAAAGGAAACTCTCTGGTAAGTAGCAATTTCTCATTTCTTGGCGCCCAGACAGATGAATTCAGAATCAGTGAGATGTATCCAAGCTACTCCTGAAGAGGGCAGGAGGCTGCCCGCGATCCAGTCTAAACCGCACGTGCAAAGGCTGCATTCTCCCCAAGCCTGCACATCCAGACAATAATACCTGGAAAAGATGTGTAAGGAGGACCACATCGCAGCTTGGCAAATGTCGACAGGAGGCAACAATCTAACTTCCACCCACGACACTGCCTGAGCCCTAGTAGAATGAGCCCTAAACTAACTAGGTAACAGCTTTTCAGCATCCACATACGCTGTCGTAACTACCTCCTTAATCCAGAGAGCTACTGTAGCACGCGAAGCTGGCTTGCCCTATTTACCTCCACCGTGGAGGACAAACAGGCGATCCATCTTCCGGAAAGGTTTAGAAATCTCCAGATACCTCACGACATGTCTCTTGACATCCAAGGGTCGCAACAGGTGATATTCCTCCTCATCTCTTTCCCTATCCAGAGAAGGCAGGGAAATGGACTGATTCAAGTGAAAATCCAAAACCACTTTTGGCAAAACGGAAGGAACATTATGCAGTTGTATGGTCCCTGGAGTCGCTTGAAGGACCAGTTCCTGGCAAGACAAGGCCTGCAGCTTGGATATTCTATGCACAGAACAAATCACCACAAGAAACACAGTTCTCAATGTCAGCAACTGCAAGGAAAGGTTACACAAATGATTGAAAAGTAGTGCCCGCTAAGAAATCCAAAACAAGATTAAGACTCCACAAGGGCACTGATAACCACAAGGAAGGACGAAAATGTTTCACTCCTTTTAAAGAAATGGGCCACATCTGGATGAGCTGACAAGGGACCACGATTCACGTGACCCTTGAAACAAGCAAGAGACGCTACATGTACCTTCAAGGAATTAAGGGACAACCCTTTATTCAATCCATCCTGCAAAAATTCCAAAATGAGCGGGATCGTAACTGAACAAGGAAGCACCCCTCGATCTTCATACCAAGCCTCTAACACTCACCACACCTACATATAGGCTAAGGAAGTGAAGAACTTTCTTGCTCGTAGCAAAGTGGCAATCACTGTGCTTCAGCAAAAGAGCCCTTTCAAGGACCATACCATAAGAGAAAATAAAGTCGAATCTTCGTGAAGAACAGGCCCCTGCCGCAACAGATCCCTATGTGCCAGAAACTTGGGGGGGGGGGGGGGGGAAATCACCGGGGAGAACCTGATGCCACCAGAAGTACCATCCTTCTGTGACTCTCAACCCTCCGAACCATTCTGCCCAACATGGGCCTTGGGGGAAAGGCATACAGCAACTTGTCCTCCAGCCATTCCTGCATGACAGCATGGATACCCAATGACTTCGGATCTCTCCTGCAACTGAAGAATCGAGGAACCTTCGCATTGCGAGAACATAAGAACATAAGAAAATGCCATACTGGGTCAGACCAAGGGTCCATCAAGCCCAGCATCCTGTTTCCAACAGTGGCCAATCCAGGCCATAAGAACCTGGCAAGTACCCAAAAACTAAGTCTATTCCATGTAACCATTGCTAATGGCAGTGGCTATTCTCTAAGTGAACTTAATAGCAGGTAATGGACTTCTCCTCCAAGAACTTATCCAATCCTTTTTTAAACACAGCTATACTAACTGCACTAACCACATCCTCTGGCAACAAATTCCAGAGTTTAATTGAGCGTTGAGTAAAAAAGAACTTTCTCCGATTAGTTTTAAATGTGCCCCATGCTAACTTCATGGAGAAGTCACCAGCAGGTCCAGAAACATAAGGTCCCACAAATCCACTATCAGTTGAAATGCCTCATCTGACAATACCCATTCTCCTGCATCCAGACTCTGCCTACTGAGAAAGTCTGCTCTTCCATTGTCTTTTCCAGCAATGTGTGAGGCTGAGATCTCCTGAATATACGCTTCTGCCCATTCTATAAGTTGGTCTATTTCCTGCGACACTTGCTGGCTCTTGGTTCCTCCTTGCCACTGTCATTACATTGTCCGACATTATCCGGACCACTCAATCCTGCAACCTGTCACTGAATTGTAAGCATGCCAACCAGACCGTGTGGGATTCCAGCCAATTGATGTTCCAGAGAGACTCTTCTGGCCTCCAGTGCCCTTGCGCTGTCAGTTCCTAACAGTGAGTTCCCAAACCCTGGAGGCTCACATCTATTGTGACTACTAGCCAGTCTGGTGATTTTAGGGAAACCCCTTTCTTATATGATCCGCTTGTAACCCCCACTGTAGTTGAGAGCAGACCTCCATCAGTAAGTGGAGCTCAATCGAATAGTCCTGAGACTGTGGGCTCCAACAAGACAGCAGGTAGCGCTGAAGAGGACGCAGATGTGCCCTCACTCACTGCACCACTTCCAGGGTCGCTGCCAATCAACAGAGCACCTGTAGATAAGAACACCCTGTCTGGCTTGTGTTCATCAACAGTCGCATTTGCACCAACTTCTGAATACGACCCACCAGAAGGAAAACCCTGTCCAGCTTCGTGTCGAACCGAACACCAAGATATTTTAGCGAGTGGGATAGCTGAAGACAGCTCTTAGCCAGGTTTACCACCCAACCGAGCTCGTGCAACAAGGAGATCACCTTGCGCATCACAAGGAGGCTCTCTTCCAGAGTCTTGGCCCAAATTAGCCAGTCGTCCAAGTATGGGTGTACCAGGATCCCATCCTGTCTCAACTCTGCCACCACCATCACCATAACCTTGGAAAACGTTCTGGGTGCAGTAGCCAGACCAAAAGGCAGCATTTGAAACTGATAAACAGTGAATCGATGAAAAAGGTGCTCTAGCTGGATGGGAATATCCAGATACACCTTGGCCAGATCCAAGGAGGTCAGAAATTCCCCTGACTGCATGGTCATTATCATTGAGCGTAAGGTCTCCATGCAAAGATGAGTCACCCGCAAATGACGGTTGATCTCTGAGATCCAGGATGGGATGAAAAGAGCCCTCCTTCTTGGCCACAATGAAAGAAATGGAATATTGGCCCATATTTTCTTGAAACATGGGCACTGGAATTACAGCCCTCAGACTGAGGAGCCTTGACAATGTACACTCCACCGCCTGCCTCTTCTGCAGGGAATGGCAAGGAGACACCATGAACATGTCATAAGGTACACTGCGAAACTCCAGCACATATCCATCTTGTATCACCTCCAAGACCCACTGGTCTGACATGATTTCTACCCACCTCTGATAAAAGAGAGAGAGGCGACCCCCTATCTCCTGTTCCCGGGGGTGGGTCAGCACACCTTCATTGGGAGGGTCTGGAGGTTCAGCTACCTGAGCCTGCACCCCGTCTGGGCTGTCTGAGACGAAAAGACTGAAACCTACTGAAAAGTCGTTCCTCTGTAGATTCAAAAACGCTTAGATCCCCTAGCACGACCTCTCATGCCAAAGGAGCACGATATCTGCTTCTCATCCTCCAGCAACTGAGGAACCAGGGACTCGCCCCACTTATTGGCTATTTCCCCAAACAAGAGTGAGCCTTTAAAGGGCAATTTCATAAGGTGAGCCTTGGAGGTCGCATTGGCCAACCAATTTCTCAGCCATAACTGAAGCTATTACCGAAGCTACCCCTCTGGCTGAGTTGCAGATCAAATCGCAGCCCACATCTGCCTACAATGCGGCTGCTGGCTCCATAACTGCCCTGGAATACACTCCACATTCATTGACCTCCTGAGCGACACAGAGTGAGCCACCAGGGAACAAGAAGCTATCTGCAAAGTCATTGCCACTGCTTCAAATGCTTGCTGAAGGATGGCCTCAATCCTTCTATCATGCACATCCTTCAAGGCTGCTCCTCCCTCCACAGGGGTAGTCGTCCGCTCAGAGGAGGCACATACAAGCACATTCACTTTTGGAAAATGCACCCGCTCTCTGTCACTAGATCCAGGAGATACAGGCCTTCCAAGACTCGTCCCCCTTTGAAATTAGCCAATTGGTTGGGGCCAAGGACTGTGCCTGAAGAAAGGATTTCAATTCTTCAGGCCCATTCAATAAAGTCTGCAGGAGAGCCGGCGCTCCAAGGCAAGCACCTACTCTCCCGACGCACGCCCAGGCACCTCTCCTGGGCGCGATTCTTTATTTAAATTAGGGCCCACGCTAATAAGGAGGCGGCGGCTGTCAGCGGGTCTGACAGCCGACGCTTAATTTTACCGGCATTGGTTGTCGAACCCGCTGACAGCCACGGGTTTGGAAAACGGACACCGCAAAGTTGAGCATTGGTTTTCCAACCCGTGGGCAGATTTTTTTTTTTTTTTAAATAAGTTTTTTGTTTTTTTTTTAATTTTTGGGGCCTCCGACTTAATATCGCTATGATATTAAGTCGAAGGGTGTACAGTAAAGCAGTTTTTTCTGCTTTTCTTTATACTTGCCTGGTGCTGTCTGAAGCTTGGCTGCACATTTTACTTTCTGTATTTTGGGTGACTAACTAACAGGCTCATCAACATGCATTTGCATGTGATGAGCGCTATTAGGGTCTGGAGGGTTGGCCACACATTTTCCACGCGCTATTACCCCGCTATTATTACCCCTTACAGTATAAGGGGTAATAATATCGCGTCAAAAACGTGTGGCCAAACGGGGGCTAAACAGTGCACTTGACCAAGCGCACCATTCTGTATCTGCCTGCTTGAAAATATTCTACTCAAGAAAAGGCACAAGGATCCATGCCAAAACCAGAAGGAACCTGTCCTGTACCCAATAAGCTACCTTCCCCTGCTGATGAACTAGTTAAGGGAGTTCCAAGGTCAGGCGCCCCTCCTGACATGTCGCTACCCAGGCCTTCATCAGGCTGGGAAGTACTGGGCTTAGTAAATCAGACAAAGGTAATGCTCCCTAAGCAGCGCTGACACAAGTTAGAGAGAACGCCAGACTAAGATGCCTGAATAAGACAGGCAGCACAGAGGGAAAGGCGCTTAGGTTTCTTAGCTATAGGCGCCACCAGTCTGTCAGTAAGCTTAACAAACGACTGAAAGGTGTACGTCCAGCTGAATTTGTGCTGTAAAATATATATGCCCAAAATTTAGGCATCCCAAAATTTAAGTGCACAACCCTGAGCATGATAAACACCCAAAAGGTGAGCGCCCTAGCTCAGATCACGTGCACAGGCAAGCTCACACTGAAAACAGACACTGCTACCAACTGGATGCCCAAGCAGGCGGCCAGCTAAACGTCCAAAAACTGGGCACACATCTTGGAGGCACAGCCAGACACACTTGCACGAACCAATGGTCCTGAAGAGGGCAGCCTAACGAGCAGGAAAAAATACGTGAAAACAGCTGCAGTGGCCTACCACACAGCACACAGAGAAAAGCCTAAGAGCAGGGTCTAGCCCGAAAGGGTTGCTCAACCCATCAGGCTGCCCATGTCCCTTAACCTCCCTCAGGGGCGGGTACGAACATTGGATTGGTGTGCCATGCACTGAGACTGGAAGAAGCAGAAAGCCCTAATAAAAACCCTCCTCTGTTTTTTGGTTTGTTTTTTTAAGCTTTACCTGAATTCGGCCCATACCAGTAGAGTATAAAGACAGTCTTTGGCTGATGGGGGAGAGGGCATATACCATTACCGCCACTCTCAGCTTCTTGTACCTGCTGCCTTTCAGCTGTTTCAACAGCTAAGTCCACGCCGGCTGAAAAAAACATCCACTGGACCAAGGCACTCATCTGAGGGACCACGGAAATCACCTCAGGAATTCTCAACTGAGGGAGGGACCATTTGGTATCACCACAGGAGAGTGGGTCGAAATAAATTGCCTTTTCTTTCTTTCTCCTTCTAAAACTTGAAGCAATCCCCAGTAGGGAGATGCACGTCCACCTTCTGCTGGAGACAGAAAATATTGGCAGACTGATGTCACTGCAATGTATAAACTGTGATGTCAGCTTCGCTCCATCTGCTGGTACAGGGGCATAACCCACTGGTTCTGAATTCATTTTAACTCTTCATCTTGGGTATATGTGATACTAAACTTTCATGCCCAAACCCCCCGCCCGTGGACCCTACCTTCTGCTAATTGATGCCTGCTACAGGTCCCTTCTTTTCATACAATTCACTTGACAGACGCAAGTACCAATCTTTTTATGTAATTGGTCCCCAACTTTGGAATGATCTCCCCAAGACCATAAGGGCCATGTCATGTATTTCCAACTTTAAAAAAGCATTAAAAAACTAATTTTTTTGAGAAAACCTTTAACTGTATCTAAATTTTGCAGCTTAATTTCCTTTGAAGAGCTTTCAACAGTAATGTTACAGTTTAAATAGCCAGGGTATGTCTATATATTCCTTTAGAGCATTTTAAGGTTATTGTTTTTTGGTTATTTCAAAAAAATTCAAGTCCTTTGTGTATTCATGATCACAGGATATTAGTCCTTTTGTTGTTTTTTTTAAACATTTTTATGTCCGAGGCACTTATTTTAATTCATTTTAATTGTAATTGCTGTATTGTTTTTATTTTTTAGTTCTATATTTATTTTTTATATCATTATGAGAGTTTAAATTATCAGCCATGAAAAGCAAGTTTGCTTACCATAAACAGTGTTTCCGTAGATAGCAGGATGAATTAGCCATGCTGTCATGGGAACTGTCAATCAGGCCCAAGAGTCGGAGCTTCAAAGTAGGTGTCAGGGCTTTGCTCTCTGAGGCTGCGCGTGAGTTCCCGCGCAGGAAACCAGAATCTCCTCAGTCTGTAATAAAGCAAGCATAATAGGATACAGAGAAAGTGTCGACTGCTCAGGGAGGTGAGTGGGTCAGCATGGCTAATTCATCCTGCTATCTACGGAAACACCGTTTACAGTAAGCAAACTTGCTTTTTCCTGTCGATAGCAGGGCTGAATTAGCCATGCTGTCATGGGAGTCCTAAGCCCCCGATCACGCTGTGTTATTTAATTATTGTGTACTGTTCATGAAAGCGTGATCTAGTCAAGGTGGCAGTCGACTATGTCCCTTATTTTGCCAATGAATGTAGAATTGCTCGTCCCAATTCAGCATCTTCAGCCATGTGCTGGTCCAAGCAGTAGTGGGACATGAATGTGTGAAGGGATGACTTGTGGCCGCCTTACATATGTCCAATGGTTAGACATATCTCAGGTGTGCTATTGAGGTGGCGACTGTCCTAACCTGATGAGCATTTGGATGGGAAGACAGGATTGAATTCTGTTTGTGGTAGCAGAATTCGATACACGGAGCAATTCAACTGGAACTGGCACATTTAGCCACCGGTAAACCGGGTGCATTTGGATTAAAGGATATGAATAACTGAGAGGCCCTTGCCTGTGAATGGGTCCTTTGTTTGTAATAGGCCAACGCCCTTTTGCAGTCCAGTATGTGCAAAAGCGTCTCTCGTTCTGATGTGGTTTTGGATAAAAAGTTGGCAGTTCTATCGATTGGTTCAAGTGGAACTGCGAGACAACCTTCGGCAAGAACGAAGGATGAGTTCAAAGGATTACTTTATGATGGTAGAATTGAAGGTATGGGCTATAGTGAACTAGAGCCTGCAACTCACTGACGTTACCACTACTAGGAAGACGACCTTCCACATGAGGTATTTAATGTGAGTAGAGTTCATGGGTTCAAATGGTGAAAGCATCAGTTGTTCCAAGACCAGATTTAAATTCCAAGCCACTGGCGGTTTGGATACGGGGGGCCGTAAATGTGTGAGACCTTTACTAAAACGAGATACTATCGGGTGCATAGATATCGGCTGACCTTGATGCGGTCTGTGGTACACCGCTATGGCGCTGAGATGGACCCTGACGGAAGCAGTGGCTAGGCCTGCTACATATAACATGTGGAGGTAATCTAATAAGGCTTCAGGGATATAGTCCAATGGGTCAATACCTTATGAACCACACCAGTAGGCATATCTTTTCCACTTGCAGTGATAATACTTCCTTGTCCAAGGCTTTCGGGATGCCAGAATGACTTCCTGCACCCTGAAGGAAACATCTTGTTCTGTTAGGAGGATCCGCTCAACCTCCATGTGATTAGGTGGAGGGTGGAGTGCATCAGGTGGAGGAGGGTTCCTTTCTCCTGAAATAGAAGATCTTCTTGGTTCGGTAACCGGAGTGGTGTGTCTATGGAAAGTTGCAGCAGGTGTGTGTACCATGGTTGTCTTGGCCATGCGGGTGCAATCAGAATTAGTTGCGCTGCGTCCATTTCTGTATTGTTCTGGTTATCAATGGAATTGGGGGAAAAGTGTAGAGGAGTCTCTCCGTCCAGGAAATGAGAAAGGCGTCTTGGTGCCGTAATGAACAGAACAGAGTGACCTTCCTGTTGAATTCCGTGGCGAAGAGGTCCATGGTCGGTATTTCCCATTTTGCAGAAATTGCTTGCGCCACCCTCAGATTGAGTGACCATTTGTGCGGATGAAATATTCGACTTAGTTTGTCCGCTCAAGTGTTGGCCACTCCGGGTAGCTATGTTTCTTGTAGCTGAATTGAATGACGTGCTGCCCACTCTAGAATGATGATTGCTTCCCTGCACAGGTTCCATGAACCGGACCTTCCTTGTTTGTTTATATAAAACATGGCTACCTGATTGTCGGTGTAGACCATGATTCGTCGACCTCGCAGGTGAGTGACAAAGTTTCGCAATGCGTACCGTATTGCTCTGAGTTCCAGTAGATTGATTTGGAAATATTGTTCCTGCAAGGACCACAGGCCCTGTGTCTGAACTTGATCAAGGTATGCTCCCCACCCTTTGTGGGAAGCATCTGTGGTGAGTACTGCATTGTGCGGAAACAGGTTGAATGGGGCGCCCTTTTGAGCGTCGTCTTGTTCAACCACCAGTCTATGTCCTTTGCCATTTCTTGGGTTAAGAATAACCTCCATGTTAACGGTTGAGAGTGTTGTTTTCATTGCCGCTTTAGACCTACTGTAAAAGGCGCATGTGTGGCCACGTGTTTGGTACTGTATAAATAACCGCAGGCATGTGACCCAATACTGTCAGGACTTGACGTGCTGATGGTGACTGCGTGACTCTGAGCGTCCAAAGGAGACGACGTATAAGGAGCTTCCTTTCTTCCGGCAAGAAAGCTCTGTTCCTCATTGTGTCCAGACGAGCTCCTATGAATTGTATAATTTGTGCAGGGTTGAGGTTGGATTTTTTTGTCATTGAGAACCAGACCCAATTTTCCCAGACAAGTGATCGTGTCTTGTAGCTGAGTATGCAGCGTATTGGGGCTGGAGGCTACAATTAACCAGTCGTCGAGGTAAGGAAATATTTTGATACCTTTCTGACGGTGGGATGCCACTACCACTGCCCGTGCACTTTGTGAATACTCTGGGGGCTGCTGATAGGCCGAAAGGAAGAATCTTGTAATGGTAGTGCTGGCCATTGAACTAGAAGGATAGGTAATGCCAAGCAGACTGATGTATTGGAATATGCGTGTAAGCATCCTTCAGATCTATGGAACACATCCAATCATTGGGTTGGAGCAGGGGTAGAATGGATTTGAGGGAGACCATTTTGAATTTCTCCTTGACTAGGTACTTGTTCAACTCTCGGAGATCCAAGACTGGGCGGAGATCGCCTGATTTCTTGGGAATTAGGAAATATGGAGAGTAGAAACCCGTATTCAGGGATGAGGCGAATTGCCTGCTGACGCAGCAGGGATGAAATCTCTACTTCCAGTTGGGTTTGGTTGGTTCGGCCTCCTCTGTTTGATAGGTGAGGAAGCGGGGGTGGGGGTTATGAATTAAAGTTGGTAACCCTGTTGAACTATTTCTAGTACCCAACGATCGGTGGTGATTTTTCTCCACTCTTGGATGTTTGATGTAATCCTTCCAGCTGTTACAGTGTGTGATGGTGGCTTTGCTATCCTTAAAAGACGGAGGCGTCTTGGAGGTAGACGGAGGCTGTTGGCCCTGGGGCCGCTGAGCTCTAGGCCGCCCTCTCCAATTTTGGGTCTGTTGTGGTTGTGATCTCTGTGGTGGTTGGTATGGAGGTGGGCGATATGAAGCGTACGGACAGTACGCACAGCGTTGAAACAGCTATCTTTGAGGCGGAGCAAAACAGTGCTGCGAGAAAGTAGAGTAAGAGACAGTGGATTTATAAGAGACTGCAGGTTACAGATTGCTCCTTTAGTTGAGCCACTGTCTCCTGGAAATGACAGCCGAAGAGGTTATCCCCTCTGCAAGGTAAGTTTGCCAACTTATCATGCACGTCCTCTCTAATTGAACTGGCTCGGAGCCAAGCCATCCGATTTGCCATAATTGCGGAAGCTGAAGCTCCTGAGGATGTTTCAAATGCCTCAAAGACCGTGCGTAGGAGGTGACGGATTCCTTCCTCCATGTCCTGGATGGGTTGAGGAAGGGAGGCTGCCAGGTCAGTGGATGGAAGATGTTCTTTCAGCATCTGTAAGTACTCATAAGTACTGGACTATGTAGAACTGGTGTTGTTGAATCTTTGCTGCTAACATAGCCGCTTGAAAAGATCGTTTTGCAAATTTGTCCAGATAATGATGCTCCTTCCCCGGAGGAGCTGCCAAGTGCAGTCTCGTCTTCTTCGCTCTGTGCATAGCCGACTCCACGACAATGGATGTGTGTGGCAACTGTGAAAGTGTATAATATGGAGACTGTTTCATTTTAAATTTGAGATCCATCTTCCTTGAGATAGCTGGGAGTGTGAATGGGGTCTCCCATGATTTTTCTAAGATGGTGTCCAATACTTTATGTGAGGGAAGAGACATGGGTTCTGCTGGGAGGTCAAAAATTCTCAACAGGCCTAATGTTTCTGCCCTGGGATCAGGGACTTTTTGGATTGTCCAGATGGAGAATAGATCCCAAATTTCTGGAAAAACTGGGGTATGTCAAGTCCTCTGGCAGGGAGTTCGGTTCTGGAGGCTCATCTGGCGGGTCCGATGGGGTACCCCATAGAAGTATCTGGGGATGTCGGCTGAGGGTGCGGGCTCAGTGGTTGTTCAAAAGTATCCAGAGGCTCATTTAGCAGTCTTGATGGAGGAGAAGGAGCCCTTCATAGAGGAGATAGTGGACGATCGGCAGATGAGTGTTCCGTAGGCTTCGGTGAAGGAGCAGAGCTACTCGGCGAAGATGGAGGGAGTATATAAGTTGCCGGCATAGATTCAAAAAAGCCTGAAAGGGCCGTGGAAAGCTGAGTAAAAGGTTTTTGGGTTTGTGGAGGCATGGCCGGCCGGACATGCTTCACCAGACAGTGTGGTGACAATGCTGCTAATAAAATGTCTGAGTCTGGTGCCGCCTGTTTTTGTTTCTGGGAACGTAGGTCCCTTTTGCCTTACGTTTTTTAGTCAGTGGTTCTTGCATGACATCTTTGATGGTACAGTGTCTTGAGCTGGATGATAGGCCTGAGAAAACCTGTACTGATGAAGAGAATGATGTTGAAGAGTAGGAAGTCAATTTGACCCAGTCTCCCTTGGATCTAAATGGTGATCCCGGGGAATCTTGGCCCCATGAAGATGCAGACGGTCTGGCGTCTTGGGGACTCCATTGTGGTCGAGGATCCAGTGTGACCTTGGATTTTGGTGGGTCAAGGTATCATGATTGGCCGCTGTGGTCTTTTTTCGTTTTAAGGGTTCTAGGGCGGACTGCGCCGGTCTTTTTGTTGTCTGCGTCGAAAGATGCGTCGACGGCGCTGTACTATGTGTCGAAGGCAGCATGGAATTCACCGTGGGTTTGTGTCCCTGTGTCGAAGCGGCTGCTGTATGTGTCGGTGATGGTGCTTCCTGCGCCAGAGTCGGTCTCTCCTTCGATATTGGCGGTTGCGTCGTAGACGACGCATGAGGTGTCGACGCCAGCTTCGTGTGCTTCGACGGCGGCGCTTTGTGCGTCACTTTGGCATGCTTGTGCGCTGATGCACCGTGAGTTGGCAGTTTGGCGGTGGCGTGGGACTTCTTGTGCGTCGCCAACTCGGGTTCAACACGGCGCAGCGGTGTCCTGCCGACTCCAATCCTTCACTTTTTCGGGCTCTCGACCTCGCGATCGGTGCTTTTTTGTTTTATGTCTTTCTTCACCTCCAGGCCTGGAGGTGGACGGCTCCACCGACGACACTCTACGAACCTGAAGAGCTAGTGTCTTTGAAGGGCCCGGAGAAGAGTGGGCCTCCAATGGAGGGGCATACGAGCCACCCCTCGCCTGTCCCCGAGGGCCCTTTGTCTACGGGCCCTTGGGGACATGCGGCCACAATGCCGACAAGACTCTTGCTGGTGGTCTGGGCCCAGACAACCGTAGCATTTGGACATGATGGACATGACTTTCCTGCAAGAGCAGGGCTTAAAGCCCGGTCTCGGCATGCCTTCCAGTTTTGTTTTGTTTTTTTTTACTAAAAATCGAAGTAACTTGAAAAAATGCTGAGGAGACTGAAGCTCCGAAAAAGCAGACTGAGGAGATTCTGGTTTCCTGCGCAGGAACTCACGTGCAGCCTCAGAGAGCAAAGCTCTGACACCTACTTTGAAGCTCTGCCTCCCGGGCCTGATTGATAGTTCCCATGACAGCATGGCTAATTCAGCCCTGCTATCGACGGGAAACATTTGGATACGTGCAGAATATAAATTTAAAAATAAATACTGTGAATGAGACAGGCTTTTCTGGATGTGGTAGTGCTGGTTCAGAGAGCCTTCAAAGTAAAGTCCGTACAGCTCAGACTGCAGCCTACTGAGGGCCCCCTACAGGCAGGAGGGCCACACTGCATTAGGTCTGTTCAAATCAAAACATATCCAAATTCTTTTGGTTTACGCTCCACCAGGTATACTCGACACCGAAGCCTCCCTTCTCATAGAAACTATCGCCAAATACATCAACACAGGCTCTCCGGCTATGATATTGGGGGATTTCAATCTTCATGTTGATGCCTCACCTCTCTCTCCTAATGTGGAATCCTTACTCTCAACTCTCAGAGCCATGGGTTTTGAACAAATCATCAATAAACCAACCCACAAAGCAGGACACACGCTTGATCTCATATTCATTAATTCTAACCTGTCTTACTATAATTCTCCAGACTGCACCCCTGTACCCTGGTCAGACCACTCCCTGATATCAACTACTCTCTCCACCAAAGTAAATCCTATTGAATCTCAACCTCAATCTACCATCCACTTCCGGAAAGTATGTCCCTCCGACACTCTTAGCGAACATCTAACTAAAGATCTTCCTAATATGGATATCTCCAACCCCAACGCGGCCCTTCTCTCTTGGAGCAACATCACGGAATCAATAGCCAACAAACTCTGTCCTAAAATGACGAAAACCATCAATTGGTCACAAAAAAAGAAACAACCTTGGTTCTCTCCGGAACTTAAACTGATGAAGCTAGACCTCAGACATAAAGAAGGCTTATGGCGTAACAACCCCAACTCCACAACTCTATCTGAGTACAAACGTACCCTTCATTTCTACAAGATCTCTATTCTACAGACAAAAAAAAAATTCTATGCAAGCAGAATCCACGATATACAATACAATGCCAGGGCCCTGTTTTCCTTCGTATCCCAACTCACAAAACCTTCTGTCCCTACTATCCCAGATGAACAGGCTCAATCAAAAGCCAATGAACTAGCACGCTTCTTCCAAGATAAAATCACAAACACACTGGCACTTCTTCCCACGAACCCTATGACCCCAGCTCTAGACTCCAATCCCACCCATCATCCCAGAGCCACCTTCGACTCCTTCGAACCTACAACCACCTTGGAGATAGAATCAACCCTTAAAAAAATGAAACCATCCAGTCATCCGACGGACCATATCCCTACTAAACTTCTGCTCCTCATCCCCAGCACCATCTCTAGAGCACTGATTAACTTCATAAACTGTTCCCTAACTCAAGGAAACTACCCAGATGAACTAAAATCTGCATCTCTCAAACCCCTCTTGAAGAAACACAACCTGGATACAAAAGAACTCTCCAATTACAGACCTATATCCAACCTTCTGTTCTAGCAAAGCTCACAGAGAAAATTGTGAACACACAACTCTCTGACTACCTCGAGGAACATAAAATACTATACCCCTCACAGTACGGTTTCCGGAAATCCTCCAGCACAGAAACCCTCCTCATCTCCCTATCAGACCACATCCTTCTGGGTCTTGACAAAGGGCTTTCATACCTACTGGTCCTCCTAGATATCTCAGCAGCCTTCGATACGGTAAACCATGCCATTCTTCTAAACCGTTTATCTGACATTGGAATTGCTGGACTCGCCCTCAGATGGTTCAACTCTTTCCTCAAAAATAGAAGCTACAAGGTTAGAGTCAACAACAGAGAATCACCAACTTATAAAGCAACGCTAGGCGTCCCACAAGGCTCTTCTCTATCCCCGACCCTCTTCAATATCTACTTACTGCCTTTCTGCCATCTGCTCACAAACCTAAAACTAACACATTACCTCTATGCAGATGATGTGCAGATATTGATCCCCATAAAAGGTTCTCTGCCAAAAACGCTTGACTACTGGGAAAATTGCCTGAAGTCCATAAAAAGCCTCCTCTCTAGCCTGAACCTGGTTCTAAACGCATCCAAGACGGAAATCCTTCTTATCTCCCCTGAACACTCGACCAACACAGACATTACAGCTCTGGACCTACAGATCTCTCAAACTAGAGATTTAGGAATTATACTAGACAATCATCTGAATCTAAAGAAATCGATTAATAATATCACCAAGGACTGTTTCTATAAGCTTCAAGTTTTAAAAACAATCAAACCCCTTTTCCACTTTCAGGACTTTAGAACCATCCTTCAATCTACGTTATTTTCGAAAACAGACTACTGCAATGCATTACTCCTGGGGCTCCCCATTTCAGCCACAAAACCTATACAAATGCTCCAGAACGCAGCAGCCAGAATCCTAACCAATATCAACCGCCGTGCTCACATTACCCCCATCCTTCGAAACCTACATTGGCTGCCAATAAAATATAGAATTCTATATAAAGCTCTCACTATAATCCACAAATCTATCCACCAACAGCTCACACTAGACCTTCAGAACCCTCTCAAACTCCACTCGTCCGAAAGACCCATCAGAGAAGCTTATAAAGGAACCCTTCAAGTCCCACCTTCAAAATACACCCATCTAAAAACCACCAAAGAACGTTCCTTCTCCACAGCAGGCCCGGTCCTCTGGAACAGACTTCCGACTGACCTAAGACTGGAACCTTGCCTTCACACCTTTCGAAGACAACTGAAGACTTGGCTTTTCCTCCAAGCCTTCCCCTAGTCAAAATGACAATTCGGACTCAGCCTAAGAAATGAGATAATTACTAATCTCATAACCCGTTGTATATTATTTATTTGTTGCTAATTTCGCTCTACCTTTCTTCCTGGCTACTTTAGCCCCCAAGTTCAATGCCCTTGTTTTATGTAACTTTGCTTGTTTCAGCCTTCTTGTTTGGTTACACTTGTTTATCCCCTAAGTTCCATGTAAACCGGCCTGATGTGAATTCTATTCGTGAAGTCCGGTATAGAAATAATTAATAAATAAATAAATAAATAAATAAAAATAAAAGGAAACCTGGAAGTCATTTACCTGATGCTGCTCAACTAGGCCCAAAAAAGAACCTAAAAATTAGTTTCCAGTTACCAAATGTTGTACAACCAGACCCAAAAGGGAACCTAGAGTTTCTTACCTGTCACTGCTCAACCAGGCCCACAAGGGAATCCCAGGAGCCATAATGCAAGCCCTGCTCAACCAGGCCCCAAAGGGAATCCTGGCAGCTATGATCTGGGCCTGCTCCACTAAGGGAACAATCACAAAAACTGTTTTCCCTAGCAGCTGAGATTCTGTTCTACCAGGAAAAAACATTGTACATAGGCTGCTGCCCTGATAGCAAGCTCCATCGGCACACCTAGGAACTTTTGATTTCCAGTCACCCTAAGATTGTCATAGATTAGTGGAGAAGTGGGAAAGTACATACTTTATCCTCTCTCATATATACAAATTCCCTATCATATGTATTCATTCTCTCTCTCACACATTGACTCTCATGCACACTCCTCTCTCACACACAAAAAAACACTGGCTTTCTCCCTACTCCCTCATACACATGCTCAGGCTCTTTTCCCACTCCCTACCCACACACACAGGCTCTCTTCTCCCTCCCCATCCAAACACACTGGCTCTCTCCCCCCCAGACACACATACTAGTTTTCTCCCACCCACTCACTGGCTCTCCCTCACATATAAACACACCTGCAGACTTTCACACACTCATACTCTCTCCCCTTCACATACACACACAGGCTCTCTCTCCCTTCCTCACATACATACTCACAGGCTCTCTTCCCCAACCCCACCCCATATACACACAGAGGCTCTTTCACACTCACTAGCTCTCTCCCCCACAGGCTCTCACACATATAAGCTCTCCTCACACGCACACTCACTAGCTTTCCCTCATATACACACACACAGCTGCTCTCCCCTCACCCCAGACAACAGGCTCTCTCAAATTCTAGGGCTCCTCTGCCTTGAGTGAAAAGGAAGATATTGAAGGCCCCACCCCCTTCTCTGCTCATACATTTGCCGGACAGAGCTTGGATATCCTGCTGGCTCTCTACTTATGAGATATATCGTCTTCTGCCGGCAGAGTCTGAGCTCCCTGCCGGTTTGCTGCTCCTGGGGTGCAACTTTTTTGCCAGCAGGGCTTGGGCTCCTTGCCGGCACACTTCTCCTGGTGAGAACCCATCTTCTTCAACCAGCAGGGCTTGGGCTCCCTGCCAGTTTGCTGCTCCTGGGGTGCGCGCATCTTTTTTAGCCTGCAGATCCTGGGCTCCTGTCAGCAAGTTGCTCCTGAGGCACTTCCTCGTTTCTGTCTGGGCCGTGAATGCTGTTCCTACTGTGAAGATCGGTGGGGCACAGGTCAAACATCAGCTATTTGATCCGCATGGGCTACAGAGGCCCCCTCCAATTCAAGCAGCTGGCATTTGAGCTGCGCCACCAGAGCGACAGAAAAAGCACCGCGCCTACCTTCGCAGTAGGGATGATGTTAACCTAGTGGAAGGCGCCAGTGCTGGGCAGGAGAAGGTTTTCAGGCTGGGTGGACTGCAGCTGGATCATAGTACTAAAATCTGGACATTTTAGTCCTCCTTCTGGCTTCTGGACATGTCCTCAAATCTCCGTACTGTCCGTAGAAAATCCCAACAGTTGGCAACCCTAGGGCACCCGGAGTTTGTGGCTGTTGGCCTGGAGACCCAGCAATTCATTCAGAATTCCAGAGTCTCCGGGCCAAATCCAGAGAGTTCCCAGGTATGTTCATTAGGGATCAAATCATCCTATTGCACCGATTCAGCATGTGTCCACCATCTGCTGGAGACAGGAATGCCTACTATAGCCAGTGCAGCACTAACCTGTATATCAAGTGATTATGTCGCTGAAAAGAGATGTCACTCTGGATATCTCCATCTGCTAGTAGGCGGAGATATCCCACTAGTCTGGATTGATGTAGCAGGATGATAAGGAATAAACCATTAGAAAGTAATAATCATGATATACACCATTCCTCCTGTTCAGGATGTAACAAACCATTAGTAATCCTGTACATACACTTAAGAATTATTTTTCCTTAAACTGATTTAACATTGTTATTCAGAAAGATCCTAAAACAAATGACAATATTCTGTTGAAGGTTTTGTCTTTACCATCTTTGGGCTTTTAAAATTTTGCTTTTTCCTACTGAGTTATCCACATCAATACCTACTTGCACACAAACTCCCTAAGGAGGCCATTTACTTAGCTGAAGTAACATTTACCACACATTAAATGCATTACCACACAGTTGATACATGGAATTTCGAATACCACAATTTATCTATAACTAAACAAATTCAGTGGAACTTATGTTAATGAGATGGTTTGCATTCAAACACATGCAAATAAGCTAATTAATATTCACATGAAATAGTATATTCATGTTAAAGAAAGTAAGACAATTATTTGATGAAAATTAATTAAACCTCAAAAGTTTAGTTAACTTTTCCCTGTGAGGATTGGACACTAACATGAGTTCCAATCCACCCAGTACTAGCACTTAAAGGCTCTACCCAGCCCCATTAACCCCCTCCTCTGGCACAGAGTAAAAATTATCTCTAGCAGTGTAAAGGGACCCATCCCAAAGTTAAAAAAATACTAGTAAATTCAAGGACCCGCCCCGTGATAAAGCCCCACCCCTAGCACATATCCCTAATCCCCAAGCCACTCCATCAACCCCCCCGCAAAGGTTTATATGTACCTCCTGGGATCTAATGGGGACAAGAGCAATGCCTAGTTGCTCCTGCCTACCAGCAGAGCAGGAGCAAATGGGTATCACTTCTACCTCTACTAGATCACATGGAATACAAGTAAGCTTTTGGGCAATGGATACATGGGGTTAAGGGAGCCTTTAATTTACTTGCATGTTTTACCTTGGTTGGAGATACTGGGGAAGGGGGAAAGAGGAAGATAAGAAGGTCCCATTAGACCATCAGGGAAATCAATTTTATTCAGCGCTGAGGGTGGGGCATTATGGAGCCAGGCAGGCCCTTTAAAATGTGGTGGCCCCTGGATGTGTGTCCAGAACATGTAAACATATAGAAAATTACCACAGGATTTACTAACCTGCGTTGCTTAGTACAGTAGGTTAGTAAATTATGCGGTAACTTTCACTGATCACTTCTTTAAATGTGATCTTGAAAGTTAATGATCACCACCTTTAGACAATTCTTATGTTAACTACAGAAATTCCGTTTTCTCCAGCACCAATGCAGTTTCTAGAACTTTGAACAGAGACCAGAGACAGAATAGCCTGGTATGCACCTGGATTCTGTTGTGGGACCAATCTGCAGGTGGAGAAAGATTGGTATATGGTCTCATGTATGCGATAATATATCCTGGATATCAGCCACTAACTGATGTTATACTAACGATATCATTAAAATTCTGCTAGAAATGCTGTACATTAATCACATAGGACATTACCACGTGTATAATGATTATATATTTCTATCTTGTGCCCCCGTGACCTTTCTCCACTGCCTCCCCAACATAGCCTCGTCTTCCCTGGTCTAACATTTAACACTCCATGTATCTATTGCTCTGTATAAGCTTTAAATCATGTCCCCTTCATTCCCCTGATAACACGAATAAGCCGCACACATCTCACCGGCCGTACGACACACGCTCAACATCCTGAGCACCGCCATTTTTCCTCACTGCCCCGGAAATGATCTCCAGCGAAGCAGGCAAACTGTCGGATTCCTCTGTGCAATGATTCGCTAAATCAGAGAAGCCCAACCTCTACGTACAGAAGGCTTGGTGTCAAGGCCCGGCCTGGTGACGTATTAAATCACGTGCCGGCAGTGCCTAGCGACGGTGGCGTTGTGCGTCTGCGGAAGGAATGTTGAGGGAAGCGGCTGGGTTCTAGCTATGGGATTGCAATTGCTACTAGTTCTGCTAAAGTTGCTCTTGGGGTTAGAGATACTTCCAACACATCTGGGGGTCGGTGGCATTCTCAGCGTTAGTGAATCCTCGTCAGGGAAGGTATCGCTTAAAATTCGGGAAGACGAAACAGTTCTGTGGCGCGAATCCATCGCAAGACGTTCGGTAAGTGTGGTGGAAGGAACCGTGACTCCTGCGCGTGCTTTTCTGGGCACCGGGAGTGTGGGGCCGACTCTGAGTCCCGCGAGTACTGCGCTGGAAAGGGAAGCTGTCAACACTGAAGAGACCCTTCGGAGTCCATCGTCATCGGAAGGTCCCACCTCTCCCATACCGGCAAGCAGCAAGGGACCGAGCACTGCAACTCTGGAGCCCCAGAGCGGTGGAGACCAGAGCAGCACTACCACCAGGGGTAAGCTGGGGAGCAAGGCAGGCTAAAGTTAATTTATTGATACAGCGCGCGGGCTGGTTCTATTATATTTGAAAACTGTCCATAGCATATAATATTATATATTATTGCCAGCGTATACGAGGCTGTACGTCATGTATTGTGTGCATAGTGTATAATGCTGGAGATGGAGGATGCTCAGATTTCAGTCTCACTGTCTTTTTGTCCAGCTTTGGCTATCTGTACTTGTGATCTCACGCCGGCTTCCTGTGACCTTAATTGCTGCTGTGACTCGGACTGTAGCCTCAGTGACCCTGCCACTGTTTTCTCCTCCTGTCTCCCTGGCAGCACGAAGTGAGTACTTATACTCTTCAGGGTGCGGGTAGTTGATGTGACGTGTGACACGTTGTCGCCATTCCCAGAGCCAAATACTATTTTTCTAAGGAGGTACCAACAGATTGGTATATAGGCTTGGAAATTTATTTTCTTCTAGGCTGGTTCTGAAGCGAACCTGTAATGTTATCATATTTCAGTTGCTGGAAGCGGGGACAACTTTGTAGAAGATGGCTTCTTCTATTGAGGCAGGGCTAGAACCAGTCTGGTGTATTTTTTAAAGCTATATGGCTCTGAACTGTAGGGCGCTGAGCTAAATCTTTTTATCTGTGAGGATTAGTAATCTATATTTTAGGTTGTCTTGTGAGAGAGTTCTGCTCACCTGCCCCTGGCTTAGATGGTGAAATCATGGGCCAAGAAAAGGGCATATTTTTGTTCTGTGAGCTGGAAAGAGTGAAGGTAGTCATTTAAAGGTCCCTTCTTACCTGTCTATAATCTGTCACCACTTCTTGTGAGGTCAAAAGCAAGGAAAATGCATTAATCATTGTGTCTCAGGATGTCATGAGCAGGGAGAAAGGGGGCTGAAGTTAACGGTATTTTTATGCAATACATGTAAGGGGTAATAAACTGCCTGCATTAGTGCAAATACAATGGGTACTTTTTTACCAAAGGGGTCTGCACCAATAAAATCATGTGTGTAGTTTTACTTTGATTATTGCTGCAGGTACAAAGTAATCATGGTAGTATGCCTTATTTTTGTGTGGGTAACATATAAGAAAAAGAAAATAACACATGTAAACTTGAAAATGCAGTTCTTTACATCCCTACCAGACCACTCCAGATCAGTGGGTTACTTCCTCTTTCCAGCAGCTGAAGATACGAAAAACTATTAAAGGAAACTGAATCCCCTATAAAGGCTGAAGCAGCAGCAAGTAAGTTGGTATTTCTCTGTCTCCAGCAGATTGGGCAGTGGTGGAGCAGCAGGAAAGGCAGTGCTCAGGGACAGATGGCCTGTTGAGGCTATGCTTTCCTTTGGATACAATAAGGAGACCTGTGGGAGCTTTCAGGTGATGACCTATGGATTAATCTCCTGCCAGTAGAGAAACCAGCCCCTCAGGGATTAGATACTCCTCAATATTTTTGAGATTCCAGGGAGCTGTATCTAGAGGAGATTACCTTCCAAAAATGTTATTTGGGGGGGGGAGGGGCTGCGATTTCCTGATTTCAGCAGAAGGTTGGTATCAGACCACAGTGGTAGCTGGCAGGTCTCCAGGAGAGGTATTAGGCACTCTCCTCCTCTATGGTTATATTGCCACATACGAATAAGAGGTGTTCTAGGTGCAAGACCAAAAGAGTTTCGTGGCAGAAAATTCATGCACAATCTGCTCAAAGTTGTCTGCTATGGAGACCAAGTCTTTTAACAGGGGAGACAGTGTTGCCAAGGTCTAAGAGGGCCCTTTCTCCCCCACGCCATTTCAAGCAGGTGAAGGGGCAGAGAAGGCTGTGGAGCCCATGCTTGTTTTGGCAAGAAGGGTGGCCATTTTGTGTGAATCAAGTACAGGACAGGAGAGCTGAAGTGCTAATTTTGGGGGAACCAGTGATCTGAAAAGCCCTTTCATGATTTCACCATGGGGCACTCACTGTGACAGTCAGGAAGTTCAGGAAACAGCTTAACGCTGTATGTACTAGGAGGGGTCAGCTTTTCCTGGGGAACCTCTAGTTTCCAGGAATAGTGTAGGGGAAGCAGGTGTTAGTCCTAAGATGCCTAGATTTCAGAGGAAGTCTTCCCCAGATTTGGATCTATCTATATTTAGGACGGTTTGGTAGTCAAGGGGAGAAGGATCTTAGTGAGAAGAGGGTCTGCTGAAATAGGAGGGAGAAGTTTTTACCTCCTCTAAAGGATGATCCACTGGTGGTTAGAATTTTCATAAGGAAAAGCTGTTCTCCTTAACTATCCAAATACAGTTTGCACTAGGATTAAAGATAGTCACCGTGATGTGAAGCTAGGAGAAAATGTTTTCTTCTATGGATTAGGAAAGACTGGTCATTTCTCCATTAAGGAAAGACAGACAAGTTGATCATAACAGTTACTCAAAAGACTACAATTCCAGTGGAGAAATCATGGACCAAAACCTACCTTCGAAGCATCCAGCGTATCCTTCACACAGCAGGGTGTGCTAGTCTGTTAGCTAGAACTAGAGATTTATTTAGAGGCCATTCAAACTTAGCTTCATCATATCTGGCTCTTATTAAAAGATGGCTACTTTAAATTGAGGATGCTAAAAAAAAAAAAAAAAAATTGAAACCTTTTTAGGATTTAACTATTTCCAATTGGTTTTGCAAATACTTTTAATGGTCTCAATTCTTGTAATGCACTTTTTTAGAGATTCCAACTACACATCTCAGGGCTTTACAACTTTTTCAGAATTCTGCAGCCAGAATACTGAAAGGGATTGCTAAATATGATCATACGTCTGTAATACTCTGTGAATTACACTGGCTCACAGTTCAATATAGAATTCACTACAAAATGATGTTGATACACAAGATCATGTACAATTCAGAAACAGTATGGTTGGGGACGAATTTACCCTTGCATATTCCACAATGCTCTCTTAAATCATCAAATACAAGCCTTATAGAGGTATGTGGGACCGAGCAATGATCCCTCCTGAGCCAGGAGGCATAAACACAGCCTGAACTCCTGCCTTTCTTAAAACACTATATCTTTATGCAGCTTCATAAACAAACAGACTGTCCTTCCCTTTAGAAAAGTGTACTTCAGTTACTCAGTTTAGTACTGCTTCCCTCCGTATTCATAGCTCAGTGTTTGGACAGCAGTATTCTACAAAAGCTGCCTTCCTCCTGGAGAAGTGGGCCTGGTCTGACTAACCCACCTGGGTCCCAACTCTTATTCCTCCTTTTCTGGGCCCTGCCTACAGAGCTCGCTCTCACAAAGGGAATTACAGGGAACAAAGCATCTACCCTGGTCCTGCACCAGTTTAAGGGGGAACATGGGGCACTACCTCATATTACCCTCCCCCCCCCCCCCGGCTTAGACCAGTATGTACGAGCGTTTTCACTCCCCCTGGATCCCATCCAGAAGAGTGCCTCACCTCCCCAGCCCCTCTTATCTGGGACCCACCAGTTAGGCTTGGGGGTTAGAGTTCTAGGGTTATGCTAACACCCACTTCCCAGGGTAACCTTAGACTACCCTACCACCACCCAATGTACCACCTGTACCCTCAGTCCTTTAACCAAGTCTTTTGCTGGCTCCAGTTTCAAATTCCACCCAGCAGAACCTCTTTGACTTGCTGTGGTGCCTCAATCGGTGAATCCACTGGTATCCCCTCAGTGCTTTCTGGCCACTCACCCATGCTGTTCATTGACTCCCCCACATCCTCTCTTGCTGGGGTCTCTGCAGCACCACCCTCTGGGCCTTCCGTGGTTCCTTCCTCTGGGTTCTCCTCAGCAGCCTCACTTACTTGGGTCTTCGCAGTGCCACCCTCTTGGCGTTTCATCTCCTCTCTCCTTGGCCTTTTCTTGCCCTTTCTCTCTGAGCTTCTCATGGGAGTTGTTTCTGGACTTCTGGTAGTGTTTGGGCACCCTATAAGGTCTTCATCAGGTCCTCCTGTAGTGTGACATAAGAACATAAGAAATTGCCATGCTGGGTCAGACCAAAGGTCCATCAAGCTCAGCATCCTGTTTCCAACAGAGGCCAAAACCAGGCCACAAGAACCTGGCAATTACCCAAACACTAAGAAGAACCCATGCTACTGATGCAATTAATAGCAGTGGCTATTCCCTAAGTAAACTTGATTAATAGCCATTAATGGACTTCTCCTCCAAGAACTTATCCAACTTCTCAATACTGCTGCCTCCTGGGCAGCCTGTGTCACCCTCCCTAGGGCTCTCTGTGACCCATCTCTCAGGATTCTTCACCACACTCTTCTCTGGGCTTCTCACGGGAGCTGTTCTGGACTCCCAGTAGTATTTGGGCACCCTACAGGGTCTTCGTCAAGACCTTCTGTAGTACCAGTCACAGGCTGTTGCCACCATTCAGTCACCTCACGGGACATCTTTGCCAGCAATTCCTCCAGTTCCTTGTCCAGTCTATCTATTTTCTCCCTTGCCCATGTCTCAGACTGCTACATTCTGGTGCTGCAGTACCCTGTCTCCTCCACTCCAAGTTTTCTCATGGCTGCACACCTCAAACTGCAGAGTAGCTTGCTTTCTGGAAGAGGGCCCCTCCTTGTTCCCATTCACTGCACACACAGCCCACACTAACAGCTCTTCCAAGGCCACACCCTGCTCAGTACATCCTTGCTGCACCAGTGGTTCACTCCCTTTCATTTCAAAGGAAAATAAGATTTAAAAAAATCCTGCATGACCAGCATTAACTTGCTTATTAAATCTCTACCTACCTCCAGCAGAGCTTCTCTCTTTAGCTGGTTCAAACCTACCACTTTCTGGCTGCCCCTGCAACCAAGCCCACTCAGTTTCCTCTCTACCTGAAACATTTTTTTTCTCTTCAATGCAGCTTCTGAACCACAGCCTTTCACAAGCCACCCTGCTATGTGTACCCCTGTGCTCTGTACTTTGTTTTAGCACCACAAGCCCCCCAGTGTTCTATACTTTGTTCTAGAATCACAGGTCCTCTTCACAATTCTCTGTACTCCAGACACTTTGTTTCTATCTTCTGCAAATGTTTGGCCTCCAGACTGCTTCTGGCAAGCCACACATACACCAAACATTTCTTTGGAGGTTGGGCTTTCTTGGGTGCTAGGTTTAGAGAAAAAAAATCCCATCCCCTGACATCATATGTGGGACCTAGTGGGAATTCCCCCCCCCCCCCCAAAGATTTGGAGACATAAACACAGCCTGACTCCAGGCTTTCTTAAAACATGATATCTTTATTCAGCTTCTCAAGCAAACAACTGTAAACTCTTTTTCTCTTCAGACAAGTGGACTTCTGTTACTCACAGTTTACTGCTGCTTCCCTCAGTAATCACAGTTCAGTGTTCGGAAAGCAATATTCTACAGGAGCTGCCTTCCTCCTGGAGACCTGAGCCTGGTCTGGCTAACCCACCTGGTTCCTAGCTCTTATTCCTCCCTTCTTGTGCCCTGCCCACAGAACTCTCTCTCACAAGGGGAATTAAATGGGACCAGGCACCTAGTCCTACATCAGTTTAAGAGGGAACATAGGGGCACTGCCTCAAAAGGTACCATCAATTCATAAAGCTGATTTGGGATTAGTGCATGTCAGGACAATATCAATGACTGGACCTATAATTTGGAATTCAATGTCTGTCATTACATACAAATGACATACAAAAACAAGCAGAGTTAAAAATATGGCTTGTTAAGGATGCCTTTTAACGAGCAACTGCAGGAAGAAAAGACTTGAGGATGACTGATGTTTCTAAATTTGTAAAAGTTTAATGTGTTTGTGTTTTAATGAGATGTGAAGATATGTTTTAATGATTGTATGTGAACTTGTACGCTGCCATGATCAGTGGTGTGAGCGGCATAGAAATATTTTAAAATAAATAAATGGTAAAGCAGGTTGTAGTAGAAAGCACTTTAAGGAGGTAAAGGTCTATTTATTTAAAATTTTTTGTGTATCGCCTGTACAAAAATATTTTAGTAGATTAAGCGGTTTACATAAAAGAACATTGATAATTCAAAGCATGAAGTTGATGGAGAAGATAGGGTTCAAAGTAAACAGGTTTAAAAGCATAAAGAATAAAACAGACACATAGCTGAATATACAGATTAAATTAAGTAAAAACAGTCTCATACTGCTCAGAGTTTGCTGAAAGTGGCAGACCATAGATTAAAAAATGCAAAAAAATTCCTTTGTGTTTAATATTAATCTAAGTGAGTCAGGAATTGAGTTCCATTGAGGGCCTGTTACTGATGGAGGCTAGGGTTCTGGCACCAGAGGTGGGAGAGGTCAGAGAAGCTATTCCATTTATTTTGTGGTGTCAAAGAAGGTGGGCAAATTCAGGCCTATTTTAGATCTCCAAGAGAGAAACAAGTGAACCCCCCACCTCCCAAGGGAAAGAGGGGTAAATAGCATGCTACCATTTAAGTGAACTGCAGCGGAGAAAAAAAAGAGGACAATGCAGCTGTGTAACAAACTGCCAGCCCAGGAAACACAGAATGAGATTGAAAAGGTTGCCAGTTCTTACAGTGAAGGTGCTTAAATGATCATTGAATAAATGAGTCAGAGACTCGTGTAGGGAACTTGCATGTCACAGCCCCCTGGACTACTGACAGTAACTTGCTGAAAATATCACTTTAAATCATACAGAACTATGACTGGAAAAGTCCTACATTGGAGAATTCTGAATGAGAGAGGGATTTGTGAGAAAACTGTATTGAAAAACAGTCCTAGGAAGCAAACAGATTTTCACCCTGACTAACAAGGGGAGTCAGACCCTTGGTTACCTAGTTCTCAGACAACAAATGAAAAGAGGCAGGATGGAAGGGTGTGCACACATTCTCTTCCCATGGTCCTGCCTGGGTCTTGGCCTTTTGGCTGAGAGAAGGTGACCCATCCAGGCTGGGTAACAGCGAATGACTGGCCTTGAGCTTAGCAGAACTAAAATCACTAAAAGCTGAGACTTCAGAGGGCCTGAATCACTGAATGCTAAACAAGCCATGTACCTAGTTGAGTTGTAAACCCAAGCCAAGAAAAGCCCTCCTACCAAGGGAGAGGAACCGAAGGACAGAAGCAGATCTGGAGGCAGAGCAGTCTCCCAGGAGAAAGGGGTGCCCCAGTGGTAGATTGAGCAGTTCCCCAGAAGGATGGGGTGCCCCAGTGGTAGATAGAGCGGTCCCCAGGAGAGCAGGGACCCCAGTGACAGACTGGGAGGGGGAGTCAGGTCCCCAGGAGGGTGTGGACACCAGCATTGGCAGGGACCTTTCCTCTGAGCAGAAGCGGCACCAAAGAGATGGCAGTGGTTTAAATACAATGGACCCCCCAGGTCAACACTGCCCACCAGCCCAGTTGCATCTTTTCACATGAGTGAGAATTGGGGAGGAGAATAATAACATTTGATTAAACGGGAACTCAAGAGGCCCCATCTATTCTATATGGTGGTATACTATGGGCGCCAACAACCCCAAATTGCTAAATATTAAATGTTCTTGCTATCTTGTAGAAATGAATATAGTTGTGTGGCCTGAGACTATTAACCACGAATAGTTAAGTGTGCTGTTTGACATCTTATTAGCAATGTACAAAGTCTTGCAGAAATGTATATACTTATATAGTCTAATAAACCTGTATATATTTGTACATACTGCCAGCTTGTTCACAGTCCCGTTTGTTTTTCCTGGGATGAAGGGAGGGAAATCCCACCCACTAACACCTACTTCCCCAGGTGGAGGCACCAAGTGCCAAGAACGTGAGGACTGACTGAGTCTGCCCTAGGGGGGGCTCCCACCAGGTCAGTCCCGGACCCAGAAACGCCCCACAAGGTAAGTGGTCAAGGGGGTGTAACACAAATTTTTAAGTCTTCCATGTTGTCAAATGGAGACGTCGTGGTTGGTGATTGTGACAATAAGGAAAGGGGAATATCTGACCTCTCTTGATCTCACAGAGGCTTCTGAAATTTTGTAGTTTTTGGCAAACATTTTCAGTTTCGTGTCTTGCCCTTTGGTCTGGTGATAGTGGCGAGGACTTTTTCATAGGTGATGGCTGTTGCAGCCAATCTTTCCAAAGAGGGGGGTATTGGTACACCTTTACCTTGACAAGAGGTTGATAAGAAATGAGTTTGTAGAGATGAGTTCAGCTATGGACAGGGTAATGCAGGTTTGCAGTCATTGCAATGGATCGTGAATTTTGCCAAGATCTGCTTGATTCCATCTCTGGATCTGCAATATTTAGGTACACCCATGGAAAAGGTTTTTTTGACAGAAGAGCTATCGCCAAGCTGTACTCACAGATTACAGCCCTTCTGCAGAAAGAATGTTCTAAGATGTGGTTATACCTGCATGTGCTAAGGTCTATGGCCACATCATTCGAGTTAGTTCCTTGGGCTGAGGCTCATATGAGCTCCCTTCAATCGGTGGTGATATCAAGATGGGCTCCAAAGTCAGAGGATTTGTCATAACGGCTTGGCAAGGGCAAAGTTCTGCAGCGAATGGAGTTGGAGGCTCCAAACCTGATTCTAATCACCATGGACACCAGTCTGAGAGCCTGGTGAACTCATTTATACACCATCTCATAACCCTGCCGCAACAAAACGCTAGTCTCGAGTCATTTGAGCCCACCTCTGCTCTTGAGATAGAAAATACCCTCAAGAAACTCAAACCATCCTCCCACCCATCAGACCCATTACCAACAAATCTGCTCATCGCCATCCCGAACACCATCTCAAACCCAATTTCTGAAATTAACACATCTCTTACTCAAGGCCTAGTACCTAACCAGTTAAAAATTGCAATCCTCAAACCTCTGCTAAAAAAACCAAACGCCTCTCCATCGGACCCAGCTAATTTTCGACCAATCGCAAACTTACCTCTCATTGTCAACAAGCAACTGTCAGAATATCTTGAAGATCATAACATTCTGTCCCCGGCTCAGTACGGCTTCCGCAAATTCCTAAACACCGAATCTCTCTTACTTTCTCTCACAGACACCATCCTCGTTAACCTGGAGAAAAAACAATCCTACCTGCTTGTTCTTCTTGATTTGTCTGCAGCTTTTGACACGGTAAAACACACTAATAGACCAACTACGCAACATAGGCTTCAAAGGCTCAGCTCTCAGTTGGTTTCAGTCCTTCTTGAGCAACAGATTCTATAAAGTCAGGATAAACAACAAGGAATCTCATCCAGTCCTTACAGATCAAGAAGTCCCTCAAGGATCTTCACTTTCACCCACCCTCTTCAATATCTACCTCCTCCCTCTCTGCCACCTACTCGCAAACCTTAAGCTCACCCATTACCTCTAATCGGATGGCTTACAAATCCTTCTCCCGATTACAGAATCCCTTCAAAAAACTATCACCTACTGGAATGATTGCCTTCAGCCAATTAAAGACTTACTCTCTAGCCTCAACTTAGTATTGAATGCCAATAAAACTGAAATGCTCATTATCTCCCATGGCTCCTCTCAATCAATAAACTCAAATAGCACGTTCTCACCGGACGTCAGGGATCTTGGAGCCTGGCTAGACAACAATCTAAACCTAAAAACGTTTATAAACACTACCACAAAGGACTGCTTTTACAAACTGCAAGTCCTCAGAAAGCTAAAACCCCTCCTCCACTTCACTGACTTCCGGCTAGTACTCCAATCCATCATATTATCTAAGCTCGATTATTGCAACTCCCTTCTACTTGGTCTCCCCACAAATTCTATCAAACCCTTACAGATGGTACAGAACGCCGCCGCCAGAATCCTCACAAACTCTAACAAAAGAGAACATATCACTCCAATCCTTCGTAACCTCCACTGGCTTCCTATTAAACACAGGATTCTCTACAAAGTTCTCACAATCGTCCACAAAGCGACACACAAACTTGCTCCTATTATGTTAAGCACACAACTTCAACCTCATACATCTTCCAGACCAATTAGAAGCGCATACAAAGGCACACTGCATGCCCCACCGGTAAAATCATCATTGAGCAAATGAGCACTATCTTCAGCAGGCCCCCACCAATGGAACGCGCTCCCCCCACCTCGATCTAAGACTTGAACAAAGTCATCAGGAGTTCAAAAAAAAGCTAAAAACCTGGCTTTTCCCCCAAGCCTTCCCAGACACTTAATGCTGCCTAGATGCTATGATAAACCCAATTAGAGGATGCCTCATTGAATTATCCTATTATGACTTGTTTTAACTGTACTATGATTTTGAGTTCAAACTGTATGTATATGTTTACGTTAATAAGTTAATCATTTTAATGATTTTGCACTGTTTAAAAAAAATTTAGTTAAAGATGTTTAAATGTATTAGACTAAGGAAGTTTACTTCCTGCTTATTCAGTTGTATTGTAAACCGGTTTGATATGCATGTTATGCAGGAAAATCGGTATAGAAAAACTAGAAATAAATAAAAATAAATAAATAAACGTTTCTTGTAATTATACTATACTATACCATGTTTAATTTGTACTTGGTTCTATTGTTCTATGTAAAGCCCCTCCCCTTTTTTGGGCATTTCACTGTTATATGTAAACCGGAGTGATTTGTATTTCATACAAGAACATCGGTATATAAAAATTAAAAATAAAATTTAAATTGGATAGTTTAGGGAATGTGGTCTCCACTGGATTCAGGAGTCTTGTGGCCACAGACTGGCCAAGGTGTCCATGGTATTACAACCTGATGCTGCTCAAGGTGGGGAAACCAGTACGTCTGTCTCCTGAACAATGGTTTGTTGTATCAGGGACCTATTGTGATGAAAGACTGAGAGTGATTCTCACTTACAGCATGGCCCTTGAAAGGGCAAGTTTGAAGGAGGAGTTCTTTCTCTGTGGTTGCAATGATGCAGAAGGGCAGGAAGGCACATACCTCCCTCTCATGTGTTAAGGTTTGGAGAACCCTTTGAAGTCTGTGCCAAAAGGAGGCAGTTTGTTCCAGGAGAGCATCTATTTTACAAATTGTCCTTTCTGCAAACAGGACTAGAGAAAGGACTGAGTCTGTTCTGTTAAGGTATAGGTGGAAGATATTGCATGTTTTGGGGGAAAGTTCAGTGATCTCCCTTAGTTTTGCGTCAGGAAATGTCAAGGTTCCATTAGGGTGTTTAAAACATATCAGCCTGTCCTTTCAGTAGGTGATACACGCCTGTAATTTAAATTTGGTCCTCAGGGTTCTGTATGGAGCTCCTTATGAACTACTGTTTTAATTAAGGATGTGATGCTGAAGGCCATATTTCTTGAGGCACTTTGGTGAGAAGCTTATTAGAGGTTCAGGCTCTTTCTTGTAGACACCCATATTTGATCTTTTCAAAAAAGAGGGTGATTATTGGGCCAATGACTTTGTTTCTCCCCAAACCAGTAGTTCATTTTCATATTAATTAGGTTGTCTCTCTTACAGTCTTTAAAAAGAAAGAAGTTCAGGATGGAGAGCTCTTTCTTCATTCATTGGATGTCAGTTGAGTTCTTTTACATGAAGGGTACTAATTCCTTTTGTAGTGGAAATTATTCTAAAGATCAAATTCACAGAGCATATAGAAAGACCTGGTTTAATGGAACACAGTCAACATGGATTTACCCAAGGGGAAGTCTTGCCTCACAAATCTGCTTCATTTTTTTGAAGGAGTTAATAAACATGTAGATAAAGACGAACATGTAGATGTAGTGTATTTGGATTTTCAGAAGATGTTTGACAAATCTCTCATGAGAGACTTCAAAGAAAACTAAAAAGTCATGGGATAGGAGGTGATGTCCTTTCGTGTATTACAAACTGGTTAAAAGACAGGAAACTGAGTAGAATTAAATGGACAATTTTTCTCAGTGGAGGGAAGTGGGCAGTGGAGTGCCTCAATGATCTGTACTTGGACCGGTGCTTTTCAATATATTTATAAATGATCTAGAAAGGAATATGACGAGTGAGGTTATCAAATTTGCAGATACAAAATTATTCAGAGTAGTTAAATCACAAGCAGATTGTGATACATTGTAGGAGGACCTTGCAAGACTGGAAGATTGGGCATCCAAATGGCAGATTAAATTTAATGTGGACAAGTGCAAGGTGTTGCATATAGGGAAAAATAACCCTTGCTGTAGTTTAAATGATGTTAGGTTCCATATTAGGAGCTACCACCCAGGAAAAAAATCTAGGCATCATAGTGGATAATACGAAGATAAGAAAATGCCATGCTGGGTCAGACCAAGGGTCCATCAAGCCCAGCATCCTGTTTCCAACAGAGGCCAAACAAGGCCACAAGAACCTGGCAATTACCCAAACACCAAGAAGATCCCATGCTACTGATGCAATTAATAGCAGTGGCTATTCCCTAAGTAAACTTGATTAATAGCAGTTAATGGACTTCTCCTCCAAGAATTTATCCAAACCTTTTTTCAACCCAGCTACACTAACTGTACTAACCACATCCTCTGGCAACAAATTCCAGAGCTTAATTGTGCATGGAGTGGATTAAGGAGGCCATTGCTTCAACATACATTTGCAAGTGGTGAGAAGTCTCTAAGGGGCTGCATGCTCACTCTGTGGGCACAAGCATTGTCATGTGCAGAGAACAGAGCGGAGAAAATCTGTAAGGTGGCAGTATGTCCATCACTAAGCATTATAGATTGGATATTCAAACAAGGAAGGAAGCCGTGTTTGGTGTAGGGGTGCTTGAAGCCACTTCAGCTTCCTCCTTCGGTGATGGAGCTTATGTAAATTTCATTGGTCTGGCAGGGAAACTAAGGAAGGTAAAATGTTATACTTGCTGTTAATTTCCTTTCCTTTAGTTTTACCAGAGCAATCCAGGACCCACCCAGGAAGTTAGCATTTGGCTGAGAGGGAGTGTACTCTGCTGAAAGAAAGGATATGCTGAAGTTCTCACTCCAGACAAAAACAGGGAGTACAAATAAAAAAGGTAGAAGATGGATTTTTTGGTTGATGTTATGTTTAAGGTTGCTAGAAGTCCCTGTTGGTTTTTAGCTTTGGCATGATATACTGTTGAGCTTCCTGTTGCTCTAACTTTTTTATAGAAAATTCAGTCTGCTTTGATAGTTTTGGGTTTTTTTTGTCTCCATCTTCTGGAAGGGGGGAGTAAACCACTGGTCTAGTAGGACTAAAGGAAAGGAAATTAAAGGTACGTATACATTTCATTTCTGTATGTATCACTTTCTTCCCCTGATGTGACCACCATCAGGAACAGCTCCTGACAAAATGGATAAAAGTATGAGCTTTATAGAATAACCTGCACACTTTTCCCTGCATTAGAGATGGGCAATTTTTCAAAAAGCCGATTTTAGATTGGCAAAAAGCATTTTACCCATGGTATGTGTTTGCAGTATTCGTACTATATTTTCTTTTATATAGTATGTATGGCCACAGTAATTTCCAAGAGTTACTAGTTCTTTCTCATTGCAGATATTTTCCTGCTAGATTCAAACGTGACCCTGTGCAAGTGCCTTGCATGGTATTGTGACTGTAGATGCAATATTATTCAATCTTTCTATTTTGGGACGTATCGGTGATGGGTGCTGATTAACTGTGCCCCCCTCCCCGTCTTTGTTTGCCTAGGGCCGTCAGTCAGGTATGTGTGGACAACACTCTGATATTCAGAAGTAATTCCCCACTGCAAACAGAAACCATCTCTGTTTTGGGAGCGCCTGTGCAGTTCTGCATCCACTTAAATGACCGTGAGTGAAATTAATGCTGTTTAAAAGAGAAGTGATGGTGAATGATCAGATTCTCTGGTTTAAAGAGCATGCTGGGTCTTGCAGTCAGCCAGTGATGCCAGTGCTTAGCAGAGGAGACCAGGTTGGAAGCCAAAGCGAATGAGCTTTTAAAAAAAAGTAGTAAATTAAGCCATGAAACAAACTAACCAAGGTGACTGATCCAGTTATCCCAGCCCTTGGTTTCCAACTGACTAAGCAAGCCTACTATCCCACCATGCCTTGGATACCAACTGAGTGACCAGTGAATTTCAAGCATTCAGGCTTAGCTTCGAAGGGGACTAATCATTTCCTCCAGACTAACTGACCCAAGATTCCATTCATTTATCCCTGCTGACTAGCCCATTGATAGTAACTACTAATCAACCAACTGTAATATCCCTATCTTCCACAATGACCAACCCTTGGATTCCGCTGTCTGATTTCAAGCATCCAAGCTTAATGTCTCCATGAACAAATCAATGCATCCCGATCGGTGTTTAAATTCCAAACCAATCAATCTCTTGAGGAGGGTATTGCATGTTTGCTTGGTGATGTTACTCTGTTTTTCTTTGTTTCTCCTGTTTGTAGCCCATCTGAATTATTTTGTGCAGCCACAGAACGTCAGTGACAGGAACTTTCACGTACTTGCCGCACAATATGGTGGTGCCTCTTTCATCCGCCCTTCACAGGCTTTGCCTTCCTTCCCTGCTAATTACAGGGTGAGTTGGTGAGGAGACCTTGGGAGAAGGGGGAATAAATGTAAATCTGGGTAGATAATAGCAGTGTAAGAGATCTAATGGGATCCTTGGATTTAGGTGTGTTTTAAATAACAAATCTGTGACTGTTGTTCTTTTGAAGCAGTTTTTCACTGAGCAGTTCCTCCATTTGTTATGTAGGCTGGCGATCCCATTTTGATTTTCTATAATGCCTCATCCACATTGGGCATTCTCAGGCAGCCAGTGCCTATGGGAGCGGGAGTAGCCTGTGCATACAAGAATCCTGCAGGTAATTTAGTGACTCCAATGCAGTATCTGGACTAGGGTGATGTAGCCTCTGTTGTGTAGTAAGAAGGGTCTTGTGCTTTGACAAGCAAGACTTAAAATCATACATAAGAACATAAGATGTGCTACACTGGGTCAGATCAAAGGTTCATCGAGCCCAGCATCTTGAGGCTGATATTCAGCTCCACTTAACCATTTAAGTGGTGGGCGGGATATGGTTGTTTTGGGTGGAGTTGCTTATCCGTTAATTTAGCTAGATAAGCGCTGATTTTCAGATTTATCTAAGTTAATCAGATAAGATAGACCTGCTCAATAATAGGTCTAAAGTTAGCTAGATAAGACTTATCCAGCTAACTAGTGATTTTTGTTTTGTGTGTGTGTGGGGGGGGGGGGAATATTCATGAGCAAAGTCATGCTGCTGAATAGCCCTTGTAAGTTAGCCGGATAAGTAACAAAACTGACTGAATTGCACCGTGTATATGTCTTTGAGAGACTTTGAGTTACATTTTCATGACGGATTTTTCGATGCAATTTGCTGTCGTGTGCACCTCGGTTGCAGCACTTCATTTTACATAAAGATTTCACGAGTTGATGTTTTCAACATTACATATGTGTGCCTGACAACACATCCTATGAATTATACAATTTTAAGAGCCCCTGTTGCAGCCTTAAGGGCGAAACTCGGCCAGAGTGAGGCGGGCATTGCTATTAAATAAATCTTCTTTCCAAGGCATCGGTCTTTTGTTTTTGTTTCTATTTACTTTGTTCTAAATCACTCGTGATTTTATAAACTTCTGTCATATCCCTTTTCCTAGCTGAAGAGCACTGACTAGTTAAGCCTTTCTTCATAAGGAAGCTGTTTTATCCACTGAATATACCCAGATAAGTTTAAAGTTAGCCAGATAAGTTTACCCGGCTAACTTTAGACCTGCTTGACAGCAGGTCTAACTTAGATTCTGAATATCAGGGCCTTTATTGTTTTGTTGCTGTCCTCTGTACTTTTTCTAGTTCCACTATCTTATTTCACATTTTCATTGGTAGCTACATTTTGGTACTGTAGGTATTTCCCTGTCCCCAGATGGTGTTTGGTCTGTGGTTTGTTTTTGTTTGTTTTTTTTTTTTTAACCTGAGGCAGTGGAGGGTGAGCTGCTGAAGATTACTTGGAGCGTCAGTGGGATTTGAACACTGGTATACCTATTTCTCAGCCCACTGTTCTAACCACTAGGCTGCTATTCCACTCCTTTCTTGTTACACAATATTTGAGATGCATTTGTGCATTTTCACTGTGTTATTTTCCATTCCATTCCTTTCTAAATCATTCCTGACTTTCAATTTGCGATTTTTTTTTTTGGGTTTTTTTTGTTTGTTTTTTTTTACCAACACCACACACTGTGCTGAGGATTTCAATGTATTGTCCACAATAACTCAAGATCCTTAGTGGTCATTCTTAATATGGACCTAGCATTGTCTACCTAGAGTTAAGATTTTTTTCCCCCCCCATGTGCATCACTTTGCATTTGTCCACGTTTAAATATTATTTGCCATTTAAACACCCAATTCTGCAGTCTTTCAAGGTTCTTCTGCAATTCCTTCTAGGCTGCTTGTGTTTAACTTCCTCATTGTTCTCTGTTCAACCTACTATAATAAAGTGCTTCCCATTATTTGGTCAAGCTTTCACCCTTTAACAGATAAAAGTTTGCAACACTTTTTCCCCAAAATAGTCATCATATTGTAGTTTTAGATCCCTGCTCATTTGGGTGATAAAGAACATAAATTACTAGAGATGTAAGTCGGAACTGGAATCTGTTCGGATTCCGGTTCCGATTCACATGTGGATTTTTTTTCATCGGGCCCGATCGCAGTTTTGGTTATCGGCTGTGCCGGAGCCGATTAAACAAAAAAACCCACCCCGACCCTTTAAAACTAATTCCTTTGCTAATTCCTTTGCTAATTCCTTTGCTTCCCCCCCAAAAAAAACAAAACATTTTACAGGTACGTGGGGGTCCCGGGAGCGATCTCCCGCTGCATCGGCTGCCACTAATCAAAATGGCACCGATGGCCCTTTGCCCTTACCATGTGACAGGGTATCCGTGCCATTGGCCGGCCCCTGTCACATGGAGGGAGCACTGGATGGCCGGCGCCAATGGCTATTTAATAAACGGAATTCTGTCATGCAGCGACTACCATGATTTCCATCACCAACCATAACCGTAAGGGAAAGATGCTGACCCAGCTGTTCCCCATGCGGGTATAGAGACGGGGGAGGGGCTTGAGACCGGGATACCAGGTATAAAATTAGAGTGTGTAAGATGCTGTTGCGATAGGCTAACAAGCTTTGTCCATGTGCTACTATAGTGTAACCTTCTGTTTTATCTCCAGTATACTAACAATTGTGTTAGCTATGTGGCCTCATGCTCACTTTGTATTATATGTTCTGTTCTTACAATATTGTACACTTCTGACACTCAATAAAAAGTTTCAAATTAAAAAAATTATCACCCAATTTCAAATCTTAGTTATATCAGTAAAGTTTTGGAAAAGTGGGTATTATTATAGATGGATGATTATTTTAGCTGAGAGCAATTTATTAAATAAAGATCAATATGGTTTCAGAAAGGGTTATGGAACCGAAACCTTGTTAATTTCTTTATAAGATGACATTTGTTGTGATTTGGTGTTGTATATGACAGGGATTTTAGATATCGCCTGTGCCTTTGACACAGTTTGTCATGTCATCCTGCTTGCAGAGTTACACTGGTTTGATATTGGAGGAAAAGTATTTTCTCGGCTTGATTCTTATTTACATGATAGAAGTCAGCAAGTACATTTGAATAACTCTAACTCTGATTGGTATTGGTGTTCTGCAGGGATTCTTCAAAGATCTGCCTTTAAAAAAAAAAAAAAAATTAGACATTTACATGCAACTGTTGGCTAAAGTTCTGTCACCACCTTTTAAAATATATGCAGATTATGTGCAGGTTTATATTTCAAGTTTGAAAGTGGGTGAGTTTCCATATGAAACTTTAACAGAACTATCTTATTCGTAAAAAACTGTTTGTACACAAATGGTTTACTTAATTGTGATAAAACTGCCATTCCCTGTATGTACCCGAATCAGTCCAGACTCCTGGGTTTATGCATCACCTGCCAGCAGATGGCGACAGAAGTTTTACTGATACTGCTACAGAATCCCTGGTGTCACCTGCAGTTCTTCAGTATTTCTGTCTCCAGCAGATGGTGGTGGATGCAAAACCTGCAGTTCTGTAGTCTGGAGAGTACTTTGATGTTTGTGGGTCTTGATGGATCCTTCCCTGTTCAGTTGAGGTAGACGAGCTGGAGGTTGGAGACTTTTTTTTGTATGCTCGCTTCATTATTCCATGGGGTGTAAATCTGGTGGTCCAGATCCCTCCCCTTCACGAGGCTGCTCAGGTGGCTGTGGGCTCAGGGCAGCTGGTTCTTTTTCTGCAGTTTGCCTTTCCTTTTTTGAAATTTGGCTAATCTGGTGCTGTGGACAGCTCTGTTTTCTATCCAGAGCAGAGGTTTGCTAGTCTTGATTAAAGTTTATTTAAAAAATAAAATAGGAGTCAAGGACTGAGGTAAGATGGGCGCTTGAGTTTTCTGGGGGATGGCTCTCTCCTCGATGGAGGTAAAAGGAGAAGGGCTTTCTTTGCCTCTCCCGCTTATTGCCTCATTTTGGTCTGGGCAGGGGGACTTTGTCCTACTGTTTAGATAATGGTGCACGGCTCAATGTGCCACATGTGTGGCATGGCACTGGCGTATCTGAGCCATCTCAGGCTCTGTGCGGCTTGCATATCGGGGGGGAGGGGACAGTCTGTGGCCCTGGCAGCCACGAAATGAAGGAAGCAGTGTGGGGAGACTCCCATGGCCACTGTTCCTGCGCACCAGAGGCCGGTGCACGTCAGGTCCTCTGCCTCCATTGGAGCAGGAATGGTGGCCATCTTGGATTATCATGCGATGCTGACAGCGCCAATGGAGGAAGGGGGGATTTTCCCCTGAAGCTTTTCCCGATTCGCCCATGCTTGGTGAAGGAGCAGAGGAGGGCAGATCAGGTAGCTGCCTCAGATCTGCCGCTGACTGAGTCCATGCAGTTGCCAGCTATGCCTTGGCCTTTCTCAGCAAGACTTTGTTTTGATTCTTCATGAAGCTTATTTGGCGCAGCAGGCATGGCTGGGGTCCTAGTCTTGGCCTCCTGTGGGTCTGGGCTTGGCTTCTAGGTCTGGGCAATCCTGCAGTAAGAAACCTTCTTTGATTAAACGTTTGGGTCCTATTCAGGCTGGCGAAGACTCAGATGAGTCAGTTGAGTCAGAGGGAACCCCTGGGGGTCCGGGGGTGGTGGCATTGCAGGACCAGGGTTTTGATCCGGACGCAGCCAGCACGGTTCCAGGGGATATTCCGGAAGAAGCCCTGATTTCTGAGAGGGATGATCTCAAGGTGGTCCGCTTGATTCCTTAAGTTCTAGAGGAGCTTGAGCTGAAAGTTCAGCAAGAAGTCTTGGACATGGAAAGAGCAGACCGTATCATGGATGGGCTTAGGGGTCCCACAAGGGACTTTCCCTGTCATAAGTTGGTGAAGAAGCTGGTGGATCCTGATATTGGGTTAAGAGTGGGAAGGTTGATGGCAAAGCTTTATCCTGTAGGGCAAAATCAATCAATCAAAAAGGAAAACTTGATTCCCAAATATATCACCTATTACTTGAAGGAATCATAACCCAATAAATCATCTATTTTTTACATATAATACACTATTAATACATTCATGAAAAAAAACTTAGTAGAATGTATCATAAAATGTAATATCAAAAATGAAAAAAAAAATCACCCTAGATGCATATACTATCATATGGTACAAATACTTACTAATACATTGTATTCTAAAAATCATTCATACTCACAAATGCTGGTACACAATACAGTTTGAGAGTTGCATCAAATGTGTAAACATATACAAAAAAAACAGCACACACAGACCTCCTATAAAAGGAACCAACATAGTTGTAACAATGTATCATAAAAGAATGATACGGCTAGACCAGTGGTTCTCAACCTTTTTTTTGGCCGGGACACACCTGACAGGTGGTTCTCACATGCGTGCCACACTGAACACGACCATCATAGGGCTAAATGTAAACATGCACTCTGCATCCACAGGAATCCTCTCAACCCCCAGCAATGAGTGCAGAGCAGATCTAGGGCATTACCCTGTACAACTCGCCATACAAAAAAAGATATTCTGCTTCTGATGACATCTCAGTAAAAGCAAAACAAACTCCTTTTACTACCAGGCAAAATAACCTTCCTTATGAAAAGACAGTAATTTACCACTAATGCATATCCTATTGAGAAAACACAACAAATAAGATTGATACAAATGCCTACATGCTAGTAAAATACCTCACCTCGGTCACACACCCAGAACTGACCTTCACCAAGTACAGAAAAACCACAAATTATTTTTCACTCAATGCACAATAAAGCTCTGGAATTTGTTGCCAGAGGATGTGGTTAGTGCAGTTAGTGTAGCTGGGTTCAAAAAAGGTTTGGATAAGTTCTTGGAGGAAAAGTCCATTAACTGCTATTAATAAAGTTTACTTAGGGAATAGCCACTGCTATTAGTTGCATGGGATCTTCTTGGTGTTTGGGTACTTGCCAGGTTCTTATGGCCTGGTTTGGCCTCTGTTGGAAACAGGATGCTGGGCTTGATGGACCCTTGGTCTGACCCAGCATGGCAATTTCTTATGTTCTTATGCTATGGCCTAAACCTCCCTGAATGCCCCTTTAACATCCTCTCTCTCCATTCATCTAAAGGTCCAACTCACTCCATTGCAGATTTCTTGTTTCTAATGTATTTGAAAATCTTTTTAATAGCTTTTGTTTCTTTGGCAAGTCTCTCCTCAAAGTTTTTTTTCTTGGCCTGTTCTATAAATGTTTACATATAATTTGGAAGTGCTTATTTGCTGACCTGCTTTCCATTTTTTTTAAAGATGCCTTTTTGGCTTTGTTAAATGGTACTATGAAAAAGGCAATAAATGTTGGCAGATCCTTGTTCTTGTTTTGCATTTGTTAATTTGTGGAATATGTTTTATCTGATTATCCAAATGTTTTTTTTAAACAGTCTCCATGCCTCAGGCAGACATTTAGCTATTGTAACTGCTCCTCTCAATTTCCTTCTAACTAGTTTCTTCATTTTCTCAAAGTTTCCCTTTTTTAAATTGTAGTAGTTGTATTTATTTTCTCTCTAGTGATTATCTTACATTTGCTTGCATTATGATCACTAGTGCCTAGCAGCTCCACCACCATTACCTGTGTGAGAACTAGATCTAAAGTAGTTCACTTTCCCCATCTCATTGGTTCTAGGACCATTTGCTCTATGAAGTCATTAAGTTTCTAGATAACATAAATATTCCTGACATTCATTTAATCAATATTGGGGTAATCTGTTTATTATTGTGTTTCCGCAATTAGTAAACTATCTGTTAGCATTTCAAAATCTTTTCCACCATCCTAGTTGGGTGGACGGTTGTAAGTTCCCATTGTAAACTCCTCCCTCTCCCACATGGAATTTTATCCATAGAGATCCAGAGTGCAGTTATTTCCTGTAGAATCGGTATCTTGCTTGATTCTGTGGAATCCTTGACACACATAATGGCATGCCGCCACCACCACTTCTATCTGCTTTGTCATTTCCATGTATCTTCTTACTCTAGTATCACCATGTTCCATTCATTGTCCTTTTCCCACCAAGTCTCTGGGATGCCTATTATATCAATATCTTCTTCTAGTACCATATTCTCTAACTGTCCCATCTCAGTTTTTAGATATGTTATTTATATACAGATACCTACATTTTATTCTTTTTCACAATCTACTTACTAGTAGTTGATTCAGGTAATTTGGAATCATTTTTTTCCCCACTTTGTGACTGCCAAGACTATCTAATTTCCCTTTTTTTTAATGGTATGCTTTGTGGATACTATACTCCAAACTATGTGCTACTGAGTTAACTGTAGGATTTTGCCCATGAACTAGTTTTTAAAATCTGCTCCTACTGCTGTCTTGTTAGGCTTCCTGGACAGAAATGTTTCTCACTGTTTTCATTTTTTCTTTAATTATATAGTTAAGTACTGAGTTCTATGTTTTTTTATTTCAGGATTCTTGGAGAATAAAAACACCAGCTGTGTCCATCAGCTTATAAACCTAAATATCAGTTGCAACAGTGACCCAGCTTTGAATGCCATTTCCTATTACCAAAACATCACTGTACTGAAGGTAAGGGATGCATTCATGGCTGTAACAGTTTTTATGTTATCAAAACTTCACCATACATTTCTGTCTCATTAATGATAATCATACAGATGGCTTTCACTGTCCTCCTCCTTTTCTAGGTTCCAAGTGCTGTGACAAATATGATCCAAAGCATGCAGGTAAGGGAGAGAGAGAGATGGAGTAGGAGAGTTGTATAGTGGAGGGGGTACAGGAAAGCAATGACATGAACTTCTGTATGTCTTCTCCATCTTGTTCTCCTTTATTCAATGTATGTTGTACAAGACTGTATATAGTGTTTTGGAACAATGATGTAAAAGGCATATACATTTCTATTATTACTAGGTAGCAATCTCTAGTTCAGAGCTAAGAACTCCATCACTGGATGGGAGCAGCTGTAACAATGTTGTATCCCAGGTACCTGAATACTAACTAAAGTGCCACTCTCTCTCTCTAAGCATCCCTGTCTCACTTCCCTCACCTCTCTTTTATTGCCTCTCTCATCTTTCACTGTTTCTGCCATCTCTGACATTCCCTCTGATGTTTCAGACATTTCTTTAATCTATCGTCTGTTATGTTTCTTCCTCTCCCTCCTATCTTTCTCTGCCTTGACACTATTTAATGCCACACAATAATTCATTATACCATAATTAGTGACATAAATATTGATTAGAAATTTTTATTGTATACAAAAATTTTTCTAAACACTTCAATACATTTTACAGTATTTAATCTTCATTGGATACATCGAGTGAATATCAGATTTTCAAAAAACACAGTCATTAAAAACTACCATTCATACACACATCCATACAATTTAAAAGAATCTTTGACAATTTCACGCGCCTTTTGTTCTATAACACCATTTAAAAAAAAAATCAATTCAGGCATTGTTTGATGTCGTTCCTTTTCCTCCTGTGTTTTTTTGATTTATAGGTGACCTATGAGATTGTGTATAGTGGCACCCAAGGGATCCAAAATGTTTCAGCCACCTTCATGCTGACCAACCTCTCTGGAGATTCAGGCTCCTCACTGCAGCAAAGTTTCAACTTCCTCTTCAGGGTTAATGTCGCATGCTCATAGCTATCGGAACAGGAAAGGGGTGGATTTTGGCCTGCTCTCCCCCACTCCTGCCCCTGTTTGTCTGTGTCCCTCCTCATATTCTAGGGGGGCGGGGTGTCAACCTTATTGCTATTCATCTTTTACATTTTTTTTCTTTCTCTTTCAGTCAGCACAACAGAAACGTGTACCCTCTGCTACTTTTCTCCGGAGTGGAAACCCTGGCTACATTACAGGATCCCCAATCCTAACTTTAATTGCAAACAGCAGGCAACCTGTATCCTACCTCCAAGGCCTCAATCACATGCATACATTTTCTGGGTAGTCTTTATATTTCCTTATGGCATCCCTTTTACTTATGCAGCCACTCTCCTATATCCTACTTCAGAGTCCTCGGTTATATCTGTACAGCCACTTTCTGCACATCTTCTATTCTGTACAGGTGCCATTTGGAAATGGACCAGCTGGTGGTGTATGCTGAACAAGAATGAATGCTATTGCCTTGAAGCAGGCTCTGATCACTAGTCTAGCATGCGGAAATTACTGCAAGTTGATTGGAAGTTAAGCTTACATAAAATAAGAAAATCCTAGTAACCTGTTATAAGTTGGCATGATAAGGGGGAGAGTGTTCATTGATAAATGTGGTAGGGGTCAGTACTGGGCAAAGGAAATGGTATGGGGCATATAAAAATTGTTACATGAGCTGTGCCCATGCTGTAGATCTCTGCAGGATTGTACACTGCTTCCTGTGGGATTTCCCACTGAATTAAAAACTTCCTCTTCCACCTGCCAGTGTTCAGAATTTTTCATTGGTGGGAAAAACGCCCTCCAGCCTCCACATCAGGGTTTGGTGCCCTGTGTAAAGCAGCTGAGGCAGTGGTCCCTTATCAGTAAGTAAGACTTTATTTTTTTTTCTTTTTCTTTGTATGGTGTGATCCTCTGTTCCCCCTGCCCATGCCTAAGGGAAACGCACTTGATTTGGGCATTGCCCACAGCATGCTGGCAGGGGTAAGATGAATTTGTATTTGTTAATGGGTTTACCTCTCTGTGGAGGTGAGGAAAGGCAAACCCCAGGCACATGGGGCGTGTGGTTCTCTAAACAGCACTCAGCTAATGAACAGTTAACCCTCAGAGTGCTGGGAAGATCCTCCGGATTGAACCTGGCTGAATATAAAATGGGAATCCTCATAACTAAGAGTCCCTGGGAAAGAGATCTTCAAGAAAAATAAGTAGTAAGTAGGGCCCTCCCAAGTGTGAATATATGATATTTGAGAGATTTGATCTGGTTAGGGTAAGACATTGTGTTTGTGTGAATGAGCACCTCTCGTAGAAGGGGGTCCAATTTTTAATGATCATGTTTGTGTTGGCTCCTATACTTGGAATGATCAGAGTTTGTGGTAATGGCCCCTTGCAATGAGGGGGAGCTTTTATTTTTCCCCTTGGCTACCCTTGTTAAATCAGTTTAATGCTACTCCATTCATAAGAAGTTAACAGTTATTGGGTTGTTACTCTTACATTTCTCTCCTTTCCTCCCCTATTTATTCAGATGTAAGGAGCGTGGGGGAGAGACATAACCCATGTCTGTGAGAGAGAGAGGAAAGAGAGGGTTATATAATTAGACCATGTATGTAAGTGCTAATGTGGTAGAGATGTGTGGGGTGTGTTTGGAAGTGAACACAAAAGGACACAAGAATGGTGGTGAAAATGAATGATTGCAAAAAGCAATTAGTATTTAGTAGCATTAGGAATAGTGTACTTTTGCACAGTAACAATATGTTTGTTTATTGGTTTTATATACTGTTTGTTTATTGGTTTATATTACATACTTTTTGTTTATTGGTTTTATATATATAGTCATGGACCTTCACAGCGGTTTACAATAATATAACAAAGAAGCATTTGAAAAACATTAAATAACTAAAAGATACATGAATAAATAATTATAAATAGCTAAAAAACATTAATAAAAAGATAAAATCATAAAAGCATAAGACAGTAAAATACTTATAAAATATCTAAGTAGATAAAAAGTATTCAATTTCTAGTACAGTTAATAGAAAAGGAAAACAATTATTAGCATTTGCATCTGTGTATGTGCAATTGAAAAGCCATGTCTTAAGTTCCGCCTTGAATTTTGTACTGTCTGTCCAGAGTTTCGGACTGGCAATTGATAATGCTCTGTCACGGATCTGGCTGAGGTGAGCTGACCTTATCGAAGGGATATCTAAAAGGGCCTTGTTTGCGGATCTAAGGTTTCTCTGGGGAACACGTAGCCGAATAGCTGTGTTCAACCATTCAGTTTTATCACCATAGATAATATTATGTATAATACATGCAGTTTTAAATTGTATGCGATATGACGGGCAGCCAATGGAGGTCAGTTAAGACTGGTGTTATATGATCACATTTCTTTTTATTTGTCAATACTCTGGCAGCAGCATTCTGTAATATTTGTAGTGTACATGTCGTAGAAAGAGGGAGCCCTAGAAATAGGGAATTGCAGTAATCAATGTTCAAGAAAATCAGTCAGAAGTACTGTCCTGAAATCGTTTGTCAAGTAATGGTTTTAATCTTCGTAGCATAAGTAATTTAAAATAGTTTGATGGAAAAGTGTTTCTTTAGGTTAAGTTCGGAGTCTAATGTTATCCCCAGGTATCTTACAGATAAGGTATGCTGTATTTTAATGTGATTTTTCAAGTAAGAGGGGGATATCTTCCCCTCTAACAGTAATATTTCAGTTTTATCCATATTAATCACAAGTTTCATATGCAAAAGAAGGTGCTTGATGGCGTTTAGATATAGAACAATAATTTGATATGTTTTTTCGATAGTGTCGTTTATGGGAACAAGAAACTGTATATCATCAGCATAAATATAAAAGTTTAGGCCCAGTCCTGCAAGTAGATGAAATAATGTTAACAAATAAATATTAAAAAGGGTGGCTGAAAGTGCCGAAACCTGTGGTACTCCAGTGTCCAGTGGAATTTTATTTGAAACCGAATTCTTAATTTTTACTTGGAATGAACGATTCCTCAAAAATGAATTAAACCAATTTAAGACTATAGCTCTAATTCCTATTTCCTTCAAACGGTCAACTAGTACGTTATGGTCGACTATATCAAAAGCCGCCGATAAGTCTAAAAGTATTTAAAAAATAGCTTTGCCCTGTATCGTAACCCCTTAACACAGTATCTGTCATGGCTATTAGTAAAGTTTCGGTACTAACATTTTTTCTAAAACCAAATTGATTTGGGAATAAAATATTATTTGATTCTAAAAAGGATGCAAGTTGTTTCTGAATGACTTTTTCCATAATCTTGGCAATAAACGATAAATTAGAGAGAGGTCAATAATTGCTTAATTTTGTTGCGTCTAAATTAGTTTTTTTAAGAATCTGTTTAATTATTGCATTTTTTTAGCACTTCTTTTAAAGAGAGATTAACAATTTCAGTAATAATAGGTGCAGTTACTAGAATCGAGTTGATGGGATGGCTGACTGGGTTTAGCTTTTTTATCAGGGATTCTATTTCTAGTACCGAAGTTGTATCAAAAATGCTCCAGTTTATACCTTCTTTGTGTTTCATTTTAATTTCTTGACAGGGATGAGGTAAGTTATTAACAATTAACTAATCGATTTTGTTTTTAAAAAAAACAGTGCAATCTCGTTGCATTAATTTTCAAGTAATAAGTTATCGACCTGGTCAGGGTACTTTGTTAGGTTTTTAACTATGGAAAACAATGCTCTTGGGTTGTAACAAAATTTTTGAATTTTATTCTTAAATTCCTTTTTGGCATTATTGATAGGTGTGTGTTTTTTGTTTTTTTTTTGTTTGTTTGTTTTTTTTGTCGCTTTTATGTTATACCAGGGATTCTGTTTCTTGGATGATTTAATAGTTTTTGTTTTTAAGAGACTGAGTTTATCTGCAATAATTTCAGATTCCTGTAACCATGCAGATGTGGCATCAGAACTATTTTCTAACTTAATTGAATGCCAAATCTTCAAATTCTTTCTGAAGCTCATCAATACGGTTTGGGTTCGGAATGTTACATGTATAGTATCAGTATCATTTTGAATTGGTGTGCAATTACATTTTGCTTTGGAGTAAATTAAACTGTGATCAGACCAGGGCACCTGTGTGGGTATAGTTGTAATCAAACTGCATAATTTAGAGTTAGTGAGTTAGTGAAGTATGTAATAAAATCAGTTCTTCCACGGGGTTGGGTAACGTGTTTTAGTCGGGGTGCACAAAGGGGCATGCCCCTTTTGTCACGCTCCTTCGGTGCACGATACCTGGCCCGATGCCTGCGCTTTATGGCCCTCCCCTGTTGCTCTTGATGTCACTCGAGGGAGGAGCTAGCGACCGGGGGGGGGGGGGGGAAGTATGTTGTCGCTAACCTGAGTTATCTTCAGATTTGTAAAAACCTTCGTTGATACTCTATAAAAAAAAAAATATATATATCTATATATATCATATCTATCTATATATGGGTTTGCTATTTATTTATTTATTTATGTTTTTTATATACCGATCTTCTTACATTATATGCAAATCAAATCGGTTTACA